>NC_135334.1:102373694-103623694 GCF_023851605.1 Tamandua tetradactyla | reverse complement strand
CATTGACATGCTGATTTCTCCTGACCAGATCCTTACTTTCAGGCTGTTCTTCCTAGAGAGCACCAACCAGCTCTCATTTCTGTCCCCTGATGACTATTTGACATGCTAGCCATAGAGCCCAGGGCAGTTAGGATTAATTTCTGCTGGGTCAAACACAATATAAACAGGTGGCATGGCCCACTCACAGGGAGAAAAAGAAGGATTTGAAAACACCAACGAGCTTTGCTCTGTCCTGGCTGAGCCACTCTACACTGATTTGGTCAAGATAACACCTCTGTGACTCAGTTTGCTTCATCTGCAGAATGGGATATTAATAGCACTTAACTCATTGAGTGGCTTAGAAGACTTAATAGATGTAAACCACTTAGAACAGTGTCTGGAATATGATAAGTGCTCAGTAAGCATTAGCTTTCTTCATTGCTGTGATCATCATCATCATCAAAACTCTTAAATTTTATTTTTCAAGGAAGGATAAATCAATTTCAAAAGAGATTGTGGGAACTCAGTCCCCATTACTTATGAGCTCACAATTGAGACATGCTATATTGAATGCCCAGATACCATAAATGATCACTATTGCACACTTACATATTCTACTGAAATGATATCTAAATTCTTATACTTTTAATTCAGACTAAAATTCATTTGACTGCCTTTCGTCATCAAGCTCAGCCTTAATTCTTCAGCCTTTCCCTTCATCAAATTTTATCTAAGATTTTACCAGACCTGGCAAAATTTACTGCCACGTTCTCTCACACTGTTCTTCCATGGACCTCTATGGTCTCACTCTTCTGGCCCCACCTCACCCCTTCCCCAGAGTTAACTCACCCTTCAGAACCCAGCACAAACATCACTTCTTCTAGGAAACCTTTTCTCACCCTTTGTATCTAAGTTAGTGAGGCTGATATTATAAATTTTATGCAATTTTATTGAGTTATGTGCATATACCGTATAATCACCGAAAGTACACTGTCAGTGGTTCACAGTATCATATAGTTGTACATTCACAACCTAATCAATTTTGAACATATTCATTACTCAAAAAAATTAAAATAAGAATAAAAATAAATATAAATATAAAAAAAGAACACCTGGAACATCCCATATCCCTATCCTCCCCCATTATTTACTTATTTTTTGTCTTTATTTCCTTACTCATCTGTTCATACACTGGATAAAGGGAATATCAGTCACAAGGTTTTCACAATCACAGTCACACAGTAAAATTAATATCGTTAAGCAATCATCTTCAAGAATCAAGGCTACTGGTTTACGGTTTAACGATTTTGGATATTTCCTTCTAGCTATTTTAATACACTAAAAACTTAAAAGGGCTATCTATATAATGCTTAAGATTAACCTCCAGAATGACCTCTCAACTATTTGAAATCTCTCAGCCACTGAACCTTTATTTTGTCTCATTTTTCTCTTCCCCCTTTTGGTCAAGAAGGCTTTCTCAATCCCATGATGCCAGATCCAGGCGCATCCCCAGGAGTCATGTCCCATGCTGCCAGGGAGATTTACACTCCTAGGAGTCATGTCCTGCATAATATCATAAATTGACCACCCAACAAACAGTTCTAATTCCCCTTCTCCCCCAACCACCTCATACTTAAGCAGAGGGTCACAGAGTCAAATGGCTACAAAGGTCAGACCTGTAATTCAAATGAGTATAATGCAGGAGGGAGCAGTTTAAACTTGTTGTTTGGAGACCATCCATGCCAAATCAAGGCTAGCCAATTGTTGGTGGGTAGGAGAAGGCCCAGTGTTGCCAAATGTTCTAATCTTTTAAGAAAAGTCAAAACTATACTGTTTATGAAACCCCAAAGTCAGATGCTGAAAACTAATTCACACTTTTTATATAAATACCATTTAGACCAGACAAAACACCTCTGTAGGTTGATAAGCCTTTGGGTCACCATTTTGAGATCTGATTTAGAGGAATGACTAGAAACCTTCCTTGTGGTCCTCGGGTTCCAGATCAGAGTAGGTTTGAGTAGAACATGGGAAGAAACAGTGTAGGGCACAGAAGGACAAAAAATAGGCAACAATTGGCTTGCGGTCAGGCAAGGAAACCAGTGTGCATGGAAGACCTTCCCTGAACACTGGAGACAATGACTAGCTCATGCTAGTCCCCTACACACAGTCTTGTTTTAATCTTTGCATCACCTTGAGGAAAGGGTAAAGCTCTGCATTCGACAGCTGTGTCAGTAGAAAAGCTAGGACTCAGGTGTCCTGATTTCCAGTTTGGGACCTTTCCAATCCATACCATGACCCAGCAACCAATCTCCAGATTAACCATCTCCCATTCCTACCACCATCCTTCTTTTTGCTCCCATTCATTCTCCTCTAAACTTGCAATAGTTGGTCATTCTCCATGAGATTTAAATTGAGATGGCACAGTTTCCTCATCCATGAAATGGGCAACATAGTAGCACCTGCCGCAAAGAGTTGTAACACAGGATGTGCTTAATAAATGTTAGCTACTTCTTCTTTATTATTATTATTTCATTTCATTTACCTTCTTTCTCTCTCTGTCTCTTTTTGTTTTAAGAAAAAGAATCAAAAGAAAAAAAAAGCTCCCTGCCCACGATTCCACTATTGAGAAAAGGTGTACCTTCTGGGTCTTCCCCCACCTGGAAATGACTTAACGGTAACGCTGACAGAACTTCCAACCATTTCCCCTCCCCCACTAATGTCCATTCCCAAAGCAGACTGCAGTGTCCAGGACAGCATCAAGTTCCTGTGCTCACATCTCTCGCTAATAGGCTGGAGCCTTATGTTCGAGCCAAGAAACGACCCCTGACATCTCAGCAGAAACGAGCAATGGGGATTATTTGAAACTCTGGTGCATCTCCCTCTAAAAAAAAAGTCCATTCTCATGCAATAAGACCCAACCTGGCAGAACAGTATATAAAAAAAAAATGATACGTTTTGCTTTGGGAAAGAATTTCACTACTTAATTATTTTTAAATTCGCCACGGGGTCCCCCTAGTGTATTTGAAATACAATTTTATTTGCAAAACTCAATTAAAAATCTGTAATTTTAGAGTCAGGATGAATTCCTGAGATGGTCTAACTTCCTCCTTTCCTGAATACGGGGAAATGAGGCCCAGAAAGGAGGTGGGACTTGCCTCCATGGAGTAGGGCCAGTGGTAGCAGAGTCTGAAATAGGTTTTTTTTTTTGTTACTTCTTGTAATATTACAAAGAAATTGATGTAAAGAACTGGAATAATGGGGGGGGGGATCTTAACTATCAGCTAATAATTTAAAAAGCAACAGTAATAGCTATTAGCGACCACTCAGCTTTGCTGGACATGGTGTGCTGTGTGCTGGAGAGATGGCTAAGAACAATTCCTCCCTTGTGGACCTTACAGTCTGTCCTCATTTACAGATGAGTAAACCCAGTAGGATTGATGACCTGCTGAAGGCCACACAGCCTATTATCAGGGGATATCAGCACTAGTATTCAGGTTTCCAGTCCTGAGTTTTTTTTGCATGGTCTCCTAGAACTGTCGAATGATATTTATTGAGTTAGGAAAGAAACAGAGGTAACTTCTGCATACTCTCCAGTTCTATTAGGAATTAAGGAGCCCACCTGGATGGGTCCCACATGCTTTGAGATGACAACGCTGGTTAAGTGAATACTGTTCCCATCATTCAGATCTCAGTTACTAGGTCACCACCTCAGCAAGAAATGGTCCCTGACAATTTAGTGAAGAGTTTCCCTGACCACTGCAGACAAATAGCTCCCCATCCTATATCCAATCACATTACTTTGCTTTGTTTGTTTTTTTTTAATTGCCTCTCACTATCGGATATTGGCATATATATTGACTTATCTATATACCTATTTTGTGTCATGGAAATGCTGGGGAGCATAACTCTGTCTACCTTGTTCACTGCTATAACTTAGCACCTAAACAGTGCCTGGCTCCTAATAGGTGCTCAGTAAATATTTGGGATGTGAGTAAGTGAATGCACCTGATTTCACCTAAGGAACCGTAGATTTACAATAGTGGCTACCACAGACCCACTCTGTTACTCAATCACTGTACCCCTTAGCAGGATCCCTACTGAGAGAGTCTACACATGCATCAACTTCAATGGTAGAAAAAGTATTGGAGGGTAGGCCACAGTGGCTCAGGGGTGGGCCATGGTGGCTCAGCAGGCAGAGTTCTCACCTGCCATGCCAGAGACCTAGGTTTGATTCCTCGTGCCTGCCCATGCAAAAAAAAAAAAAAAAAAAAATAGAAAGTGTGTTGTAGGCATGCTTTCTTAACAGAAAAGTTCACTGCCTGCCAACCTTCCTGCTGAATCCAGCAATCTGTTTCCGTTTTGATACGGTTGTGATTTTTTTTCTTTTGAGATTGTCTGTAGAACAGAGAAGTGTTCGAGAGATTCTATAATAACAAGTTTCTTATCCCACTCTCACCAGTTTACATGAAGTGACAGTGCTTATTGTGTAGGAGACATATATTATAGGTCCAAAGTCATTTTCTTGGATGTCACCCACTCTTCTTTGTATCTGCTTGTTGCTCCAGCAGAATGATTGTCTCAGGAGAAAAACTAGGATTTTTAATAAAAACACTACACTGTAAAACTGTTTTTAAGGGAAGTCATTTTTTATGAGCTCTGCTAACTGCCAGACAGTTGAATAAGTTCCATTCCTTTTTCAATACTTTGTCCCTTGCTGGGCTAACTGCTTTATGGGGACTCTGTTGCATTTCCCTCTCTGTCCTGCAGCCTTAGCGCAGTCCTAGCAGCTAGGCAGCAGTTAATTCTTACTTTTGCAATATGAGAATACCAATATACCTACATATTTTACACCTAGTAAAATACGCAGTTGCCCATATTTGCTGCCCTATTGTATGCTTTCAACTTAGATTTAGCAAGGAATACTCAAGGAACTCGTATGATGGAAATCTGCTGTCTTATAAAAGTGTTCCCTTTTCATATCCTATTCTTTTGGACAAGATTTTTTAAAGCTGCACAGTAAGTTAAAACATTAAGTATTTTTGTGATTCAGAAATCATGACTTATAAAAAGAGTTCTCAATAGGGACAGTACCGATCCTGGGGTAAAGTTTTAGAAAATTGTGGCAACATTTTTGGTTGTCACAGTGATTTGGGAGAGTAATACCAACATTTATTAGACAAGGATGAGGGGCTCTAGATACCCTGCAATATGTGAGACACTCCTGACCAATGTAAAACTTCCATTTTACATTTCCCATTTCCCACTCATTATTCCTATAGGGAAGGAAGAAAATCTTTTTGTATGTATTTGAGTGTAAAATTAACTCCCTTTTGCATGTATGCAAAGTCTATTGTGCAAGTATTTAATATACTCTGAATTTTCCAGGAATACAATTTCCATGTAAATCGACTAAGTTGCACTTTAAAAAAAATTAACTTTACCAAGGGTTGTTCACTATTTGTGTGTGTGTGTATATCCTAAAAGATGACATCATTCATGGTTTTAAGACAGAAACCTATATGAATCTACATTCACATTCCTGGAAATTCTATGCAGAGGTACAAGTTTCTGACTTTTCCATAATGCCTTCTAGTGTGCTTGTGCACAAGTAATTGCATACTGAAGTACCTATTATTTTATTAGGTATTATTATTTTACTTCCCTTTTAATTATCCTTTATCACCCCGTTACATTATAATGGATTTTTTTAAGGCTATGAGTTTTGGTGGATTAGTTTATCCATGAATTTTATTTAAGGGTAGGGAAGGGTGTATTATGAAATATTTATTAATAAATGGATGCACTGAGTTTGATTGAGAACAGCTACATTATAGGATCTTCTTCTATGTGCCAGAACCTTTGCTAAAAGCTGAAGATACAAATGAGCAAGACAAATGAAAGCCTGTCTTCAGTGAGTTCAGAGTCTAGTGAGGAAGAGCAACATTAGTATTTAATTGCTCCAGTGGTTATTTAATTCCATCTGTGCTAAGTGTGAAGGAGGAATGTGCAGGTGCAATGGGAGAGGTAGCTGTCAAGGTTGTTTCTTGGGTTTTGGTCTTGAGCAACTGAATGGGGCACCAATCAATGAGATGGAGAATACTGGAAGGTTAGCCAGTGTGGCAGAGAGGATTAAGGAGTCACAGCAGCATTTCAGAGGAGAGAAATGAGGCTCAGAAAATTTAACAGATTCCTTTAGAGTTACAGTTAAATGTAGTAGAACCTAATTGGAAAGTCAGGCCTCTTGAATACAAAGTCTGAAGTTCTTTCTGTACACCATATTTGCTTCAAAATGTTTCCTGTCTTCCAGGAAGCTAAAAGTGCTGGTGATTTGAGGAAGAGGTACCAAAGACACATCCACAGGTAACCATCAAGCTAGACAGTGAATGACAATAGTATCAAACAGGTCATCAGTCCAATTCTACAAGACCTCCGCAGACAGAGGGAACACACCTCTCTGGAGTGATTAAGGTGGGCTTCACCAAGAAGCTGGCTCATGAGATAAGTGATGAGGGATGGGTAAAATTTTAGTAAGCGATGTGGCAATTGATGTGGGAGGTGGTTTCATGTTGAATAAAGAACATTAGTGGGAAGGAGTGGTTTTAAACATAGGCTATGGAATCAGATTAATCTGTATCCCAAATTGGATCTATCGTTTTCTAGCCATATGTCCTGCAACAAGTCACTAGACTTCTCTGGGATGATTTCCTGTACCGTAAAATGGGAATTATAGGGCTACTCATAGGATTGTTGTTGTTCTAGTTTGCTAGCTGCTGGAATGCAATATACCAGAAACGGAATGGCTTTTAAAAGGGAGAATTTAATGAGTTGCAAGTTTACAGTTCTAAGGCCAAGAAAATGTCCCAATTAAAACATGTCTAAAGAAATGTCCAATCAAAGGCATCTAGGGAAAGATACCTTGGTTCAAGAAGGCTGATGAAGTTCAGGGTTTCTCTTTCAAGTGCGAAGGCACATGGCGAACACAGTCAGGGCTTCTCTCTCAGCTGGAAGGGCACATGGCAAACATGGCGTCATCTGCTAGCTTTCTCTCCTGGCTTCCTATTTCATGAAGCTCCCCGGGAGGCATCTTCCTTCTTCATCTCCAAAGGTCGCTGGCTGGTGGACTCTCTGCTTTGTAGTGTTGCAGCATTCTCTGCTCTCTCTGAATCTTTTTCTCCAAAATGTTTCCTCTTTTATAGGACTCCAGTAAACCAATCAAGGCCCACTCAAATGGGTGGAGACATGTCATCCCCTAATCCAGTTTAACAACCATTCTTTACTAAATCACATCAACCAGGGAGATGATCTCATTACAGTTTCAAATATATAGTATTGAATAAGGATTATTCTACCTTTATGAAATGGGATTTATATTAAAACATGGCTTTTCTTAGGGGGCATACTTCCTTTCAAACCAGCACAGTTGTGAAAAGTAAATGAGCTCATGTTTGTTCTTATCTATGAGGCTGGAGAAGACCTGGCCCCTGCCATTTATAGGAGCTTAATCCCTGTTACCCCTCCCTTCTGTTTTAACCACTCTGCCCTCCTAATTCTCTAAGACACAAAGCATATTTCTGTTTCCATGTCTTCCACTTAACCCTCCTTCCATCTCAAATAATCTTCTCTTGAAAATCTGCAGGTATTTTCTTAGGTCCTCCTTACTGAAGAGATATGTTTTCTCAACTATTTTCTCTAAAATACTCCCTTATCTGACTTCAGGTTTCTTCAAAGCACATCTCATTCCCTGGCAAATTATGCATCCATTGTATTTTAATGTCTCTTTTCACTAGGATGCAAGCCCCAGGAGAGCTGAGATTTTCTTCATTTTACTCAGAGCCTATAGCATAGTCAGTGCATAGTAGGGACTCATAAAATGTTTTCTGAATGAATTCATGCATGAAAAATATTTCACACAAATTCTAATATGGTGTAAGTACTCAATAAATATTAATTTCTATTTCATTATTCATAAGCCTACTCTGTTGACACTTTACCTGGTGATGCCAGATAATCATCTACATGTAGGACATATTATTTTGTGTCTTTTGCATGAAGGATGCATTATTTTGTAGGACTTGCTTTTCCTGTCTTACAGAATTTCTCTTCCACTTTCACTTTACCCTCCACATTGCTGCTGAACTCATCAAGTACTCAGTTGTTAAAAACTCTCAGAGGATCCCACTACTTACAAGAAAAAGTCTAAATTTAATAATGGGACTGTGCTGGTTTGAAAGAAAGTATGCCCCCTAGAAAAGCCATGTTTTAATCAAAATCCCATTTCATAAAGGTAGAATAATCCCTATTCAATATTGTATGTTTGAAACTATAATCAGATCATCTCCCTGGATGATGTGATTTAGTCAAGAGTAGTCGTTAAACTGGATTAGGTGATGACATGCCTCCACCCATTTGGGTGGATCTTGATTGGTTTATTGGAGTCCTATAAAAGAGGAAATGTTTTGGAGAATGGGAGATTCAAGAGAGCAGAGAATGCTGCAGCACTACAAAGCAGAGAGTCCACCAGCCAGTGACCTTTGGAGATAAAGAAGGAAGACGCCTCCCGGGGATCTTCATGAAATGGAAGCCAGGAGAGAAAGCTAGCAGATGATGCTGTGTTCACCATGTGCCCTTCCAGCCGAGAGAGGAACCCTGACCACGTTTGCCATGTGCCTTTCCAGATGAGAGAGAAACCCTGAACTTCATTGGATTTCTTGAACCAAGGTATCTTTCACTGGATGCCTTAGATTGGACATTTCCATAGACTTCTTTTAATTGAGATATTTTCTTGGCCTTAGAACTGTAAACTAGCAACTTATTAAACTCTCCTTTTTAAAAGCCATTCTGTTTCTGGTATATTGCATTCCGGCAACTAGCAAACTAGAACAGGGACATTACAAGATTCTTCACAATATGGGCTCAAATTACCACTGGACCTTCATTTCCTGCTATTTTCCCCATTCACTATATACTACAATGTCACTAATCTATTCAAGTATACTAAGCTTTTCTATTTATCTGTATCTTATACATGCTTCTCCTACTACCTAGAATGCCTATTTCCTATTTCTCTATATGGTGGACTGTTTAATCCAGACCCAAACCAAATGTCCCATTCTCCATGAATCCTCCCCAACTCTCCCAAATTAATTCCTTCCATCTCTTCTCATTTTGTAACATTCTGTGTGTTGGTGTACCACATCATAAGGTACACTGAATTAGAATTAATTATGCATGGGTCTTATCTTTCTCACTAGATTAAAAGCTCCCCAAAGGTAGGGACTATGTCCAAGTCGTTTTTTCATCTATAGTAGCAGGCAAATCAGAAGGGTTTCTTTTATGGGCTATCTCTCACATTGTTGGCTATTCATGGGTAGTTAGGGCAGCAATATCACATGTCTGTCACTTATGCTGCTACTCCCTCCTTCTATACCTTTGGCAGCCATCACTAATTGATCAATGCCTCTTTCCAGCTGAGCCCATGCACCGTTCTTTTTCATTAAACACCCAGGCAGTCACTTTGGATCACCCAAAGTTGGCACTGCACATGAAATATATTTGCCATCTCTGAGACCCTAGGACTTGGTAGGTGCACAATAAATGTGAGTTCAGAGCTATTTAGAGCAATCAGCAAAAATCTTTTACAAAAGTATGTATTAGCCCCTTACTAGTACTTCATCGAAAATCATTTTAAGAATCAAGAACTTTCCCATTCTTTGTCCTGATTTTTGGGTTCTGTACCACAGCATAACTTCTGGCTTACCCCTCCTTTAGTCCATTGATGCCCCATCCACCTGTTCACTATTGAATCTTCCTCCTATTCCTTTTGAATGCTCTTCTGAAGTAGCCTGGCTCAATTTTATAGATATTTGCTCTTGCTTCTGCTCTACAATCCCAGGCATTCCTTCTCCCTGGTTTTTGTTCTTGGTGACTCATTTAAAATTTTGCCTAAGTGGATAAATGAACATTTATGCTTCTGAGAAAATGGTGTAGGATGGTGAGTGCATTTGCTCATTAGAGAATTTCTATCTATACAGATCCATTTTTCCAAATCTAGTGGCAAAAACATTAAAAGCTGTCACACACACACACACACACCCCCCGCTGTTTGTATAATTTTGACTTCTACCATTTTGTGTTTAGGAGAACACAAATTACTTATAAGTATCAGGAAAAGGAATAGGGCCGTGTAGTTAATTTCATATTCTGGTTATCTTAGGTGAAAATCCAAACACAGTTTTGTTCTAAAAAAAATATTTAAACTCTTTGCAAAACGTTTGTCTTGTTTGCTTAATAATAGCATATAGTTGCTCTGAGTCTGAGAAGCATGACTAGTTCAGAATTCTCCAGGATCCTAAGTTATCATTTGATGTATTAATGTCCCTTGCCCAAAGATGCCGAGGTTTATGAGATGGACTTAGAGTTATTGGCCCTAGGATCTTGTTTGGAAATGTCTTCCAAACAATGTTTCTCACTAATTCCCTGACGCCTACTTACTCTTTTTGTCACATACCAAATTAAAAAGCTCTTAGAACTTGAAATTTCTAGTGTCAGCTTTTTAAAATTTTCGTATTCTCAATTGTATTGTTTTAAGAAGTTTATTTTCAAAGTTACTAAATATCAGTCTTATAGACTCAAACCCACTTTTGTCCTAAAAACCACAGTGAGTGTTCTGTCTACTGTATTCCTCATCCAAGGATGCTGCAGGTCTAGATTGGCACCCATGGCTCCTATTACAAATAGAAACATTTGTATGAGTATGTTGCCCACGCAGTTGTCCTGCTATGAAAAAAGGAAAGCAACCTGAATCTTTGACTGTGGATTCTGTTGATAGCAGCATATCTGATAGCAAAAGCAACAACTTTACTGTTGCTCTTCAGTTAAGATCATAGAGCAAAAAGATCACCAAATTTAGCATCTAGACACCTACAGTCAAATTCAAAACCTACATAAGGTAGGTGTGTAACCTTGGGCAAATCACCTTTCTTTCTTTGAGTTACTTCTTGTATCTGTAAAATGAGGGGGTTGGATTAGATCACTTTTAGGGCCCTTTCTTGCTGGCAGATTCTAAATCTGAACTGCCTTATCCCTAATTTGAACAACGATTTCTCATTGCCTCTTCCATTCCAGCACCATCTTCCAAGTCACTCTATATAAAGACTGATAGTATTTTTTTGTTGTTATTTTTTCCTCGCTTTAGTGCTGTTAAGCAGAGTGACTCATAAGGCTGAATTCTAGCCGGGGGCTCAGAATCTATCCATTTTTAAGGAAAATAGGAACTCTGAGGCTCTGAGGGAGGAAGAAAAACTGGGTGCATCCCAATTGGTCGGCTCCTCTCCTGATTCCAGTGAAACATATAACCAGGCAAAAATAAAAAGACTGTCTGAACAAAGAGTGCCCAACTACAAGACCCCAGAACTTCTGGATAAATAAGGGATTTTACTCCTAGGGAGTCAAGTGGCACAGTAAAAAGGATTCTTTGGAGAAATATCTAAATGGTATTTTCACGATGTTTGCTATGGGGTGCATGTTGTGAAATGCTCCCTTCCTCTCACTCTGCTGATGAAGTCATGCCATTTTTACCCTAGAGGAGGCATTTGGCAATGACTGTCTCTTACTCATTATTTATAAAGCTTTTTCTGATTACAATAATAATACATATTTATTGTGGAAAACAGAGAAAAGTTTAAAACAATTTTTTAAAAATTATCCACAGTGTTGCCACCAAGCATTTTGGTGTATTTCATTCCAGTGTTTTTTCAAGATGCATAATTACAATCCAGACATCAGCTGCTCCTTCTTCCATTCTTTGAGCTTTTAATAGGATACACAAAAGCTTTTCTTGTATTTGTCAGAACTCTTTCCAGTAACAAAACTGAGCTCAAGCTGGCTTAGGCAGAAAGGGAATTCATTGGATGACAGAAATTTTCAGGATAACAACCTAAATGTCCTTCCACAGAAGAAAGGATTAAAAAACTGTGGCATAGCCATATGATGAAATACTATACAGCAGAGAAAATGAGTGAATGACAATTATACCTAGGCCCATAGACAATTTTCACAAGTATAATGTTGTGAAACAAAGCAAGTTGCAAAAGAACACGTACACCACGATATCATTTGTATATCTAATTATAATTATTCAATGATACATACAAACATAGCTCAAGAATACATATATCTATAACTGGAAAAAGATGATTGAACGAAATAAACTCCAAGTTCATGAGGAAGGGACAAGATTGTGATCTGAGAGAAGTCAAAAAGAATGTGTCAACCATATTAGTGATTTTTATCTCTTAGGTTCGTTGATGATACTAGTGCTATACATTTTCATAAATCTGGAAGATTTCATACTTATGTATTATTTTCATAATATATCTCTTAAAACACCACACACACACATGCTTCAAAAAAAATCCAGTGTTATGGACATCTGGTATGGCTATATCACAGTCTCAGTCCATTCCTCAGCCCTAGATTAGGGACTTTATTTCTAGTTTAGCTTCATTCATAGGCAGGCTCTCTCCTTGTGGTGACAAGAAGAGTGACTAAAGCTTCAGGGTTGTGTCCTCATAATTCTGGCTGATAAACTCACACTTTCTCCTCCAAAATCTAGGGGAAGAGAGCATTCCATTCCTTCAACAGTCAAATTCCAGTTTCTTTGCTTGGTGCACATGCCCATCTCTGAATTGCTTTTTACAGAGGGAAGGGTATATGATAACCTCATTGCTAGCCTGAGTCATGTGCCCACCCTTGAATGGGGGTTAGATTGGCGGTGGGAATGCACTGGAGGGAGCAGGGAGTCAATAATAACCTGAAGCACATGGACTGGGAGGGAGGGATGGATGGTTCCCCATGGGAAAACCAAAGAGTTATTAGTAGCAGAAGATAAAATAGACTCTTGATAGACATTAAAAGATGCCTGTTTTCACTTGTGAGAAATGGAGAATTTGCTGGAGATATACCTTCAGGGACATGAAAGAGTGGATATAAACAAAAAGCTCACAGCAAACAACCTGACAAAAGAACATAAACACCTTGCCAAAGCCCCTTCTGGCTGTGCTGCCCCTCACCGATGTCCTTTTTCTCTCCTTTCTCCTTTCCTGCACAATGCCTTGGCTTCCTCACTGCTCTCTCTCACTTACTCAAAACAATTCTACCCGCAGCCTTGCATAGTTCCCTTATCTTCAGCTCAGCAATATAAAACACCTACAATCAATAGGATGTACCTCTTGAGAAAGCAGGGAAGTTTAGGGACTAAAATTTATCACTTTAGCATACCCTAGGGGGTCTCACACACATCCCAGCAACTTATCAAAGCACAGCTTCCAAATGTTTTCAGTACTTTAACCCAGAGAAATTTTAATACCAGCTGCTGAGATGAAACATTCCCCAGATCATCACATATATGCTTGTTTACAGAATTGAAATTATAGTGGTGTATTTTGCTTTTGGATTTTTCTCAAGTCATTAATTATTCTGCTAAACTCTTGTTTTTGTAATGGTTACTATAACATAATATGAATGTGCTATAATTTTTTAAGCAATCATCTGTCGTCAGACATTTAGGATGCTTCCATTTGTTATCATATCATAAGTAATGTTGACATTAACACATGTTCATAATTGTTACGCTCTTCTCTGAGCATTGCCTTAGGAACTATTCCTTGGAATTTCTTAGCCAATGGAGTGTAAACATTTTTATGGCTCTCGATACATTTTGCCAAATGGCTCTTCAGAAATACTATAACCAAGTTCCCTCCCCTACCAGTGTGTGAGAATGGAATCAAGTCATTCTCATTTTCTGAGTATTTCCTTCTGTGCTTTTGATGTAATACCTATTGAGCTCTGAGTAATCCACAAGGGTCCAGTTGTAAAGCAAGGATGGTGACATAGAACTTCTCCTATTGTATCAAGTGTTACACTTGTCCAAGAAAAAGCATGATATAGACATAGTAGCTAGGTCCTCCTTTGTTTTCCTTTTTATCCACCCATTTTTTTCAACCGTCCAACCTAGAAATCATTCTTAATTCTTTCTTTTCCTTGCCACTCCCTAAATTTCATCTTGAACCAACTCCAATCACATCTACTTCCTGCATATATTCTGAAACCGCATGTTTCACTTCATCTCCATTTTCCATGTTAGGTTAAACACCATCAGCTCCAACCTGGACTATTAAGACAGCCACCTATTTGATTCCCAATCTATTCACCTAGGAGTAACCAAAATTGTCTTTACAAAATGTAGAACAGTGAAGGCATCCCCCTGCATACCACTCTTGAGTAGCTTGGAATAATTGAATACCTCTTACTTCTCCACCCTTATCCACGCCACCTTCCTTTCACTGGCAAAATGCTTCAGCCGCACTTGTTCTTTTCTGCCCTAGAAGCACTATAAGTATGTTCCCATCTTAGGGTCTTTGAATCCCCAGGTCTTTTCATGGCTGATTCCTTCATGTCACTCAACTATCAGCTCAAATATCTGCTCTGTGCAGGTTTAAACTGTTACACACTCCAGAAAAGCCATGCTCTTTTAAAATTTATTGTTAGGTGGGACTTTTCGATTAGGTTGTTTCCATGGAGATGTGATCCCGCCCATTCAAGGTGGGGCTTAATCCTCTTGCTGGAATCCTTTAAGGGGGAGATATTTTAGAGAGAACTCAGAGACAGAAATGCCCCAGGAAGAACAAGCAAGGACACACAGAAACCCACAGACATTTTGGAGAGAAGGTCCAGCATACATCACCATGCATCTTCCCTTATGACAGAGGAACCTCGTTGCCATTGGCCTTTCTTCAGAGTCAAGGTATCTTTCTGGATGCCTTAATTTGGACATTTTCATCACCTTAGAACTATACATTCATAACCTCATAAATCCCCTTTGTAAAAGCCAATCCATATTCCTTGTGGTATATTGCATTTGGGCAGCTTTAGCAAACTGAAACACCTTCCACCAGGAATCTTCCCTGACTACCCAGTCTAAAGTTGTCCTCTTCAGTCACTTCTTTAACACTTTACCTTCTTTTCATTTTCTTCACTACACTTAGCTCTGCCTGAATTAATCCTGATCTTCATGTTGTTAGGGAAGTAAACTTTGTTAATTACTTATTATTGTATCACCCCATTACAATGTAAACTATATATGACTCTTATTCAGTGCTGTATCCCAGAGCCCAGAACAACGTGAGTACTTTGGTATATAGGTGGTAACTTCCTTTCTTCCCCATTGGCACTGCTTTGATTCAGGCCCTTATTTTCTGTCATCTAGAATTTTTTTAAATATTTGCACCTCATGTGGCCCTCCATCTCCTGTTTCCTCACTCCCTTCACCCTTTCCACAGCCTACTGTTAGAAGTATTATTCAAAAGCACTTCTGAACATGTTGCTTTACGGTGTAGGAAAGAAAGTCAGGTATCTTAACATGATCTTTCAATATCCTCAATACCTTAGTCCAACCTAACTTCCCAGTCTCTTTTTCCCACAACTAGTCCCCATTCCTGAACCCCACAAGACACACACACACACGCACACACACACACACACACACAAATTACTCAATCTTCCTAAATTTCTTCTCTCCCAACTTCTAAAACTTTGCTCATGCTACTTCCTTTGAATATGCATTGCCTACTCACTAAAATACTGCTCATTTATCAAATCCCTCTTCAAATACAACTTTTCCCATAAAATTTTTGCTGCTTCTTCAAGTCCAAATGAATGGCTTCCCTTAAGATAGATGACAAAAAGACCCCAAATTAATTGGTGGCCACTTCTTGAGGAAGACTTGAGAAGAATTTTGAGGTTGCATTCAAATTCTAGGAGAAGGAGTTCTGTGATCAATTAGTCATGTCTCTCTTGGGCTTATGGATAGGTCTTATGGTATGCAGATATGTATTTGCTATTCTAGCTCTAAGAATTTGCACTGTAAAATATAATACATTACCTTGGGCTTTTTTTATTTCATTATTTATATAACAGTTATTGATTCATGGCCTGGTGTTTTTTTTCGCCTTTGGTTTGTCAAAAGCTTATTTTAGGCTCCTAGGGCTTGCATAGTCATGCCACGTGATAAATATTCAATATATTTTTTTACTGAATTTAGTCTTCTTAATAACAGCCTTACATTATAGACCAAGAAAGGTAATAAAACTGGAAAACAAGGAATGAATGAAGAGTTGTAGGGGATGGATAGCAAGACAAATGTATTTCTTGACTCTTGGCTGAGAAGATGGTGTTGACCTGGTTTTCTAGAAAGAGTGAAGACTCTGAAATCAGATGTATCTGCGTCCAATGCCAGGTGCCACTTCTTAGCTGCTTAAATTTTGGCAAGCTCTTTAATCCCTCTGAACCTCTGTTTCATTAATTGTGAAACAAGGACTATAATACCCATCTCACAGGTGTTATAAAGATTAATGAGAAGAGTAAGTAAAGTAGCCTAGTGTGTAGTGCTTTACTGGCTCCCAATGTATATTGGGTCTCTCCCCTTTTCATTGGCCTGATGAACACATGATAGCTCTCTTACTTAATGTGGAGATACCTACTGAACCTCTAATTATGGAGAAAGGAAATGAGCTGCTCAGATCCCCTGACAGAAAGAATGATCAACACAAACCCAAGAGGTAATACAAAATCTAGATTTGCCCAGAACCCCTGGTAGAAAAGATGAGCACAAAAACCCAAGAGATAATACAAAGTCTAGATTTGCAGCATCTGAATTTGGCACTAAAGGCTTAAGTTCTTCTTCCCATCAGGTACTCTTTGTGTGGCTCATCTACTTCTCTTTTTATGGCGTAAACAGACACTTAAGCCATATCTGTACATTCAGTACTTCAAGGAAATTCCCCACCTGCCCATGAGCAAGGCTCACCTGAGGCTCTGGCCAACCAGGGTAGGAGGGAGGCAGTAAAAATAGCATATCTGCCAATCCATTTCCTGAAAACTCACCTCCGGAGCTCACATTATCTGTGAATTAGTCACAACTGCCTGACACAACGTTCTGATCATGGTAATAAGGCCATTTCCATTTCCCATCTCTCTGTTGGACTTCTAATTTAAAATACACACACACACATACATTCACACATTTTTCCCCAAAAAAT
Source organism: Tamandua tetradactyla (assembly GCF_023851605.1). Taxonomy (NCBI): domain Eukaryota; kingdom Metazoa; phylum Chordata; class Mammalia; order Pilosa; family Myrmecophagidae; genus Tamandua; species Tamandua tetradactyla. The sequence continues at coordinate 103,606,619 of NC_135334.1, read as the reverse complement.
TTCTGTTCTTGAATTGAATGTTCTTATGTCTCCCATGCCTCACACACAGTCTTACCAGCCCCCATAACTCATGTAACTTGCTCAAGGAAGAGGCCGAGAGAAAAGGAAGTTCTTAGCACTGAACAGCATGTATAGCTAACTCTAATTTCTCCAAATACATTCCTAATGGTTTGCAGTGTTAATGAAAACAGGGGCTATAAGCTGTAAACCACAGAAGGACTTTGGTGAGTTCTCATTTTACAGATGGGAATACAGAGACCTGAGAGAAGCAATATTTGCCCAAGATCAGACAGCAAGGCAACAACAGAACAGCTTTCTAGTTTAGTGCTTTTGTATTATACTATGTACCAAATCACATGGGCCTTAAATGTATTTCCCATTTTCACTTCATACTATCTGGGAAAGGCAAGTGACTCATTAATTATATATTACTAATGGCTGGCATTTATTGCCACTTGCTATGTATAAGTAGCTTTGTGTGCATTATTTTCTTTGGTCCTCACCAGAACCCCAGATGGCTTAGTTATCAACTCCACTTTATAGAAAGGGCAGATAACTTGTCCAAGGTTCTGCAGCTATAGGGTGAAGGGGAATTCAAACCAAGGAAGTTTGACTTCTGAGGCCTAATACTTGGTCCTGTTCCCTGACTGGAAGACTTTTCTCAGTGGTATAATTTCAAGACCTTCAGACATCTAACAGGAACTAAGATGGTGTGATGGAAAATGTGCAGTGCTGTTGAATCCAAGCCAGTGACCAGGCAAAGCCAGTGCAGCTTACACACTGCCAAGGGATGCAGGGAAGTGAGGGCCCAGGCCTATAACATTTCCCTGTCTCTGTTTTATTGTCTGCTTTATAAGAAGAGACTTCTGACTATCAGCTATGGGGCTTCAATCAGTTCCATGGCTTCCTTGGTCATCAAGGGTATCTGCTGCGACAGTGCCTGGGGCTGAGAGAACTGTCCTAATCTGTTTTACTTTCTTCTCTATATTCTCTCTAGGGAGAAAAATATTTATCCTTTCCACCCTCTCTCTACCCTGTCAATGAACCTCATCCTTGCTTCAAACCCATTTCCCCAGCTCTCATTAGAAAAGAATGGATTTCTTTTGGATAAATGTAGAGACAAAGGGTCCTGCTGTAGCCTTGGCAGTGCGGACTTATTTTTCTGACTTAGCTGGATTAGTCATTGTTCAAGGAGACTCTGATATAACTTCAAGCTTGTCATTTACTCTTTTTCTGTTCTATCACTTCTTCTCTCTGAGCCTCACGTTCAGCATTTGTTAAAAAGGAAGAGTGAGTTCTAGTGAGACTGCATCTAAAATAAACATGTCCAACTCGCATGTTCTGCATCTCTCTAGCTCTCAGTCACAGTGGCAGGGTGGAAATTGTAATCACAGAACAGAGAAAAGGACTCAGGCCTGGGGTTCATGGTCAGGGAGGGAGCAGTGGAGGAAAGGTGGGTCAGGTAGACAGGGAGCAACCCTCAGAGCAGATGCTAAAGAGCAGTGTTCGTATTTGTGAGTCATGCTGACTCAGTCGTGTGCAGGAGTATACTGCAGAGTTCATATACTATACAGGATTCTCCTCTTGAATTCTCGCATATGCACTCATAAGCACTCTCTTCAATGCTAGCATGGAGTGTAGCAGAAAGGACTTGGCGCTAGATTCAAAGCCAGGTTTGGCTTACTATCTTTGAGAACTTGGGCAAGTTACCTCTGAGCCTCCGTTTCTTGAGCTGTTCCAAAATATGCTTTCCTTGCCCAGTTGTTGTATGTAATAAAGATAGTGTATGGCCACACTTCTCGGATTAGGTTGGCAAATCCCTAGGAGTATTTGGCAGTATGCTTGGGAATTTGGGAAGCCATGTATATAAGGCATATTCCCAGTGTGTCTGTTTTACTCAGTGGCAACTCGCATACAACCTATTTTTATATTAAACCAAACAGGGATCTATTATTGAGCAGAAAGCCAAATTTGCTGACATTTTTAAAGCTCAAAGTGGTAAAGAATTTTCAAAAACAGCAGAGAACTGCCATGTGGTCTATTCTCCTAGTTCCTTAGAAATACATGTTCATTTTTTTTCTGTCTTTAGAGTACGTCAGCAAAACACTGGAGAAGCTTTGGTGCATCTTAAATATCTAGTATGAAGTCTGGTATATAGTAAGTGGTCAATAATTCATAAATGTCATAATTTGAGATTTCTGGAATGTGATTGGCCTATTGGCCCCTGTGTAGTCAGAACACACATATGAGTAGTGCTAAGTCCAGAGAGGAGCATCCTATTTGAAGAGGGATATAGTCAAGCCAGGGTGTTTCTAGACTACAGGACAATGGCCAGATTGGGGAGAAATCTGGAAACCCATTACATGAAGAACTGTTCTAGTAATTGTGGCTCTTCCATTTGAAGAGATGAGAGAACTAGAGCTTCTTCCATCTTCTCAGGCGTTGACAGGAGAAAGGCAGAGGAAGCATCCTAAATAAGCAGATGATGGCTGACCAAGGTGAAATAAACAAGGGGTCAGATAGTACTTCTATGAAAAGAAACACTTTTTAGTATTTGAGCTTTTTAACAGTGAGAGGCAGAGTGCAGTGGTTAAGAACTCAGGCTTTGGAGTCAGACTGATGGGTTACAGATCATGGCTTTGTCTTATAATAGCTCTATAAACTTTGGTGAGTTAGTTAACTGTCTATGGCTTAGTTTTTTCACCTGTAAAATGGTGAATATAATGAACCAGTCCCCATATAACTGTTGTAAAGATTAACTAAAATGTATGAAGTACCTATAACAGTCCCTGATATATAGTAAATGCTCAGTATACCATATCGTGCCCACATTGGCTGGAGATGTACATTTGGGACTCATCAGGGTAACAGACATACTCAAAGTCATGGATGTTAAAAGAGTGCCCATAAAAAGAATATAAAGGGTGCATGGGTGGTTCAGTGGTAGAATGCTCACCTTCCATTCAGGAGACGTGGGTTTGATTCCCAGACCATATACCTAAAAAAAAAAAAAAAAAAAAAAGATAAAGGGAGAAAATAAGAGAATCAGAGCAAACTGAAGTCCTTAAGTATTACTTAGGATGCATTCAGCTGTAAGTAGCCAAAAATCCAAATAACAGTGGCTTAACTTAAGCCATTTATTAGTATTGTGTAGTAAGAATTGTAGAAGTGAGTAGTTCTGAGTTTGGCCCAAAGTTCAGTTATGTCATTGAGCACCCAAGCTTTTTCTGTTTTCCTTAATGCCATTTTCAGTATATTGGCATTTCATCCCCAAGTTTGTTGCCTCATGGTCCCAAAATGGCTGCCACAACCCAAACTTCATTCCCTCACTAAACTATGTTGATAGCAGGAATATGAAGTAATAGCAAAGGTTTTTACTTTGTGAGCTTTTGTCTTTTCACATGGAAAAATAATTCTCAGAAGTTCTCCAGAAGATATATCCTTATGCCTCATTGGCTAAAACTGGCTTATATGCAAATTACTAATGAAGGAAAATAAGATTATCATTCCTGCTTGACTAACCATGCTGGATACCCAGATCTGAGGTAAGAGCATTTGTTCACTAAGATCAATAGGACTCTGCCTAAGTGCTGAACAAAATTTAGGGGGAATGACTATTGATTTGTGGTCAACTGACACGTGTGAGCAATACCAACATTTAAGGGTTTGGAGAAAGAAAAGAAGAAAGTGAAGGAAGATGACCATAGAAGTGGGAGGGGAATCAGAAATCAGGGGAGAGTGGTCTCAGAAGAATAAAGAAGGAAGAGAGTTCAAGGAGGGGGGAGAGGTCATCACACCCAAATGTTTCAGTCTTCAGGCAGATAAGAGCTACAGGGTCACCACACTGGCAATTACTGTACTGACCAACAGCAGCTTCAATGGGGTGGTGGGATTAGGAGCCAGAAGGAAAAAAATTATTAGGAGATAAATGAAGGAAGGAAGTGCAACAAGGAGTGGAGATAATTCTTCCCAGTTGTTCGGATGTAAAGAAACTAAAGTCATCTCTTTGTAGAAGGATCGTAGCTGGAAAGGAACATAGTCAAAAGACGGGATTTTTAAAAAAGGAACAACTTGCAATGTACTTATAGTCTGGGGAGATTATAAAGAGAGATAAAGAGTTAGGAAAGGGAGGGTGAAAGGAGATGAATATGAAACACTTGGGAAAGGATTGGGTCAAGACCATGCACAGAAGTTAGCACTAAATAAGAAGAATGATACCTTTTCCTTTGAAATTTTATGGTGAGAAAGGGTTGGAGAATTGGGGGAAAGGAAAAAATAGTAAGAACAGGTGTGGTTACAGATTAAAAACGTATTTGGGGCTCACATTAGGTACTCAGAATGGCCTGTAATGCCAAGGCTATGAGAAAGAAAATGGGAGTGGAAGTGTAGCAGAAAAGAGTTTTCCATGGACACTTAACCTCAGATAATCTGTTGTTCCCGGCTCTGGATATGAAGGGAAGATGAAAGAGGCCAAATATACCCATCTTTCTCGGAAGAGTCTAATATCAGTCACTTAGGTTCTAAATGAAAATGGGCAACATAGGATCAGCCACCTGTAATGCAGAACAGTTTCTGAAAAGATCACCAAGCCCAGAAAAGTATTTTCTTCCATCCTCCATTAAAGGAAGGCCCAAGGTTCCTAATCTGCCTATTAGGCTCTTGGCATTTCATCCAGGGGGAGAAATTTTGGGAGTCCTCGTTGCACATGAGTATTCTAAGTGATAGCTTTATTGCTTCCAGTAGATCAGGTCTCACAAACCTTCCCATTAAAAGAAAATTTTCCTACATTCCCAGGAAAATATAGGAAACCCAGTTCTTTGGAGTTGGTACTGGCTCCTCTTCTTCTAGAGAGATACTTTCAGCCTAGTGTCTCTATATAACAGTTACAACTCAGAAAAATATGTCCCATCAGGGACAACAAAATGAACCACTTCCAGAACTAGAATTAAAATGCAGTCTAAAAAAATGCAATCAAAACCCAAATTCATTTAAAATTATCCAGTTTTTACATTTTGATTTGATGACATTTAGTACTGGTGATTTTTTAGACTACAATTTTTATTCCTTTGAAATATGGTTTTTAAGGGAATTAAAATACATGGGACACCCTGGGGGAAGAAGTCACAAAGATGATAATTTTTTTTAAGCTATGTTTTATAATATCCAGGATATTTTGCCATGCACCTTATCCTCCCAACAATCCTGGGAATTAAGTGGTCCCTCTCTCCCTTTCAAAGACAACCTAAGACTCACCCAAGAAAGATTCGCCCAAGGTCTCAGAGCCTGGATTTGAACTCCAACGCTCTTGCTTAATTTCATTAGCTTCATTTTCCTCATCTTTAAAAATGGGAGCAATGGTGATAGCTACTTCATAAATGAGAATTAAATAAGATGAAGGCTTTAAAAGAGGCTTCTTACATCGAACGTTGTCAGGGAAGAAATTGTGACCTGTTGAACTTAAAATTGTTTAGAAAATCTAGTAGAGAGGCAGTAGGCTTCAGAGTGGGGAGGTATATAGGTCAAGAGTCTTGGTTTTGAAAGACATCAATTGTCTCTGGCTAAGTGAAGCAGCAAAGAAATTTGTCAGCAGGCTATTGAATGGCTCCCCAAATCAGTGGTTCAAGCAAAGGGCAGGAGTAAAGGGATGTCTGCAGCCAAGGGCACATCCCAGGAACAATCTGCTTAGACACTGCATACGACCTCTGCCTCACCACCTCTGCCACCCCTGGACCCCGGACACCTCTGCTGCAATCACCCAAGTGAATTCAAAAGAGTCAGTTGATTAGACGCATAACCTGGTTGGGAATATCTGATTGTCCAAGTGCCAACCCATGCCCCAGTTGTCAAAGGTAAGGAGAGCAAGGATCTATCTAGCTCTCAACTTCCACTGACTTCTATGGGCTCTTTCTGGACAGTGAACAAAATGGCAAATGCTCACTGCAGGTAGTCTAATTAAATTACATACTTTGTCCTCATCTCTGAGTGCTACTGTATCTGGTGGACTCTTCAGATTGGTATTTTTCCTTGTCCTGACAAAACACTCCCATCCCCATGCTCGTAGGGATTCTTCTCCTTCTTCTGAGAATATCCCCTGATTTGATACCTTATTCCTATTTCTCCAAATGTTACTTACTGTGAACTGAGGACCTGGCATGTTTACTGAACATGGTTGCATGTAAATCTGTTTCCTTCCAAAAGCCTTCCCTGATGAATCTGGTCTTTGCTCATATCCCGGCCCCACTGTTTCCTCTGCACCAACCTAAAACACATCTAATCTGTTCAGAGTTTATGTCTGATCACATTTATTCCTAGCTCTTTACTCAACTGATAGATACAGCAATATGGGGAGAGCAATAGAAGTCGGGTTCTGGCCTACCACCAACTTAATCCACTTCCACGGGCAAGTCGCTATTATTCTAAACTGTTGCTTCATAAATGAATGGAATAGGTGAGATCTGTGGTCTCTAACTTGAGTTTCCATTAGAATCACTGGAAGGGAACGCAAAAGTAAATTCTCGGGATCCAATGCAATTCTTCTGAATCAGGTTCTTCCAGGGTGGGTCCAGTGATTTATGGTTGTTGTTTTTTGGGGGGGGAGATGGGGATTTTTGTTTCATTTTAAGCTCACCAGTTTATTCGGATAATAACCCAGTTTTGGGATCCCTGAGTTGAAAATGTTCTTGCCCCTTTTGGCTTTAGATAGAGGCTAGGTAGTAGCACACAGCAGTTTACGATTGAGTTTGGGAGGTCCCAAAGCATTAGGTTCCAATGTAGGGCTCTGCAGTTCTCTGGATCTGAAATTTGGTAAAGTTATGCAAGTTCTCAAAGCATCAGTTTTCTCATATCAAAATGGGAATGATAAATGTATCTACCCCATGGAGTTTTTGCAAGGATTAAATGAGAAAAAGCATCTGATGCCCTGAGCCCAGTGCTTAGCCCACAAGCATCACTCAGCAATGCTAGCTGGTGTTATTATGATGTCAAATGGAGGAGAGCTAACGCGTCAGGCTGGCAAGCCTGTTTTGGGGGAGGCTTGCGAGAAGCTGGTGGAAACATAATTTTCTTTTGTCTGTTTTTTGGGCTTGATTTAACTGTGTAAAAATATAAGTGATGAACTTAAAATGTTCAGGATGTTGGCATTTTGCCCCCTTTTTTCCTCACTGCAGCTTCTTTTCAGAAGACGTGTTCCCAAAGAGGAACCTCTCGGTGGCCACAACCTGTAACTGACTCGCGAATGTTGCGTCTTGGCTCAGACCCGAATGTGGTCCATAGTAAGCTGTTTGAGCGTGACTCAGCATAGTAGGCCCTTTTCAATTTCTCTCTCATTCCCCAGCCAAGAAATTCTCCCACCTCTCTCTGCCTTATGCTATGAAGATTGCATTTTGTATCGTCTGCTGGGAGATAACATAGTTAAATTGATGCAGAGAACCTTATAAGGATATAAACACTTATTTGCAAGATGGACGTCATAATAGCAAATTGAGGGCGAGTGCCAATAATAGATTTCCTTGGGTTTCTTTTTTCCTTTGCATTCTTTAGGGCTCTCTGAGGGAGACTAAAGTGACATGGCAGCCCCGAAATAGTCTATGGAGGCAGACTGAGGAAGAAGTCTTTTAAGCAGGCAGGCAAACCAAATGCAGCCCACATCTTCTCAGCCCCAATTTTGCCTCCCTCCAAAACGTGAAGATGCCTTTAGTGAGGCCCTCAGCCAGAGGGGTAGAAAGATGGCATTGGAGTTGGAGACCTCTGGGCTTGATATCTCATCTGCCTCATCCAGCTCTGTGACTTTGGGAAATTAGCTACTTTCAGAGCCCCCTATTCATTGTCTTTCTAATGAGCAAAAGAGTGTGGTCATAAAATGAGATTGTATTGTAAACTTAGCAGCCATATAATAAGAGCTCAGAATGTGTTAGTTCATTTTGCCTTCTTTCTTTCTTGAAGTAGGCTCAAGTTGACCAAATTAGTCCATTTTAAATGTGCAGCTCCCACAAAGTGGTAATTCTAGATTGTTGTAACAGGAGAGAATACATTTCTCCAAAAGTCTTGGGACACACTGTATGGTGTAGTAAAAAACACACGTGGTTCAGAATCATATTCAAACTGTAGTCCTGTTTCGTAACTTATCGTCTTGGTATCCTTGAACATATTTATAATTTCTACATTTGCTGAGAGCTTCCTAGGTCCTGGGCTTCCTATGTGCCAAGCACTATACTGAATGTTAAGAATGCCTTATTTTACTTAATCTCACAATAATCCCTATAGTGTAGAAGTTATTACTCTTGCTTTATAGAAAAGGGAACCTGAAGGGCAAAGAAATTCAATAACTTGCTCAAGGTCACACAAAGGTGACCCAGAGATTTGAACCCAGTTTTGTTTGATTGCAGGGTTCGTGTTTCCTAATTATCATAATATTTGCCTCTCAATTCCCCATTTGCAAGACTGGGGGTGATAATCTGTGTCTACCCCCAGAGATTTCTAAAGAGGAATATATGAAATCATGGATTTAAGGGGCTATATACTCTAAAGGGACAATTTAATGTAAAAAGTTGTGCTTATTATCACAACGTGTATAATGGTGTTTGTGGTCCTAAAAAAAGTCCGTGTCCCCAAAGAATATCAGAGCTGTGAAGCTGATTGTTCTCGCCTGCTCCCTGCAATGTGAAATTGAGGACAAGGTGGCTTTTGCAGATACACTATCGTATATTGAGTAGGGTAGAGTACACACTAAATCTGTATTTATACTCAGGAAACCACGCTGTGCTTAAATTAGCGCTTGAAGAATAAAAGCTTCTGTAAAATAGGCTGCCCTTCTTAAGCAACACAAACTAACATTTCTATAACTACAGACAACAGTAATTTGAAAGCAGTAGCAAGATGCCTTGAATTCATTTTAGCTTCTTACCCACCCCTCTCCAGTCACACTTCCCAACCTCATACCCCCTTGCAGCCAGGATCCAGCTTAACCAAAGCTCTTTTCCAACATGTGTGGTTCAAGGAAGGAATGAATAATAAAGACAGTCAGAGTTTTCGCAGAATATCCTGGTTTACCAATGGTGTGTTTTTCAGAAGTCAAAATATTTGTTACAGAGGGGCCCAGAGACATTTAATTAGTCAGAGACCCCCAAAGCATCATCACATCGGCAAAAGAACCCATTTCCCAAATTCATGAAAACCACAGAAAAAGCTTCCAAGTTTTGTCCTAATTGACTGTTATCACTTCTCCTACTGCCTGGTGACTCCAAAATTCTACCTGGATGTCTCTATTTCCTCTGGGAGAGTTCATCCTTGCCCAACCTTCTTTTCTGATACACACACACTCATGCATAACAAACACACACACACACATACCACACACCGTTGATTCCCATGGAAACCAAACAAGGGGGAAAAAATTGAAAGGCAGTGCAGAAACTATGGAAGAACTTTTTGACCCCATTGCCAGATTCTCCCTAAATCTACAGCTCTCAAATCCCTCTCAGATTTATGTAGGTCTGTGAGCATTCTATTACCATTTAATTTCCAAGGTGATTTATTTAAGGTGAGAATTAATAAAGCAAAAATTGAACATCACGCTAAATATGTAAGAGACATAATTTTAATGCAATCATGAAGTTATTGGAGTGCACACGAGCCACTTGTGACTTGTGATCCAAAAGTCACCTTTGCCAATAAAATGTTACAGTTGTCAGGAGCAAAAAAGGAAGAATGAGGAAAAATGTGAAGTGTACATATTTTCCTCACTTCCTGAATAGCTTTTGGTAGGGACTGAATAAATAAATTAAGATGCGTCCATACAATGGAAAACTGTGAAATTTGCAAAAATGAGGGAGAGAGCTGTAGGTACTGACTGGGGAAAATGTTCAGGAGAAATTGTTTTTTAAAAAAGAATTGCATAATGACTGCAGAGTTTCTGTTCAAGGTAAAGAAAAAGTTTGGGTAATGGATATTGGTGATAGTAACACAAAGTTGTGAATGTAATCCATATCACTGAATTGCACACTTGAAAGTGGTTAAAATGGGAAGTTTTGAGTTGTATATATGCTACTACAACAAAAAGTTGTTTAAAAAGTTTTGCAGAGCTACCTTACTGTATTAATCCATTTAGGTAAAAATAATCATATGTAGAAAAATATGATTTTTCCTCTATTAGCATAAGCATATAAAGAAACTCTGAAAAGATATCAAGCAAGTGGCTTCCAGTGGTTTTATCTGTGGAACAAAATTATGGGAGAATTCTTATTTTCTAAGTCATACATTTCTGTAAATTCTTTTGAGTGATAATCTACTGCATTTATATCAGAAAACATGATAAAGCTAAGAAAAATGATCCTCCTCTGATCTATGGGGGTTGACAGCTTTGAGATTTTGGTGACCTATATTAATGATATTTACAATATGTACCTTGGGGTCTTCATGGCCCTGTATAAGCAGAGCTATCTGGAAACCCAGACAAGCCACATTTTAGCCAAATCTTTCTTCTATTTTTGAAAAACCCAAAAACCACAGTGACTTATTTTCATCATTTCTAGTCCAGAAATGGCCAAGTGGGTAGGTGGCAGAATTCCAGATCCTGATGGATGATAAGACTTCAGTGACCAAAATGTTAAAGACCTTTCCTTCTTCTCCTTTTGTGGCTTCCCCCCCCCCCCCCGCCCTTTTGTACTGGCAAAACACGTCTACAGAGTTGTTGTAATGACAGGTCATTTGTCATCAGTCTGTAACATTGCCAAGGACCATTCTTCCTGTCCAGAGTAGACTCTGGGCTCTTGAAAGGAGAATAGCATCTGGAACATGTGAAATAATTTGATTGAGAAGAAACGTGAAGGAGACCACTTGGTCTGCAGTTTCCCTTAACCCAATTTCTTGGGCAGGATTTATGATTATTGAATGGGAGACCCTCCTGGACAGCTAAGAAGAGATTATGGGTTGCAACCATGACTAAAAGTAGCCAACCTGAGTGTTAAACTATTATTGTGAACACCAGTTGGTAGATCTGTCTAACCACATGAGCCCCCTTTCTTCAAGTGCCACCAGATAGACTCTCAACAGTCATGTTTGTTCTACAAGCTCCTATCCCAGTGTCACCCAGGATGAGCACCTGACTAGCAGGGCCAATCCGATTTTCCTGGGAATTTGTGATTGGAATTCAGATTCATCAACTTAGTTTTAGAGACCAGAGCCGAGGAGCAGAAAATCCAAGTGTTGTGGGCACATCAGCCAGTATGCTTCCCTTCTTATCCAGGAAGGATAAAAACAGAGCAGATGCCCAGAGAGAAGCAGTGATTAGATACTAGGGGACACAGTGACAGATAGACACACAATCCTTGGTTATATTCCTGCTATCAGGTTCTTTAGGGTACCCACTCCTGGGTATCTCTGAAATAAATACCGTATTTTGCTTAAGCTACTTTGAGTATTTGGTTGTTTAACTGGATACCATAAGAATCTTAGTTAAGGCAATGTGACAAAACTGTGATGTTCAAATGAATTCTCTGCATCAAGGTATGTTTTAGTTTCTCAGCTTCTGAAACAAGTACCATACAATGGGATGGTTTAGCAACAGGAATTTTTTGGCTCACGGTTTCAGAGGCTAGAAGACTTGCTTCCTTCCAGAGTCTTATCTTTGGCTAGTGGGCAATCTTCGGAGTTCCTCGGTTTTCCCATCACCTGACAATGCACATGGCAGGGCCTTCTTTCTCTTCTGCAGTCTGCTGACTTTCAGCTTCTGACTGGGAGTCCTGTTTCTTCTCTTTCTGTGGCCTTTCCTGTAAGGTCTCCAGGGTAGTAAGACCCATCCTGATGCAGGTGGGACACACCTTCACTGAAGTAACTTCATCAAAATGTCCTATTTACAATGGTTTCACAGGAGAATGGATGAAGAGTAAGAATATGTTTTTCTGGGGCACATAAAATCAAGCCACCACAGGTAGATACCTTCAGGGGCTAAATCGTCATTTAATAACACCATCCATCAAGCCAGTTTGAAACTTCCCTCTGAGAAAGACTTTCAAAATTAGTGTCTGAGACCTTCCTATTACTCGTTATCATGATCACATGGCTTAATCACTACATGTATTAGGTGTTTACTCCATGTCAGGCCCTACAGTGAGGGCTTTACTTACGTTATCCTACTAATTATCACAACACCCAATGAAGGAGGTTCTATTATTATCCCCATTTTACAGATGACAAAACAGAGGCTCAGTAATGTAGAGCAATTTGAACTCAGTAGCTAGGTCTGTGAGGTTTAGAGCATGAACTCTTCTCAATCACTATGCTGCTCTGCCTCACATCTTTTTCACTGAAACCTGTAGTCATTGGTTTGACTAACTGTGATAGACAAGGACTGACATGACATCTGATTGATGTTAAAAGCCCCTCCATCCTCTGAGGTCTGAGATTTGCTACCACTGGTACAAGCCAAAGAACGTGTCACAAGCTCTGGCCAATACTGGAGTTCTAGAATTATGGAGTTGAGGCAGCGACTTTGAACAAAATGCATCCAATTCAATCTCACAGACATTTTCCAAGTGCCTACCATGTGTCAGGTCTGATGGGAGGAGGCGGTTATTCAGAGTCTTTAGGGATTAAGGACATCTGGTCTAAGCCTCAAGGAGTTCACATGCTAGGGGGATCTCAGAAGTACATAAATGCAAGGTAAAGTATGATAAGTCCTTAAATAAGAAATTGATACGATACATATTTTGGAGGATTGAGAACTCAAGGAAGATATTGCTGTAAATTTGACACTTGAAATGGGCCCTGAGGTATTGGTAGCATTGTAACAGAAAGAGGGCCTTTTAAGCAAGGAGAATACGAGTTAAGGCTATGAGCCAGCTTGGAGAATAACAAATGGAAGATGGGATAAAAATAAGGGCAGAAGAGGTAGCATTTATTGAGACTACTCTCTTCCAGGAACTATGCGTGTTACTTTACATTTACCTAATCTACAAAGCAGACGAGTAATATTGCAAAATATTCTCTTGGTCACTTACCCAACAGCCTTTTTCCTCTTCTTTTCTTGCCATCAAACCCCGATGCCACCAATCCTTGATTTAATTTGGCTATTTCTTCTGGACAGACCTGTCCTCTTGCTCCAACTCCAGGGAATGAGTCTTCATTAGTCTATACAGGTGGTAGTAATTTTATTCTTGTTAGCATAGCTTGTTTTAGCCAAGAGCAAGGCACAGTGTGACCAAAAAAAAAAAAAGAAAGAAAGAAAAGAAGGGAAGGGAAGGGAAGGAGGATGTCTTCCTGAGAACCTGTAAAAAGACTTTCTTCCCTAATTACAAAAAAAAAAAAAAAAGAAGACATCACAAGGAGAAGGAACACTTTTTCTGCCTTTGGATACATCTATTTAAGAATGTGAAGCTGAAGCAATGGTAGCCTTCTTGGGACTATAATAATATGAGTCTAAAAGTGAAACATACCCTTCAAAGATGAGAGTAGAGAAAGATGGAGGAAAGCTGCTAACTGACTTTAAGCCCCTGCGTTAACCAACCCTGCAATCTCTTCCCTTCCTGTCTTGTTATTTAAGATAACATATATACACATAATATATACAAAATAGGTATATATCCTATATACATAGTGTTTAAGTCACTTGAAGTTGCATCTTCTGTTAATTGCAGCTGAAATTTTACAGGTGAAGGTAAGAGAAAGTTTTCCAATAAGGTAAAGATCAAGGTGTAAGGCTCCAGGTTAAGAGAACCTACAGGGTGAGAATAAAACAGACGTTTAGAATCTCAAATGTCAGGGTGGGGAGTCTTTGGGTAGATTGTGAATGTATATGTGAATGGCTTGGAACTGGAAAGCCTCAGCCACATTATTTTAGAGTCACACCTTGTTTGACTACGTACTGGGGGAGAGCAAGTGATGGTGTTTCCATGGTGACTCAGCCCTTCCCCTCGAAAACTCAAGGAGACCTCAAGGGTGTCCTTGTGTGCAACCTTCCCTCTGTCACGGCTGTGTTTATATAGGGCAGTGCTTGGAAAATCTCGCTCTTCTTTTACGCTTGACTTATCCCAACGTCTCCCACCTACTCAACTCTCACGGTGTGTGGGGCCGAATGTCATTCCAACCCCTTCCTTCTGCCTCCCACACATTGCCAGGCCTTTGAAGCAGCCACCGAGGTGGAGTGACCTCCCTCCCCAGTATTTTTACCACCCATCGAGAGATTAATAAAATCATCTTATATGAAAACGCACCTCACCATGCTGGGAGAGAGATTATACGATGGTAGCGATTGAGATGGCCAAAGGCTGCAGAGTGGGGCAGGGAACATGGAGTTTACATTCCAGCTCAGACATCATGAGATTCACGATCTTGGACACATCTCCGAAACCTGCCTGAAATTCAGCTTTATTAATAGAAAAAGAAGCGTAATGTTACTTTCTCTGCTTAACTCACAGGGCTAATGTTAGGATCCTGAAAAGACAATCAAAAACAAGACCAGCCACTGGACCTTCAGGACTGGAGCTCAAACAGAAGTTTTCATTCATGTAGAGAAAAAAGCTCAGAACCAAGAATTTAGCATACTCAAGCTAAAAGGAATCTAGGCAAACAGAAGGGCACATATTCACTGGGGGAAATGGGGGAAGATCTGACTGCCCATGGGACTGGGGCTTCACACACATTATTTCATTCTCATTCAGCCCTCTGATCTACCTGGTAAGGTGCACATTTGAATCTCTATATAACAAATTTTAAAAAGTCATGCAGAGAATTGAAGGTATTGGTTGATGTTAGATTCTGGCCTCCTCACAACTCAGATTCTGAAAGGTTTTTTTCTGGAAGACTTAAAGAATTGCTAAGAAAGTAAACTTTGGGCTTTTTCTTGCCTTATGGTTATAGCTCTCTATGAGATAGAGGGTCCTAGAGGGTATAGTAGAAATACTACTGAAAATGTAAGCATATGCTAGATCCATAAATTTTCAACATTTGTTTTAAGCAGAAGCTCTGACATGGAGCCCAAACTATTAGACAGGTAAAATTGAAACAGCACAAACCACCCACTCAGCCCATCCCCTCATCACCCTTCCTTCCCTCCTCCTAGGGCTACTCTGCAGGATATGGAACCCCACAATATTAGTGGGCTCTCCTAGGCTTGACTACTGTGCCAGCAAAACTTGGAATTCCTGAGTATTTCCAAAGAGCCAGGTACTGTACTTTTGTCCATACCATAACTTTTTACCCTCACAACAACCCTATAGAATACTTGTTATTATTAACCCCTTATTACAGATGAAGAAACTTAGGCACAATGGGTTTGGTTAACATACCTAAGAATGAAGGCCCCTAACAGAAAATGCCTCCTTCCCAAACAGGAAGAGATTTTGGATCTCAGTGACATGCAGTCTCCTGACCCAAAGAAAATTAAAAACAAGCTGAGAATAGAATCTCAGTTTTAAAGGAAATGTCAGTTACAGATGAAGTGTTATTGTTTTCCAGAAAAGCTTTTCCACAATAGTCCTCTTTGAGAGCTGAGCAGGGTTGGTTGCATGGCCTTGGTATCTGGGTAGTGGAGAGAGATGTCTAGAAAAGCTCATGATGTCACAGGCTCCAAAAGGACCAAATGTGTCAGAACTCCATCATGTGGGCTGACACGCTGGATCTATGTGCGCAAACAGAGCCGCTCTTTAGGCATTTTGGGTGGGAGGATGGGGGAAATGGCTTTTCTGGTGGTTCTAATGAATGTGGATGTGTCAGAAGCCTGAACTCTACCCTTGTCTTAATGTGCGAGCTTGGCCAAATGAGTGTCTGCGTGCCTCTGGGAAGTGTTGAGAAAAGAAATAAAGCTGTTACTGCGTAAATGAACAACCGAAGTTTCTGTTAATGCTGGATGAGTACACGAAGACTTACCAAAAAAAAAAAAAAAAAAGACGTTCAAAGCATGAGGATACTGCTCTCAGGAAGTACCCCAGTGTCTTTCCATTTCAGCTTGTGGCTCTCAGTTATGTGGCAGGAAATTTGATTGTTTATTCATTCTTGTGTCATTCTTTGACTGCCTTCTGTTCTCAAACATCTATTCAAACCTTCACTAGACATCCTCTAAGGCTCTCAGTTCTTTCTTAAGCAATAAATGTTCGCTGAATGCCTACTGTATGACAGAGACCATGAGAGTCCATTCTTGCTTCCTTTCTTCCTCCCTTCTATTATCCGGTGAAAAAAATATTTGTTGTGAGACTCTCCTCTTCCCAAAAGTGGGCCTGAAACTCTGACATCTCAACTTCTGGGCCAGCCTCCATGGCCAGCTCCCGGGGCCGCTGGACTGGGACATGAGAATAAATCCTTCTGGCTTTAACTACTACCCATCCAACCTTAGCAAAGCGGAGCCTTGCCAGATACAGACTCCGATTAGTTGAGTCCCCCAAACTTCCTTTGGAGAAGAAACCCACTCCTGACAAAGACGGTCCTGACATTGAACCAACCTGTGCATGCAGATAAACGTCAACACGGCGTACCCCCTTGGAAAGCTCTGACAAGCCCACTTCCCTCCCCTCAGTCTTCCCCAAAAAGGAAGATTACAATTGCTCCAAGGTCACAGTGGTGGAGTCATTGCCTCCTACCTCCCGTGAGCAATACCCTCACAGAAGTGGTTTGCCTCTTCCCTGAGTGACTAGGAGACATTTCCCCTGCTTCCAGATGGCTCCAGAGGGCCAGAAGAATACATTTTGCCATGACCTGTGCTTCCTTGAAAGCTTTGAGAAAGTACCTGTGAGCATGCAGGGAAGGGCCAGTTCATGGCCTGGATCCTGCCTCTGGAAGTTGACCAAGGAAGGACACCGTGGTTTCAAGGACAAAGCCCATGCCTTGGCCTCCGCTTGGCTGGAGAGTATCCAACGGTGTATGAACCAGTTAGAACCCTGGTAAGCCTAAGAAGCAAGAGACAGCCCATGCCTTATTAAAGTCCCTGTGAGCAGCCAGAAAAAAAAAAGAAAAATGTATTTGTTGTGATCCTGTTGTGCATTCACCATCTAGCTATTCTTTCCAAGAAGCTTTATTAGATGCCTATTGTGTATTAGGTATTCACTTAGGGACTACGGCTACACCTGATTCAGGCAGAGTTCCTTCTCTCTGGTAACTCCCAGCACAGTGAGTTTGTTTTCTATAAATGCTCTTGTCCCTGGACTTTACCCTTTGAATTCTGGGGCGCTAGTGGCCTCAAAGCCAGAACTTTAACAGTACTATCTTGAATCTTTGGAAAATCCTCCATTCATAAATGTATACCTATAAAGTCAACTTAAAATAGACATTGATAAAATACTGACCTTCTCTACACTAGAGACCTAAAAGCATATCCATTTCATGAATACTTGCCTCCATATTATAAAATAACTATGAAATGGGGAATGGACTGATGCTGCTATGAAAACTCAAGTCAGAGGAAAGGATAAGGAGGAATTGGAAAAGCCAGTTGATGTAATCTCCCCATCAATATTCAGGATTAAATTGACCATATTGCTGTGGCATAATTTTAGGAGTTTGCTGTTTGGGGTTTTGTCTATAACTGTTCAGGATATGCAGTTCCAAGAACAACTGTGAATAGACTTCAGAAGTATATATATTTATCTATTTCCATCATCATCTTCTCCATCACCATCAAATGTCAGTTCTCTTCCATGAAGGCAGTGTGACCCACGTGATTTGCTGAGCCTACAATTATTCATGCTTTCTCGTGCCCAAGCCAAGCTTTTGTTCAGCTCACATTCAAAGTTCAATGTATCCCCTGCTTCTAAGGCAAAAGAAGAGGGGACTCCTCAAGGTCAGCTTGAACCAGTGTCTCTGAATTGTCTCCACCAGACAAAAGGGCATCTACTTCTCTTTCTGAGGTTTCCCTTGATGCCAAGACCTACCATTCATCATTTCCAAATGTGGAAACTTGGCATTTGGTTCAGAAAATGCCAAATGTGTTTTCGTTTCATATCTGCTGCCACATCAGTGATCTGTCCTTAGTTAGATCTCTTCGAAAAAGGAAAGAAGCAAATAAGGAAATCTTTCTGCCTTTTGCTTGTTGGGGGCTCTGGGATGCATTACTTAACTGTCTGAGCCTCAGTAAACTTACATAAAGAATGAAAGCATTTGTACCCACAAAAAAGAATTATTGTGGGGATTAAATATAGCACCTACAACATGATACAGTAATAATATTACTTCAAGCGCTATTACTGACACAATTTATTGAGTACTTGCAATGTGACATGGTAATAAATGTTAGTTCTTCCTTAAGTTGTCTGAACTATTTAAGTTTTCTAAAATATACCTTCCTATTTTGCTTCCATTGGAGTACAATAGTCCTAAAAACATTTCACAATTTTAAGTCAGAGGGTTCTCAAAATTGAGCATGCATCAAAATACTTAAAATAGAGACGGCTGGGTCCCACTCTCTGGTTCAGTAGGTCCTAGTTAAAGCCTACAATTTTGCATTTCTAACAATTTCCCAGGTGATGCTGATGCTAATAGTCCAGTGTTGCGCTTTGACACTATTTCTTTATTGAGTACCTATTGTGTGCTATGAACTACTCCAGGTGTAGAAGGAAAAGGGGTGAGCGAGACAAAGCCCCTGTTCTATGAAGCTCGCGTTCTGGTCAGGGAATAGACAATAAACAAGTAAACACATAAATAACAGTAACATTTCAGATTATTACAAGTATTTTGAAGAAAATAAAACAAGGTAAGGAGAAAATGAATGCATTATTTCCTAGTGCTGCCATAATAAACTTGGTGACTTAAACAAGAGAAATGTATTCTCTCATAGGACAGGAAGCCTGCAGTCTGAAATCAGAGTAACAGCCAGGTTGATTTCCCTGGAGGCTCTGAGGGGGAATTCTTTCCATGTCTCTCTCCAGCTGCTGGTACTTGCCAGCAGTCCTTGGTATTCCTTGATGCATCACTCCAATCTCTGCCTCAATCTTCACATCACAGTCTTCTCTGGGTCTCCATATCTGTGAGTCAAAATTTCAGTTTTCTCCTTTAAGGACACCAGTAAATGGATTTAAGACTTCCCTTAAATTCAGAATGAGCCCATCCCAAGATCCTTATCTTGCTCCCATCTGCAAAGACTATTTCCAAATAAGATCACATTCACAGATGCTGGGAGATAGGACTTTTGGGGAGATATCTTTTGGGGAGACACAATTCAGTGAGGAAAATATTTCAGGTAGAGAATCAGGGGAGGCTCCTCTAAAGAGGTGATATTTTACCAAAAAATTATTAGAAGGAAGAAGACATTGGGGGATCTAGGAAAAGAGCATACCAATGAGAGAGATCAGTAAATGCAAATTTACCATGCAAGAAATGTATTTTAAGATTTTCAGATATAGTCAAACGGCTGGAGTGGCCAGAGCACAGTGAACCGAGGGGGGCGGGGGGGATGAGAAGATGGAATCAGAGATGTGGTCAATGTCGGACCTTAAAGGCCATCTTAAGCAGATTGCATCTTATCTGAAGGGTGATGGAAGCCCCTGGATGGTTTTAAGTAGGTGTATGACATGATCCAACTTACATTTTTCAAAGAGCACTGTGGCTGCTAGATGGGACGGGTGGAAGCAGGAAGTGGAGTTAAAGGCTGTCACGGTTGTTTATGCGAGTAACGATGGATGTTTGGTCTAAGGTGGTAGCAGAGGAGGTGCTGAGCAGTGGCCAGACTTACATTACACTTTAAAAGTCAAGCTGACAGGACTTGCTATTGAGTTGGTGGTAAGGCAAGTGAAAGAGGGCAAAGTTGGCTCCTGGGATTTGGGGACTAATTTAGAAAATGGGATCATCCATAGAAAAGC
Organism: Tamandua tetradactyla; assembly: GCF_023851605.1. Classification (NCBI taxonomy): domain Eukaryota; kingdom Metazoa; phylum Chordata; class Mammalia; order Pilosa; family Myrmecophagidae; genus Tamandua; species Tamandua tetradactyla. The sequence goes on along the minus strand of NC_135334.1, from coordinate 103,586,841 downwards.
ATCTGACACATAATAAGGGCTCAGTACTCACCTGCATACTTTGGAAGTGGGTTGCTTTGTTTGATAACTCTAAGGCTGCCACAATGACCATCCAGCCGTTGCATTGTACAACTCAAGGAGCCCTACTTATATAGACAGTGATGCGGATGGAGTTGTGTGAAGAGGTTGCTCTGGAAGCTCTGCCTTTCAGGACTCTCTGAATCCTAGTCCGTGCTATTCTTTAGATTTTTCTGCAATGAACTTGAGTTGAGTGTCCAGTGTGAAAGTCACTGCACCAGGGGCTCAGCATGTGTCACCTCTGTTTGGGAATATTTTAAAGCTCAAGGCTTAGCTTTGGAGTATAAGCATGGATCAAGAAAAAAAAATTTGTCATGTCATCAGTGATCAATGCTGAGTTGGCTCCTTCTTTCTTGGTATCTCCCCAAGATTTCTTGTTCAATTACCTCCCTTGACTAGGGGGACAGTATTAGGATGCTTATGATAAGGACAACCAGCCCGAAGGCCCACTCCTCTGAGTGGGGCTGGCAAACTTGCTGCTACACTAGCAGAGACAGCAATGCATGCAATCTGTGGGAGCAATCACGTCTGGAACCTAGATCTCTCCAAATACCAAGAAAGAAATATGACTCATTGAAATTCAGTTGTATTTTTTAAGAAGTTTATTCTCATTGTTTGTAGCTTAGGAGATTCGTTTGTGTTGTTCCTGAAGCAACATTGTTAAGAAGGCATATTTTGTCACTATCACCTTTTACAGCCCACTTTGCCTCCTGGGTCTGCTTTTGGGCATAAATTCTTTGATGTCCAAGGTCTTCATGAATGTCGAGTTGAATTTGCCATTTCTCCCCTCCTCAGACTTACCCAGCTGCCCACACTCTAGATCTGTACTTACTGCTGCCCATCAACAATAATTCATTCAGAAAGTGTAACTAGCTCACACTGTATGTGTTCTAGTCACAAAGCACCCATTCTGAGTACTGCTCTTATTTATAATAACTGACATTTATTGAGTGCTTACTATTTGTCAAGCACTCTGTCAAGCACTTTCAGTAGATTGTCTCATTTAATAATCATAGCATTCCTATGATTTCAGTATTATTGTTATCCCCATTTTGCCAATGAGGAAACCACAGCTTAGAGTAGTGGAATAATGCCCAAAGATCACCCAGGAAGCTAATAGAAAGTTGGAATGCAAATCCAAACCTCTCTGTCTCACAGTCCATGTGCTTAACCAGTGTCATACTTTCAAGGCAGAGGGGAACTAGCATTCACAGAGCCGCTATTCTGTGACAGGCCTGTGACAAATACCATTTCATTTGGTCTCCTGGGCAACTTTTTGAATACATATTATAATTACCTGTAAGGAAACAAGCGTCTCAGAGATGTTAAGAATCTCATGCACAAGACCCATGGTGATTTTACAAGTGACCGAGCTAGGATACAATTCTAGGTTTCCTGGATGCCAGTGTCCAAGAACTTTCTATGGCACCAACGAGCCTGATTTCATAGCTTTATTGAAGAGCAATGGAATCTGAGGTGTCATTTGAATACTGGGTGGAACAGGTGGAGATGGAGGAGTAGCTTCTGGTTGTAAAGGACACCATGGAGCAGGCATGGAAGCTGGAACAGTGAGGAGTACACGTAGAGACTACCAATGGACTAGTTTCTGTCCATCTTGTCCTCCCTCCCCTTCTGTTTGAAATCCTTCAATGATTTTCCAGGACATTTGGGATGAAATCCAAACTTACCATAGCCTAAAATGATTTGCATGATCTGCCTCCAGCCTCCTTCTTTTCCCTCATGGAGTTCACTTGACCCACTCTGTTCCAACCCTACTGGCCTCCTTTCTGATTCTCAAACTTACCAGCTCTTCTGCATTTTAGAGCCTTTTGCCTTTGTTTTTTTGCTTTGCCAGTAACTCTCTTCTACCTCATCTTCCCTGACACGACTCAGCTCAAAGTCACCTCCTCACAGAGGCCTTTCCTGACCACATTGTCTAACCATGCCCCCCTCTCTATCATGACATTCTATTTAGATGTTTCCTAAATGAATAAGTCCACACAGACTTGCCCATGTTTGCAATCTAAGAAAGAGAGAGAGGGAGAAGGAAAGAGAGAGAGAGAGAGAGAGAGGACAGTGTTGGTTATAGGTCTTTTTCCAAAATTGTCTACCAATTAGTAATGCCCAAGTGCAGATATCAACATTCAGATTCAGCATTCTTCCATCACTTTCAAAGTAGCTTGTTGTCATATGAAATTTGAAACCACATGATTGTGATGAAAATCAAAAACCAAGTAAAAAACCCTGGTAAAAGAAGGTACTTATGACAGCTCAAGGTTTAAAACTTGTCTTGATGGACTAGAAAGACAAAATAACTATTTTCCCTTTGACCTAAATCTTATTTATCCTGCTGACCTAAAATCATAGCCAGTAACCCCAATGGTTTGGGACAGTGTCCTCCCTTAAAAACAGATTTCATAGCTCCATTTGCCCGGAGTCAAATACGGGTTCTTTCCCGTATGTGGTTCACCACCATACACTCTAACATGCCTGGGTTCTTTCACTCATTTCAAGCTCTTTACCTCATATTTGGGTTTTGAGAGGAGGGGAAGAGATTTTTTTTTTCTTGTCCAAAAAATGGTAATAATAAGCTTACTCTTGGCCAATAGGGCAACTTCTCAAGGCAATAGTATTTCCCTAAGAAATGAAAGACAATACCAAGGTTCTTTCATTTGAAATTGAGGGAGCCACAACTGAAAATATCCTCAGAAAAAAAAAGGAATTTATTAGTTTGTGTAATTCAGTGGTTCACAATTTTTGGCCCCAGAATCACCTTAAATTCTTAAAAAATTACTGATGACCCCAAAGAGCTTTTGTTTATATAAGTTATTTCCTATATTAGAAATTAAAATAGAATTTAAAAATATTTATTTATCTATTTTTAAATGAGCATTGTAAATCCATTATTGGTTTACATAACTAGCATATTTGTATAAAAATAACTATATATTCTAAAACAAAACACAAAAAAGGATACCACTGACTTACATCTTTGTAAAGTAAATCTCCTTAATGGCTGGTTTAAGAGAAGACAGCTGGGTTCTCATTTCTGCTTCTACATTCAATCTACTGCACTATCACATATAACTAGCCCCCAAAACTTTACTGTACACTCCTGAGGAAATGAGAGTGAAAAAGGCAAGTATCTTATTTTATGAAAATAGTTTTGACCTTATAGATACCTAAAAATGTCTCACGGTTCCCTGGCCCACACTTTCTAGTTACAAAAGTTTCCGGAATAGATCTAGAGTTTGACATAGATATTCCTAAAATCTCTACCTCTTCTTTTTTCTGTGTTGTCTTTGTTCTCAGGCATTGTATTCCATTAACTGCAAAGTTGGCCACCAGCAGCTCCAAGCTTACTTCTGGCCAAATTAGCAGCCCCAATGCAAATACCAGCTCTTTTACAGTAGTGCTAATAAAAACTCCCAGGTCTGACTCTCACTGGACCAACTTGGGCAATGTGCCCATCCTCTAATCATAATTCCATGGTGGACAGGGGAATAGGGTAATCCAAAGGACCAGATCTGGATTGCTTGCTCACTCTGGAGGTAAGAAGAAGAGTTTAGCATCTGTGGAAACACATGCAGAGAGAGGGCTGGCTCCCAAAGGAAAATGCAGTTATTGTTATCAGAAACAGGAAAGATGAATCCTAGGCAGGCTAAAACAACCAAGGTCAACTGCATTGATATTTGTTTCTATAATGCTCAGCTACCATAGCAAGGAAAAAAGTGTTTATCTATATATATTCATTTTCTCATATTGAGTACTTGCTCTGCACCAAGCCTGGGTAGGACACTGATAATAACAATCCCTGATGATGTTCATTGACTACTTCCTGTATGCCGGGCACTCGTAAAGGAGCTTGGCAGGTATCGACTGAACACTCACAACAATCTCAAGGTAGGTACTACCCTTATCCCCTGCGGTACAGATATTAGTAAGGCAATACCTCTCCTCCAGGGGGAGTTTCAGCATCTTGGGAAAGGCAAGCAAAGGAAGAAGAGCTATGAGAATGACTAGAACAAAGGAACTATTGGCACCCGGAGGCAAGAAGGATTATCTCTGACAGAGTTTGGGAAGGATTCATGGTGGAAGGAACAGTATGTGCGACAGCATGGAGGCTTGGAGATATGCCCTGTATATTGAGAATTCAGTGTGGATAAAAGGAAATCAAACAACTCTCATCTTTTCACACTTCATGTGTTCCAGGAACTACCCTGAGCATTTTACGTGTATCATCTCAGTTAACCTGCACCATTGGGTTTTAGTAGCCCTTCCAGCATTAAACTACAGATTTAAATAGTAGAGGTAAAAAAAAAAGGGAGTCGAGATAGGAATCGTGGTCTCTGAAAGGTGGGGTGTGTGTGAAGACAGCATGGACATGTGAAGCTTATGAAGATAGGAAAGATTGTAGGGAGGTTGGGAAAACACTGTTCCCTTTACACAGCTGCTGGAAAAAGATGAAGCTCCTATAGCTACAACAGTATTTGCCAAACCAGAGATCCAGTTACTTAATTACATGGTTTGACAAAGAATTTTTTGTCAGATTTGTGGATTTATTTACACCTTTTAGAGCTTTTTAAGTGAATCCCTGTTTAGGCAGACATCTACTATATAAACCGGTATTGAAAAATACAAAATTACATGAACTCCTAGCTCTACTGGAAAATCTGGGATTTATAGGAAACACATCAATAGCCTAGTTTCCTCCCAATTAAGCCTGGGAAATATGATTGACTGAGATCTCATGCTCACAAAAGGGTTCTCTCCCTCTTATTTGATTCAGCAAAGCCACAGCCAGGGTAGCACTCTCTGATTAATGGTGAGAGTGGCTGTCTTTAGAAATTAAACCCAGAAGTAGTAAAGAGAATGTCTTAAAATTTTTTATCTAAATTCCTCTTGAAAATATCACACTTCTCTTGTCTGTCTGCAGTGATTTTTGAAGAGCATATATTTAATTCTAATCACAATGTAATCACAATACGAAAATTCAATACAAACAGTCAAGATTTTCTTTCCAGTGTATTGACCTAGTTATGAAGGCAGTTATTGATTAATAAGAAGTAACCAAGCAGTGGCTGATAAAAAGGGTCTTTGAGAAAGAATGGGCTAGAGGGTAGAAAAATAAGATTCCAAGGGGTCTGAGTAAGTTACTAAGCTGAGTTGAGGCCCAAAAAGCAAGGGCAAGCCACTGAATGACTTTTTTTTAATGTGATATGAGTTATGATGATGGAAATCAAGGGCGTTATAAGAACTCATGACTAAGCTTACATGGGCTTTTAAACTGGCTGGGGACATTGGGGAAGGGCCTCACTGAGGAAGTGACATTGAGGTTAAGAACCAAAGGAGAAGGACTAACCAGTGAAGCAAGGAACATGAGCGTCCTAAAGACAGAAAACATAAGAGATCAGCACTGTCAAAGAATTGAACAACATCCAGAAATGGCTAGAGTGTGACTGTGGAAATGAGGGAGGGGGTGTGATTAGAGAAATGAGCAGGGAATAGATCATGGAAGGTCTTGGAAACAGATTTCAGGGTTTGGAAAATCCATTAAAGGTGACTGCATGATCAGATTTATGCTTAAGGAAGATCCTTCTGTCTGCAATTTGGGGAAAGGATTGTGGTCCTTATGGCAACAAATATAAATTTCCGTGGGAATGGTTTATCTCTGTACAAGCTCACATGGCTGGGAAAAAATCTTCCTCTGTCGAGTAATTTGTGTATCTTGGTTGAAAAAGTAGAAATGGTATGCAAAGAAGGAAGCAAGCTAGTGTGTGCTCTGAAGCTTTGATTGCATGATCAATTCAAGCTAGTTCAGAGCAGAGATGGGCAAAGTTTACTGAAATTAAAAGGACTCTGGTGAGAAACTTTGGGTAGTTGTGTGACACCTGAGACTCAGAAATCGGAAGGTATGAAAGTCAGCAGAACCCCAGATAGGAACTGTTGAAAAAGTTGAGAAAAGGATCAGACTTCAACTAGAGATATGAATGAAGCTGATCTGGATAGGACTTGGGTAGATCAGAATACAAGGTGAAGGATGACATTGTCCATATTTTAAAACTTCACCTTCTGTGTGAGATCAAAGGGAGAGATACTTATTTGATGCCAAATATATATTTTGGGTAGCGCATTACCTTGTTTAACTTGTATGGTCAGTTTAGCTGAACAACGCAAGTACATGGAATCTTGAATAGGGTGTGAGATCTTGTTGGTTTGTCCAGGTTGATGTAATGCCCCCATATATCTCAGAGTAATTTGGGCAGTGAATAAAGAAGTATTTGCAAAGTCCCTTTGAGGGACTGGAGAGAAAGGAGGAAATATTCAATTTCTCCATTTGGAGAATTCCTGGTATTCTTGCAAGCAGTGGCTGAGCCCTTGATCTTGGGGTTCACCTTTATGAAACTTATTCCTGCAAAGGAGAAGCTAAGCCTACTTATAATTATACCTAAGAGTCACCCCTAGAGAATCTCTTTGGTTGCTCAGGTATTGCCTCTCTCTCTTAGCCAACTCAGCAGGTGAACTCACTGCCCTCCGCTCTCCATGGGACATGGCTCCCAGGAGTGTAAATCTCCCTGGCAACATGCGACATGACTCCCAGGATGAGCCAGGACCCAGCATCATGGAATTGAGAAAGACTTCTTGACCAAAAGGGGGAAGAGAAAAATGAGACAAAATAGAGTTTCAGTGGCTGAAAGATTTCAAACAGAGTCGAGAGGTTATCCTGGAAGTTATTCTTATGCATCCCTTTTTAGTTTATGGTTCATTGGACTGGCTGAAGGGAAGTACCTAAAACTGTTGAGGTGTGTTCCAGTAGTCTTGATTCTTGAAGACAATTGTACAATGATACAGCTTTTACAATGACTGTGATTGTGAAAACCTTGTGTCTGATGTTCCTTTTACCCAGTTTATGGACAAATGAGTAAAAAAATATGGATAAAAACATAAATAAATAAAAGAGGAGATGAGGGGTAAAATAAATTGGGTAGATGGAAATACTAGTGGTCAATAAGAGGGAGGGGTAAGGGAAATAAGATGAGTTTTTTCTTTTTTCTTTTTATTTCTTTTTCTGGAGTGATGAAAATGCTCTAAAAATGATCATGGTGATGGATACACAACTATGTGATGATATTGTGATCCATTGATTGTACACCATGCATGGACTGTATGTATGTGAAGATTTGTCAATAAAAATATTTTTTTTTAAATTTTATAGAAGACCTTGGTAAGAACCAAGCATTTGCGTGAATTTAAAAACTTACTTAAAAAGTGATGTTGATCATCCTTGGACCTGCAGACAAAGGGAAATAAATGAAGGCAAGTCTTGGTGTGGTGGTTCCAAGCACAGTCCAGTAGGAGGGGAGTCATTCCCAGTGGACTTTGAGTCATACGTCACCACTGCAAAGCTGCTCCTATTGTGAAGACAAATGTGGCATTTCAACAGTCCAAACAGGACTGACCAAGATTATCATATGTAGAACTTTTAAGAAAAAATGCAAATGCCAGGCCTGAACCTTAGGTCTAAGACAGGTGAAAATTTCAAAAGCTCCACAGATAACTCAGAGACACGACACAGTAGAAAACCTCCTCTATGACAGATGATCTTTACCTGACAGCATTAAACACTGGAATCAATTCACTCCCTTTTATACCTACTTGCATGTTCACCACACAATCTCCCAGTTGTAATTTGACTTCCTGTGTAGGTCTTCCGACAGAGAAAGAATATGCTGGTTCTTGCTGCACAAATATTCCACTTCAAATGCTAAATATATTTCTCATTGTGAATTGATAAACTGACGTTGACAATTTGCACAATACTCTTATTATACCTGGTTTATATAAATCTGCTTTTGAAAGAATAATTCTTCTCTCTAGATAATGACAAAGCAGGTTTCAAAGGCTGTAAGCCTTGAAGGCCAAATCCTGAACTGTTTGACTTCACTAAAATAATGTCATCATTTGAGGCTTTGTAGAGGTTGGTTCATGAGTGTTACTGATTTTTCATTAACCTTCCACAAATGTTTTAGTCTGTCTCCCCCCCGCCAAAATTATCAAATAGCAATATTTTAAATTCAGGCACCCATAATGGTTTAAAAGTGAAAATTCAAGTACTTGGACATTGAGCACATTCCTTAATTAATCCCCTGGCTTTATTTAAACTAAAAGCTCCACTTTCCTTAACAATATTGTTTTCATCATCAAGGGAAAGTTTACTAGAAGTATATTAAGCTGCTCTGGGCAAGAGGGAAAATATTAGAATTTAAATGTAGAAATGAATGTAAAAGATGCATCATACCCTTTACAGACCCAGCAGCAGTTACTAAAAGAGGTCTTTATTTTATTAAAAGATTAAACAACTATTTAACTGAATAAGTGGGACCTAACGCTGAGCTTCACTAGGTATTGTTCTGTCTTTATAACAGTAGTCTTTACCTTTTTTCAAATGTAAATGGAGGATATCTTTTGTCATCAACAAAAGTTACAAGGAACAATGGAGAATAGAAGAAATGTCATAAAAGCAAATGGGAAAAAAAGCACATGGATGGATAATTCAGCTGCAACATCCCTGAAAACGTGCCAAAAATCCTTATCTACTAAAAGAGATGCATTGGAGAAGGAGAAATCTTCTTATTTTCTTGTGGAGATGGCACTGGGCCAGAGTAGCCATCCAGAGGAAAATGGAAGAATAGAGTTTACTAGAAGGAGGCCCAGGTGAAAGCAGAGGAAGTTGTGCGTGAAAAGAAAGAAAACAATTGCTCGCTGTTTTCTACCACCTCCTGAGGAAAGACAGCTCTGGAAGGAGACTGGGCACCTGGGGGTCCCTGGGGATTCTGTAGGAGACACCCCTTGTAGATAAAAGACAAGCTGACACCTCTCCTCTGGATCAGATAGCTAAAAAAAGAAGAAGAAGAAGAAAGAACGCTTCAGACACATTCCAGCAATCCATGTAGCCTCACTATATAGACCTAAGCCAAAAGGAATGTTCACCCCACACCACCGATTTTGTATCTGGTCTCAATTTAACCTGGTGTTAGAAATGTAACAATGAGGTAAAGGAAAAGGGTAAAGCATTATTCGATCAAGATACATCTCCCTGCCATGGGAATAGACGTACTGAGTAGGCAGTTAAGCAAATGGACTTCAGAATTAGAAAGCCCTGATATTGAATTCCAGCTCTATCACTTACTAGCTGTACTCTGGGCTTCATTCACCTTATCCATAAAATCAGGAAATAAAACTATTTCCATGGAGTTGTTATGAAAATTAAACAAGATGCTAGATAAAAGATTTAGCAACTAAATTATACATCGGTATAATTTAGATTATACCAATGTTTGGTATAAATTTCTTTCTTTTTTTATTTTTTTTGTATGCTGATGGGAGGGTCACATTTCATTCTTTTTCCATGTGAATATCCCGTTATTGCAGCACTATTTGTTGAATTTTTGTTTGTTTGTGCTTTGTTTGTTTGTTTGCTTGTGTGTTTTTTGGGAAGTGCATGGGCTGGGAATTGAGCCCAGGTTTCCCGCAGGGCAGGTGAGAATTCTACCACTGAACTACTCACACCCCCTGGCATAAATTTCTTGTAGCGCAAATGGTAGTGGGGGGAGACAGTATTTTGAGATCCAAGCCACTGTCTTTGTGCTCCATTTCTACCTTCATTACTCATTTCATTTCTTCACATGTACTCTAAGGCACTTCCTTAAATCTAGGCAGCTGTACAGGAGCCACCTTTAGCCTTAAAGAAGGGAGTCAAAGAAAGGTGTAAAAGTTTTTGGGTCTTGAGTTTCAAGAATTGTGATCCTAAGGTAAGTGTGCCAGTTTGAAAGGATGTATGTACCCTAGAAAAGCCACATTTTAATTCTAATCCTATTTTGTAAAGGCAGCCGTATCTTCTAATCCCTATTCAGTATTGTATGCTTGAAACTGTAATTAGATTATCTCCCTGGAGATGTGATTTGATCAAGAGTAGTTGTTAAATTGGATTAGGTGGAGGCGTGTCTCCAGCCATTTGAGTGGGTCTTGATTAGTTTACTGGAATCCTATAAAAGAGAAAACATTTTGGAGAAAGCTGAAGATTCAGAGAGAACAGAGAAGAACGACATAGCCATGAGAAGCAGAGAGTCCACCAGCTAGTGACCTTAGGAGTTGAAGGAAAACACCTCCCAGGGAGATTTATGAAACAGGAAGCCAGTAGAAAAAGCTAGCAGATGATGCTGTGTTTGCCATGTGCTTTTCCAGATGAGAAACCCTGACTGTTCACCATGTGCCTTCTCACTTGAGAGAGAAATGCTGAACTTCACTGGCGTTCTTGAATCAAGGTATTTTTCCCTGGATGCTTTAAATTGGACATTTCTATAGAGTTGCTTTAATTGGGACATTTTCTCAGCCTTAGAACTGTAAACTTGCAACTTATTAAATTCCCCTTTTAAAAAGTTATTCCATTTCTGGTATATTGCATTCCGGCAACAAGCAAACTAGAACAGTAAGTCAGAAAAGATTTATAAGAATGAATGATCTGTTGTTGTTGTTTTTTTTCCTTCTCCATACAGACCAAGTAAAGATGACAGGACTAGGAAAGAAGAGCAACCACTGAGACAGAATTTAGAACAGAATAGGAAAAGATGGTTGAATTTGGCCAAATGAAGCATCATTGATAACCAGCCCACAGGAGCCACCAACAGAGAGTGTGACGAGTGCTCCAGATCATCTACTCTCCATTCCTGTGATTTCTCTGCATCATCCAACTTAAGCAGTTATGTTAGTTTTCTTTTTATCTGGTGAGGATGGGCAGTAGCTAGCATGCTGCTTAATTATGACCCAATGGTTAGCTAGGAGAGATCCTCATTTGTTCCCTAAGATTTGTTTGGCCCTGTCCAATCCAGTATGCAAGGAAGTCCTCCTTATTTAGCAAAGAAGTTACTTGATGGCACCGAACCAGTACAGTGCAGCACACCTGTTCTCCCCATGCTCCAACACCTACTGCTATTTCAATCTGTACCCAGAAAATCTCCAGTCACATGCCGGTCATCCTACATCCCTAATCTAATTTCAATAAGCAAATAAATCTACTCAGTCTTCTGTCATGGCAGGGAACTCCTAGTAACTGGAAATAAAACAGACAAAAAACAAAACAAAACTGTGGGTCTATCTTCTGACCCTTGGAATCACACAGCTGCAAGCAAAAAGACCCATTTCCACAGCAGTAAAGGAGCTGATTACTACTCTAAACCATGCCTGAAATGCCAATGAACTGCAAAGAAATCCTAAAGATGGTCTCTGCTCCTCTATTTGGCAAGAATGTCTTGGCAAAGGAATAGCAAGGCCAAAAGCAGTGAAAAGGGTCTGTGCTTGACATGTTTGTATGAACATTAAGTTTGGCTTTCCAACAAAATGGCGCAGGATGAGAGAAATGAAACTAACTAAGCAAAAGGCTGCAAAACCAACTCAGACCAGTCTTGGGCAAGGGAAGGAGAAGACTTCTGATGTAAACCTAGAATCGGTGCCAGGTCCTTCCATGAGTAGAAACAAGTTTAGACAAGTAACGACCAGGATCACTGGGATGCAAAACTTAATCAAAGGTGGGAACTTTCGAGGGGAGATTTGAACAAGGTAGACTCCTCAGATAGGCTGTAACCTCTGGAGTATTCAATCTGTGGAGAACGGGAGGGAACTGTGTGCGAGGCTTAGGGAATAAATGTCGCTGCTTTCTGTCGCTTGGCTCACCAGACACCACATTTTTGTTGTGCGCTTGCTCTTGCAAGATGGTAAATAAGTTCTCCTCTTCTTGACAATTGGGTAAGCGTTCATTCTCTTTGAGGCATGGATTTCTTTCTAACAATGTTAAAGAACTGTAAGGAGACCAGTGTAGTTGGAACGCACTGAGTGAGGGAATGAGAGAAGTCGTGGGAGCTTTGACTAGGAGGAATATAATGTAGAGTCTCAAGGGTCCTGTGGGCCAAGGCATAATAAGTCCTGTAAGAATGTGGGGTTTATGCCAAATGAGGTTGGAAGCCCCTGAAGTTTTGGTCTGAGAAGCAACTAGACCTGACTTCTATTTTAAAAGTATCTTTCTGGGTGCTGTGCTAAGGGACACTATAGAAAAACAAACTGAAAATGAGCCAGGGCAGGAGCAGTTAGACCTATAAAAGGATGTTGAAATAACCCAGATGAGAGGTAAAGACAGCACAGATCAAGCAAATATGGGGGAGTAGCAGGAAGTGGTTGGGTTCTGATTGTTTTTCAAAGATAGAGCTGGCAGAATTTGCTGATGGATTAGAAAAGGAGTGTGAGAGAAAGAGCGGAGTTAGGGATTCCACCAAGACTTTGAGCCCGAGCAACTGGGAAGACAGAATTGCCATTTACTGATATGGGAGACCATGGAACAAGCAGGTTTGGGGGCTGTGACAGGCATCGGTAGTTCAGTTTGAAGTATGGCAAAGTTGAGCTGCTTATTAAACATCCTACTGTCTTATCAAATACAATATATACATCTAATTTAAAGGGAAAGATCAGAATTGGAAATATAAATTTTGGAGTTCGCAGGATATAAATAGTATGTAAAGTCATGAGACTTTAATGACCGGAAAATGATTATTAATAGAGAAAAACACCAAAAATTAAAACTGAAGACTGAACTCCATGATTTACAAGTGTAGGTGTTGAGAAATGACTACCAAGCCAAGACTGAGTGACCAGTGAGATTAGAAAACCAACAGAGAAGATTCCAATAGTGAATAATGAATTTTTCTTGAAAATGAATGAATGAATGGGATCATCAGTCACCCTTGTGTTCCTACTTACATACAGTCTTAAAAGGACAAATATAACTATGAAGACAAATAGTCCAAATAGAAATGTTTCAAAATGTGACTATCTCAGAAAACCCAGAGTATCTGTTCTGTGCCTCAATTTCTCATCTGAGACAGTACAGCATATTCGTCTAGGGCAAGAATATAAGGGTTCTTATTCTAGCTCTTCTACTTAATAACTACATAACTTTGACTAGGTTCCTTAGCCTTTATCTGCCAAAGCTTCAGTATCTGTAAAATAAGGAAAACAGTTTCTGCTGCAGAAAAGTTTAAATATTAAGACATAGTTCCAGAACAGTCCCTGGCACTCAGAAAGCACCCAACTAGCTGTTGTTATTATGTGGCACATGTTAGGTGAGCAATGACTGATCCAAGTGACACTATATTCTGTTGAAACCCAGAATTCCCTTAAAGAAAAGAAAGGCTAGAAAATCAAATTATTTTAGGGCATGGAGCCTCCAATATTCTGCTTAGTAGAACATATGCGTATTTTATTTTTAAACAAACGCCATACATAGGCCCTTTTGTTGATGCATTTCTTCATTTCTGCATTGTTCACATACTCCCTGCCCCTTTTAAATCTCTAATGAGAGCTGAGGAAAGTCTTTGTTAAATTGAAATGCTTCACTTAATAAATATCTTTCTATGCTGTGCTAACATATTAAAGATTAGACATTCCTAAGAAAGCTGATCTGACTGGGCTGGATATTTTTCCCCATTAGAGAAAAAAAGGAAGAGATTTTCATTAAGTGTCAAATGAAGGTGAGAAGATATTTGAATCATAATTTCAGTGTCCATATTCCTTTGAGTCACTCTTATGGGGTGCTTTAATTTTCTTTTGCTACTTCGAATTTTTTCCCTACTGAAAAACCACTTTTTTCCACTTCTTGTTCTGCTTTATCTCATACTACAGTGAGGGTAGTTGAAATTGAGCCCTATTTTCCTTTGTAGGTGTATGGCACACTAGGAAAATCCAAAAGACAGTTGATCTCATCAAACAGATCAATCAGAAGATGATAGTTTGCTTTCAAAGTGATTCTTGGCTTTTCAAAAAGGAACCCTAATAGGATTTCTTTAAACTATTTTCACCTGCAGAACATTGCTACTACAATCTATTTTTTGAGAATATGATTCACATATACTAAATACCTAAGGAATATTCATTTTTGTTGATGATGATGAACTGCCAAATACCATGAAATCTGTGTGTATATCTGTCCCTACCCTAAAGTAAGGATGGCAAATGAATTTTATTGCTTGTTTCAACTTAAATTGATTGGAAAGTGCTACCTAGGGCACTGAGTTTAAAATAATCCAGGTTCAGACAGAAAGAGCACCATGATCAATTAGTAATGTCTGCTGTGGGAGCAATAAGGGAGGATAGATGCACAAATGCTTACCAACCTGCACTGCAGTAAATATCTCCAACAAAAGATACCATGCATCTTTGAGTCACAGAAAGCATTGAACACTTGATGGCATGTACATATTCTCAGTTTATATTCATTGAATTCAACTAAATGGAAGGGTATTGACTTTTAAGACTATTTTTGCAACAAACCAAGCAGCTTTTCCAATATGTATCTGGTACTTTCATCATCCCACCAATACTTTTATTGAGCATCTATCAGCTGGAAGAAGTCCCTCTATAAATGGATTGTTAAATACCCTCGCTTCTTCCTTGAAGGAAACAAAGCCTTCACACACACACACACACACACACACACACACACACACGCATGCACGCACACACACATTCACCCTTCTCATTCATAAACCCGTAACAGAAATTTTTATTTTGTCTTGGTTTGCCTGTAGGACCTAGGTACTGCTGAGACTGTCTACAGTTAAATACCCTAATTTCATTATCATCCATGAGGATTTCTGCCTGCCTCTCTTTACCAGAGTCATGACAGTCTCCAAGTAAAACACAAGTGAACTAATCTGGTCTGGGGGTTGTATAAAGACCATGCCATGCCTTAGCCTTCAGTCTTCTAAATGAAGGGGTAAATACTGACAGTCCTTTATCTAAACTAGACCTTCATCAATGCAAAAGCATATTACCCAGAGGCTTTCTAAAGTAAAAGGATCAGACAATTAGGAGAATTTTCACCAACTATAATCATGACAGTAAACATAAGGTCAAAAAGATACTCTGGCCCTTCAGCAGGGAGCTACCTGCCTTGGGTGGCATGGCTGAGTAATGAATAAAACTCATCCGCAAAGCCAGTCATCGTGCATGAAATCTTACAAGTAGCACATTACATGCTTTGTGTAGCAACTTCAACATTTTCTGAATTTCACTCAAATACATTGTATGGAGCTGAGATGTCTGGAGAGATTTCCGTAAGTCTGTGAATACCCTCAAATTTCATGCAAAATTTGAAGTGGGGACATTTTTCTGATAAGAGAAAACCCCCTAATAGTTACGAAGATCTCCCTGTGCTTTGTAATTTGTGGCTTCCCTTTTCCATTCCCACCTGCACTTTCTTCATCAAGCTTTACCCCAAATACAAATGAATGAACTGTTAGTATTTTTCAAGATATATACGATCCATGTCAAGGAGAAGCAAGGCAAGAGGGTCACATCCAGTACAGCAATCTTTTCATCTCCCATACTTAGCCAAAAGAAGTGTGCAGTAAACATTTGGTGATGAAGCAATGAACCATCTATTTCTAACAGTGGAGTCATTAAGCTGTTAAATCAGATTATTATAGGCTTTGATTTGGTGTCATTGTGTTCACAACTTGACTTTTTTAAGAGATGCAGATGAAGGAAGGAACTCATTCGAATTCTGAATTTAAATATTACAATAGATAGCAATTAGCACAGACATCAAAAGAGTGGAGAGAATTTCATCATTACGAGGATAACGATGTTATTATTATAACCAAAGAAAGATGATCAGATGCAAACCTATTATAGCAGCTGCTAATAAAATAAAGCCTCGTAAAATGGGTTAAATTACCTCCTTGATATTAAACAAATGATTTTACAGAGGTATCTTGCTGTAACTGAATATGAGGGCGAGTCATGGCACATTAGCTCTCCTGTTACTGCATTCCATGACAAAGACAGAAGAGAAACAAATAAATATAATCATGATTCTACCCAATATTTATGCCATTGCTTCACTTTTCATTATCTTTCACACATATTCTCATTCTTTTATTAGATTGAAAGGTGTATGAGGTCAGATTAGGGGTGTTCGAGACTCAAATGTATAACCCACTGCAAGCTATGGCTATTTTATTGACTAGCTAACATGTGTCCCCTGGCAGTCTTTTAGTACCTAGCCTGTGAATGTATAAGGAGAGTTCAAATTCTCATCTCATTTCATTCTTGTCTCATAAATAGGGGTCAATCATGTGACGGAATTGCCATGTCATTAAAAGTGACTCTAGCACTGGAGAGAAAATAATAAGGTTCTAAAATAGTTCTAATATAGTAGGCAGGTACAGCCTTTCATCCATGAGAATTACCTCAACTCATATGTTGTGTTAACTGATCAAAATTAATATTAACCCCTAGCAAAAGTACACAGACCTTTAAAATAAAGAGCAAAGCAGTTTACCAATGAAGTGACATCTCTATTTAACAGCTGAGGACAGTAGTGCAAAATCATTTGAGACAGAAAGCAAAACCTACCTTATCCAGCTGCATAGTGCTGGGGAATTCAAAGTTGTCAGAATGCAATTATCCCTGCTAGAATTTGGTCAAGCCAATATCTGACACTTCCAAACAATACCATAAGCATTTATAATGAACATGAGGCCTCCAGATTGGATTTCACCTCAATTTGAGGTATAAAACTGCACTCTGAGATTATAAAGTGCAGAGAAGTTAATTAGTTCACTGCTGTGGGGCTCAGAATTGTTAGTGAGTACTTTCTAGAGATCAATAGGTCTAAAGCTTCCATTTCAAAGAAGGAAACTGAGGCCCAGAGAATATTGCACAATAAAGAAATGCGTTAGTAACTTTGCTTTTTTGTGCTTTCTTTTGTGTCCCTGAGTTCATAGGTTCTCAATTCAATTTAATTCAACAACTATTTATTAGCTTTTCCTCTGTGCCAGATCCTTTACTGGGGTCCTAGAAATTTATATAGATGAAGGTTACCTGGTTTCTCCTTTTTAAAGACTGCTACTCTAGAGAGACTGATACGAGCATAAGTAATTCTACTAGAAAGCAGAATGTGGTAAGCACCAGAATAAAAAGCAGATTTGGGGTCATGGGAATATGCCAGAGGGCTAGAGTCCCTTCTCTGGAGGAATCCAGGATAAGTTCCTGGAGGAGATCTACCTTTCTGTGCTTCCAAAACCCCACACTACCTTCCCACTGGGTCTGCCCTCCCAGTCACAGTCCCTACTGTATTTCCCAGACCCAAACTTTTATTGGAAACTTCTCTGGATTTCATTCTCTTGGACTTTTGAGGTTTTGTGGGGCCTGGAGTGTATACAAATTGGAGTGCCCTCAGTAAGAAAAGAATATTATTAAATGTACAACCTTGGGTTGGAAGTGAATATTTATTTAGAATAAGAAAATAAAATCACAACAAATTATTGGGTCCTCAGAAGTTGGGTGTCTTTCTTCTTGTGTCTCTTTGTCACATTTTCAGAAATGCTTACATAGAAATAAATGCTTCCTGATTGGCTATCTGGCTTCTCCCCATCCCTAACCCCAAAACTCTACAGCTCCTGGGAACCCCTTTCCTACTCTGGGAATCAGTTCAAGTGAGGTGCTCTGAGTCTTAAGCTTCATTAGATTCACCACGAAATCAGCCTTTGCTTGGGGAGGTGACTGGCTCAAGGTCATACAGTGATTGGAACTAGAGTTGCTTAAGGGGAGTGAGCACAGACTTTGGAGTCATGCAGACCTGGTTCCAGTCTCAGCACAGATACTAAGTAGGTGTGTCACTTTGTGCAAATCGCTTCTCAGTTTTGCTTTGTGCCTCTGTCAAATGAGGATAATAATATTAAACTCATAGTGTCAGGGAATTTTCTAATTGCATAGCACCATTCATGACTTGCAACAGGACTCAATAAATGGTGACTGCTGCAAAGATGACTGCCCTCCTTCCCCACCAATAATGTTCCTCTCTTCTTCTTCAGTAATTGAGTTCCTAAATTTTACCTGGGCACATGGATGTCCCTAATCAAGGTCATATTTCCCAGCTTACATATCACCTAGATTTAGCCTATGACTAAGTTTTGGCCAGTGGGATGCAAGCAAAAGCAGTGGGTCCCCACCTTTTGGGAATTGTCCTTAAAAGGGAGAGGGTAGGCCCTTCTCTGATCATGTCTTCTTTCCTGAAGAAGGACCAGCATGTTAGAGTGGGAGAAGACCCTGAGAATGAGGCCTCATAGGACAGAAGACAGTGGGAAGATAAAAAGAGCCTGGGTCCACGAGACAATAAACTACTATTACTTTGGATTTGCAGCCAATAACAGCCAAAACAGATTCTAGAATTCATTAATTTATGGGTTTTTTTTTTTTTTTTACATGGGTAGGCACAGGGAATCGAACCCGGGTCCTCTGACATGGCAGGCGAGCATTCTTGCCTGCTGAGCCACCGTGGCCCACCCATCATTAATTTCTGTACTCTTTCTTTCTTTGCTATACTGCCTCCAGTTTGCATTGCTTTAAATGTGTTAATCTTGCCAGGTGTAACTGGAAATTTTAAAAATATTGGGTCATTAAAGTGAAATACCACAACCTGAAGAAGTGGGAATTTAGTTGTGTGGCAGACCTTCCTGAAAAGGGGCATCTGATCAGATCCCTGGCAGCCATAAGCAAGATGACCTGGCTTCGTCATCATAACCAGTAGCAGCATTGTAGTAATAGTGGTTCTCATTTATAAGAGGCTCAATATATTTGCTTGTCACTATGACATCTAATTATCCAGAATCTAAATCTCATTCTATAGCCTAATCCTTTAATAACTGTACCTTACTTTCTCTCTGGGCACAAAATGAGACCTGGTAAGAATGGGTCTGTATAGAATTGATATAAACAGTCACTTCAGAAATGTTGATTACATCATCATAACAAATTACCCCAAAACTTAGCAGCTTAATCAATAACCATAATATCATATTTGATGATTTTGTAGGTTAAGAATTCAGGTAAGTCTTGACTCGGTGATTCTTTCACTCCACTTGGCATCAACTTGAGTCACTTAGTGGCCTTCCGTTCATGGATGGTAAGGTTTGGAAAGTCCAAAGTGGTTCACTCACATTCCAGGATCTTGGCTGGGGAAACGGGAAAGCTGGGCTCAGTGGGGCTCTCACCATGTAGTTCTCCCCATGGTCTCCCCAGTAGGATATTTGGATTTCTTAGATGATGACCCAGGGTTCCAAGAGCTATTGTTCCAAGAGACAGAAAGAGGAAGCTACGGGTCTCGGAAAGGCTTGGATCCAGAAACAGGCATGTCATTTTTGCTATATTGTGTTGGTCAAAAGTAGTTACAAAGCCTGCCCAGATTTGGGAGATGGGCACATAGCTCCCAGCTCTTATGGAATATCTTTCAAAGAATTTGTGGTCACTGTCATCTACCCTAACATTTAACCTACTGGAGGAAAGTGTATAGAAATAAAATAACAGATAAATTGGCTGTTTCAATGTCAAACTTAACATCATTCTATAAGTGGGAAAACTGAGGCCCAAAGAAAGGAAATAGTTTGCCAATTCAGACTATTGGTAATTGGTAACAGTCAGATTGAGAGCCAAGAACTCATTCCAGTTCAGCCCTTGTCCCAACATACTGATGATTCCAAGACTTATATTCTGTCGTACAATAGGCAACAAAGGAAGGCAGTGGGCACAAAAGCTCAGTGTGGGTCAGACTTTCCTCTTTTCTCATGAATTTTCAGGCTTTTCACAATTGTCTTTATTCTACATTATTGGATTCACTGGCCTCTTTGGAGACCCAGATCTTTGGCCTGCTCCTTCCTTTTCCCATTTCTTGGCTGACATTTCTGGCGTTCAGGTCACTATTTAGATTCTGAATCACTGTAATATTGGAGAATATGATGTCCTTGTTTCTGCCTTAACATAGATCTATCAAGACATTGGGAACATCTCCACAGTGATTTGCAAATTCAGACCCATTCTGGAACTCTGAGTCATCACATTAGTGCCCCCTAATTTGCAGTGTATACCCCATCTTTGATGTGTAGCACTTAGATTTCAAGAATAACCTGCATCTTAGAAAGGAGTTAATCTATGTCCTGTCTAGGTCTCTTCTAAGATGCATCTGCTGCCTTCTAGGATGGAGGCAAGAGAGGGTGGGGCCTCCAACAGTGGTTTAAGCCTCTCTTGGAACATAGGACAAATGGTGCTTACTACTCCATTGCATTCCAACCCATGTTTCTATGCTGCAGGAGGTTATAAAGCAAGTCTTCCCAGAGATAAAAGAAGCAGTTCAATTCCAACTCATGTAGCAAAATTATATTACATTTCTGTTATATATCAGTCACAGTATGAGGGTGGGGGAACAGTATAGTTAAGTGAGACCACTTGTCCTAAATACTCTAAAGCAGACTGCAATAAAAGTGATAATGGATGCATTAAGGGAGGAAGAATACAAGGAGTGGTAAATGTAGTCCAGTGCTTAAAAGCTTTGGAATCTAACAATCCTGAGTTTTAATTCCTACTCTATCACTTACAAGCTACTTGGCTTTGGAAAGTTAGTTAACCTCTCCATATCTTAGGTATAATAGTTGCATTAGTTAACCTCTCCATATCTTAGGTATAATAGTTGCATTATTGAGAGAATTAAACAGAAGGACTTAGGTACTGCCCTGAACACAGTGCCTAGCACACTGTTAGGGCACTGCTTAGATGGTAGCTATCATTTTAACCTGTCTTTTAGTGTGGTTGTAAGAATTAAATTACCTACACTCTCGATCTCGTCCACTACACTGTAAATCTGATTTTCCTCAATCTTCTCCACTAAGTAAACGATTCCTTCAAATGTGCAATTGCTCATGCCAAAACCCTCCTCATGCTCCACAAAACAATTCATCACCAAGTCCTTTTGATATTACTTACATCCAAAATAGATCTCATCTCTATTCACTCTCATCTCTATTCACTTTTCTGCTTCTTACTCACCATCTCTCTTCTGAGACCTGTCATGGGCTCCTATCAGGCCTCCATACCTGGACTCTTCTAACCATTCTTCACAGGGAAGTCAGAATAATCATTTTAAAATATAAAGTTATTCAGGTAACCCCTTCAATTCCATGTTAGTGGCTTAGAAGTAGATCCTACAGTCTCAGTCAAATCTGAAGATAATTGCAGCCTTTGTTGAAATCTTGCCTGAAACATCATAAGGACCTTCCTCCCCATCACTCTAAGTCAGAGCTGTCCAGTTAAGCTGATCTAGAATAACTGACCCTCAGAATATATAAGTATAATAACATTTATTTTTATTTGAAGAAACTAAATTTCAGATGATTTCTTGCATCACAGTAACTAACTAAAACACCACCTCAGGATCATTGCATAGGCTAATTTTTCTTCTTGAAACACTATCTTCTGCTCTCTTCCTCAAACTAACATCTGTTTATCTTTGAGGACCCAAAGGAAGGCAGGGTGGTGTAACCCCGGTTGACAATCTTATGTTGTCTTGGGGGAGGGGCAGTTAGAGACAATAGAATGCATATGCGCATCAAATATTTCTAAAGAGAAGTTAGAGAGAGGTACTTCTTGTTTCTACCTGCCTTCCTGCATTATTGCCCAGTCAAAGCTGTTTGAGACTACCTAAAACAATAAACCTAGAGCAATTCCTTCCTTCCAAGGCGGAGAGCTGAAAATTGGTTATGACAGAAGACCAGCGTTCTCAGCTAACTCATAGTTCTGAGTGCGACTCACAATATTTTCCAGATAGGTCATTGGGGAAGTTTGAAAGTTTCTAGAAAGGATATATATTCCAATATTATATAGACAAGACTGTATAATTATCAACTCTATGAGCCCTTTTACACTTCTCTTGTAAAATGATGGGATTGCCCAGAGCATCCAGCAAGTTCTTCCATTCTGAGTTTCAGTGATCAAATTAAAATGTTGGGATGTCACATGAAAAATCATGGACAATACCTTTCCACCTACTGAAAAGGAGAACTTTTTCAGAATTGATGCAAAAGACAAAGTAATACAGAGGGAGAACCCTGCACATTGTAACTGGCTATGTACATTTCATTTGGGGATGAAAAAGAAGCAGAAATGTGGTGTGTTACACAAGCAAAGTCCTTGAGCCTGGGGGATGTTGGTAAAGTTCACCATATTTTATGAGTGCAAGGCTTCTATTGGATTAATAAATGCCCAATTCAAAAGTATTTCCGATGAAGAAAGAGATAACATCCTTCTTGCCCCCTCATTTTCTATCTCTCACTTATTTCTAGATCTAAATCCAGTGTTTACCCCTCCTTTTGCAACTAGTGGCATTTTATCAAGAGGAACATTGCTAACTGAGAGCCTTTAGAAAAGCTAGAGCCATACTTCTGGCCTTCATTTCTTGCCAGAATCCTTCTACTGTCGTTTCCATAAGGCACTCTTGTCTCATTCTATTACTTCCACCACTTTCAGAATGATATCACCTCAGTGAGGTTCCATCTTTTCTCTCCTTACAAAAGAAAACAGACCTAGTTTCTTTAACCTTTCAGCAGAAGCAAATTCCCCAAATCCCTCTGTCATTCTGGTTGCCTTCTGCTATGCCTTCTCTAGTTCCAAAATATCCTATTTATAGAAAGAAACCCAGAATGAGCTCAGGACTCATAATATGACCTAACCAATCCTCTTTACATGACTAGAATAATTTTCCCTGACTTCTTTTCAGTTATGCAATGTGCCCAATCTCTTCCAGAGTGATTCTCTTTTCTCTTTTTCCAATACATATGAAATGACAAGCATTCAAACTGTGGGACAGTGTTATTGATAATAAGAGGTTGATGGCTTCTGTGTTTGGGCACTTTCTAGAATTAAAGAATTCAGGTATGGTTTAGAGTTTATGGTTTATACACTCTAATTAGAATTAAAATTAGGAACACTTATTTTTCTTGGACTAATTTTTGTTATTTGGCATTCATTTCAAGTTAATGAAAAGAAAAGCTAGTCTTCATAAAGCCATAAATGCAAATGATACCATAAGCTAGAGAGGCATGCTTTGGCCCCTCACTGTGCAAAATACAGCCCAATCCCATAACCTGGGAACTTGCTGAAAAGCCTAATCTTGGGCCCCACCCAAGAATTATTGACTAAGAGTATAAGATTCTGAGGAGATGCATGTGCATATTAAATAATGAAACGTTTATCATGTATGATCAGAAAGTTTCTCTGCAGTTGTTCCGGGCAGATTAGGTCCCAATCACACCTTGCTAAGCCCCACCATCATATAGATTCTAGTTTTCCTAGTTTTCACTTGCCTTGCCATGATCCTAAGTTATGGTCTCCTTGGTGATTTGCTTTCTCATTTTATCCAATCTCTAATATAATCTTACATTTAGTTAAGTATATTTTCTTGCAAGTCCTTATGTGTATTGTTCCTGAGCCATCATATTTCATATCAACTTTTCATATTAACATCACTTCCTCCCTACTTGCCACCCATACTTCCTCTTACTCATCTCCCATCTGTAAGATGGTTAGAAAAGAATCATTCAGTTTTTCCTCATTATTCCATGTGGTTTTACTTCAGTCTCATTACAAGGTTGTCTGGTTTTCCTGAAATTGAGTTAAGTCATGTCCAGATCTTCTGTCTCATGCTTGCTTAGCAGGCTCAGGAATGCCCAGAGCTTATTGCAAACTAAATCATGACTTTTCCAAGAGTTTCTCTTGCTTACTTCCTTTTGATGCTTTGATAGCTTCCTCTCTAACTAAACTAGATTTGTAGATGGAAGATTCCTTGAGTTCTTTTTAAGCATGAGCTCAACACCGGGTTCTTGGCAATCATTGCCTATTCTTGTTTTTGGAAAGCTTTCCAAATTGTGCATCGTGATTCTTTGCCTCTCCTTCTATTGCCTGTGGAGAACCATTAGAGATCAGGAAGTGACTAAGAAAGCCAATCTTTCTTCCTACCTGGTCAGAATCACTTCTTATATCATAAACAGAATTCTTTTGCTACATTTTTTTTTCAGTCTCCAAGACAGCAATTATATCACTATCTGAAGCTTCTCTGTGAGCACTCTTCTTCATTGTTTATAGTAAGTGTTTCTGAGATAATGATTGGGGAGAGGAAGGATTGGGGGAGGGTGAGAAGGCACTATTGATATCTCAGCAATAATTAACTAAGCACTGTTCTACTTTATCATCTTCACATGTCTCCCTAACTTGTCATAGATTAGAGGGGTCTATTATGCTGCATCTGTTTGAGGGTAAGGAATTAGTAATATATGTATCATCGTCAGCACCTATCAAAGTACCTGGCATAGAATAAGTACTAAAGGAAAATGACAGGAAGTATGAGATTTGAGAAGAAAAGAAATCTTCTATCCAGTACCAGGTGAGATGGAGGGCTTGGCAATTGACTACAGCTAAATAGACTTGGAAAAAAATAGTTGAGAGGTAAAAAGAGAAATACTATCTCATCTACATCTCCTTCCCACGTATCAAGTCCCTTGATACGTGGAAAGGAGTACCCAAACTAACATTTTCATGAGATTTGATGAATTTCCTTTTACAAGTCAAGAGAGTATATTTTGTCTTAAGAGATATTCCAAGTACCTCTTAATTTCCTAAGACAAAGAAAGGAATTCTCTTTCATTTCTGAGCTTCTGGGTCCCTCTTTTTATTCTTCACCCCGTTAGTTCTGAGACTCTTCACATATCAATTTAATGACATCTTTGTGCCTCTTACTATTGATGAGCCCCGTCTTATTAAATTTGTATATACCTTCATAAAGATACAGTCTGAGGACATGATTTATACTGTGGCTTTGGTAGAAAACTGTATGTGAGCATCAAACAGCTCACCTATAGGGAACACAAAGCTCATGGCTTGAAAGAAAAAAAAGCCTTCCTTTTAGGCTGTGTTCATATATGTTGCTTTAAGTTTGGCTACATTGTAACAGTGCTATTTAAGGAGCAAGATTCCTTTATTGTACAATTTGAAATGTTCCTACCATTACTAAAAATGAACAGAGTTAAACGAACTTAGAAAAGTGTGATATTCATATCACAACTGAGGAGGGCTGTGTGGAGAAAATGAGAAGACCTCAGGAATAAATGCCCCTGAGATTAAAATTGTAGCAGGTACAATACTTGGCATCTGTCTTAACAAATGAAATGACTGCAACTTTTGCTTATATTAGACACTGAATTTCTCTAAATGAAAGGAAATAGAATGTATAAGAGAGTGCATAGAAATAAGAGGCTGGAGAGCTGATAATGCACCAGAGAAGAGGAGTCTCCCCAAGATCACTGAGAAATCGAGAGATGAAAAAATAATATATGTCAAACATCATTTCTTTACCCCTTTTCCCAACTTCCTATAGCAACTCTTGTTATTTAGTAACTTTTATCCCTAGTCTTGGCCTATCAATTGTAGGTTTTAGTAATTGCACTAAGAAAGAAAGGACAACAATGAAAAATATTCATTTGGAAATATTTCCAGCACAATCATATGTTGTGTAAATCATTTCAAACAGATCAAGCATTCATTTTTCTAAATCCTCGGGCACATAAGCCAACAATCCGGGGTACCCACTTTAAAATATGGTGTTAATTTTCAAAACAAAGGTCCATCTGAGGAGTACTTAAGATTCTTTATACAAACTGCAAATTTCTGACGAAGTCATACAGATAGATCACAGAAATGACAGCTTGGGAATAAGGATGTTCATAGAGTGATCCTCTCCCTCTGTCATACCAAGATTTCAGATCTTTAGCACTAGAGTCACTAAATTTCGCAATAGGCAATGGAACCCACCATCAGCATAGTAGATTACATTAGCAGGAAACCAGTTTTGCCTACAAACCATGTACCCCAAGACCTCTGAAGATGGTATGTGCCAGCTGTCCCAGTCTTAGGGCAGCATCTGCTGGCTAATTCATGGAGAGACAAAAAAAAAAAAAAAAAAAATGGCAGTTTGTGGACAATCTGAGCAGTCCTTTTAGGTGGAGGGAACTGTTGCATTGGTGATTGGGAGTGTCTGGCTTGCTTTCATGACAACCCACCTCAGGTTTCCATGAGCCTGCCATGTCTGGAACTGTCCCAAATAGGGTCCAAGAGGCATGCATATTTACATACCTTAGCGGGAGCCTAGGATAAACTGGGCTGACTCTGGAAAGTTTCTAGAGGCATCAACTCAACGTTGGGCTTACTGGTAATAATAATAACCCAAAATCAAAGGGCACTCTAATGAACATAGATGCCCATATTGCAGAATTAGGAAGAAAAGACTTTTCCATAAGGAAGGCATTTCTGGGACCGAGGGGAAGAGGATAGGACCTTGAAGCTGTCACGGAATGCTAGTGTATTCTCCTACTTCTAATCATCCTATAATGCAACTGATGTATTTATATTTAAGAAAGCACGAATGACATACAAATAGAGCACTTTTGACTGGAATGAAGAAACTGGAAATTGGAAAGGTCTGGGTGGTCTGAAAACTTAAGAGCTATCCACCATCTTCTGCAGCATCTCTCTGCAGTCAATAGCGCCGCGGCCAGGGCCTGTGACGCTGCTGGTGGGCGCCCCTTCGCGGGAACTCTGGGTGGAGAGTAAATTCATGACATCGATGCCAAAACGATGAAACCTGAAATGCGTCTGGGGACTCCCCAGGGCACTCGCGCTCCTCAGAGCCACGGGCATCTCCATAACAACTGGTTTACATTCATCCCGGTTTCCTCTGCTCAGCTGTGCGGACGGACGCCTGCTGGGGGTAGGCAAAGGGCAGCTTCAGTGGAAAGATACCTCGGGTTAGCGCCTCCCTAGGCTTGGGGACGTTGCTAACGCTGGAGTTATTGCTTGTTGCCTGAGATTTCCGGAGTTCTCCCCAGGTCTCTAGCGGAAAGCGGCGCCTGTCCCCCAACCCCCGCCCCCGTAACCCCCCCGCATCCCCTCCTCCGCCTTCGCCTTTATTTTACACACTGGGGGGTTAGTGGGGGTGGTTTGTTTTATTGTGCTTTTTTTTTTCTTTCCCCTCTAAGTTTTCCTTTCTCTTCCAAGTTACTTTTCTCCAACACGTGACCTCTCCACTTCCCAGCCTGCTTAACCACTGGTGGGGAAGCTCGGTGTAACCGCGGGGCTTCCTGGGAGAGTCCCCTCCCAGTGCTCGCAATCCGCGCCCGGTCTCCTCGCGCGCACCGCTTCGGTTCCCTGCCGCGCTCTCCGCGGCACCCTGGTGATCGAGGACTCCATGAATGATGTGAAAGTGAAGCACCGGAGCGGACGCCGAGCGCCTAGTCTCCTCGCCTCCTCCCCTCCCTGCCTTTGCCGCGGCTCCGCTATCCGCTGCGCTCCAGGCCGACCCGGCTGCGCACCGCGGCTGTGAACGCACATTTGAGAAGCCATAACACATTAGAGCAAACGCAGTCAAAACTTCATTCAACTCAGCCGCTCAAGAGCTCGGCTCACACAGGTTCCTGTGGGCAACTAGTGGCTCGCCCTGCTGCCTCTCGCCTAGTCATCAGTCCCTAAGTGGGAAAGGGAAAGTTGCTGGGTCTGATGCGCTCTTCGACGCACGTATTGTTCACAAGGACAAGCCACTAACACCTTCCCCACCCCCGCCTAGCCCCCTACCCCCATTTGATCATGACTTACGACTTCATTGGCTGGAGACCCTTAGTCATGATGGGGGTGGGGGGTGGGGGGGGTTGCACGAACTTTTCTAAGAAGTTGCCTTTTTACCTAGGGAGTCACAGTGAGCTGGTCACGTAAACATCACGGGTAGTCGTCGTCGTTGCCGCCCCCCTCCTCTCTCCCCCCTGCGTTTTTCTGGTATTATTATTAAAGCGGTAGCTTGCTGGCGCTGATAAGCAACAAGTTCCCCTGCGGTCTTCCCGCCCTAGCCTGACAAGGCGAAGGTTTTCTTACCTGGCGACAAGGAAATCTCCTGAGCTGAGCTCAGCTTGCCAGCGCCCCAGGTGTAAGCTGAGCAGTGGGCAAGGGAGCGGTGTGCAGGCTGGGTTATTTTTATGGGGGTACCCTGAAACTCCTCACTTTCCTCGGGAACTTTCTGTGGCAGGACTCAGTGACGGGCGGTTGGGAGGCAGCCCCAAGAACCACCCGCTATATAGCAGGGCAGTTGGGCAGTCATTGGTAACCTCGCTCATTCATTAGAATCACGTAAGAACTCAAAGGGAAACGTGTCTCTCGGAGTGAGGGCGTTTGCGTAAATCTATAGGTTTTTCAACATCGGTGCCAGTTGCTTTGTCTTCTGGAGTCGCCAAGGTGGTTGAGAGTTTAAGCTTGCGGATATTGCAAAGGGTTATTAGATTCATAAGTCACACCAAGTGGTGGGCGATCCACTGAGCAAAGCCGAACTTCTCACATGATGACTTCAAACAAGATACATTACCTTCCAGCATCTGTTGGGGAGCCGGGATTTTAAGACACTTGAGTCTCCAGGACAGCAAAGGCACAATGGTGAGTAGCAATAAACCCTGCATTATAATTGAAAAATCTTGACATGTTGCTTAACAACGGGCATATCTCGGTTCTTCCTAGCACTTCGCACGCCAAAGAACAGCAGCTACTCAGGCCGAGGGAATCGTGTTTTTACAAAGTGTAACTTTAATTGGAATCATTTGAGATTTAACACAGCAATGTGGAACTGCGTGGAACAAACTTGGAGCTGGCGAGAGGGGTGTATGTTGGCTGTTCAAAGCTGATTCTTCTCTCCCAGTCGTCTTGCATTCCATCCTTTGCTTCTATGTGTGCGGTGTATGAGCATATTTTATTATTTATATGTGGGCTTGTAATTGACATTTGCAGGGGGTTAATTCCCATCTAAAAACAAAAACGCTGTTAGAGGTTGGGGTTAGGGGGTGGGGTAGGGGTAAGGGTGGGATAAAGGCTTGGAGTTTAGGTGCGGATGGGGGTGGGGTTGGTGGGAGAGAAATAAGTCAGAAGGGCATATCACCGGTAATGAAATGGGTAATCCTTTCATAGAAGAAAAGGGTCTTGTCAACATGTGATCAACTATTAACAGGATGGCTTTGGCAAAGCCAGCCACACGTGACAACGTAGAGAAGTGGAAGGAGCCGTCTAGTGCAATATCAGGTGTCATTTAATTAGAGATTTTTGGGTCGTTTTCTCTTGCTTCGCCGGGTGTGTGTAATCGAGAGCTAGAGGAAGCCCATTCAGAACCTTGGACAGCGCCAGTGGATTTGTCCGAGGTGGTGGTATCCCAGGTAGCCATCTCGGCCCCGCAGTAAAGCCTGCCCCGAGTGGCCCTTAAAAAGCGTCTTTTCGGAGATTCGGCTCACACTGATATCGGGGCTGGTGAGAGATTCAGATTTTGGAGTGGAGCGTTTGAAAAGCGAGCCCCAGTTTGGTCCCCTCATTGAGCTCGCTGAAGTTGGCTTCCTAGCGGTGTAGGCTGGAATAGACTCTTGGCAAGCTCCGGGTTGGTATACTGGGTTAACTTTGGGAAATGCAAGTGTTTATCTCCAGGATCTAGCCACCGGGGTGGTGTAAGCCGCAAAGAAGGTAAGCACCGGGGCGGAGAACCCCTGCATCCTCAATTCTTAAGCTATTTTGATACTCGATTTTCCGGAAAGGAGCGTGGTGGAAGGGGGGAAGTAAGGGGAGAGTGTGGGAGGGGGTTGTTTCTTGGTATTTGCCCAGTTTGAATTGCCCTAGGTGAGAGCCTGGTGTAAAACGAGTGGGGAAAGAAAGAAAGAAAGAAAAAAAAGGCAGCTCAGTCTTCCTGCGGATATAATGAGTTTAGTTAACTTGGATCTGCAAATGTCTGATTCTAATGTAAGATTTCTCCATTCCTTTTTCTCCCCGTCACCTCTCTCTTTTCCATATTCTTTGCCGGTGTGTATGTTTTTATGTGTGTGTGTGTGTGTGTGTGTGTGTATGTGTGTGTAGTACAGTAGATTCATTACTAATTATGAGTCTTGTGCTCAACATTCATTCCCTAAAATTTGACTTTGTACCGTTTGGAATCAGACTATGGACATGGTGTGGTGGGGAAAGGGGAGGTGACGGTTGGGGAGAGGGAAGGAGGTAAAGCTAAATCTCCAACACAAAATGAATCAAGGTAATTTCAGCTCTTCTTGAGGGAAGGATTCATTCTCTCCGTCTCCCTCCCTCCTTCTCTCCCCCCTCCCTCCCTCCTTCCCGCCCTCCCTTCTTCCACCCCGCCCCCTCCTCCTTCCTCCATCCCTCCCTCATTCTATCTCTTTTTCTCCGTCGCCCTCGCGCCTCGCTGGATATTTCTTTCCGGGTTTTTTCTTTCTTTCCTCCCTCCCTCCCCAAGAGTTTCGGGCTGTGGCTTAGAGGGCCCCCGCTTTGCAAGGGAAAGGGAGCCGCCGAGACAGCGCTCGGTTCCCCCGCCGGGCCGGATGCCTCATTGAGCCCAGGTCCGAGTCAGTCGGGGTAACGCAGGGAAAGGGGGGCTTCCGATTGGGAGGAGAAGGTTCTTTCCAGACCGAAGAGCCTGGGAGCGGGACGGGGAGGGAGCCTGGGCGGCTAGAGGCGGGGAAGGAGAACCGTCCGGAGCTGCGCTCAGCGGCTGCGTGGAGCCGCCCATCAGCTGGGTGCGCAGACAGCCCTGCCCTAGCGAGGCTCAGCCGGGAGGCGAGGGTAGAGGGCAGCTAGATCGCCGCGAGGCCGCCGCCACCGCCCGGGTGGGCCGGGTGGGGGTGGGAGGAGGTAGAAGTGGCTCTGAGTCGCCCAGCCTTCCGTACCGCCTCCCCCGCCACCGCCCCCGGGGTACCCGGAGCCGCCCGAGCGCACCGCAGCCTGGTCCTCCCGCCTCTCCTCGGGGAACCCAGGGACTTGCGCTCCCCTGCGTGGGGGCCACCAACCTCTCCACACCCCCACAACCCTCACACACATACACACACACACACACACACACACACCCTTTGCCGCTTCCCGGGCCCTTTGTTCCGGCTGCTGAGCCTTGCCTCGCGGGCTGGCACTTTTCGCCCCAGCGCTGGGGCGTTCCGGACTCCTCCGGGATCAGCCCTTCTTAATTAACAGGCTAAGGCTCGGGTGGGGGTGAGGGGAGTGAAGGGGAAAATCTATTTCCGAAACTCAAGACTACTGTTCAAGGGAACGAAAGAAAGAATCCTAAACCGCGCAGGTGGAAAGGAAGGATTCAAAGGCAACGTCAGGATATTGTGGTAATTTAGAAGGAAAAATTAAAAAAAAAAAAAAAAAAAAAAAAAAACAGGCACCAGGATCAGATGACGGCGATAGGCTGCTTCGCACACAAAGGGAGCGTAGGGCAGGCTTTACGGAGCCAGCCTGCAGCGAATGGGGCCCAGATTGTTCCGAGATCCAGTCGTTTCCTCAGTCAGATCTACGCGAGCGGAGGGGAGGGGCCGGGAGGGGAGCATGGTGGGAGGGGCTGGGCTTGGGGGCGGGGGGATTTCTGATTAGTCTGATGCAATTCCAAGCGTGCTGCAAAGGAACTCCAAGGCGTCCGCATCACCATCGCCACCCACCCTTCCCAGATGGTGCTGTTTTAAATACGGATCTGCAGGGCTGAACGCAGAACCGGGAGATTTATTGCAAAACCCTGGGGCGGGGAGGGCGGGGGGAGGCGGCGAAACCGGCAATGGAGGGGCAGGATTTAAAGGTGCATCGCTCGCTTTTTCCCATTCTAGCAGCAACCGGTCGGGATTTGATTTTTGCTTTCTTTCTGTCTGCCTGTCTCTGGATTCTAATTCTCCAAGGACGAGATGTAAATATTGTGACATTTTGAGGCGGTTTGATGGATGAGGAAAAAAAATACCATCCGTCACTCTAAATTGCAGAGTTCCCTCTGCCGGTGCGATACCCTGCTAGCGAATGCTCCTCGCTGCTGCCTAATACAGTTTCTGGGGCTTCAAATGAATGCATCGTTAAGGGAATATCATCCTTCTGGTCGACTTGTCAACTTATCTGACAGTTGACCCGGGAAAATTGTAAATTTTATGTCTCTGGGAGACAAGGAAAGAAAATACTTAGTCTAATTCCCATAACCTTGAGATCTTTAAGAGCTTGAATAAACCTCAAAAGTGTCACGTCATCCTCTCTGACACACACACACAAACCCAAGACTTGTGAAATGAGAGCGTTTGCCTGAAGCGTCGGTGAAAATGAATGTCGCTTTAAGAATGGTGCACCTGATTGACTTTCACTGTTTACGTGTATTTATATTGAACTCCTCGGTAAGCAGGCAAGAAATGTCAATTGTCCTGTTTGGAATCGTCGAGAAGATTAGAAGGTGATAAAGAGAAGGAGAGGGAGGGAGAATATTTTGAGCCTTAAAAAATTAACAGTCACTAGCCTACTTTTGTACCCAGTGATCTTGCGTATTGATATTTCTGTGTGAGATTTTTACCTTGGTCTAGCTCCCCCAAAGGAATTCATCAGTATTGATTCAGATGAAAATGTATGTGTCCTGCCTGTAGCTTAAGTGTCGTTGATAGTAAGACCTACAACACAGCAATGTTGGGAGGATAGAAGAGAATGGGTCTTACAAAATGGGAAGCAGACACTCCATAAATGGAAAGTATTATTATGGCATTCTCTTTCCATACAGCATTTTCATCTGATTGCACTAGAGTACTAACTATTTAAAAGCATTATCTAAGTTGTATGGCCAAGGCAATAAGGCAGTAAATGGAATTTTAAAGGGAAGTTGTAAGTTTGTTGGCTTACAAAATATTATTTCTCAATTGCCAATAAATATAAATTGGAAAGAAGACTTTAAAAATTTAAAATCAGCATTCATAAGCTTACTCAGTCATTGACCAGATTATTTCTCTATTAAATCTCTAATCTAAAATTGTTAATGAGGAGAAAAACTGTTGACATTTATTTCTTTTTCCTGGACTGTCCTCTAGGAGAAGCTTTTATAAGGAATAAGTTCCAAAATCATGCAGGGAGAGAAAGTAAGGGCCCGATGAACACAAAAATAGATAACCACAAAATTCAACAAATATAAATGAGGGAAAATCAGCATAGACACATGATTTACAAAGGGTTTTTATTTTGAATTCTGTGATCCTGGGACAGGATTCCAACTTGTTCAAATACCATTCACTTGATCATATTGCTTCCAATCTGTCAGTTAAAATGATGTCTAAATGAACATATTTTTTATTAAATGTACTTATACCAAAGACCAGTAAAGCTTTTAATTAGAACAAACTGATCCAACCATTTTAATGAATATGAACTATCATGTGATTTTCAAACTCTGCTTAAAACTAAATTTGTTCTGAAAAGCACTGACTTGCCAGAAAAATATCTATTTTTGTAGCTTTCTTTTCACTCTATGGATAATTTAATGAGTTGTCTATTTTAATTTTACAACTGCTACCTCAGAAGTGTCTCAAATTATCTTTCTTTGGCTAGTATCTTTCTCTGCTGATATGCTACTGCTGTGGGGGTGTGTGCCTATGTGTGTTCTTGTAGGAATGTAACAAGTACTGAGTCCCTTAAATTTACATGTTATAGTCCATGTAAAGACAGTGTGTGGTACTTGATAAAAATAAACATTGGTTAATATTTGGTAAGAGTTTACCGTTATTGTGAATGCTGTGGAAATGGAGAGAGGGGTGCCTTTAAGAGAAAAAAGGCTAAATTCTTAAACAGTAATAAGAAAAGTTTCTCTCTTTTTTTTGAGTGACCATATTTCAAAAATATGAAATCTTTCTTCTCCTACTTATGAAGCTAGATTTACTATATTAACTAGTGTCTCCTGAGAGTCGTAGAAGAAAGATAGCATTGTTCCATATAGAATAATACCCAAAGACACCATGGAGCAGAGATCAAAATTTTGAATTCCTTATGCATGCCTCCATTCTCGTTTGGCAATTTTTGGAGTGTTCATTCTGAATTTCAAAAAAGTCAGGTAGAGGTTTTCTATCTTTCATTCCAGCATTCTAAGGAAATCCTTAAAAAATTATGCCACAGTGCAGACTTTTTTGGTTATTTGGACTTCACTAGTAATAGTTCTTTATGTGTTAAAGAGCTTTGAAGGCTCTTTAACAGGTTTCTTCATTTGATCTCCTCAGCAACTTTGCGTAGAGTAAAAATCATCAATCGCCTTTTATAGATGAGGAAACTAAGATTCAGAGTGGCCCAGGACTATACTGCCAGTAAGAGGTAAAGACTGACTCAGATCTATGTCTTCAGATTTCAAGGCCTGTGCTCAGACTTTTCTAGACCAGGCCAACTCAGACCCTAAAAGGCACCAAAATGGATTGCCGGCTTTATTTCCTCCTAGCTTGATTTATTTGATTTTAAAAGTTTCTGCCTGCATATAGTTTCTAAAATTCTGTAGGTCTAACGGAAAATTTTAACCAGCCTATGACCTTTCCTTCCTGAGCCATTTCTTCCCTCTCACACAGCCAGAGGGAGGCTCAGAGAAGGTAGGAATCTGCTTGCAGCTGGCACACGGTCCAAGGCACAGTCGCTAATTACTAAGAGGAAGAGCAAAGCCTGGGAGCGCTTTATGTTTACCTGTGACTCATTGAATCTGCAGTCTGCAAGGGGGCTTAGAAGTCACTTAACCCAGTCCACAACTGATACATGCATTTTTGCTGGCTTTGATTTCTTCCGGACCATCTGGAATTTTGTCTCAGTCCTGGATACCAGGCCACTTGCTGATATTGTTAAATAGTCTAATACTTACGGGAATCACAAACTTGATGGCCGTTTCCCACTTTGCCCAAGAGGTATTCTACAGAAACTCTAACATTCACTTTATTATGTGATTTTATGATCTACTTGATTTAAGGTCTATTGTGTGCCAGAAACTGCGTTGGGCTGTAGAGATTCAGCAATGAACAAGGCTAAATTGATCTCTTACCTTGGTGGAGCTTGTAGCCTAGAGACAAAGGTTGGTCCTTTTATTTGCCCTGGTCCCTTGAAGGATAAGGTGAGCTTCTGATGTTTATCTTTTTCAAGATTGAACAATGAACCAGTTTAAAGCCTGAGTTCTAGCGTTTTTCCCAACTGTTAGTAGCTGGAAAAGTCGATCAGTCTCTCTTGATCTCTATTTCCTCACACATAAAATGAAAAGGATGCTCTCAGAATAAACTCTAAATTCCATTTCAGTTCCAAGTTGGAGTGATGTAAAAGATGTGGTTGAAAACTATTCTTGGTAGTAAGACCTATGTCACCCTAACTTTTGATGATCTACAATCTTGAGTGCCACCAATTTTTAACTGGTTATTACGAAACACATTGTAAAAAATCAAAGCAACTTGTTTGAATCCAGCATGGAAGGAATCTAAGTGGTGAACGTAATCTTTTCTGAGAAATTATGGCTTGGAAAGGTTTCATGTGAACAATAATCTAAAATTTCTGCAGATCATTTCTAAAAGGGGGAATGATGGAAGCCATATCAAATCAAATGCTTATTTTCTTTGTATGAGCAGAGGTTCTAATTTCTAAGGTAATTTCCTTTCAAAATCAAACATATTACATCTTGAAAGTGTTTGGCCCTCATGAATAATGCAATATGTATACATGATATAGATAATTAGGTGGACCAACCAGGAGAAACATAAAAGGGAGGGGAGCTGGTAGCCCAAAGATTG
Source organism: Tamandua tetradactyla (assembly GCF_023851605.1). Taxonomy (NCBI): domain Eukaryota; kingdom Metazoa; phylum Chordata; class Mammalia; order Pilosa; family Myrmecophagidae; genus Tamandua; species Tamandua tetradactyla. The sequence goes on along the minus strand of NC_135334.1, from coordinate 103,551,253 downwards.
CAGAAGGTGTGTGGGCATTTTGACATCCAGGAAATGCTATAGATCTGTCCTTAGCTAACTCAGCCTGGTGGAGATAATTAAGAAAAAATGTGGGTGTAGAAAGGCTGGAAGCCATTCCCTGGGATTGGCTACATTACTGCAGTAGTTCAAAAACAATTGGCACAGCCACCCACACTGGACATGATTGCCCTTTGATGAGGCAGCTATTGACTTTTATAAAGATGCTATATTTAAAATAACTTCTGAAGTACTGGGGATGACAGACATCATTCTATTTTAGACAAATGGCAAATTATATTCCAAAGTATTAATTTTTAAAAATTAAAATCTAGTATATCTAAAAATCAGCAGTTTAGAAATGTGACCACTGAATTCAATAGTTCAATGTGAAACTAGGAGAAATGTGTGGCCCATATGAGACATTTTGACCAGTTGTGGCCATTCTCTGGACCACCACAGAAGGAGAAAGTACTTTGTATTTAACAAATACACTCAAAAACCTTTGCACCCTGGAAAAGAGCATCCAGCCAATTGCTCTAAACAGCAGAAGAAAATGCTCCAATATGTTTGTGCCCAGAGTGCATGTTATGGTAACAAGAAATTTCTTCAGAATATTCTAAATTCCTATACTCATTGGTGCTGGAAGGAGTTGGAACTGATTTACCTTCAGCTTCAAGGAAATTTATCAATGAACTATTAGCACGAAGAAGTAAGGCTATTATGGGAAGAAATGCCAAAATTGGCCCCATAAACGTCTAAGGCCTTTGGGATATGACATTGCAGAATGAGAGAGGGAGAATAGGGAGAATAGAGAAAAAGGGAAAACAAGATAGGATTTGGATTATACAGGGGGCTAGTAATAGAAGTATCCTCTCTGGGAGCTTCCCTCAAGGCTATTTGTCCATTGAGACTGATCTCTACCTTCCACGCTCTTTATTGTTCTGGTTACTTTAGTAGGAAATGATTTCTTCTGATTTAGCCTTCCCCTCCACTAAGGGCTTCTTTCTTCCCAACAATTTCCATAATTAATGTTTAAGAGTTGCCTTATTATTATTTCTCCTTGGAGTATGTTGGGTTAACATAGAGTTTGTAGCAACTTTTGTGCCATGGACTCATGGACTCATTTTCTTTTGACAATCTGATGAAGCCTATGCATTCCTTCTCAGAATAATATGTGTCTATATGTATTATTAAAATATTTTAATATAGTATATTATGATATATAGTCATGTATGCACTTTTTTAATGTATTAAATGTGATCTAGCAGCAAGGCGAATACTATAATTTTGAAATGGTGCTAAGCATCAATGTATTTTGAAATGTCTGTTAGAACTGACAGGTGACACAAAAATGTGATTTTTATTGGTCACAAATAAAATAGCATTTTGAATACTACTGTGTAGCATTTCTAAAGCATACTTGACAACAGAACACTATGGGGGGCATTTATTAACATAGCATTAATTCAGAAATGTTGATTTAGTTTCTTTCTGCTTCTTCCTACTAGCCATTGGGTTCTGCTTCCTGGCAAAAGGAAATTGACATTGGGAGAAAATTCTTCTAATTCGCTTTTGCCATTAGATAAGCTGCCAAGTGGGAAAAGCACCAACTGATGAGATGATTAGTATATAGTAGATATGTTTCTGTTGACTGAGCCTGCTGTTATTCTTAAGTTTATCTTTAGAATTCTATGCTGCCATGGAAATCCAACACTGTTAAAGAAGAGGAAAAGTTCATACTCTGGTCACTAATTTAGTGTGCATTGCCTCAGGTACCTGTGAGCTCACTGACTTCAACAGACAATTAAAATTGTTCATTTTTGTCACTGCTGCATTATGGGCCAGTATACGCAAATGATAGTGGTGTGGGATGACATTTATTGTTAATTTATCTGGTGCTAAGTTCTTAGTTTTGCACTTGACGTATATTCTTTAATTCTCAAAGTGTCTCTCTGAGATAGAATGTATTCTAATTATATAAATAAAAAAAATTGGAGCTCAGAGAGTTTAAGTAATTTGTCCAGAATATCACAGTAGTTTTAGGTGGAAAAGTGAAAACTCAAACCTCAAGTTTCCTGGTTCTAAAGTCCATCATAACATCCTGCCTTCCTATCTAATAGCCCAGATTTTCAGAAGGTCTTGCTCATTCATTTTGTGAAAAGAGCTTTACCACAGTCCTTCGAGATGGCTGAGAATCTCAAAATTAGCAGCCATCCATGCTGTTTTTACAATTATTTTGAATATTTACAAGCTAGTGTATGAGTTTGAAAATGCTAATTGTTACCTATGCTTTCTGAAGCCAAGTTTTCACAATGATAAGATGGAGATAGTGAAAATACCTAAAGTGTTTAGTGAGAATCAAATAAATTAATAATAAAATGTAACTTTATTGAGCTCACGGTGGTAAGCATTCTGCATTTCCATAGTTCAATGAATCTTACACATCAGTCCTTCTAGGCGGGGATTATTATCCCTATTTTAAAAATAAGGAAACTGAGGCATAGAGTAATAACAAATCAACAAAGCCAATAAATGATGAATTTCTACGCAAACGCTGGTCTGCTAACTCCAAAGCCCTTTCTTTTAATCAGTCTGTAGCTAATCTGTAAATCCCTATGCAATCATAGCCATTAATAACATAATTGTTGTCATGCATGAAACACTAGCAAGAAAGAGAATTGTCCAGAACCAAATATTCTGTCACTGAAGAAGAGAAATTAGAACTCAACTCTTTACCTGCAAATTCTTCCTTCCACTTACTTTAGTTTATTAACCCAATGGTTGATGTCGAACTTCTTTCTTAACTTGTTTAGGCCAGTTCCAAGTTAGCTGACTTCTGAGAGTTTTTAAGTAAGTAATGTTATAAATTGTTTAGATTAGGATGTAGTGTGTTTAGAAGCCATTTCATAAGCTTGCCTTTTCAGACCATTACTAGCTATTATACTACAGATGCTATGAGAAGGAATGCCCTCTCCAAACACACACAGTGGATGACAAACCTCTGAAGCAAATATGTTGTTTACAGATATGGAGCAGAAGAGGATGGACAAACACAGTCCTAAGCATAATTACAAGACTTCCAGTCCCTGTTGGGAACTAAAATGTTTATTGGCTTTCCTAGTTCAATTCAATGTTCTTCCTTCAAAGCTTCCAAGCCAAACTTGAAATTCCTTGGAAATAGCATCTCATTTGGGAGAATGCCAGGAATTGGTGCCTGGGTCCTTTGTGTCTTTGCACCGTCGCAGAACTCAGAATATCAGCTCGAGAGACTAAGCTAGGAGTAGCTCTGGGTAAGGGAGACATACATCTATTTGGATATCTTCCTGCTAGATCTCAGCTATTTTCCTCCTAGAAAGCAACTCCCAGAAAAGATGTGGATTTGAACTAGAGATGGGATGCACACTGGTAAGTCTTAGCACAGGGCAGTGAACTTTCCTGGGTTGCCAATGTCATGTCAAGAAACAAAGATGTGGAGGTTCATGAGGAGACCCTATCTTGCCTCCACTCTGACTTAGACAAGGAAAAAGGCCCTGAGCTCATACTTTGCTATGTCCCAGAACTCATAAGCCATTCCAGCAGGAAAGAATGATCTTAGAAGACATTTTCGTTTGTGAAAAAGTCCACCTAAAATCCTTGTCAGAAAAAACTGAGTAATATAAAAGACATGAATCCTTACAGTGGCTCAACTTTACAAGAAGTAATTACAAGAGTTACAAAGTTAGTTTACCAAATGTTATCTAGTTCCTGAAAGGAGACCAAATTTAGATGGGAAAAAAAAACATCTTAAAGATGATCTAGTTCCCTGGTTCCTCAAATGCATTAAAATCACCTTATTCATCTGTCGTTTTTTTCCAGAGCTAAGGTCTGAACATGCTCCTAAGTTTGACTACCACAATTGATAGCCCACCACCCTCATTTTATTGATAGGGTAACCAAGAGATACAACAGTGAAGATCTCTGAATTCAGCCAACCAACATTTACATGGAACTTTTATTATCTCTGTAAACAAGCTTGGGCTAGTAAAGTACCTTGCCCAGATTCCATGGTCAGAAAGTAGTGGTGTTGAAACTAGGGCCCAGGGTCTCTTGACCACTGTCCTGCCCTCTTCCCATTGAAACAAGTTGGACCTTAAAAGAACATCTCATGACAATGATATTTCCTCCATTTTCCAATAATTAAAACATAAGAAAACAATGAGCAGTCTGTGCAAGATTTAATTATGTGGATTTTCAAATAAAATGTTTTTCTTTATAGCTTGATATAAATATCATTGTAAAGTGGTAATAGTATGTGAAAGAGACATAATTAATTTCACTTGGTAGATCACTTACAAAGCTAATTATACTTTAAACCTCTTAAACACCACACTGTTACCTTAAGATTATTAAGGTAGTAACTAAGACAAGATGAATTGAAACTTCAAGCTCTCATTCCTTCCCATATTATTATTTATGTTTTCAGAGTCACTTCATTTGGTCCTAGATTCTTATCTGAGATTTGACTGCAGCTTTTTTTTTTTTTTTAAATTTTCAGTGGTAAGATGCTTGTCCCTTCCCCATCCTGACCCTAGGAAAACATAAAAACTGACTTACTTTCCTTAAAATAATCAAGAAACAAGGGAGAGATTCTAAAATAAATTGTATTTAGCCTTTAAGATGTTAGGAAATGTTTACTAATTTTAAATTTATTTTTTTAATCCACATCATTTTCAAAAGAAATTTTCTTTAGGAATTTCTTTGTTCCTTATTAGCACATCCATGCATAAAATTCTTCTTTTATGATTAATTCCTATTATTAAATACTGTTCTGAAGCTGTGCTCTCATAAATATCAGTTTACTGAAGGGGAAATTACATAATTTATAAATTTCCCTGAGGAATAGAAGGCAAAATCATGTAAATAAATAGCAAGATGAATTTCCAAAACCACATTAGTAAAAAGTAATACTAAAGAAAAGTTAATTAGTCACGCAAATAGTCAAGAGTCTTTGGAATTCCACATTTTTTTTTAGATAAATTAGCATCATATACTTTAGCATGATTCATTTTTATGGAATTCAACTTATTTTTTACTAACTTAATTCTAGTTAGTGTTTGTGTGCAAACAAAATAGAAGGCAGTGGAAAGTTGGCTTACAAAGTATTTCTGAGATGATGTGCATCCACAATCTGGGTTTAATGGCAGCAAGAATATGTTTATCACATGACAATGGTAAGTCAAGTCAGTATTCACTATAGACATAAAGCAACTGGCCACACATGTTAATTTCTGTTGTTTGTAATGGGAATCATTTTTTAAATAGAAAGGTCCGTGGGTGATGGCATATTTGAGTCATTCTTCAGGAAAACATGCATATCACAGAGAAGACTCTCAACATTCAACATTTCATTTTACTTCATTTAGGAAAGACATAAAATGTGTTAATTAAGTGTTGGGTCCTTGTTTTTGTAACTCACACTGAGGCTGTCTTCAGGAAGGCTGAATGTGTCTGAGTTTGCATCCTAGAATAGATTTCATTTTTATCATGGCGTCAACATTTCATTCCAAATTACATAACTTGCCTTGATCTTTAGGTCATGACTAGAGTCCTAGCAGAAAATTAAAGAGTTTATACAGCAGTGGCGGCAAAGTACTACTTTCACAATTTCAATCAAGGCATCTTGGGATTTGAATGTGTGGCTCCTCCATCCTTTCCCCATTCTACCCCATCTCCCTGTCCTCAACTTTTATGAAACACGTTACTTGTTCTGTCCATCTGCATCAACATTACCCTTTCTCAGGTCCACCTAGACTCTTCACTTCTTGGTGCCCTATACCAGACTAACATTTCAGAAGTGTCTATTTACAGCATTCACTTTTAGTGTACATTACGAAGGGAAAGTAAATAAGCTGCTCTCCTATCTAATTTCTTTTTAGAATGCTGATTTCATTCCAGTCTGGCCTAATTTCTTCTTTGGGTTATTGATGATTTTGTAGCCATGCATGACTATCCCCTAAAAAGACAACCATGAGTAGCTGGAGTGGTATTTCTGCTAATCACATGCTCTTCAGCTGGCCTATAGAGAATCAGAGGGCCAAAGTGATTGGTCGCAGTGGATTGTGAAGTCATAATGGAGATGCACCTGAAGAGTGAAATATCCAGGTAAATTCGATTCTAGGCATTGCCTTAGATTAGCATGATTCTCTTTTATTGAATTCAACATGTTTTACTAACTTTATTCTAATTAGTTTTTGTGTGCAGACAAAATGAAAAGAAATGGCACAATTTGGCAGAAAGTGCAAACTTCAAAAGTAGCATAGCATTTTGTAGACCTTACTTGTGAGAGAAATTACATCAAAATGTAAACGCCCAAGAATATGAAAGCACTATTCCAATTTAACAAAGATTTATAACTTGAGATATTAAATGGAGTCCAGAAAAATGACATGTTCTTAAACAATTTTATTAAGGGGGAAAAAAGGTAAAAACTAAATAGCTTATTTAGGATCTGGTTCTTTTTTAGAATGTTTAATCTGAAACCTAATGATAAAAGATATAGCTTTGACATGCTTTTATCAAACAACCCCTTCTGTCTCCAAGTTGCAAGGGGAGAATTTGTCAATCTGATTGAATCTTCTTTTTAGTTTCTCCCACCAGCTGTGGTCAAATAATTCATGACTTCCATATTTCCTGAGCCCTGGAAAATTTCACACACATGTCTAATGTGGGACTCTACATTTTCAGAAGAATATGGAAACCTTGGAGAACTTCCAGGGTAGACCAAGGAAAGTGATTAATGGATTGGAAGTTGGAGTTTGTTAACATAGATTGTGAGATCCAATCTCTTGCTATGAGAAAAGTCTGAGTGGTGACCTAATAACACAAGGAGGTTAGTAAGCAGCTGTTCTCCATCTCCATCTTCATCTACTAAGGTTGGATGAAATGAAGTAAGATATAAATTACAACAAGAACAAAAATGTGCTACAAGTGGGAACTGCCAAGCATTAACATTGCTGGATTCTATAAAAGTCCTCAGAAGAAAGATGTGTAGTCTACCTCCTGGTCAGCAATGATAGAGCTATAAGTGAGGAAGATGAGATAATCTCTTGAAATCCCTTCTGGTGCTACCTTTTCAAAAGTCAACCTAGTTATATTTAGAGCATGAACTATGTCCCATTTCCTCCTTATCCCTTCCCCCAGCCCCTCATCCTTTGTCCATCTTCTCGAAAACACTGCCAACCAATAATAGCTGATCTGTCATGATGGGTCCCCCACAGCCTGGTTCTCCTTCAGCTTTGGGAACCTTTCTAGTCTGTCATTTTCACACCCTGGCCGCTAGGAGTATGCTGAACTTCATCTTTCTCTACACCATACCTATGACAAAGGAGAGCAAAATATAATTTTCTATCTTGGACAAAATCATAGTGTTAAAAGACAACTTTTATGCCCTAGAATAGGAGCATCAAAAGGGTTAAAGTGTGCTTTACTCATTTACCTGTCTTGTAGCACATAAAGCAGTATCTGACCCTAAGTAGACATTCAACAAATTTTCATCGACTGAATGAATGTAACTATGGAGTGAAGGTAAAATAAAACAGTAACACTGAGTTGGAAAAGTCAAGAGTTTCAGATGTTTCTGAATGATTCTGTATGCTAGACAAATCTAAAGCTTAATCCTTGCTGACAAAGGTGTGCTGCTACTGAAGTTATTCCTGCTACATATGTGCTAGCAGGAATAGGACAAGGGAGCCAGTTATACATTCTGTCCAGACCTTTCATCAAAAACACCATTCAAGGTAGATACTGTATAGATTCATGAATCAGAATCACACAGAAATAGGCCAAATTCTTACTCAGTGAGTTTCTAAAATATGACTTTGGGAAGCTTAGTAATCATTGTTGTGTAAATTATCTTATTGCTTACTTTTCTTTCTCCACTTTTTTTATCATGATGAATTTAAAATTTCGCAGTAGAAAATCTCTAATCCTACAGCTTCTCTAGTTGGGTTTCAAAAATAAGGTGAACTGCTCCTTAAATCTTATTCAATGTCTAAGAACCCTGTGATTTAAATTTATTAATTCTTTTCATGGCTCTCCCCCCAACACAACCAACACCTACCACAGTCAGCTCTCATTGTCAGCTCTAACTTTTGCCCTGCCAATTCCAGAATCTCACATCCCTTTTGATCGTGCTTATAGAAAAATTATGATGAGTAAACCAATATATCCCTTACTATTAATCTTTAAATGTTCTGAGGGAAAATCTGGTAACTTGGAGGGTTACAAGTTGATGATTCTCATATGTTTTTTTTAGGGAAGATTAGTCTCAGTTGTTTCAAAATGGTATTTGTGCTATTTTTCTTGATCCAACTAAATATTCCCAGATGCTTTCAGGCTTTGACCCTTTTTGCCTTGCTGTCCCAGTCTCAGCCCTCCTAACGTTATCCTATTATGATTCCTATCTTTTGTCCATGCCAGGTTTCCAAATTCCTATGACAGGTATTGACCAATTTGGACATATGTGAATATGGTATAGAGGTGTTCTCGTGGTTCATAAAAAGCCTTAAAGAGAAAGAGTACACCTCTTATTAAAGTAACCATCTAATGAAGAGGAAAATGATTTCTACCTGAAGGTTATTCTCAGGAGACACCTTACTCAAGAATTTGGAGGATTGTGGGTAATACATCCCAACTCTAGATTGGGCCTTTGAAATTATCCAACATGAATTTGAAAATACCTTTGCCACTCTGCTTAGCAGGGGAGTTTTCTGTTTACTTATTATTTTCCCTATGCTAATTACTTACTCCAATTTTCAGCAGCTTTTGAGGTCAGTTCATTTGATGCTAGACAACTTTTTTTTTTTTCTGCAAGGAAGACTGGAGGCAGGAGTATCCAGGAAACTTAAATAAACATAGTTAAACATAAAATGCTTGTAGTGATTATAGAACTGAACTCAGCCAATTAAAATTAGTAGAAAAAATATGTCAATGTCAAATATGAGCTTACTGCCTCTGTTCCCACTGGGCAATGAGGATTAGTTTATATTTCCTGACAAAAATAGAGGAGAATTCACATTTCCGCTTGACCTTTGTCTTTCTGGTACATTGGGTTAGGATAGTATTAGGCCAATATCTAAAAGAAATAGCTTTGGGCAGTGCGATGGTGGCTCAGCAGGCAGAATTCTTGCCGCCTATGCCAGAGACCCGGGTTGGATTCCCAGTGCCTGCCCATGCAAAAAAAAAAAAAGGAAAAAAGAAATAGATTCAAAATTAATTTCTTAAGCTCCACGAAAGTAAAATGGGAAGCGTTTTGTTTTCCAGCAGTGAAGCTTTTCATTCTTTTGGTGATAAAGTAAATGTTCAGGTCATAAAACTCCACCCAAACATGGAATCTAATGCCACTAACATTTCAGTTATGTCAAAGATGAATCTTTAAGAAGAATCAGAAATGCATGTTCTATATTCTCGCCACCACCCTTGATCATAATAGGGAATTAATTTTTTTGTAAATGTTTTTTATCTTAGACATGTAAAATTATCTCTGTATAATATTTAATTTTAAAAAATCACAAATTCCATGCAAAGTACTGGGTTCTTTTTAGACTCATTGTATTTGAATGGAAAATGTACTTTAAAGGTGAAGAAGCAAGTGTTTTAATTCTGATCTTTTCTTATTTTGGTACTATTATAATAAAAAAAACAGAAAGTTTGGAAATACAAGTATCAAGGGAGATGTCTGATTCATCAGGCCTATCTGATTTCACATTTGATCTTCTTTTATTTCCAAAAATTCCTGCCATTTCTGACTCCTCGGTTTTTTCCTCAGTAAAATTGCACCACACACTGGAAAGCAAAGATACAGACACTTATTTGTATAATGTCAAGGAAGAGTAGATATAATAAGCCTGGTCGTAGATCCAATCAGAGTTTCAGAAATGGGAAACACTTTTTCCTTCAGCAGAAATGCCGATCTGGCAATGAGAAGGTAGAAGATTTGCCTTCACTTCTGTTAAGAGGTTTTGACAATGCTGCCTAAAGTTCTTGATGTCCATTTGCTGCTAATATTTCTGGAAAGAAGTAAATTACAACTGAGCTTTAAAGTCTGGGGATATAACTAATTTCCAAGTAAATTTAGTGTTGGAAAATAAACATCAGTTCGAAGCTGGAATGAAGTTTTTTAAAACAGAAGAAACTTAAAAAATAATATTTTCAAAGAAGTTTGGGGTAAGATTTCTCCAGTCCCTTATACTAGAAGTACAAGTGTTTTGTTTAATTAAAACTAACCTCTTGAATCGCATTGCCATATTGAGAGAAATTGTGTCTACATTCAGCCTACTTTCCTGGGTACTAATACTGAGGTTCTTTGAGGTGGTCAAACCCACCCAGTTTACCGCCCTGTGTCCTTCATTGCTTTCTAGTTGGCTTTCTTATTTCACATACATTAAATATTCCATAATAAACTCCACCATCTGTGCTGTAGAGTAGTTTGTATTGGTCGTGTTCTCTGTCAAGTTGACAGAGGTGCAAAGCTAAACATGTGACGCTCTAAGAATCTGCATATATTTGAATAATTTTACTATTCAGTCCAACAATTTGCAAAGGCGTTCTGAACGATCACACATTCGACAACACTTCAGAAGAACAGATAGCTTCGTTTATTTCCGGCGGAGCGGGGGATATTTGGAGCTGGAGTTCCCGAGTTTATTGAAGTCTAAACCATGGCACTTAGCTGTTTGATCTTGGGCAAATTAGTTCATGGCACTGAGCTTCAAGTTCCTCATTTATAAAACGGGAATAATTGCTGTCACTAGTCTTCAGAGGCTCTAAAATAGATAATGCAGGTGAACTCATTTTGTTAACTGTAAACCGTTAGTCAAATTGAACTGAGTCTGCGATATATATTCAGTTCAACAACACTTTCTTAACCACAAGGGAGTCCAGGAAAGGAAATGCTATAAGTCTGTCCCTTTCCTAAAAGTGATATGGGAGTGCTGAGGGAAATTCTCACAGCGATGAGTCTTGGCAATCAAATCACTCTCCCTTTAGATTACAGAAAAATATGCATACACATAAAACTGCCTAGAAACTTTTTTGGGGGTGGGAGAATTCCTCTGACAGCCATTCATGCACCCCTTAGGAGAGTGTTTCTCAAAGGATGACCTCAGTATGCCTGCGTCTGAATTGCTTTGGGTGCTTGCTAAAACGTTTATTCCTGGATTCTGCCCCCACCCCTACGAAATCACAATTTCCGGAGGCATCCACATCAGAATACACACCCAGGTGATTTTTATGCCAGTACCCCTGTCTTTCATTCAAAATGTTAAGGATGCCCTAGTGCATTCGAATCGGTTGGATTAATGGAAGAAAAAGCAGCTTTAAAGCAAGAACCCAGGGTAGAATATTGACCAGTGGTCGTCGAATGGTTAATTGGAAATGGTCACCTGGACCCTAGCTATTTAAGTTCTTTCCAGTAATTTGCTCTTCTACTAGTCCTTTAGGTGAACTGAATCACCCCACTCCCACCCCCAAACACACTCACTTTGGTTAAAGCAGAAAGGTTTTTATTTATCTTTTGTTGCTTGGGTTCATTATTAAAAGGGTTGGCTTCTGTGCATATATTTGCTCGGGCTGGAAGGGAAAACATCTGCAAAAGCGTGCAATACCCTGGAACGGAACTCTTCTAATAAAAGATGTATCATTTTAAATGCACTGAATTTTGATTCTGGTAATTCGTGCACTCGAGTGTCTATTTCGAGGCAGCAGAGCTATCATATGATAGCGCACGTCAAGGCACCGTGGAGCCCTCTCGTGGACTTCCACCCACTTTCCCATTCACCGCCGAGAGCGCTGCGCGCGCTGCCGCTCCCCCACGGCGAGCTAGCATGAAATCTCCCTGCTTCTGCCGAGATCAAATGGAGCTCCTCGCTCATGGGGTGCGAGTATTACCTCCGCCATGCAATTTCCACTATCAATAATTTAACTTCTTTGCAGCAGAACAGAAGGAGTACATATCGGGCACCAAAGATTCCCCCACCCCCTTCTTTTTAACCGAAGGAACGGGAGAAAACATAAAAGTCTGGGAGTTTTCCGGTCGAAGTCTCCCCCTGAGTAGCTGCCTTGATGTTTACTTTGACAAGTAGTGACTGAAAAGGTGGGTTTCTTTTCTTTTTCTTTCCCATTTTCTGTTTGGTCTGCTGGAAGCGTGTGGCTTTAGTGAGGTCTGTCATTGCCTCGGTTTTCCTGGCTGGAGCTAGTAACTTGGTGTAACGTTATCTGGGGGCGTTCATTAATAAAAAATGCCGTTATTATCTTGATTGAATTCCTATTAGGCAAACTCCGGAAAGGTCAGTGCGCGAACTGTTTAAGCCGGAGTGTTTAAGGGAGCGCAGTAAACCAATAGCCCCCGCGCTCGGAGAGATTTCATTGTGTGCTCGCGTTCGCAAGGCTCCGTGGTGCGGGAAGGTGTGTCTGTGGCCCGGGAAGGTGTGTCTGTGGCCCGGGAAACGCACGCCCTCTCCCGCAGAACTTGGGTGCTGGGATGGTCAAGGGGTGGGAGGGGAGTTGTAAGAAGGGGCGTAAGACCTCGGGGACGCCCGAGTGGCAGTCGCCGCCTGGCGCCCCAGCGGGCACAGCCAGCGTTTCTACCGAGGGCGCGAGACGCGGGGTTCGCGGAACAGGGGCTCAGCCACCCCTCGGAGCTGCGGGCGCCGCGCGGGCGTCCTGTCGAGGCGCCCCGCACTGGCGCGCGGTTCGTGGGCGATGTCTTGGGGGCCGGGGAGAGCGGGAGCCCGGGACTGGCGGCGCGGGGTGTACTGACCGGGGGAACCCCGGGGGCTGAGCCAGGGCGAGGAAAGAGAAGGCACGACGTTCCCTTTAAGCAGCCTCCCCGCACCGTATCGGGAGCGCGGGCGGGCGGGCAGCGGGGGAGGGGGAGGGGGAGGGGGGCGGAAGGGGGACGGCGCCGTTTGACCAATCCAAGCTCAACCGAAGAGCTAAATAATGTCTGACCCGAGAGTAAGGCGCAGGCTGGAGCTCCGGGTGCCCGCCGCCGCCACCGCGCCCGGGCGCACACGCCCGCTCGCTGTCCCGCGCACCGGATCGCGCCGCGGGCTCCCGGGCGGGGCCGAGGAGCCGGCCCGGCGCGCCCCCCACCTCCCCCTCTTGGAGCTTTGATGAGATACTTGAACTGCAGCTGCCACCGCTGTTGTGGGGCCGGCGGGGAGCGGCACCGCGACGGGGACCTGGGCCGGGACAACGATGTGACTCCGCCGCCGGGGACCCTTGAGCTTTGTGTGGACCCGGAGGTAGGCGGGCGCCCGGCGCGGGGGAAGTTGGCGGGGTGGGGGTGGGGGTCGAAGTTGTGGAAAGAGGCCAGAACTCCCTCCCTCCTCTCCAGCTGAAGGTGGCCTTGGAGTTGCCCCTGGCCACTCTTCTCCTACCATCCCACGACCCAGAAGGGGCAGAGGGACCCCGAGGGAAAGGGACCCCGGGTAGTCCTGAAGATGGCGGGGGAAAGGGAGAGAAAAGGCCAAGGGGAGACGCGGGGCAGCGCCAGGCGAGCGAAGACTGTGCCTCGGGGACCTCCACACCTCCCCAACCCCTTCCGAGCCGAGGAAAGGTCGTGAGCGAGGCTTGGGGTGCCGCGTGACGGAGGTGAGGGTGGCGGGACAGGGATATGAATCTTTTCCTGGGTTGGACGGTCCCTCTGCAGATCTGGGGGAAGAGCCTGCTCCCTTAGCCCGATTGATCTCCCCCGGGCTCGCGTCGGACCGCACACGGTCACCTGCTTCCCAGGAGTTGAAACCCAGGCGCGCTTACAGGTCCCAGGCCAAAGTGGCTTGGAAAACTTGGGGCACCCCTGCCGCTCGCACGAAAAGGGCTGCGGGACTCCGGCACTAGCTGTAACCATCCCACCCGCAGTCCCGCGCCTTTCCCTAGGGGTACTCTCCAGGGACGTAAAACTTTTGACTTTTAGGGGTTGGGTGGAATGGGCGAGGGATTCTGATTCCGGAATGCGGAGCGGGGAAGACGAACGCCTGTGTGAATTGCGTCCGGAAAGAAACAGAGTTAAGGAGTCGGGGCTATAAGAGGAACCGGCAAGGGGAGGGGAGAGTTGCAGACTCGGGGCACCCCCTTGCGCGAGAAAGCCTCGGGGCTGCGGGAGGGAACCTGCGTCGCAGTCGTAGGATGCTGCTTTTGCGTGTTGGGGGTGGAGCGGGATAGAGGGACCGAGGGGGGCGGGGCGCGGGGTGCGAGGAGGAGGAGGAGGGGGCTGGGAGCGCCGCGCTAGGAAAGGTAGAGGGTGCCCTCTGCTGGCCAAGCTGTCAAGCGCAGCTGCTGGGGGCGGGAGGCGGGGTGGGGGGAACCGTTAGGGAAGGCTTTGCGGGATCCCTTCGGGAGCTGATAGGAGGGATCTGATAGGAGGGATCTGTGGAATGAGACTTCTGACTCGTGCAACGCGGGGACGTCGGATTCGGATGGATTTTGACTCGTCGTGCGTCTTCGGCTCCAGTGCAAAAAGTTCTCCTCACGCTGGGGATGCTTTGAGAGGCCATGTTGGTGGAGCGTTAGGACGTCCTGGATTTTATTTTAGGGTCTGCTAGGTTATCTTGCACTTTTCCGTATCAGCAGCAACTAGTGAACATTTTCTGTCAAGAACGCAAGAATGTTCTTGGCCAGAAGCAAAGAAAAGCATATTTCTGAGTGTTTACTAACCCGCCTAGTACAGTCATCTTTTAGAACAAAGTAATATTATATAGCCGGGACCAGTGATTTTTTAACTGCATGTAAAAGTTGTGTTAAATGAGACGCTCAAATTAGCTCAACTTCTTGAAAAATATCTCCCTTTATTTTTATCCAAAATCTGTTCTTATATGAGTATGTTAGAAGATCAAAGTTATTTTTGCCTTTAAATTTCATTTTATCTTTTTTTTACATTTTTATTTATTGGGGTATAATTAAGGATTTAATTTATCTAACATGGAGCCGTCAATGTTTACAAGCCGCGTTATCATTTGAAGGGTTTCTGAGATTATCACATTAGGAGGCATTTCATGCAGTTACAGGTAACAGGCCCCATATCATGTTGAAATTACGCTAGAAAGTTTGGGCGCTGGGAAAGGCACCCCTTTAGAATAATCACTAATTCCAGTTTCCTGATTTTGCAAATGCCTTCTCTGAGAGCAATGAGATTTGTTTTCCTTTGCTAAGTTTACCTCTGGACTTGCAACAGAGGTAAGAGAAAGGAAAGAAACACTTGTTGAAATGTAACCATAACGTTTACTGGAATTTAAAACACATTGGTTCCCCTTACTACAATTCCAGGGACATATAGTCGTTGTCTTTGTTCTCCTACATTATTTTGCAAAATGTGATGAATGTTAATAAATGTAGATAGGTAAAAAGTTTAAAACAGGAGAAACATCATGTATGTAGAGCTACTTAAGTTACTACAGAACATTTTCTGTTTGTAAATGATATAAGGAGAAAGAAATGATTTCCAGATAAACAAGACGTATGTTCATGTTTTTAAGTATTAGAACATTGCAGACACACTTAGACATCACATTTTTTTAAAAAAAGCAAAACGACAGAGTAATTTTTCACATGCCACTCAAAGTTGAGTTGGTAAATGGCATCTTGTTTATTTTAAGGTGATACTTAAGGCCATTGTCATGTTAAAAGTAGAGTAGGTCAATATTTACCTATCCAGAAAATAAAAGCATTTGGGAAATCTGCTTTCAGATGTCCTTTTAATGTGCGTAATTTTTGCTTGCAACAAAAGCAACCAAGAAAGTGATCTTATGCCTGGAATGCAGTGATCACCTCAAATGATTCATTTATACTGTGTAAGTTAATTGCCTAAATTTCATTATGCTTAAGGGGTGGGGGTGAGGATGGAGACCAGTGCTGGGGTATTGCTGGTTCATTCTGACTCAACAAAAGGGGAGAAACCCTGTGGATGATGCAAATTTACAAAATACTGGCTCAGACGTCCTTGGCTTTCCTGTTTAATAGGGGTATCATTAGAATGTAAACTACTCCCTTTTTCCTGGAATCCTTGAGTCCTAGCTTTTCAATAGTCAAATGAGAATGATTGATAATCTTGTTTCTTTCAAACATAAATAGCTCTGGTTTGAAGCTCAACACACAGCAAGCTGAGCACGCCCACTTGATAGTATAGCAAAGAGCTTGTTTACATTCATCTTTAAAACCTTCTGTAAATACCCCCTCCCTTTCTCCCTCCTGCTTTCTCTCCTTCTCCCTTTCTTCTCTCTCTCTCTCTCCCTCCCTCCCTCCCTCCCTCCTTCCCTCTCTCCCTCCCTCTCTCCCTTTCTCTCTCTCTCACACACACACACACACACACACGCGCACATACACACACACACACACACACAGCTGTATATCCAGCCAGGTTGTGAATTTGCAGAATGCTTAATGCAGCCAGCATCTTTGGGTTTCAGTCTTAGACTTTATCTTCTATTAAGCATCAAGAAAATAGAAGATGTACACAATGGAAAAGTCTTATACATGTACTTCACTAACATTTTAAAGCTTTGAAAACAGAGAGCATGGGGAGTGTGCGATACTTAAACTCGGAATGTCTTTTAAAATGAAAGGCACTCCCATTTCAGATGTCCATAATATTGATTTTAATTTAATGGATAAAACATAATTTCCACCTTGCGTTTGTTTCCCTGTGTGGAAGAATTTGGTTTGCATAAGGGGCTAGCCTAGCCAAATGCTAGTGAATAATATCCAGTGCTGGTGAATAGGATAATTGCTAACTTGTCTCAACTTGTTTTCAAACAACTGTTATGGAGCACTCAGTTTCCACTAATTGCAAAATTGCCGCTTAATTGAAGGACTCTCAGCCTTCTAGTGCAGCCATTCATCCACTGGCAGGCTCTGTGATCTCAAGCTGTGAATTGCATTTTAAAGAGGAATTGAGGAGAGAATTCAGCAGAATTCTAGGTTTGAAATGCTGGCTGTTGTTCAGTGGAGGGATAAATCACTTGAAAAAGAATCACATTAAGTTAAGTTGTGATAAATTTTCTTTATTAAGATGAATAACGTGCAGATGTGCTTCAAAAGTGAATGAGCAGACGTATTGGTTACACTTTGCATCCATTTACTCTGTTCAGTATGGAGTAAAGTCAAGCAATAAATGATGTTGGTAAATGAAATCCGTATGTCATTTGCATGTGAGATTTAACCCTAGGAAACAGAGGGAGGGAGCTTTGGTATTTTTAAGCTTATGCATGTTTGTCCTGAAAGTTCTCTTAAACTTTCACTCAAGGCAAAGAATTATTTAATCCCAAATAATTTTTCTACTTAAATGCATCACTGACTTTCCAGAATACAATAAAGCCTTAGGAAAGTCATGGATCCAATTATTAAATGTATGGAATCCTTATTGATGACAGTTGCAGAACAATAGAGTTAACTAATATATTGACTTTGAAAAACTTTTGAGTGGAAGGAAGTGGTAAATGGGTATGTTCTCTAAGTGGAATACGAAGGTATTCTCATTTCTGTAGAAAAACGAGTAACTCTTCAGATAAGAAGTATGAAAGCCTTCATTTAAATGTACATAATCAGGTTTGTAGTAAAAACTCTGGGATGCATGTAGTCTTGATGAGAGAAACCTATTAAATATATTGGATGCTAAGAAGAGGCTTATTGCCCTGAAATCTCATTTAGAGATTGTGTAAAGTTTGAGGATGGGTTCTGGTAAATGAGATGGGGCCAGGTGTAGGTGGGAGAGTGATTAGGGGGTAAGCAGAAAAAATTTATAAGCTTCAGTGATAGTCATAATAAAGTTAAAGTTTATTTCTAAGGTACCCAGAGTAATAATGCATGTCTTGTAGCTTTCCCCGAAGTTGAAAAAACTTTTGGTTGTCAAGGTAGTAATGTCTTGATTTTGAAAGCTCACGGAACCTAGTAGCTCTTAAATATGCTTTCATCTTCATTCCTTTGGTCTGAAGGAAAATTTATGACACCCTTTTGTGTTTTTACATGCCCCTGCATTGGGTGGGGGTGGGGTGGGGGTGAGGGAAATGGGAGCAGGCAAAGCTGCATTTCTTAATTCTAAGACAATATAAGCAGGAAGTATAAAATTATATTATTAAAAAATCACTCAGCTTAATTGGTTTACTAAAATAAAAACCTAGAAGGTAGCCTGTCATTTATTTACAGCTAGTACATATGAAATTAAGGTTTATAGAATGGCAATTCAAAGAAAATAAATGGGTGCTTTCAAGCAATTTAAGCATCTCATCAAAAGTTGAAGTAATAGTGCCACCTAGAGAACAAAATCACCAGCTTTACCAGCCAAGTGGCTTATTTACTATATGAACCATTTTTCCAAGGTTGCAGTTACTAGGATATTCTTGGGATATGGGTAGAGTCCTTTTGGGGTTGTAGAAGAGATTTTAAAGCAAGCAGGTACCACAACTCCATATATACACTGAGCTCTTATTGTGTTTTAATGGAATAGCCAAATGTAGAATAGCTTGCCAGAAATCAAGGACCGACCCTTTTTTTTTTTTTACTTTAACGTTTATTATTTTCAGGGATAGCTCTGAATCATTGAATGCAAAGGTTCCGATTTTATTCATTTGCTACAGGCAATTCGTTGCGCTTTCTGAGATACAATAACACCAAATAAAATGATAAACCTTGATCTGTGATCTAATTTTAACTTTAATGATTTGAGAATCTTTAAGAATAAAATAAAGGGTCATATATGTGGCAAGATTTTAAACACCAAAAAATAAAGGGAGAAAAGCCACGTTTATAAGACACAAAGATATACATCTGCGACAATATCAAAAATTAGTAATGGAACCAGGAACCAATAACCACAAATAGGCTCAAAAGTCTTTGCTGACAAAATCTGTATTTAATACACAATAGCCCACAGTAGTGTCCAGAAGAGTGCTGGTAGCTGAGGAAGCGTTTGGATACATGGTTTTGAATGAATGAACACTAACAGTGTAGGCAATGAGGAGACTTTATAACTGCAGAATTACATTTCTTTCTTTTGCTAGCAGAGAAGCAGAAATGTGTGTGTGTGGGGGGGGGTGATAATAAGCATAAGTAATTATTTTTTTCCAGTATCTATTATAAATGCCATTTAGTTGGCTTAGTTCTAACATTTATTTTATAGAAGTTGATTCACTCAAAATTACTGTTTTAGAACATGAAATATTAAAGTTTATTTTAGAAGCAACTATAAACTTCCTAGGAGATTTTCTTTTAAATGTCTTCAAATTTTTTGGATGCCAGTAGAGATGCCAGTTGCTTTCCTTCCAGAAATGTAATATAGTATATTTTAAGTGTGTGCCAATTTCTGGCAAGCAGAGAAATGGTAGCATGAAAACTAAAGAAAGTCATTATATTGTCTGTACTTTGTGCAATCCATAGAAACAATACAGTACAGAAAACTTTTTTTCCCAGGAAAAAAAAATGACTCAGAAAAAATGAAGAGAGAAACTCATTAAATAAAATTCTTGCCACATGGGATTGAGTCTAATCAGTCTTGGTTTTGGAGCTGCTAGTATCAGCAGCAGTTGCTGAATTTTCTGATGCTTTCTTTCTGCCTTCATGTGCTTTTGAAAACTGAAACTATGTCCAGATTTGAAATTTCTCTATCTTTTCCCATGTTCACTTATTTCTTGAATTATGGGAAGTGTTTTAAATCACAGACAAATTTCTTTTACGTCATGCTGAATCTGAAGGTTGAGGAATTTTGCAGTTGTGTTGCAGGAGGGATATGCTTGGCAGAGCCCCAGGCCACATTCTGAGATCAAACTCTTGAAGATGTACTCTCTTATGCAACACTGGGAAAATAAATCCAACGCTAACATATTGGTGTCTGAAGGCATGGAAGGATACGCTTATCATACGGAAATCTAAGGCCAGCAGACAAGTCAATTCTGTTGAATGATAGAATCCAGATCATTTACTTTTAATTAAATGTGAAATCCTATGATTAAGTTCAAAAGATCACTTGCATAAGTATAGGATGGAATAGGGAATTGGGACAGAAGTTTGGATGACTTAACAGCAGATGATAGAAAGGAAACCTGGCTGTTTTAAATAACTACAAGCTCAGTGTGGCCAGTGGTGTAAGGAGGAGCTTTACCATAGCTACTGAAATCCAGTCTGCCTTAATAGAAACTTAATAACCAAATTGAGAAACAAATATTTTCTCTTTCACTTTGTTGAATAGAACATATCTGGAATATAATCTTCAGTTAGAGGGTGGGAAATAAGTTGCTTTAGGTTCATCACTGACACATGTCTGTTCAGCTCAGTGTGACCAGGGGAGACAGGAAATTTGAAATCATTGCACATGAAGTTATTGAGAGAACTCAGAGTCTGGAAAAGAAAACAGATTGGAAAGGCAAATGGTTTTTGTCTCCTTTTGTTAGCTACCTGGAATGCTCAGTTGAGGAAAATTCTGAAACCATCCGGCACAATGAGAAAAACTGCTATGGTGGTTGATGCCTGCTGTGGCCGGGTGGTGCAGTGGCAGTATATGTAGTGTGGTTTCGACATCCTAACTTAGAGGAAGATGTTCAGAAATTTGGGGAACTGTTATATGGAGGAGGGAATAGGCTTATTTTGTGTTGCTCCAGAAAGAAAGATCTAGAAGCAAAGATATAAATCCAGACACTGTATAGAACATCTAGAAGAGCTGTCAGTTCAATTTAATTAAGCAAATATTAAATGATACCTGCATACAGAACACTTTCTGAGGGGAATTTACAATCTAATAAATAAAAAAGAGGCTTCTTTGGAATATGGTCAATTCTAATAGATGTTTAAGCTGACGCTGAAGCCCTTTAAGAAAGGGTACATACACTAAAGCAGGAGGTTGGACATTTTCTCTCTTGGTATACTTTAAAGTACTCTTGTACTCTTTTAAGTTTTCCTACTATTGGTCATACCATAAGGATGCTCTTTTAATTCACATATCAACCTGATGATGACATTCATATATTTTTGTCTTTAGAGCATTTACCTGAGATAATGCAGCAGCATGAGTTGAGCATCAGAACTTCTTCCCATTTCTTTACCAATTGCTGCATTTTATTTTTTCCATATTTATATATGTATTTTCAAAAACCATTATTTTTCCTTAGGGTAGACAGAATGGAATGTCTGAAAAAAAAGAGTCCTGATTGGATTCAGATGCTCAAATTGCTTAAGAAATTAACTTTTGACATTAGATTTTTAGAGTTCAGCAGCTAAGCTAAGAAAGCTTCTCAAGAGAACGTACACCTTCGCCTTCTGGGACCCATGAAATCTTCAGATATTCCAGTTTCCCAAAGAATTTCTCTTTTAAAATGTAAACTGTCAAAGGAATTGCCCTCCTCTAAACCCATCAAGACCCAGCTCAGATTCTACTTCCTCTACACAGCCTCCTGCACATAATATCTGAATCGCATAATTTTGTAGTTAGTTATATAAGCAGTTGTACAGCCACTGAATAATTATTGGGTGTTTTCTCTGTATCAGGTTCTATGCTAGGAGCCATGGATGTGATGTTCTAGTCTAGAACAAAATTCTAGAGTATCCTACTCAGGATGGCCTTTTACACTGAAGGAAGATTTCCTAAATAGTAACTTTATGAGGCAGCAAAGGCCTGGAACTGCATTTCTGGGCTTCATGGTCATATTTGGTTCCATTTACTAGCTCTGTGATTTAGGCAAGTTACTTAAATTGTCCATGCCTAGGGCAATGTTGAGAGAAACTCTTTCCCCCATCATTGTGTTTCTATGAGGGGACTTGCCTCCTAGAAGAGAACCCTATCAGAGAAACATTCTGCATCCTTCTCTTGTCCCTATTACTTGCTCCTTTCCATGAGAAGAGGAGCGATCAGTCTGATTGGTGAGACCCACAAGATCCTGTCATCTGCTGGACTATATAGAGCCTACGATCCAGAGTGGGCCAGTGTGCTGAAATTGAGCCCACTTCTCTCCTGTTCTGAGGGACCAGCCATACCCAAATTTGTGGAAGGTTCGTGGCATTCTAGACATTCTGCAATAAGCAACAAATGCAGGGTCAGCTCCTCCAGGACCCCAGGCCTCTGCACTCAGTTCCCGCTTCTCTGCCTTCAGCGGGGTGGCTCCTCAGACCTTAGACTGAGATAATAGAGAACAGGTGCCTGTGTTCTCTAGTGCAGCTTTGCTAGCAGAAAGCTGATTCTATATTTTGATCTCCATTTGGCACCTTGTCCATTTTCTCACTCAAAACCATGAGAGCAGGAGGTGTGTTTAGTTACCCCAAAGGTATAATACTTGGAAGTTAAATAAGTGGTATTTTTTTTTAAGTTGAATGAAATGTGGTCTTGCTCCTAAAGAAGCTGTCTTATAAATTTTTTTCTCCCCTGTATTTTAGTCTTGACTCTATAATCAGATTATAAATTCTTCCAGACCGTGTCCTCTACATTGTCTTAGTCCCCTTAGCACGTTGCAGACTGCTGGGCACATACATATTTGGTGGCCCCATACTTGCTAAGTGATTTGGAAAAGATAAAAGTAAAGTTTCAACATTGTTGTTTTCAGCTAGGAAGGTCCTGTGAGTGAGAAACCAGATCTAGGTAAGTATCCATGAACAAGTCTTTTCGTTTCTAGCTTTTGTGCCCCAGAACCTCACTAACATTAAATCCGTCATAGGTACTTTGTTTTTCTTTTTGGGTTGTAGGTGGTAAGTGGCTGGGAGATCAGATAATTTAATCCTTTGCTTTATAAAATATGATCTATATTGAACAAAAACCTGGGCCCACAGCCTGGTCTCCTCTGCCCCGTACCTCTGTTTCATTCCTTCTTTTGGGAATTCCCTTTATGCGTACCTTAATTTCGACATGTAAAGCATTGTTCTGTTCTCTGTTAATCTGCCTGTGTGTGTCTAACCAGCTTCCCTCCTCTTCTAACGGTGATTTCCCCAAAGGCAGGGATTCTGTTTCATTCACCTTTAGTGTCTCTGGTGCCTGAGCTCAGAAAACATCTGTTAAATGAGCAGCCGGTTAAAAAGTAATTTTTAGGAGAAGGCTAAGTCATCATCAACCTAAGGTGCAAGTTTGATGAGTGACACCCAAAAGGAAGGCTTTCCCAGAGCCCAGCCCAGATGGCAGAAGAATGGCTGACCTTTGTAGCTAAGAGGAGGGAAGAGAAAGAAATGGAGCTTGAAAACCCTTTCTGCTTTGTTTTTTCTTATGGAATAAGCATAATATACACTGCACTCTCCTCGTATGAGGGAATGACAGAAACCTGGCTGGTTATGACCTTCAGCTTTAACCTTACCAGACCTCTGCTGATGAAACCTAAACAAGTATCCCTCTCCATTACATGCACCTCTAAGGTGTCCATTCATTGTCCCTATGTTCACTTAAAATTTTTTAAGATAAATCTTTGTAGGTTTTTTTGTTAACTAGGAAACCTCAGACTAAATGCTTAACCACACAGAGTTGACCATTTAAGGTGACAATGAAATATTTCCCTTGTAAGCAATTGATAGCTGGAACATGACCATCTTGTTATACTTGAAAATCACTAACCTTGGGATTCAGCCATTTGAAGTTACCTAATTATTCCCAGTTTAGATGAAGCAGCCTTGAAGGTGATTTTCCTGGTGCAAAGTACATCTAAACTCAGTAAATTCTTGATAACCTTTGCTGAATGAATGAATGAATCCTTAATAAAATATAACACATTCTTTTTATTAATCTGAGGCAGTTTAAGCCTCTTATTGCCAAATGAGGCTCTAAGTTGAAATAACACAGGATGGTAAGCTTCCTAAAGAAATTTCTATAAGGAAACGTAGTCTGCTATGAATCATGAAGCTGAAGCTGAGAGGATATTGTCTTTGACCCACAGTGGCCTCATAGCTTCTTGGCTTGGCCTGGAAGTCTGTGTTTATCATTTTATTAGGAGGGGTCCCAGAAAGCATTTCACCACTTAGACCAGCTGGAGTTAGGCACCTTCCACAGACCTTTTCCCTGGTCATAATGGAAAAAAAAAAACATCCTTTTTCTGACTTTCAAATAGCCCCCTGGCTTCCTAACCAGGCATCTGGATAATGGTATGAAGTTAGAACCTCCACTGAACTTCCTCATGTGGTTATTTCCAGTCTCTTGGAATGTTTCACTTCAGGGTGGTGAGGAAAGCAGCCCTTGTATTTTTGTGATTAGTTGAACATTGTGGCATTGCTTTGGTGATACGTTTAATAGAAGATCTGATTTCCAGATGACTGTACATATGGAGCTGAGATTTTTTTTTTTTCTTTTTAAAGAATGGATTTTCACTCCTTGTCTTAATTTGAGGAAAAGGGTTCTCTAGGGAACATTTTCAGACATGTTTGAAGTTTGCATTTGACTTTGGAGGTTAATCAGGTATGTACCTTTGTGTCAGCCACATGTCCCTGCAAGTATATTGACCCCAGGGAGTAAGGTCGATGCTTTGGGGTCATTCATTCAACATGGCCCTAGCATTCGCATTCAAGTGTGTGCCTTACAGCTTGCTTCCAGATATCTCCTGTGTTTCCATCTTAGGCTCACAACAGTTAGTGTAAAGTTGCCCTTTACAATTTATGATATCCTTTTCCATATGTTGATGATGAGTCAGGCAGGGCAGGTCTTATCCTCATCACAACACAGGTGAGGCAGCAGAACCCATGACTTTGCGCCTACTTTGTAGGCTAAAAATAGTTGAGTTTCAGCTGTTTCATATGGTCACCTTAACAGAAAGTGGCAGACACTGGGCCAGAACTCACGTCTTCAGCCTCCAGCCCAAAGACTGTTCTCTACACTCAACTATTCCAGTTTGCACTAGTTTCTTCCAGAGAAGTGTCCCTGAAACTGAGCAGGCATCCATCACACTCTTAATTGTAGTTACCACTGAGACACACAACCAAGGAACAGGTATAAATCTGAGTATCTGTTGCATCAGAGCAGTGATGGCTTCACCTATTAAAGATGGTGTCAAAGTGAAGCCACTAGGTCAAAATTTTTAACTGTAGTTACTTTTTATTTAATTATTTTGGATAGTTAATTTATTTGTATGATGCATAAATCAAAGTAATATAAAAGAGTCATCATTGAGAAGTGGTATGTCACCTGTGTCCTTCCTTGCCCAACTCATTTTTCCCTCCAATTACACACCATCTATAGATCATTTGTGTTAGTTTATTATGGTATATGTATAGTATAGCATATCGCATAATATAGTGGATCTTTATAGTGTGTTTCATGGAAGTACCAGTAAATAGGAATATGTATATTGTGCTATTTCTTACACAAAGATATATACTGTTCTGTACCTTGCTTTTATCACTTGATAATATATTCCAGAGAGCTTTCCATTTCAGTATATGGCGAACTCACGTACTGGTTTTTTTTTACAGTTGAATGGATTCTATTTAAGTATGTACCATAGTTATCCACTTTCCTGCTGGAAATTGTATTATTTCCATGTTTTTGCTGTTATATACCTTGTTATAATGAATAACCTTATATGTACATCATTTTGTACATGTGCACATTTATCACTACATTTATTCTTAGAAGTGGAAGTGCCATGTCAACAGGAAACTGCACTTATAATTTTGATAGGTATTGCCTAATTGTCCTTTAAAGGGCTTGAACTATTTTTAATCCCACCATCAGTATATGAGAATGTCTGTTTCTCCACAATCTCACCAACAGAGTATGTGTCAATTTGAAAGGTTAGAAACAAGAGGTGAACTCCAAAGAAGTCACTTAATTTGCGCTTGCTTTGCAGTGGGCCAGTTGAACTGCTGCAGACACCAGTTCCAAGGGAAAGCCCTCACTGGGATCATGGGCTTTTTCCATGTCCTCTAGTGACACATGTGCAATGGACCTTTGTTGCCACTTGTAGAATTTCCTGCAATGGAAAGTTGAACTGCATCCATTTTTCATATCACTATCAATGCTGGATCTAAAGAGCACAACAGCCTTTATTAGAACAGAAAAGAAAATTATTCCAGCAAAAAGCACTGGGTACCAGGATTTCAACTCTCTTTTCTCAGTTATTAACATTATTTCCAGGGACTGAGTTCAAGCAGTGTATCCCAAATCACAGAGGAAGTCTTGCCAAGCTAGGAACTCTCACACCCAAGGGAATGTTCTTTTGAGGAAAGATTTTGCCCTTCCCCCAAGATTTGTAATTAAATAACTAGTACTTTATAAGATAAATTAAAACTGTGAGGGTATAATGTAAATATGGCACGATGATGCAATATCGCTAGACTTCTCCCTTAAAGTTGCCAGGCAGTTTTGTGCATTATGCAAATAGAGCATCACATAAAAACACATGATTTATGGCCAAGATAATGTCTTCTCATTTTATAGAGTGTATTTTCCGGTCCTCATTTAATTCCTAACTATTCTTGATGGAAAGATTCTGAGTCTTATTTTTCACTGAGGACAGTGAGCTCTGTTTAGGAAAAATTTCCTTCAGTCCCAATGCACAGGAACGTATGGAAAATGGAGCCAGGGAGACTGGTTATGCAATCTAATTGGACATTTTTTAATTGTATTTTTTTTCCCATAGAATTTTTGGTGCAGCCACTTTAAGGAGAAAAACCACTCCTCTTCCCCTATATGGAATACTTGCACTTGGAGAGTTGCATTGATGACTGTACCTGGCCTGCTTAAGAGCTCATTCCTGGGTATAAGGGTGGACTACCAGAAGCTAGCTGACACATCACTGACAAGCATTTTCTTTTGTAATACCCATGAAGGCTTTCATAACAGGCATTTCCAGTTTTGTTCTCAGGCTCTCTGCAGCTGCTTTGTTGAAAATCTGTTTTCTTCCCAGCGCTGACTATGACCAGAAGCTAGGTGTTCTGTCTTCTGAGCCACATCATCATCTAACACGCCATGCATAGTCAGGATGTCGGCACAGGTGTCTGTTTTGCGGCAATACAGTGTGGCCATGGGGTCCGTTTTGCCTCTGTCATTCATGCCTAGTGCTTCTGGGTACCAGGTTGGTGGCTCAGAACCGTATGAGATCTCCTCCCCATAACGCTTGTCCCTTTGACTATTTTGAGTCGATTGTCCCTGTTGTCATGGTCAGTGAGAAGATGCTATTCTGTCCACGCTAGACCATCAGCTCTCCTGTCTTTGTGGTCTCAGCTAGTTGTCTGAACTTCTCCTTGGGAATGAGGTTGAGCTCCTGAAGGAAAGCTTGTCTTGCTATACCATTCTTTTTGCTCATATCCCAAGCTGTCAGCTAGATTCTTGAATAGCAGGACAAATGGGTTGAGTCACAAGTAGGATGACATAAGGAAGGAGGCCTCCAGACTCTGAGGATATTAGGTTTGGGTGCTAAAAAGATTTATATCACAAGTATAACAAAAAAAAAAAAGGCTTGTCAGCACTTGGGACTTGATTGAACTATTCTTACTCAAGTGGAGTTGACGCGGGAGTATTATGTAGTTGTGGTTGCTGATCTGGAAAGCATGTGGTTCTGTTCCAATGTCCAAAGAGATCTTCCCAGGGGAAAATGATCTGACATCTCAAACAAATTACCTTCACACATAATTTGACACTATGTCCTCTTAAGTATGCTATACGATTGGTACCTTGAGGTAGTCATTAGGTATTGGGTGGAAGGTAGTAAGAAGAGACATTAGATATATTCAGACTCTGTGCAGTCAGTGTGGACACAAACTATGCCTACCAGGTATGTTTACATGGGTCTCTGCTTAAATAAATAAGAAATTGGTGCAGGAGGTCTGCGGGATAACTCTGCCAAGTAGACCTCCCCCAAAATGTAAGACGTGACACCCACATTTGACCTGATATGGAAAGAGGCACTGCAGGCTGGCCCTGGTTGCAAGCTCAGGCTCTGAGTTTGGAGATCAGATTCTATCTCTACACATGACAGGCCTATGACTTCAGACAATTTATTGAACCTCTCTGACCCTCCCTTTCCTCAGTTATAAGCTGTGAATAATTAGGTTATGTTCTTCATAGCTAATAAATGCTAGGTATTCTTTTAAATCATTTTTAATACAAAGAGAAGCTTGATATTATCATTTATCCAGCTGTTCAGAGCATCTTCCAGAAATCCCCCACCCGTACACATGTACAACCTCCACCCACCAGTATTGTATTTATTTGTAGATCCTATGTGGAAAACAGCCTACATCTTCTTCCTTAGATTAAATATACTGTGCGTAAGTTTGCATGGCTTCTGCAGAAACTGATGTTCAGTAAAAAGGGAAACAGATGTTCTCACAGTCTGAATGCTTATGGCACCAGAGAATTTAATGTTTCCATATAGGTACACTCTAATGGCTTCGGTGACATGGATATTTTCTGACCGGCCATATGGTCTTTTGTCATCTGAGATGTTAATATTTTCCTCGTATTTTATAGTAGTTCTGAAGCAGGGCCAGCTTCCAGAATAGGGTCCACATGGCTCATTATGCACAGGGCCTGGAAACAGCTCCCTTGTGCTACTCAGATGAACAGTGACACTTAGAAGCCTTGGGTACTAGGGTGGAGCAGTGGGCAGGGGAGCACGTTCCATTATTTTTCTTCCTGCATTAAGCTACAAATAATGAGCACTTTCCTGTGCTTTACAGTCAGCAATTAAAGAAATTATAGAGTTGGATGCAAAAATAACCCGAAGGACAACTGGATGTGTGGAACCGCCAGTTTTCTCCATGTGTGCGGGAGGTTAATCCTCGTTAACGACTCGAACGCTGAGTTGCTACAGAAAGGGCTGCATGTCCACACATGTTTTGGCACCTGCCCACATGCTTCTGTATGACTAGACACCCCAGAAGAAGGGCTGTGGTGTGTGCATTTGTGCTTCAGTGGAATTTAACAAACTTATTCCTGAAAATGGTCTCATAAAGGTGAGCAAGAGCTAATAGTCTTCTCTTTCTAATTTTATGTTTCCCCTAGGATTTCGTGATAGTCGTTTTTAAAGAGGTGTTATTCTTATGTCTCTAGAAGCAACTTAGCTCTCCAGTTTCTTCCCCCACCCATTTCCCACCTTTTCTGCTTTTTAAAAATTTAACACTCTGTGTACATCAGAGGATAGGGTCTTATCTGGAGGGTGAGAATTCATCAGGTGAGAATCATCAATCCCATTCTCATTTCAGCTCTTTCAGGATTAATGAAGTTGAAGCCTGCCGGCTTGGACCTAAGATGGATCTAATTATTTACAGATATTCTTTCTATAATGGAAATTGCTCAGATAATTAATTAACCACAGGAGTATGTTGGCTATGGAAAATGTCAGGAGCACCATCTGTGGAAAAACTGGGAAGGGCATGCCTCTGCCACAGCTCTGGAGTTCATTAAGAGTGTGTGTGTGTGTGTGTGTGTATGTGTGTGTGTGTGTGTAGCAATGGTGTTTAACTCTGCAGTCTAGCAGGCTGTTGGCTCATGACTGCTGGAATTCCCACAGCATTTCATGGCAGGAGCTCAGGATATCCAGCAACACCCTAGAGGCAACCTGTTGGTCAAAAGTTGCCAATTCTGAAGAGAGAGACTGAAATGGGAAACTCTGGTTAACTTACTTTCTTTGTGTGTGTGTGTTTAAAATTGTGATTGTTCTGGCCTGTTCCCAGATACTGGCAAACTTCTTTTCCTAAAGGGGATTCCCTTTATCCTCTGGTCTGAGGGAGTTCCCGCAAGTTTTCCCCTTAGGGACATAGAATGCAGTTGCTTTTTTTTAAGGTACAAGGCATGCTTATTCCTGGACTCAGAAACTTGAAAGACAATGATCTGCTATGCTTTCACAATAGCTCCAGTTAGGAGACATCTCTTGTTTGTAATTTAGAGGAGGCAGGTTCTTACTGGGATGACATCTATGCTTTTCTGTATGGGGCTCAAGATGGAACCCTGTGATAATTGGGATGCTGCCTGGGAAGAAAATAGGGCTCTTTATCATCTCAGCCCTACCTGTTTGCAAATGATTTAATAGCAAAACCCTGTCAAGGTTCCCAGTGCAAGTCATTTGCATTTGTACTAGTGAACTTGGTGACTTCCTGATGTTTGCAACCTAGCAATCCTTGCAGTTCTTTGGAAAAAGCGTAAACAATGGATTAGTCGCTAGTTCTGTTTATGAAACTGCCCTACCCATTCCCTCAGAAAATTTTATTTTTCTCTTTGGAAATCTAATTTATTTTTTTACCCTTTTGGGTGCCTCAGTCTTGAAGCAAATGATCCCAAGTATTGGAACCTAACTGAGAAATTGGATTCTTGCCAGGCACCTGATTGAGGTAGAGCCATATTTGGATTGTACTGAGTTTTTTAAGGCTTGATATATATGCCGGCATAGTACAGTTTTGTTGTTGTGCTGCTATTGTTGTTTTATTTTGTGTGCATTTTTGTTATTATTTGTTTGCTTGTTTTTATTTTATTTTACTTTATTTAATTTTGTTTATTTTATAGTAGTTGGTAGGAGATAGCTGGATCTATCTGTTGGTTTCAGGACAACTCTAGAAATAAGAAATCTGCTATTGATTGGCTTTGTCTTGTCTCTCTGTCTTACCATTTCGGGACAGAAGAACTCACAAGGACAATAGACATCTGGCTGAAAGTAATATTAATGCTCTATTCTGATTGAGTGAGTGACAGTAGGCTGTGTAAGTGATCAGGGAGGCCAGTTATGCTTGCACTTGCCTTGTAGCATTTAGATAAAAATTAATGATTGAGTGAAGTCCAGATTTAGGTCAGTAGTACTCTATAATTATAATTTTCATTCAATCAGTCACATTTATATATATATATATATATATATCCTGCACTTTATGGTTTATGCCACAACAATGGAAAAGCCAACTGACATAAAAGGAATAGAGATTTTGCTTAATACTATTACAAAAGCAAAGATATTTTCCCATATAATAAATGTCACAATAAAACAAGTTGTACCAAAAAGGAAGGTAGCTTTTTTCTTTTCATCCTTCAGTTGACTGATTCCTAGCTTTGATAAGTATATGAATCACTCTGAAGTGTATGAATCTTGTTAAAATGCAGGTTCTGATTTAGCAGGTGGGTGAAGTGGATAGCTGAGATTTTGTGGTTCTTATAAGCTCATAGGCGATGCTGATAGCCCATGCAACACATTGAAACACAGGTATAGGGTAAATTCCCATGGGGCTAGTTTCAACCCCCATAAATTTCTCCTTTTGTTGGGCTATTTTTAGTAATAAATTTAAATTGCATTAAAATGCTTAATTTTTAAATATAACACTCAAAAAAACCATCTGAAGTTTAAATCTTTAGGTTGCATAAAATGAAGTATGTACTTGAATTTTTTCTATAAATTTAGAAGTCTGTATATTTAGGTGCAATTTAAATGCCTATTTACAATGACATTTGTTTTTCTATCTCCCTACTCACCATTTCAAGAGTCATTGTCTCTACAGGAATAAATATTTCCCCACATGATTTCACCTATCATTAAACATGATGTTTATTTGAGTTTTCCAGGTCATTCCTTACAAAATGGGTCCCAAAACTTCATGGAACCAGGTAGATAGTAGCTCCTTATTTTAACATCACTGTCTACCACAAATGACAATTTGGTAAATGAAACTTTGGTTTTGGGAACACACTAGTTAGAACATTGTTAAATCTGAACTTTACTTTTGTTCATTGTAATATGTCACATCTGAAATTCTAAAGAAAATTGAATCCTAACTAATGAGGTTTTTTTTTTTCACTTTTCCACAATATTATTACTAGAACAGAGTACCAGAAGTAAAATTGATTAACATGAATTTAATCCTCTCTGCCCCATCCCAATGCCCTTGTCAATATCTAGTAGGGAGCCAAGAAGCAGGAAAATGGCAGAAAATAAAAGTCAGTGATAAGGATGTGCAAAATTGGGGGCCTAATTGAAAAGCAAGATAACTTACCTTATAAGACTAGAGAACTGGCTGTTCTTTCTCCAGGGTCAGTTCCAATCTTTCTGCTGCTTTTGTACTTGTCCCACTGGTACTCTCGCCAACTTTTTTTTTTTTTTTTAACTTTTTTTTATTGTAACATATACAAAGCAAAGAAAGAAAAAAGCAATAGTTTTCAAAGTACTCTTCAACAAGTAGTTACAGGACAGCTCCCAGAGTTTGTCATGGGCTACCATACCATCTTTTCACATTTTTCCTTCTAGCTGCTCCAGAATATAGGAGGCTGAAAGAAATAAATATTTTTAATCAAAGTTCATGAGGTTTTAATCAAATGTCAACTGGATATGGTTCCTGTAAACTAAAAAATAGCAATTTTGAAATTTAAAATAAGAGCGTCTTAAGACACCTTACTCGTTTGGCATGCACATGACTTGTGTGTACTTGCTGCTAGGACTTCTTTATCATAGATTAGATTAGAAATGTGCGCTATTTGGACAGCGCTGCTCCTTGAGGAGAAAGTGAAGGAGGAGTAGAAGGTATGGGTGGGACTGTCAGCTCTGGGTGGTTCTGGCTTTCAGGAAGCCTTGCTGGTTACAGTACAGTGGTAGGCTTTCTAGAGCAGTAGTGACGGAGGCACTTAGAGCACTTTGGGGGGTGGCAGTTGGGCCTGGGGTTTGCATGCCAGACGGGGGATTCCTGCCCAGATCTGGTCCTTGTGTCGGGCATTTTCTATCCCTTACTTAAAAATGTATGCCATCATTTCAGCTTGCTTGAAGACTATTGCTCATGCTGTAATTGCACCTCCCTGAATGCTATGCAGATATTACCAGCACAAATACTGAGTCATTCAGTATTTGTCCGGAACCTAATTTGTGCAAGGTCCTCAGTTGTTCCAAGTGCTAACTCAGGGAAGAATATTTTACTTTGGGAGGGGGAGGTCTTTCACCGATACAAAAATCCTCATTTGATTCAGGGATGGGATGGGGAATAGAGAGGGAAATAGAGGACCAGTGCTATGTGATTTCTATCAAAGATTCATGTTTGGTAAATTTATCTGTCAAATTAATGATTCCACAAAATATTTTCTTCTCATGGTAGTTAAACATATGCATCATTCCAAATGCATAAATTATAAACTAAGAATCAGCATTTTCTCTGGTGCTCTTAGTGAGGCTAAGTAATGCCTGCAAGTGTCACTGAACACCTCGGACTTATCAGAGGAACAGAGGACACGGTGGTATGAAGCACTGTGTTTTGTAGGAAGGACGTCTGAATACCCCCAGTATATTACTACACAGTGGTTAAAAACTATATATTAGGGCGGGCCACAGTGGCTCAGCAGGCAAGAATGCTTGCCTGCCATGCCAGAGGACCTGGGTTCGATTCCTGGTGCCTGTCCATGTATAAATAAAAAACAAACAAACAAACAAAAAGCTATATATTAGAGTCACCTCCTATAAAGCCTTGGAACATCTGAATTATCAGATATTGTTTGTTAAGATATTTATTAATTTCAGTTGAATGGGCATCAAGGTAAGTAGGTAAGCATCTCTTGTGACCATTGCATTTTTCCCCCCATCCTATTTGTGAATTCAAACTGCCTATTATTTTCTTTGAGGAATGTGCAGGGGCTTTTTATCACTCTTCTTGGTTGAGCAATATATATGTAATGGGAAAATAACACAGAAATAATCCAGAGGGATGGAAAAAACTAGTCCCTGTAGATTAAGGCCTAGTTTTCTTTTGGAATCTAGGCTTCTGAACTTGTTCTACCAAGGGAACAACAGAAAGTGGGTGAGTTGATTAAAAATTGGTCCACTTTCTCTGCTGTACAGAATGGTGATAATTATAGTTACCTGCACCTCTAGGGCCTTAGGAGTCTTAATTACTTAATATTCTCAGAGAGTTTGGAGATCTTTGAATTAAAAGTACTGAGCAGTGGAATCAAGGTTCAGGGTAATTATAATGGGAGTGAGAGTTTGCAGTCCGCCCTAATATATAGTTTTTAACCACTGTGTAGTAATATACTGGGGGTATTCAGACGTCCTTCCCTCCACCTTTCCTCATCCTTTTCCTCCCTTTGGCCAATGTAGACATCACCGATGGTTACCACTCTGCTCTTGCAAGCCTCTCTCTAATCCCCCTTTTTTTGCCACCCACTTCAGCCTAAAAATTAATTAATTAATTAATTCTTTAGTTAAAAAAGACATATCCAAGTCCTTAACCCAACACTTAAGTAACTACTTAATGTTTATTTTTCATGCTATTAAGAATGAAGTCAGTGAACTTCTTTGTCTCTTCCAGTTTATCCATTCCTTCCAGTCCTCCCACATACAGTGATAAACTGATCTTGAAGCACTCCCCTACTCAAGAACTTCAGCGTCATCCTAAGAACCCTCTATAATTTGGAGTCTCTTAGTCTCATTTCACACGATTCCTATTCCAGAATTCTTCTCTCCACAAATTTACTCCATACCCCCTACCTCTGCCTTTTTTCAAGTTGCTGTCCATCCACTGGTGTCTTTCCTAGATATTTTCCTTCAAAATCTTCTCCACAAAGCATTCTTTGATTTCCCCAACTAGAAGTAACCTCTTTCTCCTTGCAGCCTTTTATTTACACTTCTTATTGGTCTTTTCTCTGTTATATTTTAATTATTTATCTATATATCCTACTTCCTTTCTAGACTATAAGACTTGAAGGTAGACTCCATATCTGGCAAATGAATGAACAAAAATGTAAGGCTAATAAATGGATGTAGTGAAATGGATGCAAGCTGAAGGATTTTTATAATGATTTGCAACATTTCACTAAGGGAGTCTGTTATAGTCATACTTGTATCATGTATATTAGGAATTAAATATTATTTGATAATTTCTTCAACATTTCCATTATCCTTGCTGCTTATAGAAATCTAAGATGAGCAGCTATATCTTTATAGGATATCTTCTTTGAGCAGCCATATCTTTATATGATATCTTCTTTGATTACATGTTCATAGACAAGACCAAAGGGACTAGGAACAAAGTTTTGCATTTTTTTCTGTATGTGCCTAAATCATCAGTACTGCTGTTTGGTTCCCCTTCTTAGCTTTGGCCATGGAATCTTGATTCCAACATGCGTAAATTTTTTGTAAAACTTCCTTTTAGAAGAATACCGCATTATCTGAAATTCCATCCATTGAAGTAATCGAGCCTTAAAGCTGAAAGGTCTTATAGGTCAGGAATAATCTAGCACTACCAAGTAGCATCTTATGGTGCTGCCTTTAAAATCTTGGGTTCCAGGACACACGTAACTACAGAAATCTGAGTTCACATGTTATGAGCTTCTTTCTTGACCACCCCTCATGGCATAGCGTCTCTCTTCCCTGCAGTCAATATTCAAAAAC
This sequence comes from Tamandua tetradactyla, assembly GCF_023851605.1. Classification (NCBI taxonomy): domain Eukaryota; kingdom Metazoa; phylum Chordata; class Mammalia; order Pilosa; family Myrmecophagidae; genus Tamandua; species Tamandua tetradactyla. Next base: position 103,515,983 of record NC_135334.1, on the reverse strand, counting down.
TGGCAGTGTGTCCTGATGGTAAAAGCTTGGACTAGGAGACGCATGACCTGTTAGCTTTGGGGCATTAGATATTAGTTAACTTCTCTGAACCACTAATCATCTTATCTGGATAATGAGGATAATATTACCTGTCCTTTCTCCCTGTAATCAAATAATTATAAAACCATGGCAAGCCTTGTAAAAACAAATGATACTGTGAGCATCCTATAGTCTTTTAGATGAATATGAGATGTTGTTACAACATGCCGTCATGATTGTCCATCTGGCTGAATATTTAAGACTTGTGAAAGGTTTACAGATTTGTTATGTTTACAGCTAAACTACATTTCTTCTTTTTTGATTTTTCTTTTCAGCCCCATGTACTATATTGCATTTTCTGAGTATGGGCCTAAGAAAATCTTCCTAGAATTTTATAAATGTAGTTGACTTGATTGTTTTAAGTCTTAGAGCAGAATTGGAGGACACCAGTGAATTTGTTAAGTATGCACAGATACATAGACTAAGGGTCTATTTAGCAATATTGTACAGCCTTTTTATCTCTTGTGTAATGAAGTCTCATCTGAAGGGCTAAAATGTGGGAATTGTCATGGAGGCTTTTACTTAATCTCTAATGATTTCTTAATACAGTGTATATAAAATTGCTTATTGAAAAGGCAAACGGAAAAAGAAAAGGAAGTTAAAAGATTTAAAATTTCAGATTTTACTATGATTACGATCACTGACAACTATCTAAGTGTCTTATTGATTTGAGCTACCAAGGAAGTAGTAGAGGCAGTTAGTATGTTGCGGTGTTATTTGCTTTTTAATTATTCACGTAAAGTTCTACCCTATTAGAGGAACTCAAGAGAATGCTTATCACCGATAATTGCCCTCCATCAAATTACTTAGAGTTTATAATTTGGGATTAATGCAGCCTATATTTAATATGTTCAGTTATTTCACTGGTGTTTCCCACACAGAAAGGCTTCCTGTGAAAATTGATTTCAGCACTCTCTTTTCTCTTAGTAACAATTCACACTGATGATTTTATTAAACTGAGTAGTACTAGTACATGATTCTGTGTGAAACCAGAAGAAAAGGTCGAGATAAAGACTGAGACAGTATAATTTAAGAATGCCTAAAGTGTACAATAGTAGTGATTAAATGTAAAATTAAAAACTATTTGTGCATGAGGTAGAACAAGTGAATGTCAGTATTGCAGGGTGTTGAAAATAGATAGTGTAAGGGAAAAAGCACAATCAATGTAAGCTAGGGTCTATAGTCAACAGTAACATTGTAATATGCTTACACTGGATGTAACAAAGGCACTATGCTAAAACTAAATATCAACAGGCGGGGGGATTGGGAAAGGGATATAATTCTGTGTGGAAGAAAAAGAAATCTCTTTAGACAGAGTATGGTGGCAAAGGCATGACTCTATACTTAGGCTGGCTTGTATGAGGAGTTTAAAAATGAACAGAGAGAAGTGCTGGAGAAGATGTGGAGAAGGATGTTTCTATTCACTGATGGTAGGGAAATGAGAGATGCAGCCTCTCATATTCATATTAGTATTAGTATTAAGAGGATCACACGTCATCCATTCCCTAAGAGAGCTGTCACCCAACTAAAGGCTGACCATAGTTATCAAATACAGTTAACAACTGAGTATGAAATGAAGTACTAAATCGATGTAAGGTGGAATTTTAGAGGAGAAGGGGGCCAGTGTATGCTGGAGTAATTAGAGGAGGTGGTATATATGATTTGATGCTTGAATTGGATCATAAAGGATAAGCAGAATTTATCCAGAAGGAGAGAGAGGAGTCTGCAAGAAGAACAGAGCATGTCATTTCCAGGCAGTACTGTGTATGTGATTCCAAGGGCTCAGACTTGTCAGATCAGAGGTGATAAAGCATTGAGTAATATAATAAAGCAAAGCTTTGAGTAGAGTGGGAAAGTTAGATAAGTAAGGAGAGGCCAGATTTTGGAGGGTAGTGAGTACCAGGTAAAGAAGGTTAGATTTGATGTGTTAGGACAGTAAAATATTTGCAAGTTTTGTGCAATGAATGATAAGATGAGCGTGATGAGTTAGGCAGTGGTCCTCAGGAATGAATGAAACAGAGATGTCGAGTACAGCAGGTGTCACTGTAGTCATAAAATACGAGATGATAAGTGCCGCACCAAGAGGGTAGCAGTGGAATGGAGACAAGGATGAACGGGAGAAATGTTTTAAAAGAAAAATGAGTTAGACCTCTGACTGGATTTTTGAAGTTGATATCTTCACGTACATACAGAACATACATGATGAATAATCAGTGGCTCACAATATCATCATATGGTTGTGTATCCAATCACATGATCATTTTTAGAACATTTGCAGTATTCCAGAAAAGGAAAGAAAAAAGAAAAACCTCATACATCCCATACCTCTTACCCCTCCCTCTCATTGACTACCATTATTTCAATCTACCCGATTTGTTTACCCTTGATCCCCCATTATTAACTTATTTTTATCCATTTTTTTTTTTACTCATTTGTCCATACCCTGGATAAAAGGACCATCAGACACAAGTTTTCACAATCACACAGTCACATTGTAAAAGCTATATCATTATACAATCATCTTCAAGAATCAAGGCTACTGGAACACAGCTTGTTTCAGGTATTTCTCTCCGGCCACTCCAATACACCAAAAACTAAAAAGGGATATCTATATAATACATAAGAATAACCTCCAGGATAACCTCTCGACTCTAAAATCTCTCAGCCATTGAAGTTTTATTTTGTCTCATTTTTCTTTTCCCCCTTTTGGTCAAGAAGGCTTTCTCAATCCCATGATGCCAGGTTCTGGCTCATCCCTGGAGTTCTGTCCCATGTTGCTAGGCAGATTTACTCCCCTGGGAGTCATGTCCCACATTGGGGGAGAGTAATGAATTTACCTGGTCAGTTGGCCAGAGAGAGAGGCCATATCTGAGCAACAAAAGAGGTTCTCTGGGGGTGACTCTTAGGCATAATTGTAAATGGGCTTAGCTTCTTCTTTGCAGGAATGTTTCATAGGGGTGAACCCCAAGATCAGGGGCTCACTCTGTTGATTTGATTGTACCCACTGCTTGCAAGAGTATCAGGAATTCCCCAAATGGGGAAGTTGAATATTTCTTTCTTTCTCCCTAGCCCACCAAGAGGACTTTGCAAATATTTTTTTTTTTTTTGCATTGCCCAAATTCTCTGGGATATATTGGAGCATTACACTGAACTCTACAAACCAACAAGACTTCACGCCCTATTCAAGATTCCGTGCACTTAAGGTGTTCAACTAAACTGACCATATAAGTTCAATTAGGTAATGTGCTACCCAAGATATAAATTTGGCACCAGATAAACATCTCTCCCTTTGGTCTCACACAGAAGTTGAAGTTTTAAAATATGGACCATGTATCATCCTTGACCTTGTATTCTAATTTACCTTACTCCTATCCAGGTCAGCTTCATTCATATCTCTAGTTGAAGTCGGATCACTTTCACAACTTTTTAAATAGTTCCTGTAGGGGCGTACTGCTGACTTTCATAGATTTAGAGCTCTGAGTCTCATGTTTCACAAATGACCAGGTTATATACAAACAGCTCAGTATGTCAGAATTTAGAAGTAACAGTTACAACTCCTGAATATATGTGACTGCTGTAAGAGCTTACAATCTAGGACCCTTTACAGGCCCCAGCCTGATTGATATCCCATGCTCTCGACTTCAATTCACCAAGCTTGTACATTGTAGTTAGTCCCTATGAGTAAGGCATGATAATATTTGTCTTCTTGTTTCTGCCATTTCATTCAACATACAGTAGTCCTTAAGGTTCATTCACCTACTTGCATGCCTCATAACTTCATTCCTTCTTGTAGCTGCTCAGTAGTCCATTGTATGTATACACCACAGTACCTCATTCCTTCTCCCAGTTGTTGTACCCTTAGCCACCTCCCTCTGTTGCAAATTGCGAACATTGCCACCATAAACACCAGTGTGCAAATGTCCATTCATGTCCCCACACTCAGGTATACACTGAGCAATGGGATTGCAAGGTCATATGGTAACCCCACCCCTAGCCTCCTATGGAACTACCTAACTGCCCTCCAACGGACTGCACCTCTCAGCTTCTCTACCAATAGTGAATAGTTACATCTCTTTCTCCACATTTTCTCTAGTACTTGTTTTTTCTTTGTTCATTTTTAAACAGTTTTATTTGCACATCATACAATCCAACCTAAGAAAACAGACATGCTTTCACCACCATAATCTTTATGAAGACATTTCCTTTTCTGCCTCAAAGAATCCATACCCCACCTCCATGCACCCTGCTTGTTGACATTTAGTTTTGGCATAATGCTTTTGTTATATTCAGTGAAAGCATATTACAGTGTTATTATTGACTATAGACCCTAGCTTGCATTGATTGTACTTTTTCCTGTATACCATCCATTTTTCAACACCTTGCAATGTTGACATTCATTTGTTCTCCCTCATGCAAAAACATTTCAATATTTGTACATTTAATCACCATCATTGTCCACTCTGGGCATTTGTGTTAGTTAGATTCAGTTGTCAACTTGGCCAGGTGAGCATACCTAATCTTGTTGCTGCGGACATAAGCCAATGGTACGTGAACCTCATCTGTTACTAATTACATCTGCAGTCAGCTAGGAGGCGTGTCTGCTGCAATGAGTGACATTTGACTTAATTGGCTGGTGCTTAAATGAGAGAGCGCAATGTAGCACAGCCTAAGCAGCTCGGCATTCCTCATCTCAGCACTTGCAGCTCAGCCCAGGCCTTTGGAGATGCAGAAAGGAGTCACCCCGGGGAAAGTTGTTGGAACCCAGGGGCCTGGACAGAAGACCAGCAGACACCATCCTGTGCCTTCCACGTAAGAAAGAACCTCAGTGGAAAGTTAGCTGCCTTTCCTCTGAAGAACCAACAAAATAAATCCCCTTTTATTAAAAGCCAATCCGTCTCTGGTGTGTTGCATTCCGGCAGCTAGCAAACTAGAACAGCATTCCTGAATTATACTGTTGTCAGTCTTTATCCTCTATCTTTCCTTCTGGTTTCATACATGTCCCCAGCCCTTTTTCCTCAATCATTGAGCTTTGTTCAGTGTACTTATATTATTGTGCTACAATCAGATAGTGTTGTGCTATCCATTTCTGAATTTTTACAGTCAGTCCTGTTGTACAATCTGTATTCCTTCAGCACCAAATGCCCAATCTCTACCCTATTTCTATCTCCTGATAACCTGTGTCCTTAATTCAACTCGCAAAGTTCACCCATTAATGTTAGTTCATATTTGTGGGGCCATACAGTATTTGTCCTTTTGTGTCTGGCTAATTTCACTCAGCTTAATGTCCTCAAGGTCCATCCACATTATTACATGCTTCATGACTATTTCTAGAATGATTGGATTTGAAAGCTATTCCAGAAAGGTGTTGTCAAACTTAAATCTAAGATTCCTCACCAGGAATCTGGTGTGGTGTGGTCTGGTTACCAGAATATCAAGAAGTCATGGTCAGAAACACAAAAGTTAAAAGGAGGTATTTTTCCAACAAAAAGGATTGAGTTTAGTGTTAGCTCACTAGACTTCAGGGCCATATAAGTGAGTAGGCCATATAAGGGCCAAATAAGTAAGTAGGCTAACTGCATTGCAGAAGTGCTACTCGGAGGGCAGGATTGGATATGTGGAGTGGGACTCTATCAGCCTTGAGTTAATTGCTGAATCCATGCAGATGTTCAGCTTTGAGGGCTGCCCACGTTTGGGCCTCAGGATGAAAGCTAAGTAATATTTATTCAGATGTCATTTGTTCCCTTGAAATGTTTGCTTGTGGAACTGATGAGAAAATAATTTATCAAGCACTAACTACTTCTAATCAAAAAGTTATTAATAAAAAGATAAATGAGACAAGTCAAAGGCAGGGTGAACTTATTTAAACCAAGTGTAGAAAAATGTATCATTAAAAGACTCATACAGGGCAGGCAACAGTGGTTCAGTGGCAGAATTCTCACCTGCCATGCCGGAGTCCTAGGTTCAATTCCCGATGCCTGCCCATTTTAAAAATAATAATAATAATAATAACTAAAAAAAAAACCTCCTTCAAAAAAAAAAGACTCATACCATAGTACTCATGATAAAAAAATTTGCCATCTCTGTAATCAAGGATGTCTCAGTATGTTGGGCCATTTTAGGTGGTTAGCGTGGGCATTTATGAATACTTATTAAATTTACTTTATTAAATCAATGCCTCATTGATTCTAAGATCATGTTTTTTTCATATTTTAGCATCTCTGAAGTTGGATTGTGTCTTACAGTTGATGTCATCTTATTCTTGTTGGCTAGACAACAGTTATGACAGTCTTCATTGCCTTAACCAATTTACTTTGCTTATTTTCTGTTTTTATGTACGCACAAGAGTTGTATATGATAAAAATGACTAAATCTGAAAGCTCTTTCAGTAAATATGAAACAAAAATATGAAATATGAAACAAACAAGAAAGCAACAGTTTGACAGTGTTTTTTCTTTCTTACTGGCATACATAAAATGGTGTGTTTTGTAATGATGATATCTTAGGTTGGATGAAATATGGTATTAAGAGATAGCCATTCATACCACTGTGATATAAACAGCTGGAGTAAAGTGTTCTAAATTTGCATTCTTTCATCAAAAGTTGACCTAAATTCAAAGTGCCTTCTGAGTCGCTTTAATTTGGGCCAGAAATACTATGAGCAAGGGTTTTCATTCAGTGGTGTAAGTACTGCCTGCCCGAAATGGAATCCTCCAGCAAAGGGTCCATTCCCTTGATGCTGCAGAATCCAGAACATTCACTGAGTTTCTGGTATTAGTTGAATGGTTTCTTCAAACCATTTGTCCTTACTAATGTCAGGTCATTGTGCAAGCCAAGCAGCTGTGAGCATTCTTACTACTCATGCAAAGTAAGAATGAATCTACAAGGACTTCTGAGTTTCGGGATGGTAATAAAGTCTCTTAGTGCCAGAGATGTGATCTCCTGCCAAAGTGGAGAAAGAAACATTCACTTCTGAATACCAAATGGGTTTTCCCCCATTTCTGCGGTATGACCTGTGGAGTGGAGGTAGGTTGCCTTCTCGTTCAGTGATACTTCATGGACAGGGCCACAGTCCCTTTTCCTACTGATTTGTACAGGATGGCATCCATGGCACATGTATGTCTTTTTGTAAGTCCATGTTCCAAAACTGAGAAGCAGGAATAAAGTTAAAATGTCAGGGCTGGGGAATGTTTTCTCTTAATTGCTACCGAGGGACATGATGCTTCAGGTAAGTGGTTCTGAAGTCCTTCACCACCTGGCAGTAACCTTGGGTTGGTCAATAGGTACGTTTTCATTTTGCTTGTTCATCTGTTCTAATTGGTTTCCCAGAGCCATGCTTGTAGATACAGAGCCAAATTTAGAGTAGAGCTACCCTCTGGCAAACAGGAAAAGATTAATTTTGTAGTGTGCTGTTAAGGGACTTCCCAGGGAACTTCAAAAGCATAGCAAGAAACACTATTGCAAAATACCACTCAGCTCTTTAAAGGTTTAAATCCAAAGCTAAGAAACACACACACACATGCACACACACACAATGGACCGCATTTCCAGTACAAAGAGAAGTCAGGATTTCTTAGAGCATCTGTATATTAGCCAGAAAAGCTAAAGAGTGAGGGGCTTCAGAGTTAGTGGAGATAAGCATAGAGTCCATACATGGGAGACATTTGAAATAGCCTTTAGTGCCTTTTAGTGCTGACTTCCCAGTTCTCTCTTAAGCAGACACCTTGTTTTCCAATCAGCCCCAGGCATAGATACATCGTTAAAATCAGTGTGTAGAAAATGATTTCTGTTTAGAAAAAAGCAAAACCTCTTCAGTTACCACCATCCAGGTGTAGTAGAAAGAATGCTAGACCTGGAATTGGGCAACCCGAGTTCTAATATAAAGTTTCTTTATGGCAGGAGGCTCAGTTTGTGTCCTTTGTAAAACCGGATGGTTCAACAAAATTATCCTTCTTCAGTCTAATAGATTATCTCTCTAGGAGATAAAAAACCATCAGTGTAAAGGCACCTTCTAGCTCCCTGGTGTCTACTTTATCGTGCTGAAGGGCCTCTGTGTCACATGGCTAGAGGGCCCTCTCAGACCCCTCAGGCTACTGCTGTTCCTCTCACACACTTCCTGCAATAGAACCCCGTTGCTAATTTGAAAAAAATTTTACTATTACACTTCCAGTTGTTGCTTAGTAACATTTCTGATTTTGTGTTTCTAGTGACAGCATGAGCAGAGATCATTAAAATTTAAACTTACAAAGCTGCTAAAGTGGGAGGAAGAGGAGATCTTGAAGCCACAATTTTTTCACTTGCTTAGCAGCCATGTAATCTTGGGTTTCTATGCTAAATCCTGGGGAAAACACTGCACGTCTCTGGTTTATATTAAACCACATATAACACACTATTGACATTAATATGTGTCTGGTGCAGCTGGAGTTTATCACCAATACATAAAAAAGAAAAACAAAAAACAAAAAAAACCTCACGCAGAATGGCCTGGAATTACAATCAGATGGCCCACATTGTATCTCTGAGAAAGAAAAGCCTAACCGGTTTTATGTCCTGTTTCTGTTTTCTCCGCTCCACAGTTCCACCAGGTGAGAAGAGTGATGACCATCCTTTTCCTTACTATGGTTATTTCATACTTTGGTTGCATGAAGGCTGCCCCCATGAAAGAAGCAAACATCCGAGGACAAGGTGGCTTGGCCTACCCAGGTGTGCGGACACACGGGGCTCTGGAGAGCGTGAGCGGGCCCAAGGCAGGTTCAAAAGGCCTGACATCATTGGCTGACACTTTTGAACACGTGATAGAAGAGCTGCTAGATGAGGACCAGAAAGTACGGCCCAACGAGGAAAACAGTAAGGACGCGGACTTGTACACCTCCAGGGTGATGCTCAGTAGTCAAGTGCCTTTGGAGCCTCCCCTTCTCTTTCTGCTTGAGGAATACAAAAATTACCTGGATGCTGCAAACATGTCCATGAGGGTTCGTCGCCACTCCGACCCGGCCCGCCGGGGGGAGCTGAGCGTCTGTGACAGTATTAGCGAGTGGGTTACAGCGGCCGATAAGAAGACTGCGGTGGACATGTCGGGCGGGACCGTCACAGTGCTGGAAAAGGTCCCGGTATCGAAAGGCCAGCTGAAGCAGTACTTCTACGAGACCAAGTGCAATCCGATGGGCTACACAAAAGAGGGCTGCCGGGGCATAGACAAAAGGCATTGGAACTCCCAGTGCCGAACTACCCAGTCTTACGTGCGCGCGCTCACCATGGATAGCAAAAAGAGAATTGGTTGGCGATTCATAAGGATAGACACTTCCTGTGTATGTACATTGACCATTAAAAGGGGAAGATAGTGGCTTTATGTTGTATAGAGTATATTGAGACAAAAATTATCTATTTGTATATATACATAACAGGGTAAATTATTCAGTTAAGAAAAATAATTTTATGAACTGCATGTATAAATGAAGTTTATACAGTACAGTGGTTCTACAATCTATTTATTGGACATATCCATGACCGGAAGGAAAACAGTCATTTGCGCACAACTTTAAAAAAAAAAAAGTCTGCATTACATTCCTCGATAATGTTGTGGTTTGTTGCCGTTGCCAAGAATTGAAAACGTAAAAAGTTAAAAAAAATTAATAAATTGCATGCTGCTTTAATTGTGAATTGATAATAAACCCTCCTCTTGCAGAAAACAGACAAACAACAACAACAACGAAAATTTGAACCAAAACACTTCGTTTACATTTTAGATAGTAGTTATCTTTGTTCTTGTTAGTACTCTACCTGTTTTACTGCTTTTAACTTCTGATAGCGTTGGAATTAAAACAATGTCAAGGTGCTGTTGTCATGGCTTTACTGGCTTAGGGGTGGGAGGATGGGAGGGGTATATTTTTGTTTGTTTTGTGTTTTTTTTTTTGTTTTGTTTTGTTTTTTAGTTCTCACCAGGAATAGGGATGGAGGAAGAATTCCTTCAATATATGTTCTGGCTGATAAAGGACTCGTTTGTATGTTGTAAAGATGTTTTGCAATACCAATCAGATGACTGGAAAGTGAATAAAAATTAAGGCAACCGAATGAAATGCTCATACTCCACTTCCCGCGATGCCTCTTCCAGCCTCTGGCTTACACTTTGGGCGTCTATCAGGGAAGCTTCTTTTGTTGGAAAAACCCACATTTGTTTCAGAGCATTTCCCTTCCCTGTCCCCTTTAGTTCCTTTTGTTTGGTTTTGTTAAGGGAGAAAAATCAGTTGTGTGTTTTGAGATATTTTACCAGTGCTATGAACAGCGGAACAATTTTTGTCACATCATGGCACTCACGTAAGCGTGGAAAACAGTGATTTTTTTTTCTTAGAAGGGAAAAAAGAGCAACAACAACAACAAAACCCAAAATAAAGATTTTTTTTTATGAAGCGTCAATATTTGGGTAAATCATGATAAGGCTTTAAATTAAGAAGTCACGATAAGGCTTAAAAATGTCTTGCAAGCAAAAAGGGGGAGCTCTGTATGGACTCCGAAACCTAGAGCAGAGCAGGAATCCACATTGCCAGTGAAATGAGACTGAACAGCAATATGGAGGCTATGTGGAACTGACATTATTGCCGGGCTGTGCAAGAGGAATTTCTGAGTGGCCATCCTGAGGTCTCCGGGAGGGGGTGGGGAATGGTACTTGAGACATTCCAAAAGGGAGGCCTCTGAAGGACTCTCCAGAGGTGGCTCTGGAATGACGTGTGTCGAGTTGCTTGGGCCTCATGCTTTAAGTGCCTACATTATCTAACTGTGCTCAGGAGATTCTTAACTGGAGGACCACACTCAAGCAGATGTACACCCTCCATCCCACTCCCACATAATTAGTTTATTTTGGATAAAACTGGATTAGCCTGGAGCAGATTAGGAGCCAAATGTGACATCATCATCACCAGATTGATGCAATGAGATAGAAGATGCTTGCTACATGAACACTTATTGCTTATGGAATTAGACTTGAGGAAACCAGGGTTTTATCTTTTGAGAACTTTTGGTAAGGGTAAAGGGGACAGGAAAAGGCCCCAAACTCAGGCTGAATGATCAAAGCTACCAATAGAAAGTCTTATCCAGAGACAAGACTTTAGGAAGGTATCTGGGCATCCATAACACCAAGGCTTGAAGATGCCTTGCTCAATGGAAGATACCAGGATGGAGTTGATAAAATTTTGCTCCCCAGTGAAGGCCACAGCCACCTCCTGCCCCTATTCTCTATTCATGGAGAGGGTTCCTGCCTCACCTGCCATCTTGGGAAGCCAGGTTGGGAGCCTGGAATAGGATATCAAAGGTCCTGGGGAAAAATGGACACCAATGGAAATCAGAGCTAAGTCCATTTGCTATTGTCCAAACCTGAAAATATTAGTGGTCACCAACTGGGTCAGTGTCCTTGAGTATAAGAAAATCCCAAGCAATTGCTACGTCTTAGCAGGTTAAGGATAAGCAAAAAAAGGATTTCCACCATGACTCAGGAACTAAAGATACCATCAGCAAAGAATTTCTATTTGTTCAGTCTTTCATTTAGAACTAGCCTGTCTTTTACAGTAACATCCACATACCTGTCTTAAAAGAAGGAAGCAAATGATCTTCAAGACTTTACATAGTGTAGGTTTGTTGCAGTCTGAAAATGTTATCTTTGTAATTACTTTTAACATGTAACGAATGCTTGGAATATCTCCTGTATGATAACTTTTCACAGCTTCCTTTTGGGGGACAAAATTAAAAAAAAAAAAGAAAAAGACCCCATCAAATTTCTCAAAGTATTGAAAGGACCAGATCGGTTGAATGGTTGGGTAGGAGACATTCAACAGTTGTGTGGTCAGTGGTGTCCTTCTCTTATCCAATAAGTTACATCACAGTCACATGCTTGGTGATTTACATTGACCTAAGATTTTATTTTGTTAAAATCTCTTCTCTATTGCTGTTTGTTTTTGTTCTGTTTTGTTTTTGTTTTTCCAAGTCTTGCTGTGGTCTCTTTGTGGCAGAGTGTTTCATGCATGGCAGCAGGCCTGTTGCTTTTTTATGGTGACTCCCATTGAAAATGTAAGTAAATGTCTGTGGCCTTGTTCTCTCTATGGTAAAGATATTATTCACCATGTAAAACAAACAAAAAAATATTTATTGTATTTTAGTATATTTATATGATTATGTTATTGAAAAAAATTGGCATTAAAACTTAATCGCATCAGAAGCCTATTGTAAATACAAGTTCTATTTAAGTGTACTAATTAACATATAATATATGTTTTAAATATAGAATTTTTAATGTTTTTAAATATATTTTCAAAGTACATCAAATCTGGGGGTTCTGGGTTTTTTTCTCTTCACTGTAAAACAAACATGAAAACGTGTTTTACTATAAATACGTGTGTTCCTTGCTTTAAGACCAAACTGGCTAGTTTTAGCAATTAAACAGCCCTCCGGAGAGGATGCTTATTTCAAAGCATGGGAATGCCAATCCTGTGGTTTATGGACTTCCGAGAAGCTCCAGGATTGGGCCTGTCTTCCACAGTGGAAGATGGGAGTGTCATTTTCTAGGACACTTGAAAGTATTCTCCTTTGAAATGATTTATTTTCATCAAATACCAAACCATGTATCCTAGCAACATCAGGATCCATGCATGTATCAGAGCTGGCTGATTCTATTTGATTACAAAATAACTTTAAAATTCAAAGTAGGTTTACTTAGAGTTAATGAGAATAAATTGGCCCAAATTTAGAAAGTCAATGACTGAAAGAAATGCAGAAATTCAATATTTAGAGGCAGGTCATGTACACTCAGTTTGGAAATGGTACCATTTGCATTATGTATTTGTATCCATTGCACTGATTTAATTTTTGCACATGAAGCAGACAGATTTTATATCATAGTATTCACGATCTAACAGATTGCCAAAAACAGATTTCTAAAAAGATTTGCCTCTGTGATGGCTGCCAAGCCGCTGGGTAATTTAGTTAGAGTGTTTAAAGTTATCACTAAATCTTAGGGAAATAAATGGAAGGATTTTAAATTATAGAAAGGGCCATTAAGGAAAAAAAGCATCTGTTCCTACTCTGCAGGCTCCCCATTTGAACACTGACAACCCATCCCCGAACGTGGTGAACTATATCTGTGCAGTGTATCATTTCTATTTCAAACATACACACATGGTTTCCTCTTGTATTGTCTTATAAATAAGGATCAAGAAAGTCATAACAAACATTGACTTGTGTTGTGTGTATGGAAGAACAGATCGAATGAGATGAATTACTTGATTCTAATCTGTCCAATGAATTTGCAAAGTTCTCTAAACTCGAAGAGAAGCCCTTGACTGCCAGTCATGACATCAGCCCAGCCGTGTAATTAGAACTTTGATAAACACTGGGCTTAAACCAATTTTCGTTGTCAAGAAACACCGAAATATTGTAGAAAAGGTAGAGTAAAAATAAGTGAGAATTAAATATGACATCGGAATTACTTAAAGGAGTTTGGCAAACATGAATGGATTTTTTTTTTATCAGAGACACACACAAAAATGGAGCATCTATTAAATGAAACAAATTGGAGTTTACAGGAGTAGCCAATTTGTACTTTATTCGTTGGGCAAGCAGTTAATTAAGGTGGCTGAATATAATCCAGATCATTGATTTGATCTATTTTCCAATATGATAAGTCTCTGTGGTCATTAGCTGTGTTTCTGAAGTCTTTTTATTAGCTATATTAATTCCATGATTAACATCACAGTTCTGAGTTAGAATCCAAACAAAAATCTTAAAGTGGCTCATTCTTCAATTTCTGCTTGTTTGTTTAGGTAGTCACTACCCTCTGGATAAACGCCCAGCACCCTTTGAACCAAACAAAGGGCTTCAGGTTGCCTCAATTCAGCCGGCTCTCCCAGCAGTGTTAGGGCTCAAGCCCAGTGGGAAACATTCATGTCTCCGCCGTGATCTCACAACAAGTCTCTTCTATAAATTAGTGAAAGTGGAAGTGGCTGCTTATTTTTGGTAAGCCATTGTTTAGGAAAGAAAATTAATAACTGGGACAAGAAAGTATGTAAACATTATATATAATGTATATATCTACATAATTCATGCACATAAATGCAGTTTGATAAAGTAGTTAGGCTGGAAAGGCCCACCCATAGATTTGTTCCATCTTCAAAGTACTGACCAGCAAAATCAGTGTTTGATGGAAACTGGGTTATTCTTTTAGCTTTGGGTTGTTTCAATTTTTTCTGAGATTTGTGTGTTTTTTTTCTTGGGGAGGTGGGTACTGCATTAGGTTTGAGGGTTTAATTATTGTAGGTTACATCTTGCTAGCTGGGGGTTCGTTCTCTGAACTCCCCACCAAGGAACCAAATTCAATGGCCACTGCAGGTGCAGTCACACCAAACAAGACAGAGTTGATGTACGTTCCAGCTAACAAATGCTCAACCCCTCTTCTCCACCCTTAGTCTTTTGAGTATCTTCATTTATTCTCTCAATTCTGGCCACCATTTTAATTCTCTGTAGGAAAAAAAAGACAACCTCCTTGCTTTAGAGAAAGTAAATTACCTGAAGAACATGTTCACATATTAACAGAAAAATCTGATGATCTTACACATTTTATTCCTCGTTATGAAAAAGAGCCATTTTGTGGCACTCTGTAGGATTTCGATAGATCTCTGCCTCACCTCCTTCAATTAGGAAAACATCACCAGATCAGGAGTGGCCTCGATCCCACACTACCTTCTCCACCCCCGGCCTGATTATTTGCTTCTCTGAGTAGCAATAATCCTATATGCTTGGTTGGGCATGTCGGTAACATGGACTCGTAAAAGCTGATCTTTCAATTAAATCTCAGCACATGTGCGCACAAGCACACACACACACTCAACAGACGACCTCTGCATTCATTATATATTGAAGTGTGACCTGCTAATTTTTTTATACCTGGCCAAACAAAAGTATTTTTCCTTTGGAGAAAATAAACCCTTCTATCCTAACCACACACAATAATGGAATGACTGGGCATATTTTAAGCCTGTTAAGTGACAAAAGTGTTGGTTAAAATACTGAGCTTGAGGTACATGTTCTACATTTAGAAAAGACATAAGGATGCCTCTTCAGCACTGCCGTGGTACTGTATTCTGCTTCAAATGGTTCCTTAGAAACCAGGAGCTGGTTTGCTTAGAATGGCTGAACCCAGGGGAAATATTTTTGTATAGCATAAGTGCTCACATTTTGGAAAAATCCTTATCAATTACTGCGGTACACATTCAAATGTATTTAGTCACGATACAGTCTCCATTGAGCTCCAACATTGAAATAAAAATAGTTTCTAAGCTGGGATTTAGTGCAGATCTGGAGAAAGAGGCAGGAGCCAAAAGAGAAGCAATCCTGTAAACTACAGAGACCTACTCCAAAAGATCCTCAGCAATGTTTACTTGGAGATAGCAGAACCCATAAACACTCCTCCAATGGGATTAATGCGATAGCCCTGGATGCGTGGCCCCCGACCAACACCACCATCTGTATCTCTGTTAGAAATGCACATTCTCAGGCCCCAACCCAGACTTACTGAATCAGAAGCTCTGAGGGTGGGGCCCAGCAATCTGTTTGAACAAACTCTCTTGGTTTCTGAATATTTGATTCTGATGCTCACTCAAGTTTGAAAATCATTGCACTGAGGGGAGCAAACACCCAAATATTCTCACAGCCGCAGGAATCTGACACTGTTTGTTCTGATCCCAGGCAGGCCCATACCTCTTTCCATGTCCCTGAGAACATCATTCAAACTACCTAGATTTCCATTTCCAAAAAACACGAGACAGCAATTGGGGCTCCTGGGTGGAGCGATGCTTTGTGTGAGGAAAGTACACTGAAGATTTAAAAGCGAGCAAATAATTGTGTGCCAGGAAAGCACACGACAGTTTATAGGCAATCTTTTTTTTTTTTCCTTTCTAAGCTACAGCCATAGTGGATTCAAGACCCAGAGCATGTAGCAGTTTATAACACATTTCAAATGGCTGTGAGAAATGAGACGCAACATGCAGCAAATTAATAAGGAAAAGATTATTCCATCTGGGGATCTGGGCTCTGCACCTGCCAACACGGGGCCCTCTCTCTGTGAAATAGAGCTATATTGGTCACAAATTAAATAAGCTTCCTGAATTAATCAGCTATTAGCAAACAGCTGAGGAGTCCTAGGCTCACCCCTCTAGGATGACTAGATTGCAAATGCAGAGGGCTACTCCAGTCTTCGGTGCAAGCCTTTTCCTGGTTGCAGGAACTGGAAATGAGGACATGAGAATAATCTGTTCCTATCCCCACCCTCACCACTATATGTATTGTCTGTGTGTGTGCACATCATGCACATTTTAGACATTCCATGCTGCAGTTGAAGATTTTCTGTTTTGAGGGAGTGTGGGGAGGAGATATATCCAAATACATTATCCGTCTTTTAGACAACAAGCATAATTTACGAGACATGAGTAGTGGCGGTTCAGCCATTATTAAAAGGTTGGCCAAGCCATTTTCCATGTCTGAGGCTCAGGCCCTCATTGTCATAGGAAGAGTTTAAACTGGACGGTCTTGGAGGTAAATTCCAGCTCTAAGACCATGTTTCCATTTGTCCTTCCTCATCTTACAGTTAGGAGATTAAAGAAGCTTCTGAAGCACTTAAGGGCTGGGGAGCATTCTAAGATAGTTCGCTGTCCATCTGCCTTCCTCCATCATCGGTCCCCTAAGAATTTGTCACTTGCCACAAGATTAGGAACCACCTTTGTGTTTGGGGATTGAGGAGGGAGTATGTGCCTCAAGGAAGGCTTTTATTTCATATGCAACTATAACAATGTTACCAAGCATTTAACAAGCAGGTAGAAATTGCTAGATGCTTTTGTTCTTGGGGATGGTGTCCAAATACCCTTCAAGGTACAAACTCTTCTCTACCTGTATCTAAACTTACTTTCAAAGCCAGGTAATGGCATTCCCTGTTTTATGTCACTCACTCATATCATATTACGTGGTTCCTGGCAAGAGAGATCCAGTGTGTTTTGCAGAGTTGCAGTGTCAGGAAACCTGAATTAAACTGCTGGATTTACATTCTGTAGAGTCACTGTTTATAGAGCTCTCTGAAACCAAAGGGGTTTGCATCTTAGTTCCTTTGGGTTTTGTAACTTCACCAAGAATGTGCAGCTCAACTTGCTCCAATGTCACCCCCAAGCTCTACATATATTGTCTTTCTTGATATGTGTCCTTGAGAACAATGGTAGCTCATTATAAATCAAGGCAATGCCATACCCACTAGCATATTTAGAGGCATAAAATCTTCTTTGGCACAGCAGGGAAGGTCATTTCTAGAGAAGTTTGGCCAGCTAAGGAGACAAACATCATTGACATAGTTGGGTCTGGAATTCCTCCTTCTGGCCCCCTGACTTTGACTTATTCCTGGCTCAGGGTCCTTTGACCTGGATCTTTAGGAAACCCTCTAGTTCAATCCATTTTTGCTCCTAATTCATGCCCAGCTCCCCTTCCTGATGATCCAAGGGCTTTATTTTTTTCTGGGATCCAACTTCTTACATCTCAGAGGGTGACACAGTATGGTAGTTAAAGATATATTCTGAAGCCTGACCACTGGGGTCTGAATCCCAGCTCTGCTACTTACTAGCTGTGTGACCATGGGCAAGTTACTTAACCTCTCTGTGCTTCAGATTCCTCACCTGAAAAGGACAGGTAAAAATACTTCCATTCGCCTCATAGGATTTTGTGAGGATCAAATGAATTCATACATGTAAAGCATTTAGAAAAGTTATGAAGCCAGGAAAAACCCTCATAAAGTGTTTACAAACTCTTAATCATTACTTTGCTGACTGGAGATGAGCTGGACTCACCTTGTGCAAGTATCAGGACTCTTCTCTAATGAGGGGACCCCCACTTCATCTATGTTTTATTAGCATCTAGGACCACCAGATGTCTCTTCTGGAAGACTCAGAGAGGCAACCCTCATTTATTCACTAGCAATACTCCTTGGCGGTTAAGCTGTGGCCACTGCACACACTTAGGCATGTAGAGAAAGAGATGCACTGCAATGAAAGGGTGAGTCTTTCTAGACTGTACATTTCGAATGAAGCCCGTTATCCTTAAGTGTCCATCCCAGCTGAATGTCAATGACTGAAACCAGGGAGAAATGGATAAACTCACATAGTCTGCAAGAGAAGCAAGGACCCTCAGCCACATTTCTAAAAATAGCTGTGGCAAATTAGGAAAATCTTACCCTACCCTCCTACCCTGTCACAGATATACATCCAGCCCATACACCATAATAAAGACTAGTGCTTACTGTAAGCAGGCATATTCAAGGTACTTTATGCAGGTTAACTCAATCCTCACAACAACCCATAAACTAGATTGCAGTATTTGTACTCTACTCTCTACATTATAGAGATGAGGAACTTAGACACAGAGAATTCAATTGTCTAAGGTCACACTACTGGCAAGTGGCAGAACCCGGATTAGAATCCATGCAGTTGGGATCTGGAGTCCCTGACAATGTCTAAAAAATTGAAGCGTTATGAAGGGCATCAGGAAAATACAGAAGCAAAAGGAGTAGAAATCAGCTAGCCACATGCCTAGGAGGTTTGGGGCTTCCATAAAAAAGTGATGCTTGGGCCGGCAATAGTGGCAGAGTTCTTGCATGCCATGCCAGAGACCCAGGTTTGATTCCCAGAGCCTGCTCTTGCCAAAAAATAGTGACACTCATAGCTAGTGAAGCTGATAGCGCTTAGTTTTCAAGAGACTGCTGGCTTATTCTTTTAAGGTTTCGTATGAAGAGGGGCTCACATTGAGGACCTTCCAAAAGTGGACACAACATAGATCTGTGCTGACCAATCTGAGGGTAGGATTTCTGGAATCTTGTTCCAGCTGTTTCCAATACCTGGAAATGTGGCAGCTATCAACCCCTTCAACCTCATAACAAATCTGAAATAGTCAGATTTGGGTAGATGGGCAATGCATTACAGAACCTTTTGCTAAGCTCAGGGATACCCAATCCTTCCTTGGTCAATTTTTGTGCTTGGGATTGGTGTAGGGGAAATAATGACAATTGCCAGATCCCACTGGGTCTGCAATAGTCATGGACAGGGATGCTGGGGTCAGCAGAGAGGCAGCACATGAGGGCACCATTCCTTTGTTCTCCCGTACACGGCAGATGTCCCTAAGTGCTGGCTGAGCTCAGTTTCAGCCCTGAAATCCCTCTCAAGGTCATGTTCCATGTTGTCGCTGCCAATTTGAATAGAAATGACCCAAAAGATGAACTCAGTGTGCCATCCTGGTTTCCCCAATTCTTCACTAACAGGTAGTGGGTGGGGAACATCAGAGAAGCAGAGTCAAAGTACTGAACACTGGATCTGCCCATCAGAATAGAAGCTGGGTGTGAATGGGTGACGACTGTCCCACAGGCATGAACATGAAGATTAGTGGCCATGTACTTTTGACAGATGATCCCATGTGTGAGAAGTCCAGGTGATGATCCTAGAAAGTGGTTGAACGCAAGGACAAAGTTCTGGCCCTAAGCAATAAAATTTCATGCTTCCTTTGTACCAGATGCCATGCTAGATGCTTTACACATCCACCGAGAGGTAGATTGATTTTAAAAACAAGGAAACTGACCACACAGGAGCTTAAATAACTTTTCTAAGGTCACACAGTTAATTTATAAAGCCAGATTGAAGACACATCTATCTTATACCAAGGCACCCTCCCACTGCCCAATCTCAACCGCCAGGCCAGTGGCTCTTGATCTTGGCCTGCACATTTGGATCACCTGGGGAACTTTAGAAAAAAATACCTATGCCCAAGCCCCACCCCAGATATGTAGAATCAGACCCTCTGCAAGTGACATCCAACCACATGTACCTTTTAAAGCTTTTTTCTGTTGTGCAGCCAGGATAAAACGGCTGCTGCCTAGGCGCCTCATCCTCCAGGTAAGCAGGTGTCACAGATATCAAAGAACTCTGCCCACAGTAAGCAGGGCCCCAACCTGGAGACTAGGATTTGGGCATTGGATTCTAAGGCCTTGGGAATAACTAGAGAAAATGGAATACAAGTAAGAGCCACATCATAGGGACAAGAAAAAATGATTCTAGACACTAAAATCTGCATTGAGTCAGAATGGGACCCCCAGAAAGTTCAATCCAACACTGTAAACATGTAGTACTGAATTAAGGTCCTCAAATTTCTTTGATCAAGAAACAGAAGAGGCACTAGAGGATACAGGGGGGCAGAACCTACATTAGAGGGTCAATTAGCCCAGCAGTGGGGAGACTTGAGCTCCATGGGCAAGGAGGCAGGTGGGTCATCACCTGTGCCACCTTCCAGCAGCATGCTCAGAGCCAGGACACACTCCCACATGTCATTTCACTATTACTTGACTTATTCTTTGGACTCCAAAGGGCATTTTATAAAGTACAAACAAAGAGAAGACAAGCAATCCATGTTGATTGTTTGGAATATTTTCTCTGTCTTCAGAAGTGACCATTAGATTAATACCTGGCTTTGTCTTCTGCTCCTTCCAATATTTTCCCTTCCACTACTTCAAACTACCAGGCAATCAGTATTTGATTGACATTTAGTAGGAAAAAACTATTTCCACATCTGCCAGCCGCTTCCTGGAGGGCTTCTTTTAGCAGCAACGCAGGACATGCCCGGCTTAGCCAAGCCAAGGGGCTAATGGAATTTGGCAGTTGCTCGGAGTCAGCAGGCACCAGGCGCTAATGCCCCAGGTCAGCTGGTGAGAGGGTAAGTGGGCGAGTGCCTGGCTTCTTCCCCATGTTTTCATAACAGGAATCTAAGTCCCACTAATCACCAGCCTAGGGGACCAGCAGCTATTTTGGGCCTTCCCTTATCCAATGGAAAGTTAGGGGTGGTGTCATTTTGAAACAGCCAAGGAGCATCCGGTTTCATCCTTATCCAGGACATGTCCCTAGAGGAAATGGAAGCAATGTCAAGGAGACCGCAATGTGGGCATCAGAACTTCCCTTTGTTTTTGTGTTGTTTCTTTTCATCTCTTCCTTCCATTTTCAGCTCTCTCATTCCCTCTGCTCAGGTTCAGGTTTTAATTATATCTTGCCTGGACTGTAATATAGTGACCTACTAGTGGCTTACTACCTCAAATCTATTACCCACCTCCTGTCTGTCCTCCCTTAATAGTAGAATGATCTCCATGAAGTTTCAATGGAAATAATGAATGTGAAAGCACTTTGTAACACGCTATACAAAAAGCACCACCCACCCATACACGAATAATTGTTCTCTTCCCACGCCTGAACCCCTTATTTTTACCTTATGATGTTCTAGGGAGATGGACATTTTCATTCACCTTTGCACCCACCCACAGTTCATCTATCCCATGCCGGGTCCTTAGAAAACTCTCAACACACGTCTGTTAAATTGAATGGATTTCTTTTCTTCAATGTTACCACATGTCATGGTATTTACCCCAAAGTGACTCTAGGAAAGTTAGCAGCAGCTAGAAGAGTTCACAAGGCACTGGATGCCCTCAGTCAGTCAAAGGTACTTCATGTGTAACTCGGTAGTTCTCCACCCTGGTTGCACATTAGACATCTGGGGAGTTTTTGAAAAATCACGATGTCAAGGCTGCACCCCAGATGGAGTGAACCAGAATCTCTGGGAGTGAAGTTCAAGCATCAGTATTGTTTTCCAAGTTCCCTGGGTGAGTTTACTGGGCAGCCCAATTGAGAACTAGGGGTTGGTTTCTATAGATTTGGAAGGCTATTCTTCCATAACAGAGGAGAGAGAATGGGAGAGTGTAAGGGAAAGCTATGTGTTTCTTTATATTTTTTCTTTGCATATATGACTTATAATTTGTACAGCATTCTCACACATGCATACACATGTATGCACATGGCACACCTACTGAACAGTCTAGCTGTACTTCATTTTGTGAGTATGAAAGAAAGATGGCTACAGAAGTGCTATCCAAACATGAGATCTTGGTTTTGGCTGGGCCAGGTTTTGCTCCCCTAGTTTCCCAATTCCATTTTCACTACTTTGGGCTCTAATTTCACCAATAAGCCAACAATTGTGGTACATTCTGGGTATGAAAGTATGAGAAACCTACTAAGTCAGAACTGACCAACAATCTGTAGCCCTGTGTCCACCACACACCAACCTGAACTGACTGTCTAGAGGAAAACCAACAGAGTGGTTTCCTCCTGCTTTGGATAAATTCCACCGGAAGCTCTTCCAGGCATCATGAAGCTCTTCCAGGCATCATGAAGCTCTTCCAGGCATCATGAAGTGGAACTCTTTTCAGTGTATATGACTGTAAAGAGATGGGTTCTTGAAATGGAGTGTTGAAAAATAAGAATGGGCATGTACAGAGAGTACGTGGAGGGTTGGGGTCAGGAGAATCCCTGACCTGGTTGTGCCCCTCTCCAGCTGTGTGAGCTGGAGAAGTCTGCCTCACTTCTTTCAGCCTTGGTCTCTTCAGCAGAATGAGAACCCTGGCTTAGATGATCTTAAGGTTCCCTCCAATTCTAAGTATCCCATGGATGCAGAACATGAAAAGTCTGTTGAGACTGTGTTCCAGAAGAATTTAGAAGTTAAATTCTTCTCCGGAGCTCTGCTTACACATCTTTTCAGGTGACACAGTGAAATTAGCACTGGGTAAAGACAAATATCTTGTTCAGCTCCCGATTCTGCCTTGAACTGTCTGTATGTTCTTGAAAAGGTCATGTTCCCTCTCTGGACCTTAGTCTCCCAGCTGTAATATGAGTATTATATGATGGCTAGCTCATCTCTATCTTCCCTTCCAGCTCTGCCATTCTAGGGATGTCAGGTGCCCTAGTGGCTGAGAGTTCATGTGACAATGAATGTGAAATTTGAATATAAGACAATGTTCCAAATACAAACGATAAATCAGAATTAAAGAAAGAGAAGACACCAGTTGTCCGGGACTGAGGAGTGAGTCCAGTCAAAAGCAAGAGGAAGGAAGAAAGGGGAGGAGGGAAGGAAGGGAAGGTGGGCAGGAGGGAAGGAGGGAGGGAAGGAGAGAGCCCCAGGGCCCCTGCTTTTGGCCGTTGGGTTATATTGCCTCTATTCTATAAATGTTACTTTTATTACCTGTAATTCAGGTCTATTTCCTTATCTGGCCTAGCAAACTGTTGGCATAAAGTAGATACTTGAGAAATAATTATTTGAATGAAGTAATTTAATTATTTCATTTAAAGAAATTCACCTGGTTAGATGCATTTTTGCTGTTATAGTATTAGGTACTTTATGGACGCATTTGTAGTTAGTCAAAAAGCAACTGCTAAGTCTGGAAGCCTTTTCTGGCTTCCCTCCGCTGGCTCACTTCTACTGTTCCCACCTTTGCAATGACCCTAAGAAGCATTGTATTGACGCTTGGAATAAAAACATTTCATTCAAAAAATTGTTCTCTTTCCAAGGAAATGTCAACTATGCTGAAGACATCAAAATATTTTGTACAGAGAAGAAAGCCCCGCAAATTACTATTTTGCTAAGTGACCTTAGGCAAGTCACTTCATATCTCTTGGACTTAGTTTCTCCATCTGTAATGTGAGGGGATTGAACATAATGATCTTTAAGCTCTTAATATGTTACGATTCCGTGTCGTCACACATTTCTTTCTCCTTTTGGTATCTCAACATGTCCTTAAGGCACATAGGACAAAGAAATGTAGAGAAAGTTGACCTACATAGGCTGTATTTGCCAAATGTGAAGAACACAACAGAAATGGAAGCATTTTTGCTTATAGTTATCATCATTACTACTCATAAATGTGTATGGTATTAGTAGTATGCACAGCCTGTAAATTTAATAATAGCTTTGTGTTTATACGGACGTTTTTGAGAATTTCAAAGGCTTTCACCACATTTGTCAAGAAGTCTTTTATTTTTGTTGCAAATAAAAACATTGCAACAAAAACATGAACGACACTTACATTGGAAGTCTGAATTCGTTCTGTACATCCAGCATTTTTAGCCATCCATCAGTTCTAAGTTCTTTGAAGAAACTTTAAAGACACACCTAGACTTAAGTTTCCTGCCACCTAAAAGGTAAGACATGCAAACATATGCAGCTACAAATTAAGAGCATCAAAGTATCGTGCAAATAATGGGCTGCCTAAAACATCCGGGAATCAGGCAATAGGCCAAAAGGTCATTCCAGGATTCCTTTGCCTTAATAATAATCCCTTCCAAATGTGTGGTGCCTTAGAGTTTGCAGAACATGTCACGTGCATTCCTTAGTTTAATGCTTAGAACAGAAACACATCACCACCACTGCCACTTCTGGGTATTTTCAGTGCTCTATTATCCTTTTGTACAGATGAAGAAACTGACACAGAATTGTATACAAAGATTTGCCTTAGGTCAAGAAATTACTATAAAGCTGTTGCAAGATTACTATCCAGATCTCCTAACTCCAAATCTTGCTTTCTTGTTACTTTTTAAACTCCTTATCTGAAGTCAGTGTTTAATGGAGATCGGGGGTGGTGGAAGGTTCTGGAGGTGTTGGTTATACTCAGGGAGCATGAGAGAGAACAGGTGTATTTAGATGAAGCAGGAGAGCACAGATTCATGGAGGAAAAGAATGGTGGTCATTCGTTGCCTAGCTTAAACATTTTAATAAGAAAGATAAGGTACTTTATCTCCATTTACAGCTGAAGAAACTAAGGGCTCAGTGTGACTAGTCTAAAAATCACAGTTAGTGGTAACCTCAAGATTTGAGACCAGGTGTGTCTGACTCTAAATCTAGTCATTGCAAGCATGAGTTTTTGGTTTGAGCTCTGCCCTCCATATAGATCTTGACCCTGCCACCTCCCTAAACATGAGTGTCCTCACTACGACATGAGGGTTATAATAATAATGATCACTGGTCAATATCATTGTACGTCTTAGATGAGATCATTCCTGTGAAGCATTCAATACAAAAATTGTTCAATGCATACTAGCTACCAAGATTATTTGCTAGACCTCTGTGCTTCTCTTGAGCCTTCCACCACTGCTTTCCCAGAAAGGTACAAGTTGAGTAAAAGAAGATGGGAAAGCTAAGATCAGGTAGAATGAACAGCTTTAGGTCACAATAACCTTCTCCAGGCACTGCCTTTGATCCACAGAGGAAGATGTGCTGGATCAGGCAGAGTTGATTCATCCAAGGTAAACATTTCCGAAGTGGAAGCAATCAGGTTCTCCCCTCTGGGTGTTTGAAATTGGGATTGGAAAAGACAAGAGAAGTTCTCCCTGTTTCTGGCACTCTTACATATAAACCTGAGAGCTATGGGATGGCAATATTTCACATTGTGAGCTAAGGAGGAAGAGAGACAAGGAGAGAGAATGTAACCACTCCACAGTTGAAGGCAGAAACAAGAGAGAGTTCACTGCCTGTTTTGGATTGAATTGTATCCCCCCAGAAATGTATGTTAAAGTCTTAACTACTAGTACCTGTGACCTTTTTGGAAAATAGGGTCTTTGCAGATATAATCAAATTAAGATAGGGTTATATTGAACGGATTAGTGTCCTGATAAGAAAGGGAGAAGAGACACAGGCACAAAGACAGCCATAAAGGTCACGTGAAGACAGAGACAGAGACTGGAATTTTGCAGATAGAAGCCATAAAACACCAAGGATTACTGGTCACCACTGGTCATCCTTGGCTAGGAAGAAGCAAAGAAGGATTCCTCCACTAGAGCCTTCAGAGAGATACCTCGATTTTGGACTTCCAGCCTCCAGAATATGAAAGGGTAAATTTCTGCTGTTTTAAGCCATCCATTTGGCAGTAATTTGTTACCACAGCCTTAGGAAACTAGGGCAACCTTAGGAAACCAATGCACAGCTGCATTCCCTACCTTTCCCCTGTCCTTGGGTCCTACTTCCATATCTGTATACCCCTTGTTGTTTAAACTGGCTCAGAAGTCCCATCTTTGTAGCAGTGATCTTAGTGTGGTAGCCCTGCTACTCAGACCACACTGTGCAGGAATCCAAATCCCCTAATCTCCTTTGAGTCACGAGGCTTACTTCTTTAGGAAAGAGGACACTGGAACTGCATACCCAAGCACCCAAAGGAATTCTTAAACCAACCTGTGTCTGAATTGGAGCTGTGTAATAAGCTTGTTTCAGATTATTTGGGCTTCAAGAGCACAAGATTATATAAAGTACTGTCACTTAAGATGTCAGGGGTTCCAACTTGACTCAGAGCCACATCTATCACTGCATACATTTGAGCTAAGTGCGGGCAAGGCAGCAAGGGTTTGCACAAGGGGTGAGGAGCCTCCTGGGAGAGAACTCAGTCTAAGGGAAGAGGACATCAGCAGACAGTCTCGGTGAGGAAATAAAGCTTTAGTTAAAGGGAAGGTGCAAACTCCAGCTCAATATTGTGCTTGTCATTCAGACTTTTCTCCCTCCCAGTCCCCCATGGCTCCTCCTCCAAATCCTATGGAGCAGAGTTTGGTAACCTTACTGAAACATAGAATGTACATATTCCATGACCTTGACCTTGACACCTCTTGGCAGTGGCGCCAGGTAGGAGACTGTGGTGCTCAACATAAGTGGCTCACCAGGAAACATTGACAGAATAAGGCAGATACCATGTAGAAACCCACAGGAAAAAGCATCTGATGCATTTGTGGCAGCCCTTATGGGCTCTCTGAAACAGCTGGGGGAGGGAGGACTTTCAAATACTACAGGAAATACTAAGAACAATTAAACAGTGATGAGGGTGGTGGGAGCAGTAAAGCACAGGTTTACAAATGGCAATAACTCCTGGGACACAAATACGCATTTAGACAACTACAAAGATTGGGACCAGATGACCTGAAAGAATTTAATGAGGCTGAAAATTCAGGCCAGTGATGTGAAGTGCAGGTGGCACTGCTGGAGTGACCGTCCTCCAATCTCTTTTCCCTCAAGGCAAATGGTAACCTCAAGTGATAAACAAAGGAGTTTCTCCTATCCAATTTGAATACCACCAGGCACATTTTCATTAGGGACTGGGAAAGCCGAGAGAATGCTGACCAGGGTAGGAAGAAAAAGTGAGATCCTACTTGGATTTTCCTGGTATTAAGTATGGTGGCTGGCATAATACTTATTACTGGGACCTAATAGGGCATTAGGTGCCCTGGGGAATGAGGAACGGGGTAAGCATCCTTTTCATAAGTTGGAAGCAGATCCCAGGTGAGGCCACTGTGGTAGAGAGACAGAGCAGAGTTTAGTGGTTATTCAACTTGGAGACAGAGGGACCTGATCTCAAACTATGGTTCCACCATTTACCAACCATGAGACCTTCTCTGGCCTCCAATTTCTCTTTCTGTAAAACAGGTATAATAATGTGTAAGGGTCATAGTTATATATAAAGTGTCTTTTACTTTTCATGTTATAGGCAGGGAATCTTTTCTAACCCCATTTTTATTTTCCAGTTCATTCCTTCTTTTGAACCTCCAATGCCCACGGGAGCAGGCAGGTGACGTAAGTGAGTGTAGGGCCAGGTGGTGACCCTGGTACCCAGGAGGGTGCCCTCTGCATCTGAAGAAGCTTCCCGAGAGCCATCCTGCACTTGTCCTGCAAGAATGCCAGCCTAGGGTTGGCAGATGTGATTTTTCAAGAGAAGCCAGAAAGCTGGCGTTTTGTGAAATCTAGCATTTTAAATGTTGCAACTAATTTAAATTTTTTTGCAAACACTTTACAAGGCAAATCCACAGCTTGCTGCATTCGGCCCCTGGCTGTTGGCCTGCAGCCTCTGGCACTCTTTTGGGGGAGGTGGTAACCGTGGGTTCCCAGCCTTCTCTTCTCCTCGGAAACCTGTCACAGCTTCCCAAGACACCATTGCTTCCCTCCAAATCAAGGCCATGCTTAGGGGTAAGAAGATTCAGGGGTTGTTCCTGTGGCTCTTAAAAGAGGCTCTTGATTATCCACTTTGGATTAAGGACTCCCATTTCCCACCGGCAGCTCCCAAAAGTCCCAGGGGATGATGCTTCCTCAGCTCCCATCTTCCCACACTGGGACCTAGGTGCTGGGAGGCTGCAACCTCTCCATGCATGAGATTCCATATTTTAGAAAGTGTTCTGACTTCCTGATTTTCTTCTGCACAGCCCTACCATCCTTGCAAGTTGGGTGGTAGGGAATTTCCTTTATGCAAAGCTGAGGGATTGTGTTTGCCAAGCATGTTGGGAGGATTGATTGATTTTGACGTTATGTCTTAGGTTGCTCAAGTTCAAAAAAGATACGAATCATCTTGAGAATTAGGTAGAGGAGGAAATGTCACTGAGAGAGACAGCCACAAACAATGCAGGTGGAGGTCAACAGAGGACATCAACACATTACAATAAGGTCATGGTCTCAGAGGATTAAGAGGCTATCAAACTATTCTCACAAGTAATGGGAACAGCCAAAGCAAAAGGCTGAGCCCTGAATCTTGGGGTTTACATGTGAAACTTATCCACTCAAAGGATAGGCTAAGTGTACTTAAAATTAGGCCTAAGAGTCACCCCCAGAGGACCTCTTTTGGTACTCAGATGTGGCCTCTCTCAGCCAACACGACAAGCAAACTCATTGCCCTCCCCCTCTCTCTATAGGACATGACTCCCAGGGGTGTGGACCTTCCTGGCAACGTGGGACAGAAATCCTAGAATAAGCTGGGGCTCAGCATCAGGAAATGAGAAAACCTTCTAGACCAAAAGGGGGAGGAGAGAAATGAGACAAAATAAAGTGTCAATGGCTGAGAAATTTCAGAGTTGAGAGGTTATCCTGGAGATTATTCTTACACATTAAATAAATAGCACCTTTTTAGTTGAGGTGTAACAGAGGCTGGAGGGAACTGCCTGAAAATGTAGAGCTGTGTTCCAGTGGCCATGTTTCTTAAAGATGATTATATAATGATATAGCTTTCACAATGTGACTGTGTGATGGTGAAGACCTTGTGTCTGATGTTCCTTTTATCTACGGTATGGACAAATGAGTAAAACATATGGGTTAAAAATAAATAATAGGGGGAACAAATGTTAAAATAAATTTAGTAGATTGCAATGCTAGTTATCAATGAAAGGGAGTGATAAAGGATATAGAAAAAAATAGGGGAAACAAAGGCTAAAATATGTTGGGGAGATGGAAATACTAGCAATCAATGAGAGGGAGGGGTAAGGGGTATGGTATGTATGAGTTTTTTCTTTTTTCTTTTTATTTCTTTTTGTGAATTGATGCAAATGTTCTAAGAAATGATCAAGGTGATGAATATACAACTATGTGATGATATTGTGAGTTATTGTTTATATACCAAGAATGGAATAATAATATGGTAAGAATGTTCATGTTTGTATGTTGTTATGTTTTTAAAAAAGCTAATAAAATTAAAAACAAAACAAAAAACCCAAATATATATATATATATTTATATATATTTATATATATATATTTATATATATTTATATATATATATTTATATATATTTATATATATATATTTATATATATTTATATATATATATATTTATATATATTTATATATATATATATTTATATATATATATTTATATATATTATATATATATATATATAAATATATATATATATATATATAAATATATATATATATATATAGAGAGAGAGAGAGAGAGAGAGAGAGAGAGAGGCTATCAAACCACAAAGAATGTGATAACCGTTAACAAATCCTGGCCCAGCAGAGAGGGAAAAACCTTCCACAGATTTTATCTTCAAAGAACAGACAATTTTAAAATCATCTGTGACTAGAACTGTAGGCAGAGTGAAAGGAGAGAGCTCATATTTGTTAAACACCTACTGTATCCCATGCACGATGATTTACTTATATTACCTAGTTAGGGGACATGGCACACGTCATTTGACGGCACTGAGACTCAATTTGCATGTGTGAATGCGAGTACCCACCTCACAGGATTGTTATAGAAAATAAAGCCAAGTATGTGAAACCCCCTGGAACTGTGCCTGATACATATCAAATATTCAGTAAATCATCACTAACATTATCTTAACTCACTGAATTCCTCAGAACAGCCCAGCAATAGTTTCTGCATTTCATGATGTAAGAATTAAGCACAAGGAAATTACTCATCCAACTTGCTTGCCCAAATTCTTCCAGCCAGTAAGTTAAGAAGCCAGGATTCAAATACATGTTCACTTTTGACCTTTCTATTACAAAAAATATTAGCAAGTCAGTTTCCTAACTTTTTCTGTCTAAAATTATTTTTCTATCTTAGGAACGAAATTGAATTTGGTTTAATGTCTAACACTGAATCTTCCCAAGGGGCTTTGTTTTATTTTTGATGCCTTCTTCTTTCCCACCCCAAATGGCTCCCCCATCAGGCCTTCTTTTTTATTGCACTGGGAATTAAATCTGTGTCTTCTGCATGACAGGCGAGAATTCTGCCAGTGAGCCACCGTTGCACTGCCCTATCGTGCCCTCTGTTTGTCAGGTCCTTTCTGCTCTGGATCTTGGTGTTGAGGTATTCACCCCTGGCCAGTTCACTCCCACACCGCACAGCTGTCCTCTCACACAGGGTAGCTTCCTGATTTGATCTGAACCTCTAGCTGGTTTATTTTCAACTTTCTTGCTACTTTAACTCCATTTCTGAACTTTGAGCTCATTTCCCTTCTTTCTTTGCGCCTGCATCCTGTAACCTGGTTTGACTTCTCTGTACTCACCCTTGGACCTCTTTTCAGTATGAATTCAACAGGATTCTTCCACCCCCTCTCCACTCTTAGGACCCTCCCTGCCCCCAGCCTGCCCAGACTGCCCACCCTAGCTGGGATTGAGACTGACACCCAGTGAGCCTGGGCAGGAACGGCTCCTGGGACTGGGTTGGGGAAATGACAGGAGCATGAGATTCACAGCCTGGGCGAGGCTGCCTGGGAAACTGCCTTCTTCATGAAGAGAAACTGAGAACTGTTTCCAGGTTATCTTCCCCATTGAGGTCTAAACCACCTCTTGTCAATTCTAATAATAGGGCCACTCTTTATTTAATAATAGCTTTTTTTTTTTAAGGAAAAGCACATAAGGATGAAAACACAGTTCTGTGTTAAAATGGATGCAATCTGATTTCAGAAACATTAGAAAATGTTTTGTGTGTGAGCATGTGTGTGTGTGGGGGGGTGGTGGTGAGTATTTGGGAAGGGGGAATAGTAGGACTGTATGTGTTAGAATCAAAGAAGTGTGTTACTGCAGTTCAGGGAAATTTATATTTTATCCAGGGTGAGTCTTCAATCAAAGGGGTAATCTGTGATTGAGTGAATTCAGAGTTTCTATTTATTACCCACTTATGGAGCACCTTTCTAGGGTTATGCCCAGGCACTCTGCTAAGGGCAGAAGATGCGCTGACTAAGCTAAGGTAGTTCGTCCTATAACTTACTGCCCATAGAAGACAAACTCGTATATGGAAAATTTCACCATGATATGTTAAGTGCTGAAATAAAGGTCCACCAAGGACTTGTGGGAACCTTTAGAAGGTGCTGGAGCCCTTCATTCAGCCTGGGGTCTCAAAGATAGCTTCTTCAAGGATCTATTATTTGGGGTAGTTAGTGAAAGATAATATAAACAATGACTGATACCTATTGGACACTTAATATGTATCAGAAACTCCTCTTAGTGCTTTCTATGCATTACCGTTGATAATCCTAACAGTTGTGGAATTTTCATTATGCCTATTGTACAAATGAGGTCACTGAGGCACAGAGAGCTCAAGTAATTTGCCCAAAGTCACACAGCTAGTAAGAGTAGATTCTAGAAGTCCGAGGATTAAGACTAGAAGAGAGAAGAAAGGCCACATGACCAAGAGCTAAGGCATAGAAGAGTAAAACTAGTGGGGAGAGAGGCTGCTGGGGCCCTGCCCATACCTCTTAATTGTGCTCTAGCTGACTCTTCCTGTACTCCTGACACTAGGCTTTTCTCTAAGCCAAGGGAGGCAACTCAAACTTTGTATGGGGGCTAGATCTGCTGATGCCCATTGAAGTATAAACAGCCCAGCTCCCTTGCCCTTGAGGTAAAACAACTCTGAGGCACTTTTCCTGGTCTTAACAGTGTGTTAAACTGTCTCCTGGGGATTACACTCCAGCCCCCAAGTTGTAGCTGGCTTGGTAACACCCTATGTTGGCCATTTTCCTTCCTTGCATCACTTCCTTAAGTCCCTTACAGGTGTTTCCTGAACTTTCCCAAAGTAAACTCCTTAAACTTGAATCCTTGTCCAAGGGGCTGCTTCTTGGGGAACACAAGTGTGCTGGTTTAAAAAGATTATGTACCCCAGAAAAGCCATGTTTTAATCCTGACTCAATCTTGTGGAGGCAGCTATTTCTTTTAACCCTGATTCAATACTGCAGGTTGGAAACTTTTGATTAGATTATCTCCACAGAGATGTGACGTGCCCAATTGTGGGTGTCATCTTTTGATTAGACGGAGATGTGACTCCACCTATTCAAGGTGGGGCTTGATTAGATTATTAGAGTCTTTGAAAGGGGAAACACTTTGGAGAAACCTCAGAAATGATAGAAGACTCAAAGCAGAGCTGACACAGCTGAGGACACAGGGAGAAAAGAGACACGGATGTTTGGAGATGCTTGAAGCCCAGCAAACATTGCCATGAGATGTTAAGCAAGCCAGAACCTGGAGAGAGCCAAAGGAAGCTAAGGAATGAAAGCCAGCCCTGAAGAAGTAAAGTCAGGAAGCTCCACAAGAACAGAAGCTGAAGGCAATGGAGCCTAGGAGCAAGGAACCAGCAGATGCCAGCCACGTGACTACCCAGCTGACAGAGGTGTTCCTGATGCACTGGCCTTCCTTGAATTAAGATTTCTTTTCCTGGATGCCTTGGATTGGATATTTTTATAGGCTTAGAACTATAAACTTACAACCTATTAAATTTCCCAATTTAAAAGCCATTCCAGTTCTAGTATATCACATTCTGGCAGTTTGCAAACTAACACAAGCTTTTAACATAAATTTAGTATTGCTAAAATGTGACGTATGAGACTGAAGAGATATGACAGGGCAATACAGCCCAAAGTCTGCTTCATATGCCCACAGATAGATCCTGGTCCCCACCCCAGGAGAAGCACATTTATGGGTTCACAGAGCATATAATATGATATGTATGATTTCATTGCAGTAAGTCTCTCGGGGCTCATCTGTCTGTCCCATCCCTATTTTACAGGTGATACATCTGAGACCCCAAGTGGGAAAATTCTCTACTATCTCATCCAGTGTCACGTAGCTGCTGAGTGTAAAGCCCAGATTGTTGTTGCCTGAATAGTAAATGATGAGAGCTCTACTCCCGGAGGCAAGGAGCTGTTTTGAATAATCTTTGTACCAAGTCAACCACAAACTCACAAAGATTAAAATCTTGAGAAATTCATTTTCAGACTCTGTCTTTCTTGAAAATCAGCCTGTGTTAACTGACCCCACAGAGCTGGCCAGGGCCCTCTTTTTAGGATCTGTATGCTGTAGTTTACAAATAAATCTGAGCATTTAAGACTCATTAGCCCCTTGATTGACCCAGTAAGCTCAGTTTTAGGAAGCAATGATAGAAAAATTATGGTACAAAGACATGCATAAATGTGTACAATAAAGCATTATTTCTGAGAGCAAAACAATAGAAACAACCTGATTAGTCCATCAATGAAGTAAAATCCAATGCCATTTAATGAAATAAGGTTCACCTAGAAAGACATTCATGCTATCCTAAGTGAAAAAATCAAGTTGCAGACTCATATGTATAGTATGGTCCCCTTTCTTCTTAAAAAAGAAAAGCTCATGTGTAGATAGGTATTTTGCTTCGTAAGCATAAGAAAATTCTGAAAATTCACTAAACTGTCAACAGTGTGCGGTGGAATAATTTTTGGAAAATTAACTTGTGTTTGTCTTCCCTGTGTTTCTTCTCTTCCTCCATTGTATGCAGATGTCAGGCATTTTTTGTGGTCTCTTGCCACAAGAGAGATTTTTGTCACAAGGCCAGAAGCTAAAGTTGTCTATAAGACACTTCTGATCCTGGTTTTGAATTTTATGAAACCTAAATTCATTGAGATTATATTTAGTGCCCTGGAGGAAATAGAGCGAGAAAGGAGTGCTTTTGAAATAGAAATAGGATACAAAGCTGTGAATCTTGGAGGGGGGACCCTGTCCAGTCTTACCCCCTTCCTATATCCGGCTTCTACATTGCAACACTCCCAGGAGGAGAAAAACCTCAGATGGGAGGTCTAGGGAACTGGGAATTCCAAAACCTCATCACCGATTTTCCAGGCTTCACAGAAACAGCACAGGAACCAGTAGTGAAAGAGTCCATGTGGTCTGAGACTATAGACCCCTCAGCAGTAAACATCATAGACTAAATTAAATGGCTAAAAGCCTAGGGCTTGCTGCCATATGAAACCCTGGGACTTGCCCAACCCTTAGGGATTGAAATTGGAGTCACTTCTTGCATCAAGTAATTTTCAAGTAGTAGTATTATGGGTTATTTTGATTTTTTGTTTTCTTGACTTCCCAACCCCCTAATATTTTTCTAATAAAACTTTTTAATGTTCACTAAGTCTTCCCACTCTCTTTGTCCGGAGATAGCATCTCTGGTTGGATCAACTGCAGAAGCTCCATTTTTGACCCTGACTCATGGATTTTTTTTTTTTTTTTTTTTTTTTTGGGAGGAAGGGAAGGAAAGACAGAGAAAGAAGGAAGGATGGAAGGAAGGAAGTGAGGAAGAAAGGGAAACATTTTTAAACATTTTCTTGTTTTATTATATTTTGTTTGTTTGTTTGTTTTTTACATGGGCTGGGGCCGGAAATCGAACCGGGGTCCTCCGGCACGGCAGGCAAGCACTCTTGCCCGCTGAGCCACCGCGGCCCGCCCTGACTCATGGATCTTGTTTATCCATTTTACCATCACTTGAAAGATCTACTCACTCAAATGGCCTGTGATATTTGCACAAATGGGAATGCTCACTCTCCTGTATCCTGAATTTCCAGTTACTCTAAGCTCTCTAAAAGTCTCTACTGTCTCAGAAAGGAACCCTCTTTCTACCACCTCTTCATCTGTCCCTTGACGCAAGCAATCCCCTCAATTTTTGCCAAGTTATGAATGTACTTTGAAACTCATTTATTCTCAGTTTTTCCTTGATAAGATTCCTTTTCAATTTCTTTAGAGGTCATCTCTTTTATAAAGAAAAATAATGCCTCTTGGAGTGGGTAGGAAAGACAGATGATATGTGGTGGCTGGGGAAAGCTACAGACAGTCTGATATGAACTCTGCTGTCAAAGTGCTGCAAAAAAGATGGCTCAGTTTTGAAAAACGCAATAATTACATCTAAGCCCCAAACAGGGGGGGGAAAGGAAGAGCCTTTTTTTCTGCACAACAGTCTTTGGGTCCCACCAATCCATCCAGTTTTAGTACCCATGGCTCTCTAAACACATACAATCTTCCTTGCTTTCCAGCTAGGACTCTTCATTGATCCTCTCAAAGACATAGGTCCAATCTTTGTGCCTTTGTATAAACTGTATTGCTGTCTAGAGGAACCATCTCCACTGCACTTCTACTAGCCTCATCCTATCCATCTCACCATGAAGCTTACCCTACCTCCTCCTGGCCACAGTTATCTCTGAATCCAAAGGCTACATAAACATATCCATGTTATTCTCATTATTTTATGCTTTTGAATCTTATCTCCCCGATAGGACATTTAGCTTTTGGAGAACAGAGAATAGAATGACATAATGAGCTCAGGCATAAATGTGTCTATTGAAAGCCTTCTTATAGTAACCAGAATATCGAATACCTTACAGTTCCTGTGAATGTAAATTTAACCATTAGGAGTAGAAACTTAGGTTTCTTGCTCTTCCTGCTACAACCTACTGGATGCTTGATGCAGCAATTGGGTTTCCATCAGCTTTTAGATTGACAGGGGTCAAGGAAGCAACTCTCAGCTAAGCCCTGAGTTAGCAACTCTCATAAAGGGTCAGAGGGGATGGATTGTTGAAAATTGTAATTGAAACAAAGTGCATGATTATGTCTGAATTTCTTTAAATGGTACTAGCCATTACTGTGAGTACACAGTGCCAGTTAACAAACTGGTCAACAATAGGTCAAATATTGGTTGGACCATTTCCTCCTCTTCCCTACCCCCTCCCAACTGGATCTCTGCCTGAATAAGCTGAAGATTGACTAAGGGAAGCTATTGGGGGTCTGAATCATAGGAAGGAAGGTGACCAAAAAAGGAAACAGAAGGGACATACTTTGTCTCCCATCTTTGCTTCTGTTGGTCTCCAGAATTAACCACAATAAACAGCAGCTCCAGAAAGGGTCCTTACTCTAGTTGAAGGTGATCATAAGACAAGGCCCTACTTAGAGAATATATGGTATAATATGGTTGAAACCTCTCTGGCTGTTCTTGTTCTTTCCCTCAAATCTGTCATCTTCTAAAGAGATGGCACGTATAATATTTTAATATTTAATATAAAACACATACAAGTAGTACTTTGTCTACCTCTGTCATGTTCCTAGAAGTATATTTAGAATTTTAAGCTCTTCTAATTATTACACATTTTGCTAAATTTTAGTCATTGGGAGTTATGTTTAAATATCTGTTGACTGCAGATGTGAAGCAATGTGAAATATTCTTTAAGATGACAAAATGCAATTAAAATCATAATATTTTTCTTAGTAACATCATATTACATCAGTGAAAATTCAGAAAGATACATCTCAATGAACAATGAATGGTAATAATTATCTAAGCAAATCAGCTGAGGCAGGGGAAAATTAAGTTTTAACTAAGTTACGTTAAATCATCAACACCAGTCACTTGAAGAGATCCCTTTTTTTTCAAACTAGGCAATGGTCAGGTATAGTGAATTGGAAAGAAGGGACATCTTTTTGGCACAAAGGATGAAGGTAATTGGGTGACAAACTCTTTCCTTACTTTTGGTTGGGCCATAGAACCACAAGACGTCAGAGTTTAAAACACTGAAATGCCAACCCTTCCCTTGAAAGCCAATGTGGAGTTGTCTGATTTATATCTGGGCTCAGGATTCAGGAGAAGGTGTGTGGAACATGGGATGGACGTGCCCCAACCCGGGTGATGATCTCCTCCCCAAGTAGTGGAAGAAATATATCCACAGCATGAGCAGAGAAGATGTTTCTTCTGTACTTGCTAGGACCTGAAGCTGCCCTATGGCTGCTGCATGAGGAAGCAATTTTCAGAAGACGAGAAGAAATATCTCTTTAGTGTGAATTAGGCAGTATCTAGAGGCCTCACAGTTTAAAATATCTTTCTCTTCTGCCTGAAATTCTACTGTTAGAGATTTTGTTTAGGATTAAAACCTTGTAACTTCCATGATGGTGTTAAGTAGAACAACAAATCCATTAGTAGTCAATGGGTCTCTTCAATTTTTTTCCATTCCAATTTTATGTCTAATTTTACCTACTTCCTAAAAGTGTGTTTCACATTTTCATGAGAACTGAGCCTACACATGTAACTAGCTCAAATATTTTAATGTTTTGTCTAAATCAATCTGAATGTCAGTCACATTTCTGTTTGGACAAAAGTGAACAGTGAATTTCATCAAATGGGTGGTCAGATATTTCTTTTATTAATCATACTTCAAAGATATTGATTGAGCATCTGTTATATGTCAAGCCCTATACCAAGTCCTGGGACAACAGAAGTGAAATTCCGTAATCTCTATGTCCAGTGTCCTATCAGTCTGATGGAAACCCAGTCACATAACCAGACAATTACAATGCAGTCTAATGAGTGGTAATAGATGTGCACACGGGATGCTTCTGAGCATAAAGCAATAACCAATCTCATCCTGACAGTGTATTGACAACTATGTTCTTGAGTTTCCAAATGCACTGAAAAAGTGCAATGAGGAGAAGCCAAATTAGTAGGCCATATTTTTATAAAGTTCGACTATGTATCTACTCCTGTGCTAGGTGCTTGGGGTTGAGGGTGGATGTTGGGGAACAGGAAAACTGAAGTTGGAAAGGGAGAAAATCCCATTTCAGCCATCAAAGAATTTATCATTTAATTGGGGACATAAAATGGAAATAAATATAGGAGATTATTTGAACTCAGGACAATCTATATATGTTTGAAGTAGAATTATCAAATTGTGCAGCAAGCAATAAGTGGCATTAAGTGCTGAGAAAAGGAAAAGAATGACTGTTGGATATCAAATCATGTCCCCCACAAAAGGCATGTTCAGGTCTCAAAGCTTGGCGCTTTGTGTGTGAACCCATTTGTAATTAGGACCTTTAAAGAAGTTAGTGATAAAGGTGTGCTCAAATTGTAGAGTGGGCCTTACTCCAGCATGGCTGGGATCTTTACAAGCAAAGGGAATTGGACTCGGAGAGGAAGCCATGAATTGCAGCCAGAAGCTGGACGTCAACAGAACCTGAAAGGCAAAGATAAAGACACCACCATGTGCGTTGCCATGGAAAAGAAAAGCCAAAGATTGCCAGCGAGTCAAAGAAGACCGACTCTGGGAGAGAGAAATCATTCTAGGCTCTGAAACCATGGACCAATAAATTCTGCTGCTAAGCCAACCCATTTTACAGTATTTGTTTTAGCAGCTATGAAACTTAGACAGCAATGTAGAGTGGGATAGCCTCTGAAAGGTCCTCCCAGAGGAGACAGGAACACGTGGGGCCTGGAAGGACTGATCCAATTTCTATTGGTGGATGGGAGGGATCCAAGCAATCTAAGAAGTGGGGGTGGCAGGAACAAATGTCCAAGGCTGGTAATGAGGGAACATGTTGATAGATGGGTGTCACAGGGATTGGGACAGGGGACTATGCAATAAGGGATCAGCCAGTCTGAAGTTGAGATTTGTGCAGTGTCTTTTACTCCCTCATTTTTGAGGCCTGCATATTATGGATAGAGGTGCTTGCTAATTCTTGCCATCTTGAAGCTTGTGAGCTAGTCCTAAAAAGAGAAACGTATCAGATTTCTGTGAGCCACAATGCACTGGTGTCCCTGCCCCTTTTATTTCATCCTTCAAACACTGTCCAATGAAATTTCCCTAATCAATTAAGTCAAAATGATTTATAATGACAATGATAAAAACTGACAATAAGTACTTCCTAGACCAAGGTACTATACTAAGCACGTTGCAAACCTTATTCATAATACGAATAGTTACCATATTTTGTGTGTTTTTATGTACCACATTATGTTCTTTGCAGAGATTATAAAATTTAATCCTTATAACTAGCTTTAGAAGTAGATATTGTTATTATCCCCATTGCGCATATGAGAAAACTGAGGATTGGCAGGTGTGGTAGTCTGAATCTTGTAAGTACCTCAGAAAAGGCCATGTTCTTTAATCCATTCCTGTGGGTACAGACCCATTGTAGGTAGAATCTTTTGATTAGGGTATATCAATTGAGATGTGGCCCACCTCATTCAAGGTGGGTCTTAATCTTCTTACTAGAGTTTTTTTATAAAGGATGAAACACACAGGAACATAGAGAGATGAAATTTTCAAAAAGCCCCAGAGAAGCTGAGAAGAAGCCACTGAAGCCAGAAGCTGGAAGCAACAAAATCTGGGAGAGAAGGACCAGCAGATATTGACATGTGCCTTGCTATGCAAAAGAGAAGCCCAATCTCACTGGTAACCAGTCTTCAGAGAAGGCATCATCCAATTGATGCTTTAATTGGGACATTTTCATGGCCTTAGAACTAAATTTGTGAGCTAATAAATCCCCATTGTAAAACCCAACCCATTACCAGTATATTGTATTTCATCGACTTGAGCAAACTAAAACAGTAGAGTTAAACACTTTCCACAAGGTCACTCTTAACTTTTTGGGCAGAAAGAGGATGCTTAGGAAATGGGACAACCAACATGTGTGCCCCTGATGTGATGCAATATGGAGTACACAGCACCACTTATGAAGGATTCTTGCCAAAAGAAGAAAAGTTAAACATGAATCTAATTAAACCAGTAGCTCTAACATTCAATTTATTAAAAACATAGGCTTAAAGGATTTAGATAAATGACACCACAAAGAAGCAATCAGAAAAACTTAGAATTTAGGGCCATAGGACAATTGGCCTGATTTCTTCAACATGTCAGTGAAATTTTTTTTTAAAGTAGAAATTGCTTTGTATTGATTTAATGTTTGGCTTTTGTTTGGTTTCTGATTTGAACGAACAAATTTTAAGTAGACCTTTTTGAGAAAAGAAGGGATTTATAATGTGCACTGGCTACTGGAGGATACTAAGGGAATATTCTTAATTGTGTTGGGTATGATAATGGTACTGAAGTTATGGAAGAAAACACCATTTTTTTTTTTTTTTAGTGAAGTATAAATATATTAGTTTGCAACTTGCCAGGATGTGATATACCAGAACTGGAACAGCTTTTTAAAAAGGAATTTAATAAGTTATAAGTTTACAGTTCTAAGCCTATAAAAATGTCCTAACTAAGGTATCCAGTGAATAATACCCTAATTCAAGGAAAGTTGATGGGTCAGAAAGACCTCTGTCAGCTGGGAAGTCATGTAGCTGGCATCAGCTGGTCCCTTGCTCCTGGGCTCCATTGTTTTCAGCCTCTGTCCCTATGGGAATTCCTAACTTTGCTTCTCTGGGGCTGGCCTTCATCTCTTGGCTTCTCTTGGCTCTCTCCAAGTCCTGGCTTGCTTAACATCTCATGGTGATGTCTGTTAGGCTCCAAGCACCTTCAAACATCTGTGTCTCTGTTCTCTGAAGCAACTGTTCTCCAAGCGTCTACATCTGCTTTTTCTGTTGGCTCCGAGGCTCTGTCATTTTTTACTCTCTCCAAAATATTTCCTATTATAAAGGATTCCAGTAAACTTATCAAGACCCACCTGGAGTGGGTGTGGTCCCATTTCAATCTAATCTAAAGCTTATACCCGCAATTGAGTATGCCATATGTCTTTGGAGATAATCTAACCAAAAGTTTCCAGCCTACAATATTGAAATAGGATTAAAAGAAACAGCTGCTGCCGCAAGATTGGATAAGGATTAAAACATGGCTTTCCTGGGGCATATAATATTTTCAAACCGGCACAGGAAATGACACGAAATCTGAGACTTGCTTAAAACATTTTAGCATCAACTTCAAGGAAAAAAATGATGGATGATGCAAGCATGGCAAATCTTGGCTAATTGTTGAAGACCTTAGTCTATCAACTTTCTTGTGTGTTTGAATTATTCTTAATAAAAAGTAATTTAAGTGTTTCTATTGACTATATTGCAATAAAATTGAAAAATGTAATTTAAAAAATGCATGGCTTACACAATCAACAGGGTGGAAACAGATCCTCCTGCACCAGTGAGCCTCATTCTTTGCATATGGTAGATGCTTAATAAGCAACATGGTAAGTTATTGGAATTGGGCCATAGAAACCAGCTACAGCATGAAAAGAAATGCCTCTGCACTTCTAAACATAAAATCACACCAGTACAGGCTCCAGTCAGGAAACCTCTCCTGTCTTTGAGACTGCTCGTACTGCATGGTGCTTCTTTTTAATACAATCTCTTCCTTTTCTTTTGGCCGTCAAGGCTGGCTTTGATGCTAATTTTCATCAACAATTCACAAAGATAAGGTGGTAAATGTGAGG
Source organism: Tamandua tetradactyla (assembly GCF_023851605.1). Lineage (NCBI taxonomy): Eukaryota > Metazoa > Chordata > Mammalia > Pilosa > Myrmecophagidae > Tamandua > Tamandua tetradactyla. The sequence continues at coordinate 103,474,311 of NC_135334.1, read as the reverse complement.
TGGAAGGGCCTCTGTGGTGTGGTTCACCTTGTAAGTCCGGCCTTGGTCCTGGAGAACTTTGAATACAGGCCTTGTCTCTCTGAAGGTGACAAAGAGCAGCTGCAACTTCTGAAGCATGGATGTGATGAAACCAACACACGTCATTAAGGAGATGGATGTTCAACTCAGCCCTGCCCAATATACCTCCAAATTTGCCTTTCCCAAAGACACTTCTTATAATGCTAAGATAGAGACACCCCCAAATTCTGACTGCAGAGGAATGGGGCTACAACAGGCAGAAAGACTCTGCCTCTACTTATCTAGTGCTTTGTATGTGACCAGACTTCTTTTCCATTTCAGACTGGCAGGGAATAACACAAATGCTGTCAAGAAATAGTCTTCCGGAAACTGGTTTATTAGACCAAATATGAAATTATGGATACTTTTCCAGGGGGAAGCAGAATTGAATGCTCCTGCATAGAAACTATTTATAATAAGATGTTTGTGTCTCAACACCAGAAGCTGGCATTTGAACTCCTAGAAATGAACTGGCCCCATTTCCCTTGAATGAAATGACTATGAATCATTTCATTCTTGAAAATTAAACAAAGATGTGACTTAACAGGTGATGAGTTACGTGGATGTGCAATATTTCTACAAATGCTCAGACACAACACAGCCTCACATTGTTGGTATGACTCGGAACACATCAAACATTCCTGCATCTGAGAGTTATGAGAGAGATGAAACTGAGCATATCTGTTTAAACATGCTAATTGAATTATTTTTGTGGAAGTCCATCTTTCAGTGTTTCAGATGTGGTGATATGTAATTTTTAGAGCACTGAATGTCCCATGTAGCCAGCACAGCCTATTAGAAACAATAAGTTTATTTTGCTTTCTAATAGTCCCTTCACTTAAATAAGAAATGAGAAAGGAGAGGACCAGAATTTACATTCACTTCTTAACTCTTCTTTAGCAAATCCAGAAAGTGCAGTCATCCATCACATTGGGCATACAAAGTTGTGCCGTCAGGGCTGCCACTTTAGCCACATGTGACTATTTAAATTTAAATTGTTTAAAAATAATAAAAAGTTCAGTTTCTCAAGTGCATATTTCAAGTGCTCAGTAGCTATATGCAGCTGGTGCTACTGTCTTAGGCCACCCAGGTTTAGACCCATTGGCACACAGAGAGAGTATTCATTGACTTATCTTTCCACTTTCCCACTTTTAAAAAACTTTTATTGATAAAACAAAGTACAAACACATACATTCTTAACATATAAACATTCCATATATAGTGTACAATCAGGGGCTCGCAATATCATCACATAGTTGTGTATTCATCACCATGATCATTTTAAGAACATTTGCATCACTCCAGAAAAAGAAATAAAAAGAAAGAAGAAAAACTGATACATACCATACCCCTTATGCCTCCTTCTCATTGACCACTAATATTTCCATCTACTCAATATATAACTTTCCCATTTTTTGAGTTAGAAGAACAGTCTTTGTCTCTATAGTCCTTATAGGAAAATGCTTAGGATGAATAAGAAAGTATCTAACAGTAGTTTCTCCAAGATTCATTCTTAAACTACTCTATAACTTCAGTTTAAATAGTATAAGATTTTGACTAAATAGCTCTTGAAATATTCAGAAAGAATGGCAAAACTGAGAGTCTCGGAGCCTACTTGGATGGCTAATTGGATTTTTGTTATTCGTTACAAAATAGCATTTCATTGGATTTTTTTTGTTATTTGATACAAAACAGCATTTCATGAGATCATGGTTCAAAACCAATGGAAGGGTTTGGTGCGGACAAACAAAACAAGAAACATCTTACCGATTGGAAAAGCCCAGACATGAGAAAGATGTGTCCATGTTATAACATAATATTTTACTGTATCTGTTTTCCTTAAGGAAAAGATGACATAGAAGAGAAAACAAAGTAACACATGGGATTTTTTCCTTCCATGTTGAATGACAAGAGTGATGGTCACATTAGGGGAGTGAAATGATCGAGGACAGAAGAAAGGGACACAGAGGGGCAGAAAGTGAAGTTACCTTCAAACTCGAGAGTTGGTAATTTATATCTCTTTCCTGAAACACTTTAAAATCTAATGAAATGATTTGGGTACACTGTTTTATCCAAAGATAAACCAGTGTTAGATTAAGCAGTGCCTGCTAGCCGGTAAAGATTAGTGTTTAAAAAGCACCACTGTGAAGAAAAAGTACCCACCATTACTTATTCAATAAAGAATGGAGCCCAAACTCATACCGGTCACTGTGCTGGCCACTTAGGCTATTTTAGGAGAAAGAGGCATTAAAGAGACAACCAAATGAATGATTTATTACAATAGAAATAAAAAAAGAAAAAGTAAAGGTCCCTATAAAAACATACAACAAGAGGACCAAACCTAGTTTTGGAGGTTAGAGAAGGCATGGCATTTAAGGAGAGGCCTACAGGATGAGTAAGATTCATCTGCACGAAGAGGTGGGGAAAGAGCCTCTGGGTGGTGGATGTGTGTGGAGCCCATCAAGCAGAAAACAGGGTTGAGCACTTTGGAAATGAAAGAAGGCCACTGTGGTGGGAACATAGCAAGCAAGAGGAGGGAGGGTACAAGTCGAGGCTGGGGAAATATGTTGGCATCTGTGAAGACAGGAGCTTATACACCATAATAATTTATTCATAATAAATTAATGAATGAAATACATACTCATAAATATGGCCCTTATTTGTGTTTTAATGAAAAGTTATAATTCACAGAAAAAGGCCTAAGTGTGCAGAACTACATTGTAAAAAACATAACCGAGTTATCCAGGTGATGAAAAAAAGGATTTCCAGATGGAAGGAAACTGTGCTTTCAAAGTTGTGGAGGTAAGAAAGAATACGGTGTTTTCTGGAAATAGTAAGGCAAAGAGCAAGAGAAAAAGTTAAATAGTAGACTAGGCCAGATTGTTGAGTTTTATCAAAGACAGTATCAGGTGGATGAATTTTATCTGTGATGCGGCAGGGAACCAGTGAAGATTTTCAGTGGGGGAGGGGCAACCACAGAACTTTGTGTGGTGTGAGCAATCCGCTAGCGGTAGATGGCTGAGGAAAGGGACACGCACATGATTATATCTGGAGTTGCATATTTAGATGTTGTGGCTATATGTGAGTTATGCAAAAGATCTTTAATGAAGAAAATTATTCAGGAGACAAGTGGGAGAAACTTGTTGCAACAATGAAATAAGGAAAGGCTAAATATGTATGGGGTTGGGATGAGAGTTAGGAAATTGTGGGAATGAAGAGCTAGAATCTAAAAGCCAGTGAGAATGGGATAGAGATTTGCTGGCAGCCACTCCAGCCTCCATTTACTCTTTTCCTACAAATGACATCCAAATACTTCTTTGGAGAACTGCCAGCTCTTAGATTAAAATTGGTTAGGGATAGGCATGACCCTATTTGGGCCAATAAGAAACAAGGAGATGTCTTGGTGCTTCTCTGGGAAAAAAGTTTCTTCATGATTCCCCAGGAGCTATCAGAGATGATGGTCTTCATTCCTCTGAGAGTGTGAGATAAGGATATGGAACCTGGAACAGGTGCAGTCATTTGAGATAAGGATATGGAACCTGGAACAGGTGCAGTCATCTGAGTCAATGACGAGGACCCAGGAGGGGCATGCACACGGAGGAGAGCAGAGAGGCAAATGCCTCACGGAGACAGGGTTCCAAAACCCCGGTCACCTTGAGAAGCTCTGACTCACCCTCTTCACTCTTCCTTTGTGTGTGTGCATGTGTGTAGGCCAGTTTGTGTGGGGACTCCTGGTACCTTAGCACCTCAGTATTCCTAACTGATACGGGAAGGACAGACAAAAATTAGTTATCTTTTAAAAATAGAAAATTGATTAAAAATTATCAGAAATGATTTCATTTCAATATTTGATAAGTATGAGAATTGGTGGCAGGCCATGGTGGCTCACTGGCAGAGTTCTCACCTGCCATGCCAGGGATGCAGGTTCAATTCCCTGTGCCTGCCCATGTTAAAAAACAGAAGAAGAGAATTGGTTTTATAACCAAAAGGATAAGAAAGAGAATAAAGAGGAAAAGCAGATTATAATCTATAAGAGATACAGGAGCATATGGTATTAAAACCAAAGATCCCATTTATGGCCATGGGCTTCTGCTTATTTTTTTTCCAGAACATTTATATTCCCTTGATTGATGAAGGCACATATCCTTACAATGGACTTAAATTGTGGCTTGCAATAAAAAAAGCATGACTGAAAATCCTTCCTAAAGCATAAAACTCAAAAATTTAAAGAAGAATGTTAAAAGTCACTGGTAAGTGCAATTAACATTTAGTAGTCTAGCTTTTCAGCCATTTTTGCACATACACAAGTTTATTTTTAGACAAATGGGATCCTAATGCATGCACTGTATCGTATAGTCTGAGTTTTGCACTTAACAATTTCCATGTCAATAAATGAAGATTTAAATCATCTTCTTACATACATATTTTTATAAAGAATATGTACAAGGTGGTAAAGGACAAGGATTTAGAGTTAAAGTGCATATTCTTTAGGGGCTCTGCCCCTAAATGTGTACCTCATTTCTGCTTTGCAGTTTAAATAGAATGATTCCTCTATAGAGCTTAGTTTAGCACTATGGCTTAGCAATTATGTGTTGCAAGGGGTCAAGGAGAGAGGAAGGGGAACAGAAGGAGCCATAGAATAGACAAATACATGTAGCTGATATGGATAGAGAATAAAATTAGATCCTATCTGTAAACAATAGAAAAGAAGAAGAGTGAGAAGAAACAATAACCAGAAATTATAACATTCCTTCATATATAAAACATTACTGATTTTGAGCATCAATAATGTTGATACCACAATTGATGTAAAATTTGAGTGGTGGGATCGTTCAAACAACTGAACCCATAAGCCCCTTATTTGATTCTTTCCCACCATCCACAAATTAAGATGAACAGAAACATATGAGTGGAGTTATGGTCTTTATGAAAAAGTGATTTTCTCTGTGTCCTTAGGCAAAATGCCTTCAATTGACTCTGGCTCCATCTGCACTCAAGGCAAAACTGCACGTTCTTCTTTTTTTAAATGTGTGTTTTTAAAATACCATTTGGCACTTACCCTGTAAAGCTTAAAAATCAGCTTTTGAAAAAAATATCACTCAAAATGTTGCCTCTCGTATAGAGGCAAGCAAATTGGATTCGTGTAAATGTTCCTTAAGAAATTGAGAAGCTCCTTAAGAAATGTCTTTGAGTCTGTGTTCCAACAATTGCATTTTTAAAAATATACACTGATTTGGTTTTAAAATTCTAGTCTCCTTATCCTTTTCTTCCCTTTTTTAGAAAAGAATCTGAATTATGCAAGTTTATCTTGCTTTAAGAAGTCTAGTAAATGAAAGCTCCTCACTGCATCATACACAAATTAGAAATTCACTATTTACTCTTCAAAAATAATTTTAGAAAATAATTCAATGTAAAATCCCTTTAAACAGAAAACTTACCAAATTTAAACAAACTTACCATGTTTCACTTACAACTTGAAACATGATTTAAATTTACATGCAACTTTCCTGAAATTCACCTACTATATGTGGTAACACAACAACGAACATAATAAAATTGCTAATATATTTCCACTATATTCCCAGCAGTAATCGCATTTCTGTGAATGTTTTGAGCTAGAAAGGGATGGAAGTATCTCTACTGCAGATTGCTCTGGTGATACAAGTTGACCATATCCAATGCACACTGGCAAAATGGTAATAGAAGTCATTTGTTCATTGGACTATACAAGCCTCTAAGGCAAGGACTAGGTCGTATTCATGTTTGTGTTAGTGTTTCTTTTCCATAGAACACAAAAGTTATTGCATTCTAAAGATGCTATTGTCTGAATTATTCAATAAACAGTGTTGGGTTAAGTGGATGCCTGTAGAAACAAATAAAGCAGGATCCTTACCATCCCCTCTAAATCAAAATTAATCCCACATGTATAAAAGATTAAGAAAAAAGTAAAACTATAGGCATGTATTTCAAGAACTTGAAGGACTGTTTTTGGAGACTCCTTCGTGGTACAGAACATCTTAGTGTTTGAATTAAACTTTTAAGCTTTATATGTTTAAAGCATAGATGAGCTCACAGGAAATTTTCAAAATCCTTGATACTAGAATCAACAATAAAGAGACATAATCTAGCACTGAAATTGCTCATTCCTGGTGGCCTCACCTTGGCTTTTTTGGACCAGTTATGAGGTGTGAGGTTAAGGGGACAAAGCAGAATGTGAAGATAAATCAGAGACCCTAGAATAAAGAAGAGGCCACACAGCACAAAGGATGGGTGATAAACTTGCAATGAGAAGAAAGTCTCGACCTGTCTCAGCCTGGACTCTGGGTGAAGCTGCTAGGGGGACCCACCTTCAAATTCCTAACCACAAACCCTTACTCATAAGAGTTAGGGGAATGAAATTAGCATTATGTGGCAACCCCCAAAAAATAACTGGTCAAAAATTTAGTTTAAAGTTATAAGTTTGGTTATTGGACTACTTAATAAAATTATGTTTGATTACATGGGAGGAATGTTTAATCACATGGGGAAAATTAAATTGCATTTCTACTTCACACCATGCACAATAATACAATTCCAGGTGAATGGATGATCTTTGAGAAGGGCAGAACTTAAAAACTTTCAGTAAAAAATTTGGAAAATGTTTTTACTAAGTTTTTTGACCTTGAGGTAGGGAAGGATTTCTTAAACAAGACACAAAGTATCAACACCAAAAATAAAAAGATTGATACATTTAACGATTAAAATTAAGAACTTGTGTTCACCCCCCCCAAAAAATGCCACACAGAAAGGAAAAAAGATTATCTCTAAATGGAATTTATCACCAGCTTAGAAGGGGATTTTCCAAGGACTACACAAGAACCCTTTCTTCAGGTGAATGTGAATTTGTTCACCTATATTCTTGTGGTAGAGACATTCCTTTAGTTATAATGCCACTGTGTTCTTATCATCTAGTCTACAATATTGTCATTAGAATTGTTACAAATAGAGTATATCTGGATTTCTAGGAGATACTGTTCTGATGCAGTATGACAATATCCTTGAGGGAATTCTCCCATTTGTTCATTCAATTGCTCATTCATTTCAATTATTAAACATTCCTTGAACATCTACTTGCTCTTAGCACTGCACAAAGCCCTATACATCCTCAAGAGAACCAGACTGAATTTAAAAATTCGTTCATTTATTCAATCAACAGCAATTTATTGAGCAACCACTATATACCAGGTACTGTTCTAGGCATTGAACTACAGCAGAGAAAAAAATTTTTTCTTATGGAGTTTACCTTCTTTAATAGATATATTCATATTATATCAACATTAATATTTAATGACCTCTACACCCAACCCTCATTCGCTGTTCTAGTTTGCAAGCTTGCCAGAAAGCGATATACCAGAGATGGAATGGCTTTTAAAAAGGGGAATTTATTAAGTTGCAAGTTTACAGTTTCTAAAGCTGTGGAAATGTCCAAATTAAAGCAAGGCCATAAAAATGTCCAAATTAAGGCACTAACAAGAGGTACCTTCACTCAAGAAAGGCCAATGAAGTTCAGGGTTTCTTTATCAACTGGGAAGGTGAACATGGCGAACATGGCAATGTCTGCTAGCTTTCTCTCCAGGCTTCTTGTTTCATGAAGTTCCCCCAGGGGCATTTTCCTTCTTCATCACCAAAGGTCTCTGGCTGTGAGGGCTCTTGTGGCTCTGAAGCTTTTTGCAAAATGCTTCCTCTTTTAAAGGATTACAGTAAACTAATCAAGACCCACCTGGAATGGGAGGAGTCACATCTCCTTTTAATCAAAGGTTAATACCCACAACCGGGCGTGTCACTTCTCTAGGAGATAATCGAATCAAGCTTCCAACCTACTCTGCTGAACAGGGATTTAAAAAAAATGATTGCTTCCACAAGAAGGATCAGAATAAAAAAACATAGCTTTTCTAGGGTACATAATTCTTTCATACTGGCACATTTGCTCCCCCAGGAATTTCAGCTAATTGCAAGATTCTCCTAATTCCATTGTATTTCCGGTTTGCCTCAAAGGGGCTACCATTCATTCCCACAATTCAGGCCAGGCTGCCCCTCACCTCTGGGCTCTCCTCCTGCCACTCTGAACAAACCACCAAGATGGATGGGCTGAACTGGTTCAAGCTCTGTAAATGGCATTATTAAAAATAAAAATATTCATAGAATTAGCAGCTACTGTTTAGTGTGTGAAGGGTACTAAGTCTTTAATGTGCATCATGCTTTACCTCCTTTAATTCTGTGAGATATTATTCTATGTAGTCTAATTTCGAAGTAGCTCAGCATAGACAGTAATATGTGTCTGTTATTTGTATGTATGTTTCTCTTAATCTATATCTTAGGGGTGGTTAATATTTAAAGGACCCTAATCAGGAAAACATATTCCAAGGATGGCTAGAGGCACTACAAAACTACTTTAGTCCTTTAACTACGGTGATCTCTGATCAACACTAGAGGTTTATTAATTAGCATACCTAAAAATCAGAAATGATTTTTCACTGGTAAAATAATATTTGAGACACTGTGTTGGCTAGAAGCATTGTACAGGTATTTTCCCCATTGCAAAAGCAGAATATAAGACTCTAGCTGTCCAAATGCCCAATTGCTTTAAGAAGGAATCACTAGATTTAGGATTCTGAAGACAGAATGGTGTTGCTTGACTCCTACTAGAAGCATAGGCTGAATTTTACCTCTAAAGATTGTCATATTCACCTAAAGAACATCAAAGAGAGCTGGGACATTTTCACATTTACGAAATAGGTTGTACGTTCATGTGCTGACCTCCTTGTGGCAGAGCCTAAGAACTTGGCCTAAGACATGGTTTTCTTGCAAAGTGTTATCTAGTAGAAGTAAACCTATAGCCCTCACCTACCTAAAACTATGACAGGCTGTCTACCAAACAAAGAGCCTAATAATCCTCGGAAAGTCTAACTATCGTGAATGGCTCATTAGGTCTATTTGCCATAGGAAATTAATAAGGCTTAGTGATGTTAAGTTGGTTGACCAAGTTCTCAAAATAATTAAGTGAAGGAACTGGGATTTGAAAAGCAGGTCTGTGTGAGTCCACAACCCAATCCTTTAACCATCAAGTAATTATGCAATCCCACCTCACACTGTTGGATATATGGCCATCTGTTCCACTCTAGCCTGGAGAGGCAGAGCTTGGCTTTCAATCCATGGGTGAATTGCGAAGTTTACCACTCAGGACTACATAATCATAAACTATTAAACTTCTTACCTACATTATCAGTCTCTCTGGCACATTTTTGGGTGCACAGGTGATTCTGGGCAGCACTCATGGAGGTCTTTTAAGTTGTGTCTCCCTCAGGAAGGAAGACGCGGAGCATTCTGAAGTTCTACCACTTCCCTAGGACAATTTTCTTCAAAGAATTCTAAGGAGAATCGTGCAGAGAGAAATGTGTAGGAAGGGGCCAAGTTGCTAATCTTATTAAAATAGTTCTGTTGTTTGAACTCAGATGTTTGACAGCATGTGAAAATGCGCTAATCAGTTTACAGCCATGTAATCCAATCCAGATAATGCTCTGCCTAAAAAGGAATTGTTCTGACCCATTCTGGCAGCAGCCCAGGCTGGGAGTTTTCTAGTCAAAGCAGCAAGATGCCCAGGCCAGTGGATTCTAGGGCTTCGTCTGTGGCCTGCTGGGGAGGAGAGGAGGGCTGGCTTCTCCCCAGGTTTTGATATTCTGTACATGTGCACAGGCACACCATGATGACGCTGCTTTTCTGTTTATTCCAGTGCTGCACAGCTGACTCATGTTCCACTTTCAGCCCTTGAGCTTCTGCAGTCACCTATGCAAATGGCCTGAAGATCCCCTGAATAATCAGCGCCTGGCATAGAGGAAAAGACTCACTTATTTGGTAATAATAATCATCATAATAATACAGTTGCAATACTTTGCTGAATGCTTATTATATGCTGAGTCCCAAGTTAAGTACCTTACATCCTTTATTCTAGACAAACTCCCTTTAATCTGGGAAATACTGTCATTGTCCCATTTTATAAATACAGAAACAGAGACTCAGAAAGGTGAAGACTTGTCTGAAACCAGAAATGAAATCTGAATCTGCTTAAAATTTACCCATTCTCTCAACCAGTATTTTAGCAGCCCATCAACCCACACACCATGGGCTCTTTTGATTGCATCACTTTGATTTAGTGGTTTTGCTGTTTCTTATGAAGGAATAAGTAGTGCTCTCCCTCAATATGGTGGAAAAAAGCTGAATTTTTGGAGTCAGAGGACTTGGGATCAGTCTTGGATAAATTATTGACAAGATGTCTCTGACCTGGAACAGATTATTCTCCTATGATACAATTTCCTTATTTGTAGATGGAAATGATATAAACATCACCTAGTTATTATGTGAATCAAATAAGATAACAGTTCCATTGCTATCAATTCTCTCCCTTCTCTATATCATGTAGTTTCTCTAATCTGCAGTAGAACCCAGATCTTCTAACTTCCAATCCTCCACTCCTGTTAGTTTATAGGATAAGCTTTTGACTTTCCAGTTATTGTAACATGTTATGCCAATGTCTTTGGCTCTTGTCTGGTTTAGTAAGTTAGAGAAGTCATGGGTACACTGATAGCAGAACACCTGCTAATAAGTGAAGAAACAGGAGGAAAACTATATAATACAGGTGCAAAAGGCTGTAAACAGAGTTGATGCAGCACTGAGACAAATAGCTCAAGAGTTACTGAAATCATCCCAACTTCAGCATACAGAACTAATTATACTTTTTATATTCTGTTTATAAGTGCAAGGTATGGTATAATAGATTTTGAAAGCTGTACACTAAATGATTTACAATTTATTAGGAAAAAAAGATTTTCTGTTTAGTAAAACAGACATGCTCTCTAGCCAGTCAACCAGAGAAATCTTCCAAAGCCTCCCTATCCAATCATTTATTCATTCAATAATTTTTGAGCCACCTACCATCTGCCAGGTGCTGATTTGGGTACTAGGAATACAAATACACAAAAGATTTGTTTTTATGAAGTTTGCATTCTTATGAGGGAGGGCTAGATAATGATAACTATCTGTCTGTCTATCTATCTATCTATCTATCTATCTATCTATCTATCTATCTAATCCATCTATCAGAAAGATTAAGAGACAAAGTCTTAAGAAGAAAAAATAAGGAAAGCAAATTTGAAATATTGAGGGTGAAGACTAAAACTTTACATAGGGTGACTAGAGAAAGCTTCCCAAGGAAGGTGATTTTGGGGTGTTCACATAGAAGTGTGGGAGCTCTTTTGATGTTGGGGAAGAGCATCCTAGGAAGAAAAGGGAACACTAAGGCCCTAAGGTGGAAGCATGCCCAGCATGTCTTGCGGTCAGTAAGGAGACCAGTGGAGCAGAGTGAGAGAGGGAATGCAGTTGGAGTTGCAGTGCGGGAGGAGGCAGACCAGCGGGTAGGGTCATGGAGGTCATTTTTAGGACTTTACTTTTACTCTACCTGAGCTGATCTGAGCGGATGCACTCCAGCTGCTCATTGAGAATAGACTGCTGAAGGGGAAGGGCTAAGGCAGAGGGCCCAATTAGGAAGCTAATTCAATAATCCAGGCAAGAAAAATGATGGAGGCTTGTGCCAGGTGGGGGTAGTGGGAGTAGAGAGAAAGGTGTATATATATATATATATATATATATATATATATATATATATGCCAACAGAATTTGGTGTATATATATATATATATATATGCCAACAGAATCTGGTGACACACTGGATGTGTGGTCTGAAAGAAAAGAGATGAGTCAAGGATGATGCCAAAGTGTTTTGCCTGCACAATGGAAGAATGCTATGAGGACGAATCCCAAACTCTGCAATATGGAAGACAGCAAACTTAACCATCTCCTTCTCCTCTCACCATCTGCCCTCTTGCGCGGTGACACACGTCCTGCACTCTGAGCTCATCAGTGCTCTCTCATGCATACAGGCCTCCACACACAGAATTCCTTCTTCCTCTAGCACCCCCTTGATTGCTTGAAAGAGGAGACTTATCTTCACTCAGAATGTGGTTGTTAATGTTTAAAGGACATGTGTTGAAATGATTGAGTGACTATTCAGGTAGCTGAGGTTTGTCTCTAGAAATAAGTGTGACCAAGACTGAGAGGGAAGGCATGAGTTGAGGACCTTCAGAGAGTTGAAGGGGTGTGAATGTTACAGTCACTGAAGGACCAGGGTAGGTGGTGATGGAGTAGAGACTGGGGTGCTCTACCCAAAGGCTTAATCAGGGTCGACATGCTCAAGCCTCAGCTACTGGGACTAATGGGAATTTCCTTGCTGGAAACTGCCCTTGGCCATGGGGAGCTATCTCATGCAACAGAATGCTCTCTGTCAGGCAGCATCCCGTGTCCAATGACACTTGGTGTGAGGAGACAAGTCCCAGCTTCCTTGACTCAATTCGGGACAATTTAGGGGCCTTCCCAGCAACAAGAGCTCCCCATTGGATGCCTGAAGCCTGAGTTGTAACCACCTCACTAATCAGCTTCTCCCTCTGTCCTGTCTGGTTTCCTTATTTCCTTACAGGTGTATCTTCCAAGAGCATTTCCTAATAAGCCTGTACACACAACTCTCCGTCTCAAAGTCTTTTTCTATAGAATTCAATCTAAGACAGGAGACATCTTCTCAAAGGAGAGATCCGCTGTGGGCTTTAGCAAGTGGGATCCCTCTGTATGTCTCAGGAGGTGAGACAGCTGTGAGGCTAAGGCTCTAACAATTGGAAATGTTCCTTAGTGAAACTATGCAGTATAATTTCATAGAAGATTATTCTTTCTGGAGGCTAACAGATGGCTCTTAAGCCAAATTCGGGACTCTAATTCAACAGAGAGATTCTGCTGATGTCACCAGCTCTTGAGCTGTGTGTTGCAGTGTGGGTTTTAAAAGGGTTTTGGTTGTCTTTTTTATTTTTTCCTTCCCCAAACAGCCCTAGAGCCTCGAGAGTTAATTCAGCCTTGTAGTCACTCCAAGACCATCTGTTGTTCAAATTAAAATACATATTTTTAACTTTAACCTTTCAATCTCTAAAGTTTTAAACCTTTGCAATAGAAACAGTCACTTTGCAACAGCTTTTCAGCTTCCTGACTCAGTGACATCAATGAAAGGGTAATGTCAGTCTTAGGGACGTCAGTAGGAATGTTGGCAGGGCGGCTGACATTGGCAGAGGGGCATGGAGAATTTACCAGGTTATTTTCTGTTCTTGCGTGACACAGTAATGTGCTATATTTTCATTAACCAGAGTTAATCGAAACTCTGAATAGATTTCATGAAGGATAATTTAGGAACCCACTTTTATTCTGAGACATTATTAAATAAAGAAGGAACCAAAAAAAAAAAATGCTGCAGAATTTAGACTCTTTTGTTAGGCTCCTTCTATTAATCTTTTGGCATGTACTTGTGAAGAAAGCAAAATAAAATATAACCACAAGTGTTAATTTCTTTGTTAATGCTCATTTTTCTTATTTAAAAGTCATGCATGCACATTGTAGAAAATATGGAAAACTACAAAAAATATCCATGATTCTACTGTCTACATATAAATGCTTTTTAACGTCTTGGTATACGTATTCCAATTTTAAAAAGCGAATTTAAATACCTCCTCTATGCAGAGATCAGGCCATCATAGCTTCGGTGTGTTGGCCTTGATATTTGAAAATGCTGCTATCAATCTCTGGGTTTAAAAGGCTTGGGTTTTTAAATCTATTTCATCTTACTTCCTCCCATCAAAATTCGTGACTTTTGTATCACTCCATTAAATGGGATGTCGCCATTCTCAGTTCAATTTAACTCAACAAACTTTTTCTTTCTTTTTGTTTTTAAAAACGATAGCTACCACATCTTCTGTACTGTACTGGGTCAAGTGTAAGGATGGGGAGGGATGGGGAGATACAGATGTGAGGACTAGACACTTACTGATTCTATAAACTCATATTCACTTATTCTTTCAACAAATATTTATTGAACACCTACTGTATGCCAGGCATTGTCATGAGCACTGGGGATACAGTGAAGAACGATATGGAAAGGCCCCTACTTTCATGGGGCTGATGTTCTATTGGAGTAGATAGACAAAATTATATAAATAAATGAGATTATTTCAGAAACTGGTAAGTGATCTGAAGACAATAACTGAGGGATTAATAATAGAGAAAGCTGAGGGGTGCTACTTCAGAGTGGTGATGAGGGATTGCGTCTCTAAGGAGGTAGTAGTTTGGTTGAGACATGTATAATGGAAGGAGTCTGCCATGCAAAGAAGGGTTACTCCTTAATATTTTTGTTGAAGTCCAGTGGGTCAGCGCCCATACATGCATTGTGATTCACACCCTAGGTGAATTCTGATTAGATTGAAAGCTAATGGCTTGGTCTTGACAGCTTTTAAAAGTCAGACGTAAGAAGACACATCCACTTTTTGGTTTTGTGTGGCAGAATTGTGCTTTGTATCTGCTGAACCACAGACTTTATAGGGAAGCAATACTTTAAAATATCCTTTATCCTGAGGGGCCAAGATGGCGGCTTAGCAATGTGCACGTTTTAGTTCGTCTTCCAGAACAACTACTAAATAACCAGAAACAGTACAGAACAGCTCCCGGAGCCACAACAGTGACTGGAAACACAGCGTACCCCAGTCTGGACTGGCTGGACTGGCTGTGAGCCTCCCCAGAACCATGAGTTTCCCAAGCTGCAGTGGCCGGTGCCCCTCCCCCACGGCGGCTTCCCAGAGGGAAAGGCAAGACACTCTAGAAGCACCAGGGGTTGAGTCCAACCAAATACCAATTGTGGCATTAATTAACAAATTCTGACTACTAAAAATAGGCCCCCAGCTCAGGCGAACCTGGTCAAGGCGGAGGTCACTTATTGGGCTAACAGAAAAAGAGGAAAGGGGAGGAAATGGAGGTTTTTATGGCTGTGTTTCTACAGAGGCTTGGCTGCCTCTGGATTCAGTGGCAGGAAGACTCGGGTTGCAACTGCCCCAGGCATAGACAGAAATGGACTGCTTTCAGGGCTGTCTCCCATCTGTGCCTTCCCCAGGGGAGGGGTGAAGCCCAACTCAGGTGGAATCCCTCCCTCAAGGAGTTCAGAACCCAGGGCTTGGCAATTTGAAGCCATTAAAACCAGCCTACAACCTCTCCTCTGTCTCTACCATGCCCCCGGCAGGGAGAGTTTTCCAAAGTTAAAGATGCCTCAACATCTTTTGCTGGTGGGAACCGCAGGCAGACAAGTGACACATACTGGGCAGGATAAGAAAAACAGATCCCAGAGACTTCACAGGAAAGTCTTTTAACCTGCTGGGTCCCACCCTCAGGGAAAACTGATGCAGGTGACTCTTTCCTCCTGATAGGAGGCCAGTTTAGTCTAGGAAAATCCAGCTGGAGTCTATAATACCTACGTAGACCCTCCTAAGGGTGGGGAGGGAAAAGGCACCATATAAGCAGGGCAAGAAACAAGAAAACAAGAACTAAAAAATTCTCCTCTGTTAAACAAAACCTAAGCTAGAGGTCCAGAAAAAGTGGAACCGAAGGTCAAAGAACAGATAGACAACAAATTCATCTAGCAAGAAAACCCTAGGTAAGAGAAGTGAAAGCAATCTCCAGAATAAACTAATTAAGGTAATTAAATGTTTAGACGCCAACAAAAAATAACAAATCACACCAAGAAAATTGAAGATATGGCCCAGCCAAGGAACAAACCAATAGTTCAAATGATATACAACAGCTGAAACAATTAATTCAGAATATACGAACAGACATCGAAAAGCTCATCAAAAAACAAATCAATGAATTGAGGGAGGATATGAAGAAGGCAAGGAATGAACAAAAAGAAGAAATGGAAAGTCTGAAAAAACAAATCACAGAACTTATGGGAATGAAAGGCATAGTACAAGAGATGAAAGAAACAATGGAAACCTACAATGGTAGATTTCAAGAGACAGAGGGTAGGATTAGTGAACTGGAGGATGGAACATCTGAAATCCGACAAGAAACAGAAACTATAGGGGAAAAAAATGGAAAAATATGAGCAGGGACTCAGGGAATTGAATGATAATATGAAGCACACAAATATAAGTGTTGTGGGTGTCCCAGAAGGAGAAGAGAAGGGAAAAGGAGGAGAAAAACTAATGGAAGAAATTATCACTGAAAATTTCCCAACTCTTATGAAAGACCTAAAATTAGAGATCCAAGAAGTGCAGTGTACCCCAAAGAGAATAGATCCAAATAGACATTCTCCAAGACACTTACTAGTCAGAATGTCAGAGGTCAAAGAGAGAGAGAGGATCTTGAAAGCAGCAAGAAAAAAGCAATACATCACATACAAGGGAAACCCAATAAGACTATGTGTAGATTTCTCAGCAGAAACCATGGAGGTGAGAAGACAGTGGGATGATATATTTAAATTACTAAAAGAGAAAAACTGCCAACCAAGAAGTCTACATCCAGCAAAATTGTCCTTCAAAAATGAGGGAGAAATTAAAACATTTTCAGACAAAAAATCACTGAGAAAATTTCTGACCAAGAGACCAGCTCTGCAAGAAATACTAAAGGGAGCACTAGAGACAGATATGAAAAGACAGAAGAGAGTGGTGTGGAGAAGAGTGTAGAAAGAAGGAAAATTAGATATGACATATAAAATACAAAAGTCAAAATGGTAGAAGAAAGTACTACCCGTACAGTAATAACACTAATGTTAATGGATTGAACTCCCAAATCAAAAGACATAGACTGGCAGAATAGATTAAAAAACAGGATCCTTCTATATGCTGTCTACAAGGAACATGTCTTAGGCCCAAAGATAAACATAGGTTGAAAGTGAAAGGTTGGGAAAAGATATTTCATGCAAATAACAACCAGAAAAGAGCAGGAATAGCTATACTAATATCCAACAAATTAGACTTCAAATGTAAAACAGTTAAAAGAGACAAAGAAGGATACTATGCACTAATAAAAAGAACAATTCAACATGAAGACATAACAACCATAAATATGTATGCACCGAACCAGTATGCCCCAAAATACATGAGGCAAACACTGCAAACACTGAAAAGGGGAATAGACACATCTACCATAATAGTTGGAGACTTCAATTCCCCACTCTAATCAATGGACAGACCATCTAGACAGAGGATCAATAAAGAAACAAAGAATTTGAATATTACAATAAATGAGCTAGACTTAACAGATATTTATAGGACATTACACCCCACAACAGCAGGATACACCTTTTTCTCAAGTGCTCATGGATCATTCTCAAAGATAGACCATATGCTGGGTCACAGAGCAAGTCTCAACAAATTTAAAAAGATTGAAATCATACAAAACACTTTCTCAGATCATAAAGGAATGAAGTTGGAAATCAATAATAGACAGAGCACCAGAAAATTCACAAATACATGAAGGCTCAACAACACACTCTTAAAGAACCAGTGGACCTTGTGTTAATTTCTTTTTTTTTCCTTTTTTTCTTTCTTTCCGTTAATAAAAAAAAATAATAAAAACGGTTATGAGCAAAAACAAAAACAAAACAAAACAAACAAACAAAAAAAGTACCAGTGGACCAAGGAAGAAATTACAAGAGAAATCAATAAATATCTCAAGGCAAATGAAAATGAAAATACAACATATCAAAACTTATGGGATGCAGCAAAGGCAGTGCTAAGAGGGAAATTTATTGCCTAAATGCCTATATTAAAAAAGAAGAAAGGGCAAAAATTCAGGAATTAATTGTCCACTTGGAAGAACTAGAGAAAGAACAGCAAACTAACCCCAAAGCAAGCAAAAGGAAAGAAATAACAAAGATTAGAGCAGAAATAAATGAAATTGAGAACATGAAAACAATTGAGAAATCAATAAAACCAGAAGTCGGTTCTATGCGAAAATCAATAAGATTGATGGGCCCTTACCAAGATTGACAAAAAGAAGAAGAGAGAGGATGCAAATAAATAAGATCAGAAATGGAAGAGGAGACATAACCACTGACCCACAGAAAAAAAGGAAGTAATAACAGGATACTATAAACAACTTTATGCTAATAAATACAACAATGTACAGCTTCTTAGAAAGGCATGAACAACCAACTTTGACTCAAGAAGAAATAGATGACTTCAACAAACCAATCACAAGTAAAGAAATTGAATCAGTCATTAAAAAGCTCCCCCAAAAAGAAAAGTCCAGGACCAGACAGCTTCACATGTGAAATCTACCAAACATTCCAGAAAGAATTAGTACCAATCCTGCTCAAACTCTTCAAAAAAATTGAAGTGGAGGGAAAGCCACCTAATTCACTCTATGAAGCCAACATCAACCTGATACCAAAACCAGGCAAAGATATTACAAAAAAAGAAAACTACAGACCAATCTCTTTAATGAATATAGATGCAAAAATCCTCAACAAAATTCTAGCAAATCGAATCCAGCAACACATTAAAAGGGTTATACATCATGACCAAGTAGGATTCATCCCAGGTATGCAAGGATGGTTCAACATAAGAAAATCAATTAATGTAATACCATATCAACAAATCAAAGCAGAAAAACCACATGATCATCTCAATTGATGCAGAGAAGGCATTTGACAAAATTCAACATCCTTTCCTGTTGAAAACACTTCAAAGGATAGGAATTCAAGGAAAGTTCCTTAAAATGATAGAGGGAATATATGAAAAACCCACAGCTAATATCATCCTCAATGGGGAAAAACTGAAGATCAGGAATAAGACAAAGATGTCCACTATCAACACTGTTATTCAACATTGTGTTGGAAGTTCTGGCCAGAACAATTAGACAAGAAAAAGAAATATAAGGCACCAAAATTGGAAAGGAAGAAGTAAAACTATCACTGTTTGCAGATGATATGATACTGTATGTTTAAAACCCTGAAAAATCCACAGCAAAACTACTAGAGCTAACAAACGAGTATAGCAAAGTGGCAGGTTACAAGATTGACATTAAAAAATCTGTAGTGTTTCTATACACTAGTAATGAACTATCTGGGTGGGAAATCAAGAAACGAATTCCATTTACAATTACAACTAAAAGACTAAAATTCTCAGGAATAAATTTAACTAAAGAGACAAAAAACCTATACAAAGAAAACTACAAGAAACTGTTAAAAGAAATCGTAGGCCTAAATAGATGGAAGGGCATATCGTGTTCATGGATTGGAAGACTAAATATAGTTAAGATGTCAATTCTACCTAAATTGATTAACAGATTCAACGCAATACCAATCAAAATCCCAACAACTTACCTTTCAGAAATAGAAAAACCAATAGGCAAATTTTTCTGGAAGGGCAGGGTGCCCCGAATTGCTGAAAGTATCTTGAGGAAAAAAACCAAAGCTGGAAGCCTCACACTGCCTGACTTTAAGGCATATTATGAAGCCACAGTGGTCAAAACAGCATGGTACTGGCATAAAGATAGGTATATCGACCAATGGAATTGAACAGAGTGCTCAGATATAGACCCTCTCATCTATGGACATTTGCTCTTTGATAAGGCAGTCAAGTCAACTCACCTGGGACGGAACAGTCTCTTCAATAAATGGTGCCTAGAGAACTGGATATCCATATGCAAAAGAATGAAAGAGGACCTGTATCTCACACACTATAGAAAAGTTAACTCAAAATGGATCAAAGATCTAAACATTAGGTCTAAGACCATGAAACAGTTAGAGGAAAATGTAGGGAAATATATTATAAATCTTATAATTGGAGGCAGTTTTATAGACCTTACACCTAAAGAAAGAGCACTGAAGAAATAAATAAATAAATGGGAACTCCTCAAAATTAAACACTTTTGTGCATCAAAAAACTTCATGAAGAAAGTAAAAAGATAGCCTACACAATGGGAGACAATATTTGGAAATGGCATATCAGATAAAGGTCTTGTATCCAGAATTTATAAAGAGATTGTTCAACTCAACAACAAAAAGACAGCCAATCCAATTACAAAATGGGAAAAAGACTTGAACAGACACTTCTCAGAAAAGGAAATACAAATGGCCAAAAGGCACATGAAGAGATGCTCAACGTCCCTGGCCATTAGAGAAATGCAAATCAAAACCACAATGAGATATTATCTCACACCCACCAGAATGGCCATTATCAACAAAACAGAAAATGACAAGTGCTGGAGAGGATGTGGAGAAAGAGGCACACTTATTCACTGTCGGTGGGAATGTCAAATGGTGCAACCTCTGTGGAAGGCAGTTTGGCGGTTCCTCAAAAAGCTGAATATAGAATTGCCATATGACCCAGCAATACCATTGCTAGGTATCTACTCAGAGGACATAAGGGCAAAGACAAAAACGGACATTTGCACACCAATGTTTATAGCAGCATTATTTACAATTGCAAGGAGATGGAAACATTCAAAATGTCCATCGACAGAGGAGTGGCTATACAACCTGTGGTATATACATATGATGGAATATTATGCAGCTTTAAGACAAAATAAACTTATGAAGCATGTAATAACATGGATGGACCTAGAGAACATTGTGCTGAGTGAGACTAGCCCAAAACTAAAGGACAAATACTGTATGGTCACACTGATATGAATTGACATTAGTGAATAAACTTGAAATATTTCGTTGGTAACAGAGACCATCAGGAGATAGAAATAGGGTAAGATATTGGGTGATTGGAGCTGAAGGGATACAGACTGTGCAACAGGACTGGATACAAAAACTCAGAAATGGACAGCACAATACTACCCAACTGTAATACAATTATGTTAAAACACTGAATGAAGCTGCATGTGAGAATGATAGAGGGAGGAGGACTGGGGACATAAATGAAATCAGAAAGAAAGATAGATGTTAAAGATCGAGATGGTATAATCTAGGAATGTCTAGAGTGTATAATAATAGTGAAATGTACAATGTGCAATTTTAAAAATGTTTTTGCATGAGGAAGAACAAAGGAATGTCATTATTGCAGGGTGCTGAAAATAGATGGTAATTAATATTTTAAAATGTCACCTTATGTGTGATACTAAAGCAAAAATGTTTGTTACAAAATTTTATTTTGAATAGTGCATTTCCTAATATAACTTATGTAGATAGTTTGATTGAACGTCATAAGTACTTGGAATCTCAGGTAGGACATGAGATTTTGTTGGTTTGTCCAGAGTGATGCCCCGATGAATCCCAGAGTGATTAGATCAGTGAGTGGAAAAGTATTTGCAAAGCCCCCTTCGGGGAATGGTGAGAACAGGGAGAAATTCAACTTCCCCAAGTTGAATTCTTGATATCCTCACAAACAGTATGGACAACCAAAGCTATAGGCTGAGCCCCCAGTCTTGGGGTTTGTTCAAATGAAACTTAACCCCGCAAAGGATAGGTCAAGTCTACTTAAAATTTAGGCCTAAGAGTCACCCCCAGGAGAGCCTCTTTTGTAGCTCAGATGTGGCCTCTCACTCCAGCCAACACAACGAGCAGTCTCACCACCTTCCCCCTATCTACGTGGGACATGACTCCCAGGGGTGTGGACCTTCCTGGCAACGCGGGTCAGAGATCTTGGAATGGGCTGAGACTCAACATCAAGGCCTTGAGAAAAACCCTGGAATGAGCTGAGATATAGCATCAAGGGATTGAGAAAACCTTCTTAACCAAAAGGGGGAAGAGTGAAATGAGACAAAGTTTCAAAGGCTGAGAGATTTCAAACAGAGTCAAGAGGTTATCCTGGAGGTTATTCTTATGCATCAAGTAGATATCATCTTGTTATTCTGGATGTGGTGGAGAGGCTGGAGGGAACTGCCTGAAAATGTAGAGCTGTGTTCCAGTAGCCATGTTTCTTGAGGATGATTGAATAATGATACAGCTGTCACAATGTTATGTGTGATTGTGAAAACCTTGTGTCTGATGCTTCTTTTATCTACCTTGACAACAAAGGAGTAGAACATGTGGAATAAAAATAAATAATAGGGGGAACAAATGCTAAAATAAATTTAGTTTGAAATGCTAGTGATCAATGAAAGCGAGGGGTAAGGGGTATGGTAGATATAATCTTTTTTTTTTCTTCCTGTGTTCGTTTTATTTCTTTTTCTATTGTCTTTTTATTTTTTTTTCTGAATTAATGCAAATGTTCTAAGAAATGATGAATATGCAACTAAGTGATGATATTGTGAATTACTGATTATGTATGTTGATGTTTTATTTGGTTTCTTAATTTTTTTAATAAATAAATTTTTAAAAAATATCCTTTATCCCATAATGCAAAATATTTTCTTTTGAGCAATGCTTTGGGCTGCCACTTTACTTAAATGAAGGGGAAGAGGTGGAGAATAATTTATTAACAATAATACTATGTGCCAAGTTTTAAGCTCTGGGCTATACAATTTAATACATTATAATCATTACTATTATTCTTAGTTATAGCAATAATGAATTTATATGCATCTAAGAAAATAACCTGAAAATAAACAATGCAGAAGCAGACAGAATTACAAAGAAAACAACTGACCAGTGAAGAAACATTGGGGGAGATATCTACAAGCTTCTACAGAAAACTATCAAGCAGACAACATATTATTAAGAGACAGAAGGTTTGAAGAACTAAATCAACACGTTTTCTAATAGATATGCAGTCTCCAACCAATAAATAGAGAAAATGAATTCTTTTTGAGTGCATAGAGACTACTTACAAAAAAAATTGACCACATGTTATACTAGAACACAGGAAATCTCAACAAACTTCAATGAATCAATATCATTTATACCACTTCATTTTGCCACAGTAAAACTAAATCAGAAATCCACCATAAAAGGTCATTGAAAACAAAGCAGCGGTGGAGCGGGCAGAGCGTGGCCGAGCAAAGCCGGAACCGGAGCGGGGCTGCAGGAGCTGGGCTGGGTCGGGACCGCCCGGGATGCTCTTTAAACTGAAAAAGGACAACTAGACCCCCAAGCTTGTCGAAGGCACGGCCAAGCCCAGCAGCTCAGGCAAAGATGCAGAGGCGAGAACTCCGAGAAGGCCCAGCCCCATCATCCACCAAGCGTCCCAGCAATAGCACCCCTCCCCCCAGGCAGCTAAGCAATATCAAGTATTCAGGGGGGCTCCAGATAGTCAAGAAAGACCGGCAGCACAGCTCCTCCCACTTAAACCTCTGCAAGAATTGGGAGCTACAGAAGCTTTCTGCCCTAAAGATTCGCCGACCCTGGAGCGGGGGGAGCTGTTTATCCAGAAGCTCTGCCGGTGCTGCGCCCTTTTGGTCTTTGTGTCAGACCCCCCCAGTGATCTCAAATTCAAAGAGGTGAAGCGAGCAGGACTCAACGGGGTGGTGGAGTGTATCATCCACAGCAGCGATGTTGTCACAGAGGCGCGTACCCTGAGGCTGTCACCATGTTTTCAGTGAACCTCTTCCGGACTCCCACCAGAGCCGAGTTCCACCCAGAGGTAGATAAGCCCACCCTGCATGCTGCCTGGCCACATCTCCAGCTTGTATACGAGTTCTTCTTACGTTTTCCTGAGTCTCCTGATTTCCAGCCAAACATAGCCATGAAGTTCCCTGACCAGAAGTCTAGCCTTGCCCTCCTGGACCTGTCCGATGGTGAGGGTCCTGGAGAACGGGGCTTCCTCAAGACCGTCTTGAGTTGCATCTACCCGAAGCTGTTCTCAGAAAAGCACAGAAGAGGAAGTTTTTGGGTCTCCAGGCCTGTATCCGTCTGCAGATCAGCCATCTCTTCTACAGGTTTATCTATGAGATGGAGCATCACAACGGAATTGCCGAGCTCCTGGAGATTCTAGGCATCATTATCAATGACTTTGCCCTGTCCCTTAAGGAAGAGCACAAGATGTTCCTCATTCATGTCCTGCTTCCCCTTCACAAGGTCAAGCCCATGAGTATTTATCACCCTCAGTTGGCATACTGCGTTGTACAATTCCTAGAGAAGGAGAGCTGTCTGACCAAGCTGGTGATTGTAGGAATTCTTAAGTTCTGGCCCAAGACCCACAGCCCCAAGGAGATGATGTTCGTGAATGAGCTGGAGGAGATTCTGGATGGCATTGAACCTTCAGAATTGAGCGAGGTGATGGAACCACTCTTCCGTCAGCTTGCCAAGTGTGTCTCCAGCTCCCATTTCCAGGTGGCAGAGTGTGCTCTTTATTACGGGAACAACAAGTACATCGTGAGCCTGATAAGTGACAATGGTGCCCAAGTCCTCCCCATCATGTTCCCTGCACTGTACAGGAACTCCTACAGCCACTGGAATAAGACAATCCATGGGCTGATCTACAGTGCCTTGAAGCTGTTCATGGAGATGAATCAGAAGTGATTTGACGACTGTACACAGCAGTACAAGCCAGAGAAGCAGAGGGCCAGTTCCGAATGAAGGAAAGAGAAGAGGCAAAGGATTGAAGAGCTTGCCTGGCTTATCCCTCAGTGTCCCATGTTCCAAGCTCCTCCACCACTGCCCCTGGGGTACTCGATAGAGACAGAAACCCCCACAGCAGAGGACATCCAACTTCTGAAGGGAACGGTGGAACAGAGGCTGTGCAGATGCTGAAGGACATCAAGAAGGAGACGGTATGACTTCGATGGAAGTCAGGACTGCCCCAGAACGTGTATACCATCAAGGCACTGGAGGGCCACTGGAGGGCCACAAGCAGGCAGAAGAGTTCCTAACTGCCAGCTGGGAAGTTTTCTGACCCCGTCACCTTCCCACCCCTCAAGGTCACAGCCCACTCAGCCCGGGATGCTGCCCTGGCCCTCAGCCCTCTGCTCCCCACTGGCTGACTTGGGCAAGGCAGTGACTTCTAGCTCCTCTAGGGAGAGGCATGTGGGCACCTGAAGCAGAGACACCCGCATGGTGGCCCCTCTTCTCCCTAAAATGTGTTCATGCCTTCCTGTGGCTGGTGCAGACAGGCTGAGCACTGAAATCTTAGCACTCGGACAACCTGGAGGTGTCCATCCCCTCCTGCTCCTAACCCCACAGCTACCCGAAGCTGTTCTCAGAAAAGCACATACACACACATACACACACATACCTCTCTCCTCTACCTTTCATCCTCATTTAAACTTCAGGTGTTTTCCTTCTCTCCTCCCCCTGCAGAGGCATGTAGGCAACACTAGGAAATTATTCTCCCCTAAGTCATGGCAAGCTCCGTTGGCCCCTGGAGTGGAGCCACCCCCTCAACAGCACAAATGGGCCCCCAGCTGCTGCCAGCAGTGTGCAGGCTGAAAGGGTTGTGTCATTTCTTCCTACCCCCCTTCCTGACTGAGACAACATTGTGGAGAGGTCAACAAGAGAAAAGTACAGGCAGTGAACAATAGGTGATGAAGACAGGGGCCCAGATGGACTAAGGAGGACAGGAAGGCTGAGCGCTCTACCCTGTGCCCCTTCTTTGGGGAATAGCAGCCCTACAATCACAGAGGTGGAAGGGACCACCCTGGGACTGATTGCTTTCCTATACTATTGGTTCCCAAAGCTGGAAGGAAGCAGGGTGCAGTGCCCCTAACATGGCTCCCCGCAGCATCTATTTATTTCGGTTGGTGCCCTCACTTGCCCATTTTGGGTACCTTGGAGGGGCAAGAGGCTGAGGCAGGCCGAATCCAGGTTCTAGGGGCACAGGCAGTGTGGCTCTTGGCTGAATACCCAGGGTGCTTTGTTCTCTGCAGGGTGATACATACTAAGGAGGGCTGGGCTTGGGCCAAGGCCCCCATATGGACAGAACTGAATAAAGTGGGTCTAGGATCCAAGATGGTGTCTTAGTAAGGTACATGCGTCTTAGTTCCTCCGACTCCAAATCAACTAATAGGTGAACAGAAACAGTACAGAACAGCTCCCGGGGCTACAGCAGGGAATGGACACACAGCGTAACCCAGTCTGGGCTGGTTAGTCTGACTGCGAAACTCGGCTGCGGTGAGTGAGATCCCCGAGCGGCGGGCGATTTCCCGAGCAGCCGCAGCTGTGGTGGTCTGAACTAATCCCTCCCTCCTTCCCGGGCTGGCTGAGAGACTCGGAGAGACAAGCTTCCCAGCCAAGGCGGCCGGCGCCACACTTTTGCGGGCGGCTTCGAGTCTCGGCTTCGAGTCCGCAGCTACGAGTCTCGGATCAGAGGGCTATACAAAGTCTGGGCTGGCAAGTCTGACTGCGACTCTTGGCTGCGGCGAGACCCCCGAGCGGCGGGCGATTTCCCGAGCAGCCGCAGCTGCGGCGGTCCGAGCTAATCCCTCCCTCCTTCCCGGGCTGGCTGAGGGACGCGGAGAGACAAGCTTCCCAGCCAAGGCAGCCGGCGCCACACTTTTGCGGGCGGCTTCGAGTCTCGGCTTCGAGTCCGCGACTACGAGTCTCGCATCAGAGGGCTATCCAAAGTCTGGGCTGGCAAGTCTGATTGCGAGACTTGGCTGCGGCGAGACCCCCGAGCAGCCGCAGCTGCAGCGGTCCGAGCTAATCCCTCCCTCCTTCCCGGGCTGGCTGAGAGACTCGGAGAGACAAGCTTCCCAGCCAAGGCGGCCGGCGCCACACTTTTGCGGGCGGCTTCAAGTCTCGGCTTCGAGTCCGCAGCTACGAGTCTCGGATCAGAGGGCTATACAAAGTCTGGGCTGGCTAGACTGACTGCGAGACTAGGCTGCGGTGAGACCCCCGAGTGGCGCGTGATTTCCCGATCAGCGGCAGCTGCGGTGGTCCGAGCTACTCCCTCCCTCCTTTCCGGGCCGGCTGAGAGTATTGGAGAAGCAAGTTTCCCAAGCCGAGGCAGGCGGCACCCCTCTTTTGCGGGCGGCTTCGAGTCTCTGCTTCGAGTCCGCGGATACAAGTCTCGGATAGGAGGGCTATCCAAGCAGCGGTAGCCCCCCCCCACGGGAGGCTTCCTGGTCCGGTGGGGAATCCCCCAGGCCCACTGCAGCCCGCAACCAGCCACAGGGTCCCCTCAAGCCGCGGCAGCTGACGCCCCCACCACGCGCGGCCCCTGAACCAACGGAGAGAATTGGATCCGAAATCCCCAGGCCACGGAGATCGGTGACTGGGGGAGACCCATTCCAAACACTTGAGACAAACGTGTGCCACGTGCGCCACATACTGGGCAAGATAAGAAAAACAGATCCCAGAGATTTCACAGAAAAATATTACAACCTTGCTGGGTCCAACACCAAGAGAAATCTGAATAAATGCCCAGATGCCAGCAGTAGAAGATAACTGTCCACGCTCAAAAGATTGAGAATATGGCTCAGTCAAAGGAACAAACCAATAGCTCAAATGAGACACAAGAGCTGAGACAACTAATGCTGAATATACGAACAGAAATGGAAAACCTCTTCAAAAATGAAATCGATAAATTGAGGGAGGACATGAAGAGGACATGGGCTGAACATAAAGAAGAAATAGAAAAACTGAAAAAACAAATCGCAGAACTTATGGAAGTGAAGGATAAAGTAGCAAACATAGAAAAAATAATGGATAGCTACAATGATAGATTTAAAGAGACAGAAGATAGAATTAGTGAATTGGAGGATGGAACATCTGAATTCCAAAAAGAAACAGAAACTATAGGGAAAAGAATGGAAAAATTTGAACAGGGTATCAGGGAACTCAAGGACAATATGAACCGCACAAATATACGTGTTGTGGGTATCCCAGAAGGAGAAGAGAAGGGAAAAGGAGGAGAAAAACTAATGGAAGAAATTATCACTGAAAATTTCCCAACTCTTATGAAAGACCTAAAATTACAGATCCAAGAAGTGCAGCGCACCCCAAAGAGATTAGACCCAAATAGGCGTTCTCCAAGACACTTACTAGTTAGAATGTCAGAGGTCAAAGAGAAAGAGAAGATCTTGAAAGCAGCAAGAGAAAAACAATCCATTACATACAAGGGAAACCCAATAAGACTTTGTGTAGATTTCTCAGCAGAAACCATGGAAGCAAGAAGACAGTGGGATGATATATTTAAAATACTAAAAGAGAAAAACTGCCAACCAAGACTCCTATATCCAGCAAAATTATCCTTCAAAAATGGGGGAGAAATTAAAACATTCTCAGACAAAAAGTCACTGAAAGAATTTGTGACCAAGAGACCAGCTCTGCAAGAACTACTAAAGGGAGCACTAGAGTCAGATACAAAAAGACAGAAGACAGAGATATGGAAAAGAGTGTAGAAAGAAGGAAAATCAGATATGATATATATAATATAAAAGGCAAAATGGTAGAGGAAAATATTATCCAAACAGTAATAACACTAAATGTCAATGGACTGAATTCCCCAATCAAAAGACATAGATTGGCAGAATGGATTAAAAAACAGGATCCTTCTATATGCTGTCTACAGGAAACACATCTTAGACCCAAAGATAAACATAGGTTGAAAGCAAAAGGTTGGGAAAAGATATTTCATGCAAATAACAACCAGAAAAGAGCAGGAGTGGCTATACTAATATCCAACAAATTAGACTTCAAATGTAAAACAGTTAAAAGAGACAAAGAAGGACACTATATATTAATAAAAGGAACAATTAAACAAGAAGACATAACAATCATAAATATTTATGCACCGAATCAGAATGCCCCAAAATACGTGAGGAATATACTGCAAACACTGAAAAGGGAAATAGACTCACATACCATAATAGTTGGAGACTTCAACTCACCACTCTCATCAATGGACAGAACATCTAGACAGAGGATCAACAAAGAAATAGAGAATCTGAATATTACTATAAATGAACTAGACTTAATAGACATTTATAGGACATTACATCCCACAACAGCAGGATACACCTTTTTCTCAAGTGCTCATGGATCATTCTCAAAGATAGACCATATGCTGGGTCACAAAGCAAGTCTTAACAAATTTAAAAAGATTGAAATTTTACACAACACTTTCTCGGACCATAAAGGAATGATGTTGGAAATCAATAATAGGCAGAGTGCCAGAAAATTCACAAATACGTGGAGGCTCAACAACACACTCCTAAACAACGACTGGGTCAAAGAAGAAATTGCTAGAGAAATTAGAAAATACCTCGAGGCGAATGAAAATGAAAACACAACATATCAAAACTTATGGGATGCAGCAAAGGCAGTGCTAAGAGGGAAATTTATTGCTCTAAATGCCTATATCAGAAAAGAAGAAAAGGCAAAAATTCAGGAATTAACTATCCATTTGGAAGAACTGGAGAAAGAACAGCAAGCTAACCCCAAAGCAAGCAAAAGGAAAGAAATAACAAAGATTAGAGCACAAATAAATGAAATTGAAAACATGAAAACAATAGAGAAAATCAATAAGGCCAGAAGTTGGTTCTATGAGAAAATCAATAAGATTGATGGGCCCTTAGCAAGATTGACAAAAAGAAGAAGAGAGAGGATGCAAATAAATAAGATCAGAAATGGAAGAGGAGACATAACTACTGACCTCACAGAAATAAAGGAGGTAATAACAGGATACTATGAACAACTTTACGCTAATAAATACAACAATTTAGAGGAAATGGATGGGTTCCTGGAAAGACATGAACAACCAACTTTGACTCAAGAAGAAATAGATGACCTCAACAAACCAATCACAAGTAAAGAAATTGAATTAGTCATTCAAAAGCTTCCTAAAAAGAAAAGTCCAGGACCAGACGGCTTCACATGTGAATTCTATCAAACATTCCAGAAAGAATTAGTACCAACTCTCCTCAAACTCTTCAAAAAAATCGAAGCGGAGGGAAAACTACCTAATTCATTCTATGACGCCAACATTACCCTCATACCAAAACCAGGCAAAGATATTACAAGAAAAGAAAACTACAGGCCAATCTCTCTAATGAATATAGATGCAAAAATCCTCAATAAAATTCTAGCAAATCGTATCCAACAACACATTAAAAGAATTATACATCATGACCAAGTAGGATTCATCCCAGGTATGCAAGGATGGTTCAACATAAGAAAATCAATTAGTGTAATACACCATATCAACAAATCAAAGCAGAAAAATCACATGATCATCTCAATTGATGCAGAGAAGGCATTTGACAAGATTCAACATCCTTTCCTGTTGAAAACACTTCAAAGGATAGGAATACAAGGGAACTTCCTTAAAATGATAAAGGGAATATATGAAAAACCCACAGCTAATATCATCCTTAATGGGGAAAAATTGAAAACGTTCCCCCTAAGATCAGGAACAAGACAAGGATGTCCACTATCACCACTATTATTCAACATTGTGTTGGAGGTTCTAGCCAGAGCAATTAGACAAGAAAAAGAAATACAAGGCATCAAAATTGGAAAGGAAGAAGTAAAACTATCACTGTTTGCAGATGATATGATACTATACGTCGAAAACCCGGAAAAATCCACAACAAAACTACTAGAGCTAATAAATGAGTACAGCAAAGTAGCAGGTTACAAGATCAACATTCAAAAATCTGTAGCATTTCTATACACTAGCAATGAACAAGCTGAGGGGGAAATCAAGAAACGAATCCCATTTACAATTGCAACTAAAAGAATAAAATACCTAGGAATAAATTTAACTAAAGAGACAAAAAACCTATATAAAGAAAACTACAAAAAACTGCTAAAAGAAATCACAGAAGACCTAAACAGATGGAAGGGCATACCGTGTTCATGGATTGGAAGACTAAATATAGTTAAGATGTCAATCCTACCTAAATTGATTTACAGATTCAATGCAATACCAATCAAAATCCCAACAACGTATTTTTCAGAAATAGAAAAACCAATAAGCAAATTTATCTGGAAGGGCAGGGTGCCCCGAATTGCTAAAAACATCTTGAGGAAAAAAAACGAAGCTGGAGGTCTTTCACTGCCTGACTTTAAGGCATATTATGAAGCCAGAGTGGTCAAAACAGCATGGTATTGGCATAAAGATAGATATATCGACCAATGGAATCGAATAGAGTGCTCAGATATAGACCCTCCCATCTATGGACATTTGATCTTTGATAAGGCAGTCAAGCCAACTCACCTGGGACAGAACAGTCTCTTCAATAAATGGTGCCTAGAGAACTGGATATCCATATGCAAAAGAATGAAAGAAGACCCATATCTCACACCCTACACAAAAGTTAACTCAAAATGGATCAAAGATCTAAACATTAGGTCTAAGACCATAGAACAGTTAGAGGAAAATGTTGGGAGATATCTTATGAATCTTACAATTGGAGGCGGTTTTATGGACCTTACACCTAAAGCAAGAGCAATGAAGAAGGAAATAAATAAATGGGAACTCCTCAAAATTAAACACTTTTGTGCATCAAAGAACTTCATCAAGAAAGTAGAAAGACAGCCTACACAATGGGAATCAATATTTGGAAACGACATATCAGATAAAGGTCTAGTATCCAGAATTTATAATGAGATTGTTCAACTCAACAACAAAAAGATAGCCAACCCAATTACAAAATGGGAAAAAGACTTGAATAGACACCTCTCAGAGGAGGAAATACAAATGGCCAAAAGACACATGAAGAGATGCTCAATGTCCCTGGCCATTAGAGAAATGCAAATCAAAACCACAATGAGATATCATCTCACACCCACCAGAATGGCCATTATCAACAAAACAGAAAATGACAAGTGCTGGAGAGGATGCGGTGAAAGAGGCACACTTATCCACTGTTGGTGGGAATGCCAAATGGTGCAACCACTGTGGAAAACAGTTTGGCAGTTCCTCAAAAAGCTGAATATAGAATTGCCATACGACCCAGCAATACCATTGCTGGGAATCTACTCAAAGGAATTAAGGGCAAAAACTCAAACAGACATTTGCACACCAATGTTTATAGCAGCGTTATTTACAATTGCAAAGAGATGGAAACAGCCAAAATGTCCATCAACAGACGAGTGGCTAAACAAACTGTGGTATATACATACGATGGAATATTATGCAGCTTTAAGGCAGGATAAACTTATGAAGCATGTAATAACATGGATGGACCTAGAGAACATTATGCTGAGTGAGTCTAGCCAAAAACTAAAAGACAAATACTGTATGGTCCCAATGATGTGAATCGACACTCGAGAATAAACTTGGAATATGTCATTGGTAACAGAGTTCAGCAGGAGTTAGAAACAGGGTAAGATAATGGGTAATTGGAGCTGATGGAATACAGACTGTGCAATAGGACTAGATACAAAAACTCAAAAATGGACAGCACAATAATACCTAATTGTAAAGTAATCATGTTAAAATACTGAACGAAGCTGCATCCGAGCAATAGGTTCTTGTTTTGTTTTGTTTTGTTTGTTTTGTTCTTATTATTATTACTTTTATTTTTTTTTCTCTATATTAACATTGTATATTTTTTTCTGTTATACTGCTAGTTCTTCTAAACCGATGTAAATGTACTAAGAAATGATGATCATGCATCTATGTGATGATGTTAAGAATTACTGATTGCATATGTAGAATGGTATGATGTCTAAAAAAAAAAAAAAAAATGGTCAGCACAATACTGCCTAACTGTAATGTAATTATGTTGGAACGCTGAATGAAGCTGCATCTGATCTATAGTTTTTTTTTGTTTTTTTTTTCTTTCTCTTATATATTTTTGTACTTTTTATTTTTATTTGTGTTTTCTCTGTGTTATCACTTTATTCCTTTTTCTGTTGTCGTGCTATTTCTTTCTCTAAATCGATGCATATGTACTGAGAAATGATGACCATACACCTATGTGATGATATTAAGAATTACTGATTGCATATGTAGAATGGATTGATTTCTAATGTTGTGTTAGTTAATTTTTTTAATTAATAAAAAAAAAATAATTGTTCAAAAAAAAAATAAAAAAAATAAAGTGGGTCTATGAGAAAAAAATAAAATGAAAAGAAAAACAAAGCAGACATGCTTGGAAATTTGAAAACGCATTCCTAAATAACTAACTGTGAAAAAGGGCATCACAAGAGAAATGATAAAATATTTAACATGAAATGTCACTAGAGGTTTCTATTAAAACTCTGCAGCTAGAAGAATACTCAGAAGAAAATTTATAACTGCAACTGCACTAATTAAAATACAGGAGAGAGAAGAATTGAATTTTGTTCAACTCAAGAACCAAGAGAAAGTCGTAGAGTAAGCAGAAACAAGATAGAAGAAAGTAAAAATTAATGAAATGAAAAACAAGAAAATGACAAAAAGGATCAGCAAAGATAAAAGGTGTTTCTGTGGGGAAATAGTAAAACAATAAAACAAACTTCCAACAAGACTGAAAAAGGGAACCAAAAGAAAAGGCATAAATGCCCAAAGTTAGGAATAAAGAAGGTGATATGACTAAAATAGAGACTTTTAAAATCCCAATGGAATATGATCAGCTTTGCATCTTTAAATTTGAAAACCTAAAGAAAATGTAAATTTCCAAAAATTAGCAAATTTGGCTTGGGAATAAACAGGAAACTTGAATAAATCTAACTATAAAAGAAATGAAATGATAAATGAAAGTAAACCCTCCTCAATAAAAAGATCCCCCACTTACGTGGACAGAGATGAGGTCACAGGTGAGTGGGGAAGGCATGGATTCTTCAAGAAATGGCACTGGGACAAATACATTTATTATATTACCATTCTGTTCTGTTTCTATTATTTTTTTCTCCATTTCATAGTTGAGGAACCTGGGGCTTGGAGAGCTTAAATCAGCAGGCCGAGGCCTGAGAGGTGGCGTGGACCCAGCTGCATGGGGGCCAGGGGCACTCAGCTCCAGGTGTGTTTGCCTCAGCCTGCGTTTCCCACCTCCCTGATGGGGTTGTGTCAGGAATGGAGGTTACAGAGCATGGCTAACAAAGGGCTCCACTGATGACAATTTCAAAATAGAGAAAATGAAAGGAAGCCACACTTTGAGCTTCCCCTTATCTCATTGAGAGGCCTCACCTCAGAAGCAAAATGAGCGGCTTTGCTGGTGCTGAAATGGAAAGCAATGCACACCTTGTCAATATCAACTCTGCAACAACTCCCAGAGAGAGAGGGGTTTTCCTTTTTATACAATGGCGTTTAAGATGTATTTCAAGGTAAAGGAGTTTTCCCTTTAGTAGAGAAAGTAGTACTTTAAAGTGCTGAAGCCAAGACCTAAATCAATAATACATAACATAACATAATATAATATAATATGTTCTCTATATAATGAATTCTCCGTACAATATATTCCTTGTATAATGTACTCTTTATATAATTGCCCCAATACATTTCACCAAAGTCATGGTAATCGTAGCAACCCATTAAAAGTTTATTTTATGTATGCCTATATTTATACCATACCTTAATTTAAAAAGGAAAATGCAAACTTTAAAATATGCAAACAATATTAAATTATGCAATAGATTGTAAATATATTAGTACATAATATAAAGAAAACTAAAGGCAGAATAATAAAGTGGAAGGTTATATTAACTGATATATAAACTTTAAAAACTCTAACCTTACTAGAATTTATTTGCATTATCCCATTTCATTCTTAACACAACCCTATGAAGCGGGCAGGTTAGGAATTGTTAACCTAATTTTACAGATGAGGAAACTGAGGTACAAAGAGCTTAAACGATCTTCCCAGGGTAAAAGAACTAGCAGATATAAGGCTGGGATCAAATCCAAGGTTTCATTACTTTGAGCCAAAGATCAACAAATTCTGATGCTCAAGTTGCCAGGGTTGGGGAGGTTCCAGGGAAAAGTAGGGATGAATGGACATTGTGTCTTGGCCCACTTGACTCTCTTTTGGGCTGTCTTCAGGTATGGTTCAAGGCCCTCCTGCTGCCTGGTGGCTGCCCATGCTACTACCAGAGCCCCTGCCATCCTCCACGCTGCCCACCCCATCCTAGGTGAGTGGTTCCATTCAGGATTAGAGATATGTATGTGAAGGCAAGTCATGAACCAAAAGGTTATAGGGAACTGACATTTTAGTTTCAATAAAACAAAGACCTTTCTGACTACAAGGCTGTCCCAAAGTAGAGTGGGCTATGTGGATGAGGGGAGGCATGGCTAGGTCATGGGCTCCCCTCCGTGCAGAGATTCCAGCACAGGCCTGGTGCCCACCTGTCAGGGTCAGACTATGGGCAGGATCCCTGCAGCCTCTTCCTGATTGGATTAGATGCTTCTGACCTTGCTTCTACTTCCTCCAGTCAGTGAGGGAATCTGTGCAGATGTGCCACTGTTGCCATGCACCGTGTTTCTTAGGCATTCTTTTTACAGGAGTTTTTTGGAGTTAATGCCCTCAATCAAAGGTGTGACTGCATGCAAGAGAATTCCCTGGGGATGGGAATTCTGGGCTGCTGGGGATGAGGACAGGGTAGCTTTTAACACCCTGTAATTTCACCATGGGAAAAGCCACCCACCCTAGGTAAGCTAGCCTCTAGGACAACGTGGGCCTATTTATAGGTTCTTTCCAAAACTTATATTTTTAAGTTGGCATTAGAAGTTTTTCCTTAAAATTACTGAACTGTGTCCCTATTTTAAAAAATCATTTCTCAGTGAATTTTAATACTGGGGAACTTCTTAGCAGTAAAGCAACCTTGCACTTTAGTCCATCCTGATCTCACAGTGGTACCTCCATCAAACTACAGCAGTAAGCCTGGACAGGGAGGTGCCAAGGGGCACAACAAACCCTCAGCCTGTGTTGCTGCCTTCTAAAGAGGACCTGCCTTAGTTTGCCCATCTACTATGACAGATACCCACATTTGGGGCTGGCTTAAACCATGGGAATCTATTGTCTCAAGGTTTTGGAGTCTAGAAGTCCAAAACCAAGGAGTCAGCAAGCCCATGCTTTCTCCCTGAACACTGCAACACTCTGACACTGACTTGCCACAGTGTTTGGCTTGCGTCTCTCTCTCTATCACATTGCAATCCTGTCTTCTTTGTGTCTGTTCTTCCAGTTTCCAGGGATTTCTGGCTTCTGGCTCCTCTCCCTGTGGTTTTCTCTTGTAATGCAGATCAAGGCCCACCCTGATTCAGTTGGGCCATACCTTAACAGGGTTTTAGAAGATCCAATCCACAAACGAGTCCACATCCTGACTCACCTTAACATATTCAAAGATACTATTTACAGATGATTTCACACCCACATAACGTGGATTTGGATTAAGAACATGTCCTTTCTCTGCTACATAATTCAGTCTATCACAGGTCCAGTTTCAACATTTTAGAGGTAATATATGCTGATGATGCAATTACTAAGACTATCATGAAAAGATGTTGGAAGAAACAGAGCAAATGCAAGATGATGAGACCTGTAGATAAAATCTCTAAAGGGTGGCGCCTGATCAGTGTATGTCCTCATCCTAATCTAGGTGCAGCACTCCTTGGCCCCCCATATTCATCCCATCCTCAGCCTAGGTTCCAGTGACCCCTGTCAACCAATACATGCACCCACAGCTCCTTTGTCCCAAATGTGTACTAGGCACTGCCTTTAAGGAGCTTAAGTCTATCTATTTATTCTGCATACCTCAGAAAAGGATTAAAAGCAGTTTCAGAGAAAAAGCAAGAGTAACAACATGAAATGAGGCTAATACAAAAAAAAAAAAAAGCAAACCTAGAGGGAAGTAACTGAAACTGTTGAACTGTCTTCCAGTAGCCTTGATTCTTGAAGACGATTGTATAATGATATAGCTTTTACAATGTGCCTGTGTGATTGTGAAAACCTTGTGTCTGATGCTCCTTTTATCCAGGATATGGACAGGTGAGTAAAAAAAAAATAAGGATACAAATAAATACTAATGGAGTGAATAAAGGGTGAAAAATTAGGTAGATAGAAATACTAGTGGTCAATGAGAGGGAGAGGTGAGGGGTGTGGGATGCATGAAATTTTTCTTTTTTTCTTTTTCTTTTTCTAGACTGATGCAAATGTTCTAAAAATGATCATGTTGATGAATACACAATTATGTGATGTGATTATGAGCCATTGATTGTATACTATGGATGAAATGTATGTGGGTGAAGATTTCTCAGTAAAAATATAAATTTTTTAAATGCAAACCATTAGAGAAGAATCATAAAATCAAATACCTTTAGGGATGCCAACAGGTAGCATGTGCATAGGAAGTGATAATTGTGTTTACAACAGGGAGTGGACGGGGTTTGGAGCAACTAAATACTATTTACCTAGCTAGAAGGCATTCAGACTAAATTTGTAAGAAATCCTAGCAAACTTACCTTCAGCTTCAACTACTTACAGGCAAGTGTTTGTGACCCTTACGTAGAATGCTACACATTTGCTAAGAGAGTGCCACAAATCTGACTTGGGCACTCTAGCAGCCAATGTGAAAAAAAGAAGTTTAGCCGGTTACACAGTTCTCAGGAAGGTAAGATAAAAATCAAGCAGTCATTCAGAAGTCCACAGAAGGCTTATTGATTTAGAGATCAGAAAGAAATTTCTCCTGAGGGTCTCATAGAAAGAACAGTAGCAAGTGGCAAAAACCATTTAAAATTTTTAAGAAAACCAAAAAACACCAGACATATCCCATGAGGTTTTTCTCATCCTTATGCCCCATTCAAGGCCCATTATTTCACAGAATGGTATCATAAAAGCAGTGCTGCCAGAGGCCAGTCCAGTGTGGTCCAGTGAGAAGCAGAGAAGCGTGGAAGGAATAGTAGAGACAATGAGTACTATGGGCACTCGAAAGAGGCAACATTTCTGAGGGGTCATCCATCTGCCAGTCAGAGCTTTGTGAAAGGTAGAATTTTGATTCTTGCCTGTCACATAGGGGTACTCAGGAAATAGTTGTTGTATGGTTAGAGAAGAAACAAATACAGGCATTTCACGGCCAAAGCAGGTAGGGAGGGGATTCTGGGGAGAAATCTTGCTGAAGGACATTAGTCAGAACTTTCTTCATAGAAAGTGATAAAAATCTAATCTGACCTTGATTTGTCTAAAATGGAAATTTATTGGAAACTACTGGAGTGTCTCACATAATCAAAAGAAAGGGTTGAACATTAAACATGGAGAAAAACAGGGTGAGGTGTGTCTCTATGGTGAATATGGAAATGTGCTGCCCAAATCACCTTTCAAAGATGATTGTGTTTCCATATGCTGATAATGTGGTCAGTAGATAGCCAACTTTTGAGTTTGCTTCAGCTGCAGAGATTTGCCTCACCGAAGGGCATGGCCTTCTTTTGACAGCCGGCATCCAGTGATTGATCACTGAGGATAATAAAATCCAAGCCATTTCAGCCCATGGAGGATAATCCTGACAGGTGATATAAACTACAGAACTCCCTGTGGGGTTCACCAAGGCTTTGTCAGGCCTGCTTTGCAATTCAACGTCTTCCTTTATCCAATCCTGCTTCCTCCTCTTCCATAAGTATGGAACTCCCATAAATATGCTCACCTCACTCTCCATCTCAGGGCGAGCCTCCACAGAGCCCATTCTTTGACAGCCTAAGAAACATGTAAAACAAAGGTCTTAAAAGCTTCCAGAATACTCTCTCAGACTCTTATCTCTACTTCTTTCTGCATCTTTGTTTCTGACTTTCCAACTCCAGATTGACTTACTCCAAATATTGAGAAACCTGATTGTGTAGCATTTCCTATTATGTTAACCTCAGAAATAGATGGAGTATTATTGCTTGGTTTTGATAAACGTTGTTGTAAATCCTAGGAATAGATAATGAATAGTCCAACCGGTGTCAGGTGCCCACTCCCAAGCAAATCAGCTCTGGCCTAGGGCTGTCAAGGCATTATAATTGACCAGGCTTGGGTGAAAACCTGTTTCTCAGGGATGCTATCACACAGGAACAAATATGGTATGCCCCGTAGAGCCCCAGGACTGGGGGAGGATACTGGGCAAAACCCACGATGCTATCCTCTACATTTTGGGAAGTAGTGGCATTTACCTTTTAGAAGATTAATTTGGGGTTTTGAATGTTAGGTGTAAGATAAGGCATCATGATATAGTTTCTTGATTTTCAAACACTTTATAGCAGCAGCACTCTTTTACAAAAGAAACTTGTAGCAAACACTTACATAATAAGAAGGAAACAGTGAGGCTGCTGGTTTAAGGGGAAGCACAGCGTCCAGACCGCAGTCTCTTGACCTTCTCTAATTCCAATCCTCAACAACCAATGAGTTACCTTATCCATTCATTCAATTCAACAAATATTTACAGGGCACTTATTCTGCCTAGGCATTTTGCTAGATGCTAGAAAGACAATGGTTGTGTAAAAATAGGCACAGTCCCTATTCCAGGAGCTTACCCCATCTGAACTTAGAATGCAGTTTAAAACCCTTTATTCTGGATAATTTGGCTGGAGTAGGGAGGAGAATAAAAGAGTTGGATACAGAGGGATGAAAATGAAAGGGATGTTTTAGAAATACTAACCTGGTGTTTTTAACTGTAGTTAATTTGATTTGGGGAAGACTGGCCAAGTTGATTAATTGGGAGACTACTGCAATAGTCATGGCATGAAAGGCTGGGTCTAAACTAGAGAAAAGGTGTAGGAAATGAAAAGGAAGGGAGAATGCCAGAAATACAAGGTAAGAAAAAATTGATGTGTCTTGGTGACAACTCTGAATGGATCTGGCTCGTGTCTATTAATGCATAATATTAAAACAATCCCACATATAATTAGAGGTACTGGGTTTCCCCCAACCCCTACTATTCCGATCAATCAAATGTGCAATATATTCCAGTCCACATTGCTGCACTTACATATTAATCATTCAGGCATTCTTGACAGCTCATTTCAGTTTCATTCTTTCAACACCCTAACCACGCACATGTATTTCTCAAGGTTCCAAGTACAACACTCTTTTCCTGGCTGATAGCAGCCTATGCCAATATCTTGTGTCCTCTTTGTATACAACTGTAATCAATATAAATTCCTGAAGATTTACACTCAACTAATATCAAATATTCCTTTAGCCGAGACATTTTCTCTAGCCTGTCAGAGACTTACTATAATAAAAAATTTAATATTTCTTTTATGTGTTTTAAGTTCATAAATAGTTCGGTGTGTGATTATATGAGATAAGGTTCATTTTCTGAATGCCTTTGTAATGACTTAGAGTATTTTTGAAGGACCTTTGGACTGAAGATGTTTACACAATTACTCCCTTATATATTCATACTTTGCAATTAAGATTTTCCAAGAATTTTACAAGATTACCTATGAAATGTCCTTGCCGATATTTGCTCCAATGCCCTTCTTCACTCACATTTCACAGATGAGGAAATTGAATCCTAGAGGGGTTGAGAAACTGACTTAGTTTGTCAGCTGTGCTACAACAAAATACCACGAGCTGGTTGGTTTGGACAGCAGGAACTGATTAGCTCACAGTATGGACGCAGGAAGTCCAAAGTCAAGATGTCAGCAGGCCACGCCTTCTCTGGAGTCGGTAGTGCTATGGCGGTGGCTTGCTGGCTATCAGACTTGGTCTCTGTCACATGGGAATGTGACTCTTTCTGCTTTCTGCTCTGACTTCTTTCTCCATGTGCACGTTTCCTTTGCTTATAAGGACTCCATTCATAATGGATTAAGTCTACCCTGTTACAGTTTGGCCTTATCCTAACAGCATCTTCAAAGATCCCATTTGTATGTGGGTTCACACCCACATGAGTGGACTCGAACATCTCTTTGTGGGGCACATGATTCAATCTACCAGAGATAGTATATCCTGGACTTACTTTGCTTTAGTCCTGTGCTCTTCCACTACTCGAAGACAATACAAGAAAAGGTGGAGCCATGTATATTTTATGACTGCACATCATAAATGCTTGGAGGAATTCTTATGGTGACTGAATCCCTGGTTGTAGGCAAATCATGGTGACAAAGATGGTTTAAACTTTGGGCCTCTTTGTGCATTAGAGTTCTGTGTGTTTGCTTAGCTATCCAAATAGATGAAAGCTATTTGAAGGCAGAGACTGGTATCGTGTGTCCTTACACACTATTTTATTGGGCACAAAGATTCTAGTTTACATTTTATTCACTTTTTATTTATTTAAAAAATATTTATTGGGTATGTACTATGTACTAGGCACTATTCTAGGTACTTGGGATTTAGCAATAAGTAAGGAATGAAATAAACCAGACACAAGAGGACAAATACGCATAATCTCACTTACATGTCCTAATTATAATAAGCAAACTCATAGACTTAGAATCTAGAATATAGATAACCCGGAGATAGAATGGAGAGCTAATACTTTGTGCAAAATTTCTATTTAGGGTGATAGTAAACGTTTGGAAATGGGTAGTGGTGGTGGTGGTAGCACAGTATTGTGAGTGTAATTAAAAGCACTGAATTATGCTTGTGAATATGGTTGAAAGGGTTTGGGTGTGTCATGTATATCACTAGAAGGAAAGGTAGGGGATATAACACGGGACTGTATAACACAGTGAATCCTTTTGTGGATGATGACTGTGGTTAATAGTACAAATATAAGAATATTCTTTCGTGAATTATAACAAATGTATTTCACTATTACAAGGTGTTAATAATAGGGAAGTATATGGGGGGAATACATCTAATGCAAACTAGAGACTATAATTAACTAATAATTCAATATCCTTTCCCCAATTGTAATAAAGGTACCACACCAATGCAGAGTTTCAACATTAGGGTGGTATATGTGAATGTAATATTTTTAACATGACTTTTACGTAACTCCTCTAATTAAAAGAAAAAAATAACAACAATTAAGAAAAACAACAGCAAAACAAAACAAAAAACCCATTATGCTAAGTGAAAGAAACCAGACACAAAGTATTACATATGGTATGATTCCATTTATATAAAATGTAAATATAAATAAATCTATAGAGAAAGAATTAAATTAATGATTAGGTAGGACTGGGGAAGGATAGAAGGATCCAGAGATGACTGCTAAGGGGTATGGGGTCTTTATTTTTGGGCTAATGAAAATGTTCTAAAATAAATTGTGGTGATGAATGTACAGTTCTGTGGTTATACTAAAAGCCACTGATTGTACATTTCGGATAGATTGTATGGTATGTGAATATCCCTCCATAAAACTGCTTTATAAAAAACTATGTAAGGAAGATACAGTCCCTCCTTTCATGACATGTTGTGTAAGAGGGAAATTAGACTTTAATCACACATTAAACAGGTAGGCTCTAGTAGAATAGACAAAATAGGAAGTATGATGAGCTTCATTGAGGGTAAGTGCAAAGTTTATGGGAAACCATCAAGAAAACACCACTCCTTCCTCCCCTTTCTTTCCAAGCTTCATTCTCCCCTATCTCACCCTTCTGTGGATGGATGAGCGAAATTGGCAATGAGTGACCTGAAGCATTACAATTCTTTTATTTGTGGGTCTCTTGGGACCTCTTCTATTGGTGCAACATTAGTTAACCTGACAGCAAATGGTATTAGTGACTTGAATATCAGATTGATGGTGGCTCCAAGGAGGGAATGAGAGTGACATTCCTGCATTCCCATTCATTCATTTATTCAAAAAACATATCTTGAACATTCTGTGCCAGGTTTTGTGAGCAAACAGTCACTGCCATTATTGCAGCTCACAGTGTGGTTGGAAGACACATTTTAAACAAAAAACAACACAAATAAATGTAGGATCACAACAGCAATACATCCTACACATGCTATATAGAGTTAGAAGCATATATAAAAAAGGGGTTTGACTTGTGTAAGAGGACACAACTAATCCAGGACCTTCTGAACTCTCAATGTCTATATCACACTGACCAGTCAGCTATTTCTCTGTCTCCAAAAGCAGCCATTCCCTGCCCCCCCGCCCCCATATTTGGGCAATTCTAATTGTTAAAAAGTTCTTCTTTTTGCAGAACTGAGTTCAGTACTTACCAAAAGTGTCAAGAACAAATTTTCCCATTAATAAGAAAGTTGGTGCAGTTCAAATTAGGGTTGTAGTTACTAGTATTGTACAGTGTTA
The DNA here is from genome assembly GCF_023851605.1 of Tamandua tetradactyla. Lineage (NCBI taxonomy): Eukaryota > Metazoa > Chordata > Mammalia > Pilosa > Myrmecophagidae > Tamandua > Tamandua tetradactyla. The sequence continues at coordinate 103,431,431 of NC_135334.1, read as the reverse complement.
ATATTCTCTTCTTGATCATTATACTATGGTGATATAAGATGTTAACACTAGGGGAAGTGGGGTGAGGGATATGAGGGAACTCGATACTATTTTACAACTATCCTGTAAAATAAATTTAAAGTAAAGAAATACATTTTTTTAAAAGACCACCATGAGAGGGAGGTAGAGGTGACCTTTGTATCTTGTGCTGTTAGGAGCCCCAGCAGAGCAGTTAGCCCAATTCTTGATAGTCTGCGGCCTTTTGTGCCTTTATGTGTATATGGAACTTCAACCTCAGCCTGCCACAGGGGCCAAGAACATTACCACAACTCTAGTGGTGAGGACAGCATGATTAGAGTCCTAGGACTCTGATTTACCATCCTACTCCCAACTAACCTTAAATAATAAGAACCTCATATTCAGCTACTCATTTGTAATGAATGATGGTCTGACCTGAGCTAAAGTTTCACTCTAGAAACTTTCACTCTAGAAAGTTTCATATTTCATTTTACTAAGGAAATATGAAAAATATAGCATGCTCAGCCCATTAAAAACATGTCCAATGCAATGTTATTTATAATAGCCAATAACTGGGAAAAAATAATATATGAAACTTAGGGACTAGTTAAATAATTTTTGGTATATTTATACAGTAGAATGCCAGAGAACAATTGAAAATAATGTTGTAGACTTTATTTAGTGGTATTCTATATCAGGTTTTTCCAAAGTTAAATAAATAGGTTAAAAATAACTTGTATGAATATGTTTATCTATCTCTCTATCATCTATCTAGATAAAGATAAAGGTATAAAGAGTTTGGGAGAGAAAATCTAGGAAAATGTTTTCTAAACTGTTAATAGTAGTTATTAGGTTGTTGAGATTATCAGTTATTTTTATTACCATTTTTTTGTGTTTTCTGCATTTTCTAACATTTCCGCAATGGGCGAATATCACTTTTGTAAAACAAGGGGACTTGGTCTTAAAAGGGTGGAATAAAGACATCTGTGCCCCTTCTCTTCTCCAAAGCCAACCACAACAATTAGCAGAAGGAAAACAAAAATGCAAACTCCATCTTTGGCAAAACTAAGAAGCAACTATAAATCTGAGCGATACCATTGCAGAGCCCACCAGGGAAGCCCCTGCAAAAACAGACCACAGACTCCTTTGAAAATGCAGAGCAAGGCAAAGCCTGCAGGTAGCATCGTTCTTCTAAGAAATGAGACTTCAAAGCGAAAAGCCACCAACTCCTTGTTTACACAACAACCGTGGGACTTGCAGGCTTGTGGTGTGAGCTTCTTGGGTCCACACAGGCGTGACCTCTCTGCAGAAGGAATCTGCTGAAGAGATGATACAGGACTAGGGGAGACGCTGAACTGTGAGCTGCACCTTTAGTTAGCAGTGAACAAATAAAGACAAGAGCGACGCTCTCACACACCCACAGTCCCCACACTCACTCGCACAACCCTGCATTTTAAGAAGCTTGATTACTCTATCAGTTAAGAACAAGCTCAGTCATGTAATAGAAGACACAATCGATGTTTATTTCTCTCTCATTTAAAAGAATTTCAAGGATAAGATTTGTATGGGAGCCCCAAGGTGTCATCAGGGAGGCAGACTCCTAACTTTCTGTCCCACCACCCTCGCTCATGCCTTTCATCTTCAAGAGCTTCTGAGGTTCAGCCGTTGCCTCCATATTTCCAGCTGCAGGAATGGGAAAGAAGGGGAGAAGGGACCCCCTACCCCTCCCACTTTTAAGTTGCTTACCCAGAAGCCTCACTCAGAACCTTCACCTTACGTATTCTTTTTCTTTCGTCTTCTTTCTTTTTTTTCTTGCATGGGCAGGCACTGGGAATCGAACCCGGGTCTCTGGCATGGCAGGTGAGAACTCTGCCACCGAGCCACCGTGGCCCACTGACCTTATGTATTCTTGTCTAGAGTTTCCTCACGTTGGCCACACCTGGCTACAAAGAAAGGTAAGAATTTGCGGAATTCAACTGGCACAGTGACCATGAATAGAATCTGGATTCGGTTATTATAGATGAAGAGGGAAATGGAATTTGGAAATGGAAATTAGTAGTCACTGCTACAACCATGAACCAGGGAAGATTTCTGATAGCTCAGAAATGTAACCATATTCTGTCTCCACAAGCCTCTTGCAAATAGCTAGTTAGTCCAGAAAGAGTTTACCTCATTCAAAGAAAAGAAGTGGCTGAAAAGGAACCAGCATACATACATAAAGTTTTAATGAGAAAAAGGAGGAAAGAAACAGAAAAAGCGAAAGGCAGGAGAATAATAGCTACCAAAATAATGTTGCCCCTGGGCAGATAAAATTGTGCTTAAGCATAGTGCCAAATATTCCAATAACTTAATAAGATTTTTGATGATCTTGAAGCAGAGACACAAGAGCAAGGGATGGATGAATAGACGCTATTAAAAATACTGTAGGTATACTGTAAGATATATAGGAATCAGGGCTACAAAAGTTGAGCAAAATGAAATAAATATGGAAAAGAGTTAAGGAAGCCAGTTAAAATTAAATGAAAAGGTGCATTATGTGTGTGCTTGGACTACTGGTGTTCAATTTTGTATATAATCAAGATAAATATTTTTAAAACGAAATGTACAGTGTGCCCAGAAAAAAAATTTGTTGTACAGCAATTGACACCAAGAAATAGCCCAGAAGTTACTAGACTTCAAAGATAAGAAGTCCTTTGGGCATGCAGGCAAAAAGACCAAGTCATCAATGTGGGACAAGAGAAGGGTAGATGGGAATCAACTTGGTTTTCAATATCTCCAGAGCATCATTCAACATTAGAAGGCGGAGGAGCAAGCCCTATAATTCTTTCATTCAGTCCAAGGATTTTAAAACTAGCTCACTGTAGCCCCAAAGCAGCCATAGACAATACATAAATGAATGGGTATAGCTGTATCCAACAATTTTTATTTACAAAAGCTGGTGGCAAACTTAATTTGTCCTGTGGGGCACAGTTGCTAACACTGAGCTGAACTATCATTCTGGTGTAAAGGCAACAGGAAAATATTTTTTAAATTGGGAGATCTTAGAGGATATAACACATATAATCTAAAGCATTAAAAGACAAACTTCAGCCAACAAAAAAGATAAATGAAGAGATTGAAGCAAAAATTCTGGCAAAGAGTAAAAAGCTAAAATATACTCTACTACCTGAAAAAGTGGTGTACCTTTAGACTCCTTGGCAGCAAGTGCCTTAAGAAGCCCTGTGACATGAAAGGATAAGGCATCTGATGGAAACCATTAAAATTATCAACAGATCTAAATAAGGAAGGTGATGTTATAGCCACAGAGCCCTTTTAAAATCATCTAGAAATTCACAGGGATATTTGCATTGTTAACCAACAGTGACAGTTGAAGTCATGGGAACTCAGTGTTCTCATATATAAAATGAAGGGTTTGAATTAAAGCAGCAGTTTGCAGTCCTGGCTGTTCATAAGATTCACCTGAAGTGTTTTTTTTTTGAAGCCAAAGCCCAGATCCCAACCCAGACCAATTAAATAAGAATTTCTGGAGATGAAAAAGACAACAGTGAATTTTCAGTTTCCCAAATATTCAGATAGGCTGCCAAGGTGGAGAGCCACTGGATGAGATGGTTTCTGAGATGCCTACCAATTCGGGTATTCTGATAGATAGATAGGTAGATAGATGGATAGATATACAGACATACAGACAGACAAGCAGGCAGGCAGGCAGACATAGACATAGACATATTGATATAGATTAGATAAATGGATAAATGATAGACAATTATCCCAAACTTGGAAATTTCTACATAAAAGAGGCTAAATCCTCAGTCAATTTTGGATGTGTATCTCTATAACAGAACTTTAAATTACAGACTATTCTGGTCCAAGTCACAGAGACTTCTACAGAAACCTAAAGACCTGTCCGACCATAAAAGAAGCTACTATAACATCAAGAAGCATGAATAAAGGAAAACACATATAAGTCCTGGCTCTATGAAGTCTGACAATAGAACCAATTCCTTACTTTAAAAAGCAAGTGTCCCTGCCAAATAAGTTGCAAAATATCAAAGTTCCTTTATTTTTAGAAGTCTAAGGCCCTTGGGGAGATGTTTACTGTCTTTTAAGGAGCATTTCAATAAAAATGGTCAGTAATATATTTCTTGAATCAATCATTTCTGAAAATCATCTGTCAGAGAGATTTAAACAAATCAAGAAAAATAAATGACTGTCAGTAGAAAAACAAAGTAATATTTTCCTAGAGAAACAAAATCATCACTAATGAAGGAGACGATTGTCCCAATTGGCCAAAGACAATCCTGATGTACACCAGTCATTCCAGAATAATTTTTACATAGTGCTCCCTTTCACTCCCAAACATTTCTTAGTGTAGGAAATAAATTATATGGCAATGCCATCATTGATGCTAACCATGGTAAATGAGTTGTCTTTTTATTGGAGCAGACACAAAGACCCATGCTTGGAAATACTGTTAATAATTAATATTTTACCTCACAGGATGGGACCAAATCTGTAACAGGAGGTGTGACTGGGAATCAGTCTCCTGCTCCCCAGCAAGGTGGGAGGTGGGGACTAAATCATTTAGTAAAGCCAGCAATTAGTATTTTTACAAGAGGATGCCAATAGATATTTAAAGAAAGATGCTAGAAACGAAATTGGGATTGTTGGGGTAGAGATGGGGAGAGTTTGGGAATCAGAAAGGATTTGCCAAGATTGCTGGTAGAGAAGCAGATCTAAGCAAGAGCTCCCAGGAACCAAATCTGGTCAGGAAAAATAGGTGGAGGGAGAAGTCACAGAGAAGAGCCAGGAAAGGTCTAGTATAGGACAGATTTGATAAGGAACTTCCTACTTTTTCCTTCAGCTTTGTATTGACCTGATCTTATCACCAGGAAGTCTTAAAGTACTACATTTCTGTCACTCAAGTACAGTTGTAATTTCTACAAAGATGTATAATGAAGTCTATTCTTGAATAGATTTTCTTAATTTAGACTGTTAATTAATGCAAGCTGTTCAATTATTTTTTTAAAAAAAGGTTTTCAAACCAGGAAGACTGGCTTTCAAAGAAAAGTAATCAAATGTTTTTCTATGATAATTCTCCTGTACTAGTGTTATTTAGCCTTCTAAGATTTTCATGCATTGGATAATGAGGAGTCTTCAGGAAACACAAAGATAAAGTGTCATATCAATCAAATCAACCCTGCCAGTCAGTGGAGCGTCAGATGTCACTAACATCTCCTTCAAATCCAAGGAGGAATGTGTAATAGCATTCTAAAAGTGAGCTATAACATTTATTCACTCGACCAATATTTATTATTCAGCATCTACTATATACATGGCACCAAGCCTAGTAAATTATGGGAGTCTGTGAAAGCATGTAAAAAATGAACTTTGCAATAAATATTATATAAGGGTATATAAACACTTATATAAGGGTGTAAGGGTAATGGAAAAGTATCTCATGGGATCCTTGATCTATTCGTTCTAAGACTGGTTCATTGCTTATGGCTCCTGTAAAAGGGACAGACTTAACCACCAAGTTAATAACCTATGACCCTAAAGAGGCTGAGAGCAAAGCCTCATATCCTGCGTTCCCAGTTTTAGTGCTTCAAGAAGCCCATTTCACTTTTAATCCTGGGGGTTAATGATCCATCCCTATTCCCTCCCGAAAAATTCCTCTTTTGCTGAAGTTAATTTTCAATGGATTTATCTTCGTTTCAAATAAAGAACCTTGACTAAGACAAATAATAATAATTAATAATAATAATTAATAATAAACATGAAAAAGCAGAGTTATCATCAACTTCTTTTTTCTTAAAATTGGGATATAATTAGGAATTCTTTATTCTTCTGGAAACAGAGTCCTCCATTTAATATCCTTGTTACAATTTAATATGTCTATGTCTGAGTTCCTGGACAATATCAGGAAACCATCCTGCACTAAAATAATGGACTGCCTCTAATGACAAAGCTGCACAGAGACAAGATGTATGTTGATGGAAAATCTCAACTCTCGACCTCTACCAGCAGTATTTTGTTGCCCAAAGTCAGGCGGCTAAAAATTATTATACCTACCTTGTTGAAAATATCTTCTCTGAAATAAAAGATGCTACCACAAAGACAGCTGGTTTGGACCAACTTCTCTCTAACAAGAAAAATCATATGGTTACCATGTCATGTTAGAATTTGTAATAGTGAAAGGAAATAAAGGGCAGAGGCTGACATGTGTGGAAGATATTAAGAAGGCAGATTTCAAATGCTTTATAAATCCTTTATAAAAACCTTTATAAATCTCAGTGTTCACAATTGTAAAGCAGGGAGAGTGAGGAAGAGCGCAGATTGCCTGGGAAATTCCTTTAACCTTTCTAAGTTTATTTTCTTACTTGAAAAATGGAGCTAGTAACAGCATCTACCCCATAGGGTTGTTGGGAGGATGGACTAAATAAATGCATGTAAAATACCTAGAACTGAGCTTGGCAAATAAAAAGTGTTTTAAAATATACACCAACACACATATACACACCTACATATTATGGACATTATTTTATGCACTTTGAATTCTAAGAGAGAAATGAGGGAGACTCATGAAGGAAATTAATTTCGGTAGCTCAGATTTAAAGTGAATAGAAGCAAGGATAAAGGAGGGCACAACTAAGAATGGAGAACAAAGGCTACACAACCTGTAAGGACAGAGTTTTGCAAAGCTGGTGCTCCAAAATAAGGGAAGTTATATTTCTAAAGCCAAGAGGATTTCTTTAGCTATATTTTGAATGAATAAGAAAGAAACAGAATACACTTACTCTTTGGGGATTATTATGCAAAGTTGGCAGAGGAAAAAAGAAGATAGGACTATGTAATTTCTGTTTGAAAGCTATGTTTTCAAGCAAAAAAAAAACAAAAAAAAAAAGAAAATGATCCTCAGCTGGAAATATGAAGCCAGGCACAGAGAGGATGTACCAACAGACAAGTTAAAAGAGAGAAGGAGGGGCAAAGTTTACTATTTTACATCAATTCAAATTTCAAGCTCCGTAGGATCAATGGTATCTCAAGATTTTCTCCAGGATCACACATGCAATTGCTTGGCATGAAAAGATTTCTTATTATGATGAAGATCTGAAATTATTCTGGCAAAGAAACATTGATACAGAGATAGAGATATCCTCATTTAAATAAATTGGCCATCCAGATCTTTTATTGAGCTTTATAAATCATACACAGAGGGCAGGCCACGGTGGCTCAGTGGCAGAGTTCTAGCCTGCCATGCTGGAGACCCGGGTTCAATTCCCGGTGCTTGCCCATACAAAAAATAAATAAAAAATAAATCATACATTGTTTACTCTGATGCATTCTTATGTAGAATCTTTAATTATTTAAGCCAAATAAGGTGCTGTTGAGCTGGTCAACCATTAATAGATCTCATCCATTATAAAAATTTGCTTTATTGTGCTGAACACTGACAAGTAGGTCAATGAAACTAATTCTTAATCATCCAACAATGATTTGAGCACTTAGTGTGTGCCAACTGAACTGAGAAATTAAAGATGTTTCCTTCTTTCTATATAGTGAGGTATGCAATCATGTGAGCAGATTGATTTTCAAAATATATTTTGAAATAGCAAACATAGGTACAAGTAAATTGCTGCAGGAACATAAAGAGAGGAAATGAATATTCTTTGTTGAGAGATGGAAGAAAGGAAAAAGTTGTAGACAGAGTTGCTACCTAAAATATAGATAACTATATGTTTATATATAATATAATATATATAATATAAAATATAGATAACTACTTATGTGGCACCGACCAATCAATGGACCATTGACTAATCAGAACAGACTTGGGCTTGTGTATCCAGTATAGAGAAAACTAGCAGGTGCCAGAGGAAAGCTAACCCTGGTTTCAGGGGAGGTCTCATAAAGGTTGAACCTCAAAAATTAGTAGAACTGGGTGGTGCAATGGTGACTCAGTGGCAGAATTCTTGCCTGCCATACCAGAGACCCAGGTTTCATTCCTGGAGCCTGCCCATGCCAAAAAAAAAAAAGATTAGTAGAATTTGGGGATAATTTGTCAAAACAAGAAACATGCTTCAATCTGAAGTGAGAAAATAACATAGGGACAAAAAAATGGATTGCATAATATGCAACAAAGAACTTCAAGTTCATCGATAGAACGCTATTGCTGATCCATGTGATTTGTGGAAAGTTATAGACGTAGCTGAAAAAACTGTCAAGGATCATTAATGGACTTTAAAAACCAGAATAAGGAGTTTGAATTTCATTCTATAATTAAAACGATTATAGCTACTATTTATTGAGCATGTACTATGCCAGAACCTGTACATGCATTATCTAGTTTAATTCTCAAAATAATCTCATAAGGAAGATACAATTATGATCTCCACTTTCCAAAATAGGATATACTGAGACTTAAAGAGGTTTATTAAGCTGCCCATGTTCACATAGCTAGTTAAGTGTTGGCATTTAGATTTATATCCACTCCTCTTTAAATCCAAAGCCCATAACCAAAATTACTGTTCCAGTTTCCTGGGGCTGTTGTAACAAAGTACCACAAATTAGATGGCTCAAATCAACAGAAACGTATTGTTTCATAGTTTTGGGGGCAGGAAATTTGACATTTTTAAGGAAGAAACCTTCCGAAGTCCCCTTTTAATGGAATCATCTGATTAGGTCATACCCACACAGAATAATCCCTTTTTGATTGACTGAAAGTCAACTAATAAAGGGCCTTAACTATGTTTGCAGAATTCCTTTATTCTTACCATATTATGTAACATCTATAGAGTGACATTCATTGATTGTATTTGATGCTTCTGTCTACACTCAAGTGGAGGGGATTACACAGGACATGTACTCTGGGGCAGGGGGGAGCAGAAATTTTAGGAGTCATCCTAGAACTCTGTCCAGCACACTTAACAACTGATGTGATACCAGGAGGAAGCAAAGGTCACCCTACATGTTTAGTCTGAGTAACTAAGAGGAGGCACTATCATTAACCAAATTATGATTCAGAGGAGGAAGAAGACTTAATGAGATCATGAATCTTGATCATACAACTTAAGTTATCAGTAGTACATCCATTTGTCCTAAATCAATTGCTTCAGTTTATTTCAACTGTATCTAATGTTTAATTAAATGGGGTAGAGAAGAGGGGCTTCCTACATCTGGAAGTGATTCATAAAGTACATAATTTTTTTAAAATGTTACAAATGACCACAAACTTGAGAAATAATCAGCAAGTTGAATATATTTTAGAGTCATGTCTTCTTTTTATCGGCACAACTAGCCACAGCTTTTTATTTTTTTAAATTGAGTTGTTTTGATAAATGCTCCTTTCAGGCTCTGTTATTTCTGAGAAATAGCCAAACATCTTTTTTTCCTCCGTGAATGTTTATCTTAAAATATATCCAGTTACAGCTGATGAGTTGTTAAGCAAGTAGACAAATGAAATACCCAAAATAACCAAGGAAATATTAGGATTAGTGCTGATATAAATTAGAGTAAGTACTCCAAACTCTCATTTTAAACAATTTCATTATCCCATGGCTTACAGGTTAATACAGATCACATATTCCCTGGTACATAGTGAAATGCAGAATATTATTGCTTGGTACAGTGTAGAAAAGAAACATAACTTGGATATCCTCCAAATGCAGAGTCCTGTGTTAGAGCTTTCACAAATACTTTCTCATTTCATTCTAATAAGTCTGAAATTGAGATAATCTTAGCCTCATTTTTGTAGTAGATAAGGAAACTGAGACTGAGAAGTTAAGCATTTCACCCCAGATAGGAAGTAGGAATAGCTAGAATTCAGACCCCATATATCTTATTCAAATCTTATTCTTTCCACTATTAATCTTTCTTTAGTCCTCAGATAGCTGACATTTAGATCCAAGACTATGTTAGTTTTATATCCCCACCACTATGTTTTCCCATATCAACCTATTAGTACTAACACTCCAAAATCCTAGAATTGCACAAGCCAAGACTTGAATTCCAGCTTTATAGTTGCTAATTGCATGACCTTGCAAAATTGGCTAAGCATCAAGCTTCCCATCAATAAAATGGGAATAATGTTAATACTTGGCTCAAGGGATTGTTGAAATAGTGACCCAATGGACATTAAACCCCATCATTATTATCATTATCATCACCATAAGATATTGTTCCATTTATTACTCTGGAATAATAAATTCCTGTTTATTATAATATATATATAATTTATTATAATGTGTAATAAATTACCTGTTCACTTTTCTGTATTTCATACTAGATTATACAATCCCTGTGACAAAGCCTGCATCTTGTTAGCAGTGATTCCCCAGAGCTCTTGGCACAGTGACTACCAGACACAGGGCAGGCACTTAAAACCTTCTGGTGAGGGAAGGAAGAAAGGAAGGAAGGTGGAAGGAGGGAGGGAGGGAAGGTGAGAAGGAGGGAGAAGTCCACAAAACTGCCCATTATATAAGCATTCTTGTTTTTCCCCCGGCAGAAGCCTTAGTAAAGAATAAGAATACACGCAGATAAAAATAAGCCACTCAGCCAACACAACAAGCAAACTCACTGCCCTCCCATTCTCTACGTGGGACATGACTCCCAGGGGTGTAAACTTCCCTGGCAACGTGGGACAGAAATCCTAGAACGAGCTGGGACTCAGCATCAAGAGATTGAGAAAACCTTCTTGATCGAAAAGGTGAAGAGAGAAATGAGACAAAATAAAGTGTCAGTGGCTGAGAGATTTCAAACAGAGTTGAGAGGTTATCCTGGAGGTTATTCTTACACATTGCATGGATATTTCCTTTTTAGTTTAAATTGTATTAGGGATGTGGCCAAGATGGTGGCTTAGCAACGTGCACATTTTAGTTCGTCCTCCAGAACAACTACTAAATAACCAGAAACAGTACAGAGCAGCTCCCAGAGGCACGTCAGTGACCGGACACACACTGTACCCCAGTCTGGACCAGCTGGACTGGTTGCGAGCCTCCCCAGAACCATGAGTTCCCCAAGCCGCAGTGGCTGGCACCCCTCCCCCACAGACTGCTTCCCAGAGGGGAAAGGAAAGGAAATTTACCAGCAGCAGGGGCTGAGCACAATTAAACACCAATTGTGGAATTAATTAACAAATTCTGACTACTAAAAATAGGCCCCCAGCTCAGACGAACCTGGTCAAGGTGGAGGTCGCTCATTGGGCTAATGGAAAAAGAGGAAAGGGGAGGAAATGGAGTTTTTTGTGGCTGTGTTTCTATGGAGGCTTGGCTGCCTCTGGATTCAGTGGTGGGACTTCTTGGGCTGCAACTGCCCCAGGCATAGGCAGAAACGGACTGCTTTCAGGGCTGTCTCCCACCTATGCCTTCCCCAGGAGAGGGGTGAAGCCCAACTCAGGTAGAATCCCTCCCTCAAGGAATTCAGACCCCAGGGTCTGGAAAAGTGAAGCCATTAAATCCAGCCTACAACCTCTCCTCTGTCTCCACCACACCCCCAGCAGGGAGAGTTTGCTGAAGTTGAAGGTACCTCAAAACCTTATCCTGGTGGGACCTGCAGGAAGACAAGCACCACATACTGGGCAAGATAAGAAAAACAGAGCCCAGAGACTTCACAGGTAAGTCTTTTAACCTGCTGGGTCTCACCCTCAGGGAAAACTGACGCAGGTGACTCCTTCCCCCAATAGGAGGCCAGTTTAGACCAGGAAAACCCGGATGGAGTCTATAATACCTACATAGACCCTCCTAAGTGTGGGGAGGGAAAAGGCACCATACAAGCAGGGCAAGAAACAGGGAAAAAAGAACTGAAAAATTCTCCTCTGTTAAACAAAACCTAAGCTAGAGGTCCAGAAAAAGCTGAACTGAAGGTCAAAGAACAGATAGACAACAAATTCATCTAGCAAGAAAACCCTAGGTAAGAGAAGTGAAAGCAATCTCTAGAATAAACTAATTAAGGTAATTAAATGTCTAGATGCCAGCAAAAAATAACAAATCACACCAAGAAAATTGAAGATATGGCCCAGTCAAAGGAACAAACCAATAGTTCAAATGAGATACAGGAGCTGAAACAATTAATTCAGAATATACGAACAGACATGGAAAACCTCATCAAAAAACAAATCAATGAATTGAGGGAAAATATGAAGAAGGCAAGGAATGAACAAAAAGAAGGAATGGAAAGTCTGAAAAAACAAATCACAGAACTTATGGGAATGAAAGGTACAGTACAAGAGATGAAAAAAACAATGGAAACCTACAATGGTAGATTTCAAGAGACAGAGGGTAGGATTAGTGAACTGGAGGATGGAACATCTGAAATCCAACAAGAAACAGAAACTATAGGGGAAAAAAATGGAAAAATATGAACAGGGACTCAAGGAACTGAATGATAAATGAAGCACACAAATATACGTGTTGTGGGCGTCCCAGAAGGAGAAGAGAAGGGAAAAGGAGGAGAAAAACTAATGGAAGAAATTATCACTGAAAAATTTCCAACTTTTATGAAAGACCTAAAATTACAGATCCAAGAAGTACAGCATACCCCAAAGAGAATAGATCCAAATAGATGTTCTCCAAGACTCTTACTAGTCAGAATGTCAGAGGTCAAAGAGAAAGAGAGGATCTTGAAAGCAGCAAGAGAAAAGCAATCCATCACATACAAGGGAAACCCAATAAGACCATGTGTAGATTTCTCAGCAGAAACCATGGAAGCAAGAAGACAGTGGGATGATTTATTTAAATTACTAAAAGAGAAAAGCTGCTAACCAAGAAGTCTACATCCAGCAAAATTGTCCTTCAAAAATGAGGGAGAAATCAAAACATTTTCAGACAAAAAATCACTGAGAAAGTTTGTGACCAAGAGACCAGCTTTGCAAGAAATACTAAAGGGAACACTAGAGACAGACATGAAAACACAAAAGAAAGAGGAGTGGAGAAGAGTGTAGAAAGAAGGAAAATTAGATATGACATATAAAATCCAAAAGGCAAAATGGTAGAAGAAAGTACTGCCTGTACAGTAATAACACTAAATGTCAATGGATTGAACTCCCCAATCAAAAGCCAAGACTGGCAAAATGGATTAAAAAACAGGACCCATTTATATACTGTCTACAGGAAACACATCTTAGACCCAAAGACAAACATGGTTTGAAAGGGAAAGGTTGGTAAAGGATATTCCATGAAAATAACAATCAGAAAAGAGCAGGAGTAGCTATACTAATATCCAACAAATTAGACTTCAAATGTAAAGGAGTTAAAAGAGACAAAGAAGGACACTATGTATTAATAAAAGGAACAATTCAACAAGAAGACATAACAATCAGAAATATTTATGCACCAAGCCAGAATGCTTGAAAATACATGAAGCAGGGCCAGGTGGCTCAGCAGGCAGGAATGCTTGCCTGCAATGCCAGAGGACCCAGGTTTGATTCCCGGTGCCTGCAAAAAAAAAAAAAAAAAAAAAATACAGGAAGCAAACACAGAAAACACTAAGAGAGAAATAGATATATCTACCATAATAGCTAGAAACTTCAGTTCCCCACTCTCATCAATGGACAGAACATCTAGACAGAGGATCAATAAAGAAACAGAGAATTTGAATATTACAATAAATGAGTTAGACTTAACAGACATTTATAGGACATTAAACCCCACAACAGCAGGATATACCTTTTGATGGAGAAGTCATAAAATATTGCCAACATGGCTGCCGTGGCTGATGCAAGGCAACACAAAATGGCCTAACTCGTGACCGGCTTTCTTCCTGGAACTGGTGGTGGTTCACGCCAAAAGCGCTAACCTTAAATCTGCCCTCCACCCTAGCAACAACGGTGACCAATCCCAGCCCGACACGTAAATCTGCCCTCCGCCCTAGCAACAATGGCCACCAATCCCCATGTGACACGTGTCCCTGTATGCTCCCAGCCTATATAAGCCTGTGCATTTCCTCAATAAAGCGGACAGCTTCCACTCACCCCTGAGAGCTGTCTCCTGAGTCGTTTCTTCGTGACTGTGTGCTCTGTGCCTGACTCAGTACGGCCGCTTACCCCCAGCCATCAGCTAACCAACACCTTTTTCTCAAGTGCTCATGGATCATTCTCAAGGACAGACCATACACTGGGTCACAAAGCAAATCTCAATAAATTTAAAAAGATTGAAATCATACAAAACACTTTCTCAGATCATAAAGGAATGAAGTTTGAAATCAATAATAGGTAGAAGGCCAGAAAATTCAGAAATATATGGAGGTTCAACAGCACACTCTTAAACAGCCAGTGGACCAAGGAAGAAATTACAAGAGAAATCCATAAATATCTTGAGGCAAATGAAAACAAAAACACTACATATAAAAATTTATGGGATGCAGCAAAGGCTGTGCTAAGAGGAAAATTTATTGCCCTAAATGCCTATATCAAAAAAGAAGAAAGGGCAAAAATTCAGGAATTAACTGTCCACTTGGAAGAACTAGAGAAAGAACAGCAAATTCACCCCAAAGAAAGCAAAAGGAAAGAAATAATGAAGATTAGAGCAGAAATAAATGAAATTGAGAACATGAATACAATTGAGAAAACCAATAAAACCAGAAGTTGATTCTATGAGAAAATCAATAAGATTGATGGACCCTTAGCGAGGTTGACAAAAAGAAGAAGAGAGAGGATGCAAATAAATAAAATCAGAAATGGAAGAGGAGACATAACCACTGACCCACAGAAATAAAGGAAGTAATAACAGGACACTATGAACAACTTTATGCTAATAAACTCGACAATGTAGATGAAATGGACAACTTCCTAGAAAAGCCTGAACAACCAACATTGACTCAAGAAGAAATAGATGACCTCAACAAACCAATCAAAAGTAAAGAAATTGAATCAGTCATTAAGAAGCTCCCCAAAGGCTCGCAATATCATCATGTACACATCATATTGTGAGCCACTAGTTGTACACCATGTAGGGAACATATGTGTATGAAGATTTGTCAATAAAAATATTGTTTTAAAAAGACTACAATAAAATGTAAAATCTCTCATTAATAGTGTTATATATTAATATATTAAAATCATATTATATATTATAATTTTTGATATGCTGGGTTAAATAATATTTAACATTAATATTTTAAAAAAAGAAACTCCCCAAAAAGAAAAGTCCAGGACCAGATGGCTTCACATGTGAATGCTACCAAACATTCAAGAAACAATTAATACCAATCCTGCTCAAACTCTTCAAAAAAATTGAAGAAGAAGGAAAGCTACCTAACTCATTCTATGAAGCCAACATCACCCTCATACAAAGTCCAGATAAAGATATTACAAAAAAGAAAACTACAGACCAATCTCTCTAATGAATATAGATGCAAAAATCCTCAACAAAATTCTTGCAAATCGAATCTAGCAACACATTAAAAGAATTATACATCATGACCAAGTAGGATTCATCCCAGATATGCAAGGATGGTTCAACATAAGAAAATCAATTAATGTAATACACCATATCAACAAATCAAAGCAGAAAAACCACATGATCATCTCAATTGATGCAGAAAAGGCATTTGACAAAATTCGACATCCTTTCCTGTTGAAAACACTTCAAAGGATAGGAATAGAAGGGAACTTCCTTAAAATGATAAAGGGAATATATGAAAAACCCACAGCTAATATCATCCTCAATGGGGAAA
Source organism: Tamandua tetradactyla (assembly GCF_023851605.1). Taxonomy (NCBI): domain Eukaryota; kingdom Metazoa; phylum Chordata; class Mammalia; order Pilosa; family Myrmecophagidae; genus Tamandua; species Tamandua tetradactyla. The sequence continues at coordinate 103,415,765 of NC_135334.1, read as the reverse complement.
AACTGAACACTTTCCTCCTAAAATCAGAAACAAGACAAGGATGTCCACTATCACCACTGTTATTCAACACTGTGTTGGACGTTCTGGCCAGAGCAATTAGACAAGAAAAAGAAATACAAAGCATCAAAATTGGAAAGGAAGAAGTAAAACTCTCACTGTTTGCAGATGATATGATACTATATGTCAAAAACCCTGAAAAAATCCACAGCATATCTACTAGAGTTAATAAGTGAGTACAGCAAAGTGGCAGGTTACAAGATCAACACTCAAAAATCTGTAGTGCTTCTATACCCTAGTAATGAACAATCTGAGGGAGAAATCATGAAAAAAATTCCATTTACAATTGCAACCAAAAGAATAAAATATTTGGAAATGAATTTAACTAAAGAGACAAAAGACCTATACAGAGAAAATTATAAAATATGTTAAAAGAAATCACAGAAAACCTAAATAAATGGAAGGGCATACTGTGTTCATGGATTGGAAGATTAAATAGAGTTAAGATGTCAATTCTACCTAAATTGATTTACAGATTTAATGCAATACTAATTAAAATCCCCAAAACTTACTTTTCAGAAATAGAAAAACCAATAACCAAATTAATTTGGAAGGGCAGAGTTCCCCGAATAGCTAAAACTATCCTGAGGAAAAAAATGAAGTCAGAGTTCTCACGCTACCTGACTTTAAGGTGTATTATGAAGCTACAGTGGTCAAAACAGCATGGTACTGGCATAAAGATAGATATACTGATCTATGGAATTGAATAGAGTGTTCAGATACAGACCCTCTCATCTATGGACAAATGATCTTTGATAAGGCAGTCAGTCCAACTCACCTGGTACAGAACAGTCTCTTCAATAAATGGTGCCTAGAGAACTGGATATCCACATGCAAAGGAATGAAAGAGGATCCATATCTCACACCCTATACAAAAATTAACTCAAAAATGGATCAAAGACTTAAACATTAGATCTAAGACCATAGAACTGTTAGAAGAAAATGTAGGGAAATATCTTATAAATCTTATAAGAGACAGTTTCCTAGACCTTACACCCAAAGCATGAGCATGGAAGAAAGAAAGAAATAAATGGGAACTCCTCAAAATTAAACACTTTTGCACATCAAAAAACTTTGTCAAGAAAGTAAAAAGACAGCCTACACAATGGGAGACAATATTTGGAAATGATATATCAGATAAAGGTCTAGTATTCAGAATATATAAAGAGATTATTCAATTCAACAACAAAAAAAGACAACTCAATTACAAAATGGGCACAAACTTAAACAGACACTTCTCAGAAGAGGAAGTGCAAATGGTCTCTTCTACTTCAACTTCCCTGGCTATTAGGGAAATACAAATCAAAACCACAGTGAGATATCATCTCACACCCACCAGAATGGCCATTATCAATAAAACAGAAAACAACAAGTGCTGGAGAGGATGTGGAGAAAGAGGCACACTTACCCACTGTTGGTGGGAATGTCAAATGGTACAACCACCGTGGAAGGCAGTTTGGTGGTTCCTCTAGAAGCTAAGTATAGAATTGCCATATGATCCAGCAATACCATTGGTAGGTATCTACTCAGAGGACATGAGGGCAAAGACACAAATGGACATTTGCGCACCAATGTTAATAGTAGCATTATTTACAATTGTCAAGATATGGAAACAGCCCAAATGTCCATCAACAGACAAGTGGCTAAACAAGCTGTGCTATATACATACAATGGAATATTATGCAGCTGTAAGACAGAATAAAGTTATGAAGTATGTGACAATGTGGATGGACCTTGAGGACATTATGCTGAGTGAGATTAGCCAGAAACAAAAAGACAAATACTGTATGGTCTCACTGATATGAGCTAACATTAATGAATGAACTTGGAGAATTTCATTTAAGAACAGAAGTCATCAGGAGATAGAAATAGGGTAGATATTGGGTAATTGGAACTGAAGGGATACAGATTGTGCAATGGGACTGATTGTAAAAATTCAGAAATGGATAGCACAATGCTACCTAACTGTAATACAATAATGTTAGAACACTGAATGAAACTGAATCATTCAGAGAATGATAAAGGGAGGAAGCCTGGGGGCACAGATGAGATCAGAAGGAAAGATAGACAATAAAGACTGAGATGGTATAATCTAGGAATGCCTAGCACGTATAATGATAGTGACTAAATATAAATAAATTTAAAAATGTTTTGCTTGGAGAAGAACAAAGGAATGTCAATCAGGGTGTTGAAAACAGGTGGTAATTAATATTTTAAAGCTTTAACTTATGTGTGAGACTAAAGCAAAATAATGTTTATTTGGTACAAAATTTATATTTTGACTAGTGCATTTCCTATTATAACTTATGTGGACAGATTAATTGAACACCTTAAGTACATGGAACCTTGAGTAGGTCATGAGATTTTGTAGGTTTGTCCAGAGTGATGGCTCGATAAATCCTAAAAGGATTTGAACAGTGAATAAAAAGTATTTGCAAAGTCACCTTGGGTGAATGGTGAGAAAGTGGGAATATTCAACTTCCCCAAGTGGAGAATTCTTGATATTCTCACAAGCAGTGGGGACAACCAAAGCAATAGGCTGAGCCCACAATCTTGGGGTTTGTTCATATGAAACTTAACCCCGCAAAGAATAGGCTAAGCCTACTTAAAATTAGGCAAAAGAGTCACCCCCAGAGAACATCTTTTGTTGCTTAGATGTGGCCTCTCTTTCTCAGCCAACATGACAAGCAAACTCACTGCCCTCCCCCTCTCTATGTGGGACATGACACCCAGGGGTGTGGACCTTCCTGGCAACATGGGACAGAAATCCTAAAATGAGCTGGAACTCAGCACCAAGGGATTGAGAAAACCTTCTTGACCGTAAAGGGGAAGAGAGAAATGAGACAAAATAAAGTGTCAATGGCTAAGAGATTCCAAAAAGAGTCGAGAGATTATCCTGCAGGTTATTCTTACGCATTAAATAGATATCATAGTTAATGTGTAACAGAGAGGCTGGAGGGAAGTGTCTGAAAATGTAGAGCTGTGTTCCAGTAGCCATGTTTCTTGAAGATGATTGTATAATGATATAGCTTTCGCAGTGTGACTGTGTGATTGTGAAAACATTGTGTCTGATGCTTCTTTTATCTACCTTATGGACAGATGAGTTAAACATATGGATTAAAAATAAATAAATAATAGGGGGAACAAATGTCAAAATAAATTTAGTAGATTGAAATGCTAGTGATCGATGAATGGAAGGGGTAAGGAGCATGGTATGTATGAGATTTTTTTTCTGTTTTCTTTTTATTTCTTTTTCCAAATGGATGCAAATGTTCTGAGAAATGATCATGATGATGAATATACAACTATGTGATAAAACAAAAGACTGTTCACATTGTATGCTGATTGGTTTTGTTAATAAAAATTAAAAAAAAAAACATGACTATAACCTCCCCCCCCCCAAATTAAATAAAGAAATAAATGATAGGGGGAACAAATGTTAAAATGTTAAAAAAATATATATATATATATGGAAAAAATAAGCCACTGTTTCCCTTAAATTATAGTTAAGGATTAGAAGCCTCAGTAAATGGATTTTGTTATGGCATTCTTAATTACAAGTATAATCTAGAAATCCTAATAACTAAATAGTGTCTGGAAAAGGCCAAAAGCCCAGGAAATCTCTCAACAAATGAACAATCTCCTTTTTCAGGGGAAATGACAGCCCACCCACCTGCCACCCTTACCCACACAGCCTGTAAGTCATGTGCTAAGTGTGAATGATTTCCCTATAGCTTCAAAGACCTCCCACAAGTTAGTGCCCATTCCTAGCTAACCTTTAGCTCCAGCGCTGCTATGAAAAATGCCCAAGACGCTCACTTTTTATTTGATTCATCTCAGCTATGTCTGTCTCTACTTTGTCTTCTTCTGCTTCTAGGAAGTGAATGCTTTTTTTTAAACTTTTGGTGGAAAAAGCATTTTAGAATTGACTGGATAATGTTTGTACACATTTGAATTCCTGAATACAAGAGAAAACAGTATCCAAACAAGTGTTTTTAATTAATAGAAGTCAAGTCATTTAGGTACTCATGGACCACAGTAATAAAAAAGAATTCTTAGTATTTTTCATATTTCTTATCATAAAGGCAGTCACAGTTAGAAATACGAATTAGGCAGACATAACTAAGCGAAGTTTCCAGCTTGCTATTCTTTCCACAGAAAAGAGAGATGGATATTATGACAATGAACCCTATTAATTTGTGATGCAAAAATCCATTATTAGAAGCAGATCTCCTTGGACAGCCTTGTGGATGTTGCATAATTCACAGAGACCAACTGTACTTAGGAAGTGATGGTTCAATAGTGCAAACTGATTGGAAGTCAGAGGTAGCTTCCTGCTCTTTCCTGTAATTGCCTTGTCTGATTTTTCTCGTGAGCAATATATCACTGGAGTTTTGACTATGATGGAGTACACCCTCCTGAGAGTTCTGCCCTGAAGGCTAGGACTTCAACTCCACCGGAGTTATCTGGCAGAGGACTTCATATATCTCCTCAGCACCTGTCATCCCCTCTTCCTTGTCAAGCCCCATGGAACTCATGAGCCTTTCCCCAGCCTGTCTCACTCCACCCCACTGCCTCTTGCACATTACAGCAGCCTGGTAAGTTGAAGAGACAGTACCCGTTCAGGCTTCTTATTTCAATCACATTCCATTTTCTTCCAATAAACTCTGCTCAGAACAGCAGGGGCCCTTCTGGGCTCAGCCTTTGTGGTGGATGGTTAACACAACCTTTTGGTGGGTCCCAGATTATTATGATAATTGCTTTTAAGTAATTTTGATATACATGCCTAGCAGATGATGTAACTGCCTATTGCTGCTGTGTTTTTGCTCCATTGGTTCATGCAGTGTAGTTTTCTATGACAATATACTCCACAAATGCAAACAGATGTATTTCCCATGACCTTAACCCTGACAAATAGTCAACTTATGTAATTCCCAGCTAACGTTTTTGAGAACTTCAAAACATAATCTCCTATGGCGCCTCAAAACTTACAATTTTTACACTTTCAATAATTTTAGATATTTCAAGAATGTGACAACAGTAATGAGATGTTAGAACAAGAAAAAGAATAGAAGGCACATAGGCTCCAACTTTTAAAAGCTTATTCTAAACATGTTGGTTTCCTTCTTTGCTCCCAAATATTTGATTAAAATGATAGGAAAGAATTTTTTGAAGCATAAAATTTTAATAAAAAGAACACCCAAGGAGAAAACATCTAGATAATGTGATGTAGATATGAAAATCTAGCAAATAAAATTTATAATACATTATGCAATCACCCTACAACAAAAAGTAGGATTTAGCCTATTAAAATCATACCACATTATACGATGCGAAGGTAGCTCAGTAGTAGAATTTTGGGGTTCGATTCCTGGGCCATGCACCACCCCAAACAAAAAAATCATACCACATCAAATGCTATAATTATTCCAATTTAACAATTCCTGTTTTTTTTCTCTTAGGGTCTAGGGAGACAAAAAAGAATTTTGAGGGGCTGGGAGTGCTCCATAATTGTATCTCTCAAATAGGCATTTTTGCAGTGGACCTCTACCAGTGTAGTATACTGGTAAAGAGCCCCAGCTTTGAAGTCAGACAGGCTTGAGGCTAGAACATTTTCAGAAATTTGTTACAAAAGGATGTTTTTTTATTTGTTTGTTTTACTTCTTATTATCAGATTCTATGCATCCTTAGGAATGCATAAAGTAATCTAATGTACCCAATCTCAACACCCATCAACCAATGGCTAAGCCTGCCCTGCCCAGGCCTCCATCCACTTCCTCCCTTCCATATTACTGTGAAGTAAATCTCAGGAATCATATCCTTTCACCTATTAATATTCCAGTATGTATCTCTAAAAGTTTTGTTTTAACCTATAGATTTCTCCTACATTGTTGTTTTAAAATTATAACTTCTTATTTTGAAATAGTTTCAGGCTCAAGAAATTGCAAGTGGCAGTATGGCTAGTCCCCATATACTACTTTTCCAGCTGCCCCCAGTAATAATATTGTAATAACCATTGGACAGGATCAAAACCAAGAAATTGATATTGGTGCAATGCTATTCTCAGATACACACTGAATTTGGATTTCAGCAATTTTACATGGACTTTTCTCCCCTCTTTATGATTCTATGATTGGTGTAACCATCACCACAATCAGAATGCAGAACTCTTCCATCACTACCAAAAAATCCCCTTGTGCTACTCTTTAATAATCATATCTTAGCCCCAACACTAACTTCTAGCAATCCCTGACTTGTTTCCATCAGTATCATTTTGTGACTTCAAGAATATTTTATAAATTGAATCATATGGTGTGTATCCCTTTGAGTTTGGCTTCTTTCACTTATCATGATATCTTTGAGATCCATCCAAATAGTTCCATCACTAGTTCATTCTATTTTATTGTTAAGCAATATCCCATAGTATGGATGGACCATAATCTGGTGATCCATTCACCTGTTGTAGGATATTTTGGTTGTTTCTAGTATTGGATAACTACAAATAAAGCTGTTAGGCGCATTCATGTGCAGGCTTTTGTGTGAACTAAGTTTTTTCCACTAAGAGAGATTGCTGGGTCATATGTTAAGTATACGTTTGTAGGGAAATTGCCAAACTGGTTTTCCAGAATGGCTATCCCATTTTAAGTTCCCACCAGCAATATGTGAGAGATCAAATTTCTCTGTCTCCTCTCCAGAATTTGGTACTACTATATATTTTTTATTTTAGTCATTCTAATAGGCATGTAATTGTATCATGTGTAGTTTTAATTTGCATTTCCCTAAAGATTAATGATGTTGAATATCTTTCCATGTGCTTGCCATCAGTATATAATTTTTAGAAAAATGACTGCTCAACTCTCTTGCCCATTTTCTAATTGGATTTTTTGGTTTCTTACTGTTGAGTGTAGAGGGATTTTTATATATTCTAGATATAAGTCTTTTGTCAGTTATGTGATTGGCAAATATTTCCCCTTCCGTGGTATGTCTTTTCATTTTCTTAGCAGGTCGCTTGTAGAGCACAAGATTTTGATTTTGACTAAGTCTAATTTATCAATTTTATTGTTGTTACTACAAGGCAGAGATGGAGTTTAGAGTGCCATGCCCAAGTGCCACCAGAGAGGAGCACCTCCTCATTGCTGCAGGTAGGAATGGAAGTCAGAGTTCTGAGGTCAGGCCCCACAGGGGAGACACACCAGCCTTACTGCAAACCGTGAAGAAGGCAAGTCTGTCCATGGACTCCACTCCTGCAGTAGGGTGGTGTGCTGATTTGAAAGGATGTATGTCCCCTAGAAAAGCCATGTTTTAATCAAAATCCCATTTCATAAAGGTAGAATAATCCCTATACAATATTGTACATTTGAAGTTGTAATCAGATCATCTCCCCGGATGATGTGATTTAATCAAGAGTAGTTGTTAAGCTGGATTAGATGATGACATGTCTCCGCCCATTTGGGTGTGTCTTGAGAAGTTTCTGGAGTCCTATAAAAGAGGAAATATTTTGGAGAATGAAGGAGATTCAGAGAGAGCAGAGAATGCTGCAGCACCATGAAGCAGGCAATCCACACAGTCAGCGACCTTTGGAGATGAAAAAGGAAAACACCTCCTGAGGAGCTTCATGAAACAGGAAGCCAGGAGAGAAAGCTAGCAGATGATGCCATGCTCGCCATGTGCCCTTCCAGCTGAGAAAGAAACCATGACTGTACTCACCATGTGCCTTCTCACTTGAGAGGAAGAGACCCTGAACTTCATCGGCCTTCTTGAGCCAAGGTATCTTTCCTTAGATACCTTTGATTGGGCATTTCTATAGACTTTTTTAAATTGGGATATTGTCTGGGCCTTAGAACTGTAAGCTAGCAACTTATTAAACTCCCCTTTTAAAAGTCATTCTGTTTCTGGTATATTGCATTATGGAAACTAGCAAACTAGAACAGGTAGGGTACCGGACACTTCCTCTTGGCACTCACCTGGGGAGCAGGCAGATATGGTGAAAGATTTCATCCTGCTAGACCATCCTTTTCCAGTTCTTTAGCTAGAGAATACAGGCTTTAATTGAGCTTGCACTCTCAGTTTCTATGTGTGTGTATGTGTGTGTGTGAGTGTGTACCTATTTTCAGATTGTGGTCTTCTCTAGCTCCCAGACCAGAACAAATAGGAGGCAAGAAAAAATTATCCAGGAAACTCACTTCCTTTAGTCCTGAGGTCACTACTAGTCCACCTTCTTGTCTTCATTTTCTCAAACTTAGATATTTTGTAAAGGATATTTTGCTATATAGTCTCCAGAACCAGGCACTACAATGAATTTTTTTTAACTTTTTTATTGTGTAATGTATACACAAAGTGAAAAAAGAAAAAAGCAATAGTTTTCAAAGCACTCTTCAACAAGTAGTTACAGAACAGATCCCAGAGTTTGTCATGGGCTACTATACAATCATCTCAGATTTTTCCTTCTAGCTGCTCCAGAATATAAGAGGCTAGAAGGAATAAATATTTTTTCATCATTGCAATAGCCTTTTTTTTTCTATTTTGTGAAATATAACATATATACAATAAAACAATAAATTTCCAAAGCACAAACAACAGTTAGTTGTAGAATAGACTTCAGAGTTTCATATGGATTACAATTCTACAATTTTAGGGTTTTACTTCTAGTTGCTCTAAGATATTGGAGACTAAAAGAAATATCAACTTGATGATTCAGCAATCATATTCATTTATTAAACCTACCTTCTCTGCATAACTCCACCATCACCTTTGCGCTTACTATCCCATTCTTTAGGAGTATCTGGGCTATGTCCATTCTAACGTTTTCATGTTGGAAGGGGTTATCAATAATATGGGGTAGGGAAATGGAACTAGCTGATGTTCTGGAGAGGCTGGGTCCTCTAGGCTTCAGACTTATCTGGTCCAGGAACCCATCTGAAGGTTGTAGGTTTCTGGAAAGTTACCCTAGGGCATGAAATTTGTAGAATCTTATATATTACCCTAGGTATACAGCAGATTTTTTAAAATAAATTTAAAAAGTTTTCAAGTGACTAAGCAGCAATCTCAGGGTTCTAGAAGTCCCCTTGATTAGATGGACACATCCAGGATTTATTGACTCAGTCTAATATAGAGAAGGGAACCCTAGAATTGGAGTTTATGGTCTTGGTTCTTACACTGTGTGACCTTTGGAAAAATGCCTCATCTCTCCACATCTCAGTCTCTTCATCCATCAAATACATAGTTCAACTAGATATGTATTAGTAAATAGAATTCTTCATTTGTGAGAACACAAATGAAATAAGAATCCTTTATTGAGAAGTACTCTAAAATCATGATCAGAATTAGTGAGAAGGAAAGTCTTCCTTATGCCCAAGATAAGATCATGGTAGCATGCGTGTTTTCTTTTTTATTTCTGGACTAGAAGATCTCTAAAATCTTTTCCAAGTCTAATATTCTATAATTCCAATTAAAGAGGGAATTAAGTTGAAAATATAGATATTCAAAATGAAGGTAAAAAAAAGATAAGATATCATCTTATGACACCTGAAAGTAGCAGTATGAACCTAGAATGAAATAATTGATAAATAAACATTTACCAGGGCTTCCTGGAAGTCACCACGAAAGGGAAACTCATTGATTATCTAGATCTCATTTTTTCTTTTTGCTTCTATTTTTCTCCTTTTCTGCCTTTTGATGAAGTGATAAAAATTTCTATTTTTACTTGTCTACTATGAATCCGGAAGCTGTGGAGAACATTTCTATCCTCTTAATAGTTACTTTCAAATTTTATAAGTGTTTTAAGCAGAGAATAAAATCATTCAGCGTCAACATCTCTATCCTCCTCTCAAACAAGATGAAGTTGTTAATACGCTATCTAGTGAAGACTCCATCTCATTTTGATTATTGTTTAGAGATTTAATTACATGTTTTCAAACAGAAAAATACTTATCCACTTAATTTTTGTTTCTCTGCTCACTTTTGTATTTGTATCACATTCTTGCTGTGTTCAATATTCTTCTTGCTAAAGTTCTTCTTGCTAAAATATATATCTCATCATTCTTTCAATGATGGCTTACGAATGGAAAATTCTCTTAATCTCTAGATGTGGGGAAATGATTTAATTTCACTTTAATGAGACTGTATGTGTGTGATCACAGAGACCAGCAATGTGTGATCACACATTAGGATTGGAAATCAAACTCACATAATACAATAGGATTTCATTTATATTTATGTTTCATACACTTTGAAAGGATAGAGGACAGGAAAAACAGCATTCTTCTCATTAGGAGACCTGAAGCTATATTTATATATAATTTCTTGCCACTCCACTTACCTCCACAGAATGTGTACAACAAATAGGGATGACTTCAGCATGTGTGTAATTTAACTTAGCACAGAGAAGCCACTGACTTAGCTTCTCACTAATCTTTTATAGTGTTCCTATCATATAGATCCAAGGCTTGTATGCCTACTCATAGCAACATTGGCAAGATGTACTCCTACCAATTAAGGATTTCATAATAAATAAGATAGATCATGTGTCCAAGGAAGTGAGGCTGTGAGAAGACAGAATGAGACCTGCCTTCCAGGAAAATCTGGTTCTGTTCCAGGCATAGAATTCTAGGTTGGCAGTGACTTTCCCTCAGCAATTTGTAGATATTGCTCCATTGTCCCCTGACATCTATAGTTGCTGATGAGAAGTCAGTTGTTTGTCTTATGGTCATGTCTTTAAGAATCTGATTTTTCTTTCTAGTGAGTTTTAAGATTTTCTCCCTATCTTCGGTTTTATCAGGAAATATTTATTTTTATTTATCCTTCTTAAAATGTAAATTACATTTTTAATCTGAGGACTTGCATCTTCAACTGTAAAAATGCTTACCCATTTTTTCTTTTCAACCATTGCATCTCCATTTTCTCCTCTGTTCTATTCTTCTGGAGCTTTGATTAGACCTAACTTTCAAACCCTCAAACTATACCACCTTTCTCTGAACTAAGTTTTCACAAAGTCCTCAGTTCTACTTTTTGATTTACTAATTCACTCTTTGTGTCTTTTCTAAAGTTCATATCACTGTCTTTCCAGGATTTCCAATTGGCTAGCTTTCTACCTATCTGTTATTGTCTACTTTCTGCAGATTTCTGTTTCATATTTTCTTATGTACGTTTTCCATCCTTTATCTTGTTGGTAAAAAACCGTAAATGTCTTATTATAAAAACTTTTTTAGGTTGTTCTAATTTCATTCTATTTAAAACTAATTCATTTCAATAATTTATTTTGTTGACTATGTTTTTTAGCATTTTTTTCTTCTTGAATTATTGAATTTAGTTTTTCAGCTTGCCTTCAGTATGAGGAAGTCAATTATTTAGAGACTGCTTCCTTCATCTATCCTCTCTACTTCCTTTCTGTTTTTTTTCAGTTGCTTCCCTTTAACTCTCCTGGGCTCCTAAGCTAGAACTAGATCTCATGTTGTTAGACCAGAGCTATACAATGGGGATGGTTGTGACATCATAGTTCTAGACTCTGAGCTAGAAGGCAGCTAGGCTCAAGTCCTAGCTTCAAGATTGTGTCTTCATTTTTCCTGAATATTCAAGTAATCACATACAGATATTTTTTCAACTTCTTTTCATGGAGTGGCACCCTACCCCATACCTTTACTTCGAATAATAATCTCAGTTCTGACCCCCCATTTGCTTGGCACCTCTTAGACCTTGTCACCTCATAGGAGCTGAACTTCTGGGTAACTCTATTTATAGTGCCAGAGCCAAGCTGACCCTACTTCCAGCCTTATTTACTGCTTTGCATTTCTGTTCTCTTTCTGGACCAAAAATGTTTCTTTTGTTTTTAATATGTCAGTATGCTTCACATTTTCTTTTTCATCTATAATTTCTGGTACTCAGAGAAGAAGGAGAAGGCTCAAGGACTAAATTTATGCAGTTTTGAACAGAACTACAATAGCTTTCATTACCCAATGTAAAAAAAAATTCTATTTATGCATAAGATTTTTTTCTTGAAAGTATATTAAATAAGATCATGGATTCAGACTTTGTGGGGTACCTTAGAAGTAGGTATGGGTACCTTAGAAGTAGGTATTTATTTTATCAATCCTGCACAAAAGAGAGCATATTACTTAAATGTTCAGTAATGACATTTCTAATGGAATTAGAACTGTAGTCCAAATAAATTTATAACTTGGTTTAAGGTTAAAAGCTAGAGACTAAATGGTTAGTTCCAAGTATCTCTGAAATATCACTCTTCTCAGCTGAGCCTTTTGACAGGGCTGAATATCAGTCACTCCAAGAATGAGCTCTTTGAGGGAAGTGCAGACATTGTGTTGATTGAAAAGCAATCCATATGTGTTAGGCATATGTTTTAGATGTCAGGTGACAAGGCTGACATTCTGTTATGAAAATTCAGGAGCCTGACTGTGTTCTCACCCCAACAGAAGGCCTTCCCACCTCCCCAGAATGAGCCATAGCAGTGCCTGTGAAAAAGCTAAACTTTTTATTTAAAAAAGAGCTTTAAATCTTCTCAGTCTTACTAGAAACCTCATTTGATGTCTTCCTTAGCATCAGAAGAAATTTTTAGGACCCAGAAAGAAGATATTGACAAAAGACTAGCTTAAAGGACGTATCAAAAGAAGAAGACATATGTTATTGTGATTTCCCTCTTTATTCAAAGATGGATGCATATTCCACAAATAACCTCTATATTTCTGTCTCATATTTAGTTCTGAGGATACTAAAATATTGGCTATATGGTTCCTGTCCTTGATGCATGATCAGAACAAGACTAGAGACAGAGAAACACCCCCTGCCCCCCCCCAAAAAAAACAGGCAAGTTACTGTTAGACATAAAAAGACTTAATTATGGAGATAGGAATATGGAAGATATAAGGAATGTTTTAAAAAATCTAGTTAGGAGACAGAATCATGTGGAAGAAGGAAATGGGAAGAATTTATAATTCCAAGGTGACTTCCACATCTCTTGTTTTTCTGAGTGGCTGATTGGTGGGTCCACTCCTCAGCCCATCAAGGAATACGGGAGGAAGAAAAGGAAAGGAACAGTAAGACAAAGGGTTTAGACTTTAGATAGACTGATATTTAAGTGTTTGTGGGACATCCAAGTGAATGAATCCTGTTGGAAGTTAGGCACATGGTAGATTTCAGGACAGAAGCTATAGATTTGGGAGCCACCTGCATATGAGGACATAAAGTAAAAGGAGAAAGAAACCTAGAGGAGAGAACAGAAGAAAGTTATCACTTTTCATTCCATTAAAAACTCTCATCCAGCTGAGATAAATGAATTAAAAACAGAATTTCCCTACTTTAAATTGATGAAGTCACAGGCCATTCACCTACCCTTTTTTGTCTTTGTTGTGTCTTAGGCTTGGCTCAGCACATCTCAAGAACTGACAAAAGAATCAAGTAAACTGTGAAAGGTTGGATTTTAGAACTAAATTTAACCCCAGAAATACACAACTTCTAGCAGAAAATTCAATCTGACAGAAAAGCCATGCAATCCCACAGAGGATCCAGTCATGATTGCAGATGGCAAAGTGAGTCCAAGTTAGCAGTATCTTCCATATCTGCACAAAGTCAAGAAACATGGAATCCTGAGGGAGATGGGCCTCCAGCTGCTTCAGATAAGGTAGTTAGAAGGTTGTCGAGCCCTAGTCATCAGGTAAAAGTAAGACAGAATTCTAGTGCTCAGGTGAGGCTACAGAGAAGACTCAAGAAACAAGAGAGTTCATAAACAAAGTAGAAGACTCATTAGCAAAACTGTATTATCCAGAGCTTGGAGGCTGGGTCTCAGAGAAGAAGCATTAACACCCAAACAACCAAGTTTCAGAAGTCTACGTCCTCAAACATTCTCAAACATTCTCTCCATCTTTATTGCCTTAGTTCAGGCCACCACCACCTCTTGTCTGAAGTATTGAAAGTCTCTTACCTTATCTCTCTGCCTCCAGATTGGCTCTCCAAACTTGAGTTCACGCTTGTCACTGCAAATGGCGTGAACAATTAAAAGTATAACTCTGATCCTATCATCCATCTTCCATTTTAAAACCATTCTCTGTATTCCCATTGCTATCAGGATAGAGTCCAAATCCTCAACATGATTTAACATGTCTCTTTCTTAGCTGGTCCCTGCATACCAGTCCAGTCCTGTCACTCTCTATAATCAGACATCAACACTAAAGTCTTCTAGTAATTCATGAGTGCTTTGAAATAATTCGGTTTTATTCACCACCACAACATATACGTTCAATTGGAAATTAGTAGCACATAAAAGTGCAGGACATGTTATTTATTCAGACTATAGATCGTTGTACAAATGGATTTGTGTACTTACAATAATTGCATGGCCCCCAGGGGGTTCATTCTGATTGGCTTCTGGTCATGCCATATCATATTGTTCAATATTTTAAATAATACCCTCTAGGTGTTAACACTTCATGCAGCCATGTACTCAGAAGAGGGGCTCTTTCTTACCACCAGGAGTGAATGGCAATTCATCTAAGTCAATCAAAGTGACTTAATTCCCATTGTCCATAATTAGATTGGGCATTAACATGTAGCCCCATCTTGCCACTCACGTTTGGCAGGTAAATCTAGTAGGGAAATTTCTGGGGGATATGTCTTTAGTCCTAGAAAGAGAGGTACAAAATCCCACTAAAAAGACACTAATGGAATTTTCTCTAAGGTGTAAATCTGTAGGAACAGGGGAAATAGGAGAGGAGAAGAAATTAACAAAATTTTAGAACCATGAAGGCATAAAGAAAACTAGGAACTGACTTAGCAGACCTGAGAAAGCTGAATCCTAAGCCATCAGTGGAGAAAACTGAGAAGCAAAACCAATTTCATAAGAATGTCTTAAAGTCTCAGGAAGAGGAATCTGGTCATAGAGGTAAAGACCAGGCTGAAAACAAAAGGATTTTTAAATGTTTTTTGGAAAAAAAAATTAATCCCCAGATCCCCTCTGTGCATACAGTGATTGCCTCTCCTTTCATTGAGAGGTTACTCTTTTTTTTTTTCACTACTTTTACTATTTTTTTTTTACTATTATTCTATTAGACTTCACTTTTACATTTACGTTATAAAACTATGTAACTTCCAGGTTGTGAGAGATGGCATCATCCCACTTTTATCTTTTTTAATTGTGAAAAATAAAATAAATACACAAAAATCAATAAATTTCAAAGCACACCACAGCAATTAGTTATAGAACAGATTTCAGAATTTGGTGTGGGTTACAGTTACACAATTTTAGGTTTGTCCTTCTAGCTGCTCCAAGACACTAGAAACTAAAAGAAATATTAATATAAAGATCCAACAGTCATACTCATTTGGTTAAATCCTATCTTCTCTGTTACAACTTCACTTTCTCCTTTGATCATTCTCCCAACCTTTAGAGGAACTTAGGATACGCCCATTGTAAGTTTTTCATGTTGGAAAGGCTATCAATAATATAGGATAGGGGAGATGGAACTAGACGATGTCTGGATAGTCTGGCCCCTCTAGGTTTTAGGACTTATCTGGCCTAGGAACCCATCTGGAGAGTGTAGGTTTCTGGAAAGTAATCATAGTACATGGAACCTTTGTAGAATCTCAGATAAAGCTCTAGGTGTTCTTTAGGGTTAGCAGGAATGGTTTTGGTTGGGGGTTGGCAAACCATGATAAATAGCAGAATGTAGCTGAAGCTTGCATAACAGTAGTCTCCAGAGCAGTCTCTGAACTCTCTCAGCCACTGATACCTTCTTTGTTACAATTTTTTCCCCTTTTTGGTCAGGAAGGCATTGTCGATCCCATAGTTCCAGGGCCAGGCTCATCCTTGGGAGTCATCTCCCATGTTGCCAGGGAGACTTTAACCCTTGGGTGTCATGTTCCATGTGTGGTGTTGGGGGGAGGCGGTGTAATGATTTTACTTACAGAGTTGGGCCTAGAGAAAGAGAGAGCCCGTATCTGAGCAACAAATGAGCTCTTCTGGAGGTAATTCTTAGATTATTTATGTAATTTCCCACTACATAAATAAGCTTCACAAGAGAAAGCCTCAAGATCAAAGGCCTAGCCTACTGACCTGAAAGTCCCCAATGCCCAAGACAGCATCAAGGGTCTCACCAGTGATGAAGTTCACCAGTTCCATATTTTTTCTCCCATCCCTCAATGGACTTTGCCAATACCCTTTAACCATCTGCTCAACATACTCTGGGATATATCTGGGCATTACATTAAGCTATACAGATTTACAAGCCCTCATTTGCATTCAAGGCCCCTTGTGTTTGGGTTGTTCAAATGATCTATCCAGACAAATTGAGTTAGACTATGTGGTACATAAAATTTAGGTTTTGGACAAAATAAACCTCCTTTTCTTTGGTCTCAAAGAGTAGGTGAAGTTCTAAAACAAGGACAATGTTCTCCTTACCCCTGCATTCTGATTTGCCCCAGTCCCAGCCTGATCAACCTTGTCCTTACCTCCAGTTGAAGCCAGATCTCTTTTTTCAATTTATTTAATGGTTGTTGTATGTGGCAATACTGACTTTCAGACCCACAGAACTCCTACTCTGAGCCATAGGTGTCACCCAGGTACCCAAAGTTCTAGGGAAATACCTACACAAATATAGCAGAGCCTCTCGAAATCTGAAAATAACAATCCAGCTCTGGACTAAGGGGTTACTCCTTAGAATGGGTCAAACAGGATTTCTGACTTTAATAACATCAGGCAGAGTTGAGGACAGGGATAATGTATTAAAACAGTGAAATTCTGCATATTCAATATTGTGATCCTGCAGCCAGGATTAAATCTTCCATACTGGAGACTGGAAGATTCTTCTCTGGAGAATCTGTTCAACCTAAGAGAAAAAAACTAAAGGTCCTTATATATCAAAGAATCTCCCCAATAAATTTACCCAATCAGATCATATCACAAGGAAGTTCACAGCTGACAAGGTTCAACCATGTGCAAAGAGTTTCCAATTAGCTTTTTAGTGGTTCACTCATAAATAAGAATAGACTGTAAATGACCACCAAACATTTGAGAAAGTCTCTAGCATGAAGGACCACCATCTTTCCAGACGTCCTGAGGCGTTGCTCCTTAGAACGGGTCAAACGGGATTTCTGATTTTGGGAACATCAGGCAGAGTTGAGGACAGGAACAGTGCATTTAAAAAATGAGATTAAGTGAAATTTTGCATACTCAATATTGAGATCCTACAAGTAGGATTACATCCTCCAAACTGGAGACTGGAAGATTCTTTTTTTTGGTCCAATATGAAAAAAAAAAAGAGGTGGATGAAGGAGGGGAAATAGTAATGTGAAAAGGCTCTAACATCCAAATAGTAGAATTCTCAGGAAAGAAAAAAGAACATAAGGGAAAAAATAATGAGAGAATAATAATAATTATCTCAGACCAAGAGGTCATAAGTTTCTAGATTGAAAGGGCCCACTGAGTGCAAAATATAATGATGAAAATAGATCCACACTAAGGCAAATCATCAGAACAATTTCTGAACATTGGAGATAAAGAGAATATCTTAGAGAGTTGGAGGGGAGGAGAACCTATCACATATTACGAATCTAGAATCAGAATGGCATCAGACTTCTCCACAGTACATCAGAAGCTGGGAGGCCGTAAAGCAATGCCTTCAAATTTCTGAGTGAAAATTACTTTCAAACTATAATTTATACCCAGCCAAAATCGAATATGAGGATAGAATACAAATATTTTCAACTATTTAAGGTCTCAAAAATTTTGCCTCCCAAGAATCCTATCTCAGCTATGAAAGGATTTACTCTACCGAAACGAAGGAATAAACCAACAAAAAGAAAGATAATAAATCTGTGAAGCAAGGGATTCAGCATGAGGATCGTATCTAGGCAACCTTAGAATGAAGATAAAGGAAAATGTCAGGATGACAGCTGAGCAGCTGACCCAGGGAGAAATCAGTCCACACTGGCATGGGTCAGGAGGTTCTGGGGGATATACCTCCAAGATGAAAAGGTTGATAAATTACCTCATGTGCTTGAACATAAAGAGAGGCGATTTATACTCTAGGGGAATAAATTATATATAAATACAGAAAACTAAGAAAAGAATTACACGAACAACAATAATAACAAAATATCACCACCACAATTAGAAACTCCAAGGAAAACAAAAAGTGTATAAAAAAGGAAAAATAATTATACTTTAAGCTTCACCTATGAGTAGCGTATCACAGACAAAATAATGTAAACCTGGAAACCTCATCCACCAAATATAACATCAGGGAAATATGAGGATCAAAAGGGTGTATTGTGTGTGTTGGGGTGGGGGTCAGTTTATGAAACAGAATTAAATCTTCATCTGTCAGAGTGCAAAATGAATAGAGAATGCTTCAAAATGGAGCATTGAGACTTAGACATATAAGCATATGATTTAGACATAAATTCACTGTGTTCCCAGATTAAACCATGTAAAGGTGTTAGAAATATTGCCACTGGGAGGTATATGAAATGGAACAGGGAGCCAGAAAACTAAGTGTTGTGTGTTTTGTTTTGTTTTTTTTATTAGGTTATTTGACCAGTTAAAAAGTGTGTGTGTGTGTGTTTGCATTTAATAATTTAATTCAATTTTTTTAAAAAAAGAGGTATGCACGGATAATTTGGTTCTTTCAGACCTCTGACTTGGCTGAGTGTGGAAACGATGCCTGGAACCGCTAAAGGCATCTGGCACCCACAAAGGGGCAATCCTCACTCCACAGCCAAAACGTTGAGTGTAGCAAATTGGAGAGAAAAGGAAACTGTGTTCCTGATGACATCACTGACCAGTCCTAAAACTGTCCTGTCTCCAGACTTCCCGGTTATGTTAGATACTAATGGTCCCTCAGTTGAAATCATTTCAGTTGGGTCTTCTGTTCCTTGCAGCTAAAACCATCCAACTGATACCGAGAATCAAGATTCCTCAGAAAAAGAGGGGCTGGGGTGCTCGACCCACGGTCTAGAAAGCAGTCATGAATTTGGGCAACTCTCTCAGAAGTTACATTACCACACCTACTCACTTTCTCTCTCTGCATCTATTCCATCTTCTCACTTTAGCCATCATTTCCTCCACTTGCTTAAATTTTCTGCTCTCTTTTTAGCAAATGGCCCATTGCAAACTTCCTCTGTTTCATGGTTTCCTTTCAACTTCAACTCCCAATGGTAAAATGCATATACTCTGGTAATCTTTTGTTGAGATTTTTGGGAGAGTAAATCAGATAGGTCCAGCCCATATTTTAATGCCAGGCCATGTGTTGTCTCAGATCAGCTTGCCGATTGGTTTCTCTTGGTTATGATTCCCATCTGTTTTACTTTCCAGGCTGCTAGTCATTGGCATAGACAACAGAAATCCCTAGTTTGGCTCCTAGTTTTGAGGTTAGGAGAAATACAAACTCAAGACGTCATCAGGGCAATGCTTTCTCCTAGAAGACTGTGGTATTCTGGGACTGGATGCTGGTGATCCTTGATCCTTGGCTTCTCTGCCACATGGCAGTGCACACAGCAGCTTCTCTGTCTTCCCTTCTCCTCCAGGTTCCCTGATGACAGCTTCTGACTGCTCCCTAAGGCTTTTCTCTTTCTGACCTTCAGTTACAGAATTGAGGCCCATCATGATTCAGTCAGGCCACACTTTAACTGAGTAACCTTATCTAAAGGTCCTATTGTAGGGCTCACATCCATAGGAATGGATTGTTAGGTTAAGAACAAGCCACCCATTCCTGGTCCAATCAGATGATGTTGTGGGGAGAGGCAAAGGGTATTTGGTCATGGTGATATAAGGTCATAGTGATACAAAACTCAAAAGATTATTAGGGGGGTGGTGGGATGGTGACTCAGCAGCAGAATGCTTGCCTGCCATGCCCGAGACCTGGATTTGATTCCTGGTGCCTGCCCTTGCAAAAACAAAACATTATTAGGAGAAGTCATGGATATGACTGAACCTCAGATAACTGGTTCTGTTTTTAAAACATCAAAGAAAGAAAGAAAGAATATACAAACTCCTTTAATGGCTGCTTCCTTCTATGCTGTCTCACAGTAAGGGCATTCTGTAGCCTGGACCACAACTTCCTGATACAACCATTTTATCTTGTGACCATTTATCTTAGAAATGAGATACAGGTGCTTCCCACCATTTCTATCATATTCATTCTGGAAATACTATCTTGGCAAAAGAAATCCCACTTCTTTACAATACCATTTTAAGGATTTAGGAAGAAAGTATCTTATTCTTCACTTTTATAAACACTCTCCAAAATGAATGTGTGAATTAGTTTTGGTTCAGCAATAATGAGTGGCATTATGAAAATACCAAGGGCAGTATATTAGCTTATGGCACTTTTATCAGACTACGTACTAAATACAATTTAAAGATGCAAAACCCTTTGTCTTGGCATTGGTCACAAAATACACAGGTTATTTCCTGTGGAATGCCAGAAATATTCATGATGGGTGATAGAGTAATATATAGATATTCTTATAGATGTATAGTATATTATAAAAAGATATATATCTGGATAAAATTAATGTGCCTTTAAATGCACATGAACTCTATAATAGCTTAATGCATGTGTTTCTATTTCTAGGTAATGCTAATGTACCTTATGCATTTATAGGAAATTTGATATGTATGTGTGTGTGCGTATATATATATATATATATATATATATATATATGTTAGGGAGAAGGAGAGAAAGAAAATGGTAACGTCTTTAAAGATTCGTATTAAAGATACGTTAGCATTATAACGTGTCTTTGATACATATTTTAACATGCCCTTAATGCTAATGTATCTTTAATGTATATTTTAACCTGTAGCAACTCAGAAAAGAACATAAAATTGGCTTAGCAGTGGGTTCATGGCAAGTTCATTAAGGCTTATTCGAGTGTAGAGATTTTCTTGTTAGAGGCCTATGCATCTAGTCATAGGTCAGTAAGAGCAAATGTTTACTGAGTGCTTACCAAGTGCTAGGGATGATGCAAGGGCTTTACATCTCATTTAAACTAAGAAAAAAAAAAACAGAAGAAGCTGGTCTATATGCAAATGTGATCAAATCTTCCTTTATATTCTCCTCTTTGGTCGTTCCTGTCTGTGTGTGATGAACTGTATGTTCCAAACATACACATTTAAATCCTAATCCCTGGGACCTCAGAATGTGACCTGGTTTGGAAATAGGGTCATTGCAGATGGAATTAGTTAAATAAAGATCATAGGATTCTGGAGTAGGGAGGGCTTCTAATGCAGTATTACTGGCTTTCTTATAAGAAGAGAAGACACAGAGATTCTATAGCCACATGGTGACAGAGGCAGAGAGGGAGTTATGCTGCCATAAACCAAGGCGACACCAAGGATTGCCGGCCACCGCCAGAAGCCAGGGGGGTGGCATGGAACAGAGTCTTCCCTAGAGAATTCAGAGGGAGCATGGCCCTACCAACACATTGTTTTTTGACTTTTGATTTTGATTTTTGAGTTCTGTCCCAGATCTCTGAGACAATCAGTTTATAGTACTTTGTTAAGTCTGCCCCAGGAAACCAACGCTTTCCCCAACATCTCTGCCGTAGGCCCAGGCCAGCCTGCTCACCTCACTCCTGAGTGCACAATTGCTGTGTACTTTGGTCTAGCCCTTCAGCCACTTCCTTTTTCTACAGTGAAAACTATGGGCGCGCCTCCCATCAGCCTGAAAGTTTTTAGGAGCAGAGCCTTTGTCTTCCTTCCTAGTGTCTCCTTCGTGAGCGTGAGCACTAGCACTGGATGGAAGGGGCAGAGGGAAATAGATTGGAGACCATTCGCCTAATACAGTTCAACTCCATGTGTTCCATTTTCTGTGTTCTTGAGTAGCACAAGCTTCATCATCTGGGAGATGATAAAGTTAGGTAGGTTGTTTTAGTTTGCCAAGGCTGCCGAATGCAGTACACCAGAGATGGACTGGCTTTTTTTTTTTAATGGCAAGAAAAAGTGTATTCACACAAAAGTATAAATTAATATACTGCATTGCCATACGTAGAATGGAATGATTTCTAAATGTTGTGTTAATTTCTTTTTGTTTAATTAATAAAAAAATATATATATATATACTGCATTGCCACTAATAAATAATTCTTCCAGCTTGATAAACACCCATGATAAAATTGTTGGGGCCTGAACAGTGAAGAACAACTTACCAAAGGAATTTGGATTTTAATAGGAAGGATGAAAGATTCAAATAAAAAAAAAAAAGAGAGAAACCTCCCAACTTGGATTGGGGAATAGCAGCTTAAAAGTATTCGGAAGTTATGTATGAATAGACAAAAAAAAAATACCCCAATCTTCAAAAGCCATTCTTCAAACCTCCAATCTTTTCTTCTACATTACCCAAGAATCTGGGGCTCCTAGTATTATCTCAGCTGGACTCTCAGAGGCACTCAGCAATCCTTCCATTGCCCTCTGGATGCTGTGCTTCCCTTATACCAAGCTTCCTTGCTTATCTCCCCCACCTATCTCCTCCAGCAAATGATCTCGCCTAATGTCTTAAGGAAAACAAAGTCCATCAGGCAAACTTCATGCCCTCCCCACTCACACATTTATGGGCTTATCTTTCCAATTTCAGAAAAAGGATAACTTCTTTGAAATAAGGTTGCTGAATTAGTAAGTAAATGAATGAACAAATGGGTGAAATGGAATATGACAAGACCTATCTTGTTTTTGTTTTTTAGCTTGGAAGATGAGTCCCAGTCTGTAAAAGTGAGTACAAAAGTAATGAAGTTTGAAATAATTATAACTACAATAGAGAAGAAATAATACTCTCAATAATATATTCAAGAATAAAATTAACTGCTAGATTTATATGAAAATGTGTCCCTTAGAGGAAATGTATGCCACTGATCAGAACACATTTCTAAATACTGAACTTAATATTTAGATTCTTTTTTTCTAACTGGGTTATTAAGGTTAAAATTTCTTATTCATGCTTTATTAGAATCTTTAAGTATAAATTAACCTAGTTACTTTCTCCCATTTTACACAACATACATTAATAATATTGCCACGGTAAAAAAAAAAAAAAAAATTAAAGGATGGCACAAAATTAGCAGGAGCTGGCTTTCATTTACACAGAGATCTTTAAGCCAACTGCAAACAGGACCACTGTGTATATACTGTGGTATTCAAATCTCTATCCGACTAGACTGACCTCTTTGAAAAGTGTCCTCCTGCTTTATATCCTCTCCAGGTCTTACACATGCTGGATAGTCAATATTTGGTGAATTAGAACTGTAACTGTCTTAAGCTTTTAAATAAATGCCACTTGGTTTCATTTCTGGCAGCATTTCTGCTTTTAACGCAGTGTCCCAAAACATCAAGACCTTTGCAAGGCTGCATAATGATCCAAAAATGCCAATGATGTTACCCAAAGATGACAAGAGACCAAGTATTAGACATCAGGAAACCACAGAGTAACCAGGATTGGAGGTCTGCACCATCATCGTTTTCAATTTGCCCCCACGAGGAGGTCCCAGGATTGAACATCTCTTTCTAAAATTCTTCCCTTCGCCATCCTCCAGCTCAGAAGTAGAAAAAAAAAAGAAGTAATTCTCACTGAAAGTTTTCTCCTTCCTTTCTTCTTTCAAATAGCACCTCAGAGGTTCCTTAGGAACTCAAAGAATGTCAATTTTGAAGCTAGAAACTGAATGACAGTCTGCTTTTGAATAAAAACATTTTGAGTGAATACTTTCATTTCACACCTTGGTTCTATGAAGGAAAGGATTAAAACACGTCCTTACGAAGAGCAGAAATTTTGTCCAGGCAGAGTATGGTAATAAAGTTTGCACAAGATTAGATTCATAATTAGGAGATAACTGCTCTTTTTGGCATTTTCTTTAAGGAAAACATGAAGCCACATATATATTTAGTGACCCTAAGTGTGAAGCGGCCAATCTTGTTGTACTCAGTGTTTTATGACTTTGGTTGAACCTCTGTCCTCTAGCAGAACAGAACATGAGCTCTTGAAGTGCAGGGACCATATTTTCACCAGCTTTGGATTTCTCCAACACACAGCACGATGCTTATTCCAAGAACCACTCATAGAATTGGTTGAATTCAATTAAGTTAGAATTACAATTTTTTCTTAAAAAAAGAGTTAGTGATCATCTATGAAGACATTGGACCTGAACCTAGATGTTCAAAAAAAAAAAAAAACACTAAATAATAGCACTAAAACCTCCAAGTCTATAATTAAAGAAGAGTGATACCATTTTTAGTGAGTGAAAATGACTGATATTTATAATATAGTTTAATCAAAATACTTTCTCACCATTTTAAAATAAAAACAATTACTTTTTTTTTTTTTTTATCTGAAGCCGCTCTGGCATTAGGACTTAATTGTTTCCTGCTCCACAGGTTTTAGAAGCCACTATGCTAGCAACTCTCTAGTGCATTTGGGGCACGTGTCAGACACGTCCCCTCAGTTGGAAGTCCTTGCGGCAGTTTCAGTGGCTGGATTCTTATCAAATGTGTAACCCATTCTCAGTTTTGCACTCACTAAAGGGATATTCTTACGAATTTGAAGCGTGTGTGCCTTTTCTAACCCTAACATCTTTATTGTATCTTTTTTTCCCAATATGGACGTCCTATTGTACTTTATATTATGGTAACAATATGCAGTTTATGAGGGTATTAGGGATCCCCACCATATTTTTCAGGATCTGCAGGTGAAGATTGAAACACTTTATCTGGTATTCTTGACTTGGTAAATTTGTGACGAATTCAGTCTATACAAATGAGAGACGCCACTCTTTTCTCACAGTTGGTAGATTACCTGGGGGCCTCTGAACCATCAAGCACAAAAGTCCTGCCACTCAGTTTGGTGATTTTCTTCTTCAGAGGTTGTGAGAAGTAGAAAATAAACATATGGCTCAAATATATCTTGTGAATGGAAGGTTTCTCCTGCAGCACCTGCAGCTGAGGGAGTCAAGAATCTAAGGTTTGCTCAGCTGTCCCTCCTCAGCCTCCCCCTGGACTGGCTTTTATAAAGGGGATTTATTTAGTTACAAATTTACAGTTCTTTGGAGGAAAGGCAGTTAGCTTTCCTCTGGCTTTCTCTGTCACATGGGAAGGCAAACAGTGACATCTGTTGCCTTCCCTCCCGGCTTCTGAGTTCACATGGCTATTCCTGGGGTGATTCCTCTCTTATCTCCAAATATCTGGGTCTAAGCTGGCTCTGAGTGCTGACCTGAGGTGTGCTGGGCTGCTGAGCACTGCTGGGTACTCTTTTTTAAGCCTCCAGCTATTTAAATTAAATGTCATTCCATTGCAGAAGTCACTTTCCTTAGCTGACTGCAGATCAGCCATAGGTGACTTTCACATGCTGATGATTTAAGTTCACAGCAACAGAACCGTGGGGCACCATCACCTGGCTAAGTTGACCCCTGAACCTATCTACCACAAACATGATCTCCAAGGCTCATCATCTGTCCCCTGTGGAGTTGACCCAGTCTCCATTCAAAGGAGGAAATTGTGACCATAGGGAGGTTGGCTTTGGGTTATCAGTGATTCCTCCAAGTATTAACAGAAAGACCTAGCATCTTTGAGGTGCCATGCCTTCCCTCAGAGAGAGGAGTCCCGGGGGTTTTCTGGTTCCATTACTTTTGGGAACAAGCCTATTCAGACATACACAAAATTAAGAAATATACACAAGCAAGTGAGAAAGTTTTCTTCCCTCGTTTTTTCCTTTAAGGTCACAAAGTTTCTAAGATCAACTCTATCTTACACAGGATAAAATATCCTCAAACTCTGCTGTCTTAAGCTCAATCTTAGCTTCCTACCTGATTGAATCCCTATCAAACTGTGCAGAAGGGTTTGCTCCCTTTTACAATTATTTACATCAATAGCCCAATCGATATTGTTGTGTTCTATCAATCTAATGACCCATATGAAAAGATATTTTTTAGAAAATGTAAATGTTAGACCACCACCTCCTAACAGTCTAGTTGTTCTACAAAAACCAATCACAGAGAATAAAATCCCATCCCCCCGGTCAGTAGCTCAAGACCCCTTTTCCTAAATCACTATGGTAACTTCCACACAAAAATTGTTGCTTTAAGGCTAAAAAATAATTTTAGTGATGAAATCTACTCACTACAAGTAGCATATGTCAAATGAAGGCATTAATTATCTGAACATAAGAGCTGGACAGCTTCACACAGTAATGTTTCAATATATTAAATCTCTTTTAGGTTTATATGTTATTAAGTTAGTAACATTTTTCTTATTACAAAAATATTTCTTGCTTAGCATGGAAAGTCTGGAAAATAGCATTAGGCCTAAAGAAGATTAAAATCCATCAAATATCCACCCAATTATCTCATATAATTTTTTTTTCCAAAATGCATTCCTCAAATCAATATTCTACACATAGTAATAGACTTATTTTTTACACAATACCTATTATTGGGTAATGTCCTTTTTTCTCCTAATGAATTGCATATATGTTACAAGCATTATTTCTCTGAATGACATTAATTTTAATGGCTGCAAAGTAGTCCATTAAATGGATATACTATTTTTTAAAATCTCCAGTTGTTGCACGTTTAGATCATTTCTAATTTTTACTGTTAAAAACATTGTTGCGATGACTCAAGGCATGAACATGAGTTCATGACCATTTTCTTTCTGATTAATTCCTCAAGATAGGTTTGCTGGGTCAGAGTTTGCAAATTTTAACACTCTAAAAGTTACTCACAAATTTATTAAGCCAGGCATTTCTTTATAAGAGCTAGAAATGTTTGTGCCAATTTAATTTTTTTAAATCTTAGATTCTTGTAAATTGAAGGAAATAATTTCTAGAGAGTTTAATTTAAATGCTCTGGAATGGGACGCAGGCCAGACACAGGTTTGGGTTGCTGTTATTGTTATTCTTAATTCTGCAGCTGATTCTATAGCACGGCCAAGGCTGAGCACCACTGGGGCTCATTAGGCAGCTTCCTGTTCTACCTGGAAATTTTACTTCCAGAGAAGAGGTAACTCAATTACCATCCCATAAAAATTTTTTTAAAAAAATTTATTTTAAGACAGGAATGGAAACTTTTTTGTGAGATGCAACTATGAGTCCTTGTAAATGACCTTTACACCATATCCTGTGTTCATGCGTACGTGTGTACAAACTAAATACCTTAACTCCAGCAATGATTGACAAAAAATATAAATTGCATTCATTGCCTTCCTTTGGAGTCCAAGAGTAAATTCACAGTAGACAAATCTTTTGTCTTTATTTTGTCATCTTTATTTTAAAATATTTTTAAACAAATGAATGAATAGGAAGCACTGGAAATGTAGTATCAAGCACCATAAATTGTCAGGGACAGGAAGATGAGATTCTACCATTTCCTCTTTCTAAGATAGAGTAATCTCTCAGAAACTCATAATTCCCTCATTATCCTAGGGAAATTTGATCAGTAGCTTACTCATGCTGCTCTCTGTTTCCAGGCCCCTTTTCAGCAGTGACTGCCAACCCAGGCTCCCCTCCTCCCACGGCACTGTATGCTGTGGATAGTGATGTCGCTGGACGAATAATGCTCTCCCATTTCACCGCCTAACCCCATTTCCTTGTATAGTGTGCCTATCCATTTATAGCTTTAGTATTGTCTCATCATTTATCCCATCTGAACTCAGGCCTTTGCCTTCAGCTGTAAATAATTTTGCAATTCCCACTGAGGAACCCAGTCATACCAGCTTAAGCCACATAAAGATCAATTTACAAAAGACAGGAACTTTTTGTGTCTGAAAAATATTTGACTCATATTATCTTAGGGATCATTTCCTACAGGATAAGGCCACATGCCTAATTAATACTAAAAGTAAAATCTAACATTTATTAAGCATTCTGTTTAATGAGCCTGGCTCTATACTGAGTACACAGTATGCATTCTCTTTAAGACTCAAAAACAACTCATTAACAGATGAGGAAACTGAGGCTTAGAAAAATGACATTTATTTAAGCTTACACAGCTGGTAGGTAACTGAGTGCACTTATGTAGACATTTGCCCATCTAACTTGAGCACCCACATACTTATCCACTCTGCTCCTAAACTTGGTTTGCAATTGAAACACATTTACTCTTCATCTATCTTCAAACCAAACTCCAGTCAAACTGTCCCCCAAAAGCACTATTTAAACATATGATAAGGGGACAACCTCTCTCATATGAGCAAATCACAGAGTCCTTCAGGGTGTTAGCAGAGAATTCTAGAAGGATAATCTTCAGATTGGGGGGGGAGGGAGTGGTTATTAGGGTTTTATGTATATAATGCAAATATTTATAAATTTACTATAGGAATTGACTCATGTGACTATGGGGATGTGCAAATCTGAATTCCACAGGGCTGGCCTCAACCTGGGAACTCTGATGAAGGTGTTTGACAAATTCCCCAGGAAAAGCTGATTGGCTTTTCCTGGAAGAAGATGGAAATTCTTCCTTCTGACTGCTGAAATCATTAGTTCTCCTTTTAAGGCCAATGGATTGGATTAGACTCCTCTCATTGCTGAAGGCAATCTCCTTAGTTGATTGTAGACATAATCAGCCAGAGAGTCAATCAATTTACTGATTATTAAAATTCCCAAAGTATCCTCACATTAACAATCGGGGCAGTGCTTGCTTGACCAAACAATTGAACATCATGACTATCAAAGTTGACACAGAAACTTAACCATCATAGGAAGTTATAAAATATCTGTTCAACAGTGAATAAAAAGTATTTGCAAAGTCCCCTTGGACAAATGGTGAGAAAGTGGGAAAATTCAACTTCCCCAAGTGGAGAATTCCTGGTATTCTCACAAGCAGCAGGGACAACCAAAGTAATAGGCTGAGCCCTCAATCTTGGGATTTGTTCATATGACGCTTAACCCCGCAAAGGGTAGGCTAAGCCTACTTAAAATCAGGCCTAAGAGTCACCCCCAAAGAGTTACTCAGATGTGGCCTCTCTCTCTCAGCCAACATGACAAGCAAGCTCACTGCCCTCCCTCTCTCAACAATGGGGCATGATTTCCAGGGGTGTGGCCCTTCCTGGCACATGGGACAGAAATCCTAGAATGAGCTGGGACTCAGCATCAACGAATTGAGAAAACCTTCTCAACCAAAAAAAGGGAAAGAGCAAAATGAGACAAAATAAAGTGTCAATGGCTGAGATTCCAGAGTCAGGAGGTTATCCTGGAGGTTATTCTTGCACATTATATACATATCACCTTTTTGGTTAAGATGTAATGGTGAGGCTGGAGGGAACTGCCTGAAAATGTGGAGCTGCATTCCAGTAGCCATGTTTCTTGAACATTATTGTATAGTGATATAGCTTTTGCAATGTGACTGTGTGATTGTGAAAACCTGTGTCTGCTGCTTCTTTTGTTTACCTTATGGACAGATGAGTAAAACATGTGGATTAAAAATAAATAAATAGGGTGGGCCACGGTGGCTCAGCAGGTAAGAATGCTCCCCTGCCATGCCAGAGGCCCCGGATTCGATTCCCGGTGCCTGCCCAAGTAAAAAAAAACAAACAAAAATAAATAAATAAATAAATAATAGGGGAAACAAATGTTAAAATAAATTTAGTAGATTGAAATGCTAGTGATCAGTGAGGGGGAGGGGGAGGGAGTATGGTATGTATGAATTTTTTTGTTTTCTTTTTATTTCTTTTTCTGGGTTGATACAAATGTTCTGAGAGGTGATTGTGATGATGAATATACAACTATGTGATGATAATGTGAGTTATTGTTTATATAAGAGTGGAATGATCACATGGTACAAATGTTCATGTTTATATGTTATGTTTAAAAAAATTAAAATATATATCTGTTCAAAAGTATCTATCCATACCACTATTTTACTGCCTAAGCTCTTGTCACAAGGCAGTCTGTTTCCTTGGACCTCTTCACCATATAGATCCTGTTCATGTCTTTTTAAGATTTATACCTAAGTATTTCAATTTTGGGAGCTAATGTAAATGGTATTTTTAATATCTTAGTTTCCAATTGTTCATTGTTAGTATAAAGAAATAACAGTTGATTTTTTGCATGTTGACCTTGTATCCTGTGATCTTGTTAAACTCACCTAATAGATCTAAGAGTTATTTTGTAGATTCCTTGGGATTTTCTGCATCATATAATCTGAAAATCTGAATGCCTTCTATTTCTTTTTCTTATCTTATTACACTGGCTAAGCTGTTCATTACATTGTTGAGTGGTAAGAATGAATATGGTTTGTCTTTTTCTTAATTTTATGGAAAAAAACATTCACTTTCACTATTAAGTATTAATGTTAACTGGTGGCATTTTGTAGATGCCTTTTATCAGATTGAGAAAGTTCTAGTGTCCTTCTAGTTTGTTGATACTCTTTATCATGAATGCATGTTGAATTTGTCATTTGCTTTTTCTGAATCCATTGATATGACCATGTGATTGATTTTTCTTCTGTGAACTGTTACTATGGTGGATAATCTAGATTGATTTTCCAATATTGAACTAGCCTGGCATTCCCAGGAGAATCTCCACTGGTCATGGTATATTATTGTTTTGACATATTGCAGGATCCAATTTAATATTTTATTGAGGATTTTTTTCTTTTATATTCATGAAGCATATTTAGTCTATAGTGTTTTTCCCTCATTGTATCTTTTGTATTTGGGTAATACTGACCTCCTAAAATAAGTTGAGAGTGATCTTTCCTCTTCTAGTTTCTGGGAGAGATTGTGTAGAATTGGTGTGAATTCTTCCTTCAATATTTGGTATAATTTCCAGTGAAACCAGCTGTGCCTGCAGATTTTTCAGGGAGGAAACTTTTAATTGCAAATTCAATTTCTTTAATAGTATTAGGATTATTTGAGTTACTTATTACACCTTGGAAAATGGCAGGGTTTTTTTTTTGTTTTCAAGTAATTGATCTATTTCATCTAAGTTTTTTAATTCATGTCCATAGAGGTGTTCTTTTAGTATTCCCTTATTATATTTTTTAATGTCTGTGGGATCTGTAGTGATATCCCATCTTTCATTCCAGATATTAGTAATTTATGGCTTATCTCTTTTTTTCTTTGTCAGTCTTACTAAAGGTTTATCAAAGTTACTAATTTCTAAGAACCAACTTTTGTTTTTCTTGATTTTATCATTGTTTTTCTGTTTTCAATTCCAATGATATTAGCTATTATCTTTATTTCTTTCCTTCTGTTTGCTTTGCTCTTCTAGTGTTTTTTTTTTCTACTAGTGATTTTAAAGAGGAAATTTTGATTACTGATTTGAGATCTTTCTTCTTTTCTCAGATAAGTATTTATTGCTACTGATTTTCAATTTTTGTTTTACAAAAACCCCTATCTGTTTGGTAGAAATTACTCAGATCTGAGAGTTGCGGCTGCATCAGATTTATATTTGGATGCAAGATATTTGTGAAATGAATTGATCACTTCCTTTGAGAGAGAGGAATAAAATGATTACAAGTATGAATGCTTTAAATATTCCAGTGTCTAATTAATTATAGAATTTTAGTAGGGGAAAGTTGCCAGGAAGCAAAGAACAGGATGGGAAGTTCTTATGCAAGGCTCTAGAGCTTTTCTATGAAAACGCATTCCGATGACTTTTTATGTCCACTAGCTTTCTTCAATTACACATGTTTACACATTCATGCCTCTTCTACTAGGAAATAACTGATAAGCATTGTGGGAGTATCCATGGTATATTATTTACAACAAACTCAACCCCACTCTATGTGAAATTCAAGAAATATTAATAGCTATTTTGCTATGCTTGAGGCTACAAAATAATTTGTTTTTAAGTCCCATATTTCTATGGAATTACAGCTTTCTTGGGGAAAGGTACAATGCACTCAAATGAGATAAATCTCAATAACAGCTGTAATTTTTTTTTGTATGGTGGGGGTCACATTTCATTCTTTTTCCATGTGACTGTCTCATTATTACAGCACCATTTGTTGAAATGTTTTTTGGTGGGGGGAAGTGCACAAGCCAGGAATCAAACCTGGGTCTCCCACGTGGTAGATGAGGATTCTATCACTGAACTACCTTTGCAGCCACATAACTTTTTTAAAAAATCACTCTATGTGCAACATATTGTATGTGCTAGATACTTGTGATGGTTTGAAGCTATATGTTCCCCACAAAAACATGTTCTGAATGTTAATCCATTCCTGTGGATGTAAACCTACTGTAAGTAGGAACTTTTGATGAGGTTACTTCAGCTAAGGTGAGACCCACCTCAGTCAGGATGGGTCTTAATCCTATTGCTAGAGACCTTCATAAGAGAATTAAATACAGACAGAAAGCGAGGGCCATGGAAATAAGATGAAATCCGGAAAAGAAGGGAAAGAACAGACAACACCATGATGTATGTGCCTTGCCATATGGCAGAGGAACTAAGCATCCCCAGCAGCTGATCTCCAGAAAGAGGGCATTTCCTTTAAGATGCCTTGATCTGGAAAGTTTTCCAGCCTCAAAACTATGCACAAGTAAATTCCCATTGTTTAAGCCAAACCATTGCATGGCATTTGCTGTGAGCAGCCTAGGAAACCAAAACAGAATTTTACGTACATATAATCTCTACCACCATCCCTATATGATAGAAATAAAAGGGAGGACAGTTTCAAGGAAAGAGTATAGTTTTGGAATCACAGACCTAAGTTTGAAACTTTGCTCTCTTATTTATTAGTTGCATGACCTATGCAGGTTATTTAAACTCTTAATTTCACTTTTTTAAATTGAAAATTGGGGCAGGGGGAGTTGTTGTAAGAATTAAAAGTGATAATATATAAAAAGGGCTAGTAAACTAGGGAAAGTAGGGGTCTTAAAGCCCAAAAAAATACTTCATTTCAAGCCCAACATCATGGTATTAGTTTCTCAGCTACTAAAACAAATACATAAAGTGGGTTGGCTTAGCAATAGGAATTTATTGGCTCACAATTTCAGAGGCTAGAAGGCTTGCTTTCTCTGGGGGTCAGTATCATCTGGCTGGTCAGCAATCTTTGGGGATCCTTGGATTGCTGGTTTGGAACAATTATATACTCCAGAAAAGCCAAGTTATTTTTCTGAATCCAATCTTGTGGGGGCAGATCTTCTGTTGGGTGGGATCTTTTAAGTTATTTTCACGGAGATGTGACTCATGCAACTGTGGGTGGGACCTTTTGATTTGTGGTTTCCAGGGAAATGTATCTCCACCCATTCAAGGTGTGTCATAATCCACTTACTGAAGTCCTTTAAAAGGGAGCCATTTTGAAAAAAAGTTCAGAGCCAAAACAGACAGAGACATTCGGAGGTACAGAAAGAAAATGCTCACAGGGAAGTTGTTTGAAATCAGAAGGCAAAGCACTAACAGATGGAGCCATATGCCTTCCCTGATTGGTCTTTCTTGAGTTAGGGTGTCTTTCTCTGGCTTTTGTTAGTTTGGGACACTTTTATGGCCCTAGAACTGTAAACTTATAGCAATAAATTCCCTTCATAGAAGTCGACCCATTTCTGGTATATTGCATTCCGGCAGCATTAACAACTAAACACTTGGCTTTTCTGTCATGTGGCAATGCACATGATGGCTTCCTCTCCTCTTTTTTTGGGGGGAGCCTATTGATGTGCAGTTTCTGGTTGTTCCCTTTTGCTTCTCTTTCTGTGTGCAATTTCCTTGGCTATCAGGACTTCAGCCATATTGGATTAAGGACCACCTTCATTCAATTTGGGCATACCTTTACTGTTATTTTTAAAGGTCTTATTTATAAATGGGTTCACACCCACAGGACCAGGGGTTGGGACCTGAACATGCCTTTTGTAGGGGACATGATTTAATCCCTAACAAACACCCTATATTAGCTATGAAATCTTCAGGAAGAAGATTAGCTGCTACAGATGGACAGGTCGATCATCTTCCCCCTCACTGCAAAGTCTTTTTCCTGTGAACTTCCCTTATAAATATTAGTAACTAGAAATCCACCCTCTGGGTTGTTAAGATCAAACAACTTGAGGACAGTCTTTACTCTCTCCCATAACCCACATCAATCTGAGAGTAAATCTCAGTAGTTTTACCTTCAAAATCTTTTCAGGATTCTCCCATGTGTACTAACTTCTCCTCTATCATCAGTCTGAGCCACCTGTCATATTACCATAACTTCTCAATTGGTTTTCTTACTTCCATGCTTGCCCTCCCACCTGCTCTCATACCAGTCATCAAAGAAACCAGAGAGACCATTCTAAACATAAATCAGATCAAATCGTCCAATGGCTTCCTAACTCAACCAAAGTAAAAGTGAAAGTTTTTAAATGGCTTAAAAGGTTCCACAAGAGCTGTCCCCACCACTGCCACGCATCCTGCCTCCCAACTTCATCTACCGCTTGACCTCTTCTATGCTCTTGTCAGAACCTTCTCCACCACTATAGCCACACCAACCTTCTTGCCATTCTTGGAACAGTCTGAGTTCTCTCTTCCCTCACGGACTTGACTCTACCTATTTCTTCCACTTGAAATGCTCTTCCCCCAGAAAATTCACTACCTCACCTCCATTAACTCATTCTGAAATTCAACTTCTCAGCAAGGACTTCCTTGTCCACTCTATTTAAAATAGCAACAGCCCATCTTTCACTCAGCACTCCTTATCCCCTTACTGTACTTTATTTGTCTCCATAGCATTTATCACCATCTAAACTATTTTATTTTACTTATTTAAGTTTTTGTTGTCTGTTTCTCCAACACACTCATGCATACACATATACAAACACACTAGAATGGGAACTCCATGAGGGCAGGTATTTGGGGATTTTTTCACTGTTGTGTCCCCAGAACCTAAGAATAGTATCTAGCACATAGTATTCTGTCACTTTCTCACTCATTCTTGCATACATACATGCATATATATTATGACAATAAAATTCCTTTATTCAAGAGACCCTAGACAAAGTTGTATACAAGCAAATCTTTGTGGTCTTAGTTAGAATTTCCCTTCATTAGGAAAGAAGGTAGGATTTATGGTATATTTAACAAGTATGTAGTGTGTCAGGTACTACTCTATTCAGACAAGGCATAATCCATATCTTCTAGAAAGAAATACATTGGCTATTTTGAGAAAGAAACAAGTAAATCTATAAGAACTAAGAGGGAAGTGCTCACAAAAAAAAATTAGTGAGGAGGAAATGTGAGAGGTTTAAATATATGTCTGATGTGGTCAAGACAAATCCAGCAATAACAATTAGAGAGAATACCAATGGCACAGTGTGAGTTTAGTGCAGAAGTTTTGCCATTTGATCAACCTAGGGGGTTGACAAGATGATTCAAGTGTTCCTTTGGCAATGAGTCATCCATAATTTCATGATTTCTTTTTCCCTGTGTTTGTGGTTATGAAATGATCCTCATGCTACTATTCCTAATATTAGAAGATTCTGTTCTAACTGGTAGAAATTGTTAAGCAAGAGAGTGGGTGTTTCTAGTATGGGTTCATTTCTTCTGCAGTGGGCCCAGGTTACAATGAACTCAGCATTTACAGAATAAGAAACGCATGCTAGAACTTTCCTTAATTTGCCTAATGGGACTAAACAAGAGGTGTTTGGGGGAGGGGGAGCACATTCAAGGGTCCTCCAAGGGCTAAACAAAGGAATGGGGAGGATGAGCAGTAATATCTAAGTAGTTTCTGTATTCTGAAAACAAAATTGCCCGTCTGAGTAAACATTTAGCAAAATGGCAGATTCTAAACTCCTGTGCTTAGAGGCCTAAATGTGCCAATAGCAGCAGTGAAAAGAAGCCTTAAAGATGCACCTCCAATTTTCAAACCTAGTTTCTTTAGTGGAAACTTTCAGTGCTATCTCATGACCTAGAAGTCTAATTCTGCGTAAGGATGAGGGTGGAACCTTTGGACACGTAGGGAACAACTCAGCATACCACATGCTCTTTGTGGTAACTGGAAGGTAGTTGGTGATTTCACATGTATTATCTCATTTTATAAAATAGCACACTGAGACTCAGAGAGATGAAGTAACGTTTCAAGGGGCAGAACCAGGATTTGAATCTTATCTTTTCACTCTCAATGCTACACTCATCTTTCCCTTCTTGCTGTGTTGAAATTCTGGAAAACAAAGTTTGTAAAAGCTCTGTCCTACAGAAGTGTGTTTCTCACCTTGGCTGCACAAAAAATGACCT
Source organism: Tamandua tetradactyla (assembly GCF_023851605.1). NCBI lineage: Eukaryota > Metazoa > Chordata > Mammalia > Pilosa > Myrmecophagidae > Tamandua > Tamandua tetradactyla. Next base: position 103,379,583 of record NC_135334.1, on the reverse strand, counting down.
GGGGAGATTTACAAAACTCTGACACCTGGGTCTCAACACGAGCAGTTCTGTTTTAAGCCCCCACCACCCAGGTGATTCTAATGTTTAGTGGGATTGAGAGCAACTATGGGGAAATTTTTTTAATTACCAAATTCTCTGAGCTCCATCCAAGGCTTATTGAATTAGAGTTCCTGGAGGTGAGTTGGGATAATTATGTTACTTTATAAGCTCCCCAGATCATTCTATGAGTATCCATATCAGAGAACCACCTGTCTACCATATGACCTTTTGAACGGTTCAAGTAATTACTGAACATCCAGGTAAAAGTCCCACCTCTGAACTTGCTTATGTTCTCTTAGGGAACAGATTTACCTTCATAGCATCTCTGTTTCTTCAACCTAAAATGAAGCTATTGACATTTAATTCACCAATCTCTCTGGAATGTTCAAAGGAAAAGTGATGTGTACAAAAGTATTTTAAAGCATCGTATGGCTGTAAGGTATGTTATCATGGTTCTCCCTGGGAGGGGGGTGGTCCCAGTTTTATTCTCTAAAATTGAGTGCCTTCTGAACAGGCTGCCTCCATAGGAGAGGGATCCTGGTCTTCATTTCTACTCTTATTCTCTCTGCAACTCACAAGGAGAAAGCCTATTGGGTGAGAGAAAGGGTAGCTGCAGATTCTCTTCCCATCACAGGAAAGAATACATGGAGGAAATTGCCCGACAGAGAGGAAATGGAAAAAGATGAGAATTATATAGCCACACCCATAGGAATTAGTTGTCAGAGATACACATTCAACCAAAAGACTGAAACATGAGCCAATATGCTTCCCCAGCACGAAATTCAATCCAGAAATGAGACTGCCCTCACCAATAACATCCCATCCCATTGGGAGCAAGCAACTTCTTCATCAAAGCTAGGCTAGGTTTCCACGTCTAACTTGGTAAAAGAAATATAAGGAGTGACTTGGGAGAGGGGAGGAGACCCACAAAGAAACAGAATGCATTACACAGAGGTTTTCCCAGTTCAGATCCACCTCCTTGCTTCTGATAGGTCACTTATCTCCAAATTTTCATGCCCAATGACATAGGGGAACAGATGACCTTTCAAAAGATTTTAACCCTTTCAACCAGGGGGAGGTACTTAAACAATAGCAATGCATGGCATCTACCCCCAGAGATTCTGACTTAAATCTGGCATCAGGTATTTCTAGAGCTCCCGGGGAGATTCTAATGGGTAATCAGTGTTGAATCTCCAGGGAGAGAAGGGTGACAGAGCTAGAGGGGCAAGGCCATGTCTGTGTCTCAAGGCCTTTACTTTCCTCTGGGGATCCCTCTGTGTCCTCAATGCCCATCCGCCACCACAGTGGCCTCAGGGGGGCATTCAGCCAGCCGTCTTTAAATCTCCAGACCAAGGTTTTCAAGGGATAGGAGTGATTAGGCCACACTTGTTTAAAAGATTTGACTTAATTCTGAGGGAGAACCATTTAAAATAATCAAGAAAATACAGGAAGTAAATAAGACATAAATACAAGTGTGTTGTGTGGTTTTTTTTTGGTGTGTGTGTGTGTAAGTTTAACCATAGTTTTGGTTACCCAATAGTATGTGCTAGCAGCCTGTTTCTACCAAAAGCCCACAGTCACCAAAAGGGTGCTTTTCTAGGCTGCAAATAGGTATTACAACACACACAAACACACACACACATATGAGTTCTCTGGCCAAGTGAATCTGGAAAATACTAGGTTGAACTAATACATGTGTTAGACAATCTGTTTTCCAAATTCTCCCTCAGAAAAGAAAGATTTGCCATATATCCCTTTTCTTATGTGTCTTTCACATTACTGTACTCTCTTGGAATTGCTTTATTTTAAACAAATATAAAGTATTTGGGGCAGGCACATTAACTGAATCAGTGTCAGTGTGGGGTGTTTAGAAGGGCTTACCTGACAAAATAAATAGAAAGCAAATAAATATAATAAAAATTTAGTAATTATTCCTGGGATTACAACCTCTCAATTATATATATATATTTTAACTTTTAATGATCATTTAATGTAACCATTTTGAGCCTGAGGATGAATTTAAAAAAAAAAAACATCCTGACATTATACAACTGAGGATAAAGTTTTCCATGATGAATCATATACAGAGTCAAAAAGTGCTGCTTCTCAAACAAGTGATAAGGTAAGTACTGTAGAAAATGGATACATGACTCAAAAGGCAATCCTAGCAATGAGAAAAACACTGATGTCCTTCTCATAAAATATGCGCAGAAAGATGAATTTGAGTCCAAAAAAGCAATACTTCTAAATATATATATACATTTATAATATGTAAGTAAGGATAGCCATGCCCATCTAAAGTTACAAATTAAATATTGTTGTAAGTAGACATTTGACTATTTAACTCATCTCCAAAGTTTACATATTTATGCTTTAAAAAAACTTGGTTTTCATGGGAAAAATGGGAGAATCACTTATGGTCAGGCATAAATAGGAGACGGGTTGATTCTCACAGTATTTTTCAGAGCCTTAAATAAACTCTTCTGCACTGTGACTCTCTAAAGCAGCAGAGGGATGTAATGTGCTGTACTTCCCAATCCTATCTGGCCGTGTGAACTTGTTCTGCATGGGACTAGTATACTACACAACGTACTGGGAAACCCCACTCTTGCCCCAAAGGAGCTAACCAGCCTAAAAAACACCTTAACCGGGTTCCTTTCCTTCTATCTCCATGCAGCATATCTCCATGTGTGGATGCCATCTCATTGCTCACCACACTGAAGTCATCTCCTGGTGGGCTAGACCATTTCATTCAAGAAAAGCTTTTCTTTTGTTGTTCTCTGGGTTGTGCCACTCATTGGGTCCCCAGCTTTACTGGGCATTTGGCTAACAAATGAGCTCACTGTTCATGTTCAAAACAGAGAGTGCTTGGGCATTTTTTAAACTCAACAGTATAATCATCTCTAACTCATAAAGTATCATAACATCTACCCAAAATTCACACACCAAATACGAGAATTGGGGCTGGGGATGGCATCAAGCAGCACTTCCTGTATACTAAGGGGAATGTGGACAAAACGGTGATCAGTAATAAAATGAATTATAAATACAGTGAATTAAGTATCCTAAGAGCTGTGATACTGACAATAAATGAAAATAGTGACCACATATGGATATATGTGGTGGACCCTGTACAAAGGATCTTAACATTTAATTCTCATTACAGTGATTGAGCCCCATAAAATGGACACTTGTTTGTTTGTTTTCCATTTTACAACTATAGAAACTGGGAATCAGAGTCAAAATAGATTGTCCAGAATGACATAGCTGGTAAGTGACCAAGTCCAATTATTTATCCTTCTCTGATACTGCATTTCTCTATCTTTGTATCTTCAGAGTTTATTTCTGAGCTCTTGGGGGATGAAGGCAGCCCAGCTCTACATTCTGTAGTTACCTTAAACTCAAAGTGACTGGGTTTTGTACAGTAGCTCCAGCTTGTGGCAGACTGAAGGAAATCAAATGAATTAGGAAAAAGGCCTATCTGATATTTTCCCTAAATAACACAGGATGTTAAAAAAAACAAACAACAACAAAAAAACGCCAATATTTGACTAGCAATATTTTCAGTAAGCATTTTTAATTCTCATATTATTTTTAAAAGGTGCTTGTTCTACTGTATTAAATAACTCTTCTCTGAAGAAAATCCTGGGAGATTTTTTCCCCAAGGAGGAATTATTATTGTGGAAAAAGCCAGGTGGATCTAGATTTGAATAGGCTTCCATACGACTTTGAGCAAGTTACTTAGCTACTTCTCATCTAAAGAACGGGATAATCACACCTTCCTCCTAGAGCTGTTATGAGATATAAATCGGATAATGTCATTTGAAAGCCAGGCACTTAGAATTTGTCCAACAAATGATAGTTTTCTCCCCTCCCCCTCAGCCCCCTGGAAAAAAAACAAGAGTCATTGAAAAGGGTCCATGTACTCTTCTGCCCTTTAGCTTGTTGAGATCGATATTGTTTACACGTTTCCACTAGGGGGTGATCACACTATGTTCAGGGTGGTATTTTATTTTTAAGGGGTTCAGATTTGGTTGAAAAGGGCAACATTAGCTATAAGAAGACTTCAAAACCTGCCTGGGCTTACCTTGGGCAAACTTTCCCACCAGCGAAAAGGCAGAAACGTGCACTGCTGGAGATTTAGCAGGGAAAGCCGCAGAACAGAGAGAGCTCTGTATTCACCCAGTGCCTGTTCCTCAGAGTACATGCTGGCAGCTTTCCAGCCACCAAAAAAATTTTGCACCTGGAGAATCCTTTGATATAAAGGACAATTGCAGGTGCTCTTTGCATGCTCCATCTAATAACCTCACATAATGTAATTTGAGGTATTAGATCATAATGAAAAGAATTTGTTAATTCTTCATAAAATTATGTATGTGGGAGCCTTGATAGGTTACTTTATATTCATATTTGCTTAAATTATTAATAAATTATATTTATTAGTAGTATTTTTGAAGATGTATATCCAACTTTTAATATAACTAGATCTTTACTCTCTCTGCAGATAAAGAGGATATTTTTTTAAAAAAATCAAATACAGTGACCTCTTGGTTAAAATTATTAATGTTTATTATTAACATTTTTGAAGATGTATATCCAACTTTTAATGTAACTCAATCTTTTCTATCTTTGCAGATAGAGAGGATACTTTTTTTAAAAAATCAAGTACAGTGAACTCTTGGTTAAAGTTATTAATAAATTTATTATTAGTATTTTTGAAGATGTATATTCAACTTTTAATGTAACTAAATCTTTACTCTCTTTGCAGATAAAGAGGATAATTTTTATAAAAAATCAAATACAGTGAACTCTGTCAAGGTGGAGGAAAGTGATAATGATTTTTGAAAGATGAGATGCTTCAAGAATGTAAATGCTTTAGACCAGAATACATACTGAATAAAATATTTCATAGGCAAAGGAAATAGGTGCATTTAATTCCTGATGATACAACTTACTAGCCTCATTTACTTATCAATAAAATGGATACCATTAGATGTTGGATTATGGTTCTGTGGTGATCAGACCATTTCAGTTATTCCCACACATGGGGATCACATCAGAATCAATGGAACCAGGCTAGCCCTCAGCCAAATTAAAATATTATATAATTTAAGGCGTTGCTATAAGGATTGAATTAGATGACATGTAAAGAGCCTAACATGAGATTGCTATTTGTAAGATAATGCTTAGAATTACTGTCACTACGTAATTAAAATGAATAAACATTCTGTTTTCCTCCATTAATTGAAAACAAGGTGAAATCAAGTTGTGAGTGGCAGTTATTTAGATGGAAATGCTTGGTCACCAAAGGATTTAAAATATTTCACGGTGCTGGTACCCAATTTGACTTATACCCAAATAAAAAGAAAGAATATAAATAACATATACCATAATTGAATGCATTATGCAACAAGCAATTTTTAAAAAATATTGGCTCATTTCCAATCATTGTCTTGGGGCTTTGAAATGGTCTTCAAATTGCCAGAACCAGCAAGGCACCCACATTTGAAACACAGCAAGGCAGACTATATCATGTAGATAGCTAATGAAGAACTGTAAATAAATTATAGTAACAGCTTACATTTGCAGAAACAAACCATTTTCATATCCATTATCCTATTTGATCCTCAGTAACGCTGTGGCACTGTCAAGGCAGGTATTTCTTACTATCCCTTTTATTTATGAGGAACCCAGGACTCAGCTAGATTATAACAGGTGGTAAAGCTAGAAAAGGGGTATGGGGGTGGGGGTAGGAAAGAGGAAATGTTGATTCCCTCTCAAAGGGCTTAGGGTAAGAATGATGTTAGAATAGCATCAGTTCTGTTGGGATGGGGCAATATATAATAAATGCAATTTTTAGCAGATCAGGGAGTGGATGAAAACATGTATATATGACATCAGCAACACTCCACGTCATTTTCTGTGGGTCCCTGGGCCAGGGCCTGGGGTGCTTTGCAGTTAGTTTCAAGAATACAAGCAGTGTGATTCATTCTGACACCATTTGAACTTTAAGTCATCCCAAACTTAAGGTCAAAGGAGAATGTACCACCAACCTGTCCTATTTGGGTAAATAACAAAGCAGATTGTTTTTGTTATTTTTGAGCTATTTTTACTTTTGAGCTTTGGGTTAACCAAAGCTCAAAAAAAAATTTTAACTGGGCTGTCTTCCTTGCCCCACCCTTAAGTCTTACTTATTGTGTTAGGTCACATGAAAGAAGGGGAAAAACAGAGTAGGGCAACCCAAAGTCAAAATCAACAAACAACCTTTATGAATCTGAGCCATAGACTCTTTGCCTAAAGGGGATGAGGGAGGAACCAAGTTTCCACCCTCTTAATGCAGAAATGAGAGCAATTGTTGATTGGAAAAGGAAATTTTTTCTCTCCTCCCCTGTCCAGAAAAGGCATGATTAAATAACAACACAATAGTTTCCATCCCAAACCCCCATAACCTAATTAGAAAGCAAACATGACATGCTTTTTTTTTTAATTATACACAATTCAGATGTAAGACAACAACAAAGTAGGGTGTCTCCAAACTTGGAGCTAATGTGATTACACATCATAATTAACAATCAATTTGTAACCAGCCCTGTTGGCTCTGTTCAGATGCCAAGTGTGGTTGTCCAACGGATCATCAGTTATGCATGGAGATCCATAATCTGAAGGCACTGAAACTTCTGGGAAATGAGCAATGGATTTCAAATGGCTGCAAAGACTGGAAAGAAAAGAACAAGGCTCTCTGGACTGGGAAGTGGCCAGACACCGGGGCTACTTTCTCAGTGCCACACAGATCTCTTCTGGACAGAATCAGGCTCAAAGCCCAATACGTTCGGCAATACACAGACAAAGCTCAGCACTTAATTCTCTGCCAGCCTGAGATTAAGCCTGAGGACATCTGTCCCAACTAGGAGAGGAGGAGTGCCAGAAAGCTTGAATTCAGCCTGCCATCCTGTGTCTGCTGGGACTTGCAGCATCAGTATCGGCAGAGACGATTTTGATGCTGGATGGCAAATTCCTGTAGGCTCGGCTTTGTATAAGGCAGAACGGAAATATCTCCTTAATGAAGACTTTACATGTTGGATTATGGTTCCGTGGTGATCAGACCATTTCAGTTATTCCCACACATGGAGATCACATCAGAATCAATGGAACCAGGCTAGCCCTGAGCCAAATTAAAAAGTAGGCCAAATCTGTCTTTGGCATGCTCAAACCTGGGTGTCTCTACCTGCCTCCCTTCTTTCAATATGCTCCACCTTCCCTGTCTTCTCCCTACCCTTTACCTCAGCAAGATCCAAACCCTCCCTGATGCCTCTAGCTGCTCAAGGACCCCTCTCAATAAACCAGTTATCCGAAACAAGGCCTTGCCCCACTCCATTCACTTACTCAACAAACATTTATTGAGTTTTAACTATGGGACAGACAAATGCTCTGTATGAGAAATATACGTATGAAAGACACACTCCTAAACCCTGAAATGAAGAGTCTTACCATTCACCCAACATGCACTGATGCAGGTAAGAATAGTACTGGTCATGCTGGAGGACGCAAATATTAAGAAGATGTATGTCTACCTGCAGAATTCTCTTGAAATCAAGAAAAGACATAAAGGCAAGAGAGGGAGAGCTGTGTAATGGAACGAAGTATAATGCCTTGCCAGTTACTGCAGAAGCTCCTAAATGCTCTCTCTGCTTCTACTTTTGTAATATAATGCAGTAATCCATTCACCATCCAGAAACCAGAGTTTTGTAAAACATAAATTAAATCATACTACTTCTAATTTAAAAACCTCCCAAAGGCTTCCCATTGTGCATAAAATAAAATCCAAACTCCATCACCATGACTGCTAAGGCCCAAAATGACTGGCCCTTGCCTGTGCTTCCATCTTGCTTCCACAGACACATGGCCTCTTTTCAGCTGCTCACACTTTCCTGCCTCAGGGCATTGTCGTTGTAGCACTTTCAGACTGAGATGCTTTTCTTCCAGATTTTTGATCGCTGACCTCACCTCATAATTCAGGACTCAGTTCAAATGCCCCCGGCTCAGTGATGTGCCTTTCAACATGTCCCACCTTCTCTGTCTAACAGACAAGACTTCAGGCCTGACAAGCGGATCTTTTGAAGGAGCCCCTCCCACTGCAAATTCTATTCTTCCAGTGACACGAATAAAATAAAATAAAATAAAATAAAAACAGGATTCAGCCTTGACTCCTTTCTTTCTGTACTATCATTTGGAAATTCCATTTGTTCTACTCTCAGAATATAACCCCACCATCTCCCTGATCTAAGCCACAATCATCTTACCCTGCTTTATTTCCAGTAGCCTCCTAACTGGTCCTTCCACTTCTTCCTTTTTCCTATGTAGTCTACTTTCAACACAGCAGCCAAATTGGCCTTTTAAAAGTAAGTGAATCTTGTGATTTTTCTCCTCAAAACTCTTCAAAGTAGCTCCTCATCTCATCCAGTGAGAGCCAACAATCAACGTATAGATCTGTGCTGTCCAATAGATTAGTCACTAACCACATACAGCTACTGAACACTTAAAAGGTGCTTGGTTCAGAGAAGGGCTGTAAGTATGAACTGTATGCTGAATTTCAAAGACGTAGTATGAGAAAAAGGGAAAATTGGCCACTAGTAATTTTATACGGATTATAAATTGAAATGATACAAGTTTGGATCTCTTGGGCTGAATAAAATGTTATTAAAATTAACCTAATCTGTTCCTTTTTTTATTTTTTGTATTGCGACTACTGAAAAAATTCAGAATTCTATATTTGGCTCACATTTGTGACTTCCATAATATTTCTATTGGACAGCACTGATATAGAGCGTACGTAGTTATGATGCAAGATAAGGTATCTAAAGAGTGAGTGTAAACAGAGAGCTAAGGATGGAATTCGAAGATAAAATTAAGAGGCAAAAAAGATTTCAGAAAGTGTCCAATGTAGTTGGAGAAGACTTGTGAGGATAATATCCCAGAATCCAAATGAAGGAAATATTTCAAGGAGAATGTGACCAATTGTTTTACGTTTTTTGATAGGTTCAGTGAGATGAGTTCTGAGAATTGACAATTAGATTTGGCAATGTGGAAGTTACTAGTGATATTGACAAAGGCTGTTTTGGTGGAATGGCGCAGATAAAAGCTAATGGGTTCAAGAAAGAGAATGGGAAGTAGAAATGGAGACTACAAGTATAGACAACTCTTTGAAGGAGTTGTGCTATGAAGGAGGTAAGAGAAATGGGAAGGTAAGTAGAGGAAGGCATGAGATCAAGGGAGAGTATTTTAATATGAGCAATACAGCATGTTTATATTAGGATGACATGAACCTAGTTGCTACATGATGTGGGAACACAAATTTAGGGCACAACCATATATAACTTTCAGCAAATGACCCCTTTATTACTTATACAGTATGAGGTGTCCAAAAGAGCAGAAAGGGAAATCTCACAGTGGCCAATCTCCTAAGATAGCCAAAACTGCTAGGGTTGGTGTCAGTAGATGGCAGCTTCACAAGCCCCACTTTGCCTGGGAGAAGAAAGACCAATCTACACAGTTTGAGTGTGGTATTTATCTACTCTCAGGGGAGGGGACCCTGCCATTGATTGTTCCTGCCTTAATTAGCATCTGGGACTGTTTGTGCCCTGTTCTGTTAAGGTTTAGTTATGCCATTTCATTATTCTTAGCATCTCCTGCAGGTTGTGGAATGGCAGTGGTGCATAACAGAACAGGAGGCAGGAGGGTGGAGTAGCTGGGGACTAGGCGATGGCCACTGACCTTGTATCCCTGGCCTTCCCTGAATATGGAAATAAACTGATGATAATGAAGAGAAAACCTCTGTACAGGCTGCTGGAATACAATTCCTAGAGTAATCTCCTTGGGTAGTTGTGGAATAAGTGGGATTTACATTAGCTAGGAAATTGGACAGTTCTTCAGGGTAATAGAATGGAAGATAAAACATAAGTATAGATGCAAATCGGTTGGTAGAAGTGATAGAAGAAGCCAAGTGGGTCCATTTTCTTAGAGAAAAAGCAACCGAAGTTGTCTTTTGAAAGTGCTGAGGAAGGAGAAAGTATTGAAAGTTTGATGCGAGAGAAGAACATTTAAAGACTTGTTTAAGAAGTAAAAGTGAATAGACTAGAGGAATGAGGTAGAATGTCTGGGCCCACTTGACTTTGTGTTTCATATGTGTAAAGTGAGTCCATACGTCAAAGCTAGTCTTTCTCTGCAGCCAAGCGCAGCTACCAGAAACCAGTTTTTTTTTTTCTGTTTTCGGGTAGCTGAGTTTTGGATGGGAGTTTTGTCAAAGAAGGAAAAAGAAGTGAGAGAGTCACTATGGAGTTAAGGGTATGTGACGTCGGTGATTATAATGATAGTCTGAAAAATGGAATGGATAAGAAGGCAAGTAAGGATATAAAGGTATGAAGGACAATGAAAAGATGGTAATACAAATGGATTATAGGTTCAAAGAATTCTGAAGTTGGGCACTAGGAAGAGTGAGCTGGAAAGGTATGATGTGTCTGCCCTAGGGTGGAATGCTTGAAATTAATATTATGGGGGGATCACAGTTATCAATAAGGACAAGATCTGGACTAAGGTATGAATGGACCATATCATGAGGCAGAGTAAGTGAGTTTGGAAGACAGGAAGAACATGAGAGGAGAAGAGATCAACAGATTCCAAGGCCAGGTTATTGAAATGATCTACATGGAGAATGAAATTGCTGAGAATTTTGATAGGCATATTTTTTGTAGCCAGTGAGGGAAGCCCAGAGCTGAAATCTTTCAGGAATGTGGAGAGTGACTTGAAGTCAGCAGATGAATGCAACAAGGAGTTGTAGCTGGGAGTTATGTCATAAACATCATGCTGAAGTTCTTTAGAGAGAAAAATCCTTGGTCTGGTGGAAGCTAGGAGCAATGAAAACCAGAGAGATATCTACCCCCCCACCCATACCTCTAGGTCCAGACTTTAATTATAAATTCACATTATAATACAGGTTTCTGATCCCACAAGATTCATACTCTATCTCAAAGAAGCTGATAGTACTATAGGCTTCTGTGCCGTTTGAAAGGATTATGTTCCCTAGAAAAGCCATGTTTTTATCCTGATCCATCACGTGGAGGCAGCCTTTTCTTTTAAACTCTACTCAGTACTGTAGGTTGGAAACTGGATTACAACAGAGATATGACACACCCAGTCTCTACAAAGATATGACACACCCAATTATGAGAATTAACCTTTGATTAGAGGGAGAAATGACTCCACCCATTCCAGGTGGGTCTTGATTGGTTTGCTGGAATCCTTTAAAGAGGAAACATTTTGGAGAAAGCCTGAGATCCATGAGAATTACAAGAGCCCATGTAGCCAGAGACCTTTGGAGATAAAGAAGGAAAATGCCCCTGGGGGAGTTTCATGAAACAAGAAGCAGGGAGAGAAAGCTAGCAGACATCACCATTTCACCATGTGCCTTCCCCATTGAGAGAGAAACCCTGAATGTCATCAGCCTTCTTGAACCAAGGTATCTTTCACTGGATGCCTTAGATTGGACATTTCTATATCCTTGCTTTAATTTGGACATTTGCACGGCTTTAGAACTGTAAACTTGCAACTTAATAAATTCCCGTTTTTAAAGGCTGTTCTGTTTCTGATGTATTGTATTCTAGCAACTACCAAATTAGAACAGCTTCCTACTTTAATTCTAAGTAGAATGGAATAGAAAACAGGCATTCAAGAAAGCAATACCTGGAGATCCAGGTTTCAGTTAGACCAGGAATATGCAGGGAGTGCTCAGAGAAGAATTTGAGGATACAAAGCTTTTGCTGATGGATCACAGAATACAGAAAAAGGGGAGAAATGGGGAATGAGATTATATTAGGAGATGGTACAGATGGGATGTGGGTCTAAGTTATAAAGTATAAGTTAGGAGTTTGGGTCTTCCCGTGGTAACCACTGTAAGCAGGGATAAGGGGAGTGTTGAGATTTTTCTTGATTGTCTCTTAGATGAATAGTGGTGATGATGCTGTGTGTGTTTAGGAAAGAGGGAAGGAAAACAAGGGACTTTTTAGGACCTTGTCAGCGTTCTGGGGCCCCTTTGAAACTTTGGTGCCATCAACATTGTTCCCTCAGAGCCAGGATGAGTGGATTCTCCTTTAAACCTTTCCCTAGCAGGTAGAAAATTCCTTACCTGAGTCAGCTTATACTTTCATAAGATTTTCTAAATACTATAGCTGAGTGTAATAGGAAATAACAAACAGAAAAGACAAAATAACTACATTCCAAGTGTATTTCTGATTGCAGAAGAGTATTATTCTTTCCTAGAAGCAGCTAATATGATTAGATACTTCATGCTTTAACTCAAAGGAAATCTTATTAACTGCAGAAAACCTGTGTGGGGAAGTTGTTTCGGAAAGTGATCTTTAAACCTCATCTTGGACATTGTTCCATATATGCAGATGTCCCTGTATAGAACCTTCTTCATATCAACAAGAATAACAAACCCACATACATAAACTCAGCTGATGAATAAATGTTTATTGTGATTAGGAAAATAAAATCATACCTCATACTCTGAATAAGAGGTGTTCAGGTCAAATTAATTGAGAAATAGCAAGCTGAGTCAATGGTTATGAGCTTTAGAAATGCTCTTCAATGCTTTTTACAATTGTTTCCTTAATATTAGACTCTTAATAAGCAGGTCGATGCTAAATTAATAATATGGAGTCATTCTCAAAAGCATATTGAAACATGATTTTAGATCACTCACTGAAGACTTAAAACCATTGTCTGGTTGTTTTCTTCCTGATAGAATGTCATCTATCGGAAGGAAATACTTAAGCTAGAAGATGAAGTAAAAAACATGAAAATGAATAAGGAGAAAAAAATGTGTTTTAGCAGCAGCTACACAGGTCCAGAGCTACCATCTTCTTGGCACTCACATGCTTCATGCAATGAGTGATTATTGAGCACGGCCAATAGGGTAGACATTTACTTTGCTACTTGCTGGGGAGTCAGAGATGAGTAAAAAACCGTTCTAACCCTTGAGGAGTTCACTCTGTGGTTGGAGAAAGCAAGGATTTGAATAAACATTGTATATAATTTGCACAAAGTACAGCACAGAAAATGGAACATTTAAATTGGGTCTTGAAGGGTGAGCAGAAGGTTGCTAGAGAAGAAGAAAAAAGTATACAAGGCAGAAAGAAGAGTATGTGAGAGAGTGGGTGGGTATGACTAAGGTTGACATAGTTGAGGAACAGGAGCAGTTCTGTGGGGCAGGGCAAAGGAAAACCAAAAGGGAGGAATTAGAGATGAAATTGCTAATTATGAAAGCATCCAAACTCTTTGCCCCACGTTTAGCTGTATTCCTCCATAATAAATTAGAGTGGCCTCCATGCTCCAGGTCTTCATACATTCTCATCACCTTCCTCTCCAAATCCCCGGCCCGACTCAAATGTAGCTCTTTTCTAGGCAAAATCCAAACACAACAAATATGTAGTGATTATTGTGGATGTTACTGAAGATTTGGAGTCCATGAGGGAGGGTCTCACTGTATAAATCTTAGCAGCGCCCTTCTCTCACCCACCCTTGCCCCTCCTCACCTCTTCACCCCCATCCCATCCTGGCACACCCTGAATTGCTCTGCATTCAGAATTCCCTGATGTTATCACACCTTCCAATACCCAGAGCTTGGCAACAGACAATACCCAAAAGGTGACTCTCTAAAAGGAGTTCCTTATTGTCTTCTATGAGAATCAAAGCTTCTCCCTCTGGATATATTTCTAAAACACAGTCTTAATCCTATTGCTTCCATGTTTAAAATCCCTCACTGGCTTACTCGAACCCAAAGAATAAGATCCAAACATTCAGAGCCTCAACAATCGGCCTCGACCTAAGTGTTCAGCCCCCTTTCTTACACATCCCTCCCCCAGTTGTGCATACTCTGCCCCAGTGAACCTCTTCCCATTCCCTAAACAGGACACACATTTTTTCCTGCATGGCTTTGCTCACATAGGCCTCTCCCCAAATTTCCTGTTCCCCACTTATCCACTTGTGAAAATTCTAATCATTCCTGAACAAATGTTTCCTACTCACTGAAGCAAGGTTTCTTAACTTTGGCACGATGGATATTTGGGGCTGGACAATTCTGTATTGTGGGGGGTGCATAGTGTGTGCTGTACAGTGCTTAGCTGCATCCCTACTTCAACCCATTAGTGCCAGTAGCAATCTTCTTGCCACCTTCAGAGTGATTGCAATTAAAAATGTCTCCAGACATTGCCAAATATCCTCCAGGCAGCAACATTGCCCCTGGTTGAGAACCATCACTCTCAAGTGTTGTCTGGGTACTCCCAGTGAGAAACCATCTCTTCCCATTCTTTATTCCACAATGGTTTGCACCTTTATTGAAAACCTTACAGCTAAGCTAAAGCAGTAACAATAAGAATAACCGCAGTTAGTAAGGACTGGCTTTTGATTCTATTGGTTGCTATACCTGTGCCGGTTTGAAATGATGCATATACCCTAGAAAAGCCATGTTTTAATCCTAATTCCATTTTGTAAAGGCAGCTGTTTCTTCTAATCCCTATTCAGTATTGTATGTTTGAAACTCTAATTAGATCATCTCCCCAGAGATGTGATTTAATCAAGAGTGATTGTTAAACTGGATTAGGCAGAGGCGTGTCTCCACCTATTTGAGTGGGTCTTGATTAGTTTCTGAAGTCATATAAAAGAGGAAACATTTTGGAGAATGGGAGATTCTGAGAGAGCAGAACGACATAGGCACAAGAAGCAGCGAGTCCACCAGCCAGCGATCTTTGGAAATGAAGAAGGAAAATGCCTCCTGGGGAGCTTCATGAAAGGAAGCCAGGAGAAAAAGCTAGCAGATGATGCTGTGTTTACCACATGCCTTTCCAGATGAGAGAGAATCCCTGACTGTGTTTACCATGTGCCTTCTCACTTGAGAGAGAGACCCTGAACTTCATCGGCCTTCTTGAATCAAGATATCTTTCCCTGGATGCTTTTGATTGTACATTTCTATAGACTTGCTTTAATTGGGACATATTCTCGGCCTTAGAACTATAAACTTGCAACTTATTAAATTCCCCTTTTAAAAGCCATTCCGTTTCTGGTATATTTGCATTCCAGCAGCTAGCAAACTAGAACAATGCCTGTCCGTTCCACCAGGTTTGTGAGCTCTTTGAGAGCAAAATGTCTACCTGATATCACTGGGGCCCAGCACAGTCCCTTGCCATAATGGATAATAAATACATAGTCGCTGAATTGATTTGATAAGGCTTTTGTCTTGGTTTCTCTGTCTTCTGATTAGACATTTGATGACCACAGCAGTTGGAAGGTTGAGAAATTAAAAATTATTCTAATGCCGTTTTGCAAATTTCTCTTAAAACCTGGTAAATTAGAAGAAGCATTAAGAATAACGGGATCTGGAGAATTTGGGGTTCTAATTTTTTTCAAGTTCACACTTTGGGATGGTTCATGGTTGAGTAAATACTAGTTTTCAAGTTGTTTAAGTTGACATAGTAAGACAGTCCATTTAGATTAATATTTTCATTCATCAGTTTGGGGACTGAATAATTTTTTTTAAGTTTAAAATATAAACCAGCAGTCCAAACCACTGGTTTCAGTACATACTGGTGGATAGCTTTTTGTATTGTTTCATGTGTATAGATTTCATTTGCTAAAATGGTTTGAAAGCTCTATGAAGAAAGAACAGATCTTATATTTCTCTTCTCTCTCACGGAACCTACTGAGTAAGCATTTGCTTTTGAGTTAACAGATTGAAAACTTTCCAATGGGAGGAGCTGAATATATAGACGTAGAATGCTACAGGAACTAAGTTTAGAGACAAATTCTGGAAGGTATGATCTGATATGGCTATGTTTGATAAAAGCTTATTCCACCATTAATTTCCCTCTTCTTCCTTGGTGACAGAGTTAAAATTTTGCAGCTGGGCCCTTAGCCATTCAAAATAATGACTTCATTTCCTACTTTCTTTGCTACAAGATAGAGCCATTTAATTAAATTCTGGCCAATAAGTATAGGTCAAAATATGTGGAATTTCTGGAAAGATTGCTTAAAATAAGCCAACTTGACTGGGAAAGGCCATTTTTTCACTGTTACAATTCTTCCTTGTTTTTTCTGGCCTGTAATTCACATGTGGTATTCAGAACTCCCACAGCCATCTTAGATCATGAGTGAACTTGATGATGGAAACAATGTCCTAGAATGGTGATGTAAAATGATAGCAGCTGCCATCCTCACAATATATGACACTGTGGAGCTGTCATACTTGCTCTGCATTATCTATCTCTGGGCTTCTTATCTTTACTCATAAATGCACTCTTACTTTGAACTTTCATCAGTCAGAAAGAAGAATTTCTATGTCTACTTCAGCCAGTTAGTTTCTCCTGGGGAATTCATCATTATCTTCACGGGAATTCCCAACTTGCAGCTTCTCCTGGGGAACCCAACATCATCATTGAGTTCCCAACTTGTGCCCTGCCCTACAGAATTCAAAATTGCACAGTTGCATGAGACAATTCCTATAATAACATTTTAAATATTTACACACACACACATATGATGTTGGTTCTATTTTCTTGGAGAACCCTAATACAATTTTTTTCATCTTTTTTAAAATTAAAATTTTACTGTGGTAACATACATGCAACCAAAAAATGCCCATTTTAACCACTTTAATGTATATAATTTAGTAGTATTAATTACATTTGCATTAGAGAAGTGTAAATAAAACAATAACAGGATATGACTTCATATCCACTAGAATGACTATCACTTAAAAAACAGAAAGTAATAAATATTGGTGAGGATGCATTTCTCTAATAATGACGAATGGTGTTGAACACTTTTTCACGTGTTTATTGGCCATTTGTATTATCTTCTTTGGAGAAATGTCCTTTTGAGTCCTTTGCCAATTTTTAAATTAGGTTGTTTGTCATTTTGTTGTTGAGTTGTAGGTGTTCTTTATGTACGCATATTAAACCCTTGTCAGATATACAATTTCCAAGTAATTTCCCCCATTGCATAGGTTGTCTTTCCATTTTTTAAATAATGTCATTTGATGTGCCAAAGTCTTTAATTTTGATTAAGTTCAATTTATCTATTGCTTTCTTTTGTTGCTCATGCTTTTGATGTCATATCTAAGAATCTGTGGTTTAATACAGGATCCTTAAGACTTTCTCCTATGTTTTCCTCCAAGCCTTGTATGGTTCTAGCGCTTATATTTTAGGTTCTTGACTCATGGTGACATATATTTTTTATATTGTGGGAAATGGAGATCCAGTATCATTCAGTTGCATGTGGATATCCAGCTTTCCTAGCACAATTTGTTGAAGACACTGTTCTTTCCTCATTGAGTGGACTTGGTGCCCTTTGATGAAAATCAACGGGCTATAGAGATGTGGGTTTACTTCTGGACTCTCAATTTTATTTCGTTGTTTTGTTTTTCTGTCCTAATGCCTTTATCACATTGTTTTTATTACTTTAAATCTGTAGTAATTATTGAAATTGAGAAATGTGAATCTCCCAACTTTGTTCTTCTTTTTCAAGATGGTTTTGGATATTCAGGGTCTATTGCCATTCCATATGAATTTGATGACTGGCTTTTCCATTTATGCAAAAATGGCAGCTGGAGTTTTGTTCTGGATTTGTGGAATTTGTAAATCTCTTCAACTATATATTCTTTAATAAAAGCATGATTGAGATAAAGTTCAAATACATAAAATTCATCTACTTAAATTAAGGTATATTCACAGAATCGTACAACCGTCACCTCAATAAATTTTAAAACCTTTAATTACCTCCAAAAAACACTGTTACCATAGCATTCACTACACTTCCCTTGACCCAACTCTTTCCCAAGCATTAAGCAAGCATTAGTGTACTTTCTGCCTCTGTAGATGTCCTTTAAGGACATTTCATATAAATGGTCATACAATATGTGTTCTTTTGTGACTGGCTTCTTTCATTTAGCATGTTTTCAAACTTCATATTGTATCAGTACTTATTCTTTTTTAGTGCAGAAGAATATTCCACTGTTTAGATATACCACGTTTTATTTATCCTTTCATCACTTGATCAACATTTGGGTTATCTCCTTTTTGGCTATTGTCATGGTCAGCTTCATGTGTCAACTTGGCCAAGTGGTGGTACCTGTTTGTCTGGTTGGGCAAGTGCTGGCCTGTCTGTTGCAATGAGGACATTTCATAGAATTAGATCATGATCAGTCAGCTGCATCCACAGCTGATTCCATTTGTAATCAGCCAAGGGGAGTGTCTTCTGCAATGAATGATGCTCAGTCTAATCACTGGAAGTCTTTTAAGGAGGATTCAGAAGAGACAGGCTCTCTTCCTGCTTTGGCTGGCGAGCCTCTCCTGTGGAGTTGGTCCAGACCCTCCATCGGAATCGTCAGCTTCACAGCCTGCCCTGCAGATTTTGGACTCTGCATTCCTGCGGTCACATGAGACACTTTTATAAATTTTATATTTGAGAGTGTTCCCTGTTGATTCTGTTTTTCTAGAGAACCCTAACATTCATGTAACATTAGTGTCATATCTAAAAAACCATTGCCTAGTCTAAGTTCACGAAGATAAATGCCTATGTTTTCTTCTGAGTGTTTTGTAGCTCTTAAATTTAGGTCTTTGATCTGTTTTGAGTTCATTTTGTATATCATGTGAAATAGGGGTCTGATTCACCTTTTGCATATGAATATCCATTTGTCCCAGTAGTGTTTGTTAGAAAGACTATTACTTCCCCCAGTAAATTGTCTTGCCACCCTTGTCAAAAATCGACTGAAGGCTGCACTTCCGGAGGCGGGGCCCACGGGAGTGAAACTGACACACTGGGCCAGTCTCTATGGGGCCTCTCTTGACCGCATGTCACCGCACTCCTGGCACGTCATGCCAGCTCGACGCTCCCAGGACAAAGTAAAAATCATTGTTTCTCCTCTGGAGGATGAACACTTATAGAATTTATCTCATGAATCTGGTACCATGGCAAAAAATGCAGGTCTAATTGAAGCCAATGGCGGAACTAAAGGTCTTTATAAACCAGAATCTTAGTCCTGGACAAGATGTGGTATCATTAGTAGCTGTTCATCCTTCCACAGTAAATACCCTTGGAAAACAACTCTTGCCAAAAACCTTTGGACAGTCCAATGTCAACATGGCACAGCAAATGGTAATTGTTATACCTCAGAGACCTGCAGCACCAAATACTATCCTGGTAGAAGTCCACACACCCCTAACATACACTTTATATCACAGAACCAGGCTCAGACTCCTCACCTTGGTCTGCCGAGAAACGCAACAGAAAAGGAAAGACGAATGGCAAGGATCAGTGGCATTTTTCAGAGAAGGATCATGAGGAGGTTCAGAGGGAAGGAACCACTGCGTACAACGAAGTGGCAGAGTTGGTCGCAGAGTTCAGTGCTGCTGAGCATCACATTTTAGCAAATGAATCAGCTTATGACCAGAATATAAGACAAGTCTCCAATGCCTTAAATGTCTTCATGATCATGAACATTATCTCCAAGGAGAAGAAGGACATCAAATGGATTGGCCTGCCTACTAACTTGGCTCAAGAATGTCAGAATTTAGAGGTAGAGAGAGAACACTTGAAAGAACACGGCAGAAACAATCTCATCTTCAAGAACTTATTCTCCAGCAAACTGCCTTCGAGAACTCCCGTTCATCATTGTGAACAACAGCAGGAAGACAGGGCTCCACTGCAGTATTTCTGAAGACAAACTTGAGTATCTGTTTCATTTTGACAACACATTTGAAATCCACGTCCCAGAAGTATTAAAGCCAATGGGAGTGGCTTGTGGACTAGAATCAGGAAGCTGTTGGGCCGAAGACCTTCAAATGGCAAGAAGTTTGGTACCGAAAGCTCTGGAATGTTGTGTGTCAGAAGTGGCTCAGGGATCAATCCACGGTGTGTTTGTCACATCATCAGGTTTGACTTCAGATACCACAAGGCTTTCTGCCAGCGACTTGACCAATGGTGCAGACAGGCCATTGGTCACGAGTTCCAGCGGGTTTTAGCACAGCGGCTTACAGGGTCGAGATGCCTAAGTCTTCTGTCCGGGAAGAACAACACGATGCTGACATTAATGAAAATGACGATAGAGACTGATTTTCTTGACTTGTAGAACCCCCCTCCCCCCACCCTGCTTCAAATTCAGCTTCAGGAAAAAATTGTTAGAGAAGAGAAACTTTTTTTTTTTGACATGGGTTTTTCTTTTTCTTTTTGGCCTACTCCCAAAAAGATATTGGTAAGCTATTGAATTTAAGTACTCACCTCCAATAAGCAAGCAATGATGTTTTTTTGTAGGATTTTTAAAAATGTGGTGTGGATGTGTGTGATGCAGAGTCTTTATTTACTTCTTAGGATTTTGTGTTTCCATTTTTGAATTTTTTTTTTTAATTCAGAGTTCATTTTTGCCCCCTTAACAATTCTTGCTGAGTGTGCTGAAGAAATTGTACTTTATCCACATCAATGAAAATAAGATGCTATCCTTTGGTGGAAAATAGTGCACTGAATGGCCATTTATTTGCAGTATGTTTTGAATGGTGCCACTAACCCATAGATAGCAAGACTACATAGCAAGTTTTTATTTTGTTAAATCATGCAGTGTCCTAAGAACCAAGCAAAATAGCAAAGCTCTACTTTTTTTAAATATTAAAGCACCATACAACATTTTATTATGCCTTTATTTTCCCTTTAATTATATTAACTATTGTGACTCTATCAAGCTTATACTTTTTTTCCATTCTATTTTGCAGCAGACAAATTACAAAGGCTTTTGTTTGTTTGTTTTTTGTTCTTGTTTGTTTGGTAAAAATTTATTGCCATGCTGGTGCAGCTATATAAACTATCTTGAAGGCTTGGAATGGTTTATTGCTTATGGCAAATTTGCCTAATTTCTTACAGGCAACGTTTGGAAACCTTTTATTATATTATTTAAAGACATGTACTGAAACAAATGTTGTATTTGTTTTTAAGCATCTTCTTATAATCTATTATAAAGTTAAAATTAAATATAGATAATATTTTAACAGTTTTTTAACTCAAAATTTGTCAATCATTTTTTTTTTTCACATGCTCAGGCACCGGGAATCGAACCTGGGTCCTCTGTCATGGCAGGTGAGCATTCTTGCCTACTGAGCCACCGTGGTCCACCCTCAATCATTTTTAACAGTTCTTTTTTTATAAAGAGAAAAAGGAATTTCAGGGCAGGCAGTAGTCTCTTTTAAAATTGATTCACAAAATAATTAACTGCATAGTTGTTGTTAGCTGCCTGTTCTAAAATGACAGTCTTTTTATTGAAACACAAATAAACCTTTCAGTAATATTTTATGCGCTATAAAGAGACTTTAATTGTTTGACTTGTTTAACTTGGCACTGGTAGGTTTTTTAATAAAATGTGCATGGACATTTTAAAAACATCAATTGAGGGCTTGTATATAAAATCTCAATTCTGTCTCATTAACCTATATGTCTATCTTTATGCCTATACCATACTGTCTTGATTAATGTAACTTTGTACTAAGTTTTGAAATCAGGAAATTTGAATCCTGCACCTTTGCAGTTTTTTCCAAGATTCTTTTTGGCTATTCTGGGTCCCTTGAATTACTATATGAATTTAAGGATCAGCTTATCAAAGGATCAGCTGGAATATTATGGGGATTGTGTTAAATCTGTAGATCAATTTTGATTTTATTGTAATGTTAACATTATTAAGTCTTCCTATCTATGGAATACCTTTCCATTTATTTAGGTCTTCTTTACTTTATTTCAGTAAAGTTTTGTAGAGTTCATAGTATAACTTTTGCCCTTCTTTTATTAAATATATTGCTAAGTATTTTATTCTCTTTGATGTTACTGCAATTTTCTTATTTCATTTTTTTTTCAATTTTTCCATGGCAAGTTTATAGAAATACAATTGATTTTAGAATGTTGATTTTGTATCCTGCATTCTACCTGAACTCATTTATTAGTTCAAATAGTTTGTTGCTGGATTCTTTAGGATTCTCTATATACAAGATCATGTCATCTGCAAATAGGGATAGTTTTCCTTCTTCCTTGTATGCCTTTTATTTAATTTTCTTGCCTAATTGTCCTGGCAGGTATCTCCAGTACAATGTTGGATAGAAGTTGTGAGAGCAAACATCCTTGTTTGTTTCTGATCTTAGGGGAAATGTGTTCAGGATTTGGCCATTAAATATTATGCTAGCTATGGGATGTCCATAGTTGCTGTTTAACAAGTTAAGGAACTTTCCTTCTATTCATTGTTTTTTGAATATTTTTATCATAAAGGATCAATGAATTTTTTCAAATGCTTCTCCTGTACCTATTGAGATGATCTTGTGTTTTGTTTTTTTGCATTGGCAGGCACCGGAAAACAAACTCTGGTCTCCGGCATGGCAGGCGAGAACTCTGCCTGCTGAGCCACCATGGCCCACCCGATCTTGTGGTTTTTATCCTTTTTTTTATATATATATAGTATAATATGTTAATTAAGTGTTGGGTCTTAGACCAACCTGGTATCCCTGGGATAAATCCTACTTGGTCATGGCACATAATCCTTTTTATATGTTGCTGGGTTCAGTTTTCTTATATTTTGTTGAGGATTTTTGTGTCTGTAGTTTTGATCTGTAGCTCTCTTTTTTTGTAATGTCTTTGTCTGGTTTTTTTTTTTTTTTTTTTTTTTTTTTTAAAGGAAGGAAAGACAGAGAAGGAAGGAAGGAAGGGAGGAAGAAAGGGAAACATTTTTAAACATTTTCTTGTTTTATTATATTTTGTTTGTTTGTTTGTTTTTTACATGGGCTGGGGCCGGGAATCGAACCGGGGTCCTCCGGCATGGCAGGCAAGCACTCTTGCCCGCTGAGCCACCGCGGCCCGCCTCTTTGTCTGGTTTTGGTATTAGGGTACTACTGGCCTCATAGAATGAGTGGTGAAGTGTTTCCTCCTCTTCCATTTTTTAGGAGAGTTTGTGAAGAATTATAATGAATTCTTCTTTAGGTGTTTGATAGAATTCACCAATGAAGGCATGTGAATCTGGGATTTTCATTGTGGGTAGTTTTTTTTTTTTTTAATCTATTTATATTTCCTATTTTTTCTTCAGTCAATAATTTGTGTCTTTCTAGGCATTTGTCCATTTCATTCATGTATTTGTTGACATGTAACTGTACATAGTATTCCCTTATAATGCCTTTTATTTCTGTAAGGTTTGTAGTGATGCCCCTTCTTTGGAATAGACGAAGCATTTCTTATAAAGGAAAATGCCTTGGATTGGGTTTGGTTAGATATGGCAGAAATACTTGCTGGACTCAAAGATTTCTTTCATAGACTAATGTAAAAAGCAAGGATATGTTTATTTGACTTGGTCTTCTCTGTGAAGTGAGAACTTCCTAGATTACAAGGGCCCTTTCTAAAGGGCCCTTTCAATTGGAAATTTCCCTACTCTGCTGTATTTCTTTTAGCAATATTTTTAGTATCCCTGATATGATGTTTATGTTCTTTAAGCAGAAATCAGTACACAATGAAAGCTTTCTGTAATACTAGAGCCCTTTCCCTTTAGTCTGTCCACTTTGCTATTTGCCTTGACTTTTTCCATAACCTGACAGCATTATCACACACTCCACATGACAGGTGACATCATTGCTATAATGAGAATTCCAAACAGCACCACTGGATCAAAGCCCATCTGTGTGCCTGCTCCCACACTTGACAAAACAAATTCCAAATTCATTCAGCATGCCGGTGCCATTTAGTCACTGTGACATATCCCAAATTTTGGACTCTGTGCAAAAACTAATCTGTGCCTACAAAATTAATCATGGAACACATTTTATGACGTTTGACAACAACTTAAAAGGTTTTCATCTCTGGCAGGCAGCTCTGCCAATCTGCAAGTATGTGCACGACAAATTCTGAAGAATATATTGTGTGGCAGAAAATATATCATGTAGGATGCACACCCTGGAGAGAACCAGGGTGAGTTCAACCAATCCTGAGGTCTGTCTCAGGGATACGTAAGTCAGAGTGCTGTCTTGTGAAGGAAGGATAATGGTCCCAGGTACACATAGAAAGCCAAGAAAAAGGCAACAGCTCGTTTGCCAGTAAATGCTGAGAACATTGGCACAAGCGCCGGCGTTGGCAGAACCAAGAGTTTGAGGAGTCTAATTTAAGTGACATGATCCTGGCAAACAGATTTATTTAGGGCACGGGTGCGTCAGGAATATGCCAAAAAAATACATCAATCTGTGCCTTTACATGTACGGTAGAGTGATGATGAAACAAATGACATTAAAAAAGTAAATAAGTGTAATATGTATTACACTTTAATATAATCAGCAACTCATCATGACAAGGACAGGTAGGGTTTATTTACAGTTCTCTGGTACTCCAAGATACCAGAGATCAGAACAAGATGGGACTCTGTGTTCTGATCTATGTGTCAAGAAAATTTCCCTTTATAACCTGGTATTTGTGTGATTGTGAAAACCATGTGACTGACACTCCCTTTATCCAGTGAATGGATAGATGAGTAAGAAAAAAAAAAGACAAAAAAATAAATGAACAATGGGGGGATGGGGGACGTCTTATTAGGTATTCTTTTTTGCTTTTATTTTAACTCATTCTTTTCTCAAACATTTTCAAAAATCGATTATGATGCTGAATACACTATACGTGATAGTGTGAGCCACCGATTGTACACTTTGGATGATTATACGTTATGTGAATATATAGTAT
Organism: Tamandua tetradactyla; assembly: GCF_023851605.1. Classification (NCBI taxonomy): domain Eukaryota; kingdom Metazoa; phylum Chordata; class Mammalia; order Pilosa; family Myrmecophagidae; genus Tamandua; species Tamandua tetradactyla. The sequence continues at coordinate 103,354,761 of NC_135334.1, read as the reverse complement.
ATCTCAATAAAAAGGTGTAGTTGAAGTTCCCCATTTGTTATTTTAATTGTTTGTTTATTGTTAGTTTTAATTAATTTAGAACAACTCTTTTTATATGTTGTTTAATTCATTTAAAAGGCAGGCTATTTCACATTTTGCAACATCATTCACTTCAACTAAAGCAAGGCATTTATCCAGACTTTCACTTTTCTGAGAGTATATCACAGAAACCCTGTTGGGGGTTAGAAAGGAAGCTGAAACTTTACTTATACTTTTAAAAGCCTGCCTAAATTCCTTTTACTTGTAGTAATGTTTTACTCCATAAGAAGACATAACTGTTTTAAACATCCACTTTATATAGGAGCTTGTCTGTTCATTTAATCTACAAATTCTGTCTCTGTGTATTGTTTGGCGGGCAACAACTTAGGAAACACTCCACTTTGTGCTTCTTGCTTCCTCACATTATTTTCCATTTTCTTAGCTTCTCTAGACCAAGTTTCCCCATCTGCTCTTTTTCTCCTTAATGACGCTTTCTTAGTACATTCTATCTTCAATGTCTGGGGTAAAGAAAGCTTTTCATACCCTGGCAGTCTACTAAGGACTTTTTTTTTTTTATCCAAAGACTAAATTTGCATTATTTAGCTTTCACTAGGATTTGTCTAGACCCAGACTTCCTACTTTAATTTGAGTGCACCTCTTCATCTCCAAGGCAGGAAGGAGTATGAGGAAGCCAGCAGTGAGGAGTTCTTCCACAGGAAAAACAATTCTTGATCAGCAAATCTGGTGACTTAATAACATGGCAGAGGCATGAAAGCAAAGCAGCCCTGCCTTATTCATGATCATAATTGCCTCCTTTGAAGCAATCCGTCTTCTCTTCTGTAAAGTGAGAGGGCTGGACCCTGTAGATCTCTCCCAACGCTAATACTCAAGGATTTCATGACTTAAGAGGAAGAAATGTAGGGGATCTCTCCTTATACAACAGCTGATTCTTTTTTCTTTTTTCAATTGAGCATAAATGGATAGCCAGTTGATTACATGATGCTTTCCTCTCTAGAATTAGCTCCTAAAATTTATTTTTCTTCCTTACCCATGCTTCAAGAAATTAATGATCTTAAAATTTCAGTCCACTACAAATGTTGCCTTGTATGTAGGAACACTCTATTCTGTCATAATGGAAATTGTTACCTGACTAATTTGCTTCTGCAATTTTATAAAGAAACAGAATTAATATGGAAAAGTGCCTAAAAAAAAAAACTAATCCAAAAGACCCCAAATTCCACCCCCTGAGGCAGGCTAGCTGCTTCAGAATCACTGGGGAGTTTTAAACATGTAGATTCCCATAGCCTACCCCCAGAGATTCTGAGTTATTAAGTCCATGAGGTCCAAGGGAGTCTGTATTTAAAGAAGCATTTGTTTATTTTAATCAATACATTAAAAATCTTACATTCATATATACAGATAATTTTTACATGTAAGCAGATCATGTTCAGTGGTCTTGACAGATGAGGAAAATGAGGTCTAGAGCTAGAAGGTGATATTCTTAAGATCAAACTATCACTTGGTGGCCCAACTATGATAAGAAACCAGAGATCCCGACACTTAGTCCAATGTTTTTTCTGTAATATCAGGCTGCTACACCTATAGAATTTGAAACAAGTTTTTTTTCACAAATGTATATCTAATACTTCATATTAGACATGCCTGATGCATTACCTGCCATGCCCTAGCCTTTTCTAAGGGAAGCTGTTCCACTGCAGACCCTAAGAGAGGGAAAGCGCTTGGTTAACCATGTGCAATTACCCCCGTTCCATCAGGCCCCGTGAACCGACCAAGAAGAGGACAGCAAACCCATAGATCAACTACACTCTAACCTAGATTTAAAAGCTGATTTGATTCAAGCAGAAGCCTGCCAGAGGCGATTTAAACAAGGAAACATGGCAACAATTAAATAGCCCTGGAAACCAGAGTTGAAAGGTTATTTGGACAGAAATTAAGGTTCCTGGCAAGCTGAAGTTAGAAGAAAGTAGGAAGTATGAGTAGGAAGGAGCTATGAAGGAAACAAAAGAGAAGAAAAGAATAAATTAATTGGTAAAGAGGAAAATGGAAGAGATGAAGGACCAAAAAACAGAAATGCCGAGAAAGAAAGGCAGAGAAGTATAAAGAATAGCACATCACTAGAGCTGCCACGGTTCTTTTTGGCATACTAGTTCTCATGTCTGTATATCCTCACAATAACTACATTTTTTCTTAAGTTTCTGTGTTTCATACAGTTAAATGATCTAACCAGAACATACATGCCCACAATGTAAAAAATTTGGAAACAAAGAAGAGCAAAGAGAAAGGAAAAATTAAATGTGCATACCTTGAGATAATCACAATTAATATTTTGATGTGTTTTCTTTCAGTCTTTTTTCTAGGTATCTATTTTTGTATATCTATTTTTTCTTCTTTCTTTTTTTTCTTTCTCATTTTCTTTTTCAAAACTGGAATTTATTGCACACATTTCTATCCTACTTTTTACAATTTTGTATTTTATGCAATTTTCTGTCATTAATTTTCAAAAGCATAATTTAAAATAAAGGCATAATATTCCATCATATAAATGTCACGTGGAGATTTCTTAAAGGGAAAATAACACAAATAAAATTTGATCATTTTAACCATGGTAAAGAAAGTATCTTCACCACTATACTCAGTTTTCTGCTATTATTGGTGTTTATTGATTTTGCAAAGCTACGGCAATATATTTGGAGTCTATATGTAGGCAAACCCTTTACCCCCTTTTACCTTGATCTTTTCAGAAATATTGAAGTGACGACTAACCAGAACCCCAGCATTCTTGCATTAATGTCCTATCTCAGCATATTGAGCTCCATCATTCTCACTATAGTCTCAGGAAAAACACTCTCACTCAGTTAATGGAGATGACACCAGATAATAAAAACTCATTTCTTTTGGCTTGGAAATGCAATCAGAGGTGGCTCACTTTTTCTCAAGAATAAGCCAGTTAGAATGAAATTTTGAATCCTTATCTTTCACAAAGAAGCAACATTTGCTTAACCCCTTATGAGTCAGAGAGGAGGCAGAATAGTTTCGGACACATAAAATGACTCTCCTCTCCTCCTCTTTTTATTTGTGTCACATAATATCTCAAGCATTGTCTAATCACAAAGAAAAAGAATATGCAGAGTTGTAGTCAGCAGTCTTGGCGCAGTAGCAAGTAGTGAAAAACAGGGTTTCAAATCATTAGCTAAATGGTTCAGATTGAGGAAGAAGGAGGTGAAGAAAGGAGTGGAAGAGGGCTGAAGGGAAGGGGTTACATAAGCTCAGGAGGGAGGCGCCCCTTGTGTGGGTTCCTATTGCCGCTCCTTGAGGTCTCTAGTTCTTGCTGTTTCCTTGGATTCCAGAGATTGCTGGCTGCTGCCCAAAGGAGAGCTCCTCGGCAGGGATGGAGAAGGAGAGGAGAGTGGCGAAGAAGCGGATAAGACTTAGCAGAATTTTTAAAATAACTTAAAATTTTGAAGTTTGGAACCAAAGTTCAAAGCTGTAATTACCCTACCTTAGCTTTATTTCTGAACCAGGGGTACTATAAGAAGAGGATATGAAGTTTCTTCTCTATGTATCAACATATTATATATTTTTTAATTAGTATATCAAATAGTATTTATTGAATTTCTAAAATGGTCTATTACTATATGGGCTGTTTGTTTTCTATTTTGATTTTGCTATATTCCATTTTTTAAAACTTTAAATTTAGCAAACTACCTTTTACTAATTAAAGTTTGATTTTTTTAAATTTTATTTATAAACTGGTCATATTTCTGTTAAATTAAAAATCTTACTTTAACTTTGTGCTTTGCTTACTCTATTCATTTATATTTTGACAGATTTTTTTCTCTTTAAATCTTTAACGTCATTTACAAACGTGATTAAATTCCCTTGACATATAAAACATAGGAGCAAATTAAATAACCCAATTCTCTTAGGCATTATAAATATCAAATAATGTGGACCTACAAATCTAAAAAAAATTTTTTTCCTAATAATTAAGTACTACTTACAAATCTAAGTCTATGCTTTTTGAAATAAATCATTCATTTAAATATCCAAATATTGTTTACAGTCAAATTCTCTTACATTTTCCAAGCAAAAATCCCTTGCCCAATAGCAAACATTTCAAATGGAAAACGTGCCTAATACAAATTCTTGATTTTAAAATAAGCTACACCAAATATTTTCTCATTTAATGTTATGGCTGTTGAACATATTTTAATATTATTTAATTTTCTTCATAGTTTTTAAAAAGTTAAATAACATTGCAAGGTTTTTAACCAAAAAAAAAAAAAAAAAAAGGAAAGAAAAAACAATTGCCTATCACTCTCTTTACTTTGTATGCAAATATTATAGGCACCTAATCCATCTTTCATTCTATTATTACATTTCCTTTCTGTGCCAGTTTGAAAGAATTTATGTACCCTTGAAAAGCCATGTTTTGATCCTGATCCAATCTTGTGGATTGAATCCCTGTTCAATGATGTATGCTGGGATCTTTTGATTAGATTATCTCCATGGAGATGTGCCTTGCCCAATTGTGGGTATCAAACTTGGATTAGAGGGAAAGATTTCTCCACCATTCCAGGTAGGTCTTGATTAGCTTACTGGAATCCTTTAAAGGAGGAAGTGTTTTGGAGATAGCTTCAGAAGGACGAGATAGCCACAAAGCAGAGAGACCATGTAGCCGGAGACCTTTGGAGAAAAAGAAGGAATACGCCCCCAGGAGAGCTTCATTAAGCAAGAGGCCTGGAGAGGAAGCTAGCAGACAAAGCCATGCCTGCCATGTGCCTTTCCAGTCGAGAGAGAAACCCCAAACTTCAACAGCCTTTCTTGAGTGAAGGTAACCTTTTGTTGGTGCCTTAATTTGGACATTTTTATAGACTTGCATTAATTGCGACATTTTCATGGCCTTAGAACTGTAAACTAGCAACTTAATAATTAATTCTCCCTTTTAAAAGCCATCTCATTTCTGATACATTGCATTCCAGCAGTTAGCAAACTAGAACAGCTTCTCAAAGCAACTTTTTGTTTTTTAAGAGTTTATAATTGCTTCATTTTCCCTCATTTGCTTAGTTTCCATGTACCTTTTGACAACTTATTTCCAACCTCTTTGCTAAAATGTATAAAAGTGTTAACAACATGGGTAAACTATCAATTTCACCTTGGGCTTTCCTTCATGGTTATCCTGAAATCCTCTTTATCTCTTCAGTATTGGATCCTTTTTATCCTGGGTCCCATGCTTACCTCTTTCTTGTTTAACTTCCTACTTTTGATAGAGAACATTTTCTAGTAGCTCTTAAGAAAGCATGCATGGAAGGTTAAATTATTTGAGGACCTACATATCTAAAATATTTTTATTGTACACTTGATTGATAATTTCTTTGGGTACAGAATTCTAGGTTAGAAATTACTTCCCCAACAATTTTTTATTGTAAAATACATATTCAAAAAAAGGATTAAATTTCAAAGTACATTGTAACAAGTAGTTACAGAACAGATTTCAAAGTTTGGTATGGGTTACAGTTTCAATTTTAGGTTTTACTTCTAGCTCCTCCAAGACACATTCCTTCTACCTTTTTGTTAGTACCATGCCATTTTGACCACTGTGGCTTTATAATAGGCGTTAAAATCAGGAAATGTTAATCCTCCCACTTCAGTCTTCTTCTTAAGGATATTTTTAGCTCTTCAAAATTTCTTTCTCTTCCAAATGAATTTGATAACTAGCTTTTCTAATTCTCTAAAGTAGGTTGTTGGAATTTTTATTGGACTTGCCTTGAAACTGTAGATCAATTTAGGTAGATTTGACATCTTAACTACATTTAACTTGCCGACCCATAAACAGGAATGTCTTTCCACCTATTTAGATCTTCTTTGATTTCCTTTAGCAATGTTATGTAGTTTTCTGTGTACATATCCTTTACATCCTTGGTTAAGTTTGTTCTTAGATACTCGATTTTTTTAGTTGCTATTTTGAATGGAATTTTTTTCTTTAATTTTCTCCTAAATTAGGTCATTGCTTGTGTATAAAAACATTACTACTTTTTGCACATTAACCATATACCCTGACACTATGCTGAATTTGTTTATTAGCTGAAGAAGCTTTGTCAAAGATTTCTCAGGATTTTCCAAGTAGAGTTTCATATCATCTGCAAATAATGAAAGTTTTACTTCTTCCTTTCTAATTTGGATGCCTTTTATTTCCTTTTCCTGTCTGATTGTTCTAGCTAGAACTTCTACTATAATGTTGAATGATAGTGGTGACAGAGGGCATCTTTGTCTTGTTCCCCATTTTATGGGGAAGGCTTTCAGTCTCTCACTATTGAGTATGATGCTGGCTATGGGTTTTCCATATATGCCCTTTATCATATTGAGGATGTTTCCTTTGATTCCTACTTTTGAAGTGTTTTTATCAGAAAAGAATGTTAAATTCTGTCAAATGCTTTTTCAGTATTGGGCTGGTTTGAAAGGACGTATGTATGGGCCCTAGAAAAGCCATGTTTTAATCAAAATCCCATTTTGTAAAGGCAGAATAATCCCTATTCAATACTGTATGTTTGAATCTGTAATTAGATCATCTCCCTGGAGATGTAACCCAATCAAGAGTGGTTGTTAAACTGGATTAGGGGAGATGTGTCTCCACCCATTTGGATGGGTCTTGATTGGTTTACTGGAGTCCTATGAAAGAGGAAACATTTTGGAGAATGGGAGATTCAGAGAGAGCAGAGAAGAACAACATAGTCATGAGAAACAGAGAGTCCATCAGCCAGTGCTTTGGAGATGTAGGAAAATGCCTCCCAGGGAGTTTTGTGAAAGGAAGCCAGGAGAGAAAGCTAGCAGATGATGCCATGTTCATCACATGCCTTTCCAGATGAGAGAGAAAAACCCTGACCCTGTTCACCATGTGCCATCTCACTTGAGAGAGACAGACCCTGAACTTCACTGGCCTTCTTGAACCAAGGTGTCTTTCCATGGATGCCTTTGATTAGACATTTCTATAGACTTGCTTTAATTGGGACATTTTCTTGGCCTTAGAACTGTAAACTAGCAATGTATTAAATTCCCCTTTTTAAATTCCCCAAAACTCTGTTTCTGGTATATTACATTCTGGCAGCTAGCAAACTAGAACAAGTATCAATCGATATGATCATGTGATTTTCTTTTTTGACTTGTTAATGTGCGGTATTATATTAATTGATATTTTGTGATGAAACACCCCTGCATTCCTGGTATAAAGCCCACTTGGTCATGGTGTATAATTCTTTTAATGTGTCATTGGATTTCATTTGCTAGTATTTTGTTGAGAATTTTTATATCTGTATTCATTAGGGAGATTGGCCTGTAGTTTTCCTTTCTTACAGCATCTTTATCCGATTTTAGTATTAGAGTGATGTTAGCTTCATAAAATGATTTAGTTAGTGTTTCTCATTCCTCAATTTTTTGGAGAAGTTTGAGCCGGAATGGTGTTAGCTCTTTTTGGAATATTTGATAAAATTCCTCTGAGAAGTCATCTGGCCCTGGCTTTTCTTTGTGTGAAGATTTTTGATGACTGATTGAATCTATTTACTTGTGATTGGTTTCTTGAGATCTTCTATTTCTTCCTGAGTTAGTATAGCTTGTTCATGTCTTTCTAGGAATTTGTTCATTCCCTCTAAGTTGTCTAGTTTGTTGGCATATAGTTGTTCATAGTGTCCTCTCATGATTTTTATTCTTCAGAGTCTGTGGTAATGACTGCCCTCTCATTTCTGATTTGTTTATCTGCATCCTCTCTCTCTTTTTTTTTCTTTGCCAGCTTAGCTAGGGGTCCATTGATTCTATTGATTTTCTCAAAGAACCATTTTTTTTATTTTACTGGTTCTCTCTATTGTTCTTTTGTTCTCCAATTCATTTAATTCTGCTTTAGTTCTGCTAATTCTGCTTAGTTATCTCTTCTTCTATTTGCTTTGGGGTTAGTTTGGTGTTCTTTACTTCCTCCAGGTGAGCAATTAAGACCTTGATTTTTGCTCTTTCTTCTTGTTGAATATAGGCATTTAGGGCAGTAAATTTCCCTCTCAGCACTGCCTATGCCACATCCCATAAGTTCTGATATATTGTATTCTCATTTTCATTCATCTCCAGATAGTTACTTATTTCTTTAGCAATTTCTTCTTTGATCCACTAGTTGTTTAAGACTGTGTTATTTCATCTCTATATATTGTGAACATTCTGGTTCTTTGGTGGTTATTGATTTGCAACTTTGTTCCATTCTGATCAGAGAAAGTGCTTTGAATAATTTCAATCTTTTTAATTTTATAAAGACCTGTTTTGTGCCCAGCATATGATCTGTCATGGAGAACAGTCCATGAGCGCTAGTGAAGAATGTATATCCTGGTATTTTGGGGTGTACGATCTCTATATGTCTGTTAAGTCTAATTTGTTTATCAAATTAAATTCTCTATTTCCTTGTTGATCTGGTTGTTCTATCTATAGAGGATATCAGTGTATTGAAGTCTTCCACTATTATTGCTGAAATGTCTGCTGTTCCCTTCAGTGATGTGTGGCAGGAGTGGGGTACAGGAGTAGGGGGGTGCAGGGCAGGGCTTGGATGCTTAGGGCATGGGGATGGGGCTTGGGTGAGTGAGTCATGGGGGGGAAAGTGTGGCGGTCAGGTGTGGGTTATGGTTGGAGGGGACGGCATGTGTGGGTTGTGGGCATAGGGTGGTCAAGAGGTACAGCTTGACTGGCTGTCCTGCACTTCTGAGGGTCTGGGCCTTCATCTGGAAGGGCGCCTGGTAAGCTTAGTGCACTAACTGTATGGTCCCTATGAGCAGGGAAGTCTCATTTACTAACTTTCTGGTTCCCCAAGTGAGCTCCAGAATGTGGGGCTGAGGGGAACTGACATCCCAAGCTAGGTGTGGGGGCAGGCTCTTTCCTGGGTGCAGCCTCTTGTCTGGGGGAAGTCTCAGTGAAACCTACTCACCTGGTTATTTGCATCTCAATTCCTCAACTTTTTCATCTGAGTCTTCCCTATGTAGTGTAGAAGACTTTTCAGGTCATTCGCACCCTGAAACCACTGTCTCAGTGGTTTTTCTGTCACTTCTCTAGCTATCCCTTGGAGTGAGAGTGAACTCAGTCTATTCTATTATGCCATCTTCCCTGAAATCTCTCCTACAATTTTAATTGTTCTTGGCATCCTAGCTTCCAGTGCTGCTGCTAAGTCCAATCCTGGTTTGATCCTCAATGCTTAGAATGTGAAATTTTTATACATTCTGGAAAATTTGGGATTCTCTATTTATCCCTGGAGCTCTTAAATTTCATGAAGACTTGTGTTAAGAAATTGCCCTTGGACAGGGAAAGGAGCACTCAAAAGGAGCAAAGTGAACAACCCACAAGTCCAGTTCCTGAGAATAGTTCCTGTTCCATCCATTCATAATAGAAAAGATACATAATTAATGGGACATGGGGTAAAGAACTTAGAAGGGGCTTGCCTCAGTAGAGGGGGAAAATTTGCCCTAGGTAAAAGGCTTCAGTGTATTTACCCTAAAAAGTTTAAAATCAAGCCTCAAAAGAACAAAACTGCTTTCAATTGTCTTAACTGCATCCTAGAACAAATCTCAAAAATAGTTATAAGAATACAAAATTATCCAGTACCCAAAAAGATAAATTTCACAATTTCTAGTATCCAGTTAGAAAAAAATAACAGGTATGCATAAAGCAGAAAAATATGACCCATAAAGAGAAGAGAAGTCAATCAATAGAAACAGTCTCAGAAATAGGATAGAATAACATCATAACAGATAATAGAATTAACACAAAGGAGATTAAAATTTTAATTATAATATTGTATTCTAGATGTTCAAGAAGCTAAAAAAAATTGGGAATGTTAAGTAAAAAAGATGGAAGACATAAAAGGAAAAAATGAAATCAAACATCTAGAGATAAAACTACAATGTCTGAGATGAAAAATGCACTGGATGGATTTAAAAGAAGATTATATATTGAAAAAGAAAAAAAATAGTGAACATGAGGATGCAGCATAGGAGCTGTACAAAAGGAAACAGAAGAAAAAAAAAAGATTGGGAAGAAAATGAGACAATGTCTGTGCAAGCCCAAAGACAATGGAACAGCATCTTTAAGGCAGTGAAAGAAAGAATAATGTTGTGGGGCATTGAATCATGTTCCTCACAAAAGGCAAGCACATGTCCCAATCCCTGGTCTTGTGGGTGTGAACCCCTTTTGTAAATAGGAATTTTGAAAATGTTCTTGGTTAAGTTGTAGTGAATCAGGATGAGCCTCAATCCAATATGGCTCACATCCATTTAAGCAAAGGAAATTGCACACAGAAAAAGAAGCCACGGAAGCAGGCTGAAATTGGAAATCAATGGAGCCTGTAAGAGAAAGGAGAAGATGTGGCTATGTGCATTGCCATGTGATAGAAAAGCCAAAGATCCTCAAGGACTGCTGGCCAGCTGGAAGATACCAACTCCAGAAGGAAATAAGCCTTCCAGTTTCTAGAACTGTAAGCCAACACATTGTATGGTATTTGTTTTAGCAGCCAGAAAACGAATACACCTTTCAATCTAGAATTCTATACCCATCTATACCCAAAGATATCGTTCAAAAACTAAGGTTAAATAAAGACTGTTTCAGATAAAGGTGAAGTAATTCATTACCATCTTGACTACAAGAAATGCTACAGGAAATTCTTTAGGCAAAAGGGAAAATAATTACAGATGAAAATCTTGAGCTACAGAAAAGAACAAAAACAATGAAATGGTAAATATAGGTAGGTAAATATAAAGATCTCTTTTCTATTTTTAAAATCTTTTTTTAGAGATAATTGATTATCTAAAGCAAAAACAATGGCAATCCATTGAGGAATTTTATTTTGAACTTCCCGCCTCCCCAGGAGGGGGAATATGGGATAGTACTGTTATAAAGTCCTTAAACTATGCATGAGGAGGTATAAAATTACTTGACTCCAGATTTGGATAAGATAAAGATGTATACAATAAACCCTAAGGCAACTACTTTAAGAAAGAGGGATAGAGAAAGAGATACATGTAAAAAATAGGCCCAGAAAATAAATAAAATAGAATCATAAAAAATACTTAATTGATCCAAAAGAAGATTTAAATGGTGATAAAAAGTAACTAAGTACAGATGGCTCAAATAGAAAGCAAATAGCAAGCTTATATATTTAAATTCAAATTTATCAACAATCGCATTAAATGTAAATTATCTAAATTGGATAATTTTATCCTAATTGAATAAAAAGACCCAATTACATGCTGACTATAAGAAACCTACTTTAATTACAAAGACACGAATAGGTTAAATATAAAAGAACAAAAAGATATACTATAGCAGCGCTAATCAAAGAAAACTCAAGTGGCTGCATTAATAGCAGAGAAAGCAGATTTAGAACAAAGAATATTACCATAGATAAAGGAATAAATGCATAATGATAAAGATGTTAAGAGGAAATATTCTAAATATTTACGCATCTAATAACAGAGCTTCAAAATACATGAAACAAAAATGAACTGTGAAGAAAAATAGGCAAATACATGATTTAATTAGAGATTTTAGCATCCCTCTTTCAATCATTGATGAAACAAGTAAATAGAAAATCAGTAAGGATTTTAAAGATTTGAACAACACTATCAGCCAACTTGACCTAATTGACATTTATATTACACTCTATTCAATAACTGCAGAATTCATATTATTTTCAAATGCACACAAAACCTTTAATAAGATAGATCATGCTTCTGGGCAATATAACAAGTCTTGATGTATCTAAAATAAATCAAATCATACAAAATATTTTCTCTGACCATGATGGAAATAAATTAGAAATAATAAAAAGATATCTAAAAAATCCACAAGTACTTGGAACTAAATACCCATTGGGGGAAAGAAGTTATCAAAAGAAAAATTAGACTATATTTTGAACTGAATGAAAAATTGTGGGATGCACATAAGCCAGAAGTTTTAGGGAACCTTCAATTCTAAAGTCCTCTGTTAGAAAAGGAGAAAGGTCCCAAATGAAAGGACTCAGTTACCACCTTAGAAATCAGAAAAAAAAGAAAGCAAGCAAAGTAGGCCTAAAGTAAGCAGTCATCTACCAAATTTTAGGAAACAAATATTACCAATTCTATATAATCTCCTATAGAAAATTGAAGACGAAGAAATACTTCCCAATTCATTCTATGAGTTCAGCCCATACCAGACAAAGACACTATAAGGAAACTTCAGTTCAATATTGCTTATAAAAATAGATGTAAAAATTCTCTTAAAATATTAGTAAATCAAGTCTAACAATATATGTAAAGGATATAATACATCATGACAAGTGGGATTTGCCCCAGGAAAGCTCAAGAATTTTTACATCTATTTTACATCATACAGCTGGTAAGAGATAGAGCCAGGTAGTCTAAGAACAATGTCTGCATTTGTCTTATTCAACATGATATCCTCAGTGCCTAGGAAGGTGCCTAGTAGACATTATACATGTAATAAGCATTTACTAAATACATTGTAATAGAACAAATGACAATGTAAATAACAGATAAGCACCTGAGTGCAGGGCATAAGGGAGGTTGTATGGGGAAAGGAAGTCTTAGTGGAAGTGGCTGTGTCTTCAGTAGGGATGTGGAGGATGGGTTCAACTTGAGGGTATACACACTTTAGAGAATCAGAGGAGATGTAGAAGAGCATTCCAGGCAAGAAAAACAATGAATGAAAACCTTGTAGCAGGAATAACCATGGTTTTGGGAGGGGTGACGCTTTATGGGGTGATGAGAAACGAGGTTAGATGGGTAAGTTAGGGTCAGAGAATACAAGGCTTTAGAAATAGAAAATAGGAGAGAAACCACTGAAAGTTTCTGAATAGAAACTTTTGATGATGAAATTAGTGTTCAAGGAAAAAACAGAATGCAGCAGGTGACATTCATGATGGATTAGGGGAAGAAAATATTATAATTGGATGGAGAGGGTAGGCTGGGAGCAACCGGGAAGTTGTTAAAACTGTCTTGTCATGAAGAACAGAAAACCTGCATGTGAAAGCACCTAATACGATGTCAGCACAGACTAGGGCTTGGGTAAACGTCAGTAGGATCTAAATATTGGGAAAATTAATACTTCATTTAAATTAGGGACTAAAGTTTTTTTTGGCTCATAAAATTTTCAGAAGTGCTCCTAGGAATCTGTAATGCATTATTTGCTTTATAAAGTTACATTTATACATTTATCAGCAATTAGAAATTATTCTGTGATGTACCACAATGCCTTGTTTTCTCCCTCACCATATGTTTCATGCTCTTTATACTTTCCACCATCCTTTACCTTTACTCTCAAGCAGATTTTTAGGGAAGAGTTGAGTCTTGAGTTTTTTAAATTAAATAACTGCTTACCACAAAAAGAAATCTGCCACGCATAGGCACTTTATTGACAATATTTCATCTACACAATCAATTGCCACCTCAGAGATTGGATTCCTTCGTCGCACAGATGAGGAAACTGAGGCTGAGAGAACGCAGGTAAAGCATTCAAGGGTCAGTGCTGCTAATGGTGACGCAGGGACCAGGATTCCAGGCTCCCACTGACTCCTCTACGCGGCGCCAAGGGTTCCAAGCAGATAGGATAAAGCTTGAATCCCGAGGCAGGGTGCAACAGTCAAGAAAAAGGCTCTTGTCAATCTCGGGAGGCCAGAGGATTCGACAACCGGGCATCTGTTTGAGAACCGATAGAAAACACACCGTAAGAGACTCGGGAGCTCCCCGCACAGGGACTTCAACAAATCCCAGCACTTCCGGAGCCCTTCCTGCTCTCGCGATACCATCCGGCCCTAGCCCGGGGGCTCACGGCCAGGTTCCGCCCCCATCACAGCCCCTCTGTCGTCATTTCCTGTGGGGCTGCGGGCAAAGGGAGAAGATGGCGGCACTGGGAGAGCCTGTGCGGCTGGAGAGAGGTGAGTAAGGCCGAACCGCGAAGAGGGGGTTGGACGGAGTGCTGTGTAGCCTGAGGGGCGGAGGGGCGGCCCGGGAGTCCGCCCCGTGCCCCGCGCTGGCGTCGGTGACCGCGGTCGTGGCGGCGCCGGGCCCTAGCGAGGGTGCTCGCGGTATCCTGACTGATACCCAGACTCCGCCTCTGCACGCACGGTTTGTCTCTTGACATAACACTGTCACACACGCCTTGCCGGCGTTCGCAGGCACACGCCACACACGCGCTGCCTGGATGAGCATAGCAGAAGCAGTGTTCAGAGACGAGTAAAGCGGAGAAAGTAAACACACTACCAGCTCGTACAGACACACACACCACTTACAGATTTCGTTATATAGACCTCACGCCCTACCTGTATGTAAGTGCGCACAAACCCAGTGTCCCCGTCTTCACCCACGTATCGCACACTTCCCGGTCACACAGCACATTCCCAGAAAACCCTATAAACTCCATTGTTACTTTAAAGCACATCCTCACTTTTACTTGGGGTGGGTTATTTCCTGGCTTTGTGCCTTCCTAAGTGCTTTTAAAACGATCCTACTTACTTGGTCTTGGGAGGGTGATTACATAACTGGATCACCGTTTCCTAGGTGGAATAGTGGTAGATTGTAAAGTATTTGAAGATGCACTTCTTTTTTACAAACGCTGCAGTTGCTAGCTGTGGTTGGTTGCTTGTTTTTTATAGAAGACTGTCAAGGAAAATAGAAATTTCTCTTCTGAGTAAAGAAAGAATAAAAAGCCTGTGAAAAATACGTGCCTATACCCGTACCGGGATGTTGTTAGAGATTTTCAGCATTCCACTCTTTTCTCCCCAATTTCTTTATTTCACGCAGTTTCAAGCAAGCTTTGATACACCACGTAAGAAGTCTGCTAAGAACCAAGAAGTACAAAATAAACATTTTGAGTACTAGTACTAAACAAAGCCCAGGATGAAGATTGAAATTATCTTGCAGTGATTAATATTTGCAGTTATAGTCAGTATTAAATAGGTCCTATAAGAAGAATACATTTTTAGAATGATTCTAGGAATACCTCTCTCCTCTTCAAGTCACACAAACAAATGAGCATATTGTTAGTTTGTTCCTTATGGTGTTCACCATTTAGAAATTTCTTACAGATGAGTTTGTTTCTCTTCAGCTTACCAAGGCATTAATTAAAGCATGCTTTCTGACAGAGAAGTAGCTACTCTGAGAAGATTTGCTAAATTAAGCTTAAAACGGTAACATCTTCCTCCTGAACATAATGGCATTGTGCTTTGTAGATGAGAACAAATCTGGTGTTAACAGGAGTAGGTGTTTTTTTCCTTTGAAAGCCAGTTGTAGCATTCTAACACATTGGCATTCATTTGTATTTTAAGTACAGCACAAGATAATGTGGAACTTCACTCCTGGCATTTAGTTTTGGTAGCCATGGCTTTGTTTTTGCTGTTTCAGAATTATTTTCCTTGGTACAGCATGCTCAGCACCTTAGTAGGATGAATTACTAATGATAGCCATTTAAACAGGATGAAAGAGTCAGTACATCAACTCTGATTATTTTGAATTCTGTTTCACAGACTTTATTAACAAACACTTTCACCCATCCTGCAGTGTAAAGTTGCTACACATAATCAAGATCCTGAGCGCCTTCTAAAGCATCAGAATGTGATTCTTTGGGACGCATTTGAGCATATATTAGGTACAATTTAGATTCAATAAGAGAATTTAAAGTCTACAGTCTGTTAATTGGAAGTTTTTATATGGGTTATGTCCTATAACTTTGTAAACAAAAATTTGATGAACCAACAGTCCCCATTCTCCAGCCATTCTAGTAGTGGGAAGTCAGCATGGGGAAGGTATGTTTTTGTTTACATTGCATTTGAACAGCATCAGTTTAAGCTTTTATTATTTGAAACTTTCTTCACTAGATTTACTCCTAGTTTTCCAGCTGCAAACACAAAGCCATACTAATTCTATAAAGCAATTTTTCCCATCCTTCAGTGTAACATAAAATTTAGAACTTCTTCGAATAAAGACAGAAGGAGGCAAAGGATAGTAGAAAAATGCTGCATCCACCAGCGGTACAGAAAAAAATCAAAGTAAGCATAGTTGTTAATAGTGTTGTAAAACGTATACAAATCTTATAAAATATTTTAATTCATAAAATATTTGAACACTGGGCGGGCCACGGTGGCTCAACAGGCAAGAATGCTCGCCTGCCATGCCAGAGGACCCGAGTTCGATTCCCGGTGCCTGCCCATGTAAAAAAAAAAAAAATATATATATATATATATATATATATATACATATTTGAACACTTAGCGTTATACTTCCCAATCAGAATTGCCTAACATGCTTAATGTAGTTGTATAAATTTCTGCAATCTCTTATTATTTTATATAATTAATTAGCACCAATTTAATATTTGTGTTTGCTAAATGCCAGGCCCTGTTCTGAGCACTTTATATTTATTATTTGGTTCAGTCAGGTAACTCTTATGATGTGAATTTGTTGTATCTGTTTTATATTTGAGGAAATTGAGACTTCAGGGTGGTTAAAGTAACTTGTCCAGGATCACACAGCTAGATTTAAAACCAGATGACAAAATTAATTGTTTTTATTTTTTTATTCTGTAAACAAAAGTATTTGATCATGCTGGTCTTGATTAAAACATCATGTTAATGATCCTAAGTTGAAAGTGCACCAATCCATTATTTTCATTCATTTACTATTGTTTTAAATGTGTTCCTGTCACTAGCATCAGGTTATTAAGCAGTGCGTATCTTTGTGTGTGTTGTGTTTTTCTTTGGGAAATGAATAGTGATTTCACTAGCATGTAGTGGTTTGTACTGTTCGGCGCTTTAATTACTAATAATGATAATTGGCTAAATGTTTCTTCTTTTTTTATTAAAGAAGTTGTGGGTTTATAGAACAATCATGCATGCAATACAGGGTTCCCATATACCATCTATTATTGACACCTTGCATTGGTATGGTCCGTTTTTTGTAATTGATGAAAGCACATTTTAATAATTGTACTATTAACTATAGTCTATAGTAAATATTTTTAACTTTGTCCTTTCCTGTAACGTCTATAGTGTTTTATTTTCAACTTTCCTATGTCTCTCAAAGATGCGATTTTCCAAGTTTTGTATTTGTGACATCATTATTTCTTTCAATCTGCTATAAAATTTAGCATACTTCTCAGTTTTTACATTCCCATCTCCACACATGTACACATAAACACTTTTTTCCCTCTCATACATACATGCACGTGCCCATCCCTTACATTTTTTTCTTCTGTCTTGTACATATTTTTTCTTACTCGTCACGGAGTGACTCCTAACTGTTGTACTGTTCAATAAGCATTATGAGAATCCTCAGAGAAAATGATCTTTCAGTGTGTATTTGTTTAACTTTAGATATTTGTAGAGCAATTGAATTGTTGGAAAAACTACAGAGGAGTGGAGAAGTACCACCGCAAAAACTTCAGGCTTTACAAAGAGTCCTTCAGAGTGAATTCTGCAATGCTGTAAGAGAAGTGAGTAAATGAGATTAAAATTTACTTTAAAACGTTAGTTATGTTCTACTATAAGGTAATACTCTGAAATTTGGTTTCAGAATTGTTTTAGGAAAATAAAACAGACTTTAGAAATTGCCTTTCATTAATGGAATTTCTAATAGAAAAACCTTTTTAAAAAGATGCATGATTTTGCCCAAAAGATTTAACACATTCATTGAGTTTACAAAGAACTCAAAATGTAGTGTGCTCTGAAATTTTTAATTACAGTGTGATAACTGGATTTTACAGGTATATGAACACGTCTATGAGACTGTGGATATCAGTAGCAGTCCTGAAGTGAGAGCTAATGCAACTGCAAAGGTAAATTTTTCACTTATGAAAAATGAGAGAATTCTTCATAAATTAGAGGTGTTAAAACATGTAAATATACAGTTATTAAATTTATATTAGGCTTATTTTGAAAACTAAGAGAGGTTATCTTTCAAGTTAAACTAAACTTCTTAAGCATAAGACAAATAGGGTATTTTTTGTTTGGATCTATATAGGCTGTTTTTTCATGCAGTGTAGATAATGCATTAAAAATATACTCACAAATGATCATTTTATTTACAAGAGTGTGAATCATAATCCTTATATTTTCATGAGGAAAACTGTGTCTTACAAGATTCATTACTGAAACCCCACACATGATAAATATGCTAGAGCTTTGGGATAATCCCCCAGGTTGCTCTTTCTCCAAAGTCTTCTCTCTCTCCTTTACTTCAGTTCTGCATATGTGATACAAAGTCAGTAGATTTCCTCTTCAGAGCTGAAGGTGGCAGGTTTTATGTGCTTTTCTGTACCTGTATTTTCTTCAGGTAATTTAAGTATGAGTTCAATATTGATTGTTAGTTACAATAAGTAAATATCAAGAATAAGTGCATAACTAAATTTTTACATTAGTAGGTGAGTTTTCATTGATAGTTACTGGTTCACAAAAGGAAATACGGGATTCTTTATTGAATACAACCATTTAAATACATGGGTTTTGTTTAAATATAAAAGACCGTAGAAGCTTGGGTTTAATTTTTGAGTTCAGTGACTTTCACAACTTACTGAATTATTTACATTATCTGTAAAATGAGGCCTCCTCAGATCTTGTAACATAGTAAGTGTTCAGTAAGTCTTGATTTCCTTTCTTCCCCCTCCAAATTTTACTCATACACCAAGATCCATAACCAGAAATGGTACCAGATTACTTACCCTTAAAAGTAAATTAAAACCAAAAATCATAACTTTGTTTTAGAATTAGTCTAGATTAGTCTGCATTTTAAAGAAAACGTGGCTGTTTCCCTCTTTTGTGGGGTTTTAGTAGTAACTAGGCAGTTGGTTAAAGTAGCAAAAAAATTCTCATCAGTTATATGTGTCCCTCTTTTCCTAATAGCTATTTCATAATGTATAAGTCCAAATAATGTAGCAGCAAAAATAACTTATTAGATGTAAGGATACCTCCAGATACAGTTATATAGGTAGGTAGGTTATGGTTCTGCACACAGTTCCCTCAGGAAGCAGGACTGACCAGTCCCAGAGTTCAGGGCTGCTGGCATGCCGAGAAAGGGGTTGCTCCTAGTTAGTGTGCACAGCATTCATCTGCCCATCAGTCCTACATATTGAGTGCTGTGGACATTAGGCTGTTCTGAGAGTTCTGGCCATCGGATGATCTTGGGAGAGACCTGAAAGGTTTTAACACTTCTGTGATCTCAGGGTATTTTTTCTAGTTATCTTCTCTAAAAAGTCATCCACTTAGCTCACTTTCTTAGACCTGCCAGTGAATATGTGGATATTCAGACACTGAAAACACATGCCTCAAAAGAAGATGCAGAATGAACGTAAGTAAACAGAGGTCATATTTTTAAATATGTAATATTTTTTCTCAGGCTACAGTTGCTGCGTTTGCTGCCAGTGAAGGACATTCTCATCCTCGAGTGGTTGAGCTACCAAAAACAGAAGAGGGCCTTGGATTCAATATTATGGGAGGGAAAGAACAGAACTCTCCAATCTATATTTCCCGAATAATTCCAGGTGGTATTGCTGATAGACATGGGGGCCTCAAACGAGGAGATCAACTCCTTTCTGTTAATGGAGTGGTAAGGATGAGCATTATTTCTATTTGTAGTAATGTGTTGTGGCCACTTGGTGGGGATTATTTGAGTTATAGACACAGAGAAGATGTTAATTTAGGGGAAAACCATTGCAGCTTTTTAGTTTTAAAATTCCCTGGGAGAATCCTGGACAATAGTGTTTAGTTCAGTGATCCTTCTTAAAGTACTTTTTGCTTTTTTTCTATGTAAATTAGTAATGCATAGTGTGATTTTTATAACTTAATTAAGTTCTTTGGTAATTAAGCTAATACATTAAATTAGAAGATTTACTCTCAGTTTTATAGAATGACGGTTGCTTGATTTACTTCTGATTGAGTGAAATAATGGAATATGTAGGTTGCTAATTATTTGCAACTAAACAGTACCTAGACTACAAACAAAATAGGATTTAATAGAGGATTTCACAATGATTAAAATGATAAAGAAGGATTTAGTCTATATGGTGTTGAAATGTTTAAAAATTTTTACTTAGGCATTTTAAATGTTTTTTGCATTTTGAAATGCTTACAAAACCTAGGTCCTAATTCTGGGTGTGTTTTTTTCTAGAGCGTTGAAGGAGAACATCATGAAAAAGCTGTAGAACTGCTGAAAGCCGCTCAAGGAAAGGTTAAATTAGTAGTACGATATACACCCAAAGTCTTAGAAGAAATGGAGTCACGTTTTGAAAAAATGAGATCTGCAAAACGCAGGCAGCAGACCTAGTGCAGTTCAAAACTTTATATTCCATTTTGCTTTTAGCTAGAGAAGGTTTGCTTGTGCCCTACTGGAGTTGCAATGTCAATAATTGTAAAAAACAAAACTTACCATGAAATTCTCCTTGCCATTTTATACATGCGTATTTTAACATCATATATGGCTCCAGAGATGCATCACTTTTTTCTGACAAGAATAAGTAAAAGGTGATGAGGGCAATTCTGTCCTGCTGTTTTTACAGGCGTTTTTCAAATGCAAATTTTGTCATAAAGTTGTTATAGATTTTTAAAAATGCTTTTTTAATATTAAAATGTACTTTTACATTCTTAATCTTTTTTTAAAAAGCTTTCTTCATTTGGCTGCTTATTTAAAAATAACAATTCTCCAATTCCTTTTTTGCTTACTCTATTTTTTTTAATCTGTGAGATTTCATTATAGTTTTCCAAGAATTAAACATACGGTTTCAGCTACAGCAGTTCATTACACTGTCAATGTTAACATCACTGCTGCATTTTGTACTTTTGAAAACACACATAATACATATAATGAACAGTAGATCATAACTAGCACAGTGGAAATTTTTTACTTTTATTTAAACATAATGTATAATGAATATTCATTTGTACTGATTTATAAAAGTAAATTTTTAAACACTGAACAATCATTGCTAAAATATCTATTCTTTCATAATATTTGAGCAGTGATGCAAGAGGATGTAATTTGATTGTTAGCATTCCTGATTACATCCCTTTCTATCTATTTATATTCAATAGTATAAATTACAAGTGCAAATCAGGTTCAGATTTCATTTTTTTGCAAATTTTTTTAATGCTATTCATTTTTATTTAAATATATTTCTTATATTTTGGTTCTTTCATTCCTAGAGATGAGTCACTTAGTTTGTAGTGGGAAATAGTAGAAGCAAAAGTTTTGCCTTTAACCTCACTAGCCTTGGGAATTATACTCTTACCAGCTCAATTTAAAGGAGTGATTTTAAATAGGAAGAAGAGATTATATTCACGACGTATGGAAATTATGAGGCTGATGTATTCATAAAAATCTGCAGACTTGTCAAAATACACAGGAGCTAATTTGTATTAAAATTACTGGATATAGAGATGTGATCTTTGTTTACAATTCAAATTATGAAGGGAGTTTTGAGAGTTTTTTTTTATTTCTCTTGTCCACTGGATGTCACTGTTTTACTGAAAGGCAGCTATTAGTGTATGACTGTGATTGAATTCCTTTTTCAAGGCTGAAATTAGAGTTGGTTCATTTTTAGTCAGAATTTAGAGGACAATTTGTGTATTTTTAAAGCATTTTAACAAGTGAGGTCCTTAAAGAAGATAATGGATGGAAGATAATGGAATGAAATTTAACATAATTATCTACTGTGTATAAAAAGTGGGCATTTTGTAACATTCCTTCAGGAAAACTAGAAATGTATACCTTTTTCTGCATGTTTGTGAGCACCATGAGTCTTAAAAGATTATTCCAGTTTTCAGAGATTATCAGAGTAAGAAGTCAGTCAGCGCCGTTATTTATCGTTTAGGTATTGAACACTGGATTGCATGGTTGAATGCATCTTTAGTCCACTACAAAATGTGCTTGTATTGATAGGGTCATGTTGCTAATTGTATATTTTCAAAATTAATTGATGTTTTTAAAATGTCAAGACCAAAGTAGTATAGAAGAATTATGGACTTATTTTAATTTAATTGTAAAAATTATTAAAGGTATTTGTTGTAGAGCTATATATATATATATATTAAAGAGAGGTATTGGTGCATATAAAAACAGTAATATTATTGTTATGCTTGTATTCTTGCATTACAGGGTAAGAAAGCCCTGAAGAAATCTTATTTAGTATAGCTACAGCTGCAGTAGTTTTTAAGGGTGTGTCAACATTTTATTATAAATTATAGCTTCCTGGTTCAGCATCTTAGCTGTTTCAGAACTTCAGCCAAGTTAAATCTTTTGGTGTTGAAATTTAGTAAGTTAAGCTATTTTTTCAAACCCTTCTACAGTAATCCACAATCTGTTCTTTGTGTAGGTTGGCACCTATTTATAATTCTTAAAATAAGGATAGTTGAAAGGAGCCAAATACAGTAGTTGTGCTTACTACTGCTGAGCATGAGTAGCAGTACTTTTCATTAATGCAATTTTCACAGTTTATCCCAGGATTTTAAGTCTTGACCATAGAAAAATTCATTTATTCAGGGCAAAAGTGTACAATAGTGGTATAGTATGGGGGAAAATAAAGGCAGTTTTGGTCTTATAAATGTATGATTCATGAACATAACTGGGCATATAGTAAGTATGTAATAGGTGTTTGATTTGTATGTTACAAATATAAATTATCCCCCCTCCTCAATTTCCTTTTATTTTATTGATATTTCAGAATGAGGTAACTCAGTGGTTCTCAGCCTTGGGTACATAATAGAACACCCTGCAGAGCTTTAAAAAATATTAATACCTGGGTCGCATCCCACACCAATTAAATGAAAATCTCTGGAAGTAGGTCCCTGATATTTATTTTTACTTGTCTTTCCAAGTAGTTCTAATGGATTTGTATGGTTGAATAACTCTAGTTTTCACCTTCATAAAATATTCTAATTACACTGGACTCTATTGGGAAGTATCAGAATAATTCAGTTTGCAGCAATTTAATGAAGATATTTCTTAGTCATTTTTTCAGGAATAAAAGGGACAGATATTCCTTAACTGGGAATAATTACACTCTATCTTCATTTTTTATTTTATAATAAAATCTGCCAATGGATTAAATGTAAAATTTTAATGTGGCACCTTTCTTTCCTTGCCTTTAAAACTTCAAAAAATATATATTTATTATATGAAAAAGAGCGTGTTTAAAAATGCAGATGAGAAAATAGTGTTACTGGTAATTACCTACTCTCGTATATGGCCATTGCATCCGTTGGTATAATACTAGGGTATAGTGGCCTAGTTCTTTGGGGTTTGATGATACAGGTGTGCTTTGTAAAAAATTATTATTGTCCTCCAAATTTTTAAATCATTTTGCTCAAGTATCTAAGTAGTTTAGCTCAAGTACTTTGTTTACAGTTAAAATGGACACCATAGCATTTAATAGAAGAAATGGTTATGACTTCCCTGAAAAGAATGACAGCATGACTTGGTGTAGATTTAAGAGAATACATGTGAATATTTTATAATATGGAAAGATCATTGAAGTATCAAGGTCTCTGGTAATTGCATTTCCTGAATAAATGTATGTTTCTGAGTTTTCTAACATATTTTGTTGTCGTTTCCTCTGCTAAGCTAACTTTTTATTGCCAAAAATTTCATTGAAATAAAAGGTTATCAAGGTTCCCTAGTGGTAAATTAACCTGCTTATTAATTATCCAGAACTTCCAAAGTAGTTTGTTTCTGGATATTGTTTTTTAATAATAGTGGCAAACAGTATGCTTAGTCCTAAACTTTAGTTTCAGGAAAAGAAATATAATACAAAAAATGGACTTGAAATAGCATTTTTTTTCAATAGAGCACTTCATTTATCAATTTAATTCTGATTCTAAGGCTAATTTAAAATAAATTTTTGTTATATTCTTATTTTTTGTGAAAGCTATATAAGAAGTAAATTTTAAATGGGGTAAAAGTATAATCTAGGGTGGTTGCTGAAATGAAAATTTGAATTTGTGTATTTTGCTTTTTCTTCTATGAAATCTAACTACAGGAAAAATTCTCTTTTATTATTTCAAGAGAAGTCGTGTCATGCTGTTGAGAACACAGACTTGCTTGGAATCCCAGGACCACCACTTATTAACTGTGTAAACTTTAGACAAATTATTTAACTTCTTTATGACTTAGTTCTCTCACCTGTCATCTGTATCTGAGTGCCTCTGCATCTCTAAGAGTGTTGTGGGGATGTCATTATTTGTAAAGTCCTTATAGTGGAGCCCTGCATAGTAACTGTTGTTAGTGTTTGGTATTTTCATGCAAAATAGCTTCAGTACCTTATTAACTAAAGGAAGACATTATAGTCAACTTAATTTAGATTAGCAAGTACTTATTTTTGATGCCTAGAAAGCCAATAACCTTTCAATTATGATTTAAAATATTATAAATATAATGTTCATGAAGGAATTTTCAGATTTCTGTGATCAAAGATCCAAAGTTTCTTTGGAATATTAAAAAATCGTAGGTTTTCTTTTTTGTGGGGGTGGTTGGGGAGGTCACATTGAGAATGCAAATCATAGGAAAATAAGTCTAAGTGATTTATTCAATCAGAACAGCAACTTGTAGGGAGGATGACCTAGCTCCAGAGATGGTGGATCATTGAAATGGGTGTTAGAAAATATGATCCAGCATTCACCACAGAGAACTTTAAGAAGGCATGGAAATGTACTAAGCAACTAAGGGCATAACAGAAATCATTTATTAAGACCTCAGTTTGTTTGAAATTTCAGTAAACCAATAGATCCATTCTCGAGATCTTTCAATTCTGCAGTTGTTAACATTCGCTACTGTTGATTTTTCTTATTTTAATGTGTGAGTAGTGACTGAAGTTTCTGTATAATTTATTTCTTTAGTAGCAGATAACTTCCACCTGATAAAATATTTAAGACATTTTATGTATGGATCAAAGGGTTAATTCATGTAGAACCCCTTGGTCAATTTTATTCCTTTTGATTTTTTTTTTTTAATAAGCACAAGTACTTCATTCAACTCACTATGAGCACTCAGTTTTCATAAATTACATGAGTGTGTTTTGGAAACAGTCAAAATTTCATCCTTTAGTGTTTTATTTAGGAGCTGAAATGTGTAAGAATTCTGATTTGTTACAGTGTCTCCAGAGCTCTTCTACCTAATCGGATGGAGAGAAAAATTAACCCTTAGCAGCAAATGGCAACTATTGAAGCGAATTCATTTTATCATAGGGTAACAAAAACCCAAACCTTTATTTTTATTTTATTTAGTTTTTTATTTGCAGGCATATAATCTGAAAGCATGAAATAGCTAGGGAAATTTTTTTATTACAGTTATCTCTTATTTGACATAATGTTGAGCTAAGAGTTTAGATGCTATCTAATCCTTAACTTTGTATTATGAGGGTATCCATGTTTCAGTGGCATCATGACCTAGGTTGGGTGCTGATACAGAGTTAAGTATGCCTTCTACATACAATATGTTTCCAGAAGTGATTTTGACTAAGAAAGACAAGATTCCTCACGTTTAGGGTCAAGGGGACTGATAGGTTGTTTGTTTTCTGTGGTTGAAATGCTTCCTTAGACACTTATGCAGCCCTGGTATTGAGCTTGGGTCTGCAGGTGGCCATCCGGGCTCATTGGTCCCATCGTTTAGCTTTGTCCTCATTTTAGGTTGCCAGTTACTGCATGTCCGCGTTTTTGTCCACTCAGTGACTTTTCAAGTTGTCAGAGGCAGGGGAGGATTCAGCTTCGAAGAGTGAGGTTTCTGCAGTCCTTTGTCTAATTCAAGAATGATGAGGATTCCCCTTAATAAAGGTTGTGCAGGTCCCTTAGGACCTCTGTGTCTCATGGGAAGCATGAGTTCAATCAGAGCCAATTGTTTAGCTCTCTCCTTAAAACTTTATTGTACTTTTGATAAAATCTAGATTCCTTGTTATGACTTAAAAGGTTCTACACAATCTAATCCCTAATTCTTTTCAAACCTCAGTCCACTTCCCCACTTGTTCAAGTCCAAATCAACATTTCTGTTAAGCTGTCTGTCCACTTGCCTTTTAAAGATGGTTCCTCCTCCGCAGTTAATATTGCTGCACCTTACTTCTTTCATATCACCTCAATCTGGTTATATTTAAAAATTGTTCACTTGGCTTAGCATGACTACCTCACTAGGATGTAAGTTACGTGACACTAAGAAGGATCATAGCTGCCTCATGCTCATTTGTATCCCATTGCATGGTCTAACATGTGATTTGTTGTGTCTTGCAATTAATTTAGTTTCAGTAACTCTACACGTAGATCAAGAACTTACATTGAAACTATATGGAAACAATACTGATGCATTCATACTTAGGCACAGAGAGCTCATCTTGGTATTAAAGTGTCCTAGAATGGACCAAAATAAAGGAGTAACACCTTCCTCGGTTTTCTTTTCTTTTTTTTTTTTTTTTTTTTAATATGGAATGCTTCATGAATTTGCATGTCATCCTTGCACAGGGGCCATGCTAATCTTCTCTGTATCGTTCCAATTTTAGTATATGTGCTGCTGAAGCAAGCGCTGCCTCAGTTTTCTTAATATCACCTCATTCCATTAAAATGCTGGATGCCATTTGTGGAGAACAACAATAAAGCTTACTTTATTTATTTTATGTAAAAATGTTCCACCTAATAATACTAGTTGGAATTTGTATAGTAACTCATACGATTTTTTTAAATAAAAGGATGTTGTTTAATTTAGTATTAGAACAACCAGAACTAAGTGCTGTCAGACTCCCCCACATTTTGGTAGACTTTAAGATTAAGTATGGAGTGTTGATCAAGACCCGACCTTATAAAATATCTGTTGTGTAATTTTTAATAACAGCAATGAGAGTATAGTGAAAGGAACCTTGGACTTAGGTTTCAGTTCTGCCTTTTAACATGACCCCTGAGTCCTAATGAGAGGTTGGTGATTTTCAACCCTCATTTTTCTTTCTTCCTTAGAGAAGTCCTTTTTGGCCAGAGGCTAATACGTAGTGATCAGAACTGTTCTGGTTTGGGATGGAGAGTTGGCGGTGCCCTGAGCTTGCTCCCTTGACACCATCCCCATGCTCCAGAACTCAGGGGTTCCTTTGAGCACAGATTAAAAACCTCTGTCCTAGATGATGTATAAAGTCCTTTCCTATTCTACAAGTTCGGTGATGTTAAAATGCTGTTCTTTTTATCATGGGACGTACAAACTAGTTTATGTACAAAGAAGCATTTACTATAATATCAGAAATATCTAGTAATATCTGCCTTTTGTAAGCATCTCTTAGACACTGAGTCTAAACTTTAAAACCACCCTTCAAGATAACCATTATCTCTTCTTTCACAGAATGAGAGACCAAATAGTTTTTGCAGAATGACATGTCAGTAATCGGCATAGCTAAGATTCAGATACAAGTCTGTTCTCAAAACCCATACATCTTTTAATTCTAATACTACATTTCACTTTTAACCAGTTTTTTGCCTCTTGTTCATTGTATTTTTTAGATTTCTTCGTGTTTTTTGCTGAAATGTTTTCCTTTTTGAGCTACAATCCTGTGTCACAAAAACAGTGAATTTAGTGAATTACTGTATGTCACTACTCACTTGGGTATATTTTAATTGGCAGTGTTTTCTCATTATTTAGATATCATCTATTAAATTGCATTAGCACATTGAAAATAGCACTCTTAATGGATTAATTTATCACAAAATTACAAATAATGAGCAGGTTGTGAGCAGTTAAATTTTTAAGCTATGAGTGCTATAACAAATGGCAGCAATTTAAATGGATTATAGCCATAGCAAAAAAAAATGTTACAAACAAAACATTTAATGACTGTTTAAGGATGGTGGAAGACACTAACTGTAAAAATGAGAATAGGAAAATTAAAAAGTAGAAAGTTCTCACTATGATGTTCATTTCGATAAAATGAACTGGTTTTTGAGTCCCATCTCAGTATGTAGAAACCATGAAATTCATTTATTTAGTCACTCAAGTATTTATTGAGCATCTATTATGTGCTAGGCTTATTATGTACTTGTAATGCTTAGGATAAAGCAGTAGTCAACAAAATCTTGCTGATTTGGAACTCACGTTCTAGTGAGGGAGACAGCTGAACAAGAACTCAACAATTTTAAAGTGTTGATGAGTCTTAGAAAGTTGAGCAAGGTAAGAGGGCTAGAGAATAATGAAAAGGAGATTTAGGGACATTAAATCACCTGTTGACGCACACAACCAGTAAACCTACGTTCCTCTTCATACTAGACTGGGGAGTTTGGGGGCAGGGAAGGGGAAGGGGCGGCTCAGGAATGTGTGCCCAACACATCTGGGCAGCTAACTTTGTGAGTTTTGTAGGAATTCCGTAAAGCAACAACTGTACTTCCTATAATTCTTGCAAAACTAAGTTACAACACTGTTTTTAAACACCTGTTGTGTGCTGATGATACCTTTCTGTCCCACGTCCATTCTCCACCACACACTAGAATAAAATTTTAAGCACCTCACCATGACCCACTGGATTATTTTCAGCAAAGTCTAGCTCCTGCCTCTCCAAATTTTACCCACTTCTCATGTGTCTCCAAAATGGCAGGCCTTTACATCTGCTGTCCCTCTACCTGGACTTTCCTCCACTGCTATGGAGCCATTATTTGTCTATTTTTTTCAGCTCAACCCCTCCCCAAGATTACCAAGATTGAGAGAAGTCAGTCACTTGTTCACCGTTCGTTTTGGTTTCCTGGGCTGCTGAAAGCAGATACATGAAATGGTATTTCTGGGGAATTTGTTAGTTTACAGTTTTAAGACTGAGAAGAATGTCCAAATTGAGTCATCATCAGGGTGATGCTTTTTTCCCAAAGACTGGTTGCCAGTGATCTTTGAGTCATCTGCCACATGGTGAGGCACACAGCGACGTCTGCTGGTCTCTCCCTTCTGGGCTTCATTGCTTTCAGCTTCTTGCTTTTGTGGTGCTCTCTTCATATTCATCTCATCTATAAAGGACTGCAGTAGGAGGATGAAGACCCATCCTGAAAGGTGGGTCACCCCATAACAGAAGTAACCTCATCAAATATAATACTTGCAATGGAATGGATTAACTTTAAGAGCATGCTTTTCTGGGGTAAATATAATTTCAAACCACCAAATTATCATATACTCCGTGCGGAGGATAGTGTGTGGCTCATAGTAGACAATACATACTTGTTGAGAGAACAAATGACTGAAAGAATGTGGCGATGCTATTTTTAATAGGTCAGGCAAGTCCCCTCTGAGGAGGTGACATTTGAGGAGACCTGAACGGTGTAAAGTGAGGAAATATCTGAGGTGTTAGGGTTTTTGATGGGGCCCAGTAGTATCTCTTTTCCCCCACGAAGGTTATGAGTACGGTGGGAAACAAAGAATGACAGATGTGGGCCAAAATAACACTTATTATTTATTCATTCATATCACAGATATTTGTTGAATGTCCACTATGTGCCAGTCATCCCCATTCAGCAGGGGCAGTGCTGCTTATTCTCTAAAGGGGAAGGAGGGAGTGCCAACTGAATCTTCACTCCATCTCCCATGGGGAGAGGGGAGTGAAGTCACAGAGAAAAACCAGGAGTCCCCTTAATGGAAAGCAGTGCCAGGAAGGGAGAAGTTTCCCACCTAGCCAGGGGAGCACAGAGGCCGAGTGCACAGGTGCAAGACAGACCCTAGGGGAGGGAGGGACTTGGGATGTCCGAGGAGCAGCCCCAGGGCCAGCGCAGCTGTGGGAGGCAGAACCTGGGAGGAGGCTGGAGCCCGAGGCAAGAGCCAGATTCTATAGATTTTCATAGGCCACGGTAAAGACTGTAGGTTTTATTTAAAGTCAAATAGGGAATCACTAGGGACATTTAAGTAGGGAATTTATGTGATTTGATTTATGTGTTTATAGTATTCTGGCAGCTGTATGGAGGCTAGGAAGCTGAAGGTCAAGGAGAACAGGAGCGCCCACTGAGGTAAAAAGTGAAACCTAGAGGTGTGGTGTCCCAGAAGCCTGGTAAAAACATGGAAATAGAAATAATTTGTTGAGCAGAAAGGCAGGAAAGAAAATGAAAATATATTTTTCATGATTTTTAGTAGCAAATATTGGCAAAATTGGAATTTTCAAAACCAAAATGACATTTTATAATATGAATATTTTTCTTTTAAAGCTAATAGGGAAAGAATCAGTAAGATAGACACACACAGTCTTTTCTCTCCACGTCCTTCTGTAAATAGATATTGCCGCAACAATTTATTATACTGGGTAGCGATAACCTTTTACTCTTACCTCTTCATATTTTATCACAAGGTGGCGCCAAAGCACTGTTGTTTCTATTTTGGAGTTCTCGAAGTTCGTACTAAAGACTTATACTTAAAATTGTACCTAATCTTGACTTTAATCTCATTATAATTCAAGTGTATTTTTTAATTCTAAGCTTTGAAAATGTGAATAAATCTTCCTAAACATACCCTAAAACAAAACAAGCCTATATAAATTATCAAACTACATGAATATCTATCACTGACTATATAGATTTTCAGAAGGTGAGGGGTAGGCAGGGAATGTATTTAGTATTGTTTTGGTTCTCCTACTAAATGGAAAAATTATCTTCGGTTTTACATGCATTACTTATCTTCACACAAGCTCAAACAGGGTGTTTGATCAAGAGAAAAGTAGACTCAGAGACATGATGACTTTAAGTATCCAAAGCCCATTTAAGCACTGACATTAATTTTTATTGTATGGCCCTAAAGTTGTCAAAAAAATTCTCTTTTCCATGAAAATTCAAGATTAAAATAAAAACAAGAATACAGTGGAAAAAGCAATTGACCTAGATATTAGCTTTAGTTCTGATAGTAATTTAATTATCCTCTGTAGGTCTGAATTCTCACTGTTAAATGAGGGAACTCAATAGATGATCTCCAAGTTTCCTTTTAGTTCTTAGGCTCTGAAAAGCATCAAGAATAAAGTTTGGCACAACATAAGATAGACATTTTCAGAAGTCAGAACTGCCCAAAGTTGAATTGTACTACCTGTGGGGGAATCCCTGTTTACCCAGAAATTTGTATCTCTGGAAGTATCCAGGAATAACAAGGATGCTGTTGGGCATTCTTAAGCCTTGGGAAGATGCTTGAACTAGTTTTAAGGTCCTTTATAACCCTAAATTTTAAAATTCCTTATGTTAAATTATAAGCTGCTTGAAGGGCAGTAACTCTATGTTGTCTCATATCCTCAGGTTGCCATGAAAATGCACTTCTCAGATCTCTGACTGTTGGGAGACTAACAGCCCTAGCTGTGAAAACTTTCACCACATTTGTGCCAAGGCTATTCTCACTGTGGGCTGCTCCCAGCTAATGACTAAGCATGGCAGAGGGACTAAGACAGGCCCATTCCTGGGAGACATGGGACTCGTCTGATAGATGTTTTTGTGTTAGGGACTTCCCACTGGCCTTGCTGAGCTTTTCTAGAACTGCATTGCAGTCTGTGAGCCTTCCACCCAATCTCTTTTCCTTCCTATTCCCCCTTTCCTGGTGTCATGCCGACATCTTGGTCTGACAGCTCTTCTAGCCTCCTCCATCTCCCTTCACAATATCTCACCTAACCAATTTCTTGCAAGAGTAATCACATCTTGGTGTCAGCTTTTCAGAGGACCCAAATTAACACAGTCCTTTAGCTGAGAGTCACAAATTGGATGGAGTCGGAGAAGAAGGGCACATCAGAATCAGGGACTTCTTCAACTTTGAGAATCCACGGCCCATCCAGGGCCTACTATATCAGAATCAAGGCTACCTGAATTTTTATTTTTAAAAACTTCCCCTAGGTGATTTGTACATAGCTCTCCTGTGTTAATATAAGCTGTTCAGCCCCTAATAGACTAGATTTTGAGGAGTAGGTAGGTGTATGATAAATATTACTTGTGAGAACTCCAAGAATTTTTGAAAAACTTCACAATTTTATGTCATTTTAGAATAAAAGGAGAAAACTGGAGAAGTAACTGTAATTTGTTTCTCTAACACCTCAAGATCTTCCATTTCCCTTTTGCATTGACATATTTTAAATTTTCCACAGCAGTGCTCTACTAATTAATTCATACGTTTTAACACTAACATGAGGCCAAAAAAAAAACCAAAAGCGTTTAAAATAACCAGTATCAGTTCTTGCCAACCAGATCCTGAGATTGGCATTTCCTGTATCATCCCAGTGTCCAGCACCATCAAACTAGTCTTGTTTCCTCCTCCCCAAAGCTTGTCTTCTTCCCAGGTAATCTTTATTTTGCAGGCTATTTTTAAAGACATTTCCACAACCTTAGGGTGTTTTAAAATTTCATTTTGACTGACATTCCTATTTTGAAGACAAGTATCATAGCAATCACTAGACAAAAAATAGAGACTTGGGAATTACTCAGGATACTCATGAAGTATCTTTTTTGGAAAAAATATTAGGTGTCCAAATTGGGAAAAGAAAGACAATTTACAGAATATGAAGTCTTCTCTCCACATTCTTCTGCGGTTTCTCTTTGGATCTAACATTTATTTCTTCTTCCTTTTCTGGATTTCTTTCCCAATATCTTTCTGTAGACAAAGAAGCACTTTCCAGAACATTTCAGGAGCACTACTATTCCTCTCCACCCCATGTACTGGTTTTCTGAATGTACATTTTTGGTGAGAGGTACAGGTTTTGCTTATAGTTATTTGAACTAATTACCTCATCCTGAGGTCTTTCTAAATGTTTAAAGATTTATTTGGAATTGAGGGAGTAAAAAGCAACCCATTTCCAAGATTATATTCTGTGTTGATATTTTGGTCTTAACAGATTTTCACCATGACCTTTCCTGGTTTTCTATTCTGGTTTTCCTACCTTTACTTTCTATTACAATGCCTGTTTTTTAAAACACTCATTCCATTTTTTTTTTTTTTTTTGCCTAGTTTTCTTTCTTACTGATAGTTTATGCACCCAGACTTGGTTCAGTAATTCAGAACTTTTCCCCTTGAGTAGCATCCTCTTGGGTTAGAATTGAAAAGGAAAGCATTAGAAAAAGAAAATCAGATGTAGAAAAAGATGAGGCTTGAATAGGAGAATATTTCTGATCTTTATCCAAATGTTTTGAAATTTTAGGTCAATGTGGGTCTTCTGAAATACTGAAAAAGATACCTGGCCCCAAAAGTGCACTCATATCCCTGCCCCCAACAAAGAGCATCAGAAAATAAAAGATATTTTTGGTAATGTCTTACAAGGATTGATTTTAAGAGCTGTCTTCAGCCAGGCACACCTGAAACCTCACTCCCAGGTATCACATGCCAAAGATCCATCTGAAGAAGTGGAGTCTGCTGCTGCCAACCATCCTCAAACCTTGCTCCAGGGACGGTAGAGGAAGGGCCCAGCAGCACAAAGCTATCCAGGCATGCAGGTTAAAAGATGTTTTTAGTTTGTCCACAATT
The DNA here is from genome assembly GCF_023851605.1 of Tamandua tetradactyla. Lineage (NCBI taxonomy): Eukaryota > Metazoa > Chordata > Mammalia > Pilosa > Myrmecophagidae > Tamandua > Tamandua tetradactyla. Next base: position 103,321,279 of record NC_135334.1, on the reverse strand, counting down.
TCACATTTTTATTTTTTGAGCTTCAAAATAATTGTTTTGAATTATTCCTGAAATATAGGTGCTATTTTCAGTGTCTTTAAAATCTGTGCACAGTAGGAGTACCCTAAGGACACTGAGACACAGAAGGAAAGGACAGGTTAATGAAAGCACCACCTGGATAGAATGACTGTGTGCCTCTGGGTCTCCTCCCTCTCAAAGCGCCATATGCAAGTGTGCAGGCATTAGTGCACAGCCAATCGATGGAAAGTAGCTCTTGTCTTCAGGACTCAATTGATACATATTAGATACCTGATGGGTAGTGTTTAGACCCAATGTTCTTACTTTATTTCCTATATTTATTATGGTTGAAATGTTGAGTGTGTACATATATATGTGTGTATGTACATATGTGTGTATATGTACATACATATACATTTCTAACATATATATTCAGCTTCTAACTTTGACTGGCAAGATTGGCACCTATAATTTTACTTAAATCCAATAGCTGTTTACCACAGGTCATGTGATTACATCAGGGCAGAAATACCCTTTTGGATAAAGGGTGTGTAAACCCTAAGTACCCAGGACTCCCTCTGAGCCTTCATTTCAAAAAGAGGGGCTTTATAAAACCTATAATGGGTTCTTCTTGGCCTGTTCTGCAACATAATCTTTAGCAAGAGATTTCTCATCATGGAGGCCCGAGCTTTGATAAATGCTTGCTTTCTACTTGCCTGAAAAGGTGGTGACTTTTGAGGTATGTCCTTCTGAATTTTATGTGATACTGCAAATGGATTTCAAAATCAGATTTCAACAAAGGATCAGTATCCTCTAATATAAGGGTTAGCAAACTATAGCCCATTGGTCAAATCTAGTCTACTACCTGTTCTTGTCAATAAAGTTTTATTGGAACACAGCTGCATCTTTTGTTTACTTATCATTTATGGTTGCTTTCATGTTGTAATGGCAGAGTTAAAATAGGTTGTGACAGATACCATATGGCCCACAAAGGCTAAAATATTTATTTTCCTGGCCTTTACAAAAAAAGGTTTATCAACCTGTACTATTAAACAGTAAAGAAAAATATGAGCAAGCCAACAGAAAATAAGCAAAAGAGAATAGCCGATGCATATTGGGACATGAAAAGCCAATAAATACATGAAAAGATGTTGTAAATGGGGAAATTCAAATTTAAACCACATTGAAATTCCATTTCACATACATCAGATTAGCAAATATTTAAGTCTGATAATATTAGGCGTTGGTTAGATGCAGAACTTTGATTATCTGCTGAGGAAGCATAAATAAATAAATACAGTCACTTGTGAGAGCAATTTGGCAACATCTAATAAAAGTAAGTGACAATCTATGACCCAGAAATTTTACTCCTAGAGTCTCACACATATACATACGCACAGCAATATATAAAGGAAGATGCAGACATTTTACAAAACTCTTGCGTATGTGTACAAGGAGACATAAGAATATTTAGAATAGCATTGTTATAGCAAAAAAAATAGAAATAATATTAACAAGAAAGTAGACAAATAAATACCAAGTGTATTCTTTAAACGGAATACTATATAGTAATGAAAAGGAATGAATGAGTGCCATATATTTCATTAACATGGATAAAACCCAAAGTGAAAATAAAGTTGCAGAAGAATACAGCAAGATATTTTTATTCATGTAAAGCAATATTATATATTGTTTAGGGATATATAAAAGGGTGAAAATATGCATGGAAATGGATTTCAAAATTTAGGAAAGTGCTGATTCCTCAAGGAGAGGAAGAAGGAAAGAAGGAATATGTGAAGGGTACAAAGGGGACCAACTATATTATTTTATTAAGCTGTATGCTGTGAACCCAGGTTTTTTCTTTTTGCCTTTTGTAACTTGGAAATACTTCATAAAAAGTGGCATTTTTTTATATTGAGAGACTCAGTATCCATTCAACATTCTAGCCCTGCCTGAGAGTCCCCTACTCTTCTCTAGCTTTTGTTTTCTTAATGGAATACCTTGAACCATTTGCCCAGGATACACTGGCCCAGGTTCTGTTTGTGTACCTGGATGAGGGGTCAAAGGGCCAGAGCCTGCCTTGTCCAGCAGTCAACAAAAGCACCAAGGTGTCATGACTGGGGGCTTCTGGGGTGTGGGGGGATGGAGGCAGGGTGGAGGAAGTTCTTTGTCCAAAGGCATGGTAGACCATGGAGGCGCTGTAACCAGGCTCCACTTCCTCTTATCTAGCCTCTGGGTGCTACACATTTACTCATCCACTTCCACGAAAAAGTAGAAAGAGGGACCACACTAGAGGCAGAGATTCTATTCAGTTTGATTTTGTCTCCCACCAGATTTTTATTTGGTGCAGCCTAAAATCTTTCAAGTTCATTATGGTTTATGTAAGAGTGGCCATTTTTTTTTCCTAGTTAAGAGAGTATCTTAAAAATTAGCAATTGTTTGCCCACTTGGAACCTCTTATTCAAGAAGTGAAAATCAATTGGTCAATTTAATACTAGGGAAAAAAAGCATATTTAATACAGCAACTTTACCAGATCTCACCTCCTTGCTCCCAAGTCCTTTGTTCCTGATCCTTTATTTTCTTGACCCAGCAACACATTTGAATCCTCCCTTTTCACCTTCTCTTGATAGACAGAATTTATTCAACAAGGTTTACATTTCCCTTTTCTCAAAAATCGAAATCTCTCCTTTCATCTAAGTTGTCTGCTATAAAATTTTTTTTTTGGGAAGCAAAGTATAAAGTTCTCCAAGTGTAGTTCATTTATACATTTCTGGGTGGAACCCAGAAAATGCTGATTCCTGTGTTCCGCCCAAGCCTGTTAAATCGAAGTATTTGTCATAGGGGTTCAGGGCTATGCATTTTTAATCAAGCATCCCCTTGTGATTCTTATGCCCACGAAAGTTTGAAAACCACTCCTTTAAAAGAAAGGAAACGAATGATTTAGGAGAAATAAAATTACTCAACACAGCCTATAGCTGTTGCTTTAAAAAAGTACAAGTGATATCTTGGCCAGAGAAATTCTTTTATTGTTGTGAAAAAAGGCAGGTGTTAAAGGCATCAATTAGAGAAACTAACTTGATAATTTTCTCCTCACTTTACATGTTTTTGCAATTTGCTAGAAAACAATGGAAAAGACTTAGACCATGAAAGCCAATTTAGGGAAGGCTGGAAGAGTACAAGACAAAGCTCCAGGGGCTCAGGAGTTCTGTGATGACCTCAGGCAGAGTGCAATATTGGAGATTTTTATCTATAAAGCCGGAGGGTTGTCCATCTTTGTGTTCTCTTTCAGCCCTACATTTAGAGGAAATATGTCATTCCTAAAATTTGAAGTCAAGTCATGTCCATATTTATACTAACATATGGCCAGCTTTATTGCATGTTACTCATGTGCCCAGACAGGCATTATTTTTAAGATAAACTCTTGAATACCAAGATGATGGAAATTTTCATTTTAAACTCCTAGTTCTGCATCAACTTGTCTCCATTTTCTTTCATTTCACTTACATGAGATGACTAGTTTACTTTGTAGGACAGCGACATTTTAAAACTCCGCCTGCCTTAAAGTATTAGTGAAAACATGTCTTCAAGATAGGGTAGAACAACTCAAAGATAAAGAAAGCAAGAAAAGAAGTGCCCATAAGGCAGTACTTGGTACAGATAATGATTCTGCCCCCTAGATTAGGCCACTGGGGCTCAAAGTCCAGAAGAGGAGGGAATGCTGGTAATTACCTAACACCAAAATTGGCGCTGACTTTTCATCTGTAGTCATCTAGCACTCAAATATTTTGTTGTCTGGAGAACTGTCCATTGTTCATCATCACCTCGTTCGACCCTTACAATAGCTCTGTGGTTTAGGATTTTAAACTGTGTAAAAGAAAGCAATCTAATTTGCATCACCAAAACTCTTTATCCAGGATGGCTATTTGCTAAGACTTAGCCGCTAAGTGCATTGTCAAAATAGATAAAAAGAGTCCAGGTGAAGTGAGAGGCTGGCGGGGGGACATTGTTTTAATTTAGGATACAGCTAAAACCTCACGATCTGAGTCAGCTTAAGGGAAAATTTTCCCTCCTCTTTAAAATCTTTTTTTCCGTTTCCACAGCCCCCAGTGTCCTCGCCCTTTGGAACAGGGGAGCGTCATTTGAAACTTAACTGAATGCTGGAGGCAAGTTATACTTTTCAGGTCATCCAATTCAGAGGGTCCAATTTCTGCAGAGGGAAGAAAAACACGGGTGGGGGAGGGGAAAACCAGACTTCTCGTCTTCCGATTCTTTTACCTTCAATCCACAACCTGCCACGCGAATCCAGTGAAGTCAGGGATTTTGCCTTGAACCACCACCACCACCACCTTGTCACTCAGGCCCGAGAGACACGCCCCTCCGGTTCCGACTCTTGACCAATGGCGGCCTCCCTCTCTGCATAGTAATGAGCTCAAGACCTTGCCGGGCCAATGGCGCTCGGGGAGAAGGGTTAGTTTTGCATGTACCTAAGTGATTTGCATAACCCAGCGGCCGGGGGCTTGGGAACCGGAGCGTGCAACCCTAGAAGGGAAAGGACGCGAAGAGATTGAGCCTCGGCGGGGAGTGAGCGAGAAAGAGCCTGGGTGTTTGTGCGAGAGCCGGGGCGGGGGCTGGGGCGAGGGGCCGGAATGGCTGAGGGCTGCGCTCTGCAACCTTGAAGAGCCTCTGCGGCTGGAGGGTGGAGAGCCAGGCGGGTGCAATGGCAGAGCGCGGCTCCCGCAGCTGCGCCCGGCCGGGGCGGCTGGCCTGAGCCGCTAGGGGAGCGGGGCTGCCTCTGCGCTTCCATGGAGCAGTGGAAAGGGCGAAACTCCCGAGCGCCGCGTCCCTGCGCTGCTGTTGCCGACTGCTGAAGGGGTCGAACCCGAGCGGACAGCCGAGGGAGGAGAAGAGCCCCCGCCCCAGCCCGCAGGCCGGCTGCCCGGGGCAGCGGGGGGCGTCGGAGGGCAGCGGAGGTTCGCAGAGCGAGCGGCGCCGCCGGAGAGGCCGACGCGGGAGGCGGCCGCAGCAATGCCCGGCCCTCTGGGGCTGCTCTGCTTCCTCGCTCTGGGGCTGCGCGGCTCGGCCGGGCCCAGCGGCGCGGCGCCGCCTCTCTGCGCGGCGCCCTGCAGCTGCGACGGCGACCGTCGGGTGGACTGCTCCGGGAAGGGGCTGACGGTCGTGCCGGAGGGGCTCAGCGCCTTCACCCAAGCGCTGTGAGTGCGGGCGGTGGGGACGCCTCGGGGGAGGCCAGGGAGGGGGCGCCGCGGGAGTGGAGCCCGAGGCCGACCGCCCGGTGCCACCCGGGGGCGGTCACCTGGGGAAGGGGGTAGCGCCTTGCACCCACTCCCGCGCGGCTGGCTTTCCAAACTTTGCCAGTCCGGGTCTGAGCGTCCGCGGGTAGCTCCTTTTCACTGACTTTTCGGGCACGCTCCTCGCCCCGCCCCAACTCCCAAGTGCATCTGGGGCCAGGGAGGAGGAAGCAATCTGGAAACGCTTGCCCCTGGCAGCCTTTTTACGCGACCTTCCCTCCTCCTGCGGGCCCCTGCTCTGCTGGCAAACGCTTCGCAGCTGGCGGGAGTGAGGGCGCCGAGAACTTGGCCTGAGTCTGCAGACCCAGGCACGTTTCGTGGGGAAGCACCTGGAGCCTCCTGGTTCCAAGCACGTGGGCAGAGGAAACACCTGTACCTCGGTCCGGACTACTCTCCTTACAATTTGGCCCCATCCAGGTAGAGCGACCTGGCACCTCGGCCGGCTTGCACTCTGGGCTCACTCACAAAAAAGCACGCAGGGTTTTAGCGCACGCAGGGAAACCGGACGAAAACAAGGAGGAAAGAGGAGGAAATTGCAGATTTCTCTTGGTGAAAGTACTTTTCTTACCTACCAAGGCTTTTAAAAGAAGGAATGCTGGAAGAAAAAGTTTTCTGCTGTCCCTTAACCAGCAGAACTTTTCTTTTGCGCTGACCTGAAGTCGGGAGAGTCATCTACATGGTTTGATGGACGAAATCTTCCCGCTCAAACAGGGACCTGAGAAATTAAGCCATTCTCTTCAGAAAAGAAAAGGAATCTGAAATAGGTGTTGGAGGTAGTGTTGGCAAGTACCACCGGTAGGAAGAAGGATAGGGTCAGCTGAATGCAGGTCTTGGGGTGTGCTCTTGGTCTTCCATGTCGCACCGTGTAGCCAGTTGAGTGATTAAATCAAGAGTCATGAAAGCACTTTTGAGAGAGGGATTCTGAGAAGCCCTTGGGTAAATGGAATTTCCTTTTACCTTATAGTTCCTGAAAGGGACCTCCTAGGAATAGACAGTTTTAAAGGAATAATTGACCGTACGATGAAACCCTTTTTATGCAGGCCGGAGCCGTGCTGTATTCCCAGGTGGGTTGTGTGAGGTGTTGTGCTTGTCCTCTGCAGATGGGCTTCTAGTGAGCATTGCTGCCAGTTGCCTTAGAACCTGTCTTAGTCTTTGGCTTCTGGCCCCTCTTTCTTGATCTTTTCCCTGTCTCAGGTGTTAGTTACAGATTTGAAATCATTTTCCTTCAGTACGGTGAAATTGAACTTGTGACCAGCAAGCTCATCTTTGCAGTGAAGAGCAGTTTATCCACAAAGGTCTAAAGAATGGGAAAATTTGAGCTGTGGTATGGAGAGGTTAGGGAAGGAAGACCTGGGTAGAGGTGGGGCTCTTCCCCTCCCAGGCTAAAAGCCCTCTAGAAACTTTTGAGAGAAACTGTAGGAGAGATTCCATAACCTGACTAACTCTCTCAAGGCTCTAATATAGCAGAAAAGCATGATTTTACTATTTTGACATATTAAAAACCTCATTTAGCAGATTCCTCGAGTTTTAACAAGTAGACTTGACCTATAAGGAAAAGGGCTATTTTGCAGTGTTACATTAGTACCTATAATGACCCAGAAATAATCAAGTTTCCATAAGAGTTTGTTTCTTTCTGCAGAACAGCAGGCATCTCCCCTTAGGGTTTATGAAAGAGAGTGAAATACAGTATCATCAACTTTGAACCTCAGAAAAGTTACTGTTCATGCCCTGAGAAACAGAAAAATAATTGGCACCAGTCCAGATGGCATTGCCTAAGCTGGCATCATCGTAGCACTTTGTGAGCTGCAGGCAGAAGCAAATGCCTTATATTTTCTTTTACATTTGTAACCAATAGTTAGGGTTACCGTGTATCCCATAACTCATTTCGTTCTAATACCCATTTCACCCCCTTAGTGTATCTGGGTATGATCACCCTATCTACAAGATATTTCAAAGGCAGTATGTTTGCATTTTACGCTTGAAGAAACCAGGTGGTTCAATGGTTCCTAAAAGACATGAGTGTGGAGAGGCAAGTGCTATGGGCTGTGCACGCCCCATCTTTTAAGACGATTTGGAATCACCAAGGTTCTCTTTATAATATTCCCCAGGTGCTCTCCCCCTACATCTTTAGTGATCCATAGTTACATACCCATGGATTAGATCTGTGGTCCTAAATTTTTTTTTCCACTACTCCTAATTTTTTGAGCATGTGCACCAAAGTCTATTTATTTGTATATAAAATTATAGAAATTAAGAAGGTAAGACTACAATCATTAATAAGAGTTTATAATTTTATTTTTATACAATATATGTATATTATATTTTATATAAGAATATACAAATATATTCTTATATTTTCTTCTCATTCCTTAATGGATCACCCCATGGCAATACCTTCCCCTTCCCCGGGGCCATATGCATCCCACTTTGGAGACCCTGGGACTGATGGCTAATGTGTAGAAGTTGTATTTCACTCAACTTTGATTCCACAAAGCCTGATACATAGAAGATGCTTAAAAATGTTGGAATGAATAAATAAGGACCTAAAGTCACAGCAAGAACAGAATTGGGCTTGGAATTCAGGCATCTTCCCATGTGGGATTGCCAAGTTCAGCATGCTCAACGCTCATCCTTTGTCCGGTGATTTGAGAAGGCCCCTGAGGAAGCCTGCTTTTTCTTCTTTAGGCTTGTTTGGACTTGTTGGGTCTAAGAGTGTCTATTTCCTGCTGAAAGCTGCTTCACCAGAGCCCGGGAGCAGAGTCAGATGTAATCCTCTATATTGTTTATGGAATTCCCATTTTCATACCACTTGCCGAACCTGTAGTGATTATATTTCAGATTATAAATCCTGTGTCACAATCCTGTGTCATAATGCAGTGGCTTGACACAATTCACCCTGAGGTATGTTAAAGAAAATATGTGTTGTGTACTAGTACTAAAATTCCAAAGTTTGTTTTTTTGAAAGAGTTCAAGGTCAGTCATGTCTTAATGGTAGTGCTATAACAAGGTAACTCTTAATCACCTACCTTCTGAGATTCTTGGTTGGGGAAGAAAGGGATGAACTTAGGAGAGGGTATCCTGTACCTGTGTCCTCTGGGTTGTGTTTCTATCTCAGAGTTTGAGAACAATGAGTCGGGAGCACAAATTATCCTCATCCTGGATGATATCTGGTGCATAATTTAAGATCATAAAGACTGTTTCTGTGACTGCATGGAGAGAATAGATGGGTCCTCTTAGAGTCCTTATCAGCACACCACTGAGTATTTGGTGGCCTTGGGCAAGTCATTTCACCTTTTTTTGGTGACAGTTTCATCATCTGAAAAATGAAGCAGTTGAATTTACTAGATTTTTTCTAAGGGTGCTTGTAGCGTCCAGAAATTCCATGATTTTATAATTCTTATGAAATTTGGGGATAGCTAAGTGATGATATTAGGATCCTCTTGCATGGGTATTCCAGGACTAGCAGAATATCATTCTAGTTGAAGTTGCACCGGGCTATTTATTACTGCTCATTTGGAGGAGTCCTTTGTGTTTAGAAGTGTGTGTTAGGAAATTTGCCATGGAGACTTTTTCAGAATGCATGACTAGCTAAGGCGCTTTGCTAGGGTAGAACAACCCCATTTGTTTTCTGTGGGTATGGCTTAACACTTGGAAAATAAGATCACTCTGCTTCAGTTATTTGGATACTGTACCAAAAGTTACTCAACGTCCTCACTTCCATGTAATTAGTCATAGTTTTGCAAACCTTCACAGTGTTTGCATAATCTTATAAACCTTTATGAGAATATCTTGCTCCTGAGCAAGTTACTGAACATTCTATGTAGAACTGATGGTTACCTGAGGGACTTTCAAAGTATTTTTAAGAATCAGTTACTTTTTTCCCCTTTTGGAAGGATCTTCTCAAATTCTTCCCTAAGGTATGTTTTTTCACTACACTAAAACCACTTTTAATGGTATTGTTTGAAAGTATTTTCTTATGCTTCCTCCTCTCTACTGTATTCCCTGGCAGGTGATTAATCAGTTGCTAAATATGTATACCTTTATAGATGACAGAAGTTTTAATATCTCTTGGTTTCTGAGTTATTATCTGTAAATTTCATTGCTAGCTTAGTTTGTATAGTATGTCTTTGTAAAGATGTATTGTTTTATGTACAAGTGAACTTTGTTCTAAACAAGGTTTATGAAGATATTTGAGTGTAGATCCTTTGTTTTACGAACTGCTGAATTCCCTTTAAATACAAGGGGGGAAAGAGCATTATGTTGGGAATAGGGACAGTTGGTAAATCACAGGAGTGACCTTGAGTGAGTCATGTACTTGACCCACTCCTGTAAAACAAGGATGTAAGCAACTCGGCTGCCAACCGCCTTCTTTTTCTGTTTGAGTTTTGACTTTTACACATTTCTCCCATCTTTTCTACTGTGGTAGTGAAGAAGAGGTGTTGAAATCATGGAATCTCTCACCCTCCCAGAAAACTCCTCCTTACTGGGATATGCCCTTGAATGGGGACTCATTGCCTCCGAAGGCAGTGCCCTGGAAGTTGTCTGAGCAGTCCCAGCACCTGAACTAGGACTCCTTTTATTCTGGGTTCATTAAGGTATGCCTTAACCACTAATATTTTATGATTGTCAGTCAAACTAAATGCTCATGCCAGGTATGGTATCACAACTATTTAATGTCCAGGGACTTGGCTCTTCACATTAGAATTGTAAAGTACCATTTGAAAACTTAATCTCTTAGGAAAGATCAAAGTTCTGTATTAGTAAGTGGATCCCGGCAAGTTTAGGCATTTTCTTGGCCTCTCTGTGAGTCTGTCTGTCTCTCAGATTCTTTTTTTAGTCGTCTTTATGCTAGTAGAAAGCACTGGTAGCCTGGAAGTTTGCAGTTTGGTTTGTGGTCTCCTGGGTTATGCCTCCCTTTTATTCTGTCTCGTTTTTCTTATCAATAAATAATGAATATTGGACTAGATGATGGCTGCTGTCCCTCCTGCTTTGAATTGCTGTGACTCGGGGTAGAATATTAAGCAAGTAAAGTTGTAGAATTGTTTTAGTGATTCTTTGAAGTCTTTCTAAAATTGTGTCTATATTGATATTTGCTCTCCAAATATATGCATACATATTTAGTCATAAAAACATAATATGTGTTGGTGTTCCAGGCTTAAAATTAAACCCTGCCTCAGTTAACAGCACTGAAGTATATATCTGGATATGATTGAAAGGGGAAATCTTAGATTGTATATATAGTGACAATAAAAATTTTAGAAAAATCCATGGAAGTACACTACACAGTGAACCCTAAGTTAAATGATGAACTTTATTAATTTTTATAGAACAACTATAAAAATGTGTTATCAGTTGTAACAAATATTGCACACCAATGCGAGGTATTGATCGTGGGGTGGGATATAGGAATCCTGTGTTTTGTGCATAATTGTTCTGTAAACCCACAACTTTTCTAATAAAGGAAAAAAAGACACCAACTGAACCCTGCCAAGGCCTTTAACTCTTAAAAAAATGTAACTGATATAACTCAGAGTATTCTTGATGACAACTTTGCTTTTTTAATTTTTAAAAGTAGATCTCAAGTTTTGCATTCAGAAATGCGTTAGTCACATTTCTCGTTAGCTATCTGGTGGGGCCTTCGGGTTTTTGGCAATGCTAAAACTTGTATTCCTCTATATGAAAGAATACAGGTAGATTTTTCCAACTTTGTTCAGGGAAATGTAGCTTTTAGAAAGGTTTATCGAAGATGGTGACATTCTAATTTTAAATCCTGTTAGCATAAAAGAAAATCTGGGGTATTTAGCAAATCGGTACTCTTACACAATGGCTAATTTGTCTGGCCTTTCTTGACACTTCTTTTATGTCTTTAAGCACCTGATGGTCAAACTGTATACCAGGGGTCAGCTCTGTGCTCTGAAATTGGGTGAGTTTAAAACTGAGTTTAGAAGTCAGTCTTAGCCTGAGAAATCATGATCTTTGTTGTGCAGTTCATGAAAGTTTGATAACTTCTCAGTTTTCTAAAGACTTTTTAGCAAGTCAGTATTTAAAACTCCTTTTAAATGGCAAGATATAATTATGTAGTAGTAAGCTCTGGACTCACCCACACATGGACAAATATTTGCTATTTACCTTGTATATGACTTGGACTATTTTTAGCAAAATACTTAAAGTGTACTGAAATACTATGTCATGCACAGGCGATTAAAACTCTGGATTTTTGGTTGGTTTCAGTCTCTAAAACATGTTTTTATACCATCACATATTTTTAATTGCCAAAAAAAGCACACCAGCCGGGTCCTCCCCATCAAGTCTACAGCATTTCTATTTTAGATTCAAGTTACTGGGGTTCAGGAATGCCTTTCTAATAATCTAGGCCCAAGAAATGGACATTAAAAAATATATATATGTTCTTTTAGCTTGCTGTGCTGAAAGATTTTATGAGATTAAAACATTAAACCACCCTTGTGTCGATATGCTGGCCCATAAGAATATATATCTAACAATATCCTTGTAAGGAAATGTAATTATAGGTGTTTTGGGAGTCACTTAGATCCCAGGATGGCCTCTTGTCTGTCCTCCCGAGAAAACGTGTGGAGAAAGCATATTTAATGTAATACAAGATATTTAGTGACCTTCTAGCCTTCATTTTTCATTTCGTATTTAAATACTCTGAATCAAGATAAGTGAAAGGGGGTGTGAGCTGTCTTAGCTGGTTCTTTTCTGTTTTCTCTATTTTTTACACTAAGAAAATGTAGCTTTTTTACTTTTTTTTAACAAAACTTAAAAAATAAAGTTAACTGTTGAAAGAATGAAATTCACAAGGCACCCTGACCAAAAACTATTTTGGATAGTTAAATCAGATTTGAGAACCCAGTATCTGGAAAAATCATGAGTTAAATTCTTCTCCATTCACTCATACCTTTGAAGTTCTATTTGGGGAAATTTTCCTTCCTAAGGAGAGTGACATAAATTTGGCGGGGAGACAGCCCCTTTACCTTGGAGTAGTACTAGGCCTAGCTAAGGAATGTAGCTAGGATTGCTTCAGCTCTCACCTGCAGGCTTTGAGGTTCCCATGCGCAGCTTTTAGTATACACCTCGGAGTAATTTAGTACAAGTGGTGACACTGAAGCTACCTTAAAGTGCTTGATTAGAGCTGTTTCCATAGGAAAGACGATGAATTTTATAATTCCTATTTCTTGGCTTGAAGATGCAGGATGGGAGATTTACTTCAAACGTGGCAATCTTTTCTCTGAAATCTGGGGATTGGGCTATAATGTTGATTAACATCATTTTCCTAGGGGGTAGGCTTCACTTTAGCCTTTGAAGAAACTATGTGGATAATATGCAGTGCCTTTCTGAAGGGCTTGACAGACCAGATTTTTTTCAGGAGAGACCAGGGTAGCTCTTCAGTGATGTCATCCTTACCATGTGTACACAACATCTCAGAAAGCTGCTTTCTTGTGGGGGGGGGGGTAGGGTTGGCAGAGAAGAGAGAGCACTGTCTATGGATAACGTCTGCCTTAGAGACTCTGTCCTAAAGTTCATAAATTCTTTTCTTATCTGTAGTGGAGAGAGAAAATCAAGTCATGTCCATATGGACCTTCAGGTTACTGAATGTTCTTGAAGATTGTTCGTATGTGCTTCAGCCCTTGGGTCTTCTGCAAACTCTCTTATCTCAAATAAGTTGACACATACACAGAATTCTCATATAATTTAATTGAGTTCATAAGAAGGAAATTTAAGTGCATTTAATATATCTCAAATATTTTAGTATCATTTTTTTATACCTTATGGGCTTACTAGCTATATTTAGCAGTTTATCATAATCCCAGCTTTTACCCTATGCTACGTCTGCTAATGCATCTCATTTGATTAGGGTTATTTAATCTTAAGAATATTTTGCTGTCTTTGTCTCTTGCGAAGGCCAATTTCCTTATTGCCCTTTTGTTCTCTCCAAGGTCATTTTGAGTCCTATAAGCCAGCTTTTCATGACATTGTCAACTGCCCAGTCATCTTTTATAGGTGTATTTTTATGAACAGACTTTCAAAAATGGTTTTGCTTATGAGAGTGTGACACAGGGAATCAAGAACCTTGAGTACACGAGAGCATTTCTCAATCTGTGAGTTCGAGCAAGTCACTTAAACCACTTTGGACATTGTTTTTCCATCTGCAGAAAGAGGCAGTTTGACTTTATCTTCAAGGGGTCGTCCCTGTGAGATTCAGCGCTTTCAGTAACTCTCCTCATCTGACCTGAGTGACAGCGAGGAAGGACCCAATTTGTTTTCATTTATTTTGTGACTTAGCAATTGTATAGGTGTGTTATCCCTTTGTGATTTAAAATTCTAAACCCTCTTTCTCTAGTTCTTTGACGATTGTAGACTATTGTAGACTTCTCAGGTGAGCCACTGTGCTAATGGAAAAAGACAAGCTGTCTGGCAGGTTTGTCATTCAGAAAAGCATAAAGATTCTGGTGGAGTATATATATTTGTATAAAGATACCTTCTTGTAGGTGGTGCTACTTGCCTTCTGCATTCCCTTCTTATGAACTCAATTAAATTATATGAGCATTCTGTATATGCTTCAACTTATATGAGATACAGAAAGTTTGCAGAGGACCCCAAGGGCAATAATTAAATTTGGAAAATGCAAAGACTGGTTTAATTTAGCACATAAAAGACAAGGCTGCAGAGCATATTTGCCTTCTAATAAGAAAGCCAGGAGTTACAGGCAGGGAATTAAGTTTTTGCAGAGTAGAGAGCTCAGGGAAAAATCATATTGTTTTGCCTTGGTCCTTGTGACTTGACACAGCTGTCCTGAGACTTGACACAGCTGTAGTACAGTCCTAATGGAAAAAGGTACAATCCTGATGGAGGAGAAAGGAGCCTGTGCCCTTGTTCTTTAAAGCCCCATTCTCCAAAGACAGTGTCGGTGTGATCTTTACCAGTTTTCTACTTCCAGACTTCAGAGCCACAAAGATTGCAATAAACAACTCTTTGGGACCCCTCAACCAGTTAGTACCCCCTGCAGTGGCTCAGATCACTTTCAGTGTGGAGGATGGATGGGATTTACTCAGAATTAATCATTTAGCTGGAAAAATGAATAATTTTACCATCACTGTGTTTCTGGAAATATTCAGATCATGAGCCAATTTTTTCTTTTAAATACTTTGAAAATGTATTTTACTGGTTATTTGATACCTAAGTTTTCTTTTTTTTATGTTCAAGACTAATCCTCATACTTTGTGGATAAAGAAAAGCTTATCTTAAAAATAATTTTAGAACTAAAATTCTTTGAATTTTTTCATATTTCTAAAAAAATTAAATGGCATTCTTGTTAAACACAATTAAATCTTTCTCAGAAGCTTTAACAGCTTTCCTGGGTTTTGATTTAGACCTGATTTGAAAATGCATTATAAAGCCAGAACTGCAGCTAATGTATGCAACAGTGCATAAACCTGTTTAGATTTGCTGAGTGTTTCAAATACAGTTGTGCATTTTCTACTCCTGGTCTCCTTTAAAAAAAATGTTTGAGATTTTTTTCCCCATTACCATCTTGACATCTGCCTGGTTACCCATGAATAGCTTGACCCAGTCCCTCAGCAGGGAGACTCCTGTGGCCTTGCTTTCAATAGCCATGTCATTGACAAAGAAAACATATGGAATATTTCATTCCTGTCTTTTGCAAACAGAGTCTGGGGCTGTAAGGGCATGCAGCAGAAGGCTTCACACTTCATGGTAGGTTGGCAAGTCTGTGAGCTAACCACAGGCTCTATTAGCAAACTGTTTTCCAAAGCCCTGTTGAATTCTCTAGAAAGGAAATTTCATATTATGGGTGAATCAGTTCCTAATATCAGTTTGAATTAGGCTCATGTGTCCTGTTCAACAGTGGGGATCCTCCTTAGTCATACATTTCACCAAAGTAATTTGTTTGTGTGTGCATGCAAAACACCACGGTGCTGTTCTCCTAGGTTTCTTATGCTGTGTGTATGCGATGGATATACAAGGTGGGAACACAGATGTTAGGTTCCCAATAGAACAGGCCTTGAGGTCTCTTTGCTTTCATGTTTATCTTCTCGTCAGCCTCCAGAAAGGGATCATTGATCATTCCCAGGCTAGCCAAGGACTGTTGCAGTGACCTTTAAAAGTTCCTATTGCATAGCACCAGCTTACTGCTTAGGGGCTCTGTTTTGGTGTAGCTAGCATTAGGGCTTTGCTTTGTGGCATGTGACCTTACAATGTGAAGACTCCTCAGCAGGTGTGACAGGAGAGGGCCAAGAATGTCGAAAGGGGGGGGTAAGTTCATTGCTGTGTTTCTCAGGTCTTCTGGTTAAAAGAATTTGCCCTAGGTGTCACCCTAGCTAAGGTGGTGTTCTAGGAGAGAAACAAACCTGTGACATCCAAAGATGAGAAAATGCATGACTTGACAGAGGAAATAAAAGACACTGATTCCATCCGGGTCCTTTCCAACCCTTACCTTAACCTAGTCTGAATTTCTAATTTCATTGTTTGAGTTGATAATTTATCTAAAAAGAAGTGAGCCTTTGTCGATTACTTTTCCTGGCTATAACTAAGTATTTACATTTATATATAAATCTCATCTAGATGCTCTTTATAGGTGTTGCAGTTCTTTATATTTGTTGTAAAAACAGATTCCTTTACATTAGTAAAATTTGTAAGTTTCTGTTTTATGGTTCTTCACAAATCTATTTGAGGTTCCCGTTTTTTAGTGTCTCAGTATTTTTATCTTAAAATAAAGTCTTAATATTACATATTCCGTCTTCTTTATATTCACTTAACTGACCTTCAAAATTGTGAATTCATAGCAAAAACTTCCCTTAATGTCTCAACCTTAAAGTCCATCCTTTTTTTTTTTGTATAGTTATGTGAGTTTTGAAGTATATGCAGTCATGTAGCCACCACTTCTGTTAAGATCTAGGACATTTCCATATCCTCCCCAGTCTCCCTCAGATTTCCCTGTTCCCCTTTGTGGCCAATCCCTCTCTCCACTCCCAGTCTCTAGTAACTTCTGAACCGTCTCCTCCTTAGATCTCTTATTTTATCATTTTTGCATTTGCCAGAATGTCATGTCAGTGGAACCACACAGAGTGTACTTTTTGTTTTGGGCTTCCTTTACTTACGTAATGTATTTCTGATTCTGCCATGTTGTAGATATGCAATATATAATATTCCTTTCTATTGCTGAGGAGTATTTCATTGTATGTACGCACGTAGTCAGTTTTTCACTCCACTGTTGAGGGGCATTTGTTGTGGTAGTTAGATTCAGTTGTCAGCTTGGCCAGGTGAAGGTACCTAGTTCTATTGCTGTGGACATGAGCCAATGGCATGTGAACCTCACCTGTTGCTCTTTACATCTGCGTTCGGCTAGGAGGCTGCCTGCTACAATGAACAATGTTTGATTTAATTGACTGGTGCTTAAATGAGAGAGCTCAACATAGCACAGCCCAAGCAGCTCAGCATACCTCATCTCAGCACTTGCAGCTCAGCCCAGGCCTTTGGAGATGCAGAAAGAAATCACCCCCGGGAAAGTTGTTGGAACCCAGGGGCCTGGAGAGAAGGCCAGCAGAGACCATCCTGTGCCTTCCCATGTAAGAAAGAACCTCAGTGAAAAGTTAGCTGCCTTTCCTCTGAAGAACTAACAAAACAAATCCCCTTTTATTAAAAGCCAATCTGTCTCTGGTGTATTGCATTCCAGCAGCTAGTAAACTAGAACACCTTGTTTCTAGATTTTTGGAATTATAAGTAACGCCACTATAAATATCTTTTTTATGTGAACATAGGTATTCATTTCACTTGTGTAAGTATCTTAAGAAACAGATGGCTGGGTCATATAGTATGTGTCTGTTTATAAGAAAATGTATGTTTATGTCTTGATCTGTAATGAAGTTTGCTATCACCAATTACTATAGCCTCGATATGTTGTTAGCATGGTGTGTGGTATTAGCAGGATATTAAAAATTTTTTTGTTAGAGATCTATACTTTTAAACAGGTAGTATTCTTGGCCTTTTTGATACCTTGCAGTTACTGTGATACCTTATCCCAAAGACTCCTGTAGAAGTTATTACAATGTGGAACATTTTGCTTATAGTGTAAAAACTTTGAATTATTAGTATGTCCCGTGTTTGGTAAGTTTGATTTTTATAAAAAAAGGAAATTTGGGGATAAATTGTGGGGTCTATTTGTGTATTAGGCATGCTACATCTGTTAACCATAATTTCCACAATAACCATCGCAGGTATGTGGCATAGTTTCCTTTTTATAGCTGAACAACCTGAGATTTGAAAGGGCTAGTAACTTGCCCAAATGTCCCACAGTTAGTAGATGGCAGCGGATTTGTCTGTGAAGTTGAGTTGTTCCGTATTAAACTTTGTTCATCCCTGTAGTTTTTGCTTGACAGTCTGAGAAGGTAAAAATAGAAGGGAAATGGTGAAGAGCTATAGGATATTACAAGGAAAAAATCAGAACTGAAAAGTTACACATCCCCCCCCCAGAAAAAGCACACACACACATTACATATATATATATAAAGTAGAAGAACATGATTTGATTTAGAAATAACTAATATTCAGATATCTATTTACTAAATGAAATTATGTTTTATTCATTGTAGGATAAAAAGTATCTCCCCCTTAATCTCTCTCATAGTGTATATATTCATTTAAAAGCTGTCACATAATTTTCAATGTTAATGCTGTTTTTCTATTTCAGGAAAATAAGTCTCAGTCATGTGCTTATTATGGCTTGCTCTCTTTTGTGGAATTTGTTTACATGGTAGATGAGGATTAGTTCCATTAGTGTACTCATTCTTGCATTTCTTAAGGAACAGATTTCTGAATGTGCTTCTTAAAAACTAAAACTTTGAAGTCAATTAAAAAGCAAAGTGTGCAGTGTGATGGTTTCATAGAGCTGCCCCCTTTCACTCACTGGAATTTCCTGCCTCTCCTGTTGAAGATGTTTTTATAGGGAAGTCAGCATAAAAGTGAATCACCCATGAGCCTTTTTCCCCCCAAGGCATTTCATTTCATTAACTTGGTATTAATTTAGTTGGTACTCTTTAGTTGACTTGAACACTGTGTTTGTTGATTGTGTGAGCTGATGTTTATTAAGCTGTTAATATTTTACAGACTTGAAGGGTTCCTATTTAGATCTGCATGCTCTTTCCTTTAGGAGCAGAGCTGTTCACAAACGGATCTGCAACCACAGTTTCAGTGTTGAATGTGGCAATAAGTGGTAGCCAACCCCGTCCTGGACAGTCATTTGCTTGGCTACTCTTAAGGTTGTCTTTCTCCTGGAAACATTTTGCTTTTTTTATTCTATGCATGTTGCATCTTTAGTCATGAAAAACTTCGTTATGGTCTGTCTTGGCCTTTAGATATATCATCATCATCTTAACTTAGTTGCTATAATAATAAATGTTACTGGGTAACTACTGTTCTATAGGCATTGTGTGGCGTGCTTTATATGCACTATCTGTTCAGTGCTCACAACATCCCTCGGAAGCACATGCTGTTTTTCTCCCCAACTTAGAGATTGAGAAACTGTAGAGAGCGAGGGTACGGGTAATAAAAGAGGTTTTTTCAGGTGGGTTCGGACCTTGGTTTTTAGGTCGGGGTTTATGCTGTGAGTACATTGAATGATGTATCTGACAGTGTGCTTCCTAGTTTAAGGACCTTCTGTTTTCCATGTCCTGGATATCATAATCTGCTCATTTTATAGGTGAGGAATGAGTTTTGGAGAGGTTTACGGGATCTGAAGTGGGTAACAGAAAAATTAGCAGTGGAGTGAGGTGCAGCCCCAGGAGTCGTCCTCCCCTTGGCTTGCTTTCTGTTTTGTCTTCTGCTGAACGTGCTCTTAGTTCCTTAGAATGTAGATTTAAAAGGGGTCTTAGTGATCATCTAATGCAGTGGCCCTAAAACTCTGTATGGGTCACCTGACAGAAGGACTAGGTTCTACCGTGGGAGAAACAAAAAGTCTGTTTTCCTCAAGGATATATGTTTACATTTGCATGAAGACAGTCACTTCATTCAAATCTTCCCTGATGACTCAACTTAAATACCAAGCCCCCTTCATCCTGCTTTATTTTTCTTGACAGTAGTTAATATTACCTGACTTTAGATATATGTTGTCTATATTTGTTTGCTGTTCACACCCTATCCAGGTAAGTTACAGGAGGGCAGGGACTCTATCAGATACATTCAATTCTATGTATCTGCACCAAAAACAATTTGATACATAAGGCACATGATAAATATATATCAAATAAATCAAGTTTTTCAGTACTGGCATGCCATCTCTGTATGTAATTACTATTTTAAAGTTTAAAAGCATTGATTCCTGAAATCATTATGCAAATATTAATTAGTATATTTATTATTTGCTGAATGATAAACATGATCTTTATTATTTGCTGAATCTTCCAATTACATAAATCACAACACCAAATTCTTGTTAGTATGTTTGGGACTTTCCCTCCCCTCTCAGTCTACTTCGATGAAGGACTAGTAGAAAAATGTTGGTCTGGCTGAAATTCTCCATTTAACAGGGGAAAAATTCAGTTACACTTAGTTGTGTCACTTGTGCAAAGCCACTCACAGCCCTCCAGAGAATGTTACAAAATATAAGAACAAGATAAAGGAAAAAGAAGCACACTGTCAGAATAGATAGTCTTCTCTGGGACTGTTTAAACTTTCAGCATTTAATAAGACTTTTGACTTGTTTTGCTTTAGGGCATGTGCCTGTTGGATTGCAACATTTCCTTTGCCTCTTTCTTGTCTTTTGTCCAGTCTTCCATGGGCCCAGTACTCTGTTGAAATTGTAGGAGATAGTTAATTTGTGAAGGTAAATAAAAAGAATTAATGTAAATAATTCTGTCAGTTCAAATTCTATTAGTATTCTTTGATATTTGCATAATGATTTCAGGAGTCAATGCTTTTCAACTTTAAAATAATAATTACATGCAGAGATGGTATGCCAGTACTGAAAAACTTATTTGATATATATTTATTGTGTGCCTTATGTGTCAAACTGTTTTTGGTGCTGAGGATATAGAATTGAATGTATCTGATAGAGTCCCTGCCCTCCTGTAACTTACCTGGATAGGGTGTGAACAGTAAACAAATACAGACAGTGTATATCTAAGGTCAGGTAACATTAACTACTGTCAAGAAAAATAAAGCAGGATGAAGGGGACTTGGTATTTAAGTTGAGTCATCAGTGAAGATTTGAATGAAGTGACTGTCTTAAGATAATCAGTTAATATCTATAACATTTTGAATCCATCATAAACAATGGCAGAACATGATGATTTTAAAAGTTCTTCTCCACCTCAAATGATAACTTAATTAAAACAATAAAAATCGATACACCAGAATAAACTGTGGTACATAGAATGGAATATAAGGCACTAATGAAAAGGAACAAACCTTGATATATCAGCCACTTGAATGGACCTTAAAGATATTTTGCTAGTTAAAAAAAAAAGCCAACCTCAAAAATTTGCGTGCTGTCTGATTCTATTTGTAACACTCTAGAAATGACAGAACTATAGTGATGGAAAACAAGTTAGTGGTCATTAGTGGTAGAGTAGGAGAAAGGTGTGTTAATTAAGGGGTTACAAGAGAAATTTCTTGTGGAGCCAGAACAGTTCTTTATCACGATTGTTGTGGTTTTTACATGAATCTATACGTGTGTTAAATAAAAAAAAAGATGATGGCATATAAAAATGTAGTGAAATCTGAATAAGATCTGTAGTTTGTATCAACATGAATTTCCTGGTTTAGCTGATGTGTTATGGTTTTATAAGTTGTTACTATTGGGAAAAGCTGGGTGAAGGGTCCATGGGAACTTTCTGTATTGTTTTTGCAACTCCTTATGAGTCTCAAATTATTACAACATTAACAACACAATAAGTACACCACACCAGTTTGGAGTCCTGAAAAATCTTAGTCTTGGCCTCACCCCTCGATTTGCAGATGGGGAAACTGAATCTCTGAGGTGAAATGATAACCTGCGGTTGTATCCTCAGGTTATAACCAGACCTTTTAACTCTCACATCAGCATCATTCTGCTCCCCTCGTGCAGGACCCGTTCTAATTACTATTGCACAGTTCTTCGAAGGTTGAATGCTGTCTTCATTTTTCTCTCCAGCTTCACCCTCTTATCATCTCCAGCTGTGTGTATGCGTGTGTATGAATTCTCCTCTATGTCCTCAAGCATACAAAGTTTAATAGTACCACTGCATGGGTTCTAGCAAGCTTTGAGTTTTGAGAAAAAAGTAAGCAATAGTTTTATAACTTAAATGGCTTTAGTCATATATTTGAATGAAACACCTATGCATCTCTTTATTGGGGGTATTTCCATATTGAGAGCTTGTTACAGGCTGAGTAGTATGGGGAATGATGTTGGATCTGTGCCTGTAAGTGAGTAGCTGAGTGGTGTTTTACTTCTGATGATTCAGTACATTTGCCTTAATTGCGGGATTAACCAATTTCGTGCTTCCCACAAAAAGTACACACATTTGTACATTTTTATAAAGACAGGGTGAATAAATGAAGTTTTAGAGACTAATTTTTGTGGTATTTAAGCCACAATGGTTTAGATTACCCACAGCCTTTCTTGAGTTCTGTAGCTGGGATTTGTCACCATTTACACTTGATTACTTCATTGTTAACCCCAGAGATGTGATTTAGCATGCAAAGACTTCATTATTCCTTTCTGACCTAGTGAGAAATTTCCTTCCAATAATTGCCTCCACTGCCCTTTAGCCTCTTAAATGTTTAGTTTGTTTGGAACAACATGGTTGCTCAGTAAGCAATTCCAAGCCCAGCAGTGCCTGGAGCTGTCTTTGGACCATAATTTATACCTTTGACACAGTAACTTAGGCCTCAGTCCTTGAGTGATGACTGGTGGGTGTTCTCATTAGGCTAGCGATGTGATGCCTTTGTCTAAAGTTACAGGAAGCAAAGTTCATGGCTAAACAGCACCGCACAGCTCTATGGTGGTCTCTTTTTAAACAATTTAACATTTCTTCATCTTAAGTGAAAAATTATGCTAACTTTGGACATAAGATCAGACTTAAATGCTTACATATTTTTAGAGAGTGACTTGGTCAGACGGCCACATGTAATTATAGCTATAATCAGAATTACAATACAGAATAGATCATTATGGGACATGTCAC
Organism: Tamandua tetradactyla; assembly: GCF_023851605.1. Classification (NCBI taxonomy): domain Eukaryota; kingdom Metazoa; phylum Chordata; class Mammalia; order Pilosa; family Myrmecophagidae; genus Tamandua; species Tamandua tetradactyla. The sequence goes on along the minus strand of NC_135334.1, from coordinate 103,298,777 downwards.
TGGACATCATTCAGCAAACAGGAGGATGAGACTGGTTGGATGAAATTGAGACGTTCATCCAGCGTCTGTTGGCAAAGAGAGGCCTTTGTTTTATTTTGTGTTTTGTCTCGTTTTTGGTATACGTCTAGTGGCATGTAGAGCCCTAAAGCAAGGAATGGAGATGAGAGAAAAGCTAGGGAGCAGAATTTTGTGTGTGAACATTTTTTTTTTTCACAGCAACACATTATTGGAAGTTCTCTATTTCATTTTCCAAGTGGATGTTTGTGGACTCGAAACTGAATATTTTCTTTGAGGAGGAATTGAGAATATTAATTCTACCCAAGGCTTTGTTTCAAATGGAGTGATATGCCTGTGTCCCTAAAGACAAGCTTATTTCGTATCATTTTTTTTCTTTTTGTGGCAGCAGTAGTTTTAGAATTTTTGTTTTAAAGGCCCCCTTGTCACACAGCTTCAAAATTCTATCCCCATTTCCTTAACAATATTAGCTGCCCCACTTCTCTCAGAGAAGGTCTGGGATAACAATGGCATCATAAGGTAATTGGATATTCTACAATAAAAACACTTGTATGCCAATCTGTTGTTGGGGATACAGTTACACTCTGCTGGAAGGTAGAGTATCATATTTATTAAACTAATTACAGATGTTTTTAAGGGAGATGTTTTATGCAACCAATTTCCACCTTTTAAAATGTGCTTACAAGACAAGTTTTTTTGTGTGTGTTTTTTTTTTGCCTTAAATCATCAGTTTTTATGGGAACTGACTCATTTTCCTGACGTCAGAAATAAGGGACTGCTACTGAAGATATGTAAGTAATAAAGCAGTTTCAATTGTTAAAGGATTACTCAAGAAGCTCCACAGAAACAAGTGAAACCCTCCAGTGATATTTCCTACAGTATGTGTAAAGAGTTTAAAATATTCAGCATAATACAGAAACTTGCCGCTTGATTTTTGTAAGTAGCGGCTCAAATAATAGAATCTTGCTCGTAAAATTATATTATTTTCAGAATCCTGTACAATTATCGAAATAGGAGATTTCTGTTAAGATTTAAATTCTGAGACTGTATTAAATTAAATATATTCCTGTTAAAGTCTCAGGAATGTCTTGAAGATTCTTTATGTTTAAGTAGGCATTATTTTACAGCCAGCCAGTAAATATCTGGACAGTGTTTAGGTTATAGACAGTTTCTCTTAAATGAAGGTAACATAGTTTGATTTATTACTACAGGGTAGTTAACTTATGGTTGATATATGGCTGCTAGCTGGCTGACTGGAATAGAGACAGAAATTCTTTCTGACTGCTGAAATCATCAGTTCAGCAAGGCCTTCAACTGACTGGGTGAGACTTCTCTCATTGCTGAAGTCATGCTCCTTTGTGGTTGTAGATATAATCAGCTATAGATGCAATCAACTGACGGATGATTTAAATCTCCCAAATACCCCCACAGTAATAATCAGTCCACTGCTTTCTTCACCTTTCTAATGGACACCATAACCATAACCTAGCCAAGTTAACACCTGAGTACAGTCACCACAGTCCACCCCTTGTCACCTTGGCACCCATGCACATCTCCTGAAACCATACTTAATCTGTACATGAAAACAGTAACAGCCATACTTTCATCTAATATAGTTCAACTGTTCTGCGGACAGAAAGATACAAACTAACCTTCCCCAGAAGAGGATGCAAGTCCTTTGAAAATATATACTCTTAAACTTCTTGATATCTTGTACCTTAAGTACTATGACATAAAGTTAATACAACTTATGTTGTATGATAAGAGGATAAGATCGGGGAAGAAAACAGAGATATATGCTGTATGTATACGTACAAACATTCATAAAAAAACAGGAAGAAATATTCATAACCATCATAGTCCTTTTTTCTGCAACTGGTCATGTGGATGTACTCATATTTATAATTACTTCTTCCATTACCCATTCTTTATTCCCTTTCCACTCAGTAGACACCTCAGCTGGTCCTTGTTCTTTGTCTGCTGGGGTGACCCAAACCTTCATCCCTGAAGGGTCTGGCTATTGGTAGTCCCTGGGATTGGGTTGTTGTAGTTTTCCATTGATTTTAATCACAGAGCATGATAGCAGTAATAAGACACATCCTAGGGGTTCTCCTGTATTCTAAGCAAGCTCTTCTTTAACCTCCATTGGATAGTTGCAGTCCTATTTCACCTGTAATAATCAGAATCATTCATCCCAGACAATACAGTAATTTTCTTTTTTTGCCTGTTGATTCAGAGGCATGAGGAGCCCAAAGTTGCCGGGTATCTGTCTTTATTTCTAATTTGGTGGAATCATTGTTGTATCTCTTGGCGGAAGCACCCCTTTTAAAACTAAGACATATAGACAAACTGAGCTTAAAGTTGCAAAAATTTTTTGGAGGAAGCAAAATTTTTCTAATAGATCTCTAGGGGACAAAGTGAGTGGTGCCATTTCCATTTCTACACCTTAATTCCTTAACCACTGAATCCTAGCTAGCAGAGAAATAACACCATAGAGTGGATGCTGATTAAACAGGCATGGACAGCCTCTTAGAAAACATTGCCCTAACCTTGCAAGGTCTTGCCACCAGTTGTGCCACACTTGAGACTTCAAAAGGCCTTTCCACCATTCTGTGAATCCAGCTACTTCAAGATGTTGGGGACGTAGTAAGACCAGTGAACTCCTTGAACATGTGTCTGTTTCCATACTTCGTTTACTATGAAGTGCATTTCTTGATTAGAAGCAATGCTGTGTGGAATACAATGATAGTGGATAATGCATTCTGTGCATCCGTGTTTGGCAGTTTTGAGAGAAGCATAGCATGCAAGGAAGGCATACCCTTTTCTGGAGGATGTGTTATTCCAGATAAAACAGATTGATGCCCTTTCATGATGGAAGGGTTCAATGCAATCAACCTGCCACCAGGTTGGAGCCTGATCACCTTGGAAAATGGTGCCATATCAGGGGCTGAGTCTGGGTCTCTGCTGCTAACAGATTGAGCACTCAGCAGTGGTTGTAGCCAGGTCAGCTTTGGTGAGTGGAATTCTGCATATGCTGACTCCATATATACCCTCTATCCCTACCACCATGGTGACCTTGTTCATGAGCCCATTGGGCAAGGACAGGAGTAGCTGGGGAAAGGGGCTGGCTAGTATCCACATAGTGGATCACGCTATCCGTTGTTTATTAAAGTCCTCCTCTGTTGAAGTCATCCTCTGGTAAGAATTCACATGGGACACAAATGTCTTCATGCTTTTCACCCAATTAGAAAGCCTTTCTATACACTACTTCCTCAGACCTCTTTGTCATTCATTTTCTAATCATGTTCTTTTCAACCCATCTAGCCAAACCATTGGGCATAGCACATGAATCAGTATACAAACACACCTCCAGCCATTTCTCTTTCTGAGAAAATGAACAACCAGGTGCACTGCTCAAAGGTTTGCCCGCTGGGAGGATTTCCCTTTGCCACTGCCCTTCAGGGGTTTCTCAGAAAAGGGCTGTCATGCTGCAGCTGTTCGCTTTCAAGTTGTACTTGTGTATCATCATTGGTAAAACCAGGCCTTAGTTTTGTCTTCCTTAGTCACCTAATCATAGAGAAATCCCAAGAGGCCATAACTGTGGGCTGGGAAAGAGAAGGTTATGTGCAGGAGAAGGTAATAGGGCAGTGCTATGAGCATCTGGGCTGCTTCCTCATGTAACTTATATGTGCCTTCAGGGCCTGCTTGAGCCCCCTCTTATTTATACCACTTGTATCTGAAGTGCTGCTGTGCATGCTCAAGTTTGTGGCTTGGTAGGTCAGACATGAACCTAGTTCATGATGGACAACTGAACTCTCATGGTAACTTGGTGGCTCATAGTTAAACTTTCAGTCTCTACTAAGTCCCAGTAGCAGGCCAAAAGCCATTTCACAAAAAGAGAGCAGTTATCTACATAGGATGGCATGGCTTTGCTCTAAAATCCTAAAAGTCTGCACTGTGATTCTCCTATACAAATCTGAGAAAGATTCCATACAGCATTCCTATTTGCCACTGAGACTTCTAGCACCATGAATCTGCTGGATCATTTAGCCCATGTGGCAGAGCAGCTTGCACAGCAGTGCAGACCTCTTGCAGCACCTCCTCTTGTTCTGGTCCCCCCTCAAAACTAACAGCATTTTGGGTCTCTCAGTAAATGGGCAGGGGTAGAACACCCAAATGAGAAATATGTTGTCTCTATCCAAAGAGGCCAACTAGGTATTGTGCCTCTTTTTTTGGTTGTATGAAGGGCCATATGTAATAGCTTATCCTTCACTGTAGAAGAGATATTCTGACTTGCTCAATACTACTGGATGCCTAGAATTTTTACTAAGATGGAAGATCCCTGAATTTTGTTGGATTTATTTCCCACTCTCTGACATGTAACTATGCAATAAGTCTAGAGTAGTTGTGCTTTCTTGCTTACTAGGTCTAATCAGTGTGGTGCCATTGATATAGCCAGTGTGAGGTCTTACAGAAGGGAAAGATGATCAAGGACCCTGCAGACTAGTTAAGACTGAGGGCTGGAAAATTGATATACCACTGAGGTAGGACTGTGAAGGTGTATTGCTGACCTTGCCAGCTGAAAGCAAACTGTTTCCTGTGACCCTTACTAATAGAAATTGAGAAAAAAGGTATTTGCCAGATCTGCGTACCAGGTGCTAGGGGATGTGTTGATTTGCTCAAGTAATGATACTACATCTGGAACAGCAGCTGCGATTGGAGTCTGCACCTGTTAAGTTTAGGATAATCCACTGTCATCCTCCATGACCCATCTATTTTCTGCATAAGCCAAATAGGAGAGTTGAAAGGGTATGTAGTAGGAACTACCACCCCTGAATCCTTATTGTCTTTGATTGTAGGATTAATCTCCGCAATCCCTCCAGGGATGGAGCATTGCTTTTCATTAACTATTTTGCTAGGTAGAGGCAGTTCTAGTGGCCATTCCTTCCATAATATACCTTACTACACAAGTCAGGGAATGATTGTGGGGATTTTACCTGTTACTGGGTGTGTGTGTTCCAATTATGCATTTAGAACTGGGGAAATAATGCATGGGCTTGGAGGCTGTATAGTGGACCTGAGTGAAATCTCCATTCATCACCTGACTTCCATAATCCCATGCTGGTAGACTCAGACTGATAGACTACTAGTGACATTTTGGGTCTCCTGGAATTAATGCCAGTTCTGAGCCAGTGTTGAATAATCCCCAAAATATCTTATCCTTTCCTTTTCTCCAATTCACAGTCACCTGGTCAAAGGTTATAGGTCCCTTTAGGGAAAGCTGGGAGGAAGATTAACCTATCAATTTTTGACAGTAACAGGGTCCTTTCCTAAGGGCATTCCCTACATTCAAGGGGCTCTGGGTCAATAAACACAAGTCTGGGAATTGATTGAGGGGCATGACTCTTTGTTTTGATAAATTAAGTTAGATTTGTTTACTTGACCTAGAACATTTCTGCTTATCCAGATCCAATAAGAATTTAGTAGACTGCCCATCTATTTCATTTCTAGGTACCCCATGAAAAACCAGCCAATGCCATAGATCTCTGTAAGTCAGTATTCTAATTACTGCTTTAACTCTTCCCTTATGGTAACCACACCCACCTTGTCTTTGGTGATTAGATGTTGCCCCATGGCTCCTACCAGTCTAGGATCCTATCTTCCCCATTCTGTTCAAGGATCCAGATTCAGTGGCAGCAGTTCCTGCATTAATATCTGACTTGCATAGAAGAGTGACCACTGAGCTCTTTAGGGATGTTGGAGTGGCTCTTACAAATTTATTCCTCTCAGTCCTGGTGAAATATGTGTCCTCTGGACATTAGCTGGGTTTGCACTGGTAAATCCATTGTAAAATTCCAGTCTCTCTAAGCTTTTTAGATCCCTTCATCTATATTTCAACTTTAGGTAATGTAGGCCACCTTTTGGTTCATGCTTCAGTCAACCACCTGAACAAATTGTTAATCCTTTTTTTAAAAAAATGTTTTATTCTAGTAACATGTATACAAACTAAAAATTTCCCCTTTTAGCCACATTCAAATATGTAGTTCAGTGATGTTAATTATGTTCACAATGTTGTGCCACCATCACCACCATCCATCACAAAAACTTTTCAGTCATTCCAAATAGAAGCTGTTACCTTTCCTTAACTCCCACATTCCCCATGCCCATCCTCAGGTAGCCTGTATTCTAGATTTGACCCTATGAGTTTGCTTATTCTAATTATCACATCTGTGAGATCATATGATATTTCATTTTGCATCTGATTTATTTCACTCAACATGATGTCTTCAGAGTTCATCCATGTTGTCGCATGTATCAGAACTTCATTCCTTTTTAGGGCTGAATAATGTTCCATTGTGTGATATACCACATTTTGTGTAGCCATTCGTTGATTGGTGTAGAGCCCTTTTTAACCCCTCAAACTACAACATTGAATCTAGAATCTGCTTAGTGGGTCCATATCAATAAATTCAAGCTGATCCAACTTTTTTCCTTCCAACATTGTCTCATACCCTCAGTATCCATTCCCACACATATTCCCCTGATTTCTGTCTATATAAATGGGAAAAATCATGTAGTTCTTTCAAAGTATAGTGTACCTCCTTATGGATCCCACTTTGTATCTCACCTTTTGGGCCTGTTGGGACTTTAGTCTAGGTCTGGAAGAAAGGAGGATTGATGGGAGTGGGTCATGAGAAGGATTGAGTGGTGTCTTATAAGCCAACAACTTCAAAGCATTCCATTACACTTTCATCTGGTGAAACAGATAATTCATACAGATGTATGAGAACTGTTTCTTCAGGGAATACAGAAACAGGTTTATCAGATACAGTGGTGTTAATCTCTTCAAGTGGAGATTGTATGACTGATTGCTCAGGGAAGATTGGATTTTAGGTGGTTGATTCCTCAGGGCAGACCTTTACAGGCTTATCTAGCCAAGAAGAATCAGCAGAATTTCGGGTTTCAGTGTCCCCACCATCATCATCAACCCATATGTCTTCATGTTAAATTTATGGTCCCATCCCTTCCTAATCAATGCCCTTACTTTACTAGCAGATTCCTGACAAGATCAGGAATTCAATTTATATTGTAATTCAGCCACTTACTCACACAGTGAGACTCAGTCTGATTTTCAGAAATCTCAAATCTGCAGCTAGAAGAAATGTGTTTCCTTCAGGGAACACGTAGAAGCTTTCATGTCCTTCACATAGGGCTTGAGCTGGGAATTTTAAGCCTTGAGTACATCCTCTTCTTTAATAGGATATATCCAATGTTTTCTGGAACAACCAGCCAACATTATCCTTTTTAACTCCACAAAATTCAGTTATCAAATACACTGTCATGTACCACCAAATATACTGTCGTATAAATTAGAAATTGTCTCACACAACCATAGGAATGAGCAAATCTGAATTCCACAGGGCAGGCCAAAATTTGGGGATTCTAATGAAAGTTTCAATAAGTTCCTCAGGAAAAGCTGGCTGGCAGAAGTAGAGAGAGAAATTCTTTCAGTTGTCCCACTAAGGCCTTCAACTCACTGGATATGAGACTTCTCTCATTGCTGAAGGCAGTCTTCTTCATTGATTTTAAATGTAATCAGCCATAGATGCAATCAACTGACAGATGATTTAATATCCCCCACCCCCACCCCCATAAAAACCTTCACAGTTACAATCAGTCCATTGCTTGCTTGACCTAACAACTGGACACCATAACCTAGCCAGTTTGACACATGAACTGAGCCATCCATCCCACAGGCATTGTGGTAAAAGCTTTCCATTTGTTGTTTCACTTCATCATCATAACAATAGTATGAAAGACCTACTCTCTTACCATTTTAATCTGAAAAAACCTAGGTAGAAAACCACAAACCAAGTCCTGTGGTTTGTAAGTCTCTAACTAGGATTGGAACCTCGAGTCTGTTCCTTCCACTACTCTGCGATAATGCCTTACCAGTGTCCCTGGGTAATATGGTTTGGTGGAAGAGACAGAAACACAAATAAAATATAGTTAATTGTGCCATAAAGGAGGGATGAACAATGGGCTGCAGGAGCAAAGAGGATGGGACATTAGTCTGCCTTGGGGAGTTAGAAGCCTTCACTGCAGAGATGACATTTGAGCTGGGTCATTTAGACTTCTGCCGGGCAGCTGCCTGAGTTCTGCCTTGTTTGAAATAAGCACATTTACAAGAGAATAGTGGAGCACATTCCACTTGATGGATCAGATTGACAGATTGGAAGTAACTCCCTAGAATGATGGCTTTGTTAGGTATTTGTTCTCTTAGAACCCTACCTGCCACTCCCCTTTGGTGAATTGTGGCAAGAAAGCTGTCACATTAACCTGTCACTCAGGATATTTGTGAGAGGGGGAGGGAAGAACAAATTATGAGCAGAGCTAGATATTTTCAGAACAGTCTAAAACCTGGAAAGATTATATTTCAGAGCATTTAAAATGAACACAACAGCCTTTTTAAAGTTGTGCAGAAAGAAAACCTAATAATGAGAGTTAATTAGGTCATGGATATTTTAAAGCTAGACATTCTGATTCTTATCCACCGTAATTATACGAAGCTTTGTTAAGACCAAGATAGGGGGTAAAAACAAGTAAAGGCAGAAATCAATTATAAAACTATACAGAGTTCTTACAGAGATTGCTTAATTGTAAAAATACTTTATCTTTTTCTATACAGTAGGAATTTGTAAGAAGCAGAAACAGACTCAAATCTAACTTGTTTTACCTTTTGTCCCCATTGTCTCACTGTTCCCTTTAAGCATATCTCTTATATTTTGCTATTTCTTTTAATTTGTGTGTGCTAAGTTATTGAAAGGTTTAGAAGACCAAGCCAGGTCTTCCTAAATTAGGGCTGCTAACATTCTCATTTCTGGAAAAATGGTATAACCACAGTTGTTAGAGTTGGCACTCTCCTTCCCTATTCCAGCTCCTGCTTGCCCCACCTCCCTCTAACTAGCCCCTCATTCACCCTCTACTTCCCAAGCTGAAATGGAAAGAACCTGCTTTGTTACTGATGATAATATTTAAGCTCCAAAATTTTAACAGTATTTCAGTTGCAAATAAATGGAAATTGTGTATTCTGTTTAATGTGTTTCAGAAAAACCCTGCTATTTTTTTTCTTTAAATACAAGAAAACAGGCGTGTAATGCCTCATTGAAAAAAGCCTGTAGGAGTGCTTTGTGCAAGTCTTAATTAAGGGCTTTGAAAGACCAAACAAAAGGAAAAAGGAAAATGCTACAGGGTTATTGTTATTCCACTCCATTGGCTCGGCTAGCTGACCATCCATTGGAGCATTTTGTCCATTTTGAAACTGAATGACACTTTTGTTCGTGATTAACAGAGGTGAAAGAAGCCAATTATTGGGCCTGCTTTTTCCATAGAGCAGCTGCTGTTGGATTTAACTGCAGGCAAATATGGCCTTTTACTACCACAAGGATGTTGTGATGACAGTTTATTTTTACAGACCTATGTGGTAGAAAACAAAATCTGTCTGACTCCTGTTATGAATATGCACTGGAATTTACCAAGAAAGGGTGGTTTGAACTCTAGTTGTTCTATCGTTCTCTTTTAAAAAGTTAACATTTTTAAACATATATGTTTATAACATATATATCATATTATGTGTATTTGTATACATACATTTTTAGCAGCTTTTTTTATGTATTGGATTACACCATTAAAGTTATAAGAAGTACATTTGAACATTGCTTCAAACTTAACCAATTTTAATTTTAAGTTAAAATACGCTATATAGCTTGTTAAAGTTGCAGAATAATCATTGGGAAGACTGAGTGATCTTGCCGGAATCTCAAACTATTTTGATATACAGAGTACTTAGGGTGGCAGATGAGTCCCAGAGGCCATCTATACCCATTCAGTTTAGACTACCAGCCTCTCTAGCATTCACTGTAGGAATGTGCTTTGGCAGAGGAGAGCTTCCATTATGCCTTGGTATTAAATGAATGTGTAATAATGGGATGCAGCTTAGGGGTAAGGGTCCAAGGTTGCATCGCTCAGGAACCCCTCCTGTTTGATATGCTGTTAGTCTAGGGGGCAGGATATGGGGCTTGAGGGACTAGAATTCAGCCAATGATTGTTTTCAGTAACACTTTAGACCTTACGGATCTTTTGAGCCATCCTGGTGTAATGGAGAGAGCCTGTCTCCAGCACTTGCTAGGAGTGTCTCCTTGGGGCTTAGCTTTCTGAGCCTCAGTTTACTCTCTACTTGGAGTTAATACCTGTCCTTTTGAGTGTGTTGCAAAGATTAAATGCATTGAGCATGTTATGTGTCTAGCAAAGTGCCAGGCATATAGCAAATGATTGATTAGTCCTGATTCCTTTCTCTTTTATGCAGACTTCTCATAACCAAATCCAAAGCTAAGGGGCAAGAGTCCAGAAACTTTATGGCTTACCCAATTAGTTTTTTTCTTCTTTTTCTAGAAGCAGAGGGTTGAATTTTCAAGGGTACGTGAATGAGAATAAGTGGGCTTTCTCTTCAGCCCACTCCTTTCTTCATTGGCTTAGCTGTATTACTTTAAGAAAGGCAAGTGACTGCCCCAGGCTCAGTTTTCCCTATCTGTAAAAAGGGACACCATCCCAGCACTGCCTGCCTCACAAGGTTGTTGCAGATTGCAAATAATATGAATATAAAAGTGCTTTGTAGAATCCAAGCAATGGTTCTCAACTGTGTCACTTTAATATGCATCCGAATCACCAGGAAAAATGCATAAAACATATTATTAGGCCCCACCCCAGAGTTTCTTATTCAGTAAATCTCAGTGGTGTCTAATAATTTGCATTATCAACAAATTCCCAGGTGACACTAATGCGGCTAGTCCTAAGAGTACACTTTGGGAACCACTGCTTGAAGAGGTACGTGAGATCTTTTAACTTATTACCCTTCCAAACCGTTCCATACAGGTATGTTGACCATACATTTTAGTCAAAAACCAAGAGAAGCCAAGGGTCTTTGTAGGAACAAAGTTACAAATTAATTGAAATTCAGACTCTTCCCGAACATCTTGGATCTGCTGTTGTCCTGTGTGTAAATGTAAACTGTTTCCTCAAGAATTATTTCATGAAAACTTTTGAATTTGGATCAAAGGTCTACTCAGAGTGGTACAGAATCTTTTCTGACAAGGTGCATGGTAATGAGATATCAAAACCAGAAAGACTCTCCTTCTGAAAGGATACAAACAAGTGCCACACGGAAAACCCAAGGTAATGTGAAGATTATTTCTATCAGGTTTCACAGACTGGGGCCGGTAGTAGTTTTCAAAATTAGTTTGAAGAAGTTTTCAAACTAGTTTTCAAAATAGAAGTTTTCAAACTAAGTTTTCAAAATTAGTTTGACATCAGTCATCTGCTGGACAGACAGGTGTGTTTCTTTCATGTTCTCCTTGCTTTTTCTCATCCCTTCACCTCAGGTAAGATGATTTTACCTAAGGGCAAATTAGGAGTGATTATTCATATTAAAAAATCATTCACTGAGGTTGCTTTACAAATGCTCCAGTTTCTTAAGTATAAACTCCCCGCCTGCTTCACGAAAGGGCCAGAGTGCAAGGTGGGAGGGAAGTGGAGCAGCAGACAAAGGTAGACAAGAAATCTTCTGGTATTCAGAGGAGTTGAAGGTGCGACAGAAGTGAAGGCAAACTGGACTTTAAAATGAGGATGGGAAATATATTCAGTTCCCATAATTTATGAAGAACTTCTCTGTTATGAAAATGCCAGATTCTCTCGCAACGTGATTGCTCTACCTCAGCACCATTGAGCTGTTGGGCTATCAGTTATTAATACATAACAAAGTATTTCTTGTGGGGGCTGGCCTGTACATGGTAGAATGTTTAGCAGCATTTCTGTCTTCTATTCACTGGATGCCAATGGCATCTTCCTGTTGTGACAAATAAAAATGTGTCCAGACATTGCCAAATGTCTCCTGGGGGATCAGGTCCACCCCAGCTGAGAGCCACTGCTATCTATGTATTCTTCAGAAGAATGTAAATGCTTAATTCAAGGAAAATAAGATTTTCTTTCTAGATCTGTATCAGTTTTGCTATCCTCTCTTGAGTTTTTAAGATTTTGATGTGTTATGTAAGTAAAATATGTTAGTTATCAGATCCTATTCCTTTGACCACAGGAATTGCAGTGGCCTGAATTCTGGTTTTGACTCTGGTTGTATAGTGTATTAGTTGGGGTTCTACAGAAATACAGAACTGACAGGATATATGTGTGCGTGGATAAATATCAAGAAATTTGTTGTTGGAATCGGTTCATACAGCTGTGAGGGTTGGCAAGTCCAAATTCTGTAGAGCAGGATGCAAGTTGGAAACTTCAGTTTGGGTAAAGGGAATTCCCCAGGAGCGGTTGGTTTACTGTAGCAGAGGGTGAAATTCTTCATTCTGACTTCTGAAATTCCCTAATCTGGCTTTAAGACCTCTGGCTTTAAGACCTCTAGCTGATTGAATGAGGAGACTCCCCTCATTGCTGACAACAACCTCCTTTATTGAGGGTAGCTGCAATTAACTGACATACATGCACTCACATCTATGAAATACCTTCAGAGTAACTATCAGGCCAGTGTTTTTTGGTTTTAAGAGCAGTTTTCTTGAGATATAGTCACATCCCATACTGTCCATCCAATGTGTGTAATCAGTGCCTTTTAGTGTAATCACAGAGTTATGCATTCATCACCACAATAGATTTAGAGCATCTTCATTACTACAAAAGGAAAAATCTCATTTTCCTTAATAGTCACCTCTCAACCCCTGTATCCTTCCCTAGCCCTACATAACCACTAATCTAATTCTGTCTCTAAATTTATTTATCTTTATATTTTACATAAAGGTAATCATATATGTAGTACCATGTATCTGATTTCTTTCACTTAGCATAATTTTTTTTCAGGGCTCATTATTTAGAAAATACTTTATTAGTTTCTGTAATCATACTCATGTACATAGGACCTTATATATTTAATGCAATGTGTTACCCCTGTACAAATGGAAAAAAATTAAGTTTACCATTTCTAGACCAATATGGCTATTAATTTCTGCACAATGTGAAGTCAACATGGTACAAGTGGGATAGTTTTCCAAGTTGACAGCATAGCTAAAGTTTCCAAGAATACAAACTATATATATATATAAAACCATATATATATATAAACTATATATATATAAAGACCAATAGCAGTATGTTATGCATCAATAACAGAAACAGCTTTTCCATGTTTTTGCAATCATCTGAACAAAATTATGGACATCCAGCATGTTCCATTAAAAAAAAAAAGTAAAAACAAAAATCCCAGAAAACAGCAAGTTCTGTTACTGTTATGGTACCTGGCATATTTTGTGTGTGTGTGGCATATTTTTTATTAGCTTCTCAAACATCATCTGGAAAGGAAGTGTTCTAGAATAACATCCACAATGCTTTTTAAAAATTATTACTGTTTTACTTTTTTAATTAGAGAAGTTGTGCAGAAAAGTCATGCAAAAAATACAGCATTGCCATATGCCGTCTATTTTTAACACACTGCATTTGTGTGGCACCTTTGTTACAGTTGCTGAAAGAGTATTAAAATATTACTGTTAAATATAGTCCATAGTTTGCATTAGGTCTATTTTTCCTGTATACCACCTTATTATTAACACCTTGCACTAGTGTCTTACATTTGTTATAATTTTTGAAAGAACAGTCTTATATTTGTACTATTAACTACAGTCCATCATCTACAACAGGGTTCGTTATGTTAGTCCCATATATTATCTTCTATCATCTCTTCTAATAACATACATAACCCAAAACTTCCCCTTTCAACCACATTCATCAGCATAATTCTGTGCTGTTAATTACCCTCAACACAATAATGTACTAGAATCACTACTGTCCATTTCCAAACATTTTCAATCAACCTAAATAGAAATACTACACAAATTAAACATGAGTTTGCCTTTCTCTACCCTCATTCTAACCCTTGATAACCTGTATCCTAGATTCTGATTCTGTGAGTTTGCTTATTATAATTAGTACATATCAGTGAGCTCAATTGTCCTTTTGTGGCTGGATTATTTCATTCAGCATACTCTTCTCAGAGTTCACTCATGTTGTCACATGCATCAGGACTTCATTCCTTCTTACACTGAATAATATTCCATCATAAGGATATACCATATTTTATTTATCCATTCATCAGTTGATGGTACTTGGATTCTTTTGGCAATTGTGAATAATGTCACTATGAACACTGGTGTGAAAATGTCTGTTTCTGTCCCTTCTTTTCAGTTCTTCTGGGTGTATACTAGCAGTGGGGATTGCTGGATTTTATGGCAGTTCCATACTTAACTTGCTGAGGAATTGACAAACTGTCTTCCACAGTGGCTAGACCGTTTTACATTCCTACCAACAGTGAATGAGTTTTCATATTTCTCCACATCCTCTCCAACACTTGTAGTTTTCTGTTGTTTTTAAATAATGGCCATTCTAGTAGGTGTGAAGTGACATTTCATTGTGGTTTTGATTTGCATTTCCCTAAATGCTAGTGATGTTAAGCATCTTTTCATATGCATTTTAGCCATTTGTATTTCCTCTTGGAAAAATGTTTATACAAGTATTTAACCCATTTTTTTTATTGTGTTGTCTTTTTATTGTTGAGTTGTAGGACTTCCGAATGTATATTCTTGATATTAAAGGATACATAGTTTCCAAATATTTTCTTCCTTTGAGTAGGTTGCCTTTTCACTTTCCTGACAAAGTCCTTTGAAGCATAAAAGTCTTCAATTGTGTGGAAGTCCTATTTATCTCTTTCTTATTTCATCGCTTGTGCTTTGGGTGTAATGTCTTGTTGACTACCGTAAGATCTTGAAGATGCTTCCCTACATTTTCTTCTTGGACTTTATGGTCCTGCTACTTATATTTAGGTCTTTAATCCATTTTGAGTTAACTTTTGTGTATGGTGTGAGATGGAGTCCTCTTTCATTCTTTTACATATGGATATCCAGTTCTCCCAGCACCATTTGTTGAAAAGAATATTCTGTCCTAGTTGAGTGGATTTGGTAGCTTTGTTGAATGTCATTTGGCCATATTAAGGGTCTATTTCTGAACTCTCGATCTGCTTTCACTGGTGAATATATCAATCCTTATGCCAATACTAGACTGGGATTTTTTTAAACATTTTTTATTGTGAAATATATATTCAAAGAAGCAATAAATTTCAAGTACATTGTAACATGTAGCTATAGAACAGATTTCAAAGTTTGGAATAGGTTGCAGTTCTACAATTTCAAGTTTCTCTTTCTAGCTGCTCCAAGACACTGGAGATTAAAAGAACTATTGATATAATGATTCAGCAGTCATATTCACTTGCTAAATCCTAACTTCTCTGTTATAACTTCTCTTTCTCCTTTGATCCTTCTCCTAATCCTTAGGGATATTTGGGCTATGCCCATTCTAACTTTTTCATGTTGGAAAATGCTGTCAATCATGTGGGATGGGGAGATGGAACTAGTTGATGTTCCTAAAGAGGCTGTCCCTCCAGGTTTCGATACTTATATGGCCTAGGAGCCATCTGGAGGTTGTAGATTTCTGGAAAATAATCTTACTGCATAAAACTTCTGTAGAATCTCAGAGCCATAGGTATTCTTTAAGGTTGACAGGAATGGTTTCGGTTGGGTTTGGCAAAACATGGTGGTTAACAATATCTAGCTGAAGTTTGCATAAAAGTAGCCTCCAGAATAGCCTCTTGATTCTATTTCAACTCTCCTAGCCACTAATACCTTATTTTGTTAAATTTCTTTCCCCGTTTTTGGTCAAGAAGGCATTGTCGACCCCATGGTGCCAGGAGTCATGTCCAATGTTGCCACGGAGACTCTCACAGGTAGCAGGGAAGGTAATGATTTTTCTTGCAGAATTGGGCTTAGAGAGAGGCCACATCTGAGCAACAAAAGAGATTTCTGAAAGTAACTCTTAGGCATAACTATAGATAGGCTTAGCTTTTTGGCTACAGAAATAAGCTTCTTAAGAGCAAGCCTCAAGATCAAGGGCTTAACCTATTGACTTGGGAGTCTTCAATGTTTGGGAGAGTATCAGAGGTTTCCCCAGTGATAAAGTTTAATAGTTCCATATTTTTTCTCCAGTCCCTCAAGGGACTTTGCCAATACTTTTTAATTATCTACCCAACATAACTCTGGGATATATCCAGGTTTTACATTAAGATACACAGAATTACAAGCCCTCATTTCCGTTCTGGGCTCCATGTGCTTAGGTTGTTTAAGTGAACTATCTAGACGGGTTGAGTTAGATCATATGTGTTCTAGTTTGCTAGCTGCTGGAATGCAATATATATACCAGAAATGGAATGGCTTTTAAAAAGGGGAATTTAATAAGTTGATAGTTTACAGTTCTAAGGCCAAGATAATGTCCCAATTAAAGGAAGTCTATAGAAATGTACAATCAAAGGCATCCATGGAAAGATACCTTGGTTCAAGAAGGCTGATGATGTTCAGGGTTTCTCTCAAGTGAGAAGGCACATGTTAAACATAGTCAGGGCTTCTTTCTCTCCCAGCTGGAAGGGCACATGGCGAACACGGCATCATCTGCTAGCTTTCTCTCCTGGCTTCCTGTTTCATGAAACTCCCTGGGAGGCATTTTCCTTTTTCATCTCCAAAGCACTGTCTGGTGGGCTCTCTTTTCATGGTGCTGCAGCATTCTCTGTTCTCTCTGAATCTCTTTCATTCTCTTTTATAGGACTCCAGAAACTAATCAAGACCCACCCAAATGGGTGGAGACATGCCTCTACCTAATCCAGTTTAACAACCACTCTTGATTAAATCACACCCCCAGGGAAATGACCTAATCACAGTTTCAAACATACAATGCTGAAAAGGGATTAGAAGAAACGACTGCCCTTTCAAAATGGGATTAGGATTAAAACATGGCTTTTCTAGGATACATACATCATTTCAAGCCAGCACAATATGCTACAGAAAAATTAGGTTTTGGACAAAATAAACCTCTCTTCCTTTGGTCTCATACAGTAGGTGAAGTTCTAAAATACAGACAATATCATCTTTACTCTGTATTCTGATTTACCTTAGTCCTGACCAGATTGGCTTCATTCTTATTGCTAATTGAAGCCTGATCTCTTCTTTGGTTTCTTTAACAGTTGTTATATGTAGCAATGCTGACTTTCAGAGCTGCAGAGCTCCAACTCGAGTCTTGGGTATCACATAGATACCCAAAATTCCATGGAGATATGAGGTTATATGTTTATAGCACAGCATTTCAAAATCTAGAAATAATATTTACAGCTCTGGACTAAATGTGATTGCTTTAAGAGCTTACAATCTGGGCCCAGTTTTCTTATAAGTATTTTTTTCAAAAAACCATGCAATATTTGTTCTTTTGTTTCTAGCTTATTTTGCACCACATAATGTCCTCAAGGTTCATTCACCTTATTGCATACCTCACGACTTCATTCCTTTCTTCATATTCCCTCATATGTATACACCATAGTTCAGCATTCTGTTTTTCAGTTAACGTATCCTTCAGACACTTCCATCCATTGGGCATCATGTATAATGTCTAAAGTCGACAATTTTCATTGCTCCAAAGAGAAAAATAACCGATAAACATATTCTCACCAACTAGAAAATCCAAACCTCCCCTTACCTCTTGTCCTTCCTCCCAATTATTTACCCCCAGTATTGCAGTGGTACTGCTGATGTCTTCCTGTTAATAGACCATAGCATGCAATAGTATTTTCCCCTCTATACTCCTCTATTATTGATTCTTTGTACAAAATCCATACCTTTAAAGTAGTTCATACAAGAATTTGTTTATGTTTGCAGTGTTAATTGGTGAGATACATGGCTCTATAAATCCCTTTCAATCATATTCAACTTCAATATGGCAATATGACTTACAGCCCCCCTAACGAGCTGCCTTCACTTCTGTCCATTTCCTTACATTTAAGTTCATCCTCATTTGTTAACAGTTCACCCATCTCTAGCTTCTGTGTATTTCTAGATGCCCTGTATTCTACATTTTAAGACTCTGAGTTTACCTTTACCAAGGTCATAATAGCAAAATCGTACAGTATCTATCCTTTTGTGTTTGGCTTATTTTACTCAGCATTATTTCCCCAAGGGTCATCCATGTTGTCAAATGCTTCAGGACCTCATTTTGTTTTACTGTGCAACATAATATTCAATTGTAGGTATATACCACATTTTATTCATCCACTTGTCTATGGGCACTTCAATTGTTTCCATCTTTGACAACTGCAAATAATACTACTATGAACATTGGTGTGCAAATGTCTGTTTGTGTCACTGCTTTCAGCTCTTCTGGGTATAAATTGAGTAGTGGTATTGCCAGATCATAGGACAACTTGATATTTAGTTTTCTAAGGTACTGCCAAACTGTCTTCCTCAGTGGCTGTACATTATAAATTCCTACCAGCAGTGAATAAGTGTTCCAGTTTCTCTACATCCTCTCCAGCATTTCTAGTTTCCTATTTGTTTAATAATATCCATTCTTATAGATATGAGGTGATATCTCATGGTCTTGACCTGCATTCCCCTTATAGCTAATGAAAACGAGAATCTCTTCATTTTAGCCATTTGTATTTGTTCTTCCAAAAAATGTTTATTCATATTGTTAGCCCATTTTATAATTGGATTTTTTGTTCTTTTGTTGTTGAGTTGTATGATTTCTTATGTATACAAGATATCAAAGTTTTCTCTGATACATAATTTCAAAATATTTTTTGACTTAGGTGGCTGCCTCTTCCCATTTTTAATGAAGTCTCCTAGTTCACTTATTCTTTCTTCTTCCTTTTACAATCTGCTGTTGTGGGTCTCTAGTACATTTTTAATTTTGTGGACAGTATTAGTCATCTGTGTGATATCTACTGTTTTTCTATTTATGCTTTCAAATTCTTCTTTATGCTATTCTGTGTTTTCTTGATATCCTTTATGTCATTAGCCAACCCATTGAGTTTATTTATGAGATTTGTAAGAACATCTTTGATAAGTTGTTCCAAAATCTGTGTCTCCTCTGGTGTTTTAATTTGGTCATTTGGCTAGGCCATGTCTGCCTGCATCTTCATATGCTTTGTTTTCTGTTGGCTTGAGACATTTGATTATCTTTTTTTTTTTCAGCATTAAACAGCATTTTAATTAAAAGAACCTTTGCTACAAATGAAAACAAATTTGCATAAATTTCTAACATTGCAGAGTAAGATATGAGGTAGTCTAAAGAATTAAACTGTGGATTCTTCTAGTATAGACTTAAGCCCCAAGTGTAGCCTAAAGCTATTTCAGTATTGAAGTGGACATTTTAATGAATGGTGTTTATGAAATATAGGAAACACTGGATATGTTTCTAATTTTTCACACCGAAACATCTATTTACAATCACTTGTTAAGAAACCTGGAAAACAATAGCAATTATGGAGAACCTGACAATTAGAGCAAATCTGTACGTGACTATTAGCATTTGATTATCTTGATAGGGTTACTTTGAAAATTGATTTCCCTTGCTTGCCTGAGGTTTTGTATCTGCTTGTTGTTTGCATTGGAGGTCTCCTTTTACACTTGGTTTGTTAGTAATTCATTGACAAATCAATGCCTGGACATCATGCAGGGGATGCAGTTCTACTTGAGTATCTGTTTGAAGCTAGAAAGATAGGCAGTTTGCTAGACTGCACTTTTCATTTCTTCCCAGCAGATGGTGCACTTGGGCCTCCTCTTCCCTTCCGTCTTGCCCCTCCCTGTCTGTGCCAGCTGGGTAAGCTGGATAGTGCTGTCCCAATAATTTTTCTGTCACTTCTGTTTCCATGAGGTGGGGGTAGACTCAGCCTATCCTACTCTGTCATTTTCCCAGAGGTCCACTATGCTGTTTTGACCACTGTAGCTTTGTAATATGCTTTATGTTCAGGAAATGTGAATCTTTCAACTTCATTCTACTTTGCTAAGTTGTGTTTGGTTATTTGGGGCTCCTTACACTTCAGGTAAATTTGATAATTGGCTTTTCCATCTCTGCAAAGTGTACTTTTGGAATTTTCATTGGGATTTCATTGAATCTGTCAATAAGTTTGGGTAGAATTGATATCTTAATGACATTTAGTCTTCCAACCCATGAACATGGAATGTCTTTTAATTTATTTAGGTCTTCATTGATTTCCTTTAGCAATGTTTTGATTTTTTTTTTTTTTAATATATAAGTAAGTCCTTTGCATTCTTGGTTAAATTTATTCCTAGATATTTGATTATTTTAGTTCCTACTGTAAATGGATTTTTTGCTTGATTTCCTCCTCAGATGGCTCCTTATAGTATATAAAAACAGTGCTTATTTATGCCTGTTGATCTTGTATGCTGCCATTTTGCTGAACTTGTTTATTAGCTCTAGTAGCTTTGTTGAGATTTTTCAGAACTTTATATATATAGGATCATGTCATCAGCAAATAGTGAATGTTTTACTTCTTTTCCAATTTGGATACCTTTTATGTCTTTTTCTTTCCTAACTGCTCTAGTTAGAACTTCTGGTACAATGTTGAATAACAGTGGTGACAATGAGTATCCTTGTCTTGTTTTTCAGATCTGAGGGAAAATTTTCAGTCTTTCATCATTAAGTGTGGTGCTAGCTGTATGCCTTTTATCATATTGAGGATGTTTCCTTCTATTCCTATCTTTCAAAACGCTTTTACCAAGATAGGATACTGGATTTTGTCAAATGCTTTTTCTGCATCTGTTGAGATGGTTATGTGTTTTTTCCCCTTTGATTTGTTAATGTGGTATATTACATTAATTTATTTTATTTCACCTTTGCATACATGAAATAAAACACACTTGATCATGGTGTATAATTATTTTAATGTGCTATTGGATTTGATTTGGAACTACTTTGTTGAAGAATTTTGCATCAGTATTCATTAATGAAATTGGTCTGTAATTTTCTTGTTGTATCTTTATCTGGTTTTGCTATTGGCGTAATGTTGGCTTCATGGAATGAGTTAGGTAATATTCCCTCCTCTTCATTTTTTGGAAGAGATTGAGCAGGACTGATATTAATTCTTCTTGGAATGATTGGTAGAATTCACTTGTGAAGCCACCACCTGATCCTGGTCTTGTCTTTGCTTGGATATTTTTGATGACTAGTTTAATCTCTATTAGTACCTGGTCTTTTGAGGTCTTTTTCTTCTAGATCAGTGTAGGCTGTTTGTGTGTTTTTAGGAATTTGTCCATTTCATCTGTGTTGTTTACTCTGTTGGGATATAAACAGTATGCATAGTATGAGCCCTTTAGAAATTATTCATAGCTAATTTTTTTTTTCACATGAGCAGGCACCAGTATCTTTTTTTTTTTTTTTTTTTTTTTTTTTGATGTTCATGGTACCCTTTTATGCTCCTATTTATTTCTGTTTGGCCAGAAGTAATGTTCCCTCCCCTACACCCCTACTTCTCATTTTATTAATTTGTATCTTCTCTTTTCTGTCAGTCTAGCTAAGAGTTTGCCAATTTTATTGATCCTCTCATAGAACCAACTTTTGGTTTTGTTAATTCTCTCTCTCAAGTTTTTTGTTGTTGTTGTTCCTAGTTTTATTTATTTTGATCTAATCTTTGTTATTTCTTTCCTTTTGCTTGCTTTGTGATTATTTTGCTGTTCTTTTTCTAGTACCTTCAGCTGTGCCATTAGGTGTTTGATTTTAGCCCTTTCTTCTTTTTTAATGTAGGCATTTAGGGACATAAATTTCCTTCTCTGCACTTCTTTCCCTGTCTCCTACAAGTTTTGATATGTTGTGTTCTTGTTTTCATTTGTCTCAAGATATTTACTGATTTCTTTTGCAACTTCTCCTTTGACCCCCTTATTGTTTAAGAGTGTGTTGTTTAACCTCCATATGTGAATTTTCCAGTTCTCGCCTTGTTATTAACATACAGCTTCATTTCATTATGGTCAGCAAAAGTCCTCTGTGTAATGTAATCTCAGTCTTTTAAAATTTATTGAGGCTTATTTTGTAAACCAACATGTGGTCTGTCCTGGAGTATGATCCATGAGCACTTGAGAAGAATGCATATCCTTTTGTTTTGACCTGCAGTGTTCTATATTTGTCTGTTACATGTACTTCATTTATCATACTGTTCATGTTTTCTGTTTCTTTATTGATCTTCCAGCTATTGGTGAGAGTGACTTATTGAAGTCCCCAAGAATTATTGTAGAGACTTTTATTTCTCCCTTCAGTTTTTTTTTACACCTCTCCCTTCAGTTTTATCAGTATTTGACATGGGGCACCCTGGTTAGGTGCATAAATATTTATGACTGTTATTTTTTCTTGGTGGAGTTCCCCTTTTATTAATATACAGTGTCCTTCTTGTCTTATAACCATTTTACATTTAAAGTCTATTTTTCCCCATATTGGTATAGCTATCCCATATCTTTTTCAGTTACTGATTGGGGGGATTATCTCTTTCCAAACTTTCACCTTCAGCCTATTGTGGCCTTGAATATAAGGTGAGTCTCTTGTAGACAGCATATAGATGGATCATGTATATATATTTTTTAACATGGGCGGTCACAGGGAATAGAACCTGGGTCTCCAGCATGGCAGGTGAGAACTCTGCAACTGAGCTACTGTGGCCCTGGATCATAGTTTTTTAAATCCATTCTGCCAGTCTATGTCTTTTGATTGGGGAGTTTAATCCATTAGCATTCAGTGTTATTACTATAAAGGCAGTACTTACTTCAACCATTTTAAAAATATATTTTATATCTTATTTTGCCTCTCTTCTTACCCATTTAGTTATCATTATCAATAATCTTCATTTCTATACTTTCCTCTAAGCCTCTTCTGTCTTTTCCTTTCAGCCTGCAGAGTTCACTTTAGTATTTCTTGTAGGACTATTCTCTTTTTGATGAACTCTCTCAGTTTGTCTTTATCTGTAAATATTTTAAATGCTCCCTCATTTTTGAAGGATAGTTTTGCAAGATAGAGAATTCTTGGTTGGAAGTTTTTTCTCAAAGTACTTTAAATATGTCATACCACTGCCTTTTTACCTCCGTGGTTACTGATGAAAAATTGGTGCTTAATCTTATTAATGTTCCTTTGTATGTGACATATCGCTTTTCTCTTGGTGCTTTCAGGATTCTCTCTTTATCTCTGGCATTTGACCTTATGATTAATATGTGTCTTGGAGTAGGTCTATTAGGTTTTATTCTATTTGGAGCATGTTGTATTTCTTGGAGATGTAAGTCTGTGTCTTTCATAAGAGTTGAGGAGTTTGGAGCTATTATTTCCTCAGATATTCTCTCTGTTTCCTTTCCCTTCTCTTCTCCTTCCTGGATGTAAATGATGAATATTTTTGCATGCTTCATGCTGTCACACAAATCTCTGAGACCGTGCTCATTTTTTTCCCATGCTTTTCTCCTTTCTGTGAGATTTCAGTTATCCTTTCTTGTAGTTCTCTTAATCTTTTTTCCTGCTTGTTCAGATCTAGCTTGTTTTAAATCTCTTCTAGTATGCCTTTCTTTCCCATAAGTTCTGTTATTTTTCTGTTCTTACTTTCAAATTCTTCTTTATGGTCAGTAGTATCTTCTTAATGTCCTTTATTTCTTTAGCCATATTTTCTTTCATCCTATTGAAATGATTTATAAGATTTGTTTGAATATTTCCAAATTCTCTGTCTTTTACAAAGTTTTAATTTATTAAATTGGGCCATATCTTCCTATTTCTTAGTAATTTTTTGCTAATATCTAGGCATCTGATTATCATAATGAGTTTCGCTGACATTCAGCTTCTCTCTCGCCTAGGGTTTTACTGTTGATTGGATTTGAGTTGAGGCTTTTCATTGATCCTTGGTTGAACTTATTCTACACCTTTAGAATTGCCTGTGTTTGTCTGATCTGACTGATTGATTTTCTTCAGCACTTCTTCTGATTCTTGCCCTGTGTATGTAGTAGAATTTTTAAAATTGCACTATCTTAAGTGTTTCATCCCTGGGAGAAAGCTTCCTTTCTTCTGTTCTTTCCCTGGGAATTGTGATTTGTCTGTTTATTTTTGTTTGCCTCTATAATTTTTTTTACTCTGCTTTCATTGCCTCTAGCTGCTTTTGGAAAGCAAATTCTGTCACCCCTGAGAGGACATTCCCAAGTCTATTTCCCAGCCAAAACAGCCAAGTATCCATGAAGGGGTGCAGACCATTTTTAAAGAGCCACAGAGAAATAGATGTCCCCTTTTTAGTTTAAGGTGTATTAGAGAGGCTAGAGGGAAGTACTTCAAACTGTAGAGCTGTGTTCCAGTAGCCGTGTTTCTTGAACATGATTGTATAATAATATAGCTTTCTCAGTGTGACTGTGTGATTGTGAAAACTTTGTGTCTAGTGCTCCTTTTATCTACATATGGACAGATGAGTAAAAATATGGATAAAAAAATAAATAATAGAGGGAAAAGAAAAAAGAAGCAAAATATCACCCATTCAAGAACAGTGCACTGCTAACAAATGTACATGCAGATAAAATTAGCTACGAAGAAGTTCTTGCCTGACATGCTGGACACCCAGGTACAATTCCTGGTGCCTGCCCACGTGAAGAAAAAAAAAATTAGCTATGAATAATTTCTAAAGGGCTCATACTATGCATTACTGTTTATATCCTATGTTTTAGATTCCTTTCAATTTTTCAGTTTTGTAAAGAATGCTGTGATCTTACTTTTACCCATTTTTTAATACTTATCTGGAAAAAAAAGAAAGAGCCACAGGGAGGGTCAGGAAAGACACCCAGAAGACTTTTTGACAGCTCCTCAAAGTTGTGCTTTCTTCAGGCTGGTGCTTTTTTTGACCAAGCGTCTGGATGCTATAGCACAGCCTAGGTGACACACTGAATTTTTCAACCATGACATGTGGCTCTGAATAAAGACAATATCTCATTTTGGGCCTCAGATTTAACATACCAGTGCAAGTTCTTGTGGGATGGAGAGTGCTTGAGCTAAATCATCTCTGTGGCCTTTTTTTTTTTGCACTATACGTATTTGTGTATGTGTACATGTATGTAAGTGTATTTGTGGTTCCAATTCTTTAGAAGAAATTTAAAGACCTTGAAGAAGAACCACTTTTTCTTCCTGCCTTGTACAAGTGTTAGGACAGATCTCATTCCTGTTCTTGCAGGAAATATCTGGCCAGGTGGCATTCAGTTTAAATAATCACTCTTTCAAGTTTTAACTCATTGTTTATTTATAAAGCACTTTGGAAAAATGCACTATACAGCAGTGCATCAGTTTTAATGATTGCTTCTAGGTACTACTTTTAAAACTTTTCAACACTAGAAAATAGCATCATGTCATTGGTTTCTCCACTGTGCAGGGATAATTATGATTTATCTTCAAAATAGCAATTAAAAAAAAAACTGGCTGAAAAGTAGGGTTCCCCAGCTATTTTTAAGGAAGAAATTACTAAGATGCAAAATAAGTTTTAAAATAAAAGCGAGTGTGTGTATATTTGGATGAACTTACACGTTTACTTGGTTGTCCTGGCTCAGCCACAGAAGTGGCAGTTTGCATTCTGAGCCAAGCTTGTTAGCTCTGGTATCCCTCGAGTCTTAGACCCATCCCAACTTGTATAGCTCCCAACTTGTATAGATTATGTTGCTATCTAAATGTTGGGTAGAAACAACAGGAGAACCAAAATAAAAGGGGGTGGGGAGGGTGCATGGGTGGTTCAGTGGGAGAATTCTTGCCTTCCATGCAGGAGACCTGGGTTCAATTCCAAGACCCTGTGCTCTCCTCTAAAAATGGGGATGCTGGTGTTTATTTGAGATGCTAGCTAGTAACCAAACAGGCAAATGCAATACTCAGCTTTTATTGTCCACCTTTCCTGCTTTCAGTGCAAAGATTGGCTGAGGTATAGTCAAATGACAGGCTCATCTATCATACAGATATAGGATTTGCAAGCATAGATATTTAGGTCTGGAGTTACTTGTAGGGGTGTGATAGTAACATGATAACATTATGAACAAACAATATTAGGTTAACACTGTGACAAGGGCAAGTGGTCTTCGTAGTGATTTTCATTACCTTGTCATAAACTATAATTATGAAAATTGTAGGGCTCTTAGAAAACATCTTTACTGCAATCATGATTTATTTTCCTGAGATTTTCTTCTTTTTTTTTTTCTCTCCACACGCTTGATGAAAAACTATAGTGGAAAAACAGAAATATAGGCTTTATATGATAAGTGGCTTCCCTTTCTGCAAAACCAAACCAAGTTTCCATTATAATAGGATAAATTTTCTGGGTAAACGAGTGGTTATAAAGCATTACTTAAAATCATTTGTTAGTTTATGTGATGTCTGAGACTCAGAGAGCAGTGGAGCTGTGAAAGTCAGCATTACCGCCATACAGGAACTGTTTAAAAAAGTTGAAGAAGGGATCAGACTTCAACTAGAGATATGAAGGGAGTTGATCTGGATAGGATTAAAGTGTATCAGAATACAGGGTAAAGGATGATATTGTTCATATTTTAAAACTTCAATTTCTGTGAGAGACTAAAGGGAGAGATATTTATTGGGTACAAAATTTATATTTTGGTGGTGCATTTCCTAATTTAACTTGTATGATCCCTTTAGTTGAATCTCATACATACATGGAATCTTGAATAGGGCATGAGATTTTGTTGGTTTTTCCAGATTAGTGTGATACCCTGAAAAATCCCAGAGTAATTTGGACAGTGAATAAAGAAGTATTTGCAAAGTCCCCTTGGGGGAATGGGGAGAAAGGAGGAAATATTCAATTTCTCCATTTGGAGAATTTCTGATATTCTTGCAAGCAGTGGGGATAACCATATCAATAGGCTGGGCCCTCAAACTTGGGGTTCACCCCTATGAAACTTATTCCTACAAAGGTTAGGCTAAATCTACTTAAAATTCAGCTGAAGAGTCACCCCCCAGAGAACCCTTTTTGTTGCTCAGATGTGGCCACTCTCTCTAAGCTGGCTCGGCAGGTGAACTCATTACCCTCTCCCCTACATGGGACATGCCTCCCAGGGGTGTAAATCTCCTGGGGATGAGCTGGGACCTAGCATCATGTGAAAGCCTTCTTGATTGATCAAAAGGGGGAAAATAGAAATAAGACAAAATTAAGTTTCAGTGACTGAGAGATTTCAAATACAATCGAGACGTTATCCTGGAGATTGTTACTCTTATGCATTATTTGATATCCCTTTTTAGTTTATAGTGTATTGGAGTGGGTTGAGGGAAGTACCTGAAACACTTGAGCTGTGTTCGAGTGGCCTTGATTCCTGAAGACGATTGTATAAAGATATAAGGTTTACAATGTGACTATATGATTGTGAAAACCCTGTGTCTGATGCTTTTGTCCAGGGTATGGACAGATGAATTAAAAAAATGGATAAAAAATAAATAATAGGAGGGGAACAAAGGGTAAAATAAATTGGGAAATATGCAACTACTAGTGGTCAATGAGAGGGAGGGACAAAGAGTATGGTATGTTTGGGTTTTTGCTTTTTTCTTTTTATTTCTTTTTCTGGAGTGATGCAAATGTTCAAAAAATGAGCATGGATGAATATGCAACTATGTTACGATATTATAAGCTATTGATTGTATATGGAATGCATGTGTGTGAAATTTTCTCAATAGAAATATTTAAAAACAAAAAAAGTTGTTTGTAAGTGACAGTTTCTTTAAGCATTATATTGTAGTCATTAGAGAGACAGGGTTTTGGAGCCAGGCTGTCTGGGTATTTAAGTTCTGGTTCAACATCTCTGCTATTTTGAACAAATTATTTCATTTATGTTTGCCTCCATTTCTAGTTCTGTAAAATGGATGTAACAATGGTACCTGCCTACCTTTAAGGATTATTGTGAGGATAAAGATGTACCTAGAAGCATGATTAAAACCAACTTATTTCCATTTGCCACAGTTGGTAAGGGAGAGTAAATGATGAATGGATGCCAGTCTTTTTTATTATTGTAAGCAGTAATGATTAGTGGAAGTGGCACTTGGTCAGGTAAATATTTTTTTCAAAAGATAATGGTGTTATGAAAATTTGACCCTTTTATCAAAACGAAGTCTGTATCTAGTTGTCACTTCAAAATCTCTGAACTTTAAAATTATTAGGAGTCAGAAAGATACTCTGCTGTAGTGGTTGTGTTTCCCTGCTGCCTGGATGACTAATTGCATGGTGAAATATGAAAAGAAGGGATAATGTCATGATTTTAAAAATAAATCTATTTTTAGTCATTTTAAGGCACTGTCTTTTATTCTAAGATTATGCCCTTTTGACTTTTTTTTGGTGTTAAATGACCTTTTTAAAAAGTAAATTGATGGAGTTGTTTTTAAAACATTCTCACATGTCAAAATAAAAGGTTGAGGGCAGGCAACAGTGGCTCAGTGGCAGAGTTCTTGCCTACCATGCCAGAGACCCGGGTTGGATTTCCGGTGCCTGCGCATGTAAAAATAAATGAAAGGTTGATAACCCCATGTTAGGCCCATCTCCCCCAACCGTGTGGAATTTTGGGGGTCAGGGCATGAATAGTGTATTAATTTAAGATATCAGAATTCTGGGAGTCCCTGCCATGCTAGTGTCTCTGAAAGATGGAAAGAGATATCTTCTCTTGTCAACACGAGAGCTCTTCTGAGTTCTCCCTTCAGTCTCATCTTCTCCAGAACAGATAACCCCTCCTCTTTTTCAGTTGCTCTCTTAGTTAAGAGTATTGAGATCCCTTACAATCCTGGCCTTCATTTTTGGAGACAGAATACATGAAAAATTTCTATATTTGGCTCACATTCTACAAGTATGTTTAGACAGCAAGTATATAGCGAGTAGTAATATTAATACCTTAAGTTTACAGAGGGCTCTATAGTTTTAAAAGTGCTTTCCTATCTCCCCAGTCCTGTGGCTGGGCAGATGTTTTCCCTATTTACCCATGAGAAACCCGAGAGTCTTTCTAAGAACATGCAGACATCATTTAATTTTAGAGCTGGAAAGGCTTTGCATACCATACTGGCCTCACATCCCAGACAGAAGCTCAAAAGAGTTAAGGGACTCGCCTCACGGTCATGAAAAAAGTTCCATTTTAGCACAGAAGTCGAACTATACCCTGTGTGTTCTCTGTGTTGGGTGATGGGTAAAGAGAAGCATAAAGCAGATCAGGCAGGAATAGGGTCCGTGATTTGTTTTACCTTAATGTTAAGTTCCTAAAACGATTTCAGCAGATGAGTGACGATGGGTCCAAACTTTAGGAGAAGGGTCCACACTGAGTGGGATTATTCAGGAAGGATGATTTAGAGGAGACCTTGAAGAAAATTAGATAAGGTTGTAGGAGAACAGAATATAAGGGTGTACCATGTGAATGGGCTAGTGAGTGCCCCTTGAAATATCAGTGGTGATGGGCCACTTTTTTTTGTCTGTGTGTGTGTGTGTTTTAATTTCCAATCCGTGTAAGCTGATACTTTTGTAAAATATGATAAAAATGAATGACTGGAAAAGTGAAATGGTAAAGAGAAAACATACAAAATACAAACCCAAAGTTTTTATTATTCAATTTCAGATAAAATTACTTTGTCATGTTGCAGTAATGCTGACTTTCAGTCTCTCTGCTGATGTGATTGTGAATGGTGACCAACAGCTACAGCCTAGCCCATGTTTTGAATAGCACTGGTCTGGTGTGAACAGAATGGGGAGGAGCCAGCTGCAGGAATGGGGTGGAGCTGGGGGAAGACGGGTGTGTAAGGGATGAGGACCTGTGCCAGAGCAGAAGAGTGTCGAGGAAGCAGAGAAAGAAAAAGAAAGTTAAGGTGCTGTTAGCCAAAAGAGGGTCTCAACTTTGAGGCAGAGGAATTAACTTGGACACCATAAGCAAAAGGGAAGCTTCTGCAAGTTCTTAAGCAAGGAAATTGACTTGTCAGTCTATGCTGTATGATACTCTTGGATATTCCTAGTAACTCTTAAGATATTTGCTGCTAACTATAAGCTCTATGTACTTCTTTTTTTTTTTTTTTTTTTTTAAAGGAAAGACAGAGAGAAGGAAGGAAGGATAGAAGGAAGGAAGGAAGGAAGAAAGGGAAACATTTTTAAACATTTTCTTGTTTTATTGTATTCTGTTTCTCCGTTTTTTGTTACATGGGCTGGGGCCGGGAATCGAACCGAGGTCCTCCGGCATAGCAGGCAAGCACTTTGCCCGCTGAGCCACCGCGGCCCACCCTCTATGTACTTCTAAAACTCTTCATTGTATGCTGGTGGCTCCTCCACGGTTTGTTTTTCCTTCATTTTCCTCTTTTTATGTCATTCAAAGGAGCAGAAATAGGCTGCTTTTGCAGTAACTTTCCTGTTGCATTTTGCCATTGAGATTGAATTATCTCCTGCTGGGCCTTCCATGGGGATGGACACTTTGTCTGCAGTCATGTAGCCAGTCATTCACCTGCGTGACTTGACATTCAGCTGCAGTCATCTTCCACACAATTTTTGATTTTTTAAGCAAATACTTGCTTTGTTTCAGAGCCGTTTGTAAGTAGCATTGAAGAAGGGGGTTGGGGAGAGAAGCATATTTAGATGGAAAGGACTAGAGGAGTACAGTGGGAAACTGTGGGAATGGGTGTTTGGGAAACTGCAAAGACTAGCCCATCATAAGGTCCCTATTCCTGGTATGTGGAATTTCTTTTTATTCTTTGCATAGGAGAAAATGGCGATATTCTGCTACAAGGACTGGTATTTCAGTGCTCAACTACCATGTTCAAGAATTTGCCAGAGATCTAAGGGTAGTGCCCATCAGGATAATGGGCTAAGGTGTACGGAGTGCATGGACTGCTTGCCATATGGCAAGCGTGACCTCATTGCAGGTCATGCAGCTGACAGGTGATGGAGCTTTGATCTGGATCTAGGCAGTCTTGCTTCAAAGCCTGTGTGTGACCTACTCACTCTGTTATACTGCCTGACAGTGATTTAATCTTACAATGTGAACAGGGGGTTGGTTATCTTGTATGGATTAGTCAGATCTAGGAATGGCTATCCTTTCTATCCTGAATGCTAAAAAGTATGGAAGAAAAAAAAAATAGTGACCTAAGGGTCAGGAAAGAAGAAAAGAAAAAATGCTGAGGAAGAATTTACCTAAGCTCAGCCGTGTCTTTGGGAGATGATAAATACCAACAGGCCTTTTTTTTCCTTTAGTTTTTTTGTTTGTTTGTTTAACTTTTTTTTATTGTATAGTATAACATTTATACAAACCAAAGGAGTAATAAAGCAATAGTTTTCAAAGCACTCTTCAAAAGGTAGTTACAGGACAGATTCCAGACTTTGTCATGGACTACCATATGATCCTCTCAGATTTTTCCTTCTAGCTGCTCCAGAATATAGGAGGCTAGAGGACTTAAATATTTTTTCATCATCACAATTGACTTTTTCCTTCTTTTTTTGTGGAAAATAACATATATACAAAAAAGCTATAAATTTCCAAGCACAGCACCACAATTAGTTGTAGAACATATTTCAGAGTTTGACACAGTTTTCAATTTCACAATTTTAGGTTTTTGTTTTTACTTCTAGCTGCTCTAAAATACTGAAGACTAAAAGAGATATCAATTTAATGATTCAGCATTCATATTCATTTGTTAAATTCTGTCTTCTCAGTATAGCTCCATCATCACCTTTAATCTTTCCATCCCTCTCTTTAAGGATGTTTGAGCCAATGCAATTCTAAATTTTTCATATTCGAAGGGCCTGTCACTAATATGGGGTAGGGAGGTGAAACTATTTGATGTTCTGGAGAGGCAGGGCTAGGTTTCAGGACTTATCTGGACCAGGGATCCATCTGGAGGTTGTAGGTTTCTGGGAAGTTACTCTAGTGCTTGGAACCCTTGCACTATATATATTTTGCCCTAGGAATCATATATATATATTGCCCTAGGAGTTCACTGGGGCCACTTTAAGGGAAAAGCTGTCTGAAGGGGTGACATTGAAGATGAAACCAGGAAATGAGACTTAGGCAGCTAGGGAAGAGCTGTCCAGGTAGAGGGAACCTCAGGTGCCAAGAGAGGCGGCAGGAGGGGTTTGGAGGGTTTGATAGAAAGGAAGCTGCTGTGAGCTGGGGAGGGGGAGGGAGGATGGTCTGAAATGAGGTTGGGGAGGAGAGTAGAGGTGGCTGGAGTTTTAAGGAGAGGGTTAGCAGGCACTGTTTCTTATTTTAAAAAGAGTGCTTTGGCTGCCATGTGGAGACTGAAGAAGAAAGAGGCGAGCATGGAAGCAGGGAGACCAGTTGGCTCCTGCAGTGGTCCAGAGAGGCTGCTTGGATTAGGGTGGTAGCAGTGGAGATGTCAGAACAGGATGGAGAAGAGCTAGAGGCATGTATCTGGTTTTATATTTAGTGGCTTATCACAGCGTGGATACTCACAAGGGATGCCTATGAAAAAGTAGCTATTTCATATGTGCTGTTTTAGAAAGTAGAGAAGTGTAAAGAACATTTTGGAAAGCTAGTTTTTATTGAAACTATTTTATTTTAACAAAATAAATACCTTCCCTGAGGATGAACCCTCAACTCTCTGGAAAACTTGGCTATCCAGGACAACTTGTTCTCGGAGATTTCTGATTTAGCTCTATTCAGGTGGAGTACAATCTGTGTGTGTCATTGCTTAATTGGTGGCATGTAGTGACTCAACTGGTAATTTAACTTAATAGACTGTGCATATAAGCACACTATTGTTCTTCTTAGATCTCGATGGAGCTTTGATTGGCACTTAAGTGATGGTGTAGTTGAATTAATTACTGTAGGGAGAAAGAGCTGGGAAAATACGTTAGGAAAAAAAAATAGTTCATTGTGATGTGATGTAGGAGTGAGAGGAATACATTCAACCCAAGAGCAAGCCTAGAGATACAAATGCTGCTGGACTTAGAGGACTGGTAAATCGGTGCCAGGTACTCCCAGCATATTGGGCCATCTCCACATGGCACCCTTAGGAAGTGCCCTCAGCAGGTAACCCCACCTGTTCAGTGATGGCTGAACCAGCCGTCCTGATCTGGCCCCTCCTGTTCTTTCCATCCCCTGTAGGGGAATCATCACATCCACCACCTCCCTTTCCCCGGCTCTCCGGCCCCTGCCCAGGCTGTTCTACCTCAGGCAGTCACTTCCTCACATGTTTACACACATCCTCCTCAAACCTTGTGTTTCTTTTCCTTTTCTCGCTCTCCCTTCCCCCACCCCTCTTTCTCTCTCTCTCTCTCTCTTTCTCTTTTAAATCTTGCCTGGTGACCTCAGGAAATTCTCTCTCTTCCTTTGATTCCCGAGCCAAAATAAGAAAAAAAAAAATCTACTTATGGTTAATATGCACAAGAGTCAAGCTATTCTAAACATATTGACAAATGATACAATTATCAAATCCTGTGGCTAATACATTTACCGGTTCCTCAGCAGCATTTGATAGTGTAGCACCTTCTGTCCTTGAAACTCTCCCTTCAGGTTCTTCCTTCCCGTTCCTGAGCATTCCTGTCCCCTGACTCCCCTTTCATTTTCTGTTCCTCAGATGGAATTATTTCTAAATATTCTCTTTCAGACATTTTCTTTGCTTTCTTCTATTTCCTTTTTGGGCGATGCCACCCACTTCTTAATATTCACTCTCCATGTTGACCACTCTCGCCTCTTGATCCCTTCTCTGCCATTTCTCCTCCATGCGGGGCTTGAATTTCCATTATTTGCCGGATAACAGGACCTGGCCGGACAGACAGTTTCCTCCTGCTTTGTTGCCCCCTGATGGCAGCCTCACTCTCCCAGTCCCTTGTACAGCAAACCACAGCATCATCTTCAGGCTTCAGCTATACTTTGTTCCAGCCTCTCCTCACTAGTGAAGTTGTGTTCTGGCCTCGCCGGGCCGTGTGCTGTTGTGTGGTTCCGGCACCCATTATCCCGCAGGATTGAGCGCCCCGCCTCAGCGCGCTTGTCTCTGCAGCCAGTCATCCTTTCACACCACCACCAGACCTTGTGTGTCCGTTTGTTTATGTTTGCCAGACGTTTGGGGAATGCTAACATAATCCATCTTCCTCCAGAAAGATTTCAAGCGGCTAGAATGCGCGCCTTCCATGCGGGAGACCCGGGTTCGATTCCCGGACCCTGCACCACTCCCCCGACCCCCGAAAAAAAAGATTGTAAGATAGCTCACCACAAATGTGTAAGATAGAATACAAAGCAAGTGGATGAGAAAACCAGGAACCACCCCTTCCCGCAAAAGAAATTGAGAAAAGATAAATTGAAGACAGGAATTACTGAAGCTATCCACCTAATGTATACTTTTGCGAAAGGTGGGGGACAGTTTTGGCTGGGAGAATGTTAGCCGCCAATAGGGAGAGGGAGAGAAGGTCCCTTATTGTCCATAGCATAAAATTAAAAAAAAAACAAAAAACAAATGGTGCAGGAGAAGCACAGCTGTTCTTGGTATTGAGGTCAGAGAGAACTTTTTCCCAAGCCTTCCGATAAAGGGAATACTGTGTAACATCCTGAATAATAACCTCGTCGGCATTCTTATAATACCCATAGCAATCCGTTTCATGGGGCTGCTGCTTCTCACATCACTCAGTGGGGCCAGTAGCAGAATGTCAACGTGTCATTTCAGGCAAGGTGCTTGTACTGGCATAGGCGATGAAAAAATTGTGCTGATCCGCAAGAATTTCTTTGTAAAGCAGCCTTCTTTGTGTACCTAAAAAATCCTACGTTCCCATCCTCACATTCTTTATTGTATGGATGCTGTGTCGGCTGTCATCTGAGCTTGCGTTATCTTCCTAGGTTTGCACACACCCCAGCTAGGCCACTCTACTTCCTGAATGGCTCTGTTCTCCAGACTCCACCTTTGTGCATGCTGCTTCTTCAGCTTCAAAGCCCTTTCTTCTCTTGCTGTTCTTTACCTCTTTACCTGATGGTTTTCCCCACTTGAATATAAGCTGCTACTGCTGCTTTTCTTTTTAAAGATCAGAGGGAATGTTTTAC
The DNA here is from genome assembly GCF_023851605.1 of Tamandua tetradactyla. Classification (NCBI taxonomy): domain Eukaryota; kingdom Metazoa; phylum Chordata; class Mammalia; order Pilosa; family Myrmecophagidae; genus Tamandua; species Tamandua tetradactyla. Next base: position 103,263,783 of record NC_135334.1, on the reverse strand, counting down.
TCATAATGGTGGTAAAGATTGTTGAACAACAACTAAAACTGTCACTTTCTAAAAGTAAACCAGAATGTTAGAAATTTTGCCTCCTTTTAAATTTAACTTCCTTTTTAGGGATTGGTATTCTTAACAAATTAAGAAGAGACTTACTGTGTTTTTGCTCAGTTTAATTATGGGTAGTACTACTTTTGTTCATGTATCCTTGATATTTTCATTGTAACAATAGTTCATTAGTTTAGTTACAGTAAGGAGCATAGCAGACCTCTTAGAGTCTAAGCACCATTTAACATATTGCTTCTAGGAAAATTGTTTTCTCAAGTTCCAGAGGCATATTTTCAAAACATTAGAGCAGGAATTTCTGTTTAGGATAGTAGAAAGAACCTTGAACCGGGACTTAACCAATTGGATTCTGAGCTTGGTCCTTTGATGAATTAATTATTTAACTCCTCTGGGTCTCATTGACTCATTATTAAGATGAGATAGCCAGATTAGATGGTGGTTGAGTGATGGTGATAATAGTAAAAATAATTGCTGACTTTAAGTTTTTGTTGTGGTCTAGCTACTGTGCTGGGCACTGGCCAGATGTGATAACATTTAATCCTCACACGATGTTATGAGGTAAGAATCGTTATCTCCTTTTACACTTGAAACTGAGGTACAGAGGCATTAAGGGATTTACACAGGGTTATCCTGCTACTGAGTGGGCAGAGTTGGTCGTTATTCAAACCAGAAGCTCTTGGTCTGGCTTCTGGGATAAACTCTTAACCACTATGCTTTCTAGTTCAGTGGTTCTGTGAGAAGCTATTTATAAAACAGAGCCTGTATTTTGAAATCTTGAGGAAGAAAAATTAGTTTTACTGAAATCCAATTTTACATCATTCCTCCTAAACTATTTTTAAATCCAGGAACTTGTATTTAAATAAAAGCATTGCTCTCTTTTTTGTTTCTCCCCCAAATCCATTGCTATGTAATATGTAAGGTTTTTATTTGGGTATAGCAATAGACTTTGGGAGGAAATCTGTCACTAACACTCTTTGCTCTTCATAGGAAATGTTGCGTTCTCGATTGCATTTCCCAGAAGCAGATCAGGTTTCACTGTAAAGAAGAGGATATTTTATATGCCCCTCCTTTCTTCCTTCTGCAGCCAGACCAGGCCTTTGACTTCCTTTGGATGGTGGGAAATTAAGCCTTTTTTGGTGGGGTGGAGGGGAGTACTATGTTAGTACTTGCTCCCATTACTATGTAATTTAACACAGTATCTGACACATGATTCCTTCTATAGTAGATACTGTGGCCATACATTGTGCTAGAGGCATGGGAAATAAAAATAAGCAAAACACAGACTCTACCCTAATAAGAGCATGGCACCCGTGTGGAGGAACAGGAAATTGATCAAATAAATTTTATAAACTCTACAGATACTCAATAATAAATTGCTTTCTCGTTATTTTATCATTATTAGCATCATACGGTGTAGTTGAGGAATTAGCCTTTTATTCAAGCCCTTCCCTAAGGTAATCCAAACCACGGTTTCCACCTTTTCCTATTACAACCTGTGGTAGTTAGATTCAGTTGTCAACTTGGCCAGGTGAGCGTACCTAGTTTTGTTGCTGTGGCCATGAGCCAATGGTAGGTGAACCTCATCCGTTGCTGATTTACATCTGCAGTCAGCTAGGAGGTGTGCCTGCTGTTTGACTTAATTGGCTGGTGCTTAAATGGGAGACCACGTAGCACAGCCGAAGCAGCTCGGCATTCCTCATCTCAGCCCTCACAGCTCAGCCCAGGCCTTTGGAGATGCAGAAAGAAGTCACCCCGGGGAAAGTTGTTGAAACCCAGGGGCCTGGAGAGAAGGCCGGAAGAGACCATCCTATGCCTTCCCATGTAAGAAAGAACCTCAGTGGAAAGTTAGCTGCCTTTCCTCTGAAGAACTAACAAAAATAAATCCCCTTTTATTAAAAGCCAATCCGTTTCTGGTGTGTTGCATTCCAGCAGCTAGCAACTAGAACACAACCCATCCAACATCATTCAGCCACAGGTAGGGTTATTAGTGGGATGATCATAGAGTGTATCATATGACACAGGATACCTTTGAGAGTAAAAGGAAATACTTAATAAATATCCTGCTACAAGATATACAGTAGGTTGTCCTCCTACTTATTGATACCTGAATTGACCCTTCAATTTTACATTAATTATGGTTAAGCACTTTATAATGTGTGTGTGTACATATGTGTATGTGTGTATACTAGAAGTGTGTACCTGGTGTGGCTGGTGACTGAAAGAATTAGTCATTCCCTTTCCTGGAGGAGTCTATTTTTTAAGACATTATTTCTTCTTTGCTTACCAATTTCATAGCAAAACTGTTCCAATAAAACAACAAATCAGCTGCAGAATTACAGTTTTGTGAAATTTTCTTAGATCAGCATCCTAAGGCAAAAATCTGATGTGTTTGAGGTTCCTAGTATCTCTCTCTCCCTCTCGCATTTGATGTAAATAAATTTTATGATAGCACAGTATTTTCTGTCCAGGGGAAGAAATAAAGGACCATATGATCCTTATTGACAGAAAATGAAAAGGAACTGAACTTTTTGTTTGGGGGCCTTCTTAAAACTTAAAGACATGTCACAAATGGAGTTTTCCAGGGATATTTTCAAAACCAAGTTTGAGACTATTTGCTCTCAATGATTCTGAACCATCTATAAATTAAATAGCTTCTCACATATAAAATAAATCATTAGAGATTTTAATTAGTTGGTTGTGATTCCAAAGGAAATATATTGACTGACTCTTTACAAACTGCCATTATCAATGTTGTCTTACAATCAACAGAAATTAGTGAGTCATCCCAGTCATACTTTTGAGTCATTGATTTAAGGATAAAACAGATTTTATAAGTCTTTTTCAAAAATGGCTATCAGATAGGAAAAGTGTGTGTGTGTGTGTGTGTCTGTGTGTGTGTGTGTGAGTGTGAGTATGCATGTGCTTGGGAAGGATGGTATATGGCTTGTGGCCTGAGGGGAAGTGATTGCCCCATGAAGTCTGCATCACAGATGGAGAAATCCTAGAGAACCTACCTTTGGCCATTGGCAGCTGGTCTTCAGGGTATGGACTGCTTCATCATTTAGAATTTTCCTCTTGCCTCAAAATAATGAGGTCAGTGCCTCACTGTCTTGGAAGTTGGAACTGTTCTTGCCTAAACTGATTATTGGATGTACAAACTGTGCTTATGGGCAGGCCCCTTTTGATATGGGGCATTAGCAGGGACTTACTGGAGTGCAGGGTTTGTGGGTTTTTTTGGTCGGGATATTTTGAAGGAGTTTCTTTTCTAAGATGTTATTGCTTCTATACTTACCAATTTCGTAGCAAAACTGCTTCAATAAAACATCAAATCAGCGGCAGAATTATGAGATTTTCTTAGATAAACATCGTACAAACATCTTGTGCATAATAAGTGAAAAAAAATGTCATAATGTTATCTCATACTTCTGAAAACCTCAGTAGAGCCCAGGGTAGCAGAGTAGAAATTTCGCTAACTCAGCTTATTTGTCATCAGTTCCATCGAAACAGTTGAAAATATTAGTGTAGTAACGTCTTTTAAATACCCCGTGGATCTCAGATACATTCTCTTATACTGTTACTGTCAATTTTAGAAAGATTTTAGCATTCCTAAAATACAAAAGTACTGGCTGTGTGGACAAAGGAGAAGGAAAACTTTAAATGGTTAATAAATCCATCGTGGAACCACCATGTGGTACTGGCAGATTGACTCGATTTAGATGAAGGAATAAGGAATAATCAGCTTGAATAGCCAATTCTTTGCACTTAAGGGTGGTGCATATTTTTCAGTGACAATATATACGAACTTGAGACAAAGCCAGGGCATTCAGGTTTTGTAATTGGAAAGAGAGAAGCACACATTTGCTGAAGCAAAATTTCCTAAAGCAGTATCTATCTTTTCTACATTTGATATATTTTGATATCTTTCTCTTTTATTCTTTCTTATTTCAATTTTTTAAAAAGTGTTTGGCCATGACCCATTAAAATGATTTCACATCACAGTCCATTAATTGGTTGTGATCTGAAGGTTAAAAAATACTTGTCTAATCAGAAGTTTCTGTGGGTGTGTATGTTTGAAGGCAAGGATCATGAAGTAATGTTTTCCTATCAGTGGTGTTAATAAGTGTAGCCATAATAAAGCATAAACCATTTAGTTAATTAGAATATTCACCATAAGAAATGCTGTTGAATTGATTTCTTCATGAATAGGGCATTTTTTTTGTCTGCTAGGATGAAGTAATTGAGTGTTTCCAATCTGCCCAGACACAATCCTTACAATACTTCTTGTTGATGATAAAAGGACTATTGAAATAGCATATTGTCTGTGTGTCTTGGCTGGTAATGAGCACTGTTTTGTCATCGTTAGGGTTACTAGAACAGCTGTTGACACCCAGAGAATGCCTGAGAACACCCATTAGGTGGGAAGAAAACGGGAATATTTAGTTTAACCCTTGTCTGTTTCATGTGATGCCAGATGCTGGGGTACTTGATCAAACTATAGAAAAGAGTGCAGTGTTCTAGTACAACTTTGATATTTTGTCCTTTGACGTTTAATAAAAGTTGCTCCAGAATTAGAGCATTTTTAAAATTTCCTCTCTAAAATGCATTCCACAACTCAAAACTAGGCACAGTTTAAAGAGACAAAAATAAAAACCAAAAATCTTCCAAAATAAGTTGAATTTATTTTAATATTAGAAAATATTGAATTAGCCTAACTTGTTTTATTTCTTAAAGTTACTTTTTAAAAAGACGTGTAATTTAAACCATAGATGCCTTTCATTGTGATCTGTCATTTACACATCACTGTTTTGTTCCCTGTCTTTTCCCACTGGCAGGGTTAGCACTGTCTTGACGAACACACCCTTAAATGTCGCCTAGGCTGTGTTGCTCACTGAAAGCGTAAACAGTTACAGCCTAAAATATTACCTTTGGAAATGAAGTCATGGGTCTTTCTTAATTGCTGAACTCTTGTCTTCTGAAGAGGGAATGTTCAAGTTTGTGCTCTTTCCCATACACTTGCTAGCAAGCATGTGTGCCTACACCTGTAGGAAAAACATGAAACTTTGGGTTTCTTATTTTCTAATTATGCATGGTATGTGCAGCAGCTGGAATGTCAAAATAAGAGTCATAATGATAGATTTGGAGAGGACCATAGAAGGTAACGAGTACAAAATATTTTACAACATGGTGAGCTGAGATCCAGAGAGGTTTTGCTTTCATTCTGTTATAATATATGACTGCCAGAGTGATATTTCTAAAGCAAACTTGTCATGCTTGAACTTCCTCTGGCAACTTTCCATGCTTTCACACTAAAGCTCTGATTTCTAAAGGTCACTTATAAGGCCCTTTGGGATGTACTTTCTGCCTGTCTTAGTAGCTTCTCTTGCCACTTGTAACCATACAGTTTGTAATCCTCGAAGTCCTTGATTGTCTTGTCTCTCCTAACCATACTGCTTGTAATTCTTTAGTTCCTTGATAGCTTTATCTCTGACCACTCTGCTTTCACTAATGATATCCCCTCTGCCTGGAAGGCATCCTATCCTTGCTTACGCCCAAGTACACAAGTTACCTAGTTCAGGGCTTTCAATTGTTTCTTTCTTTTTAAAAAAACTATGAAACAGTGAAGACTACATTTTATATCACGACCAAATATATGTAAGATCCAAATAATTGTCAGGAAACCATACTTATTCTTTTTATGTGTCATGTATTTACCTTGATTTTAGCTATTTATTCTGTTTCTATGGAAAAACAAACAAACTGCTGTTTGCTGCCCACTAAATAGATTTCATGTCTTTCTTTGAGCTACCAGCTTCCTAAGGGAAGGTTGAAAGTGTTTTGAGTGTTTTGGGTTGTACTTAATTAGTGCACTGGGGTTGCCAGATGCCCTTTACTGAGCAAGATTGTCTTGAATAGTGAAGAATTATCTGTTCAACTTGCCAATTGCATCCCCATAGAAAAATATTGCCAGTCTAAGGAGTAAGACCATTAAAATAACATCTCTTCATAAAGTAGTATCTGTCTTTTGCACCTCAGAACAAGGGCTCCGTTTGGAAGCCTGTTTTGAATTTGAGGTCTGATTTGATAATTTTCCCTGGATATGCCATCCTTATTACATCCTTTACCTATTTCATTTATTATGTCCCCCAACTGCCTCTGAAAGCTCTTAAAGATAGAGGACGTGTTTTACTTGCCTTTGTATACCTGGAGCCTACAGGCACAAATCTAACTGGGGCTCAATAAATAGAGAATGAAAACGTTTGTCCGAATGTCCCACTGCAGGTCGATAGTAGCAGAGGCTGGGAAAACAAACAAAACGACAACCCAGGTTTCTTGATTCTCAAGCCATTGCTGTGTATCACATTTTTCAGTTGTTTTTTTTTTTAAGGACTTGGAACAAGGACCTCTAGTCTGAGGATGAATTGTTTTCGCCGGTGGGGGAACCATGAGGAGGCAATATCATTTATTCTCTTATTTATAAAAAAGATAGATAACACAGTCTTATTTTTGTTTAGTTTTTAGTCAGGTGTTGAGGTTAAATTTACATACAGTAAAATTCATCCTTTAAAATGTCCAGTTCTGAGAGTTTTGATGAATGCATAAAATTGTGTAACCGCCAACAGTATCAAGATATAAAACATTTGCATTACCCCAGAAAGTTCCCTCATACCGTTTTATAACCAGCCTTTCTCCCACCACCAACCCTTGGTTACCACTCATTTGTTCTTTGTCTCTACAGGTTTGACTTTTCCAGAATTCCCTACATATGGGGGCATCATACCATATGTAGCCTTTTGAGTCTGGCTTCTTTGGCTTAAGGTGTTTGAAATTTGCCCATGTTTCTGCTTGTATCTTTAGTTTGTTCCTTTTTGTTACTGGGTAATAGTCCATTATTTACATGTTTCAAAGTTTGTTTAGCATTTGCCAGTTGAAGAATGTTTGGGTTGTTTCCAGTTTTGGTGATATTTTTTGGTGATTGCTAGGCCCTATGGTCATTAAGTGTATGCTTGATTTTATAAGAAACTGCCAAACAATTTTTCAGAGTGGTTGTACTGTTTTGCATTCCAAACAGCAGTGTATGAGAAATCCAGTAGTTCCACATCTCCAACAGTTGGTACTATCCGTTATTATTATTATTATTTTTAAATGTTAGCCATTTTGATAGGTGAATAGTGATATTTTATTGTGATTTAATTTGCATTTCCCTAATGACTGATGTTGAACATCTTTTTATGTGCCCATTTACCATTTATTTATCTTTGGTGAAGTGACACTTCAACTCTTTTGCACATATTAAAATTTGGCTTTTCTTATTATTGAGTTTTGAGACTTCTTTATTTATTAACTGTGCAAATCCTTGATCCTTAATTTCTCCTAATCTTGTGATATCTTTTCATTTTCTTAACAAAGGCAATACAATTTTGGAAGTCTTTAATGAAAATGTAGTAAAGGAACCTAAAATAGGCCCTGAAATAAGTAAAGATCATAAAATGAACTAAGCATGCTTTATCTCCTATAGCAGAAACATTTTATTTCTTGCATTTATTTTTGAGATTTGAAGTTGGCATTCTTTACTTGTCAGGAAGATTGTGTGCTGGGATATTCGTGTACCTTAAATAAAGAATTTATAAGATGATTACTTTTCTCTGTAGTAATTAGCATTTTTTTAAAAAAGTGTCAGTGTTATAGCAGCTCTCCTAAGTATTCCAAAGCTGCAGAGAAAGAGGAGTTGGATTCCTACTGCTGGGAATCTCAGTGTTATTGTGTTGGAAACACCAGGGAAGATGCTAGATAGCATGAGACCAATTTATCTTGCTGCTCAAAGCTAGTAGAAATGTTGCACAAGGCATTGGAAAGGTGTCTATTGTGACGTCTAGTTGGATTCTAGCAGTACTAAAACATGTAGTGTCAGAAAAATATCTCTAGGGCAAAATCTGACTAAAATGGCATACTTATTGTTTTGGTCGCATTTCTTCAGTGTGAGAAGCAGTCTTCACGGACATGTAGCTATTCTTATTCTTTTGAAAATGCAAGAATGGGATTTCTAAAGTTAAATTCAATGGAATGTTACAGCAATATCTTAAACAACAATAGCAAGTTAAGAATAAAGTGGACTGGTGGATTTTAATACAAAACACAGCAAATCTGCAAACATATCCTTTGAAGCAGAAGCCTCACTTTGCGAGCATAGTGCCTTCCTTGTACATATGTAGATAATGGATACTTTATAAATTTTTGTTAAGTGTAGAACAGGATATCTCCCTTTCTCTTTTAAAGGAAAACAGTTAAGTTGCAAGTCTTATTTCTTTTGCCTTAGTGGCTTTCAATAACAAAGACATTCCCATCCCGAGATATGCAGCCTTCCAGAAATAGCACTGAGATTTTAAAGTCTAATTAGACTTTCATGGAAAGATATTTTCCAGGATTTCTTTTTTCATTTTCCAAATGAAGAATCTTAGGTGTCAAGAAATGAACACATTTCCAATTACATGATTTTATATTTGTAAAAATAGGTACCATGCAAGGAAACAGACTCTAGAAGGATACCCACAAAATATGACCATTTTTAAACTGACTTTTTAAACTGCCAAATAATATTTGAGATGTAATCAACAATATGGCATCAGCAGTACTTTTTATCTAATACAAATAGGAGGGCTTATTCAAATTTAGATAACACTGGGTTAATCACAGTATGTTTGAAATGAAATAATTCCGTGGCAGAAGGCCCAGCCCCAGCCAGAATGGAGTCCACTGTGGTACTAGGCTTGGCAATCAGCAAACAAGTCAGGCTTGCTTAGGGAGAATTTTACAGGGATTTTTAAAGGTACCTTGTTGAAACATGATGTTCTTCCTTACTCTGTAGATACTTTAGCATTAGAGAATTTTATGGGGAAGAAAAGATGCGAGTTTAACCACTAGGGAGTTTTAGGAGTTTCAATTAAACAATTGCACCCTTTAAATTTTAATTTTGAAATCTGTGCCTGCTGGTCTTTGGGCAGTCGGCTTTATTTTCTAGTGATGTAGTGAGGTGATGTGCTTTTGTGATTTTGATCTCTGTGGATAAAATGTTGAGAGTATTGCATTGTGTGGGTGTGATTTGCAGACATATGATCCATTCCAGTAGGCATGCCCAGAGAGACTTAACTATAACCAACTCTGTTACTAAGAAAACATGTATAAAACATAAATTAATGTGCTTTTTTTTCTCCCTACTGAGTAAAGCTCTAGGTTTTATCCCTGTTTTGTCACTAAATTGCTTGAAGTCATTCTAGCCTTTATGAGACTGGATCTGTCTCACTTTGTCCTTCCAAAAATTTCCTGTTAAAAATGTAATTTCTTGCCAATTAAGAGTCCATTACTCTGTCAATAACTGAACTTCAGCTTGTTTTCTTTTAAAATGGAGTATTTGATCATGAAGGGCTCTTCCAGCTTAAAATCTTTGACTCTATGTTCCTAGACTGGAGTTTAGAGTCCAGTTTTGTAGTTATGAGGGACTCCAAGTTCTAAGGCTTCTATACCATTTGGTGTTTCTCTTGTTTGAGAGTTTTATCCCTAGGAAGAGCACCAGTGGATGTGTGATAGTTGGCCTGCAATTACTCAGGTTTTCATTCGCTGGATTCAGACAACTTTCAGGTACAAGAAACAGCAGCAAAATATGGGTGATGATAAGATAACAGGCATCACTTATTGAGCTCATTATGTTTACTTGACATTTTCTGATCTTCCCAGCAACTTACTAGATTTAGTTATTATTGCCTCCATTTTCAAAATGAAGAAGCCAGGGTTCAGAAAAGATAAATAGCTTGGCCAAGTTCACCCAGCTAGTAGCACGTGGTTAAACCTTAGTCAGTCTGTCTGGCTCCAAGGTCTGTACATTTCCAGCACTCCCAGGCTAGCTCCAAGTTGAAGCCAAGTCAGCTGTCTTGAAATTGCCTTTCAGAGGCCCTGTGAGCTGGTAGGGGTTCTCTGACCTTGTGTGATTTTGTGGTTGTTGTTTTCTTTGTTATGTTTATTTCTACTTAGGAACCCAGGATGACAGATCCCTGGGTTTAATTGCAAATGTTACTGGTAAGATTGTGTTGGTCATGTGAAGGCACTGATCCAGAGATACATCTGCTAGTTGAAAATTGTCTCTGCTAGTTTCTTTTATTTATGTATTTCAGTAGTTTATATGACTTATGAGCCTAATATATTTGTACTTATTAGCATAGGGCTTCCATTTGTAAATTGTTACCGTTTAACTCATCCCTCCAGCATCCTTTCTTACCTTCTAATTTTAAGTCTGTGTAATTTGGAATCTCTTGTGGGTGCTGGTGATGTCAGGTCTGGAATCTACGCTTAAGACATTCTGTAGGTTGTTTATCACCATTAGCCCTCATTATTTTAAGTGGGTAACTACCCACCTTGTACTCTGTAACTACATGTTTCCATAGCTTTTCTAGAGATAACATCTTATAGTCTTTTCTCCTCCCTTTTCTACTTTATTGGTGGATGTTTTGTAACCCAAGCCTGGAAAGTCTGAGGGAAAACATCTGAAAGAGAGAACCTCTCTGGGTGCATAAAAATCAGCCCAATTTGGAAATAAATGTTGCTCGTTAATCTAAAGTTTTGAAACAGAACCTCACCATGAGTTTAACACTTAATATTAGCTTGTAAATATGGAGGGAGTCCCACTAATTACATTTACACATCCCAGCAAGACTACATGTTATGTCTTGTTACTCTGAGGAAAAAATGAGAGAATTGTATATGTGTTTTTTTAAAAAAATTGGAATGTAGAGAATAGTGTGGTGTAAATCATCTCTAATTATGGGTGGTTTTTTTTTTCTGATGAGTCAATTAATCAGTTTTTTTGTTGAGGTGATTCTCACCTAAATTCAAATTTGTTAAGCTTATGGTTAATTCCATGGCATGCTTCATTTTATAAAGCAGTGAATTATGGTTGTTTCTTTTCCTTTTATTGGCATCACTAACAAACACCAAAATTATGTGATATTTTACAGACTACTGTTTATTCATATCAGATTATTGTTTTGCCCTTCAATATGATTAAAAGTTTTCTTGTTTTATTTATTTATTTTTCTTGTATGGGCAGGTACCAGAAATCGAACCTGAGTCTCCCGCATGGCAGGCAAAAACTCTGCCACTGAGCCGCCGTGGCCCACCCAGTTTTCTTGTATTTTTAAGAATGATTTTAGTGGTTAAGGCCAAATGTGTGTCCAGTGGGAGTGACTCACTAGTTTTATATTGGCAAACTAATAGTCTATAAAATTTTGCTATACAGTAAATTTGTCAGAAACATGCCTTTTCCACAAAATGAATCTCATGTATTTTCATTGGGTAGGGTGAGCCTATCTATAAAAACTGCAGGAAAAGGTGAAGCAAATTGTCTGGCCAGGAAATCACCCAGTCAGTCAGTTCAATAAACGCATTTTGTAGATGGGCAAACGGAGGCTCAAGACTACAGCTCAGTGGCAGTGCCTGGAGTTGAGTCTTCTTCTGTCCACTATTTTGATGCTACTTCCCTGGCATCTTGCTACAAGGGTTTATGAAAAACAAAAAGTTTCCGCTCCCTCCCTTGTCTCCTCCCCGCACCCCCACTACCAGGGATATATATATGACTAAAGTAGTATTGGGACCAGTGCTTCAAAATAATCATTCTTGGGAAAGTATTTTAATTTAGTTTTTTAATTAACAGGTAGTTTTAACTGAGCACAGCTGTTTTTAGTGATATAAAATTGTGGAATGCATGTGAATCTTTGCCATCATAAAGAGCCATCTTGATAGGACTTAAGAATTTGTGTTATTTTCTATCTTGATACCATACCATCAGAGAAGTGACAGGATTCAAGTGATATTTAAGAAGGCTCAGAGTCTATAGTAAAGATCATTCACTCTGGATTTCATATTTCCTGCTACACCACTTACTTGTTGAATGGCCTTGGGGAGATAATTTTATCACACTAAGCCTAACTTTCTCCATTAAAAGTGGAATTTTGCATACAGTCTTATGAGAGTTTTCTCCATATTAACTGCTGATTTTGTTTTTTGCTGCTGCTTTTGTTGTTACTGTTATTTCCAAGACAAAAATTTTCCTGACCTGCCTTGGGAAAGGCTAGTAAGAATGGCTGCACATCCCATTCCTAAATTTTAGTGGAAAGAGAGAAGGGGAAAAGGGATATACCTACCTCAATATGTAGGTTTCACTCCCTTTAAAAGAAAATTTTACCTGATTAAGATGATAAAAATAAGAGAGTGTTAGTTACTATTATTGGCTGGCTTTGTGGTGATGGATTTCTCTTCTACTTGATACCAATGTGTATAATCTAGTCATGGGTATGCCCCACATATTCAGTTTTCTTGATGATTTCTAGAGATGAGAGAACTGGGGCTCCTACCAGAGTATTAAATGCCTGATAAGAGAAGAACCTGAGTGAAGCAACTGATCCTGTGCATGCTGGGATTTTCCCCATAAGAAACTGCCTTAACCTGTCTTTCACGGTATCCACACTAAGTGAAGTCTGGAAGGGGCCAGTTCAAAAGGCAGCTGCCATGAAAGAAGGAAATGGTTAATAAAGTATTTTATAGCCGTTTGAATTGGTTAATTGTTGAGTTATATCATTGAGTGGGTTCCCTCCTTTCTGCTGACTCTTTACGTGAAAACTGGAATTGAATTGCATACCTGTCATGTATGTACTTGTCTCTAGCCTGCAATCTGTTCATAGGCTAAAAATGAAATCCACTTGACACTATTACCTGGAGGACTTTTATAGGTTTCACAGAAAATATGACTGAAGCAGAGCTACTACATGTTTTTACTGTCCTTGTCAGTGACACTAGAAGCCATCTTTGTCTGCAGATCTATTTTATCAAGTCCTGGAGTATTCATATTTCTATTTAAATCAGGTATAGTACTGTGAATACTGGAGCACTGAGAAGTCACCATGGATCAATCACTGTAGGTAGTTTGCAATAGTCTTATCAAGGATACTTCAAGGAGGGAGGTCCAGGAGCTAGGTAAAAGGAGAATCAAGTTAGATAAGAAAAAATGTAGCTTTTCTGTTTTCTGATCATTGCATTCTGAAGCCAAATTATGGCTATTTCTATGTATGCCTTCTATACTCATTTTTCTCACTGCTTTACACATTTTCAGCACCTAATAATTTTGCCATTGAATTACATCCTTTAAGTCTGATATCACTTAGTCAACACTCCTCTCAACTTTATGTTTTCTAGGGACATCAGTATGAACAACATTACTCAATTACCAGAAGATGCATTTAAGAACTTTCCTTTTCTAGAAGAGCTGTAAGTATTTTAGTTTTTCACTTTTTATTTTTCGCTGTTCTTTTTGGAAGCTCTTATAAAGAGACACAATTTAGTGTTTCCTGTTAGAGGAATTTGCATAGCTTAATTTTGGTGGGCATTGTGCAAGGGAAATCATGGGGGGGTTTTTTTTGGAGGGGTGGTTCTTGATTTTTTTGGTAAGCAGTGTAACCTCTGAAGTTATTTTTGAAAATCAGAACTAAAAAAGAAGTGCTACTTTCATAGGACATTTTTTACTGTAATTATTTTAACCATGAATGCTGCAGCGACACAAGTTAATTACAGTGTTATCCTGAGATAACAAGGCTGCTGTGTAATCACTGTTGTTGACGATGGGAGTTGTTATGCTTTATACAACCATAAAGAAAAATAATGCTAGGTGTTTCAGGGTCATGGTGAGGCAAACAACTTCAACTTCAACAGCTAGCAGAATGTAGTTTGGGGAACCCTTGGATGTTTGGAGGTGCCTTTTTGGGGTGGAATGAAAGCATGGAACTTTGTCCAGTACTCTAAGAACAGCTCTCACTTTAAGAATGCTTCTGAACTTGTCAGTTGCTCCTTACATGTGCAATTTCTGAGAAGATAGGTGGGGCTGAGGGAAGGTGAGTGATCCAGGATGAAGGAGATGTTCTTTGAAATATGTCTATTAGGTGAACTGTTTGGGGGGGAGTTGCAAATTTGGATAGATTTTAACAGTTTACATTGTGGAAAATGTTTTTCTACTTTGTTTCTTTCTTTTTTTTTTTTTTTTCAATCTCAGTTCTGTTTTGTGCTCCATACTTTTTTTGTTTTCTTATTTTTTCTTTTTGTATGCTGTATGGTGGGGGTCACTTTTTTTTAAATTCATAATTGAAACATGCACTTTTAGATCTTAAAGAAATGGGAAACTATGTATTACGTTTTAAGAATCCAGGTGAAAAAATAAAATAGGACTTGAGTCAAATTAAAAATAGGCTGTGAAAAGCCACATTAATAGATTATGTAATAGGTGGAGGTAAGAAGGTAAAATTTTGATACTAAGAACATCAAAGAAATACAGCCCTGAAGGAAGCTAAATTCATAATACAGAGTGTGTCATTCAGCCCAGCTGTTGAGTATTAGATCCAAGTTGAATGAATACCTCCTCTCTTAGCACAGTCCTTTCTTCAGAATGGGGGACAGGACTTAAAAATAACACATATAGGTTGCAGGTTGTGTTCTCTGCTTCTAATAGAATATTGCAATAGCAGTTAAGGATTTAATAATGTTAAGGAGAAATTTTTTCTTCCCACACTACTTAATTGAACCTAATGCATCCACTACAAAAACTGAACGGATTGATTTCCCACTTACAAGCTTGTGAACTGTGTCAACTTATTTAGCCTTTGTCTGTTCAGTTTCTTCATCTCTAAAATGCAGATAAGAATAATCTCGCCATGGTAGTGATCTGGTGAAGACAAAATGAATTAATTGATGTTAAATATTTAAGACAGTGTATGAAACAGAGTGGGTGTTATGTAAAGCTAGGCGGCATTTAGTTTAATACGTTAAAAGTGATCGGTAAAGGAAAAGCAGTAGAATATATGTCAAATGTTATCTTTGGGAAGAAAGATTAAGAGCATTTTTTTTTTTTTTGCCAATCTGTATTTTTGTTGTTGTTTTTCTGTAGTGAATATCAATTAGCAAAAAGTTATTTTTAATTAAAATTTTAATTGACCAAAAAGGGGTGAGCTATGCATTTGAAGTCCCCACCCCCATCAAGCTTTAAGATGCTTTACCAATTGCTTTTTAATTTCATATAAAGTCTTTAGGATTATTCTCTCTCTTCAAAAGTAATTAGGTGATGAAAGGACATTAACAAGTGATTGTTTAGCTATTGTATAGCCACTGAGGGATATAAGATGGTACTAGACAGGTGAGGAGAGACCCTCCTTGTTCTGGATGGGACTGTTGTGTACAAACACCTTTGTTGATGCCTTTGATTGTCAGTGATTTCATAGCGAGGATCTGAGTGTGGAATCAAACCTGGCGAATCTCTGTTACTGTGAAGTTTACGTCTTGGAAATCTTAAAATCTCAAATGACCAAGTATATGTCAACATCGTGAATTGTGTCAACCGAGACTTCTAATTGGAATCAAATTGAATTTGACCACGAGTTCTTTGTAGCCAGATCATGTTCTCTCCCCCTTATTCCACTATCATTAAGATGGAGCCTATCAAATCAAATCAGTTCAATTTCTCAGGTACTGTATTGAGTTTCAAAATGAATTCACTTAAAAGACCTAATGGTTAATTTTAAAGAATACTTCCAAATAGTCTTTAATATTCTTTAGGCATTCAAAGGAATTTGTTTTCCATGTTAATATAAGCATGGTAAACAGTCCATGTTTCTTTTCTTTTTGGCATGGGCAGGCTCTGGGAATCGAACCCAGGTCTCTGGCCTAGCAGGCAAGAATTCTGCCATTGAGCCACCATTGCATCACCCCATGTTTTTTTTTTTCTTCATAAAATATTGTAGTTGATTTTGACGTTCCAAAATGATGCTGCCATGACTATTGCAGTATTTCATAAACAGCATAAACGTTTATCCAGAAGTCATCTGGAAATCATTTAAGAGTGATTGTGAAGCTAAAGTACCCTGAGTAGAAATGAATGATTTGCTGAATGTTTTTCCATGAGAGTTAATGGGGTGTGCTTTACCAGATGTGACTGGGTTTGGCCAAATTTGATTATGGTAGTCCTGAATGTTAGGAGTAGTTTGGTGAAATGGATATTTACACATTCATTTACTCTTGCAACAAGCATTGAATTAATTCCACTCTATGCCAGTCCTCATGGAAAGTGTTGGTGATACTGAGACAAGTAAGATGGTCTTGAAGATTTGACAGTCTGTCTAGAGTTGTGTTTGCTAATACTTTAGCAACTAGCCACAAGTGGCTACTTAAATAATATTCAAAGTAATTAAAAGGGAATAAAAATTAAAAATTCAGTTCCTTAGTTGCACCACCCACATTTCAAATGTCCAGTAGTTACATACAGCCAATGGCTGCTGTATAGAGGAGTGTAGATATGAGACATTTCCACCAGGAGGAAAGTTCTGTTGAACACTGTTAATCTGGAAGAAGAGATGGAACTTACACTTGGTGCAGTGTTTTGAAGGGTGATATAAAACCTAAGACAGGGTCAGTGAAAGCCTAGAAGCGGTGTGTCTACCTGAAGCTGTAAAATTTTTAAAAAGCCTCCCATAATAGCTTCAGCTGAGCTTTGAAGGGCATATAGAAATTAGGCAGACATGAATATGGAAAGTGAGGGTGCTCCAGGAAGAACTTCACAGCATTTGCAAAGGCACAGAAAGTGGAATTTCAGAAGACGGCACATGAAGTGGTTGGTTATGGCAAGATTGAAGGGTAATGACTGGATGCTTTTCACTGATTGGAAGCACAGAAAACTGATCTATCTAGGGCATAAAGATTAATTTTATAAAAATATGGTGGCAAATAGCATTACACATTTAATTCTCATGACTATGAGAAAAGTCAGTTTTACAAAGGTAGAAGCTGAGCTGAAGAGGTTAAGCGCCTTGTTCAAATTCACGTGCCTGGTGTGTAGTATTGCTGGGTTTGAAGTCAGATCTCCAAAGCCCTGTACTTTCCGAAACACTGTGAGTGATGTGTATATATTCTCAGGGGAAACATTTCATGCAACTTCTCATTGAAACATACTTTAGACACTATTGTTGCCAGTTGTTTTTATTTTCCCATTTAACTTACTTTCGAAAGTTTTATAGCTCATAAACATCTTGACCCATTGATTTTTCCCCCCTCTCTCTGGAATACACTAACCTGGATTATGGTCCCTAATTTTAATACTTGGAGAGTCTGAAATCTTGGAAAAATTCATTGCCATTTGCACCTTAACTTCTTCATCTTTAAAATGAAGATTTTACCTCTCATCAACTTTTCACAGGACTGTTGTTAAAGGGAAATGGGATATGTATAAGAAGTGCTCTGTCACTATAAAGCACCATGTCCATGTGTGTGGTAAGGTAAATTTCACTAATCATCTTAAACATAGCTGTCTGTCTTTTTTTTTTTTTTTTTTAAGTGTTTAGGGAAAATGTTTTTCTTGGAGATGAGAGTTGGAATTGGACACTACGGGTATGTATTTAGAAACGTAGAAAGAGTCAGAATTTTTGGAAAATATTTACTTAGCATTGGCATATGAGATCTGTTTGCCTTTGGTGACAGCTTTCTTTTAGACTTGTCAAGGCATTTGTAGCCATTTGGGGAATGGCTGAAATTTGGAGTTATGAAAATGATTTTGCCAAAAACAGCAGAAAAAAATATCCACCTACTTTTCCATAGGCTGACACTGAAAAGTCCCTGAGGATGTTACTTTGGGCTTAGATGTTGCAACAGAAGGAGAAGACATTGCCAGCGCTGGCATTTGCACAGTTATTGTTTAGTACTTATGATATGACTAGGATAGTTCCACTCACTTCAAAATGCAATTTGACTTTGGAAGACTCCACAGTATTAAAATGAAACTTAGGTCTTTGTACCACTTTGAGATCACTCAGGATTTCTTCATCTTCAGGACAATTAATTCTAAATGGAAGCATTACTTTACAAAATGGGGCTAGTAAGTCATTTCAATGGGGAGATTTAAAATCAAATACAAAGAGAGGAGGGCCAAAACTAAGTAGTTAAAAAAAAACACTAAGTAGTTTTAAACAGTCGAATTTGGCGAACACTCTATATTTTCTTGTTCTTTTTTTTACTTATTTGCTTATTGTTAACATTCTGTATTAAAATAGCTTCAGACTTCACAAAAAGTTGCAAGAATTTTCATACATACTTTTCACTCAGATTCCCCAAATTAACATTATTCAATTTGTCTTTATCATTCTCTCTCTATATAAAAATATACACATATACATATATTCATATATAAAGTATATATACAGGTATTTTCTGAACCATTTGAGAGTAGGTTGCAGACATAACACCCCATTACCCCTAAATATTGCAATATTTGTTCCAAAAACATAATGATACTCTTATATAAGCGCATAACAATTGTCAAATTCAGACATGTCATTATTATTTATCATCTACTCTACAATATTTATTCATATTCAACAGCTGTCCTGCTAATGTCCTTTATAGAAAAAGAAAAAAAAAGCTCTGGGCCAGGATCCCAAGTTCGTTTGATTTGCTACATCACAATCATTTATTTTAAATGTGTAAAACTACTTTTTTCATAACTCTACTTGAGTTAATGCAGATAATTAAAATTGGTCAAACTGGCAAAGGGAAATTATTTTACGGCACAATAGAAATAATTGTAGCCAACATTTTGAGAGTTTATTACATGCTAAAACCTAATACGTTCTCCCTGATCTAATGTTTATAAGGCTTCTATTTGAAAGACAGAATTTATTCTTGTCAGTTTTCAGATAGCGACACAAATGCTTTAGAAAAGTGAAAGACCTTACCATGGTCATATAATAAGTAGCAGTGCAAGGATTTGAATCTATGTTGGTCTAATTTGGGTTTTTCCTATTGACAGTTAAGATATACTGTTGCCTCGAGAGGCTCAGGATTGGAGGAAAGCTTAGGGATTGTCCACTTATTATGACCTACAGTTCTAAATAGTCCACAACTAACCATCAAAGGTCGTTAGCTGCCTCAAATCTCCCTCTGTATGCCCACTGAACAGCTTTATTAACAAGGAATTATTCCTAAAATGAAGTTTTTTGCAGACCGTAGTGGCCATACCTTTTTACAGATAAAAAAAAATCAAGGCCTAATAGTAGATTAGTGGTTTGTCCAGGCTATCAAGATTAGCTAGAATTGACCTGCATAGTTCAATGCCATATCCACTGTATCTTGTCAGTGTTTATATCTCTGAGATGTGTAAATATCCTCAAATAGTGTTTCTGGGTCATTTAGGCCGTAGAAATTATATCTGGCTATCATAGTCTTCTAATTCTTATAAGGAAAGTTGTTTGCTTCCAAATTAAGGTTTGACAATGTCTACTTGCTTGATGAAGCTTTCTCAGATAGCTCTAATGTCTTCAGTGATTTCCCAGAAAAAGCAAAATAATTCCTCAGTAGCTAATATTATATTCTTTAAAAGTGTCCTCTTATTCCACTTCATAGCCCACTGGTAGGATAATTTGGTAGCAAAGATCACTGCCCTTATTGTTGGAAGTACTCAGTGAGCTCATAGAGGAGTCGTACTTGTCTGGCTCAAACTATATCCTATAACGACATGTCATTAGGAGAGCTCTCAGATCAGGGAGTGCGTGTGAAAAGAGAGAAATGGAACTAGAGTATCTATTTTTTGGGAACCTACCATGTGCCAGGTAGGCCCTCCTAAAACGTTAGATTTCTTTTGTAAGTCACGAAACTCTGTGAGCTGTATTTTCCCATCTTGCTGGTGAGGATACTGAAGTTTTTCCTCAGAGAGGTTGTGTCTTGCCCACGCTTGCACAGCTCATTTGTAACAGAGCCTGATTTCAATTCCAGGTCAGGCTGTCCTCTTATAGATGTGGGGAGGATCAGGTAAGACTTATTAGACAATTAATCAATTCAAAAAACTTTTGTTAGGTAAATTACTGTGTTCAGTACTGAATTAAATGGGGCTCTTGCCTTTAAGGAGGATGAAATGTGTACTAGAATTACCGGAGTTCAAAGAAGAAGGGGATTACTTCTAGCAAGAAGGATTAAGGAAGACCTCATCAAAGAGTTGGCACCTCTGCAGAGCCTTGAGGGTTAGTAGGAGTTATTCATGAGGCGATATGGAAAAAAGGAGCATGAGCAAAGATATGGAGACAGACTGGGATAGGTAGAAATTGCATGTGGTTAGGTTTGGCTAAAGTTCTGAATTCTTGAAAGGAAATTATGAGACAGAAACCTAGGAAGGAGTTTGCGACCTACTGAGGGCCTTATTTAGCAGTTTAAGGAGTTTAAGCCTTTGAGTGGCTAATGAAGGTTTTGAACTAGGGAATGACCTGATGAAATAAATATACTCTCATAGCAGAGAGCAGGATGGTTGGAAATGAGAGAGGACAGGAAGACAAATGAAGAAGCTAATGGTAATAGTCCAGGAGGGAATTACTAGAATGTGAACAAGGGCAATGGAAGTGAGAGGGAGGAGGAAAAGTATGCACAAGATAGATGTTATGGAAATAGAATTGAGAGAATTTCTCAGCTGAGATGTTGGAGGTGACGTAGGTAATGCTAAAATGGTCAGGAGTTTGATGGTGCCTTTCAGAAAAAAGAGAGGCAATGCTGAAAGAGAAGTTACTCTAGAAGCAACGCTATTAAATTCAGTTTTGAATACACACACTGCTTTTAGGTGGGATGTGGGTTCGGGCATCTGGAAATGTAGGACTGGAGTCCAGAAAAGAGATTAGTTGGTGTCATGAGTGTACATTTGGGAGTCTTTTTATTTTGAGATAATTACTAGAAGCATTAGATTAAAAGAGCTTGTCAAGGGAGAGAGGATAGAAGAAAAGGGAAGGAGGCCAATGACAACTTCTTGGGAAACACTTGAAACAGAGTGTGGGAAGATCAAGTGCCAGAGGAGCAGAAGAACTAGGGCAGAACTATGCCTCAGGAGCCATCAGGGAAGATATTGCTCACAAAGAAATCAGGGCTCATCGTTGACACACTGCAGAGAGAGGTGCCTGATGCTGGATATTGAGAAAAGGCCTTGACTTCTTTAGTATTTTTTGGAATTGTTTCAGTAGGTTGGTGACTTTGGAATGGAGAAGTTTATTAAGAAGCAAGCATTTGAGGACTGCTAGTAGGTTGCTTCTGGTTTGTGGAGAATGGAGAGTTTGGATATGCTTTGTATTTGCCAGAAGTCCTCTGGTGTTAAGATAGAGACCTTGCAGAAGGGTTTATTGTTTTATGTAGAACCAGAAAGTCTGAAGCTGAAGTTGGCTTTAGTTAGTACTGGATCTAAGTGTTTGAAAGTTATCATTAGTGTTTGCATGCTTTCTACTTTTTTAGCTTCCGTTGTCTTTAGTTTTTATGTTTTGGTTTCTTTCTTTTCTGTTACAAATAAGCTGTCTCCAAAAAGGACAAATATAACCTTTAGCAGCCCCAAGTACACATCTTTGCATCTTGAGATCTAAAATGAAGATTTAACATCTTCCTTGCTGCCTTAAGTAGAAAACTAGGAGGACTGATATGCCAAACTTGCCTCAGATGCCTATCCTTGAACCAGTTCTCTATTTAGGATGGTATGGTCCAGCCTTAGTCATGGACTTATCCCCATGAAGGCTACTCGGAGTGCAGAAGTCCCAGAAAAAATAAAACAACAGAAGAAAGGAGGAAGGAAGGCGTGGTGGATAGAAAGAAACCGTAGTTATCACAGTCCACTAGAACCACTGACTAGACTCACCATCTGATTGGGTCAGTCTGAAATGAACAGAAAGATAGCTAAAGAACTGAAAAGTCCCAGTTAAAGCCTAGGTAAATATAAATTTGTGATGATAACAATTTGCTTTGTACCTTTGTCCTGAAGTGCTTAACACAGGAGTGGAGAAGATGAAAGATGTGATGTACTCAAGATTTGGGTTTTGTAATTCAAGTTTTCTTGGGGGCTCAAGCTGGAAAAACAAGCTGTTCACTGTTAGCATTTGACATGGGGACCCAAAAAGTGTAGAGAGGCAAGTGAAGGTACAGTTTACTGATTCGTTTATTTATTTTAATCAAAACTGATAATTTGTTCTTTGCCCAAAAATATTAGTTACCACAAATAAATGACAAAGTGTTTGGTTCCTACTAGCATGTTTGAATTTTCCAGCAAGAAAATAAGCTTTCATTTCTTTCATGTATTGTCCCCTCAGTCAAGCCATGCTTATTCAATACAATATTGTATGCTTTAATAGAACCTTTAATTGGAGAATGTGTTCATTATTTTCCTTTCTATTAATTTGAACTACATGTATATGTCAAAAAAGATTATGCTGGAGATACTAGAAGTGCTTGCATCACACACATACTTGGCTTTATTTAAAAAAAAAGCGTCATAAAACTAATGGATGCACAATTTTTAAAAATCTAGGTGCATAGAATGATGTAAAGCAGAGAGGAAAGAAAATCATCCGTTATCTCATCACTGAGAAATAACCATGGTTAATATTTTATTGTATATACTTCCAAACTTTTCTGGAATGCAATTTTCTTTTTAAAATGGAATCTTACTCTATATTCTATTTGTACTGTATTTGCCATTTAGCAAGTCTTTCCATATTAATAGATGTAGTTTTAATCATAATCTAACTAATATGTAGTGTGTCAGCATCTGACTGCATCATATTTTATTTGACCAATTCCGTATTGATCAAGTTTTGTTTACTCTATATTTTTATTATAAGTAGCGATTTTAGAAACATTCTTATCTTACCTGTGTCTTTGTTTATTTAATGTATTGTTTTTAATTGTGCTGCTTTTACTATAGCTTGACATTCTGTCTTTCTCTGAAGTCCGAAATTAAGACGGGGTTGGACTATATATAGCAGAAAACTCAAAATAACAGTGGCTTAAACATGTAAGGGTTTAAGAATAATAATAATAATAATAAAATATAAACGAACTCTGCAGCTAGGCAGCCTGGAGTTACTGTGGTGCTTCATAGTCAGCAGGGATGTGGTTCCTGACGTTCTCCTTTGCAACTCTCAATGTAAATTTCCATCTCATCATGACCAAATTCTTAGCAGCAGGATGAAGGGGGAAAGAGAGAGAGGACTATTTCCCAGTAGCCAGCTTCCTTTAAGAAGCCATCTTGTACCTACTCTACAGTACTTCTGCTCACATCTCGTTGACTAAAATGTAGTCAGAGGGGCACACTTAGCAATAAGGGATGTTCGGAAATAAAACTTTTGAACTGGGCCTATTATATTGTCTGGAATAAAATCAGGATTCCATACCTAGAAGGGAAAAACGGTTATTGGTTTGGCAATTAAGGTACTTTTAATTGCAAATAATAAAGTTCCATAGTATGTCAAAGGAAGAAGAGAGCCATCCCTTCCTCCTTTGGAGGAAAACAGTCTTTGCCAGAAGCACCCAATGGACTTCCTCTTACTTCATTGACAAGAACTGGGATCACAGGCTCTGCCCCTAAATCAATCCCTGCCAAGGGGTTGGTTAAGACCAATGAGGATTTATTTGCAAAGTTGAGTCATATCAGGAAGGAGATTCCTAAACCAAGCTAGAATGTCCCAGGAAGGCATGAATCAGTGTTTGGTAGACAAATAACAGTTTCTGCCACATTTCCATTCTATACTATTCAAATCTTACTTTTTTTTTTTTTTTAACAGTCCTTTTCTGCTGGATGAAGCCTTCCTTGGTCTTCCTTTATCCAACTTGCCTTGCACTCACTCTTTCTGTTCCCACTTAGCACGGGAGTGTTGTCATATTGTGTTCTTTGTGTGTGTGTGTGTGTGTGTGTGTGTGTGTGTGTGTGTTTTCTAAGTACTTGTCTTCTCATCTCTACTGGCTTCCCTCTAAGGGCAGGGCATGTTGGCACTCTTCTACCATTTTGACCTTTGGTCACAGTAACCGCATTTTTAAGCTTGCAATTAAGGGAGTGGTTAAGACAAAGAATTTCTTCTCATTTATGAGTTTATTGATGTTAGAAGCCTTATCAGCTTATATAAAAGTTAAATCTGATTGAATTTTTATTTTAAATGAATGATTCTTATTTTTTTAAAATGAAATGAGAAATGTTCTGGAAAAATTCAGTACTTACTTTGCCAGGAACCTATGGTCTGTAGTAGAAGCTCAATAAATATTTGTTGGTTGACATTAGTTATAAATTTTTCTAAAGCTGTAACGTATCCTCATATGGGTGGATATTGTAAGTGTTTGTTGCAAAGGATAAATAACTAGGTTGTCAGGATAGCTTTGCTCAAGGAAATATAACCACAGCCAGAGTTTTTATAGATTTGCCTTTAAAATAAAGTCTACTGATGGGTTACTATGGGAGGAAGTAGGAGACACAAAGCCAATTGGGAACAACATTAACATTTTAGTTTTTGTGCTTTAAGTTCCCTGGTATGACACTAAATATAATAATTTCCCCCTTATGTGTGAAGGAAGACTACTTTAAAAACCTTGGGCATTTCCATAAGAAGAGTTATGAATATATGCACGTTCTTAAACATATACAAAAAAGTATATTTTACATATACTTTACATATAAGTCACTTGAAGATGCAGTAGTCTTCCCTGATATGTAAAGAAATAGAGTAAGATCTTGCTAATTGACTTAGGACCCTGTGATAGAAATGGGATGAGGTTTAACTTCAATAGGAAGTCCAACGGGAACTATAAAGGATTTATATAGTTGTTAACCCTCATTTTTCCCTGAGTACATGACCACATCCTTTGGTCCTCTTAAAGACATGCTTATCAAGTAACAGAAGACAACATTGTTCTTTTATTTCTAGGTTTTACATTGTTTATTGTGCTGTAGAACCTTAGGTAAGACACATAGGAAAAGACACCTCCCTTGTCTGTTAAAAAAAAAAAGTAGGGGGGACATGGTTTGGTTTGTAACAAGCTTGCCTGGCCCACTATACAGGGTTGTTTTAAGGGCCAGTATAGTAGGGTAATCAGTATGAAAAGTGCTACGAAAATAGTTTTTAATGTGTACTGACACCAATTATCAGACAATGGGAGACAGTATATGTATACTTTCTAAAATATATTTGTATTGAGAAATCTTCACACACATGTAGTCCATCCATAGTATGCAATCAGTGACTCACAGTATTATCACATACAGTTGTGTATTCATCACCATGATCATTTTTAGAAAATTTGTATCACTCCAGAAAAAGAAAAGGAAAAAAAGAAAAAACTCATACATCCTATTCCCCTAACCCCTCCTTCTCTTTGGCCACTACTGTTTCAATCTACCCAATTTTTTTTTTTTTTTTACCCCTTATGCCCCCCAGTGATTTATTTATTTTTATCCTTATTTTTTTACCCATCTGTCTATACCTTGGACAAAAGGAGCATCAGACACAAGATTTTCATAATCACATCGTCACCTTGTAAAAGCTATATAGTTATACAATCGTCACGAGTCAAGGCGACTGGAACACTGGCACCATAAATGTGGCACCCAGTGTGCAAATGTCCATTCTTGCCTCCACTCTCAGGTCCTACGGATATATACCCAGCATTGGGGTTGGAGGACCATATGGCAATGCTACTCCCAGCCTCCTGTGCAACTGTCACACTGCCCCCCGGAGGGGCGGCACCTCTCCGCTTCCCTACCAGCAGTGAATAGGTACATCTCTTTCTTCACATTTTCTCTAGCACTCATTTCTCTCTATTCATTTTTAAACAGTTTTATTCACACATCATACAATCCAACCTAAGTAAATAGCTGTGCCTTCACCACCATATTCTATCTGGAGACATTTCCTTTTCTTCCATGAAAAATATGTACGCCCCCCCCCCCACCATGTCCCCTGCCTGTTGGCATTTAGTTTTGGCATAATGCCTTTGTTACATTCAGTGGAAGCATATTACAGTGTTACTGTTGACTGTAGACTCTAGCTTGCATTGATTATGGCTTTTCATGTATACCATCCATTTTCAACATCTTGTAACACTGACATTCATTTGTTCTCCCACATGCAAAAACTTTAAATTTGTACATTTAATCACCATCATTGTACATTCTAGGCATTCCTAAATTATACTGTTCTAGTTTGCTAGCTGCCAGAATGCATCACACCAGAGATGGATTGGCTTTTAATAAAAGGGGATTTATTTTGTTGGTTCTTCAGAGGAAAGGCAGCTAACTTTCCACTGAAGTTCTTTCTTACGTGGAAGGCACAGGATGGTCTCTGCTGGTCTTCTCTCCAGGCCCCTGGGTTCCAACAACTTTCCCCGGGGTGACTTCTTTCTGCATCTCCAAAGACCTGGGCTGAGCTGCGAGGGCTGAGATGAGGAATGCCGAGCTGCTTAGGCTGTGCTACATTGCGCTCTCTCATTTAAGCACCAGCCAATTAAGTCAAACGTCACTCATTGCAGCAGACACGCCTCCTAGCCAACTGCAGATGTAATTAGCAACAGATGAGATTCACGTACCATTGGCTTCTGTCCGCAGCAACAAGACTAGGTATGCTCACCTGGCCAAGTTGACAACTGAATCTAACTAACACATATACCATCTCAGCTTTTGTCCCCTATCTTTCCTTCTGGTGTCATACATGCCCCCAGCCTTTCTCCCTCTATAATACTCACATTCAGCTTCATTCAGTATACTTATATTATTGTGCTACCGTGATATAGCATTGTGCTATCCATTTCTGAATTTTTACATTCAGTCCTGTTGTACATTCTGTATTCCTTCACCACCCAAAGCCAAATCTCTACCCTCTTTCTGTCTCCTGATAACTTGTGTTCTTAACTTTAAGTCTCAAAATTCCCTCATTAGTGGTAGTTCATATATGTGAGAACATGCAGAATTTGTCCTTTTATTTCTAGCTAATTTCACTCAGTGTAATGTCCTCAAGTTTCATTCATGTTGTTACATGCTTCAGTACATGTACTCTTGAGGTCTTTGTTTTTCATAGGCTTTTGGAAGCTAGGTTATTTTAGTTTTCCCGTAGTTTGTAAAGGGGTAGAGATTTGGGAAAATGAAGTAAATATTTTGGCTGAATGTGTTTTAGCACTCTTATCTGTTGACAAGTAAAGATTATCAGGGTTTCTACATTTTGCCACTTCCTTTGTTTCCTTCCAAAATGCTGTTTTTCATGACTTTAGCACTGCAGGCTGGATCATTCTGAACACATGGTAGGACCTTAAAGTATAAATAAATATATGATTAAGGATTTATAATAGAGGTGTTTATTGTAATGCAGTTGCCAAAATTTTGGATCTTGTTGGGTTTCAAACCATAATTAATAAGAGATGAGAACGTCACTTATCTTGTGTTCAGTGTTTTCCAGTGGCCGTATTTTTCCAGTTCTGTTTTGACATGGAAATGCCTTCTCTGAAGGCAGCGTCACAGGCTGATGGCTGGTCCTATTGTGCATCCACCTGAGGCAGCCTGGATGTGTTTGGGTATGATCTGTGATGGGCCACATGCCTGGTTTCAAATGAAGATGTTTTAGGCAGGGAAACATAGGTAGGGAAAGAAGTGGTGAGAGGAGACAGAAGACACGGCTGAGGGATAGATAAATGTAGATCAGAAGGAGAGAAGGGTGGTGCTCAAAACACCTGCTAAGTCAGGATTTGACAGTAGCATCATGTCTGGCCATCTGGTGGCCATCTCTATAAAACGAAGGTAAGCCTGAGACTGGATGGAGGCTGTGGCCACTCTCCTTTGTGTGGCATTGTGGTCTCTTTGCCACCTATTCCTCATCCTTTTCAGAGAAATTGCTTTTAGTAGAGCGCTCTATTGTACGAATGCTAAGTGCGCTTGGTGTCTTACTTCTGCAGTTGCTGTTGCCTCCTCTGCTTCCTCACCCCATGTCTCCTCACAACAGCTGCTGCTAGAAGCCACTGACATCCCCACACGCCCCGCCATATGTCTGGTCAGTGTATATATTGTATTCCTTACTCTCCTAATTCTCGGCTAGAATTCCAGCCAAATGGCTACAATTGTTATAATAGACCAGAACAAACCTTAAATCCAGGCATTTCTTAGAGAAGCAACACCAATTGCTTCACCAATTTATTCCCTATTTTCACACTTGCCTCTTTTGTTTCTTCATTTGCTTCCCAAGTGAAGAAATCCCAGCCCAGTTCAGGGCATTTCATGGAGATACGGCCCCTCTGGTCCAGATGACCTTCTGAAATATGGCCTACTCACTTATACACACCCTGGCCGTGGCCCATGTTTAACCAGCCCTGTTCCTGCTTTGTCCTTAGAGGGAGGGATGGCAGATAGAATAATTCATCTAACCTAAGCACTGAGTAGAGGATATAATTTAAAACTCCAGCCTCCTTAAAAGCTTCCCCTGGAAGCATCCCCTAATGTAAATCCATGTCCTTATGAATAATAAATGCACGTAAAACAGATTCATAGCTACATCTCACACTGTTCCACTTATATCCAGTTTTCTGGAAGGGTTCCACATCCAAGGAGAGAATGGAAGTCTAATGAAGTCTTATTTCCATTGCCTCCTCCCATTCTCTGGCTTTCCCTTCTCTGTCTTTTCCCCCCACTTCTAGGATGATTGTAATATGCAGAATAAATAGGAGTTGCTTGAGGTAGGTTGTGTCTCCATTTGAAGTCCTGTTAGACTTGTTTTAATTCTTTGGTCCTGTGCATGTAGAGTGTGTTGAGATAATAACTGTTGACCACCGAGCTTGTATTCCTAAGTTTAAAGGGTGCCTCCTCCCTCCACATGTGTAAGAAAATATACTCCCACAAGAAAGAAAATTTTTGCCATAGCATTTGATATTTTAAAACCCACTTACCAAGCAATTCTTTCTTGTTTAGGAGTGAAGGGGAGTAGGAGAGCAGAAAGGAAACAGGAAAAGAAAAGGTACAGATAAGAGAAGATAATCAGTAAGCGTTCCCACTCTTTAAGTAGCGGTGCTGTCTGTTTGAATCCAGAGTCTTATATTGGGGCTTAGTAGAGGTGTTATAGCAAATACCCAATGTCTGTTGTCTATAAGGTTCCATGCAAGGCGAGGAATACAAGGTGAATATGACCTAGTCTCTGCCCATAAGGGGCCTATAATATAATTGAGGGAGATCAGACAAGTACATAGTAACTAGAGGCAAAATAAGATGTGCCTAATGAGAGAGCTTGTCTAGGGTATCTGTGGCATAGATGGAAGGTGATATCATAATATGTTCATATTGGTGGTGTATGCAGTTTGGACAGTTACGATGAATAAGGTTTCATTTTGCAGAGACTGGAGTTGAGGGATTTCAGGCAAAGGAAATGGCATAAGCAAGAGTCAGAGGTGCAAAAGCATGGATGTGTTTGGGCAAAATAACGTTGTAAAATACAGAGAACACTAGGGAATAAGATGGAAAAGGAAGATAGGACTGAATGATGGTCTGGCTAATACAGCAGGGAAAAAAGAGCCTTTGGAAAAATGCTCAGAGTTGTGGTTTTTAAGATTTAGATCTGACTCTGTTGTAATTAAGTGATGTGAGTCAAGGAATTTGTGCAAGTACATGACAATAATCTAGGTTTAAAAAGTAATGATAAGAGTTCTCACCTGCCATGCCAGAGACCCGGGTTCAATTCCCAGTGCCTGCCCATGTAAAAAAATAAATTAAAAATAAATAAATAAATAAATAAATAAATAATAATAATAATGACAAGACTTGGGTTCAATTCCTGGTGCTTGCCCATGCAATAATAATAATAATAATAATAATAATAATAATGACAGCCTAAACTTAGGTGACAGCAGGAAGAGTAGGAGAGTGGGTGGATTGAAACTTTGCAGAGCAGGGCTCTCTGTGGTCTTTGAAGACTGAGAAGATACAAGGTGCAGAGGGGAAAGAAATGATGCCTGAAATTGTCAACCTTTAACAAAGCTGAAAATTATACCATTTTCACCCTCCCCTTCTTACCCTAATGATTGTTTTATTCTTTAGGGCTTCATAGTCATGAAAAAAAAATAGTAAAAAAATGTTATGGGATAAAAGAAAACATTTGGCGAATTTAAAGTTTTTTTTTGGAGCCAGCCAACACGTCCTCGTGAAGTGAGAAGCTAAGAAAACTCTTGGGTGTAACACAGCAGTGCAGAACCAGACATAAAATGGGTAGTGTTTGGTCTTTGCTGATAGAGGGCTGTTGGTGACAACTTCATTTTAGGGATAAGCCACCTCTTTTCCTTGGGTGTTGCCTAACAAGCATAAGAAAGAATGCTTTATACCCTAAGATGAATCCCAGTGAGTTTAGGGCATGCCCTACCCTTGGACACTCAGATACCCCCTCCCCCTACTCCTTCCCCACTTGTCCTCTTTGGTTATGGGAAGAACACAATTTTGGTCTGTTGGAATTCCTCAGTTGTTCAGTTCTGAACTCTCTGTATCGTAGTCTTTGTTATTAGCTCCTATATTCTGGGTGAGAGCTGTTGATACTCTTAAACAAGGCTAATGAGTTGCCCAAATCAACTCTGTTCCACATTGAAAAGAGCTGTCTGCCACCTTTTGTCACTGGCAATCACTTCCCAAGATCTCAATGACACCCAAACACAGGTGTGTAGGAAAAAGTAGATCATCTTTAGAGACAGCCAGGGGAGAGCTGGAATAGCAGCTCCTGCACTTACCAGCTGTGTGACTTATACCAAGTCACCTAACCTCTCAGGGCTATTAGGATGAGAGGATTAAAATGAAAGAATGTTTGTAAACCACTTATCACACAAAGTGCATGCCACTACTGTGGGCTCATTATATAGTAGACTTTTTCCTCCTAAGATTTTGGAACATTTTTCCTTGCCGCTGATATTTATTCAGTTTGCTGTCTTCTGGGCTTGAACTTTTAGACGTGAAGCTCTCCAGGGTCGACTTTAAAAAATACTTATTCATAAAATAAGCAAAATGTTAAGAGGCTCTGGAGAGTGCAGTTGTTGAAGGTACAGAGCCTTTACCAAGCTGCTGTGTTTATTGTTCATTAATATAGCAGCTTGGTAAACTTAGGTGGAGGCACTCCTGAGGTTCTGATAATATGTTTGCTCTACTAAGAAACAAAGCAATCAAAGTAGTGCACTGTCTTGTTCAGCATCATCACCATCATCACATTCCAGTCACATTTATTTCACCGGATAGTTGACTTGTATTTCAGGATAAACCACATGCAGAGAGCTTCATTTTGTCATTTACATTAAAGATAAGCAATGGAGAAAGAGAAAATGCTTTTGGAAGCAAGGTTATTTTAGTTTTCCCATAGTTTATAAAGGGGTAGAGGTTTGGGAAAATGAAGCAAATATTTTGGCTGAATGTGTTTTAACACTCTTATCTGTTGACAAGTAAAGATTATCAGGGGTTCTGCGTTTTGCTACTTCCTTTGTTTCCTTCCAAAATGCTGTTTTTCATGACTTTAGCACTGCAGGCTGGACCCCCCCGCCCCCCAAGGAAAAGCCCAAGGACACTAAAAACTAATATTAAAGGCTAAAACTAAGAATCCTGTAGCAGCCACAAACTCTAATTTAGAGAAGTTTTTTTTTTGGAGACTAGCTTTTTTTAACATTGGTCTTTCAGGCAAATGTTCTGAAAACAAAGTTTAATATTGCCCAGGATAGACTATATGTTGGGTCACAAAACAAATCTCAGTAATTTTAAAAATAATGAAATCATACAATGTATCTTTATGACCACAAAGGAATGAAATAAGAAAGCAACAACAGAAAAAAAACTCAAAAAAACTGAAAAAAAAACAGAAAAAAACTGAAAAAAATTTCACAAATATGTGAAAATTAAACAACACACTCTTAAATAGCCAATGAGTCAAAGAAGAAATCTTTTTTTAACTTTTTTTATTAATTAAAAAAATTAACAAACAAAACATTTAGAAATCATTCCATTCTACATATATAATCAGTAATTCTTAATATCATCACATAGTTGCATATTCATCATTTCTTAGTACGTTTGCATCGATTTAGAAAAAGAAATAAAAAGACAACGGAAAAAGAAATAAAATGATAATAGAGAAAAAAAAACAAACTATACGTACCATACCCCTTATCCCTCACTTTCATTTACCACTATTTCAAACTGAATTTATTTTAACATTTGTTCCCCCTATTATTTATTTTTATTCCATGTGTTCTACTCTTCTGTTGATATAGTAGCTAAAAGGAGCATCAGACATAAGGTTTTCACATTCACAGAGTCTCATTGTGAAAGCTATATTTCACTTTGTTCAATCATCATCAAGAAACATGGCTACTGGAGCACAGCACTACATTTTCAGGCAATTCCCTCCAGCCTCTCCACTACATCTTGAACAACAAGGTGATATCTACTTAATGCATAAGAATAACCTCCAGGATAACCTCTCGACTCTGTTTGGAATCTCTCAGCCATTGACCCTTTGTCTCATTTTACTCTTCCCCCTTTTGGTAGAGAAGGTTCTCTCAGTCTCTTGATGTTAATTCTCAGCTCATTCTAGGGTTTTTCTCAGTCCTTTGATGCTGAGTCTCAACTCATTCCAGGATCTTCGTCCCACCTTGCCAGGAAGGTCCACACCCCTGGGAGTCATGTCCCACACAGAGAGGGGGAGGGTGGTGAGACTGCTCGTCATGTTGGCTGGAGAGAGAGGCCACATCTGAGCTACAAAAGAGGCTCTCTTGGGGGCGACTCTTAGGCCTAAATTTTAAGTGGACTTGACCTATCCTTTGTGGGGTTAAGTTTCATGTGAACAAACCCCAAGACTGGGGGCTCAGCATATAGCTTTGGTTGTCCACGCTGCTTGTGAGAATATCAAGAATTCAACTTGGGGAAGTTGAATTTCTCCCCACTCTCACCATTTCCCGAAGGGGGCTTGCAAATACTTTTCCAGTCACTGATCAAATCATTCTGGGATTCATCAAGGGATCACTCTGGACAAACCAACAAAATCTCATGTGCTACCTGAGATTCCAAGTACTTATGACATTCAATCAAACTATCTACATGAGTTATATTAGGAAATGCTCTAGTCAAAATCTAAATTTTGTAACAAATAAACATTTTTTGCTTTAGTCTCACACATAACGTGACATTTTAAAGTATTAGTTATCATCTATTTTCAGCACCCTGCAATAATGACAATCCTTTGTTCTTCCCAATGCAAAAACATTTTTAAAATTTGTACATTGTATATTTCACTATTGTTATACACTCTAGGCATTCCTAGATTATACCATCTCGATCTTTAACATCTGTCTTCAAAGAAGAAATCTTTATGGGAAATTATGAAATATCTTGAGATGAATGAAAATGAAAACACAATATACCAAAGTATATGGGATGCAGGCAACGCAATGTAAGAGGGAAATTTACAGTTCTAAATGTTTCATTAAGAAAGAAAAGAGATCCTGTTTTAGTTTGTTAAAGCTACCAGAGTGCAATATATCAGAAATGGAATGACTTTTAAAAAGGAAATTTATTAGGTTGCAAGTTTAAAGTTCTAAGGCTGTGAAATTGTCCAAATTGAGGCACCAACAAGAGGTTACCTTCACTCAGGAAAGGCTGATACCATCCAGAACACCTCTGTCAGCTGGGAAGTCACATGGCTGCATCTGCTGAGGTTTCTGGCATCTGGACACCTCTCTCAGCTGGGAACCCACTTGGTGACATCTGCTAGCCTTCTCTTCTCAGTTCATGAGGGGCATTTGCCTTCTGCATCTCCGAAGATCTCTGGCTATGTGGGCTCTATCAGCACTGAAGCCTTTCCCAAAATGGTTCCCCCTTAGAGGGTTCCAGTAAGCAACCCCACCTTCAATGGGTGGAGGCACACTTCCATGGAAAGTATCTAATCAGAAGGTAACACCCACAATTGGGTAGGTCACATCTTCATGGGAATAGTCAAAAAGATCCCATCTAGCAATGCTGAATGAGGATTAAAGAACTTGGATTTTCTGGGGTACACAACAATTCAAACTGGCACAGATCTCAAATCAGAGACCTAGCTAACCACACCCCGAGGAACTAGAAGAAGAACAAACTAAATGCGAAGTGAGAATAAGGAAGGAAATAGCAACTATTTGAGCAGAAAATGAATGAAATAGAGAATAAAAAACAGTAGAATCGATGAAAGTGAAAGTTGATTCTTTGAACATGTCAATACAATTGACAGACCTCTAGCTAGACTGACACAGAATAAGAGGCTAGAAATAACTAAAATCAGAAATGAAAAGGGGGATTTTACTACTCACACCACAGAAATAAAAAGTGTTATAACAGGATATAATGAAGAGGTTTTTTTCCAACAAAGTAGATAACCTAGATGAAATGGAGAAATTCCTGGAAGATCTAGACTACCTACAGTGATTCAAGAAGAAATAGAAGTTATCAACAGATCAAAAGCAAGAGATTGAATCATTAATCAAAAACCTCCCAGCAGAGAAAAGACCAGGACCATTTGGTTTCACTGGTGAATGTTACCAAACATTCTAGGAAGAATTAACACCAATCCTGATCAAACTCTTCCAAAAAATTGAAGAGGAAGGAATGCTCCTAACTCATTCTGTGAGGCCCGTTTCATCCTACTATGAAAGCCAGACATTGATATTGCAAGAAATAAAAATTGTAGACTAATGTCCCTCGTGAATAAAGATGCAGAAATCCTCAATAAAATGCTAACAAACTAAATCTAACAGCACATTAAAAGAATTATACACTGTGATCAAGTGACATTTTCCCCAGGAATGCAAGTGTGGTTTGTCATTAGAAAATTAATTAATACAATATGCCACATTTACTAGAATGAAAGGGGAAAAACTCAATGTCATCTTAATTGATGCAGAAACAGCATTTGGGAAGATTGAAAGCTAGAAATAAAAGGAAACATCCTGAACATGGTAAAAAGCATATATGAAAAACCCACAGCTAACATCATTCTTAATGAGGAAGGATTGAAAGCTTTATCCCTGAGATCTAGAACAAGACAGGGATACCCACTGTCACCCACACTATTCAGTGTTGAATTGGAAGTTCTAGCTAGAGCAATGAGGCAAGAGAAAGAAATAAAAGACATCCACACTGGAAAAAAAGTAGGAAAACTTTCCCTATTTGATCCTGTATATAGGAAATCCTGAAAATTCCACAACAAAGCTAATATACAATATTCAGCAAAGTGATGGAGTACAAGGGCAACACGTAAAAATCAGTAGTGTTTCTATACAAGAATGAAATCCATTTATGATAGCAACTAAAAGAATCAAATATCTAGGAATTAATTTCAAAGCTACAAAAGGACTTGTCCATGGGAAACTGCAAAACATTGCTGAAAAAATTAAAGAAGACCTAAATAAATAGAAGAACACATTTGGTGTGAGTGAACTGAAGGACTAAATGCTGTTGTCAGTTCTATCTGAAGTGATTTACAGATTCAGTACAATCCCAGTCAAAATTCCAACAGCCTTTGCAGAAATAGAAAAAAACAATCATCAAATTCATATGGAAGGACAAGGGGCCCTGAATAGCCAAAGCCGTATTGAAGAACTAGAACAAAGTTGGAAGGTTCAGACTTCCTGATCTTATAACTTTTTACACATTCATAGTAAGTGCAGCAGTGTGGTACTGGCATCAAGCCAGATATGTAGAACAATAGGATCAAATAGGCAGTTCAGAAACAAATGCTCACGTCTCTGGCCAATTGATTTTTTGCAACCCACTCAATGGGGGAAAGAACAGTCTCCAAAAGATGTGTTGGGAAGACTGGATTACCATTTGGAGGAGGACCTCTCCCTTACACCATATACATCATCATCCCTTTGGTTTCTGAATCCTCTGGTTGTCCTCCCGCCTAACCCCTCTCCCTTCTCCCTTTCACACATAGAAATCCTACTCATTCACACCTTACTTTTAGGTAAGCATCATGTGTTGCCCTCTATAGGAACATTTGCATTTTAATTGAGACCAAACTCAAACACCTCTAAATGTAGAATTTCAGACATCAGTGGCTTCAAATGTCCTTGTTTTCCTAAACTCAGCATGTATAAGTGGAGCAGATTGGAGAGCTTGAAAAAGATATGCCAGAAAACTCCTGAGTATCTAGCACAGGCCTGGCACTTGGTAGGCACTCGTATTTGTTAAATGAATGAATAAAACTTCTTTAGTGAATGAAGGAGTTGATGAATAAGGCTTGGAGCCCCAGGGTGCTTACAGAGGAAAAATGATAGTTGGAAATAAACCTTTTAAAAATGAGTCATTAATGACTGATAACTCTGTGATACCAAGACACAAGGGGAAGAAAATGTTTTTTAAAAATTATAGCTACAGAATCTAGTGCTTGGACAAGATTTGGACAAGCAAAAAAAACCAAAATTTTGTTTTGCTGACAAAACCAAGAGACCAGGAGAATTCTGTGTTTATTCATAGGGCCACACAGTTATTTATTTTTTAACTTATTAATTAAAAAAATTAACAATAAACAAAAACATTAACATGTGATCATTCCATTCTACACATATAATCAGTAATTCTCAATATCATCACATAGTTGCATATTCATCATTTCTTAGAACATTTGCATCAATTCAGAAAAAGAAATAAAACAAAAGCAGAAAAAAGAAAGATTATACATACCATACCCCTTACCCCTCACTTTCATTGATCCCTAGCTTTTCAAACTAAATTTATTTTAACATTTGTTCCCCCTATTATTTATTTTTATTCCTTATGTTCTACTTGTCTGTTGACAAGGTAGATAAAAGGAGCATCAGACACCAGGTTTGAGCTGCCTAAAAATGTAGAGCTGTGTTCCAGTAGCCATGTGTTCCACAGTTATTTTTAAGTGAATACTTGAAAACAGTCCTTCAGTTTACCTGTTTATAAGTTACTTATGTGAATTTTGCTTAGACTCCCTCATGTTCTCTATTCAACTTTCCCTCTCATTTCTTTGTGCCCAGGAGAATGAAAGGAAACATGGGACTCTATGAATTGTTGACCTCAGATTTCTTATAAAATGACCCCAATAATTTGTATCCTTTCCTTACTCCCCCCCCCCCCCCCCCCGCCCTTACTCCCACTTTATCACTAAAATTTCTTTAGGACACATTTATTTTTTTAAAAAAATAGGGCTTTGTTTTGGAAAGTTTTGCTTATAGTGACTTGCACTTTTTTTGCCTTTCATTTGCTTGGAGTATCCTGCCTTTGGTTATGCAGAGAAACATGCTGACTTGCCTCCAGAAAGCATTCCTCCTTTGACTGACTGGTTTACTCTGATATGTATAAACACTCTTGCCTGCTGACCAGTAGTGTGTGTCCGTATTTATGAAGCACTTGGAAACCACTGCAAGCTGCAGAGAGTGACCATGAATAGCAAAATTAATTTGGTTTAATGTGTTTTGGCTTGCTTGACTTCACCAGGATAAAAATGTGCCTGTTTAAATTATTGTATTGGGAGTTAAAAAAAGAGTCATTAGACATTTATCTCTTTGGAAGAATTCTGTGATCATTAGCAAAGATTCAAATCCATGATTAATGTCAACTAGACTTAAGAAATGTTTAACAGAGAATGTTAATCGCAGATTAGGTTGTTGTGGGTCCTGAATTTTGAGAGTCTGAATTACTATTTTTTTTCTCTTGCTACTCTTTTTTTTTTCCCTAGACGATTGGCTGGCAATGACCTTTCCTTTATCCACCCAAAGGCCTTGTCTGGGCTGAAAGAACTCAAAGTTCTGTAAGTAATGCAATTTTAGAGTTTCACAGCTGGTTATGTATTTTCCTGCTGCATAGTCAACATGCTTGGAGCTAGGTTAAGCACAGTTTCTTTTAGTTCAGGATTAAAAGATTTAAGGAGTGGCCAATGGGTAGTGTGGGAGGCTAGAGGTTGATTTAGGCAATCTTAGGTCCAGATAACAAAAGTTAAAACGCCAAATAACAGGCATTCTGACCTCCAGCACAATTCAGTTGAATGTGAGGCTTTTTGTTTGGCTAATGCATTGAATCAAAACTATATTTAAGCTTTAATGGTTGGGTTTTGTTTCATATTATTATATAGCCCTAAGAACTTGAATTCACTGACCCTTATGGGAAAGAGGCTTAATAAGAGCTCCAAATGTTAAAATCATTTTACAGCTAAAGGAGTTGTGTGCCTATGATTTATACAGTTTGTGAGAGATCAGGAAATAAATTCTTGGCAGTGGTCAGGAGCTTGGAGTTTGATAGATTGGGATACAGGTGAACTGGCTGCCAGCCCTACTTCTGCCATAATCTTGCCGGATGACCCTGAGCAAGTCACAAAATGGGCCGTTTACCTCTTTCGTTCTACGGTTATGATTCATGTCAGGTGGTCATTTCATTAATGTGACTAGGAATGGCTTTAGGCAAATATTAAAAGGACTTCGTTTTCAGTACTCTTCCTTGCCTCCATTCTTCAGCCCTAATTATTAGATAATTAAAGCTCTATTTCTGCCCTGTCCTCAGACACACTGATGATACTGCTCACTTCTCCCTCAAAACTCAGGGTCTGTAGCCCCCTGGGCAAAGGAGAACCTCCTTCTTAAAGTTGACCCTATGACACATCCATATCACTGGGCTGTTCTTTAATCCAGTTTGAAAAGGTGTTAGGGATTCCAGTGAGGTTGCTTCTTATATCTCCCAATTACCTTTAACACTCAGTATCAATGTGATGAATGCTAACTAGGATGCCTTGATTCCTGGATTGAAACAACCACTGGACATGTGGGTTACCCAGCGGATCTTAGGAAATGGCCTAAGTTTCATTTCTAACTTTGCAACCAACACTTTTGTCTTGTGTGCTTTCTACAGCCCCTTTCCCCTTCTTCTGCCGTCGGAACTATGATTTTGGAAAGACATGTCTTTGAACTCATGTAACAAAAGTTGATAACGACTATTTGTAATCCACTAACCAAACATTTCCTTCTAGAACCCTGCAAAACAACCAGTTGAAAACAGTACCCAGTG
This sequence comes from Tamandua tetradactyla, assembly GCF_023851605.1. NCBI lineage: Eukaryota > Metazoa > Chordata > Mammalia > Pilosa > Myrmecophagidae > Tamandua > Tamandua tetradactyla. The sequence goes on along the minus strand of NC_135334.1, from coordinate 103,224,830 downwards.
AAGCCATTCGAGAACTGAGTGCTCTGCAGTCTTTGTAAGTAACTTTTTAGCTTTCTGCCTTCTTGAATCAATCAAAGGAGACCACTCTAGTTGCTAAATGTGTGAGGAACTGGCATCCCAGGGAAAACGGGGATTCACCCTCTGATTTGGGAATAGCCAGTTCCTGTTCTCTAATTATGCTTTTGTGAGAGATAAGAAAGGTTCATTTTACCTCCTCTCGTCTCAGAGGCTGGGTGAGAGCTACGAAGTGCTCACTGCTGAGTATCATGGGCTTGTTGGTGGCCATCCTCTTTGGAACCAGAGATACGTGTGTGTGCGAGTTCTAGTTTCTTGTGCCGTGACTCTCAAGAAACTGCCACAAAGGGATTTCTGTTCCAGGTGGTAATGATAATCAGAACAAAGCAAATTTAATTGCTTATTAAAATTGAACACACATCGGGGGTAACTTAATGACCTATGCTGCCTCCTTTCCAGGTTTTACTGTCTGGGGAAAATTTGGTTTGATATGAAATGTGTGAGGTTTAAATTCTGGTTTTGATCATTTTGGGCTACTAATTACAAAAGCTTTTTCAAATAGCACTTCACTTTGTTCTTTTTTTCACTCTTTTCCATGTATATGTATATTTTTCCCCCTTCTTTTTTGGACTTGGAGAATGGGGCTTATTGTATCCAAGGCTAGATTATGCTTATGTTCCCCTTTCCCCTGTAGTGGCTGGATCAGGAGAGCTGTGGCATCACAGAGGCTGTGCAAAACCACGGAAGATTTTTGAGGAACAATCCTTTTTATATTAAATATCAGAAATTTGTTAATAATCAGAATGCATGTGATGGACTGGTAACAAAACTCCAGAACTCTGAACTCCTAAAACTTCAGGGTAGAAGATCAAGTTCTACCTTTAAAGGAAAAGTTTGAGAGGCACTGAACTAAAGCATATATTGTAATTCAACTTTTGCTAATATTAAAAAAGCTCTTTTTGGATTTATCTGTCAGATGTTTATATTGTTCTAAAAAATTTAGATCAATTCAGATTAACTGGAATTTTCAGACAGGGCTGCCTGCTTTCATACTGTCGGTCTGTAACTGATTAGCAGCAAATTATGGTACAGTATCCATACTGTGGTTTGCTAATTACCTACCATGTGCGTTAATGTAGGAAAAGCACTCAAAACAAGAACAATATCTGGCATGTAATAAGTGCTAAATAAATGTCTGTAGAGTCTATTAATAATGATAGTGATGATGAAAGATTTTATCAGTTATTTCCTTTGATTCTTAGTTTATCTAGTGCCTAACTAGGTGAAGGCAACTAGTGAAAAAGTCTTCAAAATAAGAAACTTTTTTATTAGCATCTAACTAGAAGATCAAATAAAAGTTTGTGTTACTTGCCGCTTTATGTCTTGTCCTAAATGTAATGGAACTAGGACTTAGTTTCTCAGTGTGGCACTTTGACTCCCTGTAACAGAATTACGAGTTGGAGATTGCTGAAACACAGCTCCCTAGGCTGAACCCAGAAGTATTGATATTTTCTATTAAAGTTAGGGGCCAGGAAGCCATATTTTAAAAATTCTCCCCCAGTTTTTTAAAATCTTATGCACACTGAAGTTTTGAGAAACATCCTGAAGAAAATTGCTTTAGTTATTTTAATGGATATCACACTTACGTGTTCTTGTTTATAAAATTACACCTTGTTCGATTCCCGATGCAAAAAAAAAAAAAATTACTTTAGCCACCTCACATATGTGTATACTAATCTATCGCTTAGATTTTCTTTTTTTGTTACCCTTTGAAATAACTATAAGCTTCTATAGGAAGTGTGTATGAGTGTGAATATAAAATGCGTATGAGTTAAGACAGCTGAGGTGAAAATAAAACTATAAGGTAAGACCATTTCACCTGTACCACAAATACTGGGTATTATAAATTATAGATTATCTTTTGATTTTAGATTAGATATTCCAGTAGTTAATGAGAAGTGAATGTGAAAATGAAAATATGTAATAATAAAGCATATCATATATGCTGTAAAAGTTACGTTAAATTGTATTTAATGTCATAAACAAGGAGTGTCCAGGGTGTTGGCTAGTGAATTTTTGGTTTAAATAGAAGTTTACTTTAAGGTAGAAATTATGTAGCTCATTTCTCAAAAATGCCAAGATATGGAATATAAGAATTTATTAGCCACAGCTAACTGGGCAGATTCTGAATAGATTCTTAATGAACTGATTAGGGCGAGTTCCTTTATGGACATGTCACTTTGTTGATGCTGCACTCTAGCCTACCTCTGAGGGACCTACACAGGGGAAGCTTTCTTACCTCCCTCGGACCTGCGTTCATTAGACAGTATGAATACTTCTTGTTTCTTTTGCTGCATCGGAATTCATTTTGCTTTGAGACTTAACTACTACTTGTTTTTTATTTCCCAAGGTTTAGTGAGCAAAATACTCATTTTATTTGGTTTGAAGGCTAAAAAATGAGAAGGCTGCAATGTCATTTTGAACCTTAGAACAAAAAAAATTGCCAAGAAAACATACATATAGTTTCATCCTAATTTGTGTTCAACAAATACATTGAAGTGCACATATCATTTAGGTGATTTAAAATGACATTTTTCATAGAAATCAGGTTTCTCACTTCTCCAAAATAAGGTTTTAAAAAAGCATACTGTGCTCATCTTTCACTGAATGTGTTACATCGTTTAAATTATCTCCAGAATTGGGGAGATGGGGATAAAGAGTCAAACCAAACCATTTCTTGAAAAGGCAATGGGATATTTTCATATATATATCTGAAACACAGTGAGCTATATCAGGCCTGTTTTGTTTAAGAAGGAAATAAATGTTCATGGGTTTTGTTAGCATAGTGGGTGCAGTGGTCAAATTAGATATAATAGAAATTCTGTCATGGTGTAAAACAATCTTATCAGCACTTGAGTCAGTTTGAAAATCTGATTTTCAGACCTGAATTATAGGAAAGATTTCCTTATGGTTTTGAAGTAGTGCTTAAAAGGAGTAAAGTTCATTAAGGGTGTAACTGACAGAAGTGGGTTGAGGCAAGTATATGTTTGATGATGGTGACCAAGTATGAAAGTGAATTGCTGATGTTAATAAAAAGGTAACATAACAGCGTCCCCCCAAAGCCATGAAAATGGGTAAACATGACCTACGCAGGATATTAAAATGGCATACCAGAATTCCTTCCCTGGAGTTTTTCTTTTATGTTGAATATTAAAGATCTCAAAGACAAATCTTCCTGAATTTTCCACAATAATTCAGTTTCCTAACTATTTTAAATTGTAAATTGGTAACAAAATCTGTTAATAATACTATAATAGTTACGTTTTTGGTAAGTAAATGTAAAGAAAAAAGCTTTGAGTACATCGAATGGGTATTTACTGATAATATTGATTTTCAACAGTTAATATCTGTGAATAGAATTTTTTATTGTAACTTTATTTAGGACAAGAAATAAGCACTCGACTCTCAGTAGGATGTGAGATAGGCTTTTGAGAACAGGAAATAGAAGTGCATTTTAAAGACAAAAAATAGAAAGGAAGTTCAGGTTAATACATTGTTAACCTTTAACAATAAAAATGCACTTAAAGTGATAATTATCTTTTGCAATATGGAGTTTAAATGGTATAGTACCTTAGGAGAGCCTAAATAATCTCTCCACTTTCTGAGATATCTGGTACCATACCATCTGGCATCTAGAAAGAATCAGTATAGTATTTTCATTATCTATTAGGATGAATATTACTAGTAGATCATTGTTAGAAAGCCACAATTCTTGTCCCCAGTAATCTGCTCCTTACTTAGTCACTCTAGTGTTTTGTCACCAAGTTATTTTCTGTGTTGTCTCTTTCGTATGGATTATGAGCATTAATTTGGCATTAATTCCTATCTGTGGGAGGAGAGATGCTTGAATAGGCTAGCTAGTTAATGGTTAACTCTGTTCACCACAGTGTTGATTGATAACTCTGGAACTTGATGTCTCTCCTCAGGAACAAATCCCTGCCTCTCAAACCATCCCCCCATCCTCACCCTACCCCACAAATGAGCATTGAGTAAAGAGGCGAGGTAGATGTATTTTATTCCCCAGGAGGGTAGTCCTTTTCTACCCACCAGGTACGGAAGAGGGAACAGATGTTTTCTAACCACATTATGAAGAAGCCCTCAGGAATTCCAAGGAAAAGAAATAAAGAGACAAAGAAGACATTTTCTCTGTAAAACACTGATCACAGTGTAAGCGAATTCTTCAGAGTTATGGAAGAATTCATATGGTTCACAACCACATGAGAATGGAGGTTTTAATTAATCATTTTAGTCATTACCCATCCTTTTTCTACATGAAATAACTTATTTAAGGGCCCCACTTTTCCTAAAGTCTTCTTTTTGATCATTTATGTGTGACTTTAAAATTTTAGGAATGTTTAGGAATGTTTGGTATGTTTATTGTTAATTATTGTTTTGCATAGAAGATGGTTTCATTACTCTCTTAACTCAGAACTCGCTTGGCCATCTTACTGTATGTTAAGGCCAACCCTTTTCTTTGATGATGACCCATTGCATAGAGTTCTGCAGGAGTATAAATGATGCATATATCACAGGACTTCTCTTAAAAAGGGACTGGTCACTTTCCTTATTATGGTGTTTTACTACATTTTAGTGAAAACTTTTATGGGCAATTTAATTTCAAGGATATTGTGTGTGTATGTTGAGGGGGACGCTGTTCATGATTTTGTTGACCAGGAACACATGTATTATCGTCAATATAATAAAATAAGCAACTTAAACATTTAAATCACTGTGACCAGAGAGGGCCTTCTGTTTATATGTATGGTACAATCCAGACCTCTTCCCTGGCCTGCTACTGGGCCTACATCATCTGGTCTCTGCTTGCATCTCTCTGGACCTCCCCACCCCTTTCCTTCTGTGTTCTGATCACTTGGATCTTTTACTGGGTCATACTAAGCTCATGCCTGTCACTGGATCCCCACTCTTGGCCTCCAGCACTCCTTGTCCAGCTCTTTCTGTGAGTCTCTCTTGCCTATTCTTCAGGTCTCAGTTTAAAAGTTACCTGTTACATGCTTTTCCTGATCAATGTATTTTAAGGAGCTACCCTCCCTTTCAACTTCCATTAATCCTTATTTTAATGCCTGAGTGCTCTAATCATATATTTATTATGTTGGGTGTCACCCCCCTGCTAGAATATCAGTGCCATGAGGGCAGGCATTACATGTGCTTCATTCATCTTATTGTTTGGTGCCTAAAGAGCTGCTCAATTAGAATGTGTTGAATGAATTGCAGGTGTGGAAATAAATGAAGAATACCCAAATGAGAACAGAAACTTTTTATTCAGTGCTTGCTGTAGTGCAGGAGTCGGCCACCGTCACTTGCCTTCTGAGTGTGAAAGCTTTGTGGTGGAAAAAGTGAGGCTTTTCAGGTGTGCCCCGATGGCCTGGGGTTGTTGGCTTGGGGAGGCTGGAAGCAAGCTAGCTAGAAGCAGGGCACCCTATATGATTGGTTATGGGGACATATTTTTTCTGCTGTTGCTCCTAAGTTGGAAGCAGAGGCAAAAATTAGGAAAACTGTCCATAATGAATCACCTAATGGCTGTTTTGGGTCAATGGCAGGAGTTGTGGTTTAGCTTCCCGGAGCAGTTGTAGCTAGTGGCCAGCTGCCCAGACTGGTCCCTGCAGGTAGTGGGTCAGTGATTCCTGGTCACCCGCTTGTATTTTCAGTCCCTCACAGAGTGATTAAATAATCTAAGCATGATTTAATCGCATGAATTATTTTGTTATATAGTTAGTAGTATCATTATTTGTTTAATGTCTCTCTCTCTCCAAGAATGAGAGCTCCACAAGCTTGTGGATTGTATCTGTGTGTGTGTGCATGAGTGTGTGAGGATTGAACACATTCCTGTCTAACTCATTGAAGCAAATCTCTTAAACAGCTTTGTAGTCAATTTTGCCAGCTTGTTATACAGAGGATTACTTTGTCTCCTCAGTGATAGGATCTAGAAAGCCCAAGGAATAAACAAATCTAAAAATGTTTGTTTCTACGCAGATTTGTAAGGCAGCTGCTCAGTTTTCCTAGGCTTTCAGTTATTTTGACTAGATCAGAAATGAAACTTCAGTCACACACTCACAAGGACCAGTGGTCTTTAATGTCTGCTTAAAGGGGGGAAAGAATACATCTGGGGCTGGGCGCAGTTAGCTGAGATCTAGGACCCAGTGTTTACCTACAGGGGAAGGTGACAATTATGGCAGGACCTGAAGTTGGAGCAGCACGAGGGAACAGGAGGCAACAAATATTAGAAAATACCAAAACCACTTAAAATCTACCAGATCCTGATCTTGAAAGCTTCCAAATTCTATTTCTGTAACAATATGCTCTTTTTTACTTTCCACCAGTTCTTTGTTTTCCTGTTTTGGTTTGTTTGTTTGTTTGCTTTCTTTTACCATGAGATCCAAACCTGTGAGGTCTGAAATTTAAGTGGTAAAAAGTATATCCACAGGGAACCAATTTGTGAGGAAAGTTGTGATTTGTCTGGAACTTGCTGGACCTCATCATATTAATACCAGGTTGTGTCTATGTTGAAAAGCTATCATTGCAACAGTTATACCTGGTTGTGCCGACAATAACACTTAAGACTTAGTTTCCAGATTTTCAAATGGTGGTTTAATTTTTAACTATGAGTAACCGTGTTACTAAGGTATCCTTAATTCCAGCATTTTTGGAAAAATTAAAGAAACTTTATAGCCACAATAACATTAATTCAAGTAGCCATTTAATTATTCCAGTGAACAGTTTGACTGTTTCTTAAAATTGTTAATTTTGGCAAACTAATTTCTTTAAAATGCTAAGTGGTAAGAGAAAAAGAGAAATGTTGGCTTCTCAATTCATGACATTTACATTTTAACATGCCTGGAGGTAATAAGAATAACTGAAAATCTGTTGAAGTGATTTGTTACTTAAATACTTTTTTCTAATTATTTTTCTTACACCTTATTGCCAAATCAGAGTAGTAATCAAATTATCAAATATTATTAAATATTAGTTATAACATAAAATTATGAGTAAAATTGCTCATTTGTATAGTTTAATTTCTTATTGTTGTTTTCTGTTTTTTTTTAATTTTTATTAATAAACCCATTCAACATACTAACACGAACATTCTTAACGTATAAACATTCCATACGTGGTGTGCAATCAGTGGCTCACAATATCATCACATAGTTGTATATTCATCACCGTGATCATTTCTCAGAACATTTACATCACTCCAGAAAAAGAAATAAAAAGAAAAAAGAAAAAACTCATACATACCATACCCCTCACCCCTCCCACTCATTGACCACTAGTATTTCCCTCTACCTAATTTATTTTAACATTTGTTCCCCCTATTATTTATTCTTAATCCATATTTTTTACTCATGTCCATACCATAGATAAAAGGAGCATCAGAACAAGGTTTTCACAATCATACAATCACTTTGCGAAAGCTGTATCATTATACAGTCATCTTTAAGAAACATGGCTACTGGAGCACAGCTCTACAGTTTCAGGCACTTCCTTCTAGCCTCTCTAAAACACCTTAAACTAAAAAGGGGATATCTATATAATGTGTAAGAATAACCTCCAGGATAACCTCTTCAACTCTATTTGAAATCTCTCAGGCAGTGACACTTTATTTTGTCTCATTTCTCTCTTCTGCCTTTCAGTCAAGAAGGTTTTCTCAGTCCCTTGATGCTGAGTCCCAACTCATTCCAGGATTTCTGTCCCATGTTGCCAGGAAGATTTACACCCCTGGGAGTCATGTCCCACGTAGAGAGGGGGAGGGCGGTGAGTTTGCTTGCCATGTTGGCTGAGAGAGAGAGAGGCCACATCTAAGCAATAAAAGAGGTTCTCTGGGGTGACTCTTAGGCCTAATTTTAAGTAAGCCTAGCCTATCCTTTGCAGGTATAAGTTTCATATGAACAAACCCCAAGATTGAGGGTACGGCCTATTGATTTTGTTATCCTCACTGCTTGCGAGAATATGAGGCCTTCTCCAAATGGGGAAGTTGAATTTTCCCCTTTTTTTCCCATTCCCCCAAGGGGACTTTGCAAATACATTTTAATTCACTGTTCAAATCTCTCTGGAATTTATTGGGGCATCACTCTGGACAAACCTACAAAATCTCATGCTCTACTCAAGGTTCCATGTACTTATGGTGTTCAGTTAAACTGTCCATATAAGTTATATTAGGAGATGCACTAGTCAAAATATAAATTTTGTACCAAATAAACATTTTTTTTTGCTTTAGTGTCATACATAAGTTCGAGTTTTAAAATACGAATTACCATCTCTTTTCAATACCCTGAAATATTGACATTCCTTATTCTTCCCTATACAAAAACATTTTCTATTTTGTACATTTAGTCACTATCATTGTACACTCCAGGCATTCCTAGATTATTCCATCTCAGTCTTTATTGTCTATCTTTCCTTTTGGTTTCATTTGAGCCTCCAGCCCTCCTCCCTCTATAATTCTTTTTTTTTTTTTAATTTTTTTTATTAATCAAAAAAAAGAAAAGAAATTAACACAACATTTAGAAATCATTCCATTCTACACATGCACTCAGTAATTCTTAGTATCATCACATAGATGTATGATCATCATTTCTTAGTACATTTGCATCGATTTAGGAAAAGAACTAGCAAAACAGCAGAAAAAGATATAGAATGTTAATATAGAGAAGAGAATTAAAATAATAATACTAATAAAAAATATATATATAAAAAGGAAAAAGAAAAAAACAAAAACAAAAGATACAAACAAACAAACAAACAAAAAACTATATTTCAGGTGCAGCTTCATTCAGTGTTCCAACATAGTTACATTACACTTATGTATTATTGTGCTGTCCATTTTTGAGTTTTTGTATCTAGTCCTGTTGCACAGTCTGTATCCCTTCAGCTCCAATTACCCATTATCTTACCCTGTTTCTAACTCCTGCTGGTCTCTGTTACCAATGATATATTCCAAGCTGATTCTCGAATGTCGGTTCACATCAGTGGGACCATACAGTATTTGTCCTTTAGTTTTTGGCTAGACTCACTCAGCATAATGTTCTCTAGGTCCATCCATGTTATTACATGCTTCATAAGTTTAGTCTGTCTTAAAGCTGCATAATATTCCATTGTAGGTATACGCCACAGTTTGTTTAGCCACTCGTCTGTTGATGGACATTTTGGCTGTTTCCATCTCTTTGCAATTGTAGATAATGCTGCTATAAACACTGGTGTGCAAATGTCCGTCTGTGTCTTTGCCCTTAAGTCCTTTAGGTAGATACCTAGCAGTGGTATTGCTGGGTCGTAATCCATTCTGCCAGTCTATGTCTTTTGATTGGGAAATTCAGTCCATTAACTTTTAGTGTTATTACTGTTTGGATAATATTTTCCTCTACCATTTTGGCTTTTGTATTATATATATCATATCTGATTTTCCTTCTTTCTACACTTTACTCCATACCTCTCTCTTCTGTCTTTTCGTATCTGACTCTAGTGCTCCCTTTAGTATTTCTTGCAGAGCTGGTCTCTTGGTCACAAATTCTCTCAGTGACATTTTGTCTATAAATGTTTTAATTTCTCCTTCATTTTTGAAGGACAATTTTGCTGGATACAGAAGTCTTGGTTGGCAGTTTTTCTCTTTTAGTAATTTAAATATATCATCCCACTGTCTTCTAGCTTCCATGGTTTCTGCTGAGAAATCTACACATAGTCTTATTGGGTTTCCCTTGTATGTGACAGATTGTTTTTCTCTTGCTGCTTTCAAGATCCTCTCTTTCTCTTTGACCTCTGACATTCTAACTAGTAAGTGTCTTGGAGAACGCCTATTTGGGTCTATTCTCTTTGGGGTGCGCTGCACTTCTTGGATCTGTAAATTTAGGTCTTTCATAAGAGTTGGGAAATTTTCAGTGATAATTTCTTCCATTAGTTTTTCTCCTCCTTTTCCCTTCTCTTCTCCTTCTGGGACACCCACAACATGTATATTTGTACGTTTCATATTGTCATTCAGTTCCCTGATCCCCTGCTCAAGTTTTTCCATTCTTTTCCCTATAGTTTCTGTTTCTTTTTGGAATTCAGATGTTCCATCCTCCAGTTCACTAATTCTAGCTTCTGTCTCTTTAGATCTACCATTGTAGGTATCCATTGTTTTTTCCATTTTTTCTTCTTTGTCCTTCACTCCCATAAGTTCTGTGATTTGTTTTTTCAGATTTTCTATTTCTTCTTTTTGTTCAGCCCATGTCTTCTTCATGTCCTCCCTCAATTTATTGATTTGGTTTTTGAAGAGGTTTTCCATTTCTGTTCATATATTCAGCATTAGTTGTCTCAGCTTCTGTATCTCATTTGAACTATTGGTTTGTTCCTTTGACTGGGCCATATCTTCAATTTTCTGAGCGTCATCCATTATTTTCTGCTGGTGTCTGGGCATTTGATCAGATTTCCCTGGGTGTGGGACCCGGCTGGTTGAGAGGTTTTTCTGTGAAATCTCTGGGCTCTGTTTTTCTTATCCTGCCCCATAGGTGGCACTCGTGGTGCTCGTCTGTCTGCGGGTCCCACCAATAAAAGATGCTGTGGCTCCTTTAACTTGCCAATCCGAATCTCACAGTTGGCCCGGGAAACCGCGCGTGGCGGGGGGGTCGCCGGCCGCCGCGGCTTGGGGGAGTGCCGGTCCAAATTGCCCAGCTGGCCCAAGACACCAAGCGTGGTGGGAGGGCCCCGCTATCCAACGTTCCCAGTCAGACCGGGGAGCCACGTGCGTGGAGGGGACCCCAGTCGCCAGCCGCCCCAGCCGGGAAAACGCGCGCCCCTCGGGTATCTCACCGCAGCGGATTCTCCCTGCCCGTTCAGCCGTTCCAGAATGGGGTACGCTGTCTTTTTGGTCTCTGTCGTATTGTTTCTGTTTCTTTAGTTGCTGTTCTGGAGGAGGAACTAAGACCCGCGCGTCTTACTAAACCGCCATCTTCTCCAGAAGTCCCCTATAATTCTTACATTCAACTTCATTCAATGTACTAACATTATAGTGCTACAGTTAGGTAGTATTGTGCTATCCATTTCTGAATTTTTTTTTTTTTTTTTTTACATGGGCAGGCACCAGGAATCGAACCTGGGTCCTCGGGCATGGCAGGCAAGCACTCTTACCTGCTGAACCACTGTGGCCCCCATTTCTGAATTTTACAATCATTCTTGTTGCATAATCTGTAGCCCTTCAGCTCCGGTTACCCAATATCTACCCTATTTCTATCTCCTGATAGCCTCAGTTCTTAACTGAAATTCTCCAAGTTCATTCATTAATGTTAGTTCATATCAGTGAGACCATACAGTATTTGTCCTTTTGTTTCTGGCTAATCTCACACAGCATAATGTCCTCAAGGTCCATCCATGTTGTTACATGCTTCATGACTTTATTCTGTTGTACAGCTGCAGAATATTCCATCATATGTTTATAGCACAGCTTGTTTAGCTCCTCGTCTGTTGATGGACATTTGGGCTGTCTCCATCTCTTGGCAATTGTAAATAATGCTGCTATAAACATTGGTGTACAAATGTCTGTTTGTGTCCTTGCCCTCATGTCCTCTGAATAGATACCTAGCAATGGTATTGCTGGATCATATGGCAATTCTATACTTAGCTTCCTGAGGAACCACCAAACTGCCTTCCACAGCGGTTGTACCTTTTGACATTCCCATCAACAGTGGATAAGTGTGCCTCTTTCTCCGCATCCTCTCCAGCACTTGTTGTTTTCTGCTTTTGGATGTGAGGTGGTATCTCATTGTGGTTTTGATTTGCATTTCCTTAATAGCCTGGGAAGTTAAGCATCTTTTCATGTACCTTTTAGCCATTTGTATTTCCTCTTCTGAAGTTTCTGTTCATGTCTTTTGCCAATTTTGTAATTGGGTTTTTTGTCTTTTTTTGTTGTTGAGTTGAACAGTTTCTATATATTCTGGATACTAGACCCTTATCTGATATATCATTTCCAAATATTGTCTCCCATTGTGTAAGCTGTCTTTTTACTCTCTTGACAAAGTTCTTTGATGCACAAAAGTGTTTAATTTTGAGAAGTTTCCAATTATCTATTTCTTTCTTCAATGCTCATGCTTTGGGTGTAACATCTAGGAAACCGCCTCCTGTTACAAATTTTATAAGATATTTCCTGACATTTTCTTCTAAAATTTTTATGGTCTAATGTTTAGATCTTTGTTCCATTTTGAGTTAATTTTTGTATAGGGTATGAGATATGGATCCTCTTTCATTCTTTTGCATGTGGACATCCAGTTCTTCAAGCACCATTTATTGAAGAGACTGTTCTGTCCCAGGTGAGTTGGCTTGACTGCCTTATCAAAGATCAATTGTCCATAGATGAGAGGGTCTAATCTGAACACTTTTATTCTATTCCATTGAACAATATATCTATCTTAATACCAATACCATGTGTTTTGACCACTGTAGCTGCCTGATACACTTTAAAGTTAAGTAGTGTGAGACCTCCAACTTCATTTTTCTTTCTCAGGATATTTTTAGCTATTTGGGACACTCTGCCCTTCCAGTTAAAGTTTGTTATTGGTTTTTCTATTTCTGAAAAGTAAGTTTTTGGGATTTTAATTGGTACTGCATTAAATCTATAAATCAATTTAGGTAGAATTGACAACTATATTTAGTCTTCCAATCCATGAACACTTATTTAGGTGTTCTGTGATTTCTTTTAGCAATTTCTTTGTAGTTTTCTTTGTATATGTCTTTTGTATCCTTACATTTTTTCCTAAACATTTTATTATTTTGGTTGCAATTCTAAATGGAATTTTTTTCTTGATTTCCCCCTCAGATTGCTCATTATGAGTGTATAGAAACACAACAGATTTTTGAGTGTTAATCTTGTAATCTGTCACTTTGCTGTACTCATTTATTAGCTCTACTAATTTTGCTGTGGGATTTTTGGGGGTTTTCGATATATAGAATCATATCATCTGCAAACAGTGAGAGTTTTACTTCTTCCTTTACAATTTTGATGCCTTGTATTTCTTTTTCTTGTCTAATTGCTTTGGCTAGAACTTCCAACACAATGTTGAATAACAATGGTCATAGTGGACATCCTTGTCTTGTTCCTGATCTTAGGGAGAAAGTTTTCAGTTTTTCCCATTGAGGATGATGTTAGCTGTAGGTTTTTCATATATTCCCTTTATCATGTTGAGGAAGTTCCCTTCTATTCCTAACCTTTGAAGTGTTTTCAACAGGAAAGGATGTTGAATTTTGTCAAATACCTTTTCTGTATCAAATGAGATGATCATGTGTTTTTTCTGCTTTGATTTGTTGATATGGTGTATTACATTAATTGATTTTCTTATGTTGAATCATCCTTACATGCCTGGGATGAATCCTGCTTGGCCATGATGCATAATTATTTTAATGTGCTACTGGATTTTGTTGAGGGTTTTTGCATCTATATTCATTAGAGAGATTGGTCTGTAATTTTCTTTTCCTGTAGTATCTTTATCTGGCTTTGGTATGAGGGTGATGTTAGCTTCATAGAATGAGTTAGGTAACCTTCCCTCCTCTTCATTTTTTTTGAAGAGTTTGAGCAGAATTGGTACTGATTGTTTCTTGAATGTTTGGTAGGATTCACATGTGAAGCCATCTGGTCCTGGACTTTTCTTTTTTGGGGAGCTTCTTAATGACTAATTCAGTTTCATTACTTGTGATTGGTTTGTTGAGGTCATCTATTTCTTCTCAAGTCAATGTTGGTTGTTCATGCCTTTCTAGAAGTTGTCCTTTCGTCTATGTTGTCTGGTTTATTAGCATAAAGTTGTTCATAGTATCCTCTCATTACCTCCTTTATTTCTGCTGGTCAGTGGTTATGTCTCCTCTTCCATTTCTAATTTTATTTATCTGCATCTTCTCTCTTCTTCTTTTTCTCAACCTTGCTAAGGATATATCAATCTTATTGATTTTACTCATAGAACCAACTTCTGGTTTTGTTGATTTTTCCCAATTGTTTTCATGTTCTCAATTTAATTTTATTTCTGCTCTAATCTTTGTTATTTCTTTCCTTTTGCCTGCTTTGGGGTTAGTTTGCTGTTCTTTCTCTAGTTCTTCCAAGTGGACAGTTAATTCCTTGATTTTTGCTCTTTCTTCTTTTTTTGATATAGGCATGTAGGGCAATAAATTTCCCTCTTAGCGCTGCCTTTGCTGCATCCTATAAATTTTGATATGTCGTATCTTCATTTTCATTTGCCTTGAGATATTTACTGATTTTTTTTTAAATAATTTCTTCCTTGACCCCCTGGTTGTTTTAAGAGTGTGTTTTTGAACCTCCATATATTTGTGAATCTTCTGGCCTTCTTTATGATCCCAGTTCCTTTATGATCCCAGAATGTGTTTTGTATGATTTCAGTCTTTTTAAATTTATTGAGACTTACTTTGTGACCCAGCATGTGGTCTATCCTTGAGAATGATCCATGAGCACTTAATAAAAAGGTGTATCCTGCTGTTGTAGGGTGTAATGCCCTATAAATGTCTATTAAGTCTAGTTTGTTTATTGTATTATTCAAATTCTCTGTTTCTTTATTGATCCTCTGTCTAGATGTTCTGTCCATTGATGAGAGGGGGAAATTGAAGTCTCCAACTATTATGATTGATGTGTCTTTTTCTCTCTTCAGTCTTTGCCTCATGTTATTTGGAGCACTCTGGCTTAGTGCCTAAAATATTTGTGATTCTTATGTCTTCTTATTGAATTGTTCCTTTTATTAATATAGTGCCCTTCTTTGTCTCTTTTAATTGTTTTACATTTGAAGTCTAATCTTTTGGATATTAGTACAGCTACTCCTGCTCTTTTGTGATTGTTGTTTGTATGAACTATCTTTTCCCAACCTTTCACTTTTAACCTATGTTTATCCTTGGGTCTAAAATGCATCTCCTGTAGACAGCATATTGATGGGTCCTGCTTTTTAATCCATTCTGCCAGTCTATGTCTTTTGACTGGGGAGTTTAATCCATTAACATTTAGTGTTATTACTGCAAGGGCAGTACTTTCTTCTACCACTTTGCCTTTTGGATTTTTTTTTAACTTTTTTTATTAATTAAAAATTAACAAACAAAACATTAAGATATCATTCCATTCTACATATACAATCAGTAATTCTTAATATCATCACATAGTTGCATATTCATCATTTCTTAGAACATTTGCATCGATTTAGAAAAAGAAATAAAAAGACAACAGAAAAAGAAATAAAATGATAACAGAGAAAAAAAAGATTATACATACCATACCCCTTACCCCTCGCTTTCATTTACCACTAGCATTTCAAACTAAATTTATTTTAACATTTATTCCCCCTATTATTTATTTTTATTCCATATGTTCTACTCTTCTGTTGATATAGTAGCTAAAAGGAGCATCAGACACAAGGGTTTTCACATTCACAGAGTCTCATTGTGAAAGCTGTATCATTGTTCAATCATCATCAAGAAACATGGCTACTGGAACACAGCTCCACATTTTCAGGCAGTTCCCTCCAGCCTCTCTGCTACATCTTGAACAACAAGGTGATATCTACTTAATGCATAAGAATAACCGCCAGGATAACCTCTCAACTCTGTTTGGAATCTCTCAGCCATTGACACTTAGTCTCATTTCACTGCCTTTTGGATTTTATATGTCCTATCTAATTTTTCTTCTTTTTACCTTTACTGATAGTCTTCATTTCTACATTCTTCTCCACACCTCTTTGTCCTGTTTTTTCCTCTATCTCTAGTGCTCCTTTTAGTATCTCTTGCAGAGCTGATCTCTTGGTCACCAATTCAGTGATTTTTTTTGTCTGAAAATATTTTAATTTCCCCTCATTTTTGAAGGACAATTTTGCTGAATGTAGAATTCTTGGTTGGCAGTTTTTCTCTTTTACTATCTTAAATATATCATACCACTATCTTCTTGCCTCCATGATTTCTGCTGTGAAATCTACACATAGTCTTATTCAGTTTCCCTTCTTTGTAATGGATTGCTTTTCTTTTGCTGCTTTCAAAATTCTTCCATTCCCTTTGACATCTGATATTCTGATTAGTAAGTGTCTTGGAGCACCTCTATTTGGATCTGTTCTGTTGGGGATACACTGCACTTCTTGTATCTGTCATTTTAAGTCTTTTATATGAGTTGGGAAATTTTCAGTGATAATTTCTTTCATTAGTTTTTTTCCTCCTTTTCCCTTCTCTTCTCCTTCTGGGACACCCACAACACGTATATTCATGTGCTTCATGTTGTCATTCGGTTCCCTGAGTCCATGTTCATATTTTTCCATTCTTTTCCTTATATTTTCTTTTGCTTGTCAGATTTCAAATGTCCCATCCTCCAGTTCACTAATCCTATCTTCTGCCTCTTGAATTCTAACATTGTAGGTTTCCATTGTTTTTTTTCACCTCTTCTACTGTGCCTTTCATTCCCATAGGTTCTTTGATTTGTTTTTTCAGACTTTCAATTTCTTCTTTTTGCTCTTTCCTTGCCTTCTTTATATTCTCCCTCAACTCGTTGTTTTGATTTTTGATGAAATTTTCCATGTCTGTTCAAAGTCTCGAATTAATTTTTCAACTCCTGTATCTCATTTGAATTGTTGGTTTGTTCCTTTGGCTGAGCCATACCTTTAGTTTTCCTAGTATGATTTATTTTTTTGCTGGTGTCTAGGCATTTAATTTCCTTCATTAGTTTACTCTGAAGATTGTAGTTTCTTTGTATTTTTGACAGGCATATTCTGAAACATAAAATGCAAACTTGAGCTTTGTGAGGGTTCTTTTCCATCTTCCTTCTTTTTGAAAAATACGCCCTTAAGCTACAGAGTTCCTTCTTAGCCAAAGATACTTGAAAATTCAGATTTGGATAAATTCCTTTCGTATAAAGGACAGAAAGTGTCTGACTTACATATACTGGTTTTTAAAAAAACATTAGGTTTTATTAGAACTTCTGGTAAAATTAGTGAAATAAGAGACAAGGTGGCCCTGATCATTTTTATAATTCCTTTTTATTTTTGAAAGCTCTGAGACTTGTGTGATGTGGTTGGACTCATTCCACTGAAGTTTGTATCTAAATGTGATTGCTTCTGTTTCTGCATTAGGCGTTTAGATGCCAACCACATTACCTCTGTCCCCGAGGACAGTTTTGAGGGGCTCGTTCAGTTGCGGCACCTGTGGCTGGACGACAACAGCCTGACAGAGGTACCCGTCTGTCCCCTCAGCAACCTTCCCACACTGCAGGCACTGACCTTGGCTCTGAACAAAATCTCGAGCATCCCCGACTTTGCATTTACAAACCTTTCAAGTCTCGTGGTTCTGTAAGTATCCACCCTTTCTAGTACCAGGTGTTTGTGTTTATTTGGGGGAGAAAACAGGATTATTGCAACCAATAATCATGAAGATGCCTCACAGATCAATCTTCTGAAATAGCACTTGGTAGATTTGCTGTCTTATAAGAGTGAATATGACGACTTCTTAAAATACAAAGTAGCACAATTTTTAAAAATTAACATCTGATTGTAATTTTTAAGTCTCCCTAAAATAAATGGTTATTTGTAATCCTGACCAGAAGGAGAAGAAATTGGGTCGTTCAGGAAACACTTGTCCAGCTTTCATTGCGGGCAAGCAGTGTATTCACTTTTATGTTAAAAGACATACAATCATTTTGAGATGCTTATAGAAAATAAGTTCCAGCAATACTTAATGCTTTTGCCAAATTTTTCTATTCAAAGAGTATATGGTCCTCTGTATTTTTAATCTTTCAAAAGTTGGGTGAAATAGAATGTCTTTTCTTTTAAAATTCTACTTATGTAAAGTGGACATCTTCTTCTATACCCCATACTCCATAGGAGAACTCATCAAAGTTTTCCTTTATATGATTGAGATAATCATGCCTTTATTTTTGATATGGGTGTATAAAAACTATCTTCAGTGTGTCCACTATTTTTCTGCTAGAGAATTTTCCTTTTCCCATTAGTGGTTTATGTTGTGTGAATTTGACTCACTAAACATGTCAAAAAGATGCCTATCCAGTGCTATTTGTTTTGCATAGTTAAGTGTTGAAATATTTAGCTATACCATTCCTTTAGCCATACCAACTTAGACATATTAAACAATATAATAGTTGCTGTTATTTTCATATAGTTTTTTCCATATAGTTATTTTCATGCTTTTTTCCATAGGCATCTGCATAATAATAAGATTAAAAGTCTGGGTCAGCATTGTTTTGATGGACTAGATAACCTGGAGACCTTGTAAGTTGATTCATTTTTGGATAATCATATTGTGGTTTTGACAGTGAATTTTGTATTTCATTAATTTGCTTTAATACATACATGACTGAATTCTTGCAATTAACTAATTCACTTAATAAGTATAGTAGTTTATGTTTAAAAATGGCATACATGTTTGAACTTCATGTTTCTTTCCAAAATATACATTAAAAGCAGTTCAGTCAGTAAAGGTTTGTACCTGTTCACAAATTTTGGTTTGGTTAAAATCTGTGATGTGCAGTTTTGGAATTTTGAAGCTTATAAAGTGAATTCTGGATGAAATTTCACATTGCTCTCAAAGAAGCCAGTGTTTTGTTTAAGTTTTTAATCACCTCAATTGTCTTGCTAATTACTCACACTGGATTTGAATAAAATGATTGTTTTCTGAAGCTAAAATGCAGATACTTTTATTGTTTCCATTACTTGAAATGTTTGGGCCTTCTGGTTGTTTCAGCTATACATTGTATCACTTTATGAATAACAGTGTACAGCTGTATAGTCAGGAGTGGGAGCTTTATGTTGTTGTATTAGTTTACATTAGTTGTCTTTATTCAAAGAAGCATAATATTTGCTATTGTGTTGTGGTAAATGGTTCATAAAATATCTTAGTTTAAATAAGTATTTACACATTTCCTAGAGGGTGAGTATGTACCAGTGTAGTAGCAGATAGAAGAATGAATGGGTTGTCTACCTTAAGTCATGTATACCATTTCAATTATATTAAAATTAAACCTCTTCTTCCCAGATAAGGTTTTTATTTGCCATTTTTCTGTCTATGTAGGAAAGGAAAACAAAATTTGCATCCAAGGAGCTGGGCTTTCAATTTTAAATTCACTCTCATTCTAAAATCAACCATTCAGATCATCATATCACAGAATGATTGAAAGAAATTAAAATTTAAACATTCTCAGTCTTAAGACTGGTTATTGTGTGAGTCTATCTTAGTCCTTCTAAGGTTGATGCTTATCACAGGTCATCTTTGCTGATGGTGAGGCTTAGGTCAGCTACCTATATGCCAAAATTGTAGGAAGCCATTCTAAACACTATTGGAAGGGTCAGTTTCATGGTATCATCACTTATAAATGGATATTCAACAAATTATGTTTTATGGTGAATTTCCTGAGAAATACCATTCAGATGCTTTCTTTGTCTAAAGCATCAGTAATATATAATGGGAGTTCTTTGAACTTGTAAAATTGTTGACCAAAAAATATTTTATGATTACTTTTTTCTATTCAGTATTCTAAGGAAAGGTATTATTTAATAAATCTTCTACAGGACTTTGATGATGATATAATTGGTAAAGAAAGATAACCAACGGGAGATGTGATTTTTAAAAATGCATTTGTACCAAAATACCTCATAATTTGTGATCACTGTTCAATATTCTTGGATATTTCCCCCATTTTTTTCCCTAGGGACTTGAATTATAATAATTTGGGGGAGTTTCCTCAGGCTATTAAAGCCCTTCCTAGCCTAAAAGAGCTGTGAGTATTGCTTTGTTCTCTTTACGCTTTGATATTCCTGTTAACTTACCATTCAATATTCCATCAATGACATTTTAGAGCATCTTTGTTCCATTAAATATATCCGTAATATACACATGTTGGCATATATAATTATACAAATTGGATTGTGTTTGTTGACAAGGACAATTTTGAACATAGAATACTGTAGGGGCAAGATACTGGTGACACAAAAAGATGTAATGTGCTATTTCTACATTTGAGGAACTTGTTTCCTAGTATTACTGGGGAGGGAGTCCGTATAAGACAGACAGATAGCAGTTTCTTGATAGAATAAGTACTGAATAAGATAAATAAATCATTCCTGAAAAATTAAGCATTGAAGCTTGGGGTCATTTGAAGAGTCACCACTCAAGAGGAAGAACTCTAATTTTAAAGAATTGAAATATTTAAGTAATGAAAAAGATGAAGGAGCATTTTAGATATATTTGTCATGACCAGAGATAGGAATTTATATGAAATAACAGTGATTATATAAATAGTGAGTTGGCAGCTTATATTCTAAGGCATATTGCTTAAAGACTAAATGCAGGCAACAACGAGAGAGATTTGGGGGAAGAAAGCTTCATGAATCTCCACCGTCTAAAATTTTTTGATGATAAAGCAACATGTGCATAAGAGCCTCATGCTAGGTGCTAGGCTAAACAGTGGATATAACAAGAATTTAAGTATGGTTCTGAACAGGATAAGATGGAATTAAAAATTCAGTTTCCCCACATTTTTTAGAGTTTTCAGGTAGTCGTTATCAGTTGTATTTTACATAATGCTGTACAGCAGTAGATACTTTGGTTTTAAGTTATTTCACAAGGAGATATACATTTCAAAATATTTTTCTCCTATCTTTGTAGGGGATTTCATAGTAATTCTATTTCTGTTATCCCCGATGGTGCATTTGGTGGTAATCCACTCTTAAGAACTATGTAAGTATTTTTGAAGATTTATTGTATAATCATTTAACACTATGTCTGTACAATGCCAAACATGTGGATGAAGAATGAAAATTCAGCTTTTAGATGTATGCCCTTTGTGAAATAGATTGAATATTGAATTGCTTGTGAACCTATGAAAAATTTGCTTTTTTTAAAAATTTTTGCAGACATTTGTATGATAATCCTCTATCTTTTGTGGGGATCTCAGCATTTCACAATTTATCTGATCTGCATTCCTTGTGAGTATTATGCAAATTTTAAAACAAACCTGAATATTTATACAATTGTTTTAATGGAAAACAAGGATTTATTTTTGCAGCTCCAGAAAACAAGATTTTAGATTGAGGGGTGGAGAGGGGCAGTTCCAAAGGCCGGTTCTGAACATTTATGATGATTCTATGTGAAAATTTGGCCAAATTATCAGACTTTCAAGCACATTCAAGGGATGAAACTCATTTTATTTTTAATTATATTAGCATTCTAATTTTAAAGTCTATGAGATAAAATGAAAATGTTATCCTCTAAAGCAAAATTTTATTTTAAATTAATTTTTTCTCTTCCACTTCCTTAAAGAGTCATCCGGGGTGCGAGCATGGTGCAGTGGTTCCCCAATCTGACCAGAACTGTCCATCTGGAGAGTCTGTAAGTGTGGCCCTTTTGACGAGCAGCCATGTAAATATTACACTGCTGGCCTGCAGGGTATCAGTGCTTTTTGGTGGTAACAGTGGGTTTATGCAGATTCTTCCAATGTCTCCTATGTGATGCCATGTTTATAATGAGATGGGAGGTGGCATGGAGAAATTTGAAAACAATTATTGGGACAGATTTAAAAATGGCAAACCTTGAACATTTTGTTATGACAGAAAGCTTCACAATGGGTCATATATATATGAATGGGTTACAGATATTCCAAGATCTTGATTACCTCCAGGAAACAGACAGTGAGGGTGGGGTCCCCAGCCACAAGGAGCCTTCCTGCAGTGTGCCATTTAAATATTTTAATTTTCACATGTGCCAACATGTATGAGGAAAAGATGGAAGACACTGGGCTAAAGAGTTTAAAGTTGACTTTTAGACACTTTGGAGGGTGTTGTGAATGTCTGAGCAGGTGGTGTGAGGAGGGAAAGGAGAAGAGGGACTCGAGATTGGGTGACCATGAGGCTGTGGGAATAGTTTACTTGGCCAGATAAACACATTCAGCCATTAGAGCTCCACGTCTTCCACCCATTACTGGAGCTGCTTTAGAACTAACAGCTGTAGAACTAACTAACTAAAGGCTTTTACTTTTGCTACTAATTTGCATGGTAGCAGTAAAAAATGGAGAGAGAGTGGGTCAAATGCTACAGGTATGACAGAAGGAGAAAAAGGAGTTGGTGATTTACTATAGATGGGAGCATAGGAATGAGAGGAAAAGAAGAGGCATTTTCAAAATGTTGAGCCACCTTGACTGAAAGAAAAGAGAGAAACGGTTTGGGGCAGGATGCTAAGTTGGTTTCAAATGTTTTAAGTATGAGAGGGTGATGGAATTTGCAGGTGGTTGTGGTGCAGGTTGTGACTGTGAATTAGTGTGTCCTTCTTTCAGTCCGTGTGCAAGAGTCCATTGTCTGGAGGATATTGACACCTCATTTCATGTGCTTTCCTGCATTACTGGGAAGATGATATCAGGATCCAGGTTTAATTCGCCTTCCCACATGCCTAACTTTCAGGAGTAATTAGACAGTGTAATGCATAGTCTCTAGTCCATATGCAAATACAGGAGCATTTTTTTTTTCAATATCAGATTAGCATTTTGTTTACTTGTCTTGAATCGTTTCTCAAATGAGCAATGCTTTTTCACAGGACTTTGACTGGCACTAAGATAAGCAGCATACCCAATACTTTGTGCCAAGAACAAAAGATGCTTAGGACTTTGTAAGTTGAATTTGTCTTCCCTTCTCCTCATATCTTTCTTGTACTTCACATATGATGAATTTTATTTTTAATGAGCCATTTCCATAGGGTGGGTTGAAGATAAAATCATTTCTTATGTGGTCCCTTCATGGAAGTGAGCACAAGTTTTACTAGTCCATAGAGTAGGTAATGTGCATATGAATTTGGTTTTAGATAGATATCTCGTGACTTTATTTTGAAAGAGGAAAACCAAGCTAAGTTTTTCCTTGATTTTTTTTTTCCTTTCCTGACTTCTTGTCCTTATTCTAGTTCTCTCAAGGGCCTTTGCTGCCCACATTCTCCTGTTGTTCATCTATGACCTAACAGAACCCAAATCTTTCTTGGATTTGGAGCCAATCAAGCATGTAGCTTTCCAAAAACCTAAGCTGACCTCAAAATTAAATAGAAGATGTAAAAATCTCACAAAAACTGCTCTGATAGAAATTGGTGGGGAGGTGGGGCTGGGACTGGGGGGTAGGGGTAAGACATTAATTCTCCCATTATTGTTTCCTTTCTTGTAAAAATACTGTTAATAAGTTTCAGTGGAGGAAGATGGTAACAAATAAGTGACTGATAAAGCAAGTTATTATGTGATCTTGTAAGGTCTCAACCTTGAACATGATGCTTTTCCTTGAGAAAAACTGCAATGGGGCTAACAGAGTTAACTAGTGCCAACATTTGATTTAATATAAATGTTTTTTTTAATGTGAATATGCATACTATGCCTCTTATGGATTTTTAATTCAAGGACAGCATAAGAACTACATATGGCACAATCAGTATTGTAAAAATAAGAATTAAAAAACACCCATAAGTCTACTTTTTTATTTTTGAAGATTTATTGTATAATCATTTAAAACTATGATTCGACATAATTTTATGTATTATATTTTTTAGTTTAATTTTATGTATTGTTATATATTTTAATATACATTTTTAATATTTTTATATTGTCCATGCTCAGCATCAGGTACTTGGGTTTATAAATAATAAGATTATGGTAACACTGAGGTGCTCCAGAAGTTTACAAGTCTTAGAAAAAAAAATAGTTGCTTTTCTTGTTCAGCTGTATCTCTTTATTATAGATCTTAGCACTGCTTTATTTGTTTCTGAGCACAAGCACAGCTCTTTTAGCATAATATTTTGATAACAATTAATTTGTAATTTCCTGTTGTTTTAAGGGACTTGTCGTACAACGATATAAAAGACCTTCCAAGTTTTATTGGTTGCCATGCTCTGGAAGAAATGTAAGTTACTCTGTGACATGCTCTTTTTGCTGTGGTATATTGTTAGCTCATTGAACGTGTCCTTTTTTAAATGAATGGCTTTACTATTAAGAAATCAGAAATTTATGAAATCCAGTGTTCCCATGAGTAACATGTTAAATTGAAGTATGTGTGTGCATGCACCCAGCATTTTATAAGGTATATGCATATCAGGCATCCTATGTGGGAGATGCTTTGGGGGAAGAAGTTGGGGAGGTGGAATATACAAACATTTTTTTGTTGAGGGAAACCAGACGTGCCTACTGGGGGTCACATACACACCTCCGTTGGACTGCTCTGATGGAGGTTGGCAGGGTGAGGGCCAAGGGGTGGGGGGTAAGGTATTAATTCTCCCATTGTTGTTTCCCTTCCTGCGCTAACCTTCTCCCTATGGTGTTGTCCTAGTCACATCGTCTTGGATTCTTCCTCCCTCTTTCATCTTCTTTCCCTCATTCCTGAGGTCAGCTGATTAGGAATTTAGCTAGTTTACCAGTTATTTCTCCCAGTGTAATTTGGATTGGACTACCATTTAGCCTAATCCTTTCGTTTTACATGTGTGGAAACTTTAGTCCTCTTTACTTTCAACAGCAGCAACTAATGTTAATATGAATGACCATTTAAGCTTAGAAAAAGTTTAACTAAGGAATATATTTTTTAAAATAGAAAATTCTTTCTTTTTTTTTTTTTTCCATCCTTTTTTTCTTTTGTTAGTTCTTTGCAGCGTAATCAGATCCATCAAATAAAGGAAGGTACTTTTCAAGACCTGATTTCCTTAAGGATTCTGTAAGTTTACCTATGATTACTAAAGACAAATATTTTTTGTTCTGCTGTATATTATAACATTACAGTTCCTGTATTAACAGATTTACTTAAAGATAATGATTTATTTTACATAAATATTGTTTGGCAAATGTCATCCATTGTACTCTATATATAATTTAATTTTTCTATTTTTTATTACCTTAGTTAACTGATGATATTGTATATTGGTGAGTGAAAAAATATAATTGAGTAACCTGAGAGATACACTTGTTTAATTCAAGTTATAATAAGTGAAGCATGCCAATCCTTATGGCAAGGGATAGGAAACGACCTGTGGGCCAACGCTAGTCTGCCACCTATTTTTTGTAAAGTTTTATTGGAACACAGCCATGCACTTTTGTTTAAGTATTGTCTAAGGCTGCTTTTTTTAAATGTAATTTTATCGAGATATATTCACATGCCGTCCTATACATCCAAAGTATTCAATCATTCGTTCACAGTAGCACCACATAGTTGTGCATTTTTAGAACATTTGTAATGTTCTAAACATTGTAATGGCAAAGTTAAGTAGCTGCAGCAGAGACCATATGACCCACAAAACCAAAAATATTTATCTGGTTTCTATTGAAAAAATTAACGTGGCATATATTAACATACCAATATGTAGCAGAAGCAGATATTTTTTAAAAGTTCTTATATTTGAGTATATATTTGTACCAGGCACTCTGTTAAGCACTTGGGAATATAGAGGTAACTCAGAAACTTTATCACTGCCTTCATAGAATGTTAGTGCAGAAAATAGATACTGTAGGTTAGTGAACATTTTTTTAATGTAGAAAAAAATTGAAAATTGACAGTGCTGTGAAATTACACGCATTGAATCCTGTTTTTCAGTAATCCCCATTAAGAAGTAAAACATACCTTCTACTAGAAAATATCTTACTGGTAGTTGGGTTACTGGATCTTTCCTTGTTGCTGACACAGGCTTATGGTGGGGCCTGGCGGTAGTGGGGAAGGATCTGCTTTCCAGCAGCCGTCACTTCTAGAGCACTGATAAGCAACAACAATGAAGAGCTGGGCGTTTCATGATTGAAAACCAAGTTTGTTGAGTTTTCCTATGATCCAGGAGATTTGTCCTGGACTAAATTTATCCAATCTTTTAATTTCCATTAAGGTCCAATTTAAGTGTAGGTGGAGATTATTTCTCTGTTTTCTTAATTCTGTAGTATCAGAATTCCTCAGGGTGTGTTTCTGAATATAGAGGGTGGCTCTGCTGTTGATATGATTTTTATTTCCTGCTTGGGAAAAGAATGATATCTGAAGCCCTTCTGGAGTGTTCTTGTTTGTGTATTGATTGATTGTCTTCACTCAGGCCTTATCACTAACCTTTGAGAAGGCAAATAATATGAAGCCTGTTTTTATTTTCCACTTTATCGTGAACTGGGCCTTCCCTCACCTAGTGAGTACTGCCAAAGGTTATATCCTATCATTTATATTTTTGAACTGGTACCAGAATGATAAGGTGGAGAAAATTAACAACTGTCTTGAAACAGATGCCAGCTAGAGTTAATTTGCTACAATGAACATATCTTAAAAAATAGATTGTGTAAAGGAGGTATTTAACATAAACCTGAAAATACTCTTAAGACTGAGGAACTTTGTTATTTTATCAGGGATAGTGTGTGGCTACCTCAGATCCTAAGATTTAATAGAAATTACTAACTGGCATTTTGAGTGTTTGTTGGAAAAGATTAATACAATATTCCATTTGCAGAGATCTGAGTAGAAACCTGATCCATGAAATTCATGATGGAGCTTTTGCTAAACTTGCATCAATAACTAACCTGTAAGTAGTTAATTTTTTGCAGTCATAGCATGAAAGTAGTGAACAGTGCTACAGAAAGTTGTGTTTTTAAAGTGACCAATCAGAGGGGGTGCAAGGGTAGTTCAGTGGTAGAATTCTCGCCTGCCACACGGGAGACCCAGCTTCGGTTCCCAGTCCATACACTTCCCCAAAAAACAAACAAGCAAAACAAATAAAAAAATAAGCAATAAAAAAATTCAACAAATGGTGCTTCAATAACAGGATAATCACATGGAAAAATGATAAAATGTGAGTCCCCCATACCGCATACAAAAAATAAAAAATGACCTATCAGAATATTTTTCTTAGTTGTTCTTATGTAAAAATGCTAAACTGCACTGATGTAGTAACAGTTTCTAAGATAGCAAAATGAATGCTCAGTCTATCATTTTAGCACATTAAACCACTTTAGGGCTCTAATATTTCATGTTACTACATCTGTAGAAGTTTTTATGTGTTTTGTATCTTAGAAGTTAACTTGAATCCTCATTCGCTTTTAGAGATATAAGTTTCAATGAATTGACTTCATTTCCTACGGAAGGCCTGATTGGGCTAAATCAGCTGAAACTTGTGGGTAACTTCAAGCTGAAAGCAGCCTTAGCAGCAAAAGACTTTGTGAATCTCAGGTATGTTTTTGCTTTTGTTTTGTTGAAGTTATAGTAGGCTCCAAAATTATAGTGTGTCCTGGATTATTGCCCAGATTTTCTGGAAGGCTATAATTTCAGAGTATTTTCTACCTTGGTCTTCACAAATTTGGTCAAAAATAGAACATGTTCCATTGCTTTTGAGAACATGAACTGGAGCCAGTGATGCACTCAAAGGGATGATACAGCTATTCATCAGAATGTGTTTAAGCACTAGACTGGTAATTAACAGCAAAATGGCAGGAACCCCGTAAGTGTGACTCTCCATAAAGTTGATACAATGCTATGATACTTCATAAAAAAGTTAGAGTTATGGAAAGAACTCATTAAATATAGTAGAGGGCGGGCCACGGTGGCTCAGCAGGCAAGAACGCTTGCCTGCCGTGCCCGAGGACCCGGGTTCAATTCCCGGTGCCTCCCCATGTAAAAAAAAAAAAAATATATATATATATATATAGTAGAGAGAGGGCTTGGGAATATTATTGTGGAGAAGAGAACAAATATTTCCACTCTGTTGATATGAACAAAGAAAATCATTTAATGGTATAATGTCACAAATGACTTTTATTAATTTTAAATGAAACTACTAGTTTCATATGATAAATTTGGGACTGATGAATTCATTTATAAAAGGAAACTAAGTTTTTAGTTTAAACTGCAGTTTAGCTGTTAAATTTTAAATGTGGTTTGATGTATATTCAATTTTTAGTTGTATGTGTTATATAATGGGAGAAACTCATGGTGTCATCTGATACCAAAGTACTCTTTTATACATGAGGAAACTGAGGCCCAATGAGGATGAATGGTCAGCCTAAAACACGGGTCAGTTTAGGTCTCTCTGACTCCTAGGCTGGGACTTTCAAAAAATATTCTTTAAAAAAAAAAACAAACAACAAGAGCATGCCTTTGAAGTAGATTCTATGGTTTTTTCCAGATCTTTATCTGTACCATATGCTTATCAGTGCTGTGCATTTTGGGGTTGTGACTCTTATGCAAATTCAAACACAGAAGATAACACCCTCCATGACCACAGTGTGACAAAGGATAAAGGCAAGTGCATGGACTTGTTGAAGTAGAACATTGTTTAAGGCATTAGGCAAATTGCTACTGTAATTCGTTTGCGAAGAATCCATATGAAATCTCTGAAAAAATGGCACTTACTGTCTTAATGGCATCTTTAATATGTTATCAAGCTTTGTACAAGCTTACATCATATACACAAAAGAAAATTTCAGGAAAATATGGTTCTTTTGAATTGCATAAAAGTTCTAATTACGGCTGCTTTGTGTTATCTATTCAGGTACCGCTGAGGCAGCAGGTGTCACAAGCAGTGCTGAAAACGAAGAACACAGTCAAATAATTATCCACTGTACACCCTCAACTGGTATGCTTCCACATTTTAAATGAACATTAGGCAAATATAGCCAAAACTTTAGAAGATAGATGTGAGTTAGGGAATAGGAATGGGGCTAGCTGATCTCTTAAATCCTCTAACTCAATACAAGGTCTGTGGCCAGGAGCTTAAGCAGCTTTTACAGAATCTCAGACATAGACCCACTGAACTAGAATCTGCATGTCACAAGCT
This sequence comes from Tamandua tetradactyla, assembly GCF_023851605.1. Lineage (NCBI taxonomy): Eukaryota > Metazoa > Chordata > Mammalia > Pilosa > Myrmecophagidae > Tamandua > Tamandua tetradactyla. Next base: position 103,196,009 of record NC_135334.1, on the reverse strand, counting down.
CCCCAGGTAAGGATTATGTGTGTTAAAGTTTAAGAAGTACTGCCTTGAAGCTCCGTTAACTCTAGGACTAGTTCTGTAAGTTACTGCTCTATAAGACCTTTTTTTTTTCTTTTTCTTTTTTTTAAATGCAACTTTGCCTTTCATTTTCTCTCCAGTTTGCTTCACTGATTTTTAGTAGACTTGGGGAAGTTACTAATCTGAAACCATGGTTGTGATTGTATTGCCATATTCTGCCTAGTTTACCGGAGAATATGAAGTTAGACTTATACTGTAGAAGAAAAGTTAAATATTTTAATCTGGACATTAATTTTATGACTCAGAGCATAATTATTTTGGATCATTAATGATTGTTATTGAATTGGGATCTCACTGAAGGCAAGGATGAAACCTCTTTATATTTTGTTATGTTTTGTGCATAGCACTATACCTTGTATAGAGTATAAGCTTAAACTAACCAGATAAGTGAATGGGATTTAAGTCCATGTAATTTATTTCATTGTATGTTAGTTTATATGTTAATCGATGGAGGTTAAGGGGTGCACATCATTCACGCACTTGCCCCATTGCGGTCCAAATGTTGTAGAATAGACATAAAAGAACTGACAATCAAATGAGAAGGGAAAAGCTTTGTTAAATGTGAGGCTAGGCCTAAATATCAGCAATTCTATTTTTTCCACACTGCCTCTAAACCTTAGGGTTGGCCAGGAGAAGTGTGGGTCTGAGTTGGCCCCTCTGCCCAAGCTAGAGCAATGATGAATGGCAGGCCTGTCACCCCAATTCCCACACGCACTCAGTTGCAGTAACACAGAGTATACCAGCCCATGGTGCAAGCCTACAGGGGTTGCTTACTACAGAAGCAGGAGATCCTCCTTAGGACCAGTATGGTGGGGATTCAGCAAATGCAGAGACTGGGTAGAGCCTACCTCCCAAGCATTGGAGGCAAAGTATCTCCAATAACTGCGGAAACATTTCCCAAAGAGTCTCCTCTTCTCAGGTCAGAAGAGCTCCTCCTTGTTCTTTGAAGAAGAATGAGTTCATGTACAAAGATAAAGTTGAAAGCTTTCTCTTAGCACTTCTCTGAGGGGGAAGTTAAAAAAAAATTAGCAATTAAAAAAAAAGTTTCTGGTTTATATAAGTGGTACTGAGCTGGCCATTTAGGTCTCAAAGATTAAAATGTTTTATGGAGTATATTAAATTTTGTGGTAATCAGAATTTTTTTATAAGTAATAGCAATATATTGTTTTCTTATGTATTATAGTCAAATTTTTGTTTTTTTTTTAGTATTTTTAAATGTTTTTTGCTTATAACTAGTATGTCAAAGTCAGTTACTGGAACTCCCATTTAGGCCTACTGAATTAATTTCTGCAGTCCTACTTTAAATTATATACAGCATAGCATTGTAGGACTAATTATCATCACTGTGCTTTAAACTTATTTGTTCTATCTTTCTGAGTAACCTCGGTCAGGTTAACCAAATACTTTGTAATCTCTGTTTTTCTGGATGGAAAATGTTGGGATAATGATACCTTCGTTAATTTGCCTCATTAGGTAACTTTTGAAAGCCATAAGAAATGTGTAAAATGTTTCTATATATATGTGTGTGTGTGTGTGTATAAATACACATGCAAATATAATTATTATGAAGTATAAGGAAGAAGAAAAGGGAACTAAATTTATTGAAGTCTGATTATGTGTCCAGTAGCCTGCTTCAGCACCTTATATATATAATTTTATTTAAACTGCACAACTCTATGAAAATAGGCATCATTATCCACAAATTTAAAAAATGAAGTTTATAGGAGTTTAAGTTGCCTTCTGAAGGTCAGAGTACCAAGTTATGAACCCTAAATTCATACTTCATGCCTACAGTATACAAATGCTTTCTGGGGATATGAGAGTAATTCAGTGGTAGAATTCTCACCTGCCATGCGGAAGATCCTGGTTCAATTCCCAGCCCATGCACTTCCCAAACAAACAAGCAAACAAATGAAAATCCAAACAAACAAAAAATTCAGTAAATGGTGCTTCAATAGGGGATACTTACATGGAAAAACAATGAAATGTGAACCCTGCCATATAGCATACAATAAAAAAAAGTATTAGACCCTGTGATAGATATATTAATTTAGGTATAAGAGAAAGTATAAGTTTTCTTTTAAATATCATTGTCTGGCCTTATCAAATTTTTTTTATTGTGATATATATTTACATACCATATAATCATCCAAAATGTACAATCAGTGGTTATTAGTACCATCATATAGCTTGTGCATTCATCATTACAATTGATTGATTACAATCAATCTTTGAACTTTTTTATTACTTGGGAAAAAAAAAAAAGTAAAATTAAAAAAAAAAAAAGCACCCAAAGCATCCCATACCTCTCATACACCCCATATTGTTTATTACTTTTGTTTTTTTATTCCTACTCATCTGGCCATACACTGGGTAAACAGAGTGTCAGTCACAAGGTTTTCACAGTCACACAGTCATACCTTAAAACTGTATAATTATTCAGTCATCTTCAGGAATCAGTTCAACGGTTTCAGGTATTTCCTTCTAGCTGTTCTAATACACTGAAAACTAAAAAGAGACATCTATGCAATACATAAGAATAAACTTCAGAATGACCTCTCAACTCTACCTCTCAGCCACTGAAACTTCATTTAGTTTTATTTCTTTTCCCTCTTTTGTCAAGAAGCCTTTCTCAATTCCATGATGCCAGGAAGATTTACACCCCTCAGCCATGTCCAATGAAGTAGGAAGAGGCAGTGAGTTCACCTGCATAGTTGGCTTAGAGAAAGAGGCCACATCTGAACAACAAAAGAGGTTCTCTGGGAGTGACTCTTAGGTATAAACATAGCTTTTTCTTTGCAAGAATAAGTTTCATAAGGACAAGCCTCAAGATCAGGGGTCTGGCCCATCAAATTGGCACTCCCCAATTATTATGAGAATATCAGGTCTTCCCCAAGTGGGAAGTTTAATATTTCCACCTTTTCCCCTAGTTCCTCAAGAGGACTTTGCAGATACTTTTTAATCTTCAGTCCAGATTACTCTGGGTTATATCCAGGCATCATGCCAACCTGTACAAACCAACAAGATCTTACTCCCTATTTAATGTTCCATGTAGTTATGGTATTCGAATAAGCTGACCATCCAATTTAAAATGGAAAGTGTGCTACAGAAAATATTAATTTTACACCAAATAAACATCTCTTCCTTTGGCCTCACATGGAAGTTGAAGTGTTAAAATACAATCAGTATCATTCTTTACCCTTTAGTCTGATTTACCTTATTCTGACCCAGATTAGTTTGAAGTTGACGTCTGATCACTTTTTCAGTGTTTTTTTAACAGTTGCTGGATGAGTAATGCTGACTTTCAGCTGCAGAACTCTAGTTCTGATTCTTAGGTGTTACATAAATACCCAAAGTTCCAGGAAACAAGATTAAACACAAGGAGCTCAGCATCTCAGAATTTAGAAATAACAGTTGCTACTCCAGGACTGATGTGACAGCTTTATGTCCTAGGAAACCTTTACAATCTCCTAACTGATAATCTATGCTCTCAGATTCAGTTCTCAGAGTTTGCACATTGTAGTTAGTCCTTGTTAGTGAGTCATTATAATATTTGTCTTTTCGCTTCTGGTTAATTTCATTCAACATACTGTCCTCAAGTTTCATTCACCTAGTTGGATGCCTCACAGCTTCATTCCTTAGGAGTCCATTGTATGTACACACCACCCCTTCCATTCCTCAGGCAGTGTACCCTTAGGCCACCTCCACCCTTGGCAAGAACTTTAACACTGCTGCCGTAAACACCAGTGTGCAATCGCTTTATATATTCTGGATTTTAAACCCTTATCTGATAATGTGGTTTCCAAGTATTGTCTCCCATTGCATAGGCTACCTTCTTACTTTCCTGCCAGAGTTCTTTGATGCACAGATGTGTTTGATTTTGAGGAGAACCCATTTATCTGTTTCTTTTTCATTGCTTATGCTTTGGGTATAACGTCTAGGAAACCACCTTGTATCACAGAAATTGCCGTGTTTGTTGTTTATTTTTTTTTATAGTCTAGTCCTTAACTAAATATGTTAGAAGTAGTGATCTTTTTAAATTTGGTCCAATTCAGTTTGGTAGCAAATTTAATTATTTTAGATTTAACTACCATTAGCTTCTTTTCCAGGCCATATAGGGTGTTTTCTAAACTGTCCTCTATTTAATCTCTCTTTTTTTTTCATTTTAGGTGCTTTTAAGCCCTGTGAATATTTACTAGGAAGCTGGATGATTCGTCTTACTGTGTGGTTCATATTCCTGGTTGCATTGATTTTCAACCTGCTTGTTATTTTAACAACATTTGCATCTTATGCATCACTGCCTTCCTATAAATTGTTCATAGGCCTGATATCTGTGTCTAACTTATTCATGGGAATCTATACTGGCATTTTAACCTTTTTGGATGCTGTATCCTGGGGGAGATTTGCTGAATTTGGTATTTGGTGGGAGACTGGCAGTGGCTGCAAAGTGGCTGGGTTTCTTGCAGTTTTCTCCTCAGAAAGTGCCATATTTTTATTAATGCTAGCAGCTATTGAACGAAGCTTATCTGCAAACAATATATTGAAAAATGGGAAAAGCAATAATCTCAAACAATTCCGAGTTGCTGCCCTTTTTGCTTTCCTGGGTGCTGTAGTAGCAGGTTGTTTCCCTCTTTTCCACAGAGTGGAATACTCTGCATCACCCTTGTGCTTGCCATTTCCCACAGGAGAAACACCATCATTAGGATTTACTGTAACCTTAGTGCTTTTGAACTCACTAGCATTTTTATTAATGGCCATTATCTATACTAAACTTTATTGCAATTTGGAAAAAGAAGACCTCTCAGAGAACTCACAGTCTTGCATGATTAAGCATGTTGCTTGGCTGATCTTCACCAATTGCATCTTTTTCTGCCCTGTTGCATTTTTCTCATTTGCGCCATTGATCACTGCAATCTCTATCAGCCCTGAAATAATGAAGTCTGTTACTCTGATATTTTTTCCATTGCCTGCTTGCCTGAATCCAGTCCTGTATGTTTTCTTCAACCCAAAGTTTAAAGAAGACTGGAAGCTACTAAAAAGACGGATTACCAAGAAAAGTGGATCAATTTCAGTTTCCATCAGTAGCCAAGATGGTTGTGTGGAACAGGATTTCTACTATGACTGTGGCATGTACTCACACTTGCAGGGGAACCTGACCGTGTGTGACTGCTGTGAATCGTTTCTTTTGACAAAGCCAGTATCATGCAAACACTTAATAAAATCACACAGCTGTCCTGCATTGGCAGTGGCTTCCTGCCAAAGACCAGATGGCTATTGGTCTGACTGTGGCACACAGTCTGCCCACTCTGATTATGCAGATGAAGAAGATTCCTTTGTCTCAGACAGTTCTGACCAGGTGCAGGCCTGCGGACGAGCCTGCTTCTATCAAAGTCGAGGATTCCCTTTGGTGCGCCATGCTTACAATCTACCAAGAGTTAAGGACTGAACTAATAATGCCTTTGTAACTGTTTCCCCCACCAACCAAAATCACAGTGTTTATAGAGTGAAGCCTATTCTGATCGTTCATCTGGGAAGCACTTCTGTAATCACTGCCTGGTGTCACTTAGAAGTAGGGTAAGGTGGTAGTATATTTTTTAAACCATCAAAGAACAGGTGCCTAAATTATAAATTGGTGGAAAATGCAGTGTCTGAGCATTGTGTGGTTTATTTGAAACAAATTTCTAACTTGAAAAGACTTTTAGGTATAGTAGCAATATAATATTAGATTTCTCTGATTCCTAAGAAACAAATTTATACTTATTTCTGAAGTAAGCACAAGATAAAGAACAGCTGTTAATATTTTTTAAAAAGTATTTTAAAATGTGATTTTATATAACTAAAGAAAAAGTCTTGCTAATTTTACCTAATGTTTCCTCATTAATCTCAGGACAACTTACTGCAGGGCAACAGAAGGGATAGTCTCCCAGGTAGAACTGTGAGAGTATATATAGGCATTATTACCTTACTGTGTTTTCTGTTTCCATCTTTGAATATAATACAATCATGAATTTTAAATGATTTATAAACCTAAAGCCTGAAGATGTTTTTAAAACAATATTAACAGCTGTTAGATAAGAAGAAAATAGCTGAACATTTGTTTTTAGTAATTATACATTGCTTTGGTGCAATTACAGTAGTTTTCTTCCTCAGTGTTTTGTATCACACTACTAGGAGAAAATCAAGGGCTAATTGCTGTTGGGTTTAGTGTATTTGGCTTGACTATATATGGGAGTTTTAATAGTATCTGAGGGATTTGATGGCTCCGTGTAATTTCCAATTAATAAACACCTCCTATCATTGGCTCTACTAATACTTTCCAATTTTGTTGAGATACCTATTTATGGTTTGAGTTATATATAAACTAAACTGAAAATAATAATTGCATTTAATTAAGAGACTCTTAGAATAATTATGTTGTAAACCACTTAGATTTATTTCTTAATGAGCTGGATTCTTCTGAACCTGTACTATTCTTGGAAGTTTCCATACATTTTCCCCTCACTATGATTTGCAAGAGTCCATTCAGCATCTCAAATGCTGAGTTTTGGTTAGAAAGGATATAGATCTCATTAAGGAAAAAATAAAAAAGGAAAACAAATAAAGCTTAAACCTATGTGTTTTTTTTTTGTATATATATATATATATATATATATATATATATATTTTTTTTTTTTTTTTTTTTTTTTACATGGGCAGGCACCGGGAATTGCACCTGGGTCTCTGGCATGGCAGGCAAGAACTCTGCCTGCTGAGCCACCGTGGCCCACCCTAAACCTTTGTTTTTTAAAATTAAAACTTCACTTGATTCTTATCTATGGGCCTTTGAAATGTCAATATGTGGAGTCTTAAAGTTACAAATGTTCAGCATGTTTTTTGGAACAATATGCTAAATCAATACCAAACCCTCTGCCATATTAGTTATTTTGGATACACTAACAAAACTTAAGCTAGACTGCAGTTTAATAATTAAACTGTATATACTGTGCATATAATGAATTTTTATCTTATGTAAATTATTTTTAGAACACAAGTGGGAAATGTGGCTTCTGTTCATTTTGTTTAAATAAAGCTACCTCCTAAACTATAGTGACTGCCAGTAGCAGAATGTTAAATTGCGGTTTATATACTTTTTTGCATTGTAAATAGTCTTGGTTGTACATTGTCAGTGTAATAAAAACAGAATCTTTGTATATCAAAATCATGTAGTTTGTACAAAATATGGGAGGGATTTATTTACAGTGTGTTGTAATTTTGTAAGGCCAACTATTCACAAGTTTTAAAAATTATCATGATTGTATATTTACACATCTGATAAATATTAAATCATAATTGGTAAATATCCTAATTAAAGGTTTTTCTTCCAAGTTGTTTTCATTTCATTCATTTTAAAAAGTAGAAGTAAGTATAAAAAGGTAAACTGTGCTATACATATGGTATGAAGTACAATATTGTACTCAGTGTTTGGAATTATTGAATTTTCAGAAAGCAGTCCATTTGCCTTAAATCATAACTAGGTACATTAATAAATTTGCTTAGTCTTAGAGTAAGCAAATTCAAGTGAAATTATATTTTTTTAGTGAGAAGTATAAGAAGATATTTTGGGAGTAAGCATTAGAAAATTCTGTTTTGGTGCTTTTCTATAAATAAGAAAACTTGACTAAAATTTGGAAGTAGGTTTTTATCCTTACTTGAATCTGAACCATTACCATATAAAACAAATTGTGAAGTTTAAGAGAATACCATTAACTGGATCTTTATTTAAAAATACATGATTAAAAAAGCCTGCATGATACCAAATGTACTTAGTTACCAAATGCTTGAAAATTCTTCAACTTTTCTGATCTTCAAGTCCTCATTTGACAGATGAAGAAATAGAGGGTTTAACAAAATTTAAGTGACTATCTCAATCACCCAGCAAATTAGAACACAAATTAGAGTCCAAGCCCTCCTAATTCAGGGTATACTTTTTTGTTGTTGTTTAACTTTAGTATGTGTTGAAATTTCCATAACAAACAGGAGAGTAATATAATTAAGCAGTCTACTCATATCCAATTTTGACAATTATCAACAGCACATGGTCAGTTTTGTTTCATCTTTATCCCACTCATTAATCCCCTCCAATCTCTTCTGCCCCTTGGATTCTTTTGAAGCAAAACGAAGACAGCATATTCTTCTGTCTGTAACTATTTCAGTATATCTAGAGATAAGTGTTTTTTTTTAAGTTACATAATACATTGCCACTGGGAACGCTCTTATTTTGGTAACACAGTCAAGCTCAAAAGGACTTAAGTAAAAGTAACTCTTCGTTTACATGAGGTTGGTACAGAGCCAGCAAGAAATTTCAATTATCTCAAACGTACCATGGAAATGAAAGTAATAAAAAGATATTACTACATCAATGCCCTAAAACTTCATGGGAGAGGCCCTCTTTTGAGCATACTTATCCATTTATATATAATTCGATCAAGCTTGATTATGGTTTCTCAGCCCCAGTAATGAAATGGCACTGTAAGAAAGAGGACCCCAGAATTCCAGCACCAGTACCATGCAGCTCTTTGCCTCACAACCTTTGGAGCTCCAGTGTTGGCTATAATATAATATACATATATAATATATATATGTATATAGCATAATGCAATATTGATCATAATGATGACACATGTATCAAGGAAAGGCCATATTTGTTTAGTAAAACCTATTAAGTGGGGAGAGAAATATATGGTGTTTTAGACTCCCATTCTAAGAGGTTGAAATGGAAACGTTTTGGGGTTTTAAGTGCCATAATTCACCATTTAACTATCAAGTCCTGTGCTAGAAACTTTGAGGATTAATGAAATAATAGGACTGTCAGGTAGATTATTTCCCTCTTACAGAGAAGTAAGTTTGGACTTGGAAAGGCCAAACAGCTTGTTTAAGGACATCTAGCAAGTCGAAAACCATTGATTAAAATCCAGGTCCTTTTAATGTTAAAACTTGTGTCGTCAAGTTATATTTACTGGGAAATAGATTCTCAAGCTTACCTCCCTTTTTGAGTCCTAAGGGGGCCCAGACCTTTTGATGCTGTGGTAATGACTCTGGAAATGTTCTAATAAAAGGTTTAACCAGAGATGTGCCAGTATTGAGTACAAGAACTCCATTAAGCCACTTTTATTCCTTGATTGATTTTATTACTCAGTCCAATTCCTCCAATTTTCTTCCATTTTCATTGTTTTTATTGAAATTTTTAATAAAATTAATTTTCCACTTAAAGAGTTTTGACCATGCCTTTTTTTTTATTAATCACAGCTCCTGCCTTCTGAATTGTCCTTGGTTGCTGTTCCAATCCTCCTGTGTCAAATTTTGCCAACCTAAATTTTGTCAAAGGTTTTACTATCACTCTAGTTAATAACAAATTTCGTGTGCTGTTTTAGCCACTGTCAGTTTTCACTCTATGATCTGTATCAGTAATATGCATTATGAACTGGGAAAAAACCCAAACACGTGTAAGTGTATGTAGCCAGCAATGCCATGAATAAAGTATCCAGTTTTATTGCCTGTCACCTCTTCAACGCTACCCTCACCCCCATCACCAATTAGTAAGGAGTGCTCCTTCTGAGGCCCCACGGATTTTCTTAACTCCTAAAACGCATATCACAGCATATATTTTAAGTCTCATCACAAAACGATGAGGACCTTGAGGTAAGAGCAGGATTTTTATTTTGTGCATCTATCCCCGGTTCTTAACACAAGACCCAGTGGGGGCTTGAACGAGGTCAAAAAATTCACATGCATAGACAAAGTAGATCCCTGAAAAATGCCAGGCAAAAAAGGTGCTACGAAAACACTGATAGATCGCCTCGAAAGTGCATCTGGCATACTTCAAGTGCGCCCGCTCCCCACGACGACAAAATATGGCCATGAGCCGTAAGAAATCATGACTGATGGTTATCGTCTAGCCCTGCAAGGATACAGGGGTAGATTTGGCGCCTGCTTCTTTCCCTTTAGAAGTATATGCCTTTTCTCAGTGACAGCGGACTTCCTGTACCAGAATATCCCTAACTACTTTCGAGCCCACAGCAAGCAAAGGAAGGACCCTCAAAATTGTCAGCCAGGCGCCGGGACCCCGCCGGTGAGGGAAGGCGCTGACGAGCGCGCAGGCGGCAGGCACAGTCCTGGTCTGGAAGGAGGGACGCCCGGGCAGAGTCAGCACGCTCCTCAGGCCGAGACAAAGCCCGCGCGGCCTCCATGCGTTGCCACGGCAACGCGGTCTCGGATTGGCCGGGTCCGACGCGCGCGAGGCCTGCTGGGATAGCGCCTCTCCGCCGCGTCTCCGCCGGTTTGAACTTGGCGGGCCAATGTGGGCGGCGGAGTGGCAGGGGGCTGCTTCTCTCCCTCCCCACACCCATCTCCCGGCGGACCTCTGGCCCAGGTCACGGCCCTTCTCGGGCTCCTTTTCCGTCCTCATGGCGGGCGCCCGGGAGCAGGGCCTGGAGATGGTTACGGTGTCCGTGTACTCGCCGTCGCCGTCCCTCAGCTGCAGCGATTCCACCATGTCGCTGTTGTCTCCCCTCCGCCACCAGAGCTTCCTATTTAACGAGGATGACCGTGACGGGGAGGATGAAGAAGACGCGGACGAAGAGCCTCATGACTCAGAGGCCGAGGTGGCGAGTCTGAGAGGAATGAAGTTGCAGGGGTGCGCCAGGTAAACCGGAGGCCGCTGGGCCCATACAGCCCTTCTCGATTAGACCCTTCTCCTGCCCGCCAAACACACTCCCGTCTTCCACCTCAGCTGCAGCGGAGGCGTCCGCACCCTGAGGTGCTGCTCGTTTTTGCAGATAATAAGAATCCTGAGCCAGTCCGTAGCGATAACTACAGCTTTTCTATGATTTTTAAACCCCTTTCCTAAAAATATGATTGCCACAATCTCACTTCCGCACGATCTCACTTCCAAGAAAAACGCACTCAAACACAAAATTTTGCAGATATTTCAGGAGTTTTATAAGTTCTCAGAAGCCCAATTGTGGATTCTATAACTCATACCCAAACCCAAAGTCGTCCAAAACCTTAAAGCTAAAGCTTGCTTTACTTGTAGCTTAGTAGTACCTGTGGTTATTTTGGAAACAAACAAAAAATCTCTATCTTTCAAGTGAAGTTCATTGTAATTGGCAGTGCACTTTTTATATAAGGAGCTGATAGGAACTGAAACAGAAGTTAGAGATGTTAATCTCAGCGTCCAGAGACAACCTTGGGTCTGATCTGAGGACTTACCAACAGTGGAATAGAAGTCATTGAATCAAAGAATGTTGGAACCAAAGGCATTATTTAAGCTATCTTAATTTATTTCTGCAGTTACTCAGCAGAAGTTTATTATGTGCTGTATGCTAAATACTAAACTCCATAAGTAAGATAGACGTGGTCTCTGTCCTCCAGGAAATAAAACCTAGATCAGTTGCTCATTTTATAGATAACAAAACTGCAGCTCAGCATACAAATAAGAAGTCTGATTCAAAAGCATACACCTAATTATTATCAGAGCTGGGCCTAGTACTGAGGTGTACCAATCAGATTCCCTCTTCTCTGTATTACATATTTGTAAAGAAATAGAAGCAAAGGACCTGTCTGCAGGAATACCTTTTATTGAAGACAGTCTCAAATAATGCAGGTCCATTCTGAAACAGGCTCATCACATCATTTTCAGAAAGCGTCTCACAGGTTCCTAACTGTCAAACTATGCAAAGTATAGTACAAGTGATCTAAGAAATACAGACCAAAGAACACGCGTTTTAAGTATAAACAGTGAGATAGTCCCCTTCAGCGTAAGGCATTCAGACCCAGTGGAAATAGAACTGTATGAAGTGACCCATATACACGGTTACAAGATTAAGTCTTTTAAGGGTGAAAAGTCAAGGAAATACACCGTTGGAATAAAAATCAGAAAGCATTATCGAGCAAACCACTTATCCAGACTGGTTGTAACAGACCTTCTCAGATCAACCTGATAGTAAAATTTAATAGTAGAATTAGAGATTCAGGAGTTCATTTTCATCTGGGCCTCCAAAGCAATTTTTTGAATCTGAATTGTTCCCAAAGTTTTTTTTTTAAATAATGTTTTTAGATTTGGGAAATTACTATCCAAAAGCATAACCAACAGGACTGAACAAAGGAAACAGTTTGGTGGTCTGAGCAGTGGGCCACGTATCAGCTTCCAAGAATCAAATCTGATTAAATGGAGCCACCAGGGAAAAAGCTGGAGAATATTTGTATTCCACCTTAACCAACACCTGAGTTGGTAGTACCCTAGGGCTAAGGCTGCCTTCTTTATCATAGTTCGGTCTTTGCAAATGAAAGGAATAGGTGGGATGTGAGACTAGAAAGAGAATGCAGGAATCCTCAGGCCTTATGTGTGGCAAGGGTTAGATCCCTGTCAAGTATTCAGGTGCTGAATGAAATGTGCTATTTCCCACCTCCTAGAGATCAGGTAAGATATAGTGATTAGTCTTCAAATGCTTCAGAAAACCTGGCACTTTTTTTTTACTTACTTTTTGTAAAAGATTAGTGTTTAGAAAACTTCCTCAATCCTCCTCCCTACTTCTAACCTTTAGTTGGTGCTTCGGAGAGTATAGTGGGTGTTGGGATGAGGAAAACAGGCAGCTCTAGTTCTGGACTATGAGCATCCTCCTTGTGGAGCAAAGAACAAACCTCTCTCCCTCCAAAAGCTGTTTTGAATCTTATGCCTTTTCTCTACCCTTCAGCTGCCAGTGATTTGACTGGCAAAGGTATTAAGGTAAAGTATCTTTGAGCTAGAATCAGGCATGAACTGCACGTGGTGAATATGAGCTGGAGGTATTTTAGGTATTAATACAGTCTTGGTTAGAGGATCCATTGAACTTCAAGTATATTGTACAGGACTGAGATAAAATTCAAAGTTGACTGCAGACAAAGTATTTTCCTAGAGGTTTATAGTAGGTTTTTGGAACTGCTATTTGTCTTTTCAACTTTATCTTGGTTTTTATATATCCATTTTTCCCCCATTATATATTTATTTTTACTCATCTGTCCATACGTAGATAAGAGGAGCATTAGACACAAGGTTTTCACAATTACAGTCACACTGTGTAAACTATATCATTATACAATCATCTTCAAGAAACATGGCTACTGCAGCACAGTTCTACAGATTCAGGCACTTCCATCTAGTCTGTCTAATACACCTTAAACTAAAAAGGGGATATCTATATAATGCGTAAGAATAACCTCCAGGATAACCTCCCGACTCTATTTGAAATCTGTCAGGCACTGACACTTTATTTTGTCTCATTTCACTCTTCCCCCTTTCAGTCAAGAAGGTTTTCTCAGTCCCTTGATGCTGAGTCCCAGCTCATTCTAGTATTTCTGTCCCACATTGCCAGGGAGGTTTACACCCCTGGGAGTCCTGTCCCATATAGAGAGGGGAAGGGCAGTGAGTTGGCTTGCCGTGTTGTCTGATAGAGAGATAGGCTACATCTGAGCAACAGCAGGTACTCTGGGAATGACTCTTAGGCCTAATTTTAAGTATGCTTAGCCTATCCTTGGCGGGTATAAGTTTCATATGAAGAAACCCCGAGACAAAGGGCTCAGCCTATTTATTTTGTTGTCCTCACTACTTGCGAAAGTATCAGGAATTCTCCAAATGGGAAAGTTGGATTTTCCCCTTCTCACCATTCCCCAAGGAAACTTTGCAAATACTTCTTTTATATTTCCATTTATATGTATCTTCACTAGGATATATATTTATTTGGAAAACTATGCCTTAATAAATATGTTGGTCATAAATGATTGTTTATCAAGCCTCTTTTTGTTTATGGGTAGAGCTTAGTATGTACACCAAACATTCTGAACTCATTTGTTAAAAGTGGTAAGGCAAGAAATTTAATACTTAGAGTGTAAACTTCAAAAATAAAATTAATCTCACTGATTTCTTCTTTCAACAAGCATTTTTTAGGAAACTGCCATTTTCTAGACCCTATGCAAAAATGAGTTAAGACATGTTTTTGGTTTTTAAGGAATTCATGTTCTGTGGCAGAGATGTACAAGTGGCAGAAAACCCAAGGCACTTGATCCAGACTTTTTGCAGAGGGTTTTACTGCAAGGCAATAAAGATAATGCTTGAGTTGATTTTTTTTTTTTTTTTTTTTTTGCGTGGGCAGGCACTGGGAGTTGAACCCAGTCTCTGGCATGGCAGGCTAGAACTCTGCCTGCTCAGCCACTGTGGCCCGCTCCTGAGTTGAATTTTAAGGGAAAAAAGGAGTTAGCTGTAATAACAATAATCTACATGTACTAAGTACTTACTGAGTATCCAGAACTCTACTAAGTGCTTTGACATGGACTGCCACTCAAAAGTACCTATGAGGTAGCTACTACTGTCTTCCATTTTACAGTTGAGAAAATGGAAACTTAAAGAAGTAAAAAAAAAAAAAAACATACACAGAGTTACACAGTTAGAAAAAAATAAGTACAAGTTCACATCCAGGCTGTCTTAGCCAAATGCAAGTTTGTAATCTGACCGTGTGTGAATGTGGCAGAAAAGACTTTCAGGCATGTGCAAAGCGCAGAAGCATAAGGGGGTGGTAGGATCATCTACCTGTAGGAATTAGCTTGACTGAAATGTAGGACCAGGACCAGGCATTGGTGAAACGAGAGAGAGGACAAATAGGTGGGATATTATGCTAAGGAGTTTGCATTTCATCCTGTGGGCAGAAGAATCACTGAAGAATTTGAAATGGGGGCCGATATGATGGTAGGATGCTTATGCAGGATAACTCTGGCAACTGTGTGGAATATGATTTGAAATAGTAATATGGGAGGGAGAGAAGCTTATTTCCAGATAGTGGCTGTAAGATTGGACAATAGAGGATTGACATGGGAGGTAGTGGGAACCACAAGTGAAGGGAAAACAAGTGTAGTCAAAGATCTGGGTTTCTGGCTTGAGTAGGCAGATCTTGTGTCTATAACTAAAGTAGGATTATAAGAGGAAGCGCAAAATGTTTCTTGGGAAAGCAGGTGCTGGGTGGTGGTAGATGATTAGTTGTGTATTAGAGTTGTTTGTGTTTGATACATACAGTGGAGCTGTCTGTCAGGTAGTTGTGTTTGATACAAACAATGGAGCTGTCTGTCAGGTAGTTGGAAACACATGTCTGGAGCTTGAAAAGGTCTAGCTTGGAATTATTGTTCTGATCATTATCAGCATCTAGTGATAGTTTAGAGTGTGGGAGTAGTCTAGTCTATAAGAGGAAGAAGGAAAGGCATGTCTAACAAACTAACAAACTCAACAGTGTCTCTTTTCCAGTAGAATACAAATTTTATGAGGGCATGAATGAATTAAAAAATACAGCAACAGGACAAAAACAAGTAAACTGAAGTTGTAAGGTAGGGAAAATTTAGGCATGACAGAGGCAATTAGTTGCTAAAGACAGGAATGTTAGAGACAAAGAGGAGCTGAGTCTGAATAACCTAGTCTCTAGAACTGCCTTGGGTCCTCAACAACCTTTCTTTCCATTGGTCCTGATGGTTCAGAATTTCCTAAAATTCATGCAGCTTTTGTATGTGGCCAAGCCCCTGTGTTCTTTACTTATGTACTTACAGTACCCTTCCATGTTTTATCACTAGCTTGTTTAAGTAGTTCTTTTCTTTATACCCAGTATGAACAGATGGACGGAAGGTGCATGGTGCAGATGGAAGCAACCGGACTGGGGAGTCTTGTAGGCCTTGTCTAAGAATCTAGAGAAAGGGAGTCAACCAAAATGTTTAAGAAGAAAAGGGCCATATGTTTTGATTTTGGTAACTTTTTATTTGAAAACCATTTCAGACCTACCTAAAAGTTGAAAGGAGAGTATAAAGAACTGTTCACCCTTAATCCAGATTCCCTAATTGTTGACCCCTTGGCTTTATGATTCTTTCTGTATATATGCATATTCGTTTCTTCCTGAGCCATGTAAAAGTGTTAATTGCCAACATGATGTCCCTTTGTTTCTAACTACTTCAGTGTGTTAAGAACAAGAACATTCTTTTACATAACTGGAATACAGTTATCAAAATCAGAAAATTAGCATTGTTGCGGTACTGTTATCCAATCGTTTGTTCAGTAATATCCTAGAAAGAAAGAAAGGATAGGAAGAAAGGAAAGGGAACAGAAAAGTCTTCCAAGTTCTGATCAGGATTATGCGTTGTCATTAGTTGTCTAGATATAAAATGTTTAGGGAAAAAAAATTGTTGGCATTGAGGCATTTGGACCGGTTGTGGGTTTTTAAATAATGTGGTTTAAGAAAATGAAGGAATTCAAAGACATCTTGATGGGTTAACTAATTTAAATATTGGCCTTCCTTGTCATGATTTTTTGTATATGTATTTACATAAAATTAATTCATATATGTTGATTTATAAAACATATACAGCAGAGTGATTTTGACTAGTAAGCCGAAGAGTTTCATGTACAATTGCTACAGAATCCTGTCTTTGTAGCAGTGAGGTTGAATCAGAAGATAGCCAAGAAGAACAAAAACAGGTGTGCTTACCAGAAAGCAGTCTGACACCATGGGAAGTGTGGTTTGTTGGCAAAGAAAAAGAAGAACGTGACCGTCTGCAGCAGAAAGCTCTAGAGGTAAAACTGCTCTTTCCTTTTTATTTAATCCGTGAGCTCACAAGGTAGAGCTGGTTTTGAAATTAAAATGCTAACATTATTTTCCCCTAAGACAAACATTTGCTGTATTAGCTTATTATATAAATATTAATAACTCTTATTATAGTTATATGTGTTCATTTTAAGAATCATTTGGAAAATATAGATGAGCATAATTAAGAAAATTAAAATCTGTAGTCCTACCACCTGAAGATAACTTGTTAATATTATGTTACATAGCCTTCTAAAAGTTCTTCTGTATACATTTTTGTATATATTTATTTGTCCATATATTTATATATATATATATATATATATATAGAGAGAGAGAGAGAGAGAGAGAGAGAGATATTGAGGCTTCATCAAATGCACAGTTAACTAAGGTAAATTCAACTGTATACACTCAGTAAATTTTTTCAGAAAAAGAGAGAAAAACAAAAATTGAAATAGAGAGGAATCTACTGCCTAAAGAGCATGTTCCTAGAGTGAGTACGTGCAGGGAGATGGGTGTCTGCCCACTTTTCAAGGTGTTTCAGTTTCTCCCTGACTCACTTATGGACATTTCTCTGTGTGTGATTTCTGTATATTAAAATATGGAATTTTTGTGTAGAACGTGAATCCTGTATATGTCAACTACTTCATTGGGATCTCAACTAAAACAACAAGAGATCTAATTTTTTTTCATGCATAGTTTTGACTTCAGACAATTTTTGACTCACGTAGTACTTGAAAACCTAAGCCCTATGATGTAGTGGGTTGTATCACTATCTGAATTCTCACTATCTAAACTTAAAAAGCAAATCATTTTAGATACATTTTCACATAAATTCCTCACTCCTTGAACTCTTACTAGTTGCTGTATAAGATTTAGCAGCCAAACATATTTGGATAATTTGGTATCCCTCAGTGTCTGAACTCACTAACTGAATTTTCCTTGTCCAAACACAGGAATCCAACAGATTTGGGTGGTGAGGGATAGTTGTTTTTAATGAAATAATGTCAAACTATTTTGTAAACTGTTTTTTTTCTCCCTGTTACGTATTAATGTATTTCCATATCATTACATTGTTTTACAGCATCATTTTAAATAGCTGCAAAATATTTTATTAAAAATGGTTAAAATGTCTTAATATATATTAAAATATATTTAACTGATTCAGTATTGTTTGATATTAAAGTTTATTCTAACCTATTAGTAACTGTGTTGCTAAAAATCCCTCAGAACTAAAGATTTGCCAATATCCACGACTTTCCTTGGAATACATTTTTCACATGTGTTTTAAAATTATGGTTTTAATTCTTTGAAGGGTATCAAACCAAGAAGGTAGTCACATGTTCAGAAAGTTTAGCGTAATTCAAATGATTGTGAAAACTGGTGCATTCTACCATTTCCCAATTCCATGATACTCAGTATTGTAGAGTGCAAATTTATTCCTGGAAAAGTGTATGGTAAAAGTAGTAGCACTTGTTTCCACAGTGCTTGAGAAGGTCCTCAATGGTTTGGTGTCAGGCAGGCTTTATGAAAGTCCTAGTTCCAACCTTTTTTACTTGCTGAGTAATCTCAGGCAAGCTATTTAAATTTCTAAATTTCTATTTTCTCATCTTAACAAAAGGAGAAAATAATACCTGTGTCACAGGATTTTTGTGAGATTGAATGAAATAGTGTATAAACATGGCTTGTTTTGTTTTTATTTGTATTATTATGTAAATCATTGATATTCATGGCTTTTAAAGCTTTTTCATTTATGTTCAGAATTAATGTATATTATTAGGACCCCAGACTTTTGTACTTATCTTATCTCAACCTCAAGTTTTAACATTATTCTCTCCATTATTTAGTGAAGTGGCTTTCAGAATGTTTATTTGCAATGAGATTTTAACTTTGCTTCATGTCAAACGCAAACACATACTTTTGCACATACATACATATCTGAGATAATATTTTAACTATGTATAATTCGCCAGTATTGTATTCTCTTCTTTGGAGTTCAGTTTATGGTATTTGGCTTTGTATTTAGCCTTGCTGGAAGTGAAATGTTACGTTAAGAAAAGGAAGATCACTTCAAGTTGTTTTTAGAGCCAGCATAAAAAGAAAAACAACTGATTAATTTACAGAAAATGAATGGGATTCCTGGGCTTTGGAGTTACACAGAACTAGGCTGAAATTTTAGCTCTGTCATTCTAACTCTGTGGCTTTAAGAAAGCTATTTAACTCTTCTGAGCTTCAGATCTTTATTAGATAGCCATTAGAGAGGCAATAGTGGAGTGGTTAAAAGCATAAATTCTTGACCCATACTTCCTACATTCAAAATTTGGACCATGGGCAAACCTCTCTGAGCCCTGATTAGCTACTGAAGATACATTATGAAAACAGGTTAAAATAAAGAATGTAAAGTCCCTACCAAAATGATTAAGCATACAGCAGATTATAATTATTTGTAGTTTAGTTGAGATTTGAAAACCTTTCCTGTATTTCTAGCTTGACATTTCTTATGGCTACTTCGTTGCTCACTTTGAAACAATTAAAACATTTTAATGGTATAAATTATGCCAGGGACATCATAATATATGGGCCAACTGCTCAACTATTAAAAGCTCATTTTGTTGTGAGATTTACATTCTTCTCATGCCTTTCACTTTGTTTTATTTTCTAAGTCATGCTTTCCTTATATTTCCATACTTATTTATTGTATTCCTTAATTTGTTTATAAATCATGTCATTAAAATCACATATTTTTAACTGTAAGGAACAATTGATCTCAAGTCCCTATTAAAGCTAAAATGCATGCGTGCCGGAGAAATAGTTTTGCCATGGTTTCATTTAGTGCAGAGCTGGGACTGGAATCCAATTCTTTTGACTTCAATTTAAGTGCTTTTTCCATGTCACAAAGATATATTTTAGGAATAAGTGTATCAGACTTAGTATTTATTTTTGAAGTTATCCTTCCCTTTTTATTTTCTTCCTTTAAAATTTAAAGGATAAAATTAAAAGAAAACTTAAAGAATACAGTTGTATCACTAAAAATATCACCAGTGCTCATAAATTCAATTTTAGCAGCTATTTAGATTTGTTTCAAACCTGTCTGTGGGATTAAGTTAAAAAATTCTTGAAACCCATAAAAATTACCTGCTTACAAACTTTTTACATTTATAACCATTGTTGATATCATACTTATGGTAAATGTTGAACATCAATAGTATGAAAAAACATAGCAGTTTTGTATGCTGTAAATTTTATTTCATTTTTATTATTATTTAAAAAAATTCTTTAGCAGCCTGCCCTAAATTTTTATAGCCTTTGGCTAATTCTAATTTTTAGCATTTGCTTTAACATTTAAGTACAGTCTGTTCTAAGTTATAAAAATTATCTAGTATTTACTCTATGGGAAAATAGCTATAATCCTGTTGAAATTCATTGGTGAACCAGGAGACAGTGTCAGGGCCTTGGAAGAGAAGGCTCCAGCTGTGTCCCAGAAGAAGCTCGCCTTCATGGTGAACAGGTGGAGTCATTCAGCATGGGAAGATCTAAGAGGGGCCAGTCTTGGAGAAGGGAGGGGTGGGCCTCAGTGTGCAATAATGTATATTCCGGGTTGACAAATTACTTGAGCAGATATCCTGAGATTAGATTTGGGCCAATGGTAGCATCTTCTATGCACTTTTTGACCCTTCCTCCTTTAACTACTATATCAATATTAGCTAAGATTTATGAACTATAGAACAGGAGCACCAAGTCTGATTTTGTTTTCTGATTCTTTGAGTTCAGTTATATAGTGTGAAGAATCTTGAAAAGGCACACAAGAGTAATTAATCGTAATCATATCTTTACTTGTATGTTTAAATAATTTTCTTGAAAATAAAATTATTCTAACTCAGGACTATTTTAGAAAAATCTGAATATACAATTGCCAGGTCTATATCTAGCCTATCACTGTGTTATTTTTTTTTTTGTATATTTGTAGTGTGTTTGTATTCCCATCTTATTTCCTGACACAGTATCAGACCTCTTACAATTCATGTACTAACTCCCTCAAAATAGTTCTGATCCCTTCAAATGCAGTCCTCAACCTTTATCATCATAAGCTCTAAGTCATCCCTTTTGCCATGTATTACTGCTTCATAGTGTCTAGTTGTTGGGTTTTTTTTTTTTTTTTTTTTTGCCATCTCAAAAGAGCTTTCTCTATCTGGTTAGCACCACATTCTGATTTTCTACTGCCTACCTTAACTCCTCCCATCTCTGCCTTCTAGTCCAGTCAACTCCTTACTGGACCAGATTACCTTGGTACACGTGTTTTTCCCCTTTCCTATGTTTTCTTTCCTTTCCCTTCCCTTCTTCGAACTCCTACTATGCACAATACAATGTATTAATCCTTTGGTGTATGTAAAATAATCTTAGATCAGGGAGTTCTGTAATTTGATCTTCTGTTTCTCAGTTCTTTCTAGCTCCATAATAGGCACTCTATAAATATATATTGAGTGAGTAATCAAGGAATAGCAGCTGCAGAGGTAGTGAATAATCCTTAAACCCAAGATGGCTATTTTCCTTGTTGGGGTATAGTGTTTAAGAATTGGAGGACTTTTCATAGTGAGTGAGGGCAACTATTTTCTATGCAGCAGAATTAGAATGAGAGGTCTTGGGAGACAGGAATCCTGGGAGCAGTTCTAAAGTGCAAAAGATATGTTCTTAATGTATCTTCATTTATGATACTAGAATTGGTTTGAGAGTAGAAAAAATGTCCTTCCAACTACTGTCCAACCCCAGGTAGAGAGATCTTTGGAAAAGTAAGGAGTGGGGACCAATGGGAGATCTGTAAAAGTATCTGATTCTTAGTGTCTAAGGAGAGAGAAAAAAATAACCAGTAATTATTATGGTAGTACAGTCCTAGAAGTCTAGTTTGAACAGCATTCTCAACTAATGCAGTAATTTAACTGATGAGTGACAGAGTGGTGGCATTCAGCTTGTAGTTTTATTTGGCCATACCCTCCACATTCTTTCTTCTGAGGAAATGCCCAAACGTGTAGATTCGAGTGACAGCAAGGCAGTTAAACAATCTGGGATATGAATGTGGTTTTGTTTTATACTCCAGCAGCTATAAAATCAGTTTTAAAAAATCTAGGTTCTTTTTCCCTAAAGAAAGTTGAATGGAATCTTCACATTTCTTCTTTGGTGTAAATCTGAATTAAATTTTTAATTTATGAATTATTTAATTCCTATCCTTTCTCTTAAACCAATAATCTAAAAGCTTTTTATAACTCTAAAAAAAGTTGGAATTCTCTTGAGCTTCTGCCAGTAGCTTACAGTGATGCCAAAGTTTATGTGTGGGAAAGTTGATTTCAATGAGGGTAATTTAGCTGAAGTTTAGTCTAAGAAACTAGTGTTTTGCTGCCAAGCAATTATTTGCATTTCTACAAAATGACTTATACTTTTTACCAGTGCTTTCTTTCATCATAGAGTAGTTACTTAAGTAAGTTAATGTCACTAATGGTATATTTTCTCTAAAGGAAATTATAATCATGTTTAACTTCGTTAACCTCAGCATTTAAAAAAAATGTGACTTAGGTACTTGCTATTAAATGTTGCTTTTTATTTAAATAAAATCCACAGGAATTAAATCAACAACTAGAAAAGAGAAAAGAAATAGAAGAACGTGAAAAAAGAAAAATAATTGCTGAAGAAAAGCACAAGGAATGGGTTCAGAAAAAGAACCAACAGGTAAGGAGAAAAAAAATATCCCCTGATATGCCTTTGGAAAGAGTTTCTTCCCATTACTTCTCATTTCCAAGGTTTTTCTTATATTTCTCTTGGATTCTTTTCTCTCTGGTTTGTCCCTCCCCCCACCCCACCCCCCCGACGCTTCTCATGGACATCATCAAGGCTCTGTCTTCTTCCCTCTACCATCAGTTTTCTCCCTTTTCCCTGTGTGGCTTCCACTAGTACCTGCAGGCTGTCGCCAAATCTGTATCTCCAGGCCTGGCGTTTGGACTCTTAGATTTCTGTCTGTTAGTTCTACTGGTACCTATGAACCTGCAAATCTAAAACAGCATTTTATTGCCCATTCTCCCTCCATAGAACTGTTCTCTTAACTCCCTGTTATTATTATTAATATCTTCTCAGTCACCCAGACATAACCAGAATTCTTCTGTCGTTGTTGGTCACCCCTTCCTTGTAAGCACCATAAGGGCAGGAATTTTTGCCTCTTTTGTTCAGTTTTCCAGCAACTAGATGTCCCCAAATATTTGTTGAATGAATGAGTCCACCCTCTGAGTCTCTGCTGGACTAATCTTCCTGAAGAAGGCCCCAGTTCAAAAATTATTTTTCATGGTTCCCTACTGTGAATAAGGTTTTAACAGCTCTTTCTTGGCTGGTAGAATTCCTTTTCTCTGATCTAAACTTCCATTTCAGCCATATCTCTTACCCCTTTTTCCCTTTATTCTATGCTGTTACTTACTCTTGGAATTCTTTTGGGAGCATACCTAGGATAATCATGACACATCTGCTTGGAGTATTAGTTTTATTGGAAATTTTTGAGAGGAAAAATCTTGTTTTTATATTAAAAGAAGCACAAATATATAATGGGAGTAGAACATAAATTTTTTTTTTATTTTTAAAATACTTTTATTGAGAAATTTTTGCAAATATGTAGTCCATCCATAGTATACAATCCATGGCTCACAATATCATCACATAGTTAGTTGTGTATTCATCACCATGATAATTTTTAGAATGTCTGCATCACTCCAGAAAAATAAAAAGAAAAAACTGATATATCCCATACCCCTTACCCTTCCCTCTCATTGACCACTAGTATTTCAGTCTACCCAATTTTTTTTACCCTTTATCCCCCTGCTATTATTTATTTATTTTCCATCCTTATTTTCCCACTCATCTGTCCATACCTTGCATATAAGCATCAGACACAAGGTTTTCACAATCACATGGTCACATAGTAACACAGCTATATAGGTATAAATCATCTTTGAGAGTCAAGACTGCTGGAACACAGTTCAATAGTTTCAGGTACATCTCTCTAGCAAGAACATAAATTTTATGTTATTTTTAGGATATACAGTAGATTTCAAAGAAGTTTTAAACTTTGAGCTGCATTTCCTTGTCCAGAGGTTATATGTTCATGAGAAATTTTGAGAATAGTCTGTTCTTACTTTGTCTCACTTTTGTGTTTTTATATAACTTTATAGCACGGACTTTCATCATATCTTCTACCCTACCTTACCCTTTACCAAAACATTTTACTCAAAACATTTCCTGCATGAAGCTTTGCTGATCACATACTAAAAATTACCTTTCCTTTTCTGAAACTTTGCATTTTGCACTATCTTTATAGCATTTTATCATTTAGTGCATTTTTTTATTGTATATGTTTTATTGCTGTTGTGTATTATGCATATGCCTTCACTCCCCTTAAGAAAATATTTTAAGACCTTTAAGAACAAGAATTATATTTTATATTACTTTTTTCCATTAAAAATCTAGCATAATGCTTTGCATACAGTAAGCATGTGTTAATTGAATGAGTGAACATTATTTTCTATTCAATTTTAATACATTCCTATATTATATCACAAATCAGAAATTTAAAAAATAATCATCTAGTTGTTAACTTAGTTTCTGTTGTGACTTTTTTGGGTACATATTTAGAAGGTATTGATTTTATTATTATTATTTAACTTTACGAATTTAGACAAATATTTACATTGAGGACAAAATTTTTTTTTTAGTTCTAATTTTTGTCCTTCACTGTTATTGGCTCTAATACACAGTGGTATTAATTTGAGCACTGTTTTATGTAAATCATTCCAGTAAATTTAGGATGACATAGCATCAGCATCAAGGTATGGTATAAGAAGAAAATTTGTTAGACTCGCGTCTAAAGTTACTCATGTAACTTTAAAAGTGCATGTTTCTTACTTCAGAAGTAAATTATTTTCTTATATTAAGTTTGCTTCATCCCATAACACAAGAATTTTTTTTCTGAATGAATGCCAAAATCAAAATGTCTGTGTGACCATTACTAAGCTTTGGGTGATACTTTTTATAAATTTATAACTAAAACACAAAGTAGTTTTTACATGTGCAGAATTATACACTGTCCTCTAAAAGCCTCTCTTATCTTCTAGCTCCATTAAGCTAACTTTACCATGCCTATCAAGCATAGTTATTGTTTGTCTAAGAATATAAGATACTCCTGGGAGATGATATTCACTCTGTTTAATTAGTGAAAGTAGACCTAATCCAATTATTTGAGATTTTTTTTTCATTTGGAGGGAAATGGCTTGCCCTGACATAAATCACAATAAAAAATAATTGAAAGCAAGATTCCATGAGGTTAAGAATAGTGCAAAAATGAATCCTGAGAAACTAGATTTTACGTATTTTCTAGAATTCTTGTGCATGTTAGGAATAATTGATTACTTTAATTTTTTTTCCTTTAAATCCTATCAGACTTCCTATTTCTACTTCAGTTACATTTACCTCCATTTATAAGACTGCTCTCCTGGTTCTTCTCTTCCTTCTGGCATCTAGTTTTTTCCCTCCTCTGTTTACGTTTCTTGGTGTGTGGTCCTCCATTGCCTCCAGCTTCATTCACATTTTAGCTGTATCTGTGACCGTTATTTTCTCCAGGCCATTTTCACTCTGTTCTATCAAAACCTCAGACAGAAAGGATTTATGCCTCCATTAGCAAAGTTAGTTTCTTGTAATATGACTGTAAATTCTTAAGTCCTTTTAAATAAATGGTTTATCTCATTTGGTTGTCTTGCATCTGTGTTGTCATACTGATTTATTTTCTAGATTTTTTACAGTGTGTTTTCAAATATTTTGTAAAAGGGTTTTTATTTTTTGTGCTTTAGAATTATGTAAAATAAAAATTGCTTTTTAATTCTCAAAGTGGGAACTGCTTTTTTAATGTAAATAAATTAATTCAGACTAATAAACTGTATGATTCATAACACTGTCCCCATCATTCATGCATTCAATAAATGTTTATGCAACTGTTTTTATGTTCCAGGCATTATTCGAGGACCAGAATGGAAAGTCAGAAATTTTAAATAGTCTCCTTTAGTTACAAGAAACAAAGGTTCCATTACGGTACCATTTTAAGAAAAAGGAGATTTATTGTTGTGGTCTATGTGGTGTTGAACTTGGAGTGCCAAAAAATCTTAAGCTACTTAGGGACTGACTACTCACTCTCTTGGTACTTTTTTCTGAATGTCGCTCTGTTCTCCTCTTGTTAACTAGATGCATTATTCTCTCTTCTCTATTTTGCATCTTACAGAGACCCTGTCTGATTTTTAAAAATCAACTTTGAGGTACAATTTTTGTAAAATAAAATGCAGTTTGATGAGTTTTGATTAACTTGTATACTCTTTTAACCACCACTGTAGCCAAAATACAAAACATTTCCATCTTTCCACAAAGTTCCTGTGTGCCATTTTGCAGTCTGCACCTATTTCACCTGTCCCCAACCAGCCCCAGCACCAAGGAAACCACTAATTTGCTTTTCCTGTAGATAAGATTTGCCTTTTTTTTTCAGAATTCCATATAAATAGCCTTATCGAGTATTTGCTCTTGTGTTATGCTTCTTTTGTTTTGAAATTATTCTGCTAGTAGATGTTCCCTTTTATTGCTGAGTTGTATTCTGTAGAAATACCACAAATTGTTCACTAATTGATGGACAGTTAAGCTGTCTAGTTTTAGAGTATTAGGAATAAAATTCTATCACCGTTCATGTACAAGTCTTCTTGTGGACATTTATTTGTTTTCATTTCTTTTGGGTAAATACCAAGGAGCTGAATTGCTTGGTTTGTGTGGTATGTGTTTAACTTTATAAGAAACTGCTAAACTGCTTTCTAAAGTATTTCTGCTATTTTACATTTCCACTACCATCGAATGAAAATTCCAGTTGTTCCACATCCTCTCCAAACTTGATATTGTTAGTCTTTTTCATTTTTATTCTAGTGAGTATGTAGTGTTGTTTTAGTTTGCATTGCCCTGAGGTCTAATGATCTTTAGCATCCTTTCATGAACTTCTTCACCATTTCTTCATCTCATTTGTGAAGTATTGATTCAAATCTTTTGCCCATTTTTTTGAAGGGGTTGTGTGTTTTATTAAGTTGGAAGAGTACTATATATTCAAGTTACAAGTCCTTTGCCAAATATATATATATATTTCTTCCCAGTCTGTGGCTTCCCATTTAATTTTTCTTAATGGTCTTTTTCAAAGAGCAGAAGTTTGTAGTTTTCTGGTAGTTCAACATTTCAAATTTTTTTCTTATATAGGTTGTGTTTATGTCCTATGATGAAGTGTTTGCCTACCCCAAGATTGTAAAAAAAAATCTCCTTTGTTTTCTTCTAGGAGTTTTATAACTTTAACTTTTTTTTACCCATATGGCTATTTCCAGTTAATTTTAATATATGATATAAGGATAAATGTTCAATTTTTTTTTTTTGCATATGTACATCCAATAGTTCCAACATTTGTTGAAAAACTGATCCTTTCCCTGTTAGATTACCTTGGCACCTATTTTAGTCTGCTAAAGCTGCCAGAAGGCAGCAACTCAGAGATGGGATTGGCTTTTAATAAAAGGGGATTTATTTAGTTAAAAGCTTACAGTTCTTCAGAGGAAAGACAGCTAGCTTTCATGTGAGGTTCTCTGTTACACTGGAAGGCATAGGGCAATGTCTGTTGGCCTTCTCTCCTGGCTTCTGGGTTCTGGGTTCTGAAGCCTTTCCCTTTCCCCGATGCAATTCCTTTCTGCATCTCCAAAAATCTAAACTGAGCTGCGAGTGCTAAGATAAGGCTGATCTGCTAGGGCTGTGTTGCGTTGACCTCTCTTAAATCTCCAGCTAATTAAATTAAACATCACTCACTGAGGAAGGCACTCATGTTAGCCTACTGCAGATGTAATTGGCCATAAATGAATTTCACGTGCTAATGATTCACATCCACAGCAACAGAACTAGGCACCATCCACCTGGCCAAGTTGACACCTGAACCTAACTACCACAGCACTTTTGTTAAAATCAACGGACCATATATGCGTGGGTCTATTTCTGAACTTTATTCTGTTTCATTGATCTATATATCCTTACGCCAATACCTTATTTGCTAATTACTGTAGCTTTATATTTCTTGAATTTATAATTCTTGAAATCAGATTGTGCATTATCCAACTTATTTTCTTTTTCAAAATTGTTTTGGCTATTCTTCATCTTTCCATATGCATTTTAGAATCAATTTCCTTCATAATGCTTGCTTAAATAGTGTCTGGCACTGTTGTCACTGCATTAAATATATATAGATCATTTTGGAGAAAATTGCCATATAAATAATATGTAATAAACTTGTTTTTTCTGTCCATTTATTTAGGTCTTAAACTTCTCTCAGCAATGTTTTTAGTTTTCAATATATAGGTATTACACAAATCTTTTGTTAAATTTGACTATTAAGTATTTCATGTTTATGGTGGTGAGAGCAGATGTTTTATCTTATACCTAATATCATCTTTTACTTTCTGTGTCTAGTTTTGATGTCAGGGTACTTCTGAACTTCTAAAACAAGCTTGGATGTGTTACCTTTTATCTACTTTCTAAAATGATTTTTATGTAGGACTTGGTATTATTTCTTCCTTTAATATGAGATAGTTTACCAGTGAAGCCATCACGGGTTTGAGTTTTCTTTGTAGGAAGATTTTAAATTCTGAATTCAGTTGCTTTTACAAGTAAAGTGTTATTCTGATACTATGTTTCTTTTTAAATCAATTTTAGGAAGTGATATATTTCAAGGGATTTTGACATCTCATCTAAGTTGTTGAATTTATTGGCATAAAGTTGTTTTTCACATTCTCTCATTTTAATGTCTGTACATCTGTGGTGATGTTCCCTCTTTCATTGCTGATATTGGTTATCTGAATCTTTTTTTTTCTTTTGGTTTCATTAATATTTTTCTATTTGTTTTATCTTATTTTCTTGTCTTCTCTCTTTATTTCCTTTTTTTTTTTTCTAAGTTAAGTTTTATTTTGGTCTTTTTTCTCTAGCTTAAGTTGCAAGCTTAAATAATTGATTTTAGACCTTTCTCCCCCTTATCATTGCTTTAACTGCATACCACAATTTTTGATGTAGTATATTTTTATTTTCATTCACTTCAAAATGTTTTCTAATTTCTTGTCATTTGCTCTTTGACCCATGGGTTGTTTTTTGTTTGATTGGTTGTTTGATTTCTGAGTATTTGCAGAGTTTCCAGGTATCTTTCTGGTACTGATTTCTAATTTAATTCCATTTCAGAGAACAATTTCTCTGTGATTTTAGTCCTTTTAAACCTCTGATGGCTAGTTTTATGGCACAGGATATAGTCTTGGTTAGTGTTGTGTGTGTTCTTGAAAGAACAAGTATTCTGTAGTTGTTCAATATAGAGTTCTATATATTTAGTTAGATCAAGCTGGTTGATAAATTGTTCAACTCTTTTTTTTTTTATCATTACTGATATTCTGTTGGCTTCTTCTATTAATTTCCAAAAGTGGGGTGATGAAGTCTTCAGCTCATATTGTCAGTTTTCTTTATCTTCTGTCAATTCAGTCAGCTTTGGTTTTTTTTTTCAACGTGGGCAGGCACTGGGAAACAAACCTGGGTCTCTGACATGGCAGGAGAGAACTCTGCCATTGAGCCACTATTGCATTGACCTCAGTCAGTTTTTATTTCGTGTGTTTTGAAGCTTTGTTATTAGGTGCATGTACTTTTATGATTATTATGTCTTTTTGAGGAAAGGACTGTTTTAATATTATAAAATGTCCCTCTTATCAATCTACATTTTCTGGTATTAATATAGCCAGAAATGAACCAATCCAGCTTTCTTATGATTAATGTTTATACATATACCTTTTTCCACTATTACGGTCAACCTAAATGTGTTTGAATATCCAATCTGGCAATCTTTGTCTTTTAATTATGTTAGATGCAGTTATCCGTGTGGTTGTGTTTAAGCCTACCTTCTTGCTATTTGTTTTCTATTTGTACCACCTTTGCTTTTTTTCTTCCTTTCTTAGTTTCCTGCCCTCATGTGGATTAAATGTGTGATTTTTAATATATCACTTTATCTCCATTATTGCCTTCTTAGCTATGCTTTTTGCTTTATTTTTTGGTGTTTTTTAATATATACTTTAGCATATCATTATCCATATTCAAATAGTATCAGACCATTCACTGTGTAATATAAAACACTTACGTATTTGTACTTCCATTTCTCTTCTCCTGTTTGCTCTGTGCTATTTTTGTCAAATGTTTTACTACTGTATATGTTATTGTAATATATTGTTGGAGCTTTTCCTTCTTTAAAAGAAATTAAAACAAGAGAAAAGAAAGGTCCTTTATTTTCAGTGTTTCTAGCCTTCAGTTTATAGCTACATATTTTCAGCTGGTATCATTTATTCCATTTGACCAGTTCTTTTTCATACCTTATAGTGCAGGTCTTCTGGCAACCAGTTCTCTAAGCTTTTGTTTTTCTCAAAAAGCTTTATTTTGCCTTCAGTTTTAAAGAATATTTTTATTGGATATAATATTCTTGGTTGATAGTTATTTAAATTCTTTTTCACCACCTTAAATATGTCATTCCATTGTCTTCTGACTTTCATATTGCTGAGAGAAAATCTGTGTATTCTTGTCTTGGTTTCTCTATATGTAATATGTTTCTCCTACTGCGTTTAAGATTCCTCTTAATTTTCCTCAGCAATGTGATTACAATGTACTTTGGTGTATGTATTTCCTTTTATGTGCTAGGGGTTTATTGTGCTTCTTAGATCTCTGGATATATATAGTTTTCATCAAATTTAGGCCATTATTTTTTTCAAATATCTTTTTCTGTCCCTCTGTGCCTCCTGGGAGTCCAGTTACATTTATGTTAGATGACTTGATATTTTCCCATAGGTCAGTGAGGCTCTGTTCATTTTTTTTCCCCTGTGTTGCAGTTTACATAGGTTTTGTTGTTATATCATCAGGTTCACTGATCTTTCCTTCAGTGCCAAATCTGTTGATATTCTCATCTAATAAAATTTTTATTTCAGATATTATATTTTTCATTTCCAGCATTTCATTTGACATTATTTATATGCCATTTCTATCATTATGCTCATGCTTTCCTCTACATTTTTTAGAGTGGTTCTAAAATCCTTATCTGCTAATTTCATAATATTTTTCCATTTCTGCACCTTTTTTTTTTTTTGCTGAATTTTCTCCTAGTACTGTTTCACATTTTCCTCTTCTGTGCATATCTACTAATTTTGATGGACTGCTGTATTGTGTTGTCTCCCTTTGTTCTGGTAGGCATTTAAGTTACTTCTGAATCAGTTTAATATTTTTGTCATTTTTTTTTTTTAAGTTTCCTAAGTTTGTTAGAATGTGTTAGAATGGACTTTACTCTTAGACTAGTATAGCCCTACTAAGATAGCTGGGTATTCAGGGAAGATTCTCTGCTCTCATTGGTCATAGTCAAAATTCCTCCCAGCCTGGTGTGAGCTCTGGGGATTTTTTTAGCTAAAGCTCACCAGTCTTTCTTTCCCTGACCTCATGAAGTTTCACCACAGAAGACTCAAGGGAATACAGACCTATTTTCTGGAACTGCTTTTCTGCACATCTCTGTCTGGTAGCCTTTTTAAAAAAAAATTTCCAGCTATTTCAGCCTCCGCAAACTCTTAATATTTGTGTCCTCAACTCAGTGAGACTGTTGTACTCGGCTTGGGATTCTTCCCCTTTCCCTGTGATCTGGAAACTGTCTGCAGCTAGGAATGCAGCAATGGGCAAGGCTTATTTGTAGGAATAGCAAGGGAGAAATTGTATGACCCTGTGGGAGGCATTTGCAGAATGTGTAGCTAGTAAGAGGACCTGAAAATACCAGAATGGAGTTCAAGTGAATCTTCTCTTTTTTCATGTTCCATATGGCTGGGAACTGAAGATAAATAAAAGACATCTGGTTCCAAATTATTAGGGATTCATATATTTAAAACTTTTACGTATTATTGATAAGGCTGATGCAGAATCCTAATAAATTGACTTTGTCAAAGCTTTAAGTTGTTTAAATCTGGTTAGTAACATTTTAAAAGGTTTTGTAGTTTAAATGTACATTTAAACTCAGACACACAATTTGATCATGTATAGGAAACTTGTAGTGAGTGGTTCACTACACATCTTTCATAACAAAATAAAGGGTTTTTATTAGAAGCATACACAAGTAATAAATGGGAAAAATTTGCCTCTTATTCACTTTTTTCCTTGTGTTTGTACATTGTCCATTAAAAATAAAAATTTTGCCACCGTTATTGGTATCCTCTTTTGACTTCTCAGTTAAAAACTTGTCTTCATTATTTGAATTACTGCTGCCACATCATTTCCTTTTTTCCCATGTACTATCTTTCCTTGCCCTTCTTTTAATACCTATGTGTATTTCCTAACTCATACATGATAGCCAAAATATCTCTTCCCTTCTTATCCCCAAATCCCAACATTTTACCCCTGTTCCTTCTCTTTGTTTTTCCTAGTGACTAATATTTTTCTTTATACCACAAGTTTTCTGCTGTTTCCTGAAGATAGGAGGAGAATCATGGCTTCAGGTTATATAAGACAAGAATATAACTCTTTTCAGAATCCCTACATTGCTTGAAGATTGAATTAGTTTCTCCTAGAGTGTGCATTAAAAAAAAAATTTTTGAATGCTTTGCTAGTCCTCATCAGCATTTACCATCTGTGTCCTGTGGTACCTAGTGACCCCTAACAGGTGGTTAAGAAAATAAGGATTCTATCTTCAGGTAAGTCTGTAAAGTTCTGGGTGGAAAAACATTAAGCTTTTTTTTTCTTTTTCTTTTTTCTATAGCAATCTCAAAATATCCATCATGAATCTCTAAGAGAAGGATAGAGTATGAATTATTTCCCAAATGTAATTGATTAGAGACCCTTACGGAACTTTGTTAACAATGATTAAGTATTTTCTTGAGGGACTCTGTAATCTGTAGATCATAGTTGAGAAACATTGCTAAACATAATTTTATGTTCCATTTATGTAGTGTGAGAATATTTGAGAACAGTTATGGACTTGAGCTATCAAATTCAACTTCATAATTTTATAAATATTCCTATCCAGGCAGCAAATGTTTTATTTGTTTGTTTGCTTTTAGACTTCTGTCTCCTTCATTTACTTATTACATTAAATAAAGTTTGAGATAGATAAAATCAAGAACACTTACTCTCTCAATTTTCTTATATTTCTTACAGATAGTTTACTGCCTGCAAATACATCAGTCTTCTAAAAGTGAATTTATAGGTTAGCCTATTGAGAAATAAAAAAGCATCTTCTAGTGAAGTGGTTAAAGGTCAGACTCTGGAAACAGACCTCCGGACTTCACGTCCCTGATCTGCCACTAATATCTGTGTGACCTTAGGCAAATTACTTCACTGCTTTGTGCCTCTGTTTCTTTGTTTGAAAATGGGAATAATAATAATAATAGTATCTACCTTATATGGTGATTGTGAAAAGTAAATGACATAGTACATGCATATAAAGAACGTAGAACAATATCAAGTATAATCCGTGCTCAATAAATGTTAGATGTTATAACTAAAAACCATTTAGGGACTAGAAGACTTCTTGATGAGGTGGAGGAAAGTCATGAGTCAGAGGTGATATGTGCCAAGATCTTTCTCAATTTATACATTTTTTTTAATAAGGTGAAATTTTAAAATCCACTACTGTTTCCATGAATATTGAGTTCTCAGCTTGAAAAGATTCCTTTCTGCAGCTATTGGCTGCCCAGCAAGCAGTAACTTGGAAAATGACTAGTGCTTTGATTTTTAAGAACTGCTTTTACAGAAGAAGACATATATTTGCATATACCTGATGTTTGTTGGGTGTTAATTGAATTGCTTATATTAAAATATTTTGTAAGAGGCTTTCAAGGGAAGAGTTTGTTTCCTAGGCTCAGGGTTTTTTTGCCTCATGAAAGGTGATATACATGGCATTTGTATTGCATATACTCTTTATGCCTTATAGATGATTTTCTACAGAGAGCTAGCTATACCGTTTAGAAGTTACCTGTCGTGGTGGATTATCTTTTGAAAAAGAAAGGAAAAAACATTAGGATAGTAGTCTGTATGAGGGGGTCTGCTAGCTTTTTCTTCAAAGTGCCAGATAATAAATGTTTTAGACTTTGTGGGGCATACCATCTCTATTGCAACTATTCAGCTTTGCTGGTATAGTGTGAAAGCAGCCATAGATAAAAGAAAAATATGTAAAGAAATGGGTGTGTCCATGTTCCAATAAAACTTTATAATAAATACAGGTGGCTGGTGGACCAGTTTTGTCCTGCAGACTTTGGTTTGCCAACCCTCCATCTATGTAAGATATAAGAATTACACTGCCAGATTTTTACTTGTATGGGTCATAGTAGCAATATTTAATGGACCAAAATGTTAATTATTTGTCCTTCTATAATTCACTTATGGAAAAGATTTATCCAAGTATTTGTATTGGCAAACTGTCAAGAAAATATGTACATATATGACTCCTAGGTTAGAATGAAGGTAGACATCCATTAAAAACACCAATATTCATAAAAATCTAACAGATTGTAATCCTTATTCACTAATTTAATCAATAAATCATTATTGAGTTCCTATTGTGTACCCAGCACTGTTCCAGGCTCTGGGTGTACTTTGATGAGCAATACCTTTGTCACTGTCCTTATGAAACTTATAATCCTGGTGGTAGACTAAACTTGAACAGATAATTGCAGGCATGTTATATATTTTCTTTCTTTTTTTTTTCTCACATGGTCAGGTACCGGGAATCGAACCTGGGTTTCTGGCATGGCAGGCGAGAATTCTGCCTGCTGAGCCACTGTGGCCCCCCTGTTATATATTTTCTTAAGCCATATTGTGCCAACCACTGTACTGCCACCTATTTTAATAAATAACCTAAGTTTAACAAACTACTGTATATAATAAAATTTCTTGGTATAAGGATAATTAAAAGTATTAAAATTAAAACCCCTCCTTTTTTATTTAAGAAAAGGAAAGAAAGGGAGCAACAAATTAATAAAGAAATGGAGGAAAAAGCAGCAAAGGAACTCCAGAGAGAACGTTTGCAAGAAAAAGCAAAAGAAAAATATCAAGAATGGTTAAAGAAAAAAAATGCTGAAGAATGTGAGAAGAAGAAAAAAGAAAAGGTACTTTTATTAGAATGACGAGTTGGAATACATGGCTTTGGTTTTCATGTGTGCTGATTATATTTTAGAAAAAATATCTGTTAGAAAATTGACACTATCAGCATAAGGTTAAGTGCATGAACCTACCCTATTTATTATATTGTAAGCTTCAAAAACGAAAACGCATTTGTGTTTTCTTAGGTTGAGACATACTGATTAGCCATTTGATATTTTTGTTGTGCTTAAAATTTTCTCTTATTATTGTTTTTAAATATTTCTTGATGAACTTTTATGGAAAGTCTTATTACTTTATTGTAAATTACTATGCTTTTAAAACCTCAGATTGCTTTTTTATTTTATTTTATTTATTTATTTATTTATTTATTTTTAATTTTTTTTTTTTAATTTTTTTTGGAGGCACGGACGGGGTGCGAAGCTTTTTTATTTTTTAATTTGATGTCTTACTGTTATTCAGACACAGGCACCTTAATGTTAAATTTTGCCCACATATTACAAAAATATGATTCATTTTTTATGGCCAGTAAGCAGTTAGGCTGGAAAACTGTTTGGGGAAAAATCAGTAGAATTTGAGTGGCACTTTTAGTAACAGAATATCCCTGGAAATTATTTCTTCTTGTCATTTTGAGGAAAAAGAAAAACAACGGCAAGCTGAATTACAGGAAAAAAAGGAAATAGCAGAAAAAAAGTTTAAGGAATGGTTGGAAAATGCAAAAAATAAACCTCGTCCAGCTGCAAAAAGCTATGGTTATGCCAATGGAAAACTTACAGGTTGGTTTTTATGTTAGTGGCTTATGTAAATATGGTTTGCAAAAGCAAGTATTATACATTTAGTTTCCTTTGATAGAAATAGAAATGTATAAAAATTATTTTTCTTTCAAATTACAATTCTCCATAACATTATATATGTAACACACTATGTTGTATGGTGGTATTATACATTTTCTTACATTTCTTGGATGATAAAACTTTCTTTACTCTGTTCCTATGGTGTTACTACAAATTTATTATCATTCCCCATAAATCAGGTATTTATTATTTTCATAAAGGTAGCAATGGTTACAAAACTCAAACTAGTGCTTTAAGTTAATGGTTTCTAACATTAAAATAAAAGTAAAATTTTCTCACATTTCCTGGGTGATGAAACCTTAACTAGGACATGATTAATGGGTTATTTTATTTCCCCCTTCTTCTAATCCTCTCTAAGTCAAAGCTCCCAATGTCTTTGGCACATTTCTTTTCCAGTATGGACCACTAGACAGCACATGAACCAGACACAAAACTGGTTGGCCTTTAGACTTGGTTATAAATGGCAATGCATGTTTTTCTTTGTGCTTCATGTTGGAAGCTCATACCTTGCTGACAGCTTCCTTTACTTGTTTAAGTGATTTATTATTAAAAATACTCCCATTTTATTTTGTTCACACAATAGAACATATTCCAGACTTTGCTTTGACCACCTTGGTGAAATGTGTGTTGACATATCTTTGCAGTCAAAATGGGCTGCCAATGTCTAAATGACACATTCCTGCTGTCAGGATTTAGGCCCGTCTTATATGTCACAGAGATCATCCATTACAGCTTCCGAGCATGGTCTTCTTCCTTTTTTTTCTTTCTTGTTTGAAATAAGGGCAATAATTAAGCTGTGGTTTAATCAAGTGATTAGAGGATAAAGTTAAAATTTTAGGTGGGAATATACATTTTGACTAAAAGTGAATTGCTAAAATGGATTATTTTATTATTATTATTTTTTTTTTGCAGTTTAATTCTAACAAGCAGTTTATTTGCCTACAAATGCTCTTCTGCTCTTAGGTTTCTATTCTTTTTTTCCTTATCATTTTTTAAAATTCTGAAATAAATGAATTTATTGGTTTATAGTGACTAGAGGATTTGTATATGATTTGCAAAATATTCCTTCATGCAGTTAGTTACTAGGTGTCAGACATCACTATTCGTTAAATACCTCATGTGCATTCCAGTAGGAGAGTGCTTCCTGATTAGTAATTGAAATTACAGTGATATCATGAAATCTTAACTGTTTTCAGTGACAGTAATTCAGAACTTCAAATGTGCTTGTATCCAAGAATTTTGATTCATTTTTGCTATATAAACAAAATAAAAATTTTTCTGTAAACTTTGATGTCTGATGAACAGAACCTAACTGCACAATGAATAGTTTCACAAATTGGGTTTTGTTCAATTTAAAGATTTTGAAATTAATCTCTTAATACAATTTAAAAACTTTGTGTGAGGTTGTTGCTGTTATTTTTGTTCTTTGTATGCTGTATGCCTGGGGTCACATTTCATTATTTTCCCGTGTGTCTATCCCATTATTGCAGCAGCATTTGTTCAATTTTTGTTTGTATTTCTTTGTTTGCTTGTTTGTTTGTTTTTGGGAAGTGCATGGATTGGGAATCAAACCCAGGTCTCCCATGGCAGGCAAGAATTCTACCACTGAACTACCCTTACACTCCTGTGTGAGTTTATTTATATAGGTATTAACATTAATATTTTTTAATTGTTATAACTATTATTATATTTAATATTTACTTTAATATCAATCTTATTTTGAAATGCTTTATTTCTTTGGAAATATTCAAGAGTTCAAGTTTTAAGTAAGACACATGGTTTATCAATGATATTTTGCCTTCTTATTTTTAACATTTTTCTAGGGATTTAAAAATAAGTAGTTTTTTAATCTCAAGTTTCTTTTCTTGTTTTGTTCTGTTTTTATTTTTGTTTTAATACTTTTAGGTTTTTACAGCGGAAATTCCTATCCAGAACCAGCTTTTTATAATCCAGTTCCATGGAAACCAATTTATATGCCTCCTCTGAAAGAAGCTAAGGATCTATCAGGAAAGAAGAATAAAAGACCTGTGATAAGTCAGCCACAAAGGTCATCATCTCTGGTAATCCATAAAGCCAGAAGCACTCTTTGCCTTGGAACTCTGTGCAAAATTCAAAGATAGCATATGTGAGAAATAGCATGTTTTCACTTGGTGCTATTTAGTTTTTAAATCAGAAATCATTTTCTACTGCTTAAACAGTAGCTTAATATTTGATGTAATAATTGAGGAGTTCCAATTTTTGCATATGTGTATGGAGTCCTTAGAATTAATTGAAAAAGATAGTTATACATTTTGATTTTTATAACTGTTTCAAGGTTGATTTTTGGTATGTTTTTCAAGATAAGTAACTGAACATCTAATTAAGAATTGTATTTGTATTTACCTTATATTAAAACTACCGTTATACCAGTAAAATGAACCATTTTTCTTGCATTCTTTTATACTCTGTTGTTAGTTTTGTGTTTATGAACATAATACGATTAAGATTAAATTGTTCAAACTTCTTAAACTGCATGCTTCAGATAACTCTGAGAATAATCTACATGGGTTGGAAACTAGAGAAGCCAAAATAGTCTTTGTTGATGGTTTTTGACTTATTTTTCCCTATATAGTTTTTTTTTTTTTTAATTTATTTGTGGCATGCTTATAATACAAAAATGGGAGCTGAGTTTTTCAAAGAAACATTGTTTTGTATTCTGGATCTTAGACTAATGTGTAGTAATTTTGAGACACTAATAATATTTTGCTACACTTTGTGAGTACTTATGCATTAATTATAATTAGGTTACTAGTTTTCAACACATTAGTGAATTGTCAGTACTTTTTTTAATCAGTGAGGTTGAGATCACAGGTCCTAATAAGTACAAAGTGGTTAAGGGATTACTAAAATAAGGCTCAATACTTTGTTGAATTTTAAAAGTTCATCTTTTCTTAGAAGACAAGCAATGAAAATTTGTTGTGACAATATAAAGCTTGGTGAGCTCATTTAAGAAGAACTCCTATTTAGAGTATATCTCCATGCTTCTTTTAGTTTAGTCATCTGGAAAGTTTCTCTCATTCACCTTAAGGAAACATGTTGTTCATGTCTTCAGAAATCTATGAAAATTCACTTCAAAGCAGAGAACGTTTTGAGGAATCAGTAGAATTTGGTGGGTTCAAAATATTGATTAGATTTAGGGGTCTGACCATCCTTCTATGAACCTCTTGGATATAGTAAAACTTCCAGATGATTATTCTACTTGAGCAAGCTCTTTTATACAGAGAGAATGTAGAATTTTCAAGGTGGCAATAATTTTTGTTTAAAAAAATTTTATATATGTTATACATAGGCTTAAATTCCTGGTGGGTTGAGATATAATTGTAAAATCTAATTCAAAGCAATAAATTAGTCTTTTAGGGAATTTTTAACTATAACAATAATCCTAATATTACTTTGTATTCAATCATTAATTAATTAATTTGACCAAAATGATAGACTATTTCTTTAATTCAGGAAATTTTGTAGCCTAATTAGGAAATGTTTAACAATTACTAGTGATGTGGGATGAATCCTATAAAACATTATGCCTAAAATCATATTTAGAGTTCATCTGGAAACAGATAAAAGACAGTTTAGCCCATGAAGAAGTTAAGTAAGTTTACAAACAGTAAGTAATATTGATCTGGTAGAAAATAAGCAGGAATTCCTTAGATGGTCACAAGGCTCATTACACCCATGGATGTCTGGTGAGAAGTAGCCAAGGGAGAAGTAGGGGTCAGATTGTAGAAGACTATGTGTGCTACAGAGTTTGGACTTGATCCTGTAGTTTGTGATGTCCTGTTCTACTACCAGTTTTATTAATCAAAGACTTGTTCAAGCCAACTGAAGCTTTTGATTACCAGATTAGTGTTTCTAACCTGAGTCAGTTTCTACAAAAGACAAAAAAACTCGATATTGTAGATATCACAGCTATTTGAATTTTCTGTTAAGGTTTTTTATATATTGCTTAGATATTACAAAAATCTAAGGTTATTCTCAACTAACTAAACTTAGTTGAGACAGCTCTAAAATATCCAGGTAAAGTATAATTTTAACAAATTCATGATGTGTTAGAAAGAATCCAGGGCTGATAGACCTGAGGCCTGTGTTTGAGACTTGGCTTTGTCTCAATATTTGTCTAGAAGGTACCTCATTTTTTGTGTTCAGTTTCTAAATTAGAAAGTTATTGTGGGGATATGAGGTAATAAATAGAAGTGCTTAAAAATGCAAGTCTTCTTTTTTTTTGTATGATAACAACTCTGATTAAGATGTACCAGTACTTTTTTCTTTAGTGATAATTGGATTATATGAGTATTGACTGATTAACATACCCGTCTTAACTGACGATGTGCCAAGAATCAATGAGTTTGCCATTGCTTGGGGTGGACTTTTATTACTCTTATGCTTAAGGTAAAAAGTAAATACTAGTATTTTCATTTTCTACAAATTTTTTTCTATAATTTTTTTTTTTTTGGCCCCAGAGTTTAGGACTTGTAATTTGTCCCAAAGTCACTCAAGCAAAAATCATAATAAAACATTCTGCTTTCCTTTACAACCCCCCCAATGCAAAAAAAAAACTATTCATAGGGAAAAAATGGTTTTGTACATGGAGTGAAACTTAATATAAATTCAAAACCTATAGATAAGTGTTGGCTCTATCACTTATCTCCTGAAAAGGTTTATATGAATATCCAGTAAAAACCAACAGAGCATCTTCCTTGAAATGTTATCTATGACATTATATCCAAGTAGATCACAGGACTGAATACTATCTTAGAATGTCCTCAGAAGGCTCTGTCATTGATCAGGTAATAGAGTAAAAAAGAATCTTTTCTTTCAAATGAAAGGGATAGACAGGGACAGAAGAGCCTATTCAAATTTTGTCTTCTTTCCTTGTAGCTTATGGTCTCCTCCTCCTCCTTTGCCTCCTCTGAAGCCTCCTCGCCCCACAAAGCCTCCCTGACCTCTTCCACCATCAAATCCTCCTTGGCCTCCTCTGCTATCACCCCTGCCTCCAAATCCTCCTCTGCCTCCGCCATTACCCCCAAAGCCACTGCTGCTCTTGGCTTGGCACAGTCCAAAGTAACTTTGTTTCCATCAATTTCACCATCTTCCATGGCTTCCTTTGCAGCTTTGGCATCTTTCTCACTGTTGAATCTTCAAAACCAAACCCTTTGGAGGATCCTATTTCCCAGTCAGAGACTATCCTGGTACGAATGGAGCTATCAAATGACTCCTTCAATGTGTCACTTCACTGATTTCCTCAGACAGACCCTTGACATACAGAGTTTTAGATGGCTGGCTTTTTGCATTCGGCGATCCCCAGGGCCCTTGCAACTCCAGCCTGATTTCTTTGCTCTCAATTTCTCTTTTACTATAGGAATTTAAAGCTTCTTTGGCATCTTCAAATGAAGCAAATTCTATAAATGTATACCCTTTAGATTGCTGTTTTGGTTCTGGGGCACCTTGATAGAAGTTGCCTTCTTAAATACTTCCTGAAGCATTTCTTTTGTTGCATTGTAGAAGAGGTTGTTTAAAACCAAAGTTTTTGATTCACCACACCAAGTGCTATTCTTTCCACCTCTGTAATATTGACTTTGTCCTTTCTCTCGTGGGTAGTACACAGAAATAGATTACCCATCGATTTCTGTTCCTGCTTTTCTTCCAGTGTTTTTTCTGCATTAGTTTCTGTCTTCAATTCAATATAAGCAATCCTTTTACTCTTCCCATCCTTTGTAACTAATCTAATCTCTACGGTATCTTCAAACACTTATTTTATTCATCCTGGGTAACTTTGCAAGGCAGATTTTTGGCCAAAAGTGTTTTGGCATCTTGTCCTTTCTTACTGTCTTTTCCCTTTAGTTTTTTTAATTTAATTTCACTACCAAAGACTTTTGAACTTGTGAGATCCAAGGCTTTTTCCAGGTCTTCAACAGATTCAAAATCCACATAGCCAAACTTCCTAGAGGCACACCAGTTCTGATGTCTCTGATGAAAAGATCATTTTTAGCAAAAAGGGCACTGATCCCTGTTTTCAGTTCAGGAGCAGATTTGTTGAAGTTCAAGTTTCCAACAAAAGGATTGAAAGCTGTAGTTTCTTGTGCTTCTGCTTTCTGTTTCTTGGCTTCAGGAGTGGCTTTCTGCTTGGACATTTCCTTCTCTCATTTCCCAGGTGCTTCTTTGACAGACCCTTCCTCTTCATCCTCCTTCTCATCATCATCTTCCTCCTTATCGTTATACTCATCATCTTCTTCCTTATCGTTGTCATCTTCCTCGTCATCCTCTTCATCTTCAGCCATGCTCTTGTCCTTCACAGGAACAGCTTTTATAAGAGCTCTCTATCCTTTGGCTGGTGTAGTCTCTATATCTTCTTTGTCATCATTTTCATCATCATCCTCATCATCATCCTCAACCTCTGAAGCAGAAGCAGTAGCTGCTGCTTTCATCACTCCTGGCTCAAATTCATCCTCATCCTTTCAACATCTTCTTCACTATCTTCATCAACTTCCTTATCACTGTCCTCCTCCTTGGCATTCTTACCATTCTTTGCCCCCTTGACTGGGGCCACGGCTCCCTTCTTACCAAGGGTTGCCACTACCACTGACTGCCTTGCCAGGCGTGGCTCCCTTC
Organism: Tamandua tetradactyla; assembly: GCF_023851605.1. Taxonomy (NCBI): domain Eukaryota; kingdom Metazoa; phylum Chordata; class Mammalia; order Pilosa; family Myrmecophagidae; genus Tamandua; species Tamandua tetradactyla. The sequence goes on along the minus strand of NC_135334.1, from coordinate 103,153,588 downwards.
TTGCCAGGTGTTGCTACTGCTCTGGCTGGTGTAGTTGTCTTCTTGGCAGGTAGGGGAAATGCAACCTTTTTTGTTGTAGAAACTACCACCTTCTTTGCTGAAGTTGCTATGGCCTTCTTGCCTTTTTGCTGAAGAATGACAGCCTCTTCTCCTCTGCTGTCTTATCCATCGTCTGATGTTTCTTTATCATCACTATCTTCTTCTACCTCCTTTGGGGGAGGAGCCATTTTCTTGGGGTCACCTTGATTTTTACCGGGCTTCGTGAGCTTCACCCATTGTGGCAGCTTATGATGGTGGAGTGTCGGGTGGATGAGTGGCACAGATGAGCCCTGAGAAACACAAGTAACATCGGTGGTAGATGCAGCTACTAAAGGTGCTGGAGCATGGCCCTAAGCTGTCAGCTAGAGCTTGAGACTGAGGCAAAAGGTCTGTTTCAATAAATGTTTATGGAATACTTACTATATACTTGTTAATGTTCTAGATGCTGAAGTTTCTATTTATGAACAAGAAAAATATCCCTTTTGCCTTCATGAAGTTTTATAGTGGTGAAAGACATTAAACAATTTATTTAGCTGTACATTCTATGAAGAAAATAAGACAGGTTATTAGGATGAATAGTGACTGGGTGGAGGGAAGGGTACACTACTTTAGCTGGAGTGAGTGGAAAGCCTTCTCTGAAATGGTAACATGCAGCTAGCCAGCCTGGCAAAAAATCTGGGAAAAGAGGCATCTAGTCAAAGGGAATAGCCAGTGCAAATGTCCTGAGGTGGCAGTGAGTTTCTTATATTTGAAAAAATGCCAGTGTGGCTATGATGAAGAATGTGATAAGGCAAGTAGTAGAAGGTAAAGTTGGAGAGTCATGTAGAGCCAGAGCTCATATAACCCTGAGTTAAGAGTTTGAAACTTGGTCTAATTATAATGGGAAACTTCAGGAAGGTTTTAAGTTGAAAATTGATATGATCTGGTTTATGCTTTGAGGTTACTCTAACTATTGTGAGGAGAATGGCCTGATGGAGTTATAGAATGAAGGTAGGGGACTAGTTGGGAGGATTTTGCAGTATTCAAGAAAGAAGTACTGATGGATTTGGATTAAGGAGGTGCCAGTTGGATGGAAAGAAATAGATATGTATTTGAGATATATTTTGGAGGAGGAGCAAACAGGACTGATAGCATAGATGTTAGGTTAAGGAAAGGAGGGACAACTCAGATATAGAATTCTAGTTTTTTGGCCTGATCAACTGTGGAATGATAAGAGTTACAGAGATAGGAAGATATCATAGGAGCAGGTTTATGGGCTACGATATGGGGAATGGTCTTAAAAATTCTGACCTAGATCTGTTAGGTTTGATGTACCACTTTAATGTTTTGGTGGTGATGGTGGTTGGATCCATGTGTCATGTTCAGGTGAGAGCCAGGACTGATGATGTAAATTGCATCAACATCAGCAAATAGATGGTATTTAAAAGAATGTGACTGGAAGAGGTTACCAGCGAAGAGTTTAGCTAGTGAAAAGAGAGGGCTGAGCACATTTCTTCACATTTAGAGATTGAGTAGCAGCAAGGATCCCCAAAAGTAGCATCAGATGAAGCAGAAGGAAACCCAATAGAGTATGATGTCACAGAAGCCGTGAGTTAAAAGAAGCAGGAAGTCATGAATACTTGTCTAATGCTGCTTAAGAGATAGAGAAGGAAAGAGGCTTCATCACTGGATTCCATAAAATGAAGAAAGGTTGTTCTTGACCTAAAAGCTACCATTGAGTATATTCTATATCCTGCCACTATTCTATGTATTTTTATACATGCTAATTCTTGTAATCCTTACAAGAACCCTCTGTGATACGTACTTTAATTCTCATTGAGAGGAAACTGAAGCACAGAAGTTTTGTCACTTTTATACCTAGTGAGTTGCAGAGCAAGGATTAGAACCCAAGAAGTGTAATGTTGGAAGTCCAAGCTTAACCAAACTCTGTTTCCTCTCCTTGTAATATATTAAGAAAAACTGGTATGAAACCACAAAGTGATTTAAAGAAAGTAGTAACCATAACTGAAGACAGCCATTTGGAGAGTTTTATAATGAAGGGGGAGAAGATAAATTGAATGGGAGCTGGAAGAAGACATACATTAAGGACATTTTCCATTTTCCATTTAGCTGAAGATGGATGATATTAAAATTTCTTTTTCTGCCAGTGGTGATGATCCAGGCAAAAGAAAGAGGAGATTAGGGATAATTTCAGGAATGCTGTTCTTGAATAGTCACCTCGAATGGTCATTTTTTTTATAAACAAAGAAATTTCTTTCATTTTAACAGGCAAGGACATATTTTGTGTAGGTATAGCTGCAGTAGGATTGATAGCATTGGTGGAAGAAGGTGATATAGGTAGTTCTTGTGTGATAGCTTCTGGTTTCAGAATATAATATGAAGGGGAGACAAGGTCATTTGCAGAGGAATGAATAGAGGAGGGTGTTACAAATTTGAGAAAAAAGGAAATGATAATAGAGAAATAAGCATCTTGGACAGGGGAAAGCATTTACCAGTGAAATTAAGGGGACAGTGCATTGTTTACAGTTTGACATTTTGGGTCATAAAGTGAAACCATTTAGCAGAATCGTGTCATGTTTTTCTCCATTTCTGGAGAAAAGTAAGCTACTTTGATTTAGACCCTGAGTAAGGCTTAATTGGGATAAGACAAGTAGGCAAGTAGGATGGAGGGAGAAAGACACAAAAAAGTTAAAAAAGGGTTTTCAAAAGAGTGGTCTTCATGCTGAAATATGGTATTTAGCAAGGACTGAATGATGGATGGTGACAAAGAGGTCTTCAACAGGTTAGTGATTTCAATGGTATTGCACAATATAGGATTGGAAATACTAGAATAAGGAAGTTGGAGAGGTAGAAACTTGTACTCAGAGTGGTGATGACAAGATCCAGAGTTTGACCATGGCAGTGGGTGGCCCAAAGGGAGTATATTGATGGAGTTGAGGAAGGTAAAGCCATCACAGTCTGATTTGGAGGGGTAGATACCAAAGACAGCACCATGAGATTGTGGAACATTCCAGGGAAGATCAAACGAGGGCATCAGGGATGGAGAAGAAAGGAAATGTGGGAAAGAGCCATCAAAGATAGAACTTAGGGAATTGCTTTAGCTCTAACTGGTGATGATAATATTAATGGAGAAAGGGAATACATATTATGAACATGAATATGTCATGAGGGTATAAGTCTGCTGTCAGTGTTCGCGAGCAGGGTCGGAGAAGGTGACTCTGTATATCACAGTTCATTATGTAAGCTGTTACTTTACCCAGGTTTTAGTGTAGCTTCAGCATGAGCCCTACTCTGCTTGGTACCTAGGGCCTCTATTTCCTTAGCCCTTTCAAGGTTCCTCAAGCTGAATACGTTTTTTTTTTTTTTTTTTTTCCTTTCCTTCCCTCCCAGGATCTTCTCCCTCTCAGCCATGTATGTGATAGCTACTTTTACTCTCCTAACTTGGTTATTTCACCTCTATCTATTGTTGTCCTTCCAAAAATATGTTGGAATTTTTGTTTAACTGTCCTATTCTCTTCTGTTTAGTTTGCCCTTGTGGGTTTACACTTTTTTTTTCCTTAAAGAAATTCCTTTGCCATTATCTTAGCAAAATTTGCAGAGGGAAAGGAAACAATTGTATTCATCAATGTGCTGTGCTTGATTGGACATCCTGAGTTTAGTGGTGGACAAAATGACATAAAGATGCTCATGGAGATCTGTAGATTTTTTTGCCCATGTGAGGAATGAATTTAGGGAAAGAGTTTGGGCCTCATTAATTTAATGTAATTTTTGATGTCATGGACATGGATAGCATTTCCCAAAGAGAATCTGAAACATGAGATTCATTCATTCATTCATTCATTCATTCATTCAACACATTTATCAAGTGCCTCCCATAAGATGAGAAGATAAATTAAAATGGAATCCAGTGAAAAAGCATAAAGATCAGGCAGAGGGAAAGAAGCCATTGGAAGGGCAATGAGAATGGTGGGAGAAGGACAAGAGAAATGTGCTGTCACAGTGTGGGAGGAAAGTTTAAAGGAAGGAGGAGTGGAATGTTTTTTATGTAATCAAAAGCTCCATGAGGGTTCAGGTAGAATGAGCAAGGCTCTCTGTTTGTTTATTCCATCAATACTTATTAAATTCCTGGCATTGTGCTGAATTCTGGGTATGCATTGGTGAGCAAGATTTGCCTAATCCCTGACCTGTTTTAGCAGAGATGATAGTTAAGTCAGTACTTATCTGAAAGCACAAGCTATGAAAGGGCATAACACTGATGGCTAACCTTTCTTGGGGGACAGGACGAAGTAAGTAGCTGAGACTCAGATTTGAGGCTTCTGTATAAACAAATGAATTTAATCATTTTGGAGACTAGAAAGTAGGAATTGGGTTCAGAACAATGATGATTCCACAGATACCTTTCTTTCAAATACCAAGCATAAATTGATATGACAGAACATCAAATAGCTTTCAAACAGCTTATATACTAGAAAGTTAAGAAGGAAATTTCTAAAATCTTAGTCATCTGTAAGGAAAATCTTTAGAATTCTGTGGAAAAGCTCTGGTTTGAGAATTCAAATAGACCATCTGTGCCCTCAGAACCTGAAATAATACGAATAGGGCTATTTATTTGAGCCAATTAGCAATTCAAAAGTTGTACTTTCACGGACTTGCTTATTATGATATGATCCAGGTAAATAGCAAAATATCGAGCAGTTTATACTACATTAACAAATTCTACTTTATGGTAAACTAAAAACTAATTTTCCTTTATCCAAAAAAAAAGAAAGAAAACATAAATAATACTCAAGTGTTTACTATGCCCATTAGTATCCTAAATTAAATACATGTTGGCTTGAGAAAAAATGAAATGCACAAAGTTACTTTTCAGTGAATATTTACCTGCTACTGTTGATAATGGCAATCTGCCTGAGAGAGAAAAAGCTTCAGAAAGGGCAGGGGTATCTTGAATTTCCTCTTAAAATTGGAAGGGAGTAGGTACACTTGAGAAAGAAAAATATTCAATTATCTGTCAGTCAGGAGAAAGATGTGCTTTATGTGCAGGAGAAAAAAGTCTGGAAGGAATAACTGCCCTTTTCTTTTGCAGAAACCACAGAGCCCCCTCCTTTCCCTTTTCTTATTCATATGCTTTTAGCTGATAGAATTGCATATGAACTTGGAGAAAAAGGAGGCTCCCTCTCCCTTCCCACCAACTCTGGGAACCACCTGAGGGCCAAAAGGAGATGGAAGCAATCATTGTTTCTCTTCAGTGGCAGCAGCACAGGTAGCACGGAAGTAGAATGTTTTCTTAGTTTGAATAAATTTACCAAAACAACCATCCAACACACCTACCTGTCTACAATTCCCACTTGCGCTGCCGAGAGCTTTCCTCCCTTGGTGTAGAGTGACATACCAGGGCTCCCATAAGTAAACCTGAAAGGTAAATCTTAAAGGCCTCTTGCAATAAAATAGAGGAAATTCCCACTGATTTTTTTTATCTGTCCAATGAAGATATTAGAGTTGATGAACTTCAAGGTCCCTTTCCCTAAGAATCTCTTGAGTTTCTGTTATTCTGTGTGATTCATTTTTATATTTTTAGAATGCAAACTTAGATTGCTCCCCATCTCTACTAAGGGCAGGTAGGGCAACACTGTTTCTCAGAGAGTGAAGTGTACAGTAAAGATGGTCGACTGTCAGGAAGCCTACCTATGGACCACATCCAGCTTCTGCTGGGAGACAGAATAGTTCATGAGAAGCAGAGACTCACCAGAGTTTGAATATGGTCTCTGCTACCTGTGCTGTAGGACCTTGGACAAGTTTCTTAACCTCCCTAAGTCTCAATGTACTCTTCTAAGAAATAGGGATAAAGGTACTCCATAAGATGGTTGTGAAGATTATTAACTCACCATGTAAAGTCCCAGTACAGTGTTTGATGCCTAGAAGATGCTTAATAAATCATTTTGTGTACTTATTGAAAAATGGTAATAATATTTTATCTCCTGGCAGTAGATTATATGAGGTTTTCCAACAAACTGTACAATCACTGGGATTCCTCATAGATGCTCCTGTGATGGTCTTGTCACTAGATTGTGTTATTATTTTTGCAGTTCTTTTATAAAATGTTTCAAAGTTGTAGAAGCATCTTCAGATTAGGCCTATGCTTATCATCTTTTAGATACAGAACCTTTAATCAGTTTCTTTTTTATAATTTTCCAGAAATCTTCCATATGAATTTGATGAGGGAAACCCAAGCATATGTTGTTTTTTCTCAGCAAGCTTGAGCTTGTCTAATTAAATTTTAAGTTTTGTTAATATGTTCTTGGAAATGCATTTAAGTTGTCTTTGGCTGAAATTAGGGAGAATTATTTCCCTCATTTCATAAGAATCAAATAGAAAAATTAATTAAAAGTAAAAAGCTAAACCTTATTGTATTAGTTTGGATCCTGTGAGAATTGGACACAAAAGAGGATTAGTTATATAAGAGATTTATTTAGGCAATAGCTTATGAGAGAAAGTGGGGAGGGAGACAGAGGAGGTCAAAAGAGTCATGAGACCAACACCATGAAGAGAGGGAAGGAAGGAAATTTGGGAAGGAAACTCTTCAGTTGCAGTGCGGTGCTAAGAAAGTTTCAGTAAAGTTGCTGAGCCCTTCAATTGAAGATGCCCAACAGAGGGGTCCATGCCTTGCAGTTGTGGACTTGCCTTAGAATCTCTGATGTGTTCAGTCACCGGTTTGGAAGCATTCTATCAGCTAGAACACAGTGTTGGATTCAGAGTACAACAACTGGAGCCTTCAGTCAATTCTTCTCACAGTAGGAGAGATCTGAGTCCCATTTCTTGGGCACCACATTTATATAAACTTCCACAGTTTATATTACAAAATCTTATATTCTATATAGTTAATATATATGCAAAATAATTGAAAAGGAAACTGTAACGCTGTATTGAAATATATTCAACAATATTCTAAAACACTTTCAGTTATAAACAGAGGTTAGAGAAGTCCTGTTCTCCCAGATGTCAGTGGCATTCCAGATGAGGGCAGGGTACAAATGGTTCACCCTGGGTGCAGAAGATAAGAAAATTATTTAATATTAAGAGAATTTTAAAACAATAAAACCAACTAAAACTTGGTCTGTTTTTTAATGTCACCGTGTGCTGACAACTTGACATAATATCAATGATAAATATTCCACCCCACCAGGGCACACTGCCCCAACCGACCTCCCCTTTCTCCCCATCTCCACCACCACCTTAGTGACCATTGCTAGGCTTCCTTGCCCTTTTCTATATTTCCAACCATGAAAGTGAACCAAGAAATTCAGACAGTTTTCCTCATCAGATTCCTGAGACAAATGGGCTTCAGTGTGTCTTGGAGTATCCTAGAGGTTAGATGGCTTTAATGTACAGGACTATGTGATATCAAAAAGGGAAGAAATTACTTCTTTAAAGAGTGGTCAAGGACCTCTCAAGGATCAGAACTGGATTTTGAAAGATGATATAATTTGACTTGACAGAAAGAAAGAAGAAAGGTGCTGCAGGCTAGAAGAAAAAGAGTGCCCAGAGCTGAAAAAGCACAAAAGTGTAAGATATATTTGGGAAGATGTGAACAGACAGAAATAACTAGCCTCACTTGGGGGAAAAGTGGGAAATAAGACTAGAAAAGTAAGTTGTAACTAGAATTTTAAGATCCTTAAATGCCAAGCTAAGGAGTGTGTAGATATAAATCTAATCAAAGATTTTTGAGTAGGGAAGTGACCTGATGAGGGAAAATTAATCTGGCATTGGTGTGCAGCATGGAGTTAGTTGAAGGTCAGATTGGAGGAGTCCAGTGTAGTCATTTTAATATCTGGATACATAGGGTAGAAGTAAGTTTGAAAAGAAACTGATCCAAGAGATGTGAAGGAAGCTTCAATATCTTAAGCTCAGTATGTGTGGGTCTGAAATTATTGTCTTCCTTCCCAAAATCTGCTTTTCTTCCTATCATTCATTCATTCATTCAGCAGATACATATTGAGTTTATACCACGGACCAGGTGTTGTGCTTGTTCCTCATATCTTGATTGATGGTTAAACTCTGTGAAATATCCCATGCCAGAAACCTAGCATTCATCTATCCCTGGCCCCTGTGATGATTTGAAGCTATGTATGCCTGAAAAACATGTTCTTAATTCATTCCTGTGGGTGTGGACCCATTGTAAGTAGGACCTTTTGATGAAGTAAGTTCCAGGTGAAGTGCAGCCCAACCCAATCAGGATGGATTTTAATCCTATTACTGGAGTCTTTTATAAGCAGAAAGCAATTCAAACAGATAGAAAGCCATGGAAAGCAAATGGCTGATGAAGGATGGAATCTGGAAGAGAAGGAAAGGCCAAGAGAGGCTGCCATGTGCGTTGCCATGTAGCAGAGAAGCTCAGTAGTGGAGATAACCTGCAGCCAGCCCCAGAATGCCAGTCTTTGGGAAGAAAGCATTGACTTGATGTCACCTTGAATTGACCTAGCCTCAGAACCATGAGCTAGTAAATTCCCATTATTTAAGCTAGCTCATTGCATGGTATTTGCTTGAGCAGCTGAGAAAACTAAAACAGATCCTCTTCTACATTTTCACCTACATCCAATCAGTAATTGGCTCCTGCTGATTTTATACAATAAAGCCATGATTCCTCCAGATTCCCCCATACTGCTGCACATTCTGCACATTAAAAGTATCCAGGGGTCTATTCGAAATTCCAAACCAGAGCAACACTCCAGATCAATTAAATCAGAAGTTTTTTGAAGCTTCCCAGATGACTGCAAATTTGGGAACCACTGTCTTAAATATTTTTCACGTCTGACTTCTTTCTCCAGGTCCCTCCTAACTTGGCCCTCGTCATTTCTCACTTGGATTACTGTATCACCTTTCCCTTCATGTTTATCCTCTTTAAAGTAACTCCCTGACCTTTCAGAAATGCAAATCTGACCATGTCACCGTTCTTCAGGCTCTTCAGAGGCTCCTCACACCTACAGCATTGCTTCTCAGCCCTCTTTTTCCTGCTTCTATGGTGCTTACCAGCACAATACATGTCCTTGACCTTCAGTGAGTATTATACATGGTGGTGGGGGTGGGGATGGGATGTTTTCCCCATGGGTAAACATAATATTACAGAAAAGATTAGATGGCTTGTGTGACTAGAAAAATACTTTCTTTCCACCACCTCTTTTTCTCCCTGTCCCCCTTCCCCTATTCTGATAAGTGCTTTCTTACTGAGAGGTTCAACCCTTAATACGAAATACTAGGTCACTTTTTGATTTGACCCTATGTCTCTAATCTCATCATCTTTTACCAATCTCTAACTTGTGAGTTTTACTCCTTATACTGTGAACTTCTGGAAGTCCCATTATAAGCCATGATATTCTCATCTTTTATTCCTTTGCTTATTGCTGTCCTCTCTTGGTGGAATGCTTCCCCCCAGTGCTGTCCCTTAACCTAACTTCAGAGCAACCTTAAAGCCTCAACTCTGGGGCTATCTCTGTAAAGTTCTCTGATTCCCCTCTCTAGTTGGGTCAGTAGGCCCTTTCATTTCCACAGACCCTGTTTACTTTTCTTGTTAATCTTGCTATGTTGTATTATAATTCTCTGTTTCAATGTGACTAGATTTCCTGTGCTCTGAGTTTCCTAGATTTAAAATTTTTATAAAACTTTGATTTCTTTACTCTGAGATTTGAATCCAAGTAATTCAGAGTGGAGCATATGATTAACAGAAGACAGAATTATAAAATATCAATAATGGAAGGGACTTTTAAAGGTAATTTTGCTCAGTCATAAACCTGGGGATTTTTTTACACACAATTTGAAAAGGATACTATCTATTCAAATGGAAATTTCCAGCATGTGTTGGAAACATGAAATTATAGTCTGTAGGAGAAAGGGCACAGAAAGAAAAGATCAAAAGACAGAAGACTGATCAATGAAAACACCTGCCTTTAAGGAACAGATGCCTGTTATGGGCATAGAAGATGATTTGCAGATGGAGGTAAGCTAGAGTTATGTTATAAAAACCAAAGAAGCTGGGGGTGGCCATTGGGCCAGTGTTTCTGGGTAGAGTCAGACAGCAGCCGGTCCTATAAAGTTCCTCTCTGATGCACCTCCTGCTTCTGGAAGCAGCATCCCCCAATGAGGAATTTGAACTCGCAAGGAATCAGACTGGAAACATGAAGACGCCAACCACTTTAGCTAGAGCCTAAACTCAAATAGTTCTTAGCCTTTATTGGGGCTCATAACCTTTTAATGATCTGATGAAATCTAGGACTGTAGCCTCAGAAAAATATAGGCACAAATTCTCATGCAATTTTATGTATAATTTCTTTTAGTTAACTCCAAGCCTCTCCTTGGATGCCCTTAACATGGACTCTCTTGAACCTCTGCATGGTGCCATATTAGTGCATATAGTTCCACTGTCAGATACCAAAGGTTGCTTGGGTGAGGAGACATGATATACTTGAGGATTAAGAACACTTTCTAGATGCTACGCTTTGCCTTTCTAAGGAGCAACAAGCTGAATAGAGAGAGAGATTCTTTGGTGTTGCCAAGCCCCTTAGCCCCACCTACCATTTGAAATCCCTTGGATTCCTGTTTACTGACTAACCAAGTCACTAACTTAAGACTTGCTAGCTACAGTTCCTCTCTGATCCTTGGCTTCTGAAAAGGCCTCCTTCAGAATTTCAATCAGAAACCATAACTTACCTTGTTTCTACTTGCCTGTCTGGCTTCTGGCTTCCAGTCCTTTTAAGCAACTTGCCTTCCTTATTCCCATTTCATATTGAAGAATTCAGGAAATCAATGGAAAAGATCCTGCCTTACAGAAATATAAAAATGGTTGTTAAAATTTTTATGGAAAAAGGAATCAGAGTTACAACTAATTTCTACCAATCTCAGCCTGAGAAAAGAGCAGTGATATGGAAAATTCAAAGTACTAGCAATAAAAAATACTGTATCTTATTGTGATTTATATTATGAAGTTATTTTTGTACCTGTTCATTTTTCTGATTTTTTTCCTTTAGATTAGTATGATAATGTATTTGAAATGATAGAATGGAGAATTAGAAATACGTGTGTTAGGAAACTGACTTGAGACACAAAATGTACTTTGGTTATCCACACGTCATTAGTAATTGAGACTTCTGAAGAGTTTTTAGATTTCGATAAATAATAGAGATTTCTCACCATGTAGCATGAAATCTAGGTGGGAAAAAAATTGGCAATAGTGTGCATGAAAGGACATTGTGCTATAAATAATTGTTTTAGTCGATTGCATATTTGATTTTTAAAAAGTACCTGTCTGAATAAAGGATTAAAAATGCTGTCCCTGTTGCAAGGCAGTTTTAGGGTGATGGTCTGTATGGTACTGTGATGTTGGATTATATAACTATGTGTTTTTCAAAACCCATAGAATTGAATATGACAAAGAGTAACATTTACTGTATGCAACTTTAAAAAAATCAACCAGAATGTTAGGGAAACCCAGGGTGGAATGCTGACTGTGACAAATGAATCTAATTGTATTACAAATATAGGATATAACATCTCTGAAGGGGATGGAGAAGAAAGGAGTTGGCATAAACAGTTTTGGAAAACAGTATGTTTTCAAGATTCTGTAAGGATAAAGCTAAAAAGAACTATACTCTAATTGGTAAATTTGCTTCTCTCGGGTACAGTTTAGGAATTCTGAGACCACCTTGCATGTATACTAGGGTTGGACAAATAAGTAAAGGGAGCCAGGTGCCAAATTTTTCATTGTCATATAAAGAAGTAACAAATAAGTGGGGGTGGGAAGGGAAGAGAGAGGGGTTACTTGATCAGAGTCGATAGATAATAGATATGAATATAGATATGTTTGTTTAAAGGGATTAGTATAATGTTTTATTTCTCAATTCTCTTCCTCAAGTGGGTTGAGAAGCAATGACACCCCAGTAGCAATGAGTACACCCAGCACCCAGATCTTGCATTCTAAATACTATTCTCCAATAAAAGGAACCAGGGCTCCTTGTAGAAACAGCTGATTCTAGGGTTGGGCAGGGAAAATACAAAATGATCCTGAAGCATCTTATAGTACCAGAAAGTAAGGGGGAGAAGGAGATGGGGACATGCCAAAAGAACACAGGGACCAACTTGAAGGGTCTCCAAAGATGGCCAGTGTTGGAACAATTTGGGCAACAAATATATAAACATAGCATTAGATTATAACCTAAGGAATACAATATAATACTATTAATTAAAGTGCAGACTTTTATGGATTTCTCCACTTTTCCCAGTAATAATCTTTTTCTGTTCAAGGATCCAATCCATTGCATTTCATTGTCATGCCTCCTTAGTTTCCTCCAATCTTTGCTGGCTTCTTTGACTTTCTTTGTTTTTTATAATTTTGACCATTTTGAATAGTAGGAGTCTGATGTCATATACAGAGTCTCTCATTTCAGGGTTATCTTATGTTTTCTCACGCTTAGACCAAGGTTTTAGATTTGAGGGGAGAAGACCACAGAAGTAAAGTATCTTTCTCATTGAATCATAATAAGTCCATGATATCAAACTAACTTAACCTTGATCACTTGATAAAGGTGAGGTTGCCGGATTTCTCTATATTGTCTTTGTTAGAAGTGAGTCACTAAATATAGCCCACACTCAATGGGAGGGGAATTAAGCTCCACCTCCTAGATGGGGGAATGTCAAAAAATGTATGGATTATATTAAAACCGCCAGACTAATTAAGGAATTTTGTGGGGGATATCGTTTGAAGCTATGCAAATATCCTGTTTCTCCTTAAAGTTGCACCCACTAACTTTAGCTTTCATCAGTGGCTCTTCCCTATAGCAATTACTACTGTGCGGTTTTAATCATTATTTTCTGTTTTCCTCTTTCCTCCTACATTTATTAATTGGAATTCTGTAAGAAAGATTTGTTCCTCCCTGCCCCACCCATTCATTCACTTATTTAATCTGTTTACTCATTCAGTCATTTATGGATAATGAACTTGTAGATATTTATTTTATTCCTTAGGTTATAATCTAATACTTTTAAAATTTATTTTGTTGCTCAAGTTATTCCTAGTTTTGATAAATGTACGGTGGTTATATGAGATGTTAACATTATAGGAAGGTGGGTGAAGGCTCTATGGGAACTCTCTCAGTACTATATTTTCAACTCTTTTGTAAATTCAAAATTGCTTTAATATAAAAAGTTAACAAAGATGCTGCTCCCGAAATTTATACTTTCAAATTCAGAGGTTTTTTATTCTTATAAATATTGAATATTTTGTGCTTCTGTTTTAACAAGATAACTCCTAATTTTAATAGGAGATTATTTAACATAGCTATAAATACCTGGAAATTTTTTTAAGAGCTTTACTCTACTTCTTTGTAAAGGTTTATATTAGTCAAAGTTCTCTAGAGAAACAACCGACAGAACATATATATATATATATATATATATAAATATGAGATTTTTATAATAATTGTCTCATGCAGCTGTGGAGATGGACAAGTGCAAATTTCGTTAAGGCTGGTGGCAAACTGGAAATTCCTATGAAGATTTCGATGATTTCCCCAGGAGAAGCTGGCTGGCTGAAGTAGAGATGAAAATTCTCTCTTCTGACTGCTGTAATTATCATTTCTCCTTTTTTTAAGGCCTTCAGCTGAGTGGTTGAGACTTCTCTTGTTGCTGAAGGCATTCGTCTCAGTTGATTGTACATGTAATCAGCCAGAGATGCCATCAACTTCCTGATGATTTAAATTCATGAAATATCCTCACAGTAACAATCAGGTCAGTGTTTCCTTGACCAAACAACTGGATACCATAACCTGGCCAAGTTGACACATGAACTTAACCATCACAGGTCTTGAACAGAACTAGTCAAATGGAATAAGGATCAAGGTTAAGGCAGTTCAGTTATAAAGTGTGCATACACAGCTACATTTCTTTCAACATAACACCTTTGCTGAGTAGAGAGAAATCGTGTTTGGAATGTTTATGACAGGATATCATCTATAGAGAAAATAATTCATAATCTCAAGTTAAATACATGAAATGGAACTTTAATTTCATGGTGTCATTGGAGGTGTGGGGACACCTAATTTTTATGCCACGGTGTCTTCTATTTTAAATATATAAATATTTACCTGAATTTATTCAGGTAAAGCAAATTGTTCTTTTAATTACTCTGTCCTTAAGACTTTTAAATCGTGACACAATATTGTAAGATTATAGACTATTAAAAATATTCTGCTTTAAATTGGGATTGGCTATGCTAGAGTTTGCACAGATGGTCTTTGGGTTGTATTTAGCCCTGGGGTATGTTTTCTATTTGTCTGCAGAGGTTAAAATATTTGAATTAGTTGTCTATTTAAAATACTGAATTTTCTCATAGAAGCCTGGCTTTCTGTTATTTCTTTAAGAATATCTGAGCATACAATCTAACAATGTAGCAGTTAGAGGGTACTAGATGATAGATGCCCCTCTTATGACAGTATGCCCTTTCCAGTTTGCCACAGTTCTTAACACAGCTTGTTGCCTCCCACCCCGACTGTTTCACATGTGCCCATAGAAGCTATTTTTTTTTTTTTTTTTTTTAGCATGGGCAGGTATTGGGAATCGAACCCAGTTCTCCTGCATGACAAAGCAAGAACTATGCCTGGTGAGCCACCATGGTCCGCCTGGCATCTATCAGCTTTTGAATTTGCAATCTCTGGTCTCTGTAAAGGGTATGGGCATATGCATTTTCCCTTAATTCCTGCACTTTTGTCTAGCACAAAGCTTGAACTAATTAATGAAGTGTCTGCTTCATTTTTCTTAAAAAAAAGTGTATCTCCACACTAAATTTCTTTGTTTTTTCCTCTTCAATTGTGATTATTCTCTGATATTGATTATAAATGAGGGTAGTTTTTATTTTCTTCTATTTTTGACATTAGAATTGGACAGTTTGAGAAGATCTAAAATTGGGAATAGAGATTTACCCATTTCACAGTAAGCAGTGACTTTTTATGTGCATCTGGGTTTAATTATAGTTGGCATTTCTGAACTTTGAGGCAAACTGTGCATTGCTGAGATGTCACATGCTTCTGGCAGTCCAAGAATATAATCACTCAGATGTATAATCACTCCTCTGGCTTTTTTTAACCTGGCCTCAAGGTCTGTCTTGATCCTCCCTTTCCCTGCCCCTGAACTCCTGGAGAGACTTCTTTCTCCACTTCAATCCCTATCAGTGCCCTCTCTTAATTCTCCCTTATTTGCCATTTAATCACTCACTTAAGTAATATGACTTAACTTCTCTTGGATTGTGTATCTTGCCTGCCTAACTAGACTAAAAAATCTTGCTTAATGAAAGCTAGGTTTGTGTTTATTTTTTATATGTTTCAGTGCAAAGCATGAAACATGCAGTAAATATTTGAATTAGTGACTTAACAAACAAAAAAATCCCCTTTACAGTATATCTAACTTTGTAGAATAAATACATTGAACAAGTTTAAAAGTATTCAGGTTTTTTTTGTAGGTACCCACAAACCTATTTTATTCTTTCTTTTTTTTTTGAAATTTTTACGTTTTAATACTACCTTTTCAAACCCAGTGTGTATTTTACATTTTAGCATATCTCAGTTAGGACTAGATTCATTTATTTCAAGTACTCAACAGCCAGGTAGGAAGTGGCTACCATATTGGCTAGCACAGATCTAAATCATTTCTAAGGAAAATATTAAATAGGAAGTAACTCCAAAAATAAGATGATCATGATAAAATTATCATTTTTAATTGACAAAATCATACTGTATTCCCATTAATCCAGAAAATGTTAGTACATATTGTAGCCTCATGATGAAAGAACCAAAAGTGGCATTTGCGATTTTTTTTTTAAACTGGAAGAGTCTTTAGTTATAATTTGATCACACATTGATTTTTATTTTATCATATAGCTGTACATTTATTGTCACAATTGACTTTTTCTTCTTTTTTTGTGAAAAATAACATATCCAAAAAAAAGCAATAAATTTCAAAGCACATCACAACAATTAGTTGAAGAACAAATTTCAGAGTTTGGTATGGGTAAAAGTATTCAATTTAATTTTTTTAGTATAATGTGTCTAATTAGAATTAAAAAACAGCAAATTGAAAGAAGTTTTATATTATAGTTATGGCAACTAAATTCCTTTTCTAATCTAACCAATGTATTAGTGTAAATTGGTGTTTCTAAAAATGTATGTTAGCAAGCCAAGTGCATTAGAACCATCAATGATGTTGGTTGAAAATGGAGATTCGTGAACCCCATCCCTGAATTTATAGCTAATTACAGTTTGATGGTGCAACCCAGGAATCTGCATTTTTAAACACTCTTTACTGGAACATCATATATATACTAAGTGTTAAAAATCACTGGGATTTTTGGGAAGGAGTCGGTACATTTCACTTGGAATAATTCAAGTAGATTGAAAGATCATTACTTTGGTATGGAGGAAAATAAACAATGAAATTGTATATTTAATAAACAAAAATTTCAATTTGATATTTGGGAAGTTAAATGTTTGACATGAGTCTGCAAATGAATGTCATTGATTTCGTATCTTTTGAACTCTGGAATTAAAATTCTAGAAATCTAACAAATCCCAACAATCCTAAAGGTTGATGAGCTAAAACACAGAATAAAATCATTGAAAAAGCACCCATGGTAATATGATTAATACTTGTTTCTTATAAGGACATAATTAGATAACTAAATGCTGCTGTTCCAAAAACTGAAAATGCATTTGAAAAACAATTACTGCTTAACACCCTATAAGTATAGTTAGTATTTACTAGCAATTTTTAAATCCTTGCTATTGTAAAGAAATTCTGGAATGTGCTGAACAGGTTTTTCAAGGTATTGCATTCAGATATTGCAGACTTTTGTGTCCTAGGGGTTAAATAAACAAACCATTAATAAGTAATCCATCAGTATAGGGAAATGATCACAAACAAGTGGCACAGTACATTTCTAGCTAGCAGCGAATAATTGAAATGAATCAAACACGTTGTATTTTGGGTAATATAAGGGAATACATTGCAAACAATTGAGTGAGAACTTTTTGTTGGAAAAAATAAGGATTTTTTATGGCTGTGGTTTTCATCCCCATAAGCAATGTTTTCCTATCTCTAGACCTTTTAACATTTGCAGTCCTTAAATATATGCCTGGATGTAGGTCCTGATTAAGTGGTAGAGCAATGGTGTTTTCCTTTATTTCTTAAAGGATTATATTTAATTCTTATCCAGAGATTGGTAATTCACCATGGAAATTATATGGTTTAGCAGGAGACCTTCTTCCAACCTCAAGTTCATAAAGGAGCTATTATTTATATAGAACTAAATGTGTAGCAAGCACTATATTGAGTGTTGTATCATTTAACCCTCCATAAATTGCATGTTACATAAAGGAAACTGAGGAGACAGAGGTCAGTAACCTAGTTTAAGATAATCTAATACTTGTTTATATTTGTTTATTCTTGTTTCATGTACCATGTAGTCCTGCTGGTGCTAGAAAGGAAGGCTTTTTCACATCTAAAGGCAATTTTTCCTCAATGGAAGATATCGTCCAAAAGATTGTAATTTAAAGAATAGAAAGGTCTACTTAGCTTGGAAGTCTGGTGTGGTAATTTCAGGTTGTTATGTGCCCCAGAAAAGGTCATGCTGTTTTAATCCATTCCTGTGGGTACAGACTTATTGTAAGGGGGACCTTTTGACTAGTTATTTCAAATGAGATGTCACCCACCCACCCTATTTAAGGTGGGTCTTAATCCCCTTATTGGAGTCCTATAAAGGATAAAACATGTACAGAAGCTAAGAGATGAAATTAAGAGAAGCTCACAGAAAAAGCCCCAGAGATGCTGAGAGACAAGGGCATACCTAGAGAAAAGGAGAAGCTGTAAGAGAGAAACACGCAGCCAGAAGCTGGAAACAAAGAAACCTGGGAGAGAAGGGCCCCCAGATACCAGCCCTGCGCCTTCCCATGTGACAGAGGTGTCCTAGATGCCAGCAGCCTATCTTCAGAGTCCAGGTATCATTCTGTTGATGCTTTGAGCTGAGACATTTTCACGGCCTAAGAATTGTAACTTGTAAGCTAATAAATGCGCATTGTAAAACCCAACCCATTTCTGGTATATTGCATTCCGGTGGCTCTAACAAACCAAAACATTTAGCAAATGAAGTTTCATCTCATGATAGAATCAAAAACAGAGGAGACAAATTCAAGGTAGAGAATATGGACTCTTCTGGATCTTTGAGTCAGACAACATGAATTCATTACTTTGTTTCGATTTTCAATTCTAAGAACTCCAGATATACCCAAGATCAAATATAAATACCAGAACACATTCCAAAAGCAAATAAATGCTTTTTGGATTATCTGGGTCACTGGTCCCCTCCATTAATGTGTATAATCACAAGCTAATGATGCCACATATGATAAACAGCCCTTTGATGAAAGATTTGATGCTTAATTCCTTATAAGAGTGTAGAGTTCTGCCAATTTTGACAGGCCTAATTTTGAAGAAGGTCTTGTTCAGTCCTCTGTGTTTTAGAATGCCTTTTGAAATTCATAGCTGTTTAAGAAAAGAAAGATGAAGTTAAGCTTCAGAAAAAAATTGAGTACAACTGGGAGTAACAATTTGATCCAAACTGGACAAAATAAAGAATTACCTCTGGCTATGAAATAAGATAGAAATCATAAACTAGTGTGCCATCATAGTATAGCAGTCATTTTTTCTCTCCTCCCACTTTATTCTTTTCTCTTACATATAGCTTTTATAATGTACTTGTCAGGCCAGTCGTTAATTTCACATTTCTATGCTGACTGTGAGGACTGTTTTGGCTTCCAAGCTGGTCAAGTTGAAGCTAGTAATCTGCTGAATTAGCTGGCTTCTTTCATGATATTCCAGAACAAACAGATCCCCTTTTAAAATCCCCACTTTTGTTATTTCAGGTGGTTTGAGATGTTATTCTTACATAAAGATGTTAGGGTTTTTCCAAGAGAGGTTCAAAGAGAAATTTTAGAAATAAAACGTTAAACAGATTAAAAGAGCCTTCAGTATAATGATTATGTCACTGGGTGGAAGATGAGGTTAAAGTTGGCCATCACTTTATTGTGTAGCCAGTCATGTTTTTTGTTTATTTTTAAGTTTTGAAGTTTGCATAAGAAGTCTCAAGGTAGTACTACATTTTAGAAAGGAATGTCATTGTTCTAGTTTGCTAGCTGCTGGAATGCAATATACCAGAAACGGAATGGCTTTTAAAAAGGGGAATTTAATAAGTTGCTAGTTTACAGTTCTAAGGCCAAAAAAAATGTCCCAATTAAAACAAGTCTATAGAAATGTCCAATTTAAGGCATCCAGGGAAAGATACCTTGGTTCAAGAAAGCTGATGAAGTTCAGGGTTTCTCTCTCAAGTGGAAGGGCACATGGTAAACACAGTCAGAGTTTCTCTCTTATCTGGAAGGGCACATGGCGAACACATCGTCATCTGCTAGCTTCTTCTCCTGGCTTCCTGTTTCATGGAGCTTCCCGGGAAACATTTTCCTTCATCTCCAAAGGTCGCTGGCTGGTAGACTCTGCTTCTCATGGCTATGTCATTCTGCTCTGCTCTCTCTGAATCTCTCATTCTCCAAAATGTTTACTCTTTTATAGGACTTCAGAAACTAATCAAGACCCACCCGAATGGGTGGAGACATGTCACCTAATCCAATTTAACAACCGCTCTTGATTACATCACATCTCCAGGGAGATGATCTAATTACAGTTTCAAACATGCAATGCTGAATAGGGATTAGAAGGAACGGCTGCCTTTACAAAATGGAATTAGGATTAAAACATGGCTTTTCCAGGGTTCATATATCATTTCAAACCAGCACAGTCATCATTAGAAAAAACATTATTTAGTGTTTATTCTAACAATGCTGGGAGGCAGGTACTATTATCCCCATTTTACAGATGGGAAAACTGAGGTACAGAGGGTTTAAAACATATACCCAAAGTAAGAATGAAAAGTTATCAGATTGAGGAGGCTATGTTGTATAATATGGAGCATGGGCTTTGAAAGCATGCAGAACTGGATTTAAATTCCAGTTTTGACACTTATTAGCTGAGTAACTTTGAGCGTATTTCTGAGCTTCGATGTCCTCATAAAATGAGATTGTAATATCTGCTTCAAATGGGTGGTTTTGAGAACTATTAATAATAATAATGATAGTAGTTGATAGTACTGACCATTTATTTTTCAGTGCTGTGCACTGTTCTAAGCACTTTGTGTTAATTTGATTAAATATTTGCAATAGCCTCATAATGAAAGTACTTTATTTTTGCAAATGAGAAAAAATATTAACATACAGAAGCTAATTAACTTGCTAGTTGTAGAGCTGGGTTCCAAAGTTACTAGCATAACACCTGACATGTAGTAGATATTTGATAATAACTATATTTATTACTGGTACCTAGAGGAAGGGAGATTTTTACAATAACATTACATTGTCCCCTTTCCCATAATGATTTTCCTAATAGATATTAGAAAGTACAATGTTAGGAAACAAAATACTAGTTCATACAGCCTATTTAGGGTAATTCAAACCTCTACATCAGAAAAATCAGAAAGGAATAAGCTAGTTTTTAGATAATTTGATTTAAACACTTTTGCATGTGATATATTCAATCAACTGCTGCTACCTTTTCATATAAAGAACCAGTCAAATGCATGTATCTAGGCAAAGGATGAAGAACAATAGCAATCACATCAGATTTGTATATACGTGTTTGTGTATAAACAGGTTTTTATTATCACCTAAATGAGTTTTGTCAGTAAGAATCCTAAAATTTTGTTTTGGGATTGTTTATCTTTTACATGTTTTGCTGTATATCTTCTTTTGACTATGCATGGTTGCCATGTGTGTGTGTGTGTGCTTTAAAAAATATATAGTCAGTCTTCCAAGCCTCACTCTCTCCTTTCTTCTCCTATATCCCCAGCGCTTTCCATGGCCCCAACACACCAGACCTATACAAAAGTAGGCTTTTAAAATTCCATCATTAAGTATAAAAAGGACAAGGAAGGTTTGGAACCAGTATGCTGGAGCCAAAAACGTTTATCATGTTCTGAAAAAGAATGTTAGGCTTTAATGGGAGAAATCAGAACCAGTTGTAAAGCATAATTATTGCACAAACATGTAGTATGTGTGAAGCTGTCATCATTCCTTTAATCTCCTACACCAGAGAAAATCTAGACAATGTGTCTGTTGTTTAAATTCCCACGCACACTTCTCCTGAATCTTGCTAAAATGTTCCTTTGCTTATACGTACATGTATTTAAAATGCAAGCAAATGCCCAAACTTGACTTCTTCGAGCAATAGTTTGAGTTCTTGAAGTAGATTCAGAATTTTGGCTCCTTATGCAGGTCAAGAGACGGGTCACATAGCTTTGTTAGTCTATGCAAATGAATGGCTACCTTCCGCTTTATAGCAGTAATTGTCACTCAGGGAAGATATGTGGTGAATTCATTTTAAGTAATCTTATTTTTTACATTTGTGAAACTGATTCTCCAGTACTGTCTTAACGATGTTTAGGTTTCCTCCTACTATAGGAAGATTCTCTAACCTTTGTAACCATTTTTTGGGTGCTTTAAGGCTCTATTGCCCATTAATGATAATGATAATAGCTATAATAAGTGGGGGCTTACCATGTTCCAAGCACCTTGTAGACACTTTCTGTGCATAAACTGTATTATTTGCTCAACACTACTTCCAGGCAGATGCTATTATTTTACTCATCTTATTGATTTTTTTTTCTGTGTCAAATTTATTAAAACATTATTACTGACTCTCCACAGTTTTGGGCAGGAAATATTTTCTTGAGGATGGGACTATTGTGCCTTTCATTAATTTTTTTCTTAATTTTCTTAAAACATGTTTTCATTTAATTGGTGCATAGTTTGAGACATATGCTATGAATTAGGAACTCCACTGTACTATGTACTGGACAGTTAGAGATCAATGGGATATTCCCCCCATCCTCAGAGCTCATAGTGTAAGAGGGAAGGCAGAAAGCAGAACAAAAACTTATGTAATAAATCTGGTAATAGAAATATGAGATATAGAGATGGCGTAGAGGAGAAAGTGGAGGGTGGGGGGATGGAGGGTATATAGGAACATTGGCTGAATAAACTAATATATGAATTGGAATTTAAATGACAAAATAGAATTAACCAAATAGGAAAGAAGAGGAAAGGCATCCAAAGGACAAGCAACCTGTGCAAAGGCATAGAGTCATGAATCCACGTGTATGTTTAGATAACTATACACCCATTATGTAATATGTATTACTGGCCATAAAGTTTGAAGTGAAAAGGAAGGAGAAGATTGTGAAGGACTAAGGAAGCAATGTAAGGAGCTTGCAGTTTATTCCACGGTGATCAGGAGCCTGTGTAGGGTTTTAAATGCCTGAGAAATATGATAGGCTTACACTGTAGAAAACTCACTTCAACTGCAATGTGGAAGATGGATTAGAAAGGGGCACGAGACAGAAAGAACCTTTTAGAGATTACCATGTTAGTCTAAGCCAAAATGTTGAGGCCCAGAATTTAGACTCCAGCAGTATGGAATGAGAGATGAGGAAAGATTTGATATGTGTTTTGGAGTAAAAATCAGACAGATTTGTTTGTCATGGGGGACAAGGAGTAGAATGAATATAGGATAACTGAGGTTTCAGAGTTGGGAGATATAGTAGTTGGGACTAGACTTCACTGTTTATAGCATTGCCCCTCCCTTCCTGGCAGGCCCCTCCAGAATAACAAAAGCTTAAACACAGAAGTTTACTTCTTTCTCCTAAAAGAAGTCTGTATGTAGATGGTTCAGGATGATATTTCTCTGTGGGGTCAGTGGGGGTCCATGCTTCTGTCTTTCACCCTTACCTGGCTGGTACATGGCTTCCAACCTCAAAATCACCTATTGCTCCAAGACAAATGCTAGAGCACAAGGAGATGCTCAAATTCCATATACTTTTATGCCATTGGTCAGAACTTGGGATACATGACTCTATTTAAATGCTATTATTGTTGAAAAATGAGTGATTCTGGGCAGCATGGGAGAATGGTTTTGGGGTTGGCAATTAGTAGTGTATGGTTTATAAGAGATTTGGTGAAAATGATGCCACAGAGAGAAATCAAAGATAAAACTTTGCAAAGCATTAAAAAGAAATGAATAGAAGAAGAGAAGGAATTACTGGAGGAAATAGAAGTAGACTTAGAAAAATGATGTGAAGAAGCCAAGGAGGAAAGAATTTCATGAGGGAAGGGGCAATTAAAAATGCCAGATATTATAGATTGGTCAAGTAAGATAAGGAATAAGAAATGCCCATTGGATTTGATAAGTAGGGTTATCATTTTTGGCTTTCAAAAGACCAGTTTTAGTGGATAGGGGGCCCAGAAACTGACTGCAATAGTTTAGAGCCTGAATTAAAAATTAGAAAACAAGACAAAGTCTATTTTGAGAGACTGCTATGGCTAAAAGCAAGATTCCAGAATTAAGCATGTGACTTTTAAGGATGATAACTTGATAAGGAGTCAATAGATAGGAAGAGGCTAGAGATACAAGTGAGAATTCTGATTCCATGGAAGAATATACATCTTGCAATTGAAACAGCTAAAATTCAGGAGTAAGGCTTAAGAAAGAAATTGTTGAAGTGCCATTAAATTTAAGTAATCTACAGATACATAGAAGAAAATAAAAAAAGGAACCCTGGTAAATAAACCAGCTAGCTGTTTTTCTGAGAGATTCTGAACCTTGCTGTGTGGAGTTTGGAGGACAATATATAACACCTAGGTCATGTATATGTAGCATTTCCAATAGAAGACGCATGCATAAAGTTGGGAGCCCCAAAGGCTAAGTACTCAGTATAAAGGTGAATATCTTGCTGTGCAGAAGGGAACAGAAAGAAAACTTTCCTCTCTCAACTGTAGGACTGAATGGAGGAGTGGAGCAGGGAATCCTGCATGAGAATTTGTAACTTACATACTTCTCATAACTCTAGTGAAGAATTTAATGTCATAGTGGTCTTTATCATAGCATTTCCATGCCACTGACAGAAGCAAAAACAAATCCTTCCTGAGAGAAGTCAGCTTTAAACCAAGCCTCAAAGAATTACTCCAAAGTTCTTAGGAAAATTTATAGACCCATTGTATATTCATTTAAAGTCACAAAATACATAAGGGCAGTGTGATGACTTGAATCTATGTACCCCAGAAAAATACATGCTCTTGAACTGAATCCACTCCTGTGGACATAAACCAACTATAAACAGGACCTTTGATGAGTTACGTCAGTTAATGTGAGGCCCAACTGAATCAGGATGAGTCTTACTCCTGTACTGAAGGCACAATAGGGAAGACGAGAGAGAGAGAGAGAGACAGAGAGCAGCCAGAAGCTGGATGTGAACAGAAACCAGAAGAGAAAGGAGAAGCCAGGAGAGGCTGCCATGTAGATCGTCATGTGGCAGAAAAAGACCAAGGATCTCTAGCTAATCCCAGAATGCCACAGCTTTATGGCAGAAAGCATCACCTTGGTGATACCTTGATTTTGGACTTCTCCTAGCTTCAAATTATGAGCCAATAAATTTCCAATGTTTAAGCCAACCCATTGCATGGTATTTGTTTTAGCAGCTAGGAAACTAAAACAGACACTGTTGAGTATTTTAGCTTCCAGTCAAGATGGAGTTACAGAAACCAGATTTATCCTCCCACCTGAAACGACTGTGTATTTTTAAAACTCAACATGGAAACAACAATTTTGTGCAGTCTTTGGACATTAGTCAAGAAAGGACAGTGATCTTTGGGAGATGAGAAACCCACTAGGTCAGCCCTACAATTCCTCAAGTTATTGCCTGGAGAAAATTCTAAATGGTATGTAGGAAAGAGAACCCAACCTGAGGGCAGTGGTCTGCCTCAGTTGAAGAGATGGAGCTGGAAGTCTGGAGAAGCCAAGGTAACTTGAGTTTTCAGGGCAGAGTACTAGACAGAGAGAGAGTTGTACAGAAAGAGAACTTTGAAGATCTGCAAAGGGTCCCTCTTAGGTTTTCTGGTAAATACTGATTAGTGTGTTCCTGTAAGGAAACTGCTTGGAGACTAGGGAAAGAAACCCCTGAAGAGGGTGAAGGATACAATCCCCAAAGATTACCCAGGGCTGGTATTAGTTCCTATTTTTACCACTAGAGTCGAAAATCTCATAATTATAGGGCATCAGGTAGAGTACTCTAAAGAGTTTTGCCTCAGTAATTGGACAAAATTATTAGAATAAATACTTCTGTTGTCCCACATAGCAAAGCTTAAATCAAGACCAAGAGGATCGAACTGTTTCCAAATAACTTAACTGTGCCCCAGAACAAAGCTCAAAAATATTTATGTAACAGCTAAAACCTGGAAACAACCCAAATGTCCATCAGCAGGTAAATAAACAAATGTCAGTATATCACACAATGAAATACCACCCAGTAATAAAAAAGAATGTATTATAGATACATGGCATGAATGAATCTCAAAATAATTATAATGAGTAAAAGGAGTTAGATTTTTTAAATATGTGGTATGATTTCATTTACATAAATTTCTGGAAAATGCATGCTAATCTATACTGACAGAAAACAGTGGTGGCTTGGAGGCAGGGATATGGGGTGAGCAGGGAAGGTCTTGAGGGAGGATTCACAAAGGGTCAAGGGAGAACTTTGGGGAATAATGGATATACTCATTATCTTGATTATGATGATGTTTCATGGGTATATACATATGTCAATACTTATCAGATTTTACACTTTAAAATGTACAATTTGTTGTATGTCAATTATACCTTAAGAAAATACACAAAGAAAGGAGGAGCCAGAGAGACACTTGAAATAAATAAAAACTCTTAATATAGAAAGAATTTCCTTAATTTGATAAGGGTAACTACAACCCCCCACAGCAAACTTGTTTTAAGCTGAAATGCTAAAAGCATTTCTTTTAATATAAGGAGAAAAACAGAAATATTAGGTTGCACATGAATCCACTGGAGGTCCAGGGTGGTAATGGCAAGATAAGAAAAAATAATAAAAATAATAAAGACTGGAAAGTAAGAATAAAAGATTGTTATTGATGGCAAATAATTCTAAAAATTTCTACAGATAAATTATATTATTTAAAAAAAGAGACAGAGTGACTGGATATGGTATCAATATTAAAAAGTCTGTCACATTTCTATTCACTTGCAACAATGTTAGTTCTCCTATTATAACTAGTATGAAATACTAAGGAGTATAAATCCCTTTATGGAGAAAATTCTAAAACATTATTGAACATCATTAAAGAAAACCTAAATGAAGGGAGCGATATACCATAATCTTGAATAGAAAAAGTCAGTGTGGTGAAGATGCCTGCTATCTCCAGATTTATGTATAGAGTTGATATAATTCCATTCAAAATCCAAATGGATTTTGTGAGAAACTTGAAAAAGTGATTCTAAAATTTATATGGAAAATAAAAAGGTAAAAAAGGGAACAACAACTTGTGAAAAAGAATGTGGTATGGAGGGGCTTGCCTTACTAGGTTTAATATGCATTATAAAGCTACAGTGATTAAGGCATTGTGTTGGTCCAGCAGTAGACAAATAGACCCATGGATCAGGATAGAGGGCCTAGAAAGAAACTGATCCATGTATGCAAGCTTGATTTATGATGAAGTCATTGCAGATCACTAGAGAAAAGAGCAACCATTCATTAAGTGATACTGGGATGGTCCATGTAGATTGGAAAAAATGAAATTGGATCCCTACCCTGCATTATACCAAAAAAAAAAAAAATCAGTTTTTTGTGGGTAAAAGACTTAAATGTAAAAGCATAAGCATATGACTTTTAGGATATTATATATAGTACAATATAACCTTTGGAATAGAAGGAGTCCATAAGACACTAAACAAACAAACAGATGCAAACCCTAAAGGAAGACATTGAAAAATTCAACTGTATTAAATAACTTCAGTTCATAAAAAAATATAAGAAGTCAAAAGACAAGCCGTGAAGTGGGAGATGGTGTCTGCAATTCATTTCCGTCAAAGGATCAGCACATAGGAATATAATGAACTTTTTAATAGATACATAAGATGTAAATAACCTATAGAAAAATGGCCAAAATATATGAACAAGCATTTCATGGAAGAGGAAACTTAAATGGCTCATATACATGTGCAGATGTGCTGTATTTCACTAGTCACCATGGAGATGCAAATTAAAACCATGCATACTCTGTAATATCAACAAATTGGAACAACTTTTAAAAGTTCATTTACTATCAAGTTAGCAAGGCCATGGAGCAATCTAACTTACATGTTCTGTTGGTGGGAGTATAAATTGAGAGCGCCATTTGGAACATGATTTATCATTACCTAGGAAAGTTAAAAATGCACTTGCTCCACAATCACACAATTTCACAACTAGGTATATATTCTAAAGCAGTGTTTGCTTTTCTCTCTTTTTAGCTAATGAACTACAACAGGATATGATAGAATTGAACAGAACAGAATAGAAATAGAAAATATCAGAGTGTTTTGCTGATACTTAAGTTTATATATATTGTTGTATTAGTCTTTTTGGATAAGAATGTCTATAATATTGCTTACAATAACAAAAAAAACTGAAAAATGACTCAAATACCCAACAATAGTAACATGAGAAATAGATTGTGAATTAGTCAAATAATGGAATAGTTTACAGAAATAAAAATGAAAGAAGTTTGTAGATTAGTCCCAAAATGGAAAACTGAATAAGAAGTGACAATAAAGGAACTACTGCTACACACACACAAAAATGAGTAAATATCAAAAGTATAACATTAAGTAAAAGAAATGAGTTGCAGAATACAATTGGTATGATTCCCTTTACACAAAATGTAAAACTAAGCAAAACTAAACAATGTATTGTTTAGGTCTACATATATAGGTGTTAAACTATAAAGAAAGGTCAGAGGTTTTCCCCAAGTGGGAGGGAAAGAGAGGGAATGGGAAGGTGTACAATGCATGTTTCAAGGTACCAGTGGTAATGTGTTATTAACCTGGGTGATGGGAACACACATGATTTTTTCTTAAATTTTTTCATTTCGGTAATACATATGTATCACAGATTTTCCCATTTTATCCACTTTCATGAGTACAATTCATTGATATAGTAATTATATTCACAATAGTTTACTACCATCACCACCATCCATTACCAGAACTTTTTCATCATCCCAAACAAAAACTCTGTACCAGATAAATAATAACTTGTCATTCTTCCCCCTCACTGTTCCTTTCTTCCCAGTGCTGGTAACCTACAATCTACTTTTCTCTCTATGAATTTGCATTTTCTAGAGATTTCATAGTAGGAGAATCTTTTATGTCTAATTCACTCAATATGCTGTCTTCAGGTCTCATCCATGTTGTAGCTTATATCAGAACTTCATTCCTTTTAACGGCTGAATGATACTCTGTTGTATATAAATACCACATTTTGTTGACCCATCCATCTGTGAATGGACATTGGGGTTGTATCCCTGTCTTCTGTCACATGGCAATGTCTTCTTTGTGACTTCTGTGTCTTCCAGTTCTCTTTATAAGGCCTCCAGTAATATGGATTAAGACCCATCCTGATTCAGTTGGCCACCTTAACTAAAAATAACAACTTCAAAAGATCTTATTTACAATGGATTCACACCCACAGGGGCATGGATTAAGATTAAGCACATATGTTTGTTAGGATGCCAACTTCAATTTACCACTGAATTCAAGTCTGATAAAACTCTTTTTTTTTTCCATCTCAAAAATTACCTTTATTTTTTCAGTTTAGGAGAATAAATACATATAAACAGTTTCTGTACTTAGAGAAAAGGACTTTTAAAGAATCAGTCTTGATATACCGAAGTAATTGGTCAATGACAAGCACTAATTCTGATCTCTTCAAAACAAAATAGTAGCCAACAAAGAAAGAATATGATTTATTACAGAATCTTCTGGGATTCTGCTGGCAAAATGTGATTGTGGGAAGCTTGGAGATTTCATTCTGGTACACTTATGTACAAATGTATTCATAATTTTGATAAATTCAGTAATTCCATCACAACATGCATCTTAGATAACATTTTCCATAATAATAGTCTCCTTTCTTCCATAATTTGCAATCTGTAAGGCCTGAAATATAACAATATAGTAAATATAAGAACACAACTATTTGTTAAAACTTCCTAGCATTTATCAATTTGTTAAAACTTTTATTAAGAGTTCACACAATTTTCTGCAAGTGGTACATGCTACACAATCAAAAGCATCATTTACTAGCAACCAGATGAAACTGTTCTATAACATAAACACAGCGCTTCAGTACTTAATGATAAAGAAGTACAGAATCACCAAACAAATGTTAGTATTCTCATTTCCATGTATTAACTATAGAAAAACTCTTTCTTTTCAAAAATATAGGAGGTGAAGTGGTCTACTGAGAATGAAGGGGTAGTTTGGGTAGAAAGAATTAGAAAAGTAGCAAAGGCTCAGAAAATTATTCACAAAGAGGAGGAAGTATATCGGTGATGGTACCTGAGGCAATTTT
Source organism: Tamandua tetradactyla (assembly GCF_023851605.1). Classification (NCBI taxonomy): domain Eukaryota; kingdom Metazoa; phylum Chordata; class Mammalia; order Pilosa; family Myrmecophagidae; genus Tamandua; species Tamandua tetradactyla. The sequence goes on along the minus strand of NC_135334.1, from coordinate 103,123,941 downwards.
CATGGGCATGTAGGTGTTTCAGTTTGCTAAAGCTGCTGGAATGCAATATACCAGAAATGGTTGGATTTTACATTGAAGATTTATTGGCTTATAAATTTACAGTTCTAAGGCCATGAAAATGTCCCAGTTAAGGTATCAACAGGGCGATACCTTCTCTGAAGAAAGGCTTCTGGCATCTGGGTTCCTCTTCAGATAGTAAGGCACATAGCCAGCATCTGCTGGTCCTTTGCTCCTGGGTTTTGTTGCTTTCAGCTCTTGTTTTCTGTAGGCTCTCTCTGGGAGTGTCTCTCCCTTTTTTCCTCATAAAGAACTCCAGTAAAGGATTAAGTCCCACCTTGAATTGGGCGGGTCACATTTCAAATTGAAATAACCTAACCAAAAGATCCTATCCACAATAGGTCAGCATCCACAGGAATGGATTAGAATATGGCATATTCTGCGGTATGTAACAGCTTCAAACCAGCACAGTTGGCAAAGTTGTTTTTTCTTTTAATGAGCTTATTTTAATGAACTTTTAAAATTTTAATAGTTTTGTATTTGTTTTAATTATATGAGAAAAAATAAACTAGCACATCAAACCTAATATTTCATGGTTATTACTTAAAGCAAAAAGTGATACTTAAAAATTAAAGATATTCAGTAAATATTAACTCAGGTGCTACTTGGATATGGCAAAAATCATTAAGGTGATACTCAAATACCTTACTGATATTTGCAAAGTTTTTATTTAAATAAAGTAGCCAAAGTACGATTTGGAAAATGGGAGCACTATGAGGTAAAAAGCATTGTGGGTGGTGCAGAGATCCCAACTGTGCTTGAAATCCTAGCTTTCTAGCAGCTCAGACCTTAATTTTTCATTGAGAAGCCCCTGTGTTTTCATGTAGAAGTAGCCAAAAATGATGAAAGAAGCAGATTTTCCTGAATAAGCAAAATAAACTAGAAAGTGAGAGCTAAAGTGAATTATTTTTAGAACTCTTAAAAAAAATTGTGGCAACATATATAATGTAAAATCTACCATTGTAACCATTTTAAGTGTATAATTCAGTGGCATTAATTAATTTTATATCAACACCTTACATTACTAAAACTTTCTTGTCACCCCAAACAGAAACTCTGTACCTAGTAAGCAGGAACTCCCCATTTGCTCTTCCCCCAACTCCTTGTTAACCATAATCTACTTTCTTTCCTATGACTATGCTTTTCCTAGATATTTTATGAGCAGAATCATACAACATTTGTCCTTTTCTGTATTTGGCTTATTTAACTTAGCACAATGTTTTCAAGGCTTATCCATGTTGTAGCATGTTCAGAACTTCATTCCTGTTCATGGATGAACTGTATTTCATTATATGAATAGATCACATTTTGTTTATCCATTCATCTGTGAGGGACATTTGTGTTGCTTCCATCTTTGGGCTGTTGTGAACTGTGTTGCTGTGAACATTGGTGTACCATTATCTGTTTGAGTCCCTGCTTTCAGTTCTTTGTGGTATATACATCTAAGAAAATTGCTGGGTCATAGTATTTCTATATTTAACTTTTTGAGGAACCTGTAGTTAATTCTTGAACTCAGCAAGCAATTCCTGCCACTCTTGTTGGGCTTACTGCTTATAGAAAGAAGACCAAAACATTCATAATCACAATAACTTCATAGGTGCAATTATAAAGGTGTGAACTCCATTATGAGAAGAGTTGGGAGTTGCTAGCCAGCAGAGCTGAGAAGACACAAGCGATGATCCTTCAGTTTGCTAATATTTCCAGAATGCAATATACCAGAAGCGGATTGACTTTTTTTGTAAAGGGGATTTATTAGGTTACAAATTTACAATTCTAAGTCCATGAAAATGTCCAAATTAAGGCATCAATAAGAAGATACCTTCTCTGAAGAAAATTTGATTCAGTCCGGAGTTGCTCTGTCACATGGGAAGTTACATGACAATGTCAGCTGTTCTTTCTTGGCTTCTGTGTTCTAGTGACTCTGTCAGTTCCTTCCGCATCCCCAGACATCTGTGTCTTAATTTCATCTCTCTGACCTCCATGTCAGCTCTGAGCTTTCTCTGTTTTCTACCTTTTATTCACTTTATACAGGTCTCCAATAAAAGGATTAAGACCCACCTTGAATGGATGGGGTCACATCTCCATTAATCAAAAGGTCCCATCCACAATTGGGGTAGGTTTCATCTGCATGGAAACAATCTAATCAAAAGGTCCCACCCAAACAATAGACCTGCCCCCCACAAGATTGGTTTAGGATTAAAAGAACATGGCTTTTCTGGGGTACATAAAAGTTTCAAACCAGCACAGGTGATAATACTTCACTTGGTGGGCGGAAATGAGAAGCAGAGGGAAGTTACAAAAGGTACAGGAAGTCATAAAGAGTTTAACGTGTGTGAGATGATCAAAAAAGGCCTTACTAACTCTGATGAACCCATAGCAGTTGATTAGGATGCCTGAATTTTCATAGAAGTAGTCAGAGTCCCTCTTTTTCACTCAAATTTTAGAAGATTCTTTTTAAATTGTGATATCCTCTGGGAGGCATGAGTCAGGAAGAGGTTTTCATTCCTCAAATTTGTTTATCATCCAACATAGACTCTGGGACTGGGTCATAGAATAAAGAACAGATTTATTTTCATAAGGGCAGCCAAATATCCAGAGCCTGAGGTTGCCAGGAGTATTCTAGGGGAATGTCCCAGGTAACAGGGGACACTGATTAATTAGAGTGGAAGTGACCAGTTTCCCAGAAGGGCTGACTCAATGAGGACCATACATGCATTCATTCAACAAGTATTTGTTGAGTGTACACTATTGCCAGGAGCTGTGCTGGGTGTTGGGAATGCAACTGAACAATATAGACATGGTCTCTACCCTCAGGGAACTTACACTAAAGAGACTTATATAAGTTAGTAATCCCATAAGAACCCACTGGAAATGTCAGGATGAAAATAACAAAGACTTTAGAGACAGTACTGGTTTTGGCTCACTGAAAAAATGTTCTTATATTCTCACTATGTTGTTTCTTTAGGCTCTCCACAGAGCCAGGCAGTGAGGCTGCTATGCCCTCACATTTGAAAAAATGCTTCCAAATTGCTGCTTTCCTAGAAATATCTCTGATTGCCACTAATCCCAGGCATGACTGTGGGAATGCAAGAATGCCTTGATGATAATATCCACAGGCTTTTTCTTAAATTTTAGCAAATATATACTAATTTGTTCAATCTTTTGAATACTCTGAATAATGGGCTGAAAAAGTAACTGGATAGGCATGCAAAACTCCAGAGTTCATATTCGTTCAGATTTTGATATCAGAATTAAATCTAGCAGATATCAGTGTGTTCTAAACTTGGGTTCCAGAGTCCTCCAGGTCAGTAGATACCATTTCTTCAAGATTGTCCATATTAGTGAACGGAAAATTTGTAAGTATGGGCCCATCAGATAAATCTCACCAGATTCTCTCATTGAAAGTTAAGGGATCTATAGATCCTTTGAAAATTCTTCCACAAGGGATAAAAAAAAGACAGTAAGGACCGTAAGAGTATTTATGGATGACTTTGTGTAATTATCATAGAATCTGATGCAGTATGACATAAAAACACTGGCCTAGGGGTCAGAAGATTTGTTCCCTTGTTACCAGCTACATGATGATCATGTACATGACTCAGCCCCATATGAGCCTCAGTTTACCTATTTATTAAATGGGAGAGAGGATCCTTCTAATTCCTACTTCATATGGTTTTGTGTTAAATGATAAGATGTGTGTGAAAATGTTTTAGAAATTGCAAGATGTTATGTAAAAGCAAGAGTATGAAGGGCTGACTTTCAGCACCCATAGTAGGTGTGCGTTCTTGGTCACTAGATGGAGCTTTAGGATTCAAGGGAAAGATAAGCCAGTGATAGTTGCACTACCTCAAGACCTCTAGGAGGATTTACTTCTTTGAAACCAAACAAACAAACAAAACAAAACAAAAAAACTGTTGCATTTCACGAACATCCACTTAGTTTTTCTTTGTTTTTTATTCAGATAAAGGCTCAAAAAAGAGTTACGGCCATCCATGGTTTCTTATGACAAATTTTCCACCCGTGAATCCATGGGATATTTCCTTTTCATTTTCTTTATGGTAAATTCAATTTGTGGAAAATCCTAGTATTATGTATAATCAATTATATATATTAATTGAGAAAATAAAACTTTCCAGGAGGACATAAGGAAGAAATTACTTTTGTGTTATTAAAAACAATCCATTGTCAATTCTATGGCACGTGGCAATGTTGTTAGAGGATTTTTTTATACACAGGCAGGGTGAGGAAACACATTGTCTAACTTTGGTATGCACTTAGGATTCCTGCTTTGGATTTCCTAACAGCATGCTCTGCAGTTCTTAACCGGTGCCCTTTTTTCATTCTAGGGCTACGAAGGGAAGAATCTGATTCATTTAAAAGAGCCTGATCCTTACTCCAGAGTACCCCAGAATGGTTTGCAGGAGGAGGAATGATAAATGGAAAGACACGCTGCACTTGCAGGTTAGAGGATCAGAGTTTCACTGACTCATGATGTGTTTGAAGGGACAATTTTTGTCCCTTTTGCAGGCCTCAGTTTCTTTCTCTAATTTTGACCTATAGCCCCATCCTCCCCACCCCGCGCAAATACACAGAAGGTTAAATGGTCTTTTGTTATGAAGCTTGAATACCAAGTGACCAAACACAGGTCCTAGATCCTGAAAGGCAAAGTTTTGCAGGAGCACAAACTCTCAGATATATTAGATTTTCAACCAAAATTTATTTGGACAAGATGGAATCTTGATATTTCTCTCTACTGGAGCCCTCCAGCTTGTGTTTAAGTCCTGCAGCAAAACATGCCTTCAGAAAACAATGAACATGATTTTTCTGCCTACAGTTTCAGAGAGCAATATAAATGCTAAGACCCATTGTCAAAACTGGCCAATTCAATTGTCAAGTACTGTTCTGCCAAATTTCCTTGATTCTATGATACTCCCACAAACCCACTGTCCTCATTCTTACTTTAAAAAAAAATAAGGACGTGTATGTCTTATTTAAAGAAGTGTTGACATTCCCCTGTTACTTGACAAAGACCGTATATTCTTTTGCCCGATGCACTCAATAACCAATTTCTGAGACATGGGTTTCAAAGGGATAGTTTCTTACTAGGTGCATAATAGGAGAGCAGATGGCCTAGTGGCCCAAACTCTGTCTCCTGGAACTGCAGTAATTCAGAGAGTTTTATTAGAGAAAAAATAGCAGGGTTTAGGATAATGAGCACAGTGGCCCCAGATGATATAATTAGAGGTGATCTGATTATTAAGCATGTGCAGATCGAGTACATGCTTAGTCATAGACTGTATGAAAGAAAATGGCGGAATGAGGTATAGGTGACTTGTAGATTAAAGTCTAAGCTACTGAACATGTCAGGTGGGACCACTTTGGTTAGATCCAGTCTCAGTTATCAAGATAACTTTAGATTTGGGTGGGTTAGTTCTGGGCTCACCCAAAACCCTTCATTAATAAACATTAAGGGCTGTCTTTAGTGATTACAAGACTCTAGAGTTGAAAAACTGGATAATTGGGTAAAAATGAAGGTTAGTAACAATGTTTGTACAATTAATTACAGGGGCAGAAGATAAGGGCTATACAATCATTATCAGAGATCAAGGCAGCTGGATTACAATTTAGAGATTTCTATTCCAATATACTAGAAAGCAAAAAAGATATCTATAAAATGATTCAATAATCAAAATTATCCCTTAAATCCTGATTTTTCAGTTACACCCTCACCCCCCGAAAAAGCTATTACTAAATTAAATGGTACTTCCTGCAATCAGTGGTCTTTTTTTAATTGAAGAAGTTATCTAGGAAAGTTTTGTTTTGTGTATTTTTCACACCTGGATGCTCAAAAAGCACCCCACCCCCACCCCATTACTGGGTTATTGGTGTCTCAGATGCCAACCCCCGACCCCCGCACCTCTACAGGAAGGCATTTCTTCAAATATGCTGACAGAGAGACGGAAGATTGCAGGTTATAAAGGATGAAGCCCTGCTAGGTTCCTTCACTGCAGTTTATGAGAAACAGCTGCCTTTCCTTGTAGAGGCACTTGTATAAGACTTTCCTCTCCCTTCCCCTGAGTCTAATAACTAACCAGGCCTATTCACCTGATTCAAGTCATAGCAAGATGGAGCCTCTGCCAGCCCACTTTAAGTATGGCTGTCCCATACTAGTAATGGGATATTTTCCAAAACAATGCAAACAAGCTCCATTGCTGATTTCATTAATGATCACAATCCAGATAATTTTCTCCTCTCTTTGTTTTCCAGAAGCTGCTGTTTCTTCTTAAAGCTTTCAGGTAGTGAAGTCAGAAACTGAGCAATAGACTCCCTGCTGCCCAGTTCAAAGCTTCTCAAATTTTAATGTATAGACGAATCACCAGGGGACCCTGTTAAAATGCAGATTCTCACTCAGTAGTTCTTGGGGGTGTGGCTAGGAGTAGGAGGGGCAAATACTTTGTATTTCTAAGAAACTCCCAGGTGATGCCCTAACTGCTGGTCCTTGGACCTAGCTGAGAGAAAAGCCTTAGTTCATTTTTATCTCTATTTCCTGTTTCAAGCTGCCACAAGTAGGATGAGGAATACCTTTTCTAATGTGATCCTCAGACACTGTCAGACATGAAGAATAAGTAATGATTTCAAAGTCCATGGAAAATCATAAGGTCACATATTCTATCTTCTGAGTCAACAGTTCAGTTTGGTAAGCCATAACTCTGAATTCTAATTTATTGCAAGCAAAAGTATTGAGAATAGACCTTTAGTGTGCACACACACATAAAACAGAATTCAAGCAGACCTGCTTTTTCTTATCTCATGGCAAAGCCACTGTCTCAAGTTGTTTTTTGGCTGTTGCTGTTGGCAACTGCACTCCATTTAAGTAGGAACCTGGTTGGGACTGGATTAGAGTCTGTGTACCAATTTCTCTGTCTTTCAGTCCTCTATGTTCTTCATCTTTATCCTTGCCACCAGGAAAGCAGGTCAATCATTTCTCTGAAATGAAACTCTTTTAGATCTGGAAAAATTCCAGGCTATTCTTAAATATTGTGAGGAGAACTGCTTTTTAGAATTGCTTTACTGAATTTTTAGACCAATAAGTCGGTTCATTATATGTTGCTTTGGATCTGCTATTTTGATAATTTCTGTTTTCTTGGTTAAACTGTCAATTCATCATAGTTGGAAATCATATCTTCTATCTTATGAAGTGACAAGGTTGCACATGATCTTTAAAGTCTTTGAGCCCAATTTCCTCTTTAATATTTGAATTGCTGCAAGCCAGTCTCTGCTTGAAACCCTTTTTGGTGATAAGGATCTCACTACTTTACATTCTATCCTTAGCAAAGCTCTGACTGTTGGACAGACTTTCATCACACTGGACCAAGAGTTTTCTTCTGTGGCTTTTGTCCATTAGCCCAATTTTAGTCACTGGGGACAATTTCATTGTTTTGTATAGAATATAGACAACTAATGCATTTTATTAAGTAACTGTCTTTTCAGGTTCAGGACTTGGGGGCTCTCTGTGCCTCTGAAAATTCCTCACAGGGCAAAATAACCTTCAACTCCTGTCTTGGGGATAAACCAGGGCTAAGATCCAGAGCTACGTTTGCCAGAAATGCATGAGCCAACGTGAAGTAGGGAAGTTGTTGGTCATAAGGACTTTACCCTGCTTCGTTACAAGGGCATAGGATTTCCTGCATTGCTTTCTTAAATTCAGTCTGACTTAAGCTTTAAATGAAATGCAGGATGAGGATTCATGATTACTCATGGATTTTCACATAACTAGATCATTGGATAGGAATCTTAGAAATGGCTCCAATTAACAAAATACTTTTTTTCTTTAGTTCTCACCTATATTAAAATTTTTAAATTGGCAAAGTTGGGCTTTAGTTCTCTTCTCCTATCCCCTATATGTAACTTTCTACCCTCCCTATTTTATGCTCCATGGATGGCCTGGTTTTCCAAGACTTTCCCCTCTCAATATTGCCTATCCTTCTAAGCTTTAGACCATTTATGACGTCTTTCCTCATCAAAATTTATATGTCCTCTGTTTGATTCTCTCAAATCTGCTTAATACAACTTCACATCAGACATCTTCCTCATTATATGGTACTAGCTCTATTTTTTTTGAACAATAATAATAATAATAGCTCTTGCTGTGTGTGATTACTAATTATAACTACTTATTTTGAACCAGGCATGGTGCTAAGGGCTTAAGAGACATCTCATTTTAATGTTCACAACAACCCCATGATGTGGGAATTATTATTCTCATTTTACCAATGAGCAAGCTGATCTTCAGAGAGGTTAAGTAGTATGTCTAGTACTGCATAGCTATTACATTGGAGAGACAAAGTTCAAACCAAGGTCTCTATGACTGAAGCCCATGCTCTTAACCAGGCAGTCTTCTTTTCTTTGATCAACCAATAGAGCAGTAGCTTATCAGTGAGATTCCTCAGACAAGACCTGATGTGTTCACCTTGAACATAACCTTCCTACCTCACCAAACCACCTTGCTTATCTCTAAACTGTCAGCTCTCACTTCTTCCACTCTTCTGTGCTGAGAACTTCTGGCTTCTGCAAGCACAAGAATAACAAGTATTTGTTATTTAATTACAAGGAATTATTATGGAATGGGAGGAGGGATACTAACAAATCCCATCTGGGGCCAATTAAAAAGAAATATGTTCCTGAGTGTATGTGGTTTTCTTTTCTCAGGAAAGGAACAATTCCAACAACTCTTTGGCACATGAAGCATGGCATAGTTTAATAGAAGCCAGGTGACTGAGAGATCTCTATGCTATTTCTGAGAGAGCAAGATGGTTCATCACTGTTAATGAAGGGGAAATGAAATTTCCCTCAGTGTTGGCCTTGGGCAAGCCGGGTAGATGCACTGTAGCTGTGTCTGGATTTGCTATATTTCTTTTTTATAGGACATTTTCATGAAAGTCTTTTGGAGCAAATGAAATAAAAAAATGCCAAAATTCCACTTTCATGATAAATGCATCAGTTTGCGAAAATTCATAGGGTTTCCCAGAGTGGCCAACCACAGCGGGGAGCAACATCTGGTTGTCACACTGTCACAAGAGGAGAGAGCAGTGCTTGGGCAAAAGACAACATAGAATGTTCCTCAAAACTGGATGGAAGACATGCAGTTAGATTGGAGCTGTGAGGTAACAGAACTCTCAAAGCCCAGGAAAACACTGAGCTGCATAAGGTCATTGAACTGTAACGTGTTCTTACTTTTCCTGTGTTACCTTAGCAATTTTGAAACAAATATATGCATCAATCAGAAAAATATGAACTTTCAGAGAGATTGTTCCATGTTTTCAGGATACATTAATACTTTTTAAGAAAAATAAATAAACATCTCTGTTTAGGTTGGCTAATGCTGCCAGAATGCAGTATACCAGAAATTGATTGGCTTTTACAAAAGGAGTTTATTAGGTTACAAATTTTACAGTTCTAAGGCCATGAAAATGTCCAAATTAAGGCATCAACAAGAGGGTACTTTCACTCAAGAAAAGTCGATCATGTCTGGGGTTTCTCTGTTACATGGAAAGACACATGGTGATATCTGCTACCCCTTTGCATCCGGGTTTCATTGATTTCAACTCCTGGTACCAGCGGCCTCCTCTCTGAGCTTCTGTCTGTCTCCAAGCATCTCTTAATGTCTGTCCTTGCCAAAATGTCCCTCTCTTAAAAGACTCCAGTAAGTGGATTAAGACCCACCTTGAATGGGCTGGGTCACATCTTCACAGAAACAGCCTAACCAAAAGATCCCACCCATAAAATGTATGCATTCACAAGATTGGATTAAAATAGCATGGCTTTTCTGGGGGGTACATAAGAATTTCAAGCAAACACAATCTCCATCCTTCAAAATATATTTAGCTTAAGCCCTGTTATGCATGAAAGACATTTTCTATTCATTCATTTATCCATTCATTCATTTGGCAAATGTTCCCACTGTGCCAGGATCTGGGCTGTGTGCAAGAGATATGAAGAACAACAAGACACTCTCTACCATCATGAAGGTCAGAGTCAAGCAGAAGAGATTCATAAATAATTGTGGTCCAGTGTGCTTACAGCAGGGACCTGAGGAAGGACACCTAACCAGCCTACAGGCATCCATTAAAGCCTCATGGCAGAGGTATTCCCTGAGCTGGCTCTTGCAGCATAGTCAGCAGATGTCCTTCAGAAATCTGTATTTGCACAATATCCTCTTGCCATGTAATAAGAGAAGAATTGAAAAGACTAAGTAGATATCGTGAAGGTGGAAGAAGAAGGAGGAGAGGAGAAGGAGCAGGAGGAGAAAGAAGAGAAGGAGGAGGAGGAGGAGGAGCAGGGGAAAAAGAAGGCCATGAAAAGCAAAGAAGAGGATGAGCTGATGCTATGACTACTCATGGGGATGAGAGATGAGCCTCGAGTCCACCTGAGATGAAGAGTTGGAACTGAAACCCCTTTATAAAGCTGGAACCATCAAAGAACTATGACCTCACTTAGGGTAAAGTAGAAAAAAATATCTACCTACCAGTACAGGAAGATGACAAAGAAAATAGGTCTCTCTGACATAAGTTTGGGATATGAATTTGGGTTACAGGCAGGCCTGTAACTGCCTGCCTCACTACCCCAGTTGAGAAATTAACAAAATGTGATGAGGCCAGTGATTTCTCAAGCAATAATATCCCTGAGCACCTGACAGAAGCAACCACTCTGACAAAAAGACAAATGCATTATTAGAGATGAAGAGGGTCACCTTCTGGTCTGAAATAAACAATTCATTAATTGCATCTAATTAATGACACGGCCTTAAATGTATTTACTATATAAAAGTTCAATTGAGTTATTAAATACAACTGTAAAAATCAGGGTCCATGGGTGGTTCAGTGGTTGAATGCTTGCCTTCCATGCGGGAGACCTGGGTTCAATTTCCAAACCGTGCAGCACCCCTCCCCCCAAAAAATCTATACATAGTAGATTTATAAAAAGCACATCTCTCAGTAACAGATAGCTTAAGGGGTCAAAATTATAATAATATTGAAGATTTAAACAATCCAATTAGCAAGTTTGATCAAATATGAAACCTTGTACCCAACAATTGACTACTTGCCAGGTCACAAAGGAAATCTCATCAAATATCAAAGAATCAGTAACATGAAGAACATGCTCTCTGACCACAATGTTATAAAAACTTGAAAATAAAAGAAAATACTGAAATTTCCCTATACATTTTGAAATTAGAAAGAGAGAAGGAAAAATGCTTCTAAAACAATGCAACAGCCAGAATAGGGTAAGTTATGCTGCAGTAATGTACAGACATAAAATATCTTAATATCCTAAAACAGTGAAGGATTATTTCCCCCTGATGGTACATTTTTAATGGTAAGTTAACAGGGAGCTGCGTTCCATATTTTCTGTACGCTGAGGCCCAGGCTGACAGAGCCTCTATCACCTGGCATACTGCCAATGCAGTGGTGAAAGAAAGGAGATGTGACTTGAAGTTTTCTGCCCCAAATTGACTGGGATATATTGAGTTATACACACCCACTAAACCACCCATGCACCCTGATTTTTACAGTTGTATTTAATAACTCGATTGAATTTTTATATATTAAATACATTTAAGACCATGTCATTAATTAGATGCAATTAAAGAATTGTTTATTTCAGACCAGGAGGTGACCCTCTTCATCCCTAATAATGCATTTTGTCTTTTTGTCAGAGTGGTTGCTTCTGTCAGGTGCTCAGGGATATTATTGCTTGAGAAATCACAGGCCTCAGATCACGTTTTGTTAATTTCTCAACTGGGGTAGTAAGGCAGGAAGTTATAGGACCATGCACATAGCCCAAAAGACATGTTCTTAATTTTAACCCATTTTCCTGTGTGTTGTGAACCCATTTGTAAATAGGACCTTTTGAAGATATACTATCAACTAAGGTGTGGACTCATTTGTGAATAGCGTCTTCTAAGATCCTATGTATGTTTGACCAAACTGAATCAAACTGAGCCTTAATCTCTATTTCTGAAGTCCTTTATAAGCAGAAGAAATTCAGAAACAGTTAGTCAGAGAAGGCCACACAGGAAGTAGCCAGAAGTTAGCAGAAACTGATAATGCAGACACAAGGAGAGAGAGAGATCATCATGTGACATGAAACAGAGATGAAAGCCAAGGCACTCCAAAGATTGCAGCAAGCCAGCATGAGAATGTTATAGACTTAGGGGAGAAATCATGATCGTACTGATGCCCTGATTTTGGATGTCTGGTTCTTAAGAACATGAGACAATAAATTCCTGTTATTAAGCTTTCCAGTGTGTGGTAGTTTTCAGAGTAGCTCTGGCAAACTGAGACAGTGATATACAACACTTCCACTCATAATCTATTGGCCAAAGTACATTCATTGCAATGGCTGACTTCAAAAGGGTAGGATCCTGATCAGAAGGAGAACTGAACACATCAGTGATTAGCATTAAGGATTACTGCAAAGAGCAAATAATAGTGAAAATTAGGAAATAGTTTTACTTTAAAAATTATGAAAATATACCATATTAAAGCTTGAGGGATGTAGCTAAAGAGGTACTTAAAGTGAAATTTTTTTTTATTAATTAAAAAAATTAACAAAACATTTAGAAATCATTCCATTCTACATGTACAATCAGTAATTCTTAATATCATCACATAGTTGCATATTCATCTTTTCTTAGTACGTTTGCATTGATTTAGAAAAAGAAATAAAAAGACAACAGAATAAGAATTAAAACGATAATAGAGAGAAGAAAAAAAAAACCTATACCTCACATGCAGCTTCATTCAATGTTTTAACATAATTGCATTACAATTAGGTAGTATTGTGCTGTCCATTTCTGAGTTTTTATATCCAGTCCTGTTGCACAGTCTGTATCCCTTCAGCTCCAATTACCCCTTCTCTTTTTTTTTTTTTTAATTAACGGAAAAAAAGAAATTAACCCAACATTTAGAAGTCATACCATTCTACATATGCAATCAGTAATTCTTAACATCATCACATAGATGCATGATCATCGTTTCTTAGTACATTTGCATCGGTTTAGAAGAACTAGCAACACAACCGAAAAAGATATAGAATGTTAATATAGAGAAAAAAATAAAAGTAATAATAGTAAAAACAAAACAAAACAAAACAAAACAAAAACCTATAGCTCAGATGCAGCTTCATTCAGTGTTTTAACATGATTGCTTTACAATTAGGTATTATTGTGCTGTCCATTTTTGAGTTTTTGTATCTAGTCCTGTTACACCATCTGTATCCCTTCAACTCCAATTGACCATTATCTTACCCTGTTTCTACCTCCTGCTGGACTCTGTTACCAATGACATATTCCAAATTTATTCTCGAATGTCCGTTCACATCAGTGGGACCATACAGTATTTGTCCTTTAGTTTTTGGCTAGACTCACTCAGCATAATGTTCTCTAGGTCCATCCATGTTATTACATGCTTCATAAGTTTATCCTGTCTTAAAGCTGCATAATATTCCATCGTATGTATATACCACAGTTTGTTTAGCCACTCTTCTGTTCATGGAGATTTTGGCTGTTTCCATCTCTTTGCAATTGTAAATAACGCTGCTATAAACATTGGTGTGCAAATGTCCGTTTGTGTCTTTGCCCTTAAGTGCTTTGAGTAGATTCCCAGCAATGGTATTGCTGGGTCGTATGGCAATTCTATATTCAGCTTTTTGAGGAACCGCCAAACTGCCTTCCACAGTGGTTGCACCATTTGACATTCCCACCAACAGTGGATAAGTGTGCCTCTTTCTCCGCATCCTCTCCAGCACTTGTCATTTTCTGTTTTGTTGATAATGGCCATTCTGGTGGGTGTGAGATGATATCTCATTGTGGTTTTGATTTGCATTTCTCTAATGGCCAGGGACATTGAGCATCTCTTCATGTGCCTTTTGGCCATTTGTATTTCCTCTTCTGATAGGTGTCTGTACAAGTGTTTTTCCCATTTTGCAATTGGGTTGGCTGTCTTTTTGTTGTTGAGTTGAACAATCTCTTTATAAATTCTGGATACTAGACCTTTATCTGATATGTCATTTCCAAATATTTTCTCCCATTGTGTAAGCTGTCTTTCTACTTTCTTGATGAAGTTCTTTGATGCACAAAAGTGTTTAATTTTGAGGAGCTCCCATTTATTGATTTCCTTCTTCAGTGTTCTTGCTTTAGGTTTAAGGTCCATAAAACCGCCTCCAGTTGTAAGATTCATAAGATATCTCCCTACATTTTCCTCTAACTGTTTTATGGTCTTAGACCTAATGTTTAGATCTTTGATCCATTTTGAGTTAACTTTTGTATAGGGTGTGAGACATGGGTCTTCTTTCATTCTTTTGCATATGGATATCCAGTTCTCTAGGCACCATTTATCGAAGAGACTGTTCTGTCCCAGGTGAGTTGGCTTGACTGCCTTATCAAAGATCAAATGTCCATAGATGAGAAGGTCTATATCTGAGCACTCTATTCGATTCCATTGGTCGATATATCTATCTTTATGCCAATACCATGCTGTTTTGACCACTGTGCTTTCATAATATGCCTTAAAGTCAGGCAGCGCGAGACCTCCAGCTTCGTTTTTTTTCCTCAAGATGTTTTTAGCAATTCGGGGCACCCTGCCCTTCCAGATAAATTTGCTTATTGGTTTTTCTATTTCTGAAAAATAAGTTGTTGGGATTTTGATTGGTATTGCATTGAATCTGTAAATCAATTTAGGTAGGATTGACATCTTAACTATATTTAGTCTTCCAATCCATGAACACGGTATGCCCTTCCATCTATTTAGGTCTTCTGTGATTTCTTTTAACAGTTTTTTGTAGTTTTCTTTATATAGGTTTTTTGTCTCTTTAGTTAAATTTATTCCTAGGTATTTTATTCTTTTAGTTGCAATTGTAAATGGGATTCATTTCTTGATTTCCCCCTCAGCTTGTTCATTACTAGTGTATAGAAATGCTACAGATTTTTGAATGTTGATCTTGTAACTTGCTACTTTGCTGTACTCATTTATTAGCTCTAGTAGTTTTGTTGTGGATTTTTCCGGGTTTTCGACGTATAGTATCATATCGTCTGCAAACAGTGATAGTTTTACTTCTTCCTTTCCAATTTTGATGCCTTGCATTTCTTTTTCTTGTCTAATTGCTCTGGCTAGAACCTCCAACACAATGTTGAATAACAGTGGTGATAGTGGACATCCTTGTCTTGTTCTTGATCTTAGGGGGAAAGTTTTCAATTTTTCCCCATTGAGGATGATATTAGCTGTGGGCTTTTCATATATTCCCTCTATCATTTTAAGGAAGTTCCCTTGTATTCCTATCTTTTGAAGTGTTTTCAACAGGAAAGGATGTTGAATCTTGTCAAATGCCTTCTCTGCATCAATTGAGATGATCATGTGATTTTTCTGCTTTGATTTGTTGATATGGTGTATTACATTAATTGATTTTCTTATGTTGAACCATCCTTGCATACCTGGGATGAATCCTACTTGGTCATGATGTATAATTCTTTTAATGTGTTGTTGGATACGATTTGCTAGAATTTTATTGAGGATTTTTGCATCTATATTCATTAGAGAGATTGGTCTGTAGTTTTCTTTTTTTGTAGTATCTTTGCCTGGTTTTGGTATGAGGGTGAGGTTGGCTTTATAGAATGAATTAGGTAGTTTTCCCTCCACTTTGATTTTTTTGAAGAGTTTGAGGAGAGTTGGTACTAATTCTTTCTGGAATGTTTGGTAGAATTCACATGTGAAGCCATCTGGTCCTGGACTTTTCTTTTTAGGAAGCTTTTGAATGACTAATTCAATTTCTTTACTTGTGATTGGTTTGTTGAGGTCATCTATTTCTTCTTGAGTCAAAGTTGGTTGTTCATGTCTTTCCAGGAACCCGTCCATTTCATCTAAATTGTTGTATTTATTAGCGTAAAATGTTCATAGTATCCTGTTATTACCTCCTTTATTTCTGTGAGGTCAGTAGTTATGTCTCCTCTTCCATTTCTGATCTTATTTATTTGACTCCTCTCTCTTCTTCTTTTTGTCAATCTTGATAAGGGCCCATCAATCTTATTGATTTTCTCATAGAACCAACTTCTGGTCTTATTGATTTTCTCTATTGTTTTCATGTTTTCAATTTCATTTATTTCTGCTCTGATCTTTGTTACTTCTTTCCTTTTGCTTGCTTTGGGATTAGTTTGCTGTTCTTTCTCCAGTTCTTCCAAGTGAACAGTTAATTCCTGCATTTTTGCCTTTTCTTCTTTTCTGATATAGGCATTTAGGGCAATAAATTTCCCTCTTAGCACTGCCTTTGCTGCATCCCATAAGTTTTGATATGTTGTGTTTTCATTTTCATTCACCTCGAGGTATTTACTAATTTCTCTTGCAATTTCTTCTTTGACCCACTCGTTGTTTAAGAGTGTGTTGTTGAGCCTCCACGTATTTGTGAATTTTCTGGCACTCCGCCTATTATTGATTTCCAACATCATTCCTTTATGATCCGAGAAAGTGTTGTGTATGATTTCAATCTTTTTAAATTTGTTAAGACTTGCTTTGTGACCCAGCATATGGTCTATCTTTGAGAATGATCCATGAGCACTTGAGAAAAAGGTGTATCCTGCTGTTGTGGGATGTAATGTCCTATAAATGTCTGTTAAGTCTAGCTCCTTTATAGTAATATTCAGATTCTCTATTTCTTTATTGATCCTCTGTCTAGATGTTCTGTCCATTGATGAGAGTGGGGAATTGAAGTCTCCAACTATTATGGTATTTGTGTCTATTTCCCTTTTCAGTGTTTGCAGTGTATTCCTCACGAATTTTGGGGCATTCTGGTTCGGTGCATAAATATTTATGATTGTTATGTCTTCTTGTTTAATTGTTCCTTTTATTAGTAGATAGTGTCCTTCTTTGTCTCTTTTAACTGTTTTACATTTGAAGTCTAACTTGTTGGATATTAGTATAGCCACTCCTGCTCTTTTCTGGTTGTTATTTGCATGAAATATCTTTTCCCAACCTTTCACTTTCAAACTATGTTTATCTTTGGGTCTAAGATGTGTTTGCTGTAGACAGCATATAGAAGGATCCTGTTTTTTAATTCATTCTGCCAATCTATGTCTTTTGATTGGGGAATTCAGTCCATTAACATTTAGTGTTATTACTGTTTGGATAATATTTTCCTCTACCATTTTGCCTTTTGTATTACATATATCATATCTGACTTTCCTTCTTTCTACACTCTTCTCCATACCTCTCTCTTCTGTCTTTTCATTTCTGACTCTAGTGCTCCCTTTAGTATTTCTTGCAGAGCTGGTCTCTTGGTCACAAATTCTCTCAGTGACTTTTTGTCTGAGAATGTTTTAATTTCTCCCTCATTTTTGAAGGACAATTTTGCTGGATATAGGAGTCTTGGTTGGCAGTTTTTCTCTTTTAGTAATTTAAATATATCATCCCACTGTCTTCTAGCTTCCATGGTTTCTGCTGAGAAATCTACACATAGTCTTATTGGGTTTCCCTTGTATGTGACGGATTGTTTTTCTCTTGTTGCTTTCAAGATCCTCTCTTTCTCTTTGACCTCTGACATTCTAACTAGTAAGTGTCTTGGAGAACGCCTATTTGGGTCTATTCTCTATTGGGTGCGCTGCACTTCTTGGATCTGTAATTTTAGGTCTTTCATAAGAGTTGGGAAATTTTCAGTGATGATTTCTTCCATTAGTTTTTCTCCTCCTTTTCCCTTCTCTTCTCCTTCTGGGACACCCACAACACGTATATTTGTGCGCTTCATATTGTCCTTGAGTTCCCTGATACCCTGTTCAAATTTTTCCATTCTTTTCCCAGTAGTTTCTGTTTGCTTTTGGAATTCAGATGTTCTATCCTCCAAATCACTAATTCTATCTTCTGTCTCTTTGAATCTATCATTGTAGGTATCCATTGTTTTTTCTATCTTTTCTACTTTGTCCTTCACTTCCATAAGTTCTGTGATTTGTTTTTTCAGTTTTTCTGTTTCTTCTTTATGTTCAGCCCATGTCTTCTTCATGTCCTCCCTCAATTTATCGATTTCGTTTTTGAAGAGGTTTTCCATTTCTGTTCGTATATTCAGCATTAGTTGTCTCAGCTCCTGTATCTCATTTGAACTATTGGTTTGTTCCTTTGACTGGGCCATATTTTCAATTTTTTGAGCGTGATCCGTTATCTTCTGCTGGTGTCTGCGCATTTAGACAGATTTCCCTGGGTGTTGGATCGAAAAGTTTGGAAGATTTTTCTGTGAAATCTCTGGGTTCTGTTTTTCTTATCCTGCCCAGTAGGTGGCGCTCGTGGCACACGTTTGTCTGCGGGTCCCACCAGTAAAAGGTGCTGTGGGTCCTTAACTTTGGAAAACTCTCGCAGTCCGGGAGGTTCGCTCGCCGAAGCGGCTTGGAAGAGTGCGAGCCGGCCCGGAGTCCGAATGCGGGGAGGGTCGCTGGCCGCCGCCGTCCGGGAAAGCGCCCATCCGAATTTCCTAGTCGGCCCGGGGCGACAAGTGTGGTGGGAGGGCGCCAGCGGCAGCGGCCCGCCCGGAAGAGTGCACGTTCCCGGGGAGTCACGGGTTTGGAACGGCCCCCCCCCCGTCACCGTTCTCCGCGGCCTGGGGATTTCCGATCCGATTCTCTCAGTTGGTCCGGGGGGCCGTGCGTTGTGTGGGTGCCAGCCACCGCAGTTTGAGGGGACCGCCTGTCCAATTCTCCCAGCCGTCCCCGGAAGGGGGAAGGGAGTGACTCCGGCCGCTTGCCGCCCCGCCCGGTGAAGCCCGCGCCCCTCGGCGATCTCACCGGAGTGGGTTCTCTCAGCCAGCCAGCCGTTCCAGGATGGGGTACGCTGTCTTTTTTATCTCTGTCATGGCTTTGGGAACTGTTCTGTATCGTTTCTACTCCCCTAGTAGCTGTCCTGGAGGAGAAACTAAGATCCGCGCGTCTTACTAAGCCGCCATCTTCTCCAGAAGTCCCCTAGGCAACTCTTAAAGTGAAATTTTTAGCATTAAATGATTATAGGAGGAGTGCTGAAAAGTAAGGTGCTAACCATCTAATGTAAAAAAAAATAAGGTAAAATAGAGTAAATTCCTGAAAATAGTGGAAAAAGAAAATAATAAAATAAGTAATATGTTAATAATGTAGTCATAGAAAACACACACAATGTAAAGTATCCAAAAGGTAAATCTGCTTGTTGGGTTCCTCAGAAGTAGACTCCTATATGAGTTGTTGCATGCTGATAATTTAGAGAAATGTTTCCTGTAAAAGCAGGTTAAGAGGGTAGTGAAAACAAGTCAGGGAAAAAGAAGAGTTGAGAAAATCTAATTAGTTGACACAAGCTATGCTAAAGGTCTAGAGAAGTTGTACCAAGCATCAAAGAAGAGGCTTAACACAAAGTCAATCAGCAATAAAACCCTAGACAAAAGGAGAAAATGACCTTCAGAGTTAACCTGTCAAGATAATCAGATGCCTAGGCATCAGCGAAAAATTACAGGTAATACTTTTAACACTTGTAAACAGGAAGATATGGCTCAAGGGAAGAAATTAAATCTTCAAAGGAGACACAGAAATTGGAACAACTAATTTAGGAAGTTCAAACAAATCTCCTAAATCAATTCAAGATGAAAGACACATGCATAAAAAGATAAAGGATATTAAGAAGACAATGTGTGGGCATGAAGAAAATTGAAAAGTATAAAAAGAAACATAAATTATGAGAATGAAAGGCACAATAGCAGAGATTTAGAATACACTAGAGGCATACAGCCGCAGATTTTAACAGGTGGGAGAAAGAATCAGCAAATGAGAAGCAAGACAATTCAAATAATGCAGTCACAAGAACAGATAAAGGAATAGAAAAAAATGAACAGTGTCTCAAGGATTTGAGTGACAGCATGAAGTACACAAACATATGTGACATGGGTGTTCCAGATGGTGAAGGAAAGGGAAAAGGGAAAGAAAGCATATTTGAGGAAATAATGGCCCCAAATTTCCTAAATTGTCTAATGAAAGACAAGTATACATGTCCGAAAAGTGAAACATACTCCAAACAAAATAAATCCTAAAAGAACCACTCTGCGACACATACTAATCAGAATGTCAATTGTTAAAGATAAAGAGAGCATCCTGAAAGCATCAAGAAAAAAGCAATTCGTCATGTACAAAGGAATAGCAATAAGATTAAGTGTAGATTCTCAACAGAACCCATGGATGTGAGAAGGCAGTGGTATGGCATATTTAAGGTTATGAAAGAGAAAAACTGCCATCCAAGAATTCTTTATCTGGCAAAACAGCCTTCAAAAATGAGGAAGACTTTAAAAATATACACAAGTAAAAAGAAATTGAGAGAGTTCATCAACAAGGGACCAGCCTTACAAGAAATACTAAAGAGATTTCTCAGCTGAAAGGAAAAGAAAAGAGAAGCATGGATGAGAGTATAGAAATGAAGATTATCAGTAATGGTAACTAAAGTGGTAAAAAGAGAGGTAAAAATAAGATACGACATATAAAAATAAATGGTAAAATAATTGAAGTAAAAACTACCTTTGTAGTAATTACATTGAAGATTGGCAGAATGGATAAAATAGTATGATCAATATATATGTTGCCTACAAGAGACTCACCATAGACCCAAGACCACAAATATTTTGAAGGTGAAAGGTTGGAAAAAGATATTCCACACAAACAATAATCAAAAAAGAGCTTGGGAAGCTATATCAATATGGGGCAAAATAGACTTTAAATACAAAACTGTTATAAGAGACAAAGAAAGACACTACATATTAATAAAATGAACAATCCACCAAGAAGAAATAACACTCATAAATATTTACACACCTAACCAGGGTTTCTCAAAATACATGAGGCAAATATTGGCAAAACTGAAAGGAGAAATAGACATCTCTACATTAATAGTCGGAGACTTTACACACCATTCTCATCAATAGATTAACTGGATGGAGGATCAATAAGGAAACAGAATTTGAAGAATATGATAAATGAACTAGAGCTAACAGACATGTACAGGACACTGTACCCCCAAAAAGCAGGAAATACACTCTTCTCAAGTACCCATGGATCATTTTCCAGGATAGGCCACATATTAGGTCACAAAATAAGTCTCAATAAATTTTAAAAGATTGAAATTATACAAAGCATCTTCTCTAACCACAATAGAATGAAGGTGGAAATCAATAGCAGACAGAGAACTGAAAAATCCCCAAATATATAGAATTTAAATAAACACACTATTAAACAAGCAGTGAGGCAAAGAAGAAATTGCAAGGGAAATCATTATCTTGAGATGAATGAGAACTAGAATGCAACATCAAAACTTATGGGATGCAGTGAAGGCAGTTCTGAGAGGGAAATTTATATCCCTAAATACTCATTTAAAAAGAAAGAAAGAGCTAAAATCAAAGACCTAAGTGCATACCTTCACAAACTAGATAAAGAACAGCAAACTATTCCAAAGCAAACAGAAAGAATTAACAAATATTAGAGTAGAAATAAATGAAATTGAGAATAAAAAATCAATAGAGAGAATGAACAAAACCAAAAATTTGTTCTTTAAAAATACCAATAAAATTGACAAACTCTTAGCTAGACTGACAAAAAAGGAGACACAAATAAATAAAATCAGAAATGATAGAGGAACATTACTGCTGATCTCACAGAAATAGAAAGGCTCATAAGAGGATACTAGGAATAACTGTATGCCAAGAAATTTGGCAAGCTAGATGAAATGGACACGTTCCTATAATGCACGAACAACGTTCACTGACTAGAAGAAATGGAGGACCTCAACAGACCAATTACAAGTTAAGAGATTGAATCAGTCCTCAAGAATCTCCCAACAGAGAAAAGTCCAGGACCAGGTGGTTTCACAGGTGAATTCAACCAATAATTCCTAGAATTAATACCAATCCTGCTCAAACTATCCCAAAAATTTGAAGAGGAGACAATGCTACTTATTTCATTCTATGAGTATGACATCACACTAATACTGAGGCCAGATGAAGATACTGCAAGAAAAGTATATTATTATAGACCAATTTCTCTTGGATTGTAGACGCAAAAAAATCTTAACAAATACCTGCAAATTTGAATCCAGCAGCACATTTAAAGAATGATACACCATGATTCAGTGGGTTTGTTCCAGATTTGCAAGGGTGACTCAACATAAGATGACCAATCAATGTAATCTACCACATTAACACAATGAAAAGAAAAAGGACATGATCATCTCTATTGATGGAGCAAATGCATTTAACAAATGAAGCATGATTTCTTGATAAAAACATTTAGTAAAACAGAAATAGAAAGAAACTTTACCCACAGTAAAAATCATTCTCAATGGCAAAAGACCAAAAGCTTTCCCACTAAGATCTGGAACAAGACAAGAATGTCTACTGTCACCACTGTTATTCAGCATTGTCCTGGAAGTTCTAACCTGAGCAGTTAGGCAACGTAAAAAGATGAAAGTCATCCAATTTGGAAAAGAGATACTAAAACTTTCATTATTTGTAGATACCATGATCCTATATATATAGTCATGAAAAATCTACAACAAAGTTACTCGAACTAATAAACAAATTCAACAACATGGCAAGGTAAAGGTCAACACCATCAACACAACATCAATAGTGTTTCTATACACTAAAAATGAGCAATTTCAACAGAAAATCAAGAAAAATTCCACTTACAATAGCAGCTAAAAGCATCAAATATCTAATAATAAGTTTAACCAAAGATAAAAGGATTGTACACAGAAAACTACAAAACATTGCTAAAAGAAATTAAAGAAGATCTAAATGAATGGAAGGACATTCCATGTTCAAGTATTACAAGACTAAATATCATTAAGACATTTACCTAAATTGATTTACAGATTCAATGCAATTCCAAATTACAATTCCAACAGCCTATTTTGCAGAAATGAAAAGGCCAATTACCAAATTCATATGGAATGGTAAGGGTCCCTGAATAGCCAAAAATATCTTGAAAAAGAAAAACAAAGTTGGAGGTCTCACACATCTTGACCTTAAAACATATTACAAAGCCAAAGAGGTCAAAAAGCATGGGTAGTGGTACAAGTATAGATATATTGACCAACAGAATTGAATTGAGTGATCTGAAAAGACCCTCAGTCTATGGCCAATTAATTTTTGACAAGGCTACCTAGTTCACTCATTGGGAAAGAATAGTCTCTTGAAAAAACTGGTACTGGGAGAACTGGCTATCATATGCAAAAGAATGAAAGAGGACCCTATCTCACAGCATATACAAAAGTTAACTCAAAATGGGTCAAAGACCTAAGTATAAGAACCAGGAGTGCAAAACTCATAGAAGAAAGTGTAGAGAAGCATCTTTAGGATCGTGTGTTAAACCATGGTTTCTTAGACTTGACATCCAAAGTACATGCAAGTAAAGAAAAAATAGATAAATGGGACCTCCTCAAAATTAAAAAAAATTGTGCATCAAAAGGCTGTTTCAAAAAAGAAAAGACAACCTACTTAATGGGAGAAAATATTTGGAAACCATGTATCCTCTAAGGGTTTAATATCCAGAATATCATAAGGACATCCTACAACTCAATAATAAATGGACAAACAATCCATTTTAAAAATTGGCAAAACTTGAATAGACATTTCTCCAAAGAAGCTATACAAATGGCTAAAAAGCAAATGAAAAGATGCTCAATATCATTAGCTATTAGGAAAATGCAAATAAGAATCAAAATGAGATATCATTTCACACCCACCAGAATGGCTGCTGTTAAAAAAACAGAAAGCTACAAGTATTGGAGAGGATGTGGAGAAATAGGAATACTCATTCATTGGTGGTGGGAATGGAAAATGGTGTCGCCACCATGGAAGACAGTTCCGCCATTCCTCAGGAAGCTAAATATGGAAGTACCATATAACCCAGAAATCCTGCTACTAGGTGTATACCCAAGAGAAATGAAAGCAGGGACTTAAACATATATTTACACACTTATGTTCATAGCATCATTATTCACAGTTGCCAAAGAGAGGAAGCAACCCAAGTGTCCATCAACCAATGAATGGATAAACAAAATGTATTATATACATACAATGGAATATTATTCAGCCATAAAAAGGAATGAAGTCCTAATGCATGTGACAACATGGATGAACCTTGAGGACATTTGTTGAGTGAAATAAGCCAGACACAAATATTGTATAATCTCACTGATATTGACTATTATAATAAGCAAACTCATAGAGTCAGAATCTAGAATATAAGGTTAGGGGAGAGATGAGGGTTCGAGAATGGGGTGTGGATGCTTAATTTGTATAGAATTTCCATTTAGGTTGATTGTAAAGGTTTGGAAATGGATGATGATAATGGTAGTGCATTACTGTGAGTGTGATTAACAGCATTGAATTATATATGTGCATGTGCTTAAAAGGAGAAAATTTAGGTCTATGTGTTACTAGACTAAACATTAAATAGTAAAATATAGGACTGTATAACAAAGTGAACCTATTGTAGTTGATGGACTATAGTTAATAATATAAATACAAGAATGATCTTTCATGAATTATAACAAATGTATGGACTAATACAAGGTATTAATAATAGGGTGATATATGGGAAAGGTACACCAAATGTAAAGTATGGGCAATGGTTAATAGTACTATTTTAATAATCTTTCCTCAATGATAACCAAGGTAACTACTGTTAAAAAAAAAAGGTACAATTACAGAATAGTGCTATCATCAATTGTAACAAATGTTCCAAACCAATACAAGGAGTTGGTGGTGGGGTGGTATATGGAAATCCTGAGTTTTATTCATGATTGTTCTGTAAACCCACAACTTCTCTAATAAAAAAATTTTAAAGAAAATATGGAATAACATTTTTATGATTTGGTGAATCTTTTAAATTCTTAAGCCATTAAAAAATTCCCTTGGCTTATACATTTGTTGATTTTTATTCACAATCTCTTTTTCAATAAATTTACAACCTCATCCCTATTTCCAGTCTGATTGTACAAATTTGAATTGGCAGAAAGTTCTGGAATAAATATTTCAAAAGGGAAAATAAATAAAGCTGTGAAATGAAGTGAATGAAACAGGTTTTATGAAGGTGGAGCAAAGTGGGAAATGATTTGGAGTAAGCTAAAACTTTTAGCTGAAGTTCTTTCCATTTTCCTTGGGCTTTGCTCCATGTTTAAGGGTGCACTTAAACTGTGTGTAGTTGAAGTTCCCATTTTTGTCCATGAGGGCTTCTCTATGCAGCTTATCCACCTCTTTGTAAACTAGTTCCCCATGGTTGTCAATAGCTCTTTCAGATAATCCTCCTGCATGGTGCCTGTTGCTTTTTCATCAAAGTAAGCAAAACTATTTCCTATATCATCTTCTGGGTCTATTCCATCTAACTTCTCACCCAACATGGTGAGAAACATTGTGAAATTTATGGCACCCAGAGCCTCATTCATCATAGCATCAAGGTCTACATTAGTTGGATTCTTCTCCAGAGAAACAAGTATACATATTTTCCCTGTTAATGAACCCATCTCTGTTATGATCGACCATGTTGAAGGCCTCCTGAAGGAACTCCTTAATCTGTGACTGGTCAAGCATGCAAGCACGCTGGATGTTGCATACTGAGGGTGCTTCTTGGTTGTCTTGGTCTTTGCCTTTTTACTTGATGTGCTTGGTGGCTGTTTAATTCCACCCCAGACTCAGGAAGTAGGTTGCCTTGTGCAAAATGAACAGAGGTGGTGGTGGTGACCTAAGGAGCACCCCTTAAACCATTTTTTGCTTCTTCAATTCTTAAACAGAGAAAGAACAGAAGAAAAGATTAATAAATATGACTCCATTTAAAAGCAAACTTCTTTACAAAAATAACAGCACTGTGTGTGAAGATGAAATATTTTTATACATGTGAAGCAGTAAAGCTTTCCTGTGCCTGACACCTATTAAGTACTACTAGATATTTGCTATTATTATTTCATTTCTAGGGTATTTTCTCCCCACAATAATAACAATAAATTTATTTTTATAATGTTTTTAAAATTTCCTCTTTCCAACTAAGATATTATGCATGAAATGATGTAATAAATGAAGACTGTTTATCTTCTGAAAAATACAATGTGAAAGTGAGTATTTCATTCTTAGCCCAAGATGGCAATTATTTTAATGCTGGAGTCTCTTCCATGGGAACTAGTCTTCATTTGCATGAACTCTGTAGCTTGTGGTCTTTTCTTGGTAATGTTAACATGGAGCAAATTCCTTCTGGTGACTTATCTTGTGTGCCCAAGAATGCAGCTACTGGCGTCTCATAGGAATGTAACTATTTGTCTGGCATTACCATGCTGCTGGAAGCTGAACTGGTTACTGTGAAAACCAGGAGCTTTCCCTCTATTCACTTTTGACCCTGGGTCAACACTTTACTTTTCCATCTGGGCCCTGCCATATTTATCCCTTGCAGCCGCTGAAATAAACAAGTGAACTAGTATTCTGGCTTCTATGTTCAACTTCACCAAAATATTGGTGTAATCAGAAGAGAAACATTTGTAGAAACTCTGGAGATCTTAGCTATTCATCATTTGACAGATAACAATCAGATGATTCTGGCTTTGAGTGGATCAAGGAGGTGAAGGACTTTTTTTTTTCTTAATGCCATTCCTCAAAATGCTATTATTTCTGGCTGCTTGGCTGAGACCCTACAGTTTTAAAAGTTCATTTCTCTAAACTCAACCTCTCCGGATTACAAATAAACTATTACCATGCACTCCTTAAGCAGCAGCAAAAGCTGTTTTTGCTTCAACCCATAGCACAGTTCAGAAGGTCAGACGTGACCACAGCATCTCCTGTTATTTCAGGGCTTGCATGTGTTTGCCTTGGCTCCATTTCCCTGGCATTTGGTTTCCGTTATTTTTTCATGGGTTTGGCTTGCAGGAATCAAAGAAACATATTTTTTAAAGTAAGTGAAATTCGCAAAAATGAAGTGTTCTGAACTGGGAAGGAAGGCGTGCATCCCAGGTTAAGTTCAGTAGCATGCCCCTGAGCTGCTTGCGGCCGGAGGGCGTCCCACGCTGCAAGGCTGGCCAGCATGGTCCTCCTTACTCCGCAGCCAGTTTCCAGCGCGGCGCAGCTCAGCTGTCTTGGTATCTACTGAGGCCAAAGCGAAACACCCAGGAGAGCTGAGGGCCTCCCTTGATGAAACGTTCCCATTTCAGCCTCAGTTGCAGCAG
This sequence comes from Tamandua tetradactyla, assembly GCF_023851605.1. NCBI lineage: Eukaryota > Metazoa > Chordata > Mammalia > Pilosa > Myrmecophagidae > Tamandua > Tamandua tetradactyla. Next base: position 103,096,645 of record NC_135334.1, on the reverse strand, counting down.
GTTGTTTTCAATTGGAAGATCCTGAGATTGGCCCAATACTGTGGTTTGTTTTGGTTCCTGCTGTAAGCTCTGGGCAGAATTTGTGTCTGGGAAATAGGCACTGACTGTGTGAAACCTGATTAAAGTTGCTACTGTGGGGTTAAACTGGCAGCAAAGAACTCAGGGCCAGATTTTATCAGCCTGCCCATGTGACACAATAAAATCTACAGTAGGTTGTGTTGGGAAAGGGTTGGAGTGTAATATAGTGAGTGGCTCCCAAGCTTTTCTGCACCTTGGAATCCCCTGGAGAACTGCAAAAATTAGTGATTCTTGTCTCCCATCTGACATGCTTGTGATTTAAGTGATCTGGAGGGTGACCTGGACTTCGCTGTTTTAAGAGATCCCTAATTTGAGAATTGCGGATGTAGGGGCCAAGAGTCCGAACTTTGAAGTTCACAGCCCTGGTTTGAATTCCAACCTCAACACTGAGCTGTGTGACTTTGACTGAATCATTAAACCTTTCTGAGCCTCAGTTTTCTCATCTCTTATAAGGAGATGATATTTTCTCCCTTATGTGGTTGTTTTAGAGAGTCAGTATAAACATGCCACATTTTTTAACACTAAAAACGTTGCATCAACAGTCAGCTGGGTAGCAGTGCCAACTCTGCACTTTGTGGTCATGTATTAGAGGAACCCTGTGGGATAGACCTTACTAGTCTGGATTTTGGAGTTGTACTGACCCGGGTTTGAATCCTGACTCCACTATTTGACCTTGGGCAAATGTTTTGTTGTGTTCTCCTTGTGATAAAATGGGAATGTGTTCTTACCTATAGACTTGATACAAGGATTAAACAAGACAATGCACTTCTCATTCAAGTTGAATGATATGGAATTAATTTTTTTGGTAGGTCAAAAATGGTTGAATATTGGGGGTGTGATGGTGGCTCAGTGGCAGAATTCTTGTTTGCCATGGCAGAGACCCGGGTTCGATTCCCTGTGCCTGCCCACACCAAAAAAAAAAGACTGAATATTAGCAACTTAATGTCTTCAACCTAATATTAAGTCTTCAAAAACATTATTATTAGTAACTATTGTTATTATTTTTACTATTGATCAGTATGACCTTGAGGAAATTAGTCAACCTCAGTTTCCCCATCCATAAAATGAACACAGGTTTTGCCTTCTTCATAGAATTGTCATGAGGTTTACATGAGATGTTGTTTGTGAAGTCTCTGAAGATTATAAAATATGAGAACATTATTATAATTTAGAAAATGTTCTTGGAAACTGGGCAGCTCTCGTACATAATGGTAAATATTCTTAAAGAGCTAGAGGGGTCTGTTTATTGGGCAAGCCACTGCGGCTCAGCAGGCAGAGTTCTCCCCTGCCATGCTGGAGACCCGGGTTCAATTCCCGGTGCAAGTTAGAGGGGTCTGTCTGTCATAGTGTGAAATTTAGAAAGGGAACTGAGCCATATGGAGTTCACTCTTCAGGATTCAGACAAAAAATCGTTTTAAAAACCTACTCTATGTTCAGCACAATTGTAATATCGAGTAGAATAGAAGAGGAGTGAAGTCTGTGTCTCCAGCCCAGAGCAAATTCGCACTGGGATTCAGGAGCTCTATCTCACTGACTGTGTAGAGAATAATAACTGACGCATATCATACTTATCATGTCCCAGATTCTGCTAAAGTTCCCTATCTGCATTGTCTCATTTCATCTTCACAAAGTCCTATTATTATCCTATTTTTTCACAGGTGAAGAAGCTGAGGCACAGAGAGGTTCAATGATGTGTCCACATCAAGGCATAATAGTAAAAGACATTCGATAAATGATGAGTACAAAAAATGCTTGTGGTAAGTGAACATGTATGACTCTCTTTAAAATTATAACCAATAATACAATATTTCATCTAGACCTCTTTTGTGCTTTTTACCATTCACTTTTAATACAGAACTTTTAACTAGTGCTTAAACATTTCTTGTGTAAAATGTCTAATGGCTTTTGCTGATGACAGATTACCCGTATATTTTGGTTCCTAACCTCATTTTCATCCCTGACACTTTGGGTGGTCTTGGGTAAGCAAAATAACTTCCCCATGTCTATACTTTCTCTACCTTTAACAAGGATCTAATAATACCTCCCTTGAAAGCATACTGTGGGGGCTAATTATCATCAAACATTTTTTTTTTTTTAATTCTGATGCAAACTAGAAACCCAAAAGGCCACCCAGACTCCAGCCCTGTGGTGAAATCTCAGATTCTTTTGGAGAGAGACAAGAATATTGCTTCTTGGTGGGCCTCCAAACCCTCTTGCCATCTGTTCTTTGCATAGGGCAGTGCTGAGACTCTTTTTTCACTTGCAGCATTATTTGGGATAAGTTGCCATAAACACCCTGTGGTCAAGGAGTAAGTGATATCATTTATTATAAAGGTTTTTGGGAAATACTTTCCACTAATAGAGATCATTAAGGCAGTGATGATGTCACTTAATATGCTCATGGTCCATAGGGAGAATACTATTCTGCATAGGAAAAACTTACAAAGAATTTATGTTTTTTAAGGGTAGAGACAATGACTTCTGTGGATTCTAGAGCCTTGCCTCTCAAAGTATGGGCCACAGTCTAGCAGCAAAGGCATCACCTGAGAACTGACTGCTGAATCAGACCCTGCATTTTAACAAGATCCACAGGTGATTGGTAAAAGCATTAAAGTTTGAGAAGCACCACTGTACTTCTAAGTAACAGTGATAGCACAGTAAGTGGTAGGTGGGAATCCAATTGAGGTTGATCAGACGTTCCTTCCTCTTTGCTACAAGGTCTCCTCTGTAGATAATGCAGAGAGTGTCTGATTTATTGCTCAAGTACAATCTGACTGTCCTATAAGCATTCTGACCATTGCCACTGCAGAGGGGTACTAAACTTCAGTTCAGGAAACTTCTGGATAAAGGCAACTTGTAATTTAGTGTTTGTGATTGTGATGCATTTTGATTTGCTGCCTTCATGTTTTTTTTTTAAAGCCTAAGATATTTCCTTATCTGAAAAAAGGAGCATGTGTGAGAGAGAGAGAAAAGGAAAAAGGAAAAAGGGAAGGAAAGAAAGAAAAGCAAACATTTGAGGAAACCAAATACTTATTTTAATACTTCAGTCACTCATCCTGGTTGTAGGGTAAAAAAAGAAATTGTTAACCTTTAAGGGTCGATGCTTTTTTCTCACTGTTTTGTTTTTAATGAAAATCCTTCTGAAATGATCGAACAATATCATGCAAAGTGTCTGTCAAAACAGAGTTATTTCTTTTTGAGATAGTTTGTACTATAGCCAGAATGATCTTTGGAAACAGCAAACTTGAACTCCTGATGAATTACTTTATTTAGGCAATGATCATCCATGACTGCTAACATCACAGAAAGGAAAAATGACAATAAATAATTCGCCTACCAATGGAAGTACACAATACCACCTAGGAAATAGTCTTACCAACAAATAGAACCTGAATCTCATTAAGATTCTATAACCCTTTATCAATGTACAAGAAACATGGTGTCATGGTTAGGTTCATGTGTCAACTTGGCCAAGTGGTGGTACCTGTTTATCTGGTTGGGCAAGTGCTGGCCTATCTGTTGCAATGAGGACATTTCATAGAATTAAATCATGATAATGTCAGCTACATCCACAGCTTATTACATTTGTAATCAGCCAAAGGTCTTCTGCAATGAGTAATGCTTAATCTGATCACTGGAAGCCTTTTAAGGTGGATGCAGGAGAGACAGGCTCTCTTCCTGTCTCAGATGGTGAGCCTTTCCTGTGGAGTTCATCCAGACCCTCCATTGGAATCATCAGCTTCATAACCTGCCCTGTGGATTTTGGACTCTGCGTTCCCGCAGTCATGTGAGACACTTTTATAAATTTTGTACTTGCGAGTGTTCCTGTTGATTCTGTTTCTCTAGAGAACCCTAACTAATACATCTTGGTACCAGGAATTGTTCTTAAGAAACAGGATCTTAAAAATGGGTTTTTATGAATGGTTTTCTACTCTGATTGGACTCAAAGACACTAAGGACTCTGATTCCCACAATCAGAATGACACTCCCAATCCATGGAGTGAGTTGGCAAAAGAGATAGTCAAAATATCACCATTCGATTCTCCTAATGCTTCGCTTGTATGAAGCCAGGCTCTGGGGGATAATGTTTTTGACACCTTTACAGAGTTTTGTAGAAATACGAGGTATAGAAATGTTGGTTGGTTGTTGTTAGATACACTGGCTACATTAAGGAGTGAAAGGGATGGGCTTAAGGCTTCAAATGAGAAGCTTAAGCACTGTCTGACAGAAGTAGATATTTCTATGAGTATCCTGAAGGAAAATCTTATTTTCTGTAGCTGTAAACTTGAGATCTCTGAATATCAGACTCAGAATCTTATTGTTAGAGTAACAACTTTACAACATAAACTGAAATCTCAATCTTGCATGATGTCTGCCATTAAAGTAAGGGCATTGATTGGAAAGGAGTGGGACCCTGAAAAATGGGATGGTGACGTATGGATTGATAATGATGTCGGGGATGAGATTGAAACCCTAGATCATGCTGAGTCTTCCCTAGATAATTCTGTAATAGTCTGCCCTGAGGACATAACTGCCCCACCTCCAGCCTGCCTTGAGGAGCTGGCCACCCAACCTCCTCCTGAAGGGATTAGCCCTAGAGTGATTAATCCTGTTTCACCAGATGAAACTGCAAATGAAGGCCCTGAAGCAAATGGCTTGGAAGATATTTCTAATTCTTTTCATGACCCACCCCCGTCACCCCTCATTTCCCCAGACCTATAACTAGACTAAAGTCCGAACAGGCCCCTAAAGGTGAGGTACAAAGTATCACACATGAGGAGGTACATTATACTCCAAAAGAACTGTGTGAGTTTTCCAATTTATATAGACAGAAATCAGGGGAATATGTGTGGCAATGGATTTTAAGGGTGTGGGATAATGGTGGGAGGAATATAAGGCTGGATCAGACTGAATTTATTGATATGGGCCCACTAAGCAGATTCTACATTCAATGTTATAGCTCGAGGGGTTAGAAAAGATATTAACAGTCTGTTTGGATGGTTGGTTGAAACATGAATCAAAAGGTGGCCAATATTACCTGAGGTTGAAATGCCAGAACTGCCCTGGTATAATGTAGATGAGGGGATCCAGAGGCTTAGAGAGATTTGAATGTTAGAGTGGATTTATCATGCAAAGCCTGCTCTTATACCCCAGGAATGTCTGGAGGATGCACCTTTTACCAGAACAGTGAGAAATTAATTTGTGAGACTAGCACCATCATCCCTCAAGAGCTCTGTGGTTGCACTTTTCTGTAGGTCAGATATTACCGTAGGAACTGCTGTTACTGAGCTGGAATCCTTAAAGACAATGGGGATGACAGGATCCCAAGTTGGCAGAAGCCAGGTGGCAGCTCTTAATCACCAAAGACAGAGTAGACGTGGCTATTATAAGAGACAGCAAACTCAAAGCAGGCATCAAAATTTTATGACTCGCAGAGATTTGTGGCATTGACTAGTAAATCATGGGGTACCTAGAAATACAGTAGAAGGGCAGTCTATGAAATTCTTGTTAGAGCTGTATAAAAAAAAAGAGTTCTAGGTCAAGTGAACAGAAGTCTAACCTGAATTACAAAAACACAGAGTCACGGCCCCTTAATCAATTTCCAGACTTGAAATAGTTTACAGACCCAGAGCCTCTTGAATGAAGGAGAGGCCAGGTCCCTTTGGGGGAGAACCCTGTTACACTGCCATGGTTAATCTTCCTCCAAGCCTTTCCCAAGGAGACCAACAGCCTTTTACCAGGGTAACTGTTCATTGGAGAAAAGGAAATGATCAGATAATTCAGGGATTATTAGACATTGGTTCAGAAGTGACATTAATTCCAGGGGACCCAAAACGTCACTCTGGTCCACCAGTCAGAGTGGGGCTTATGGATGCCAGGTGATCAATGGAATTTTAGCTCAAGTCTGTCTCACAGTGGGTCCATTGGGCCCCTGGGCCCATTCTGTACTTATTTCCCCAGTTCCAGAATGTATAATTGGTATAGACATACTGAGCAACTGGCAGAATCCCCACATTGGCTCTCTAACTTGTGCAGTGAGGGCTATTATGGTGGGAAAGGCCAAGTGGAAGCCACTAGAACTGCTCCTACTGAGCAAAATAGTAAAGCAGAAGCAATACCATATTCCTGGAGGGATTGCAGGGATTACTGCCACTCTTAAGGACTTGAAGGGTGCAAGGGTGGTGATTCCCACCACATCCCTATTCAACTCTCTTGTTTGGCCTGTGCAGAAAACAGATGGATCTTGGAGGATGACAGTGAATTATCATAAGCTCAACCAGGTGGTAACTCCAATTGCAGCTGCTGTTCCAGATGTGGTATCATTGTTTGAGAAAATCAGTACATCCCTTGGTACCTGGTATGCAGTTATTGATCTGGCAAATGCTTTTTTCTCAATAGCTATTAGTAAGGACCATCAGAAACAGTTTGCTTTCAGCTGCCAAGATCAGCAATATACTTTTATTGTCCTACCTCAGGGGTATATCAACTCTCCATCCCTGTGTCATAATCTTGTCTGCAGGGAACTTCATCATTTCTCCCTCCCACAAGACATCACACCGGTCCATTATATTGATGATATCATGTTGATTGGACCTAGGAGCAAGAAGTAGCAACTACTCTAGACTTACTGGGAAGGCATTTGTGTGTCAGAGGATGGGAGATAAATCCAACAAAAATACAGGGGCCTTCCACCTCAGTGAAATTTCTAGGTGTCCAGTGGTGTGGGGCATGTCGAGATATCCCTTCTAAGGTGAAGGATCAGTTGCTGCATCTGGCCCCTCCTATGACCAAAAAAAAGGCACAACACCTAGTTGGTCTTTTTGGATTTGAGCGACAACATATTCTTCATTTGAGTGTGTTACTCTGGCGCATTTATTGAGTGACCAGAAAAGCTGCTAATTTTGAGTGGGGACCTGAACAAGAGGAGGCTCTGCAAAAGGCCCAGGTTGCTGTACAAGCTGCTATTACACTTGGGCTGTATGATCCAGCAGATCCAATGGTGCTGGAAGTGTCAGTGGCAAATAGAGATGCTGTCTGGAGCCTTTGGCAGGCCCCTATAGGAGAATCACAATGCAGACCCTTAGGATTATGGAGCAAAGCCTTACTATCTGTTGCAGATAACTACTCTCCTTTTGAGAAGCAGCTTTTGGCCTGCTACTGGGCCTTAATAGAGACTGAACACTTAACCATGGGCCACCAAGTTACCATGAGACCTGAGTTGCCTATCATGAGTTGGGTGTTGTCTGACCCACCAAGCCATAAAGTTGGGCATGCACAGCAGCACTCTGTTGTGAAATGGAAATGATATATATGAGATAGGACCAGAGCAGGTCCTGAAGGGACAAGTAAGTTACATGAAGAAGTGGCACAAATGCACATGCTCTCCACTCCTGCCACATTACCTTCTCTTTCCCAGACCAGAGCTCTGGCCTCTTGGGGAGTTCCTTACAGTGAATAGACTGAGGAAGAGAAAACTCAGACCTGGTTTACAGATGGTTCAGCACGATATGCAGGTACCACCCAAAAGTGGACAGCTGCAGCATTACAACCCCTTTCTGGGTTGTCCTTGAAGGACAGTGGTGAGGGGAAATCTTCCCAGTGGGCAGAACTTTGAGCAGTGTACCTGGTTGTTTATTTTGCTTGGAAGGAAAACTGGCCAGAGGTGCGTTTGTATACTGACTCATGGGCTGTTGCTAATGGTTTGGCTGGATGGTCAGGGACTTGGAAAGCCCATAATTGGAAAATTGGTGACAAAGAAGTCTGGGGAAGAAGTATGTGGATAGACCTCTCTGAGTGGGCTAAAAACATGAACATATTTGTGTCCCATGTGAATGTGCACCAGAGGGTGGCTTCAGCAGAGGAAGGTTTTAATAATCAAGTGGATAAGATGACCTGTTCTTTGGATTCCAGTCAGCATCTTTCTCCAGCAACTCCTGTCATTGCCCAATGGGCTCATGAGCAAAGTGGTCATGGTGGTAGGGATGGAAGTTATGCATGGGCTCAGCAACATGGACTTCCACTCACCAAGGTTGACTTGGCTACAGCCACTGCTGAGTGCCCAACCTGACAGCAGCAGAGATCCACACTCAGCCCCTGATATGGCACCATTCCCCGAGGTGACCAGCCAGCTACATGGTGGCAGGTTGATTACATTGGACCACTCCCTTCATGGAAGGGGCAGCAATTTGTTCTAACTGGAATAGACACATACTCTGGATATGGGTTTGCTTTCCCTGCACGCAATGCTTCTGCCAAAACTACCATCCGTGGGCTTACAGAATGCCTTATCCATAGTCATGGTATTCCACATAGCATTGCTTCTGATCAAGGGACACACTTCACAGCAAATGAAGTGCGGGAATGGGCACATGCTTATGGAATTCTCTGGTCTTACCATGTTCCCCATCATCCAGAAGCAACTGGATTGATAGAACGGTGGAATGGCCTTTTGAAAACTCAATTGTGGTGCCAACTAGGTGGCAATCCTTGAAAGGCTGGGGTAATGTTCTCCAGGAAGCTGTACATGCTCTGAATCAGTGTCCGATGTGTGGTGCTGTTTCTCCCATAGCCAGGATCCATGGGTGCAGGAACCAAGGGATGGAAATGGGAGTGGTACCACTCACTATTACCCCTAGTTATCCACTAGGAAAATTTCTGCTTCCTGTCCCTGCGACTCTGAGCTCTGCTGGTATACAGGTTTTAGTTCCAAAATGGGAAGTGCTTCCTCTGGGAGAAACAACAATGATTCCATTGAACTGGAAGTTAAGACTGCCACCTGGTCACTTTGGGCTACTTATGCCACTGGATCAACAAGCCAAGAAGGGGATTACATTACTGGCTGGGGTTATTGACCCTGACTATCAGGGGGAAGTAGGACTGCAATTACATAATGGGAGTAAAGAAGAGTTTTCTTGGAATATAGGAGATCCCCTAGGGCGTCTTTTAGTACTACCATGCCCTGTGATTAAAATCAATGGAAAACTGCAACAATCCAATCCAGGCAGGACTACCAATGGCTCTGAAACTTCAGGAATGAAGGTTTGGGTCACCCCACCAGGCAAAGAACCACAGCCAGCTGAAGTGCTTGCTGAGGGTAAAGGGAACATGGAATGGGTAGTGGAAGAAGGTAGTGATAAATATGAACTTCGACCATGTGATCAGTTACAGAAACGAGGACTGTAATGCTGTTTTGACTATTTAAGTTGTAAGATATCAAGTGTAAGGATGAACATTACCCAAGGATTTGCACCCTATTCTGGAGAGATTTAATGTGTTTCCAGCTATATGCAGGACAGTTGAGTATTGTTAGGTGAAAGAAAAAAATGTGTGTTTTATTGTTTTTTTATTTAGAAATTTGGTATGGTTTAAGGTGGAATGTATAGCTGCAAGGTTGACAAGGGGTGGACTGTCATGGTTAGCTTCATGTGTCAACTTGGCCAAGTGGTGGTATCTGTTTGTCTGGTTGGACAAGTGTTGGCCTGTCTGTTGCAATGAGGACATTTCATAGAATTAAATTATGATCCTGTCAGCTACATCCACAGCTGATTACATTTGTAAATACATTTGTAATCAGCCAAAGGGGAGTGTCTTCTGCAATGAGTAATGCTTAATCTGATCACTGGAAGCCTTTTAAGGAAGATTCAGAAGAGACAGGCTCTCTTCCTGTCTCAGCTGGTGAGCCTCTCCTGTGGAGTTCGTCCAGACCTTCCATCGGAATTGTCAGCTTCACAGCCTGCCTTGTGGATTTTGGACTCTGCGTTCCTGCGGTCACGTGAGATACTTTTATAAATTTTGTATTTACGCGTGTTTCCTATTGATTCTGTTTTTCTAGAGAACCCTAACTAAAACACATGGGGTCATATAAGTGTCCTCTGGGTCTGTTGGAATGCTTTCTCTTGGGTCCTTTCAGACTCCAGCTGCCATGTTTTGAGAAGCCCAAGTCACACAGAGAAGCTAAGAATAGATACTGTGGTTGAGAGGTCTGCCTGCGTTCCTGACTGGCAGCTTGTGAGTGAGCCATCTTGGATGTTCAGTTAACTCATGACTGCTACGTGAGAAACCTCAAGTGAGAAGGGCCTGGCTGATCCCAGCCAATCCACAGAACAAAGAGAGTCAATAATAAATGCTGGGATGATTTTCTGAGTATTATCCAATAATCAGATCAGTATGTACTGCCCCAATGGCTATAAGAGGACACAGCAAGGAGATTAAATGACCCCTGGTTTTGGACCTGGAAGAGAATGTGGATGAGGGTGCTATTAATAGAGTTAGGAAACCTAGGTAGAGGAGGGGGGCAGGAAGAGATAACTTAAATGTTTTCCTGATGATCCTATTAATATATTGTAATTTTAGAAAACTTGGAACATACAAAAAAAGTTAAAGGAAGAAAATAGAAATCACCTGTAATTCTACTACACAGAGCTAACCACTCATTATTTGTTGTAGTTATTTCCAGTGTGCGTGTTTGCCCTTTGTTTTATTCCCAAACTATCTTAAAACTTACCAGTTTGGCAACCCTTTTGGAGAGGACTTACTTAATTCAAGATCTTGGACAGAAAAATGCATCGTGAACCGCTGGCTGCATTTCTGGCTTCCTTCCATAAAAATTTCAATAAAAATAAATGAAATAAACATTGCTGTTGGAAATTCTTTGTTTTGGAAAAACAGCTTGTTGTTTTCCACTAGGGTTAAATCTTCAGGGAAATCCTGGACATTCATCTCTGTGACGGAATCTCTGGTCTGACTAAAGGAGCAGATGAGGTCATGCTTTCAGTGCTTGCAAGAAACAAAATTCACTAGATAATTATTAGCCTATACAATTTAAATGGAAAACATAAAATGAACTTGTAAGCATTCATGGAAATGATATGGATCCCTGGTTCTGCTTTGGCTCATTAATTCATTCATTTATCCATTCATTTATTCTTTCTTCAAGAAATATTTATTGAGCATCAACCATGAACCAGGTCCTATGGTAAGTGCTGGAGGTCAAATGGTGAGAAAACAGTCATTAATTCCATCCTATCTAGTAGGAAAGACAATTATTAATCAAATTGTTTCATAAATAAATGCATAAATACTATTACAACAAGTTCATGAACAAGTAAGTTTCAAGTGCCTGCTTCTGTATAGTCCTATGTTTAGTGCTTGAGGGACTACCAAAAATGCTAAGAGGGCTTTTGTGTTAAAGGTCATCATTCAACCGAAGAATCATATGCTCTCTAAAGGGATGAAGGCCTGTAAGTGCACATTTGTGTAGTGCAGTCTTAGTTTGAATAGGAATGCAGAAAAAAAAGAAATCAATGCGTGGAACAAAGGAAAAATTTAAATTGAAAAAGCAATGTGTAACACATGGTAAAACAAATTCAAATAGCATATAAATAATAAGTCTCCTCTTACCCCAACCTCTAGACACAAAAAATGTTAACAGTTTCTTGTGTGTTCTTTTAGAAATTTTCCATGAATTTTTGATAATACACATTGTGATGGTTAATATCATGTATCAACTTAGCTAGTTTATCATGTTCAGCTGTTTTGTCAAGTGAGCACTGTCCTGATTGTTACATGGGTAGATGGCTTTACGTATTACTCAGTTGATTGCATCTATGGCTGATTGCATCTACAATCAACAAAAAAGGTTTTCCTCAGCAATGAAGGGAGTGTCTTCATCCAATCAGTTAAGGTCTTAAAGCAGAATTGAGGATTTCAGCAGTTAGAAAGAATTTCTGCCTCTTTTTCAGCCAGACAACTTCTCCTAGAGAAAAAAAAATTGATTTTCATTGGGTTTCTAGTTTGTGGCCTGGCTAAGGGGATTTAGACTTGCCAAATTTCATGGTCATGTGAACCAATTTGTATAATAAATCTATATATCCTCTTGGTTATGTTTTTCTGGAGAATGCTAATATTCACACGCACATATGCACAAATGTACACATTCTTTTGTTTTAAATAGAATAATGAATTTCTAGTACTTATGTTCCATTGCCAAGTTAGCCACAGGAGATATTTTAAAAATATATAAACCTAGTATGCATACAGATTTAGAAAATACAAACTATATGTAAAAATACTCAGTGAAAGAAAAAGCCTCTTCTAAGAAGTAACTACTGTTGAGAAGTACTCCTCAGAATTAATAGTTAAGTAATTGTTCATTGTATTTCTTTCTGGAAAAAAATGTATCCATATATATCCTATAAATAGAAAAAGAGACTCTTGGTTTACCAACTCAGATGATTAAGACATAAAACCTTCTCAGGTGGCACTCAGTATTTCAATTATTTTTTCTGGGCTACCAATTGGCTTGAGGGATAGAAATTAAATCTTAGCCAATGGGAGGACATACCACTTTCTTCAGTATTGTGCCTAAATTCTGAGCAAGCCTACAAGTGCCAAGGTGCTGGAGCCTTCATCTGGTGCCTGTTGGGGCTTGGTGGATCTTCCCTGCGGCTTGACTATTGCTGAGGCATTATCTTTTCCTACTTTTGCATGCTTCTTTGGGCCACAGGGTAAGGTTGGAAGTGGCCCACCTGCCTGGACACATGCCGTAGCCCTTCTTGCAAAGTCTCCCTTAAGAAGTGTCTGGGGCACTTCCTGGAAGATGGCGGCTTAGTAAGACGCGCGGATCTTAGTTTCTTCTCCAGGGCAGCTACTAGGGGACTAGAAACGATACAGAAAGCGCCCAAAGCCACAACAGAGATAAAAAAAGACAGCATACCCCATCCTGGAACAGCTGGCTGGCTGAGAGAAGCCGCTGGGGTGAGATCGCCGAGGCGCGTGGGTGGCGCTCCCTTCCCCCTTCCCGGGCCAGCTGGGAGAATTGGAGAGGCGGTCCCCTGAAACCGCGGGGGCTGGTGGCCACACCACGCGCGGCCCCCTGGACCAACTGAGAGAATTGGATCGGAAATCCCCAGGCCGGGGAGAACGGTGACGGGCAGGGGAGGCCCCTTCCAAACCCGTGACTCCCTGGGAAAGTGCACTCTCCCGGGCGGGCCGCTGCCGCTGGTGCCCTCCCGCCACGCTTGTCGCCCGGGCCGACTAGGAAATTCGGACGGGCGCTTTCCCGGGCTGCAGCGACCAGCAACCCTCCCTGCGTTCGGACTCCGGGCCGGCTCAAGCCGCTTCGGCTAGCGAACCCCCCGGACGGCGAGAGTTTTCCAAAGTTTAAGGTCCCACAGCACCTTTTACTGGTGGGACCCGCAGACAAACGTGTGCCACAAGCGCCACCTACTGGGCAGGATAAGAAAAACAGAACCCAGAGATTTCACAGGAAAATCTTCCAAATTTTTGGATCCAATACCCAGGGAAATCTGTCTAAATGCGCAGACGCCAACAGAAGATAACGGATCACGCTCAAATAATTGAAAATATGGCCCAGTCAAAGGAACAAACCAATAGTTCAAATGAGATACAGGAGCTGAGACAACTAATGCTGAATATACGAACAGAAATGGAAAACCTCTTCAAAAACGAAATCGATAAATTGAGGGAGGACATGAAGAAGACATGGGCTGAAAATAAAGAAGAAATAGAAAAACTGAAAAAACAAATCACAGAACTTATGGAAGTGAAGGACAAAGTAGAAAAAATAGAAAAAACAATGGATACCTACAATGATAGATTCAAAGAGACAGAAGATAGAATTAGTGATTTGGAGGATGGAACATCTGAATTCCAAAAACAAACAGAAACTATCGGGAAAAGAATGGAAAAATTTGAACAGGGTATCAGGGAACTCAAGGACAATATGAAGCGCACAAATATACATGTTGTGGGTGTCCCAGAAGGAGAAGAGAAGGGAAAAGGAGGAGAAAAACTAATGGAAGAAATTTTCACTGAAAATTTCCCAACTATTATGAAAGACCTAAAATTACAGATCCAAGAAGTGCAGCGCACCCCAAAGAGATTAGACCCAAATAGGCGTTCTCCAAGACACTTACTAGTTAGAATGTCAGAGGTCAAAGAGAAAAAGAGGATCTTGAAAGCAACAAGAGAAAAACAATCCATCACATACAAGGGAAATCCAATAAGACTATGTGTAGATTTCTCAGCAGAAACCATGGAGGCTAGAAGACAGTGGGATGATATATTTAAATTACTAAAAGAGAAAAACTGCCAACCAAGACTCCTATATCCAGCAAAATTGTCCTTCAAAAATGAGGGAGTAATTAAAACATTCTCAGACAAAAAGTCACTGAGAGAATTTGTGACCAAGAGACCAGCTCTGCAAGAAATATTAAAGGGAGCACTAGAGTCAGAACCGAAAAGACAGAAGAGAGAGGTATGGAGAAGAGTGTAGAAAGAAGGAAAGTCAGATATGATATATATAATACAAAAGGCAAAATGTTAGAGGAAAATATTATCCAAACAGTAATAACACTAAATGTTAATGGACTGAATTCCCCAATCAAAAGACATAGATTGGCAGAATGGATTAAAAAACAGGATCCTTCTATATGCTGTCTACAGGAAACACATCTTAGACCCAAAGATAAACATAGGTTGAAAGTGAAAGGTTGGGAAAAGATATTTCATGCAAATAACAACCAGAAAATAGCAGGAGTGGCTATACTAATATCCAACAAGTTAGACTTCAAATGTAAAACAGTTAAAAGAGACAAAGAAGGACACTATATACTAATAAAAGGAACAATTAAACAAGAAGACATAACAATCATAAATATTTATGCACCGAACCAGAATGCCCCAAAATACGTGAGGAATACACTGCAAACACTGAAAAGGGAAATAGACACAAATACCATAATAGTTGGAGACTTCAATTCCCCACTCTCATCAATGGACAGAACATCTAGACAGAGGATCAATAAAGAAATAGAGAATCTGAATATTACTATAAATGAACTAGACTTAATAGACATTTATAGGACATTACATCCCACAACAGCAGGATACACCTTTTTCTCAAGTGCTCATGGATCATTCTCAAAGATAGACCATATGCTGGGTCACAAAGCAAGTCTTAACAAATTTAAAAAGATTGAAATCATACACAACACTTTCTCGGATCATAAAGGAATGAAGTTGGAAATCAATAAGAGGCGGAATGCCAGAAAATTCACAAATACCTGGAGGCTCAACAACACACTCTTAAACAACGAGTGGGTCAAAGAAGAAATTGCAAGAGAAATTAGTAAATACCTCGAGGCAAATGAAAATGAAAACACAACATATCAAAACTTATGGGATGCAGCAAAGGCAGTGCTAAGAGGGAAATTTATTGCCCTAAATGCCTATATCAGAAAAGAAGAAAAGGCAAAAATGCAGGAATTAACTGTTCAATTGGAAGAACTGGAGAAAGAACAGCAAACTAATCCCAAAGCAAGCAAAAGGAAAGAAATAACAAAGATTAGAGCAGAAATAAATGAAATTGAAAATATGAAAACAGTAGAGAAAATCAATAAGACCAGAAGTTGGTTCTATGAGAAAATCAATAAGATTGATAGGCCCTTATCAAGATTGACAAAAAGAAGAAGAGAGAGGATGCAAATAAATAAGATCAGAAATGGAAGAGGAGACATAACTACTAACCTCACAGAAATAAAGGAGGTAATAACAGGATACTATGAACAACTTTACGCTAATAAATACAACAATTTAGATGAAATGGACGGGTTCCTGGAAAGACATGAACAACCAACTTTGACTCAAGAAGACATAGATGACCTCAACAAACCAATCACAAGTAAAGAAATTGAATTAGTCATTCAAAAGCTTCCTAAAAAGAAAAGTCCAGGACCAGATGGCTTCACATGTGAATTCTACCAAACGTTCCAGAAAGAATTAGTACCAATTCTCCTCAAACTCTTCAAAAAAATCGAAGTGGAGGGAAAACTGCCGAATTCATTCTATGAAGCCAACATCACCCTCATACCAAAACCAGGCAAAGATATTACAAAAAAAGAAAACTACAGACCAATCTCTCTAATGAATACAGATGCAAAAATCCTCAATAAAATTCTAGCAAATCGTATCCAACAACACATTAAAAGAATTATACATCATGACCAAGTAGGATTCATCCCAGGTATGCAAGGATGGTTCAACATAAGAAAATCAATTAATGTAATACACCATATCAACAAATCAAAGCAGAAAAATCACATGATCATCTCAATTGATGCAGAGAAGGCATTCGACAAGATTCAACATCCTTTCCTGTTGAAAACACTTCAAAAGATAGGAATACAAGGGAACTTCCTTAAAATGATAGAGGGAATATATGAAAAACCCACAGCTAATATCATCCTCAATGGGGAAAAATTGAAAACTTTCCCCCTAAGATCAGGAACAAGACAAGGATGTCCACTATCACCACTATTATTCAACATTGTGTTGGAGGTTCTAGCCAGAGCAATTAGACAAGAAAAAGAAATACAAGGCATCAAAATTGGAAAGGAAGAAGTAAAACTATCACTGTTTGCAGACGATATGATACTATACGTCGAAAACCCAGAAAAATCCACAACAAAACTACTAGAGCTAATAAATGAGTACAGCAAAGTAGCAGGTTACAAGATCAACATTCAAAAATCTGTATCATTTCTATACACTAGTAATGAACAAGCTGAGGGGGAAATCAAGAAACGAATCCCATTTACAATTGCAACTAAAAGAATAAAATACCTAGGAATAAATTTAACTAAAGAGACAAAAAAACTATATAAAGAAAACTACAAAAAACTGCTAAAAGAAATCACAGAAGACCTAAATAGATGGAAGGGCATACCGTGTTCATGGATTGGAAGACTAAATATAGTTAAGATGTCAATCCTACCTAAATTGATTTACAGATTCAATGCACTACCAATCAAAATCCCAACAACTTATTTTTCAGAAATAGAAAAACCAATAAGCAAATTTATCTGGAAGGGCAGGGTGCCCCGAATTGCTAAAAGCATCTTGAGGAAAAAAAATGAAGCTGGAGGTCTCGCGCTGCCTGACTTTAAGGCATATTATGAAGCCACAGTGGTCAAAACAGCATGGTATTGGCATAAAGATAGATATATCGACCAATGGAATCGAATAGAGTGCTCAGATATAGACCCTCTCATCTATGGACATTTGATCTTTGATAAGGCAGTCAAGCCAACTCACCTGGGACAGAGCAGTCTCTTCAATAAATGGTGCCTAGAGAACTGGATATCCATATGCAAAAGAATGAAAGAAGATCCATCTCTCACACCCTATACAAAAGTTAACTCAAAATGGATCAAAGATCTAAACATTAGGTCTAAGACCATAAAACAGTTAGAGGAAAATGTTGGGAGATATCTTATGGATCTTACAACTGGAGGCGGTTTTATGGACCTTAAACCTAAAGCAAGAGCACTGAAGAAGGAAATAAATAAATGGGAACTCCTCAAAATTAAACACTTTTGTGCATCAAAGAACTTCATCAAGAAAGTAGAAAGACAGCCTTCACAATGGGAGACAATATTTGGAAATGATATATCAGATAAAGGTCTAGTATCCAGAATTTATAAAGAGATTGTTCATCTCAACAACAAAAAGACAGCCAACCCAATTACAAAATGGGAAAAAGACTTGAACAGACACCTATCAGAAGAGGAAATACAAATGGCCAAAAGGCACATGAAGAGATGCTCAATGTCCCTGGCCATTAGAGAAATGCAAATCAAAACCACAATGAGATATCATCTCACACCCACCAGAATGGCCATTATCAACAAAACAGAAAATGACAAGTGCTGGAGAGGATGCGGAGAAAGAGGCACACTTATCCACTGTTGGTGGGAATGTCAAATGGTGCAACCACTGTGGAAGGCAGTTTGGCGGTTCCTCAAAAAGCTGAATATAGAATTGCCATACGACCCAGCAATACCATTGCTGGGAATCTACTCAAAGGACTTAAGGGCAAAGACACAAACGGACATTTGCACACCAATGTTTATAGCAGCGTTATTTACAATTGCAAAGAGATGGAAACAGCCGAAATCTCCATCAACAGAAGAGTGGCTAAACAAACTGTGGTATATACATACGATGGAATACTATGCAGCTTTAAGACAGGATAAACTTATGAAGCATGTAATAACATGGATGGACCTAGAGAACATTATGCTGAGTGAGTCTAGCCAAAAACTAAAGGACAAATACTGTATGGTCCCACTGATGTGAACAGACATTCGAGAATAAATTTGGAATATGTCCTTGATAACAGAGTCCAGCAGGAGGTAGAAACAGGGTAAGATAATGGCCAATTGGAGTTGAAGGGATACAGATGGTGTAACAGGACTAGATACAAAAACTAAAAAATGGACAGCACAATAATACCTAATTGTAAAGTAATCATGTTAAAACACTGAATGAAGCTGCATCTGAGATATAGGTTTTTGTTTTGTTTTGTTTTGATTTTACTATTATTACTTTTATTTTTTTCTCTATATTAACATTCTATATCTTTTTCGGTTATGTTGCTAGTTCTTCTAAACCAATGCATATGTACTAAGAAATGATGATCATGCATCTATGTGATGATGTTAAGAATTAATGATTGCATATGTAGAATGGTATGATCTCTAAATGTTGGGTTAATTTCTTTTTTTCCGTTAATTAAAAAAAAAAAAAAAGAGAAGGGATAATTGGAGCTGAAGGGATACAGACTGTACAACGGGACTGGATATAAAAACTCAGAAATGGACAGCACAATACTACCCAATTGTAATGCAATTATGTTAAAACACTGAATGAAGCTGCATGTGAGGTATAGGTTTTTTGTTTTTGTTTTTGTTTTTTTTTTCTTTCTATTGTTTTAATTCTTATTCTGTTGTCTTTTTATTTCTTTTTCTAAATCGATGCAAATGTACTAAGAAATGATGAATATGCAACTATGTGATGTTATTAAGAATTACTGATTGTACATGTAGATTGGAATGATTTCTAATTGCTTTGTTAATTCTTTTTTTAATTAATAAAAAAAAGACAAAAAAAAAAAAAAAGAAGTGTCTGGGGTTTGGATGCTGCCTTCAGGCCTTATACAGGAAAGAGGGTACAGACTTCTCTCTGGAATCCATTGGACCCTTCCTATCACTGCCTTCTTTTTCTCTCTCATCCCCTCATTTCACCTTCACCTGACCCATCTTTTTCAAACCTGTGTGTGGGCTGGTCTCTGTTTGATGATGATTTCTACATTTTCGCACTATCTTATCTGTTCTTGGAGACAGTGTTCATGGAAATCACTATTGCTTGAATGCTGAGGTCTAGAGTAATGGAGCATAAAATAATAAGAGAGGGGATGTTATTTGTATTTTTAAAACTCTTATCCCAACACAGTTCAACCCTCAACTTGATAACTTGCCTTTAAATCCACTTTTGATATCTCAGAGTTTGTGTTGTCAAGTGATCTCATGCAAGGCTCAGTGGCTGTGTGGTGGATGGAGAATGAGGTTGTAGTCCTAGGTTCTGATCTTGACCTGCTATGACCTTAGGCAAGTGCCTTACCTTATCTGGGTGAATGTCTAATCCACTGGAAATGAGTAGTTTAGAGTAGGGCATTGAATTGAGTAGAAAATAAGCACATAGTAAAGGTAAGCAGTATTCTGTAAGACATTTATAGTGTATTTGTGTGTGTGTACTGAGTTACAGTATAAAACATATTTCTCTGGTGGAATATAGTGAAAAAGTTTGAAAGTCATTGGATTAGAGAACTCTACTTTTTGGTCCTGTGATTGATAAACAACTGTGAAAATGAAGGAACTTGAGATTTCTATTGCAATGGACTGCTTCGGAATGCAGTCAACTTCCTGCTGTTGCTATAAGCAATGGTGATGAAATTGCTTCTTTCCACTTGTGCCAATTAATTAATTATCTTAATTGGTTAAAAGACTTAATTAATGATTTTCTTCTCTAGTCTAACTTAATGTAGCACAAGGTATTTTTTTATTTCCCCTTCTCTACTCTTTCTTCCTATCTTTGTTTTCCCTTTCTTCCTTTTTTCTTTCCTTTTCCACATCCCTCTCTACTCATCCCCTTATTTTTCTCCTCTATTCTCTTACCCCCACACCGTTCCCCCCACTTCCTCCTGCAATGTTACTTTCTGGGTACAGATTTAGTTGCAATACTTTCCCTCATATTATTCAACACTAAAGACATCTAGGATATTAAGCTTTTGAACTAAATATGGTAGACCCTTCCTACACAAAGTGTACCTCATGGGTCAGAGCATCAGCATCACTTGGAAGCTTCTTGGCCAGAATCTCAGGCCCTGCCCCAGACTTACTGAATCAGAATCTACATTTTTACAAGATTCCATATGATTCTTATAAACATTCAAGTGTGAGAAGCACTGCTATAGGCATTGAGCATCTTCTTAATCAGATAACCTTTTGAAAATTTGTCATCAAACCCTTAAACCCAATTATCCACAGATGCTTCCCATCAGCTTGATTATGGAGGGCGCAGCATTCCCTTGGGAAATATATGGGCTTAGAGGTGGGGCAGGTTTGAGATATGGGGGTTTTGATGCCTTAGATGGAGAGGTTGTGGTTTTCCCTGAGACTCTGGACAAAGGACGTTTAGTCATGGAGGCAAATGTCTGGGCATCCTGATAAATATCAGGTCTCTTCTTGTTTGTCAAGGGATGGTGGTTTGTGGTTTCAGGACCTGTTGTATGTTGTCAGATGCCAGCCTGAGGATGTGTTGGTTTCAGTTGGCTCAGAAAGGGCCATCATTCTACTTGTTTTCCTTCCCTGGGAAAGAATGAGTTGGAGGTCCATCCATTGAGAATGCATCTGACTGTAAGCCCTGGATTTCCTGAGACAGTCCCAAGTTAACACATTTCCCAGAAAAAAAATTATTAATAATGCCCACTTTCCAAAAGTGTCTCAATTTGAACAATGAATTGTGGTCACAGACTGGTTATCATAGAGCTCTCTAACAAGTTAGAGAAATAAATACCCCTGTTTCTATTTGTTTCCTGGTCAAGGACAGGAAAAGGATTATTTCTCCTCAATCTGTGGCTCTGACACAGATTTTTGGGGACATCTTGGTCACCTGGCATGTTTTGGGCATTTTCCATTGGTGCCAACTCTAAAATCATATCCTGATATCTTTGTCTAACCTCTCACTTCTCTAGCCCTGATTGTCTTTTTCATTATGCTGCCTCCACCCAGAGCCAGGTGGTGTTTTTTATTTCCTTGAACATCTATTGCCATCAGTGACACAATAAAGAATGCATTTCTGTGACTCTTATATAGTTTCTTTAGTGTTTGTGACTCCTGGTCTCTAACAGGGGTGGTTGTGCTCCAAATAGCTGAAATGTCTTGCATCTAGGTTGGAAGTAGAAGGCTACTTTAAAAGTTCTGGCAAGGAGGCAAAACATTTTGGGATCGATTTATTGCAGATTTGCCCCCAAATTTAAGAGTGGGAAGATTGGGAAGATGGAGAGTCCTCAACACAAAAGCTTACCAGGACCCCAACATATTCATTCTCAATTCTTCCAGGTGCCGTGCAAGGACCATGAAGCAGGTCACAAAATCCAAGCCTCTGTAGCTCTTCCCTTGGAGAGATGAGGCTTTGAAAATACTTTTACTCCTCCTGCCACACCCGGTGGCTGCTGGGCAAACCTTCTGGTGGTACTAATGGGATTTCAGAGCTTAGTTTTGTTTGTCAATAGTGGGGTAGGCCCTGGCAGGTTTGTAGTGACAGAGGATGAACAGGTGGGCTCTGAAATTGTGTACGTTTGGCCAGAACACATTGTGGTGCCATCCCAGGGAATTTGTATTTATTTTTCCAGTCTTGCTCAGTCCTGAGGCGTCAGATTTCTCTATAGCCTTCATGACTCATGACCCCATGAGCACTCAGATTCCACTTCCTTACCTCTTCAATTCCATTTGCCCTGCTCTCCAAAAAATGCAAACAGCAAAATCTCTTAGAGTGGACTGTTGTTGTATAGGGCATCTCTGGTCAATTCTGGGAAATCATTTTACAAACTCAAAATCACCACATAGTTGGGAGGTAGGATTGTCATTCCAAGGAATTTGTTTCTGGAGGTTGATTTTTCACAAATGTTTTTACATGACCAGGTGACGCTTATCTTTCAGAACGGTCACATTGGAGGCCTGTTTCCTTCTTCCATATTTGTGCCAGGGCTCCAAATGTGTTTGGAATTATCTTCAGAGTCAGTGTTAATGAAACACATGAGAAATTTAGTTTCTTAAAGTTTTACCTCATGTTTGACTAGTGTTCTAGGTGAAGGGGAGAGGAGTGTAAGACCAGGCAGGAGAGATGATGGGGTGTTGGAGGAACAGAAAGGAGTTCAACAAGGCTGCTGCTCAAAGCATGGTGGACCTTGTAGGTGGAGTGACCACATAATTCATCAGCCAAGCTGGGGCACTTCTGACAGTAAAACGAGGGTCTATTAATAAGCACCAAAGTAGGCATAATCCCCTAACTACATTGGGAAAATTCAGACCCTAGACTCACCCTACTTATAGACCATGTTAAGGATTTAGGTCTTCATTTGTAACTGGTGCCATGCTGGCAATGGTGCAGGCTGAGCCCCAATCCAGGTTCGTCAGTTTAACTACTAAAGGAATGTAGACAAATGAGAGGGCCAGCAGGAATAAGTAGGAAAGTTTATTAAAGAGAAGGAGAGAGAATACACGATAAAGAGGTTAATGTGATGCGCCCAAAGGAGGGACATGGAACACGTGCTGAGTGGAGTGAGTTAGTTTGTTTTATAGGAAAGCTTTACTGGTGGCAGGTTTCCATAGTAACTTTCAATACTAGGTGTCTTCTTTGTTCCAGGAAGAGATAACTAGTAGAATTCGTGATTTGTTGTTGCATACCTTAAATTTGTCTTTGCGCAGATGGTTAACAATCCTTATGACCTTATGCTTTCTATCATTAACTAAGAATTTGTTTTGGACCCAGAATTTTATAAGTTTTTATGATTTGGGGAGGTTTCTATGGTTTGGGGGCTTTAGGGTAAGTTTTTGTCCCAGGAAGTTTGCAGTTTGCATTGGTTCCTTTGAAATTAGATGAGAAACAAGGGGACTTGCAGTTTTGGTTTTTTTTTTAAACTGTTTTAGAACTGAATAGGAAACCAGGGACTTACAGTTGTCCTATTTTATATTTCTTCAATCCTTTTTTAAAAAACAATGCTAAGTCATTATGATTTTGAAGATTAAGGATGGGGATGCGGATGTGCTCACATTTACATTTTGAAAAGATCTTTCTGGTTACACTGTGGAGTAAGGAATGGTGGTTTCTTGAAATGCCAAAAGGTCTCATTTGGTTTGCATAAATCTTCATTATGCTGCAATCTCCTTTCTCTCTGCATTCTGCTCCCACCCCAATGCTCAGTACATATCTCTGCAGCAGCTCAGAACTGGAACTCCAGCGGCCCTGGCTAATTTGTTAGAATGATGGGAAAGGTGCCTGGCATGGAGTACTCGCAGTAGCACCACTCATGTACACATCGTAAGTTCATGTTCACATTGTAAGCTCGATGGCATCAATGTATTTCCATTTTATCCTGATCCTCCCGGGTCTAGGCCAGTAATGAACTCTTGGGAGGAATTTGGCCCAATCTAGTCTTTCATTGTTAAAAATTTCAGAAAAACAGGGTCTTTGTAGGTAAATCAAAAGGAACAATGTCTTGAATCCACAAAGGGCTTTGCTCACATCATGTCTCGTCTAGATTCCTAGAGTAAGGAAGTTAGCGGGGACTTTAAGAGAGCTGAACCCCTTCTGTGGCCTATTGATGTGTGGTCGTCCCAGTTCAGATTGAGCTCTCCTAGCACCACAGAGCACACTCCCTCCCGGAGTTCTATCTTATATTTGCTCCCTTCTTTCTATCCTCATTGCCATCATTCTGGTGCAAGCCACCATCATCTGTCACATGAGCACTGCAATAGCCTCCTGAATGGTCTTCCTGCTTCTATGTGAGCCTCTCTCTAATCCATTTTTCACATGGCAGCAGAGTGAGCTGTATCAAAAACAATCGGTCAAGTTCGCTCCCTACTTCACTTTCTTCAACAGCTTTTGTTTGCATTTGTAATAAATCCATAATCCTTATTAGGCCCAGGCCTTCTGCCTGTTACTCCAACCTCTCACCACCATTCTCTTCCTTACAACTATGCTCCAATTACACTTGCCTTCTTTTGTTTTTTCAGACACAAACTCTATTTTGCCTCAGCACAGTTGCCTGGAACACTCTTTCCATTACTATTTAAGTAATTGGGTCCTTCTCATTCTATGGGTCTCAGTTGAAGTGTCACCTACACAGAGAGTTTTGCCAGTCTGTCTATTTAAAGTGGGTCCCTCTTACTAATCTCTTACTAAGAGGTCTTTTTATTGTTTCCTTTATAACACATATCTTGCATTTTTATTATTTGTCTATTTTCTTATGTGTTTTGTTTTGTCTGTCTCTCTGGCTAAAATGTGGACACACTGGGGGCAGGGGCCATGTTTGCCTCGTTCGCTGCTGTATCCCTAGCACCCAGCTCAGGGTTTGGCACATAGTAGAGGCACTCAATAAATGTTTAGGAAATACACAAACAAACGAAAGCAGGCTGCTTTTCAGTTTAATAGCTCTATTTGTTACGAAGTAATTTCTTAGTTTGAGTCTTACAGTCATGTTTATCTTTTGCTACAGTTCTGCCCTCTGGAATTCCCTTTCATAATGATTTTTGAAGCCCATTCGTTACCTTGTCCATCCTAAGCCTTTTTCGCTCAAATTGAAACACCCCTAGTTTTTTTTCCCCTCTTACCCCATGGAATGCTATCTCGTTTGATTCGTCCTATTGTTCTTTCAACCTATTGAATTACTTTTGCATTCAGTATCTGTCATCTACCACAGCGGTTATGCCTCCTGTCTCCTGGGCCATTTACTAATTTGATAAATATGTTAGCTATGCCCTCATCCAATTCACAAGCAAATATGTTGAATTCCCCTAGAGCGAGGCCTTTTTTCAGGGATTGATAACTTAATTAGCCTATGAAAATAGCTACTGAGGGAAACTTGCATTAAATTGAAAGCAAGGAGCTTTTGAATGCTTCAGCCAGGACATGATTTTATATAGCTGCCTAGATGTCATTTCCATTTGGATGTCTTACCTGCTTTGTACATTCAACATATTCAAAAGGATACATATTTTGATACATAATAGTAGGTGGCTATGAAGGTGATGTAGCAACATGAAATAATGACCCTGCTATATGATAGGTAGGTGGTAGAAGGATAAAGTGGACTGCAAAACAATGTTATGGGCAGCTTTTCTTCTTTATTTTTGAAATATGTGGTTGTCAACATTTATAATGAAAAACCTACATTCATAAGAAAACTTTTCTTGCATTCCTTATCTAAAACTCAATACTTTCTATTAAAGAACCTTGCTTTGCTGCAGAAAGGGGGGTTAGGAGATGGTCTGTAGGTAACAGAAGGCATACAATCTCTTTTATAATTGTATCAACCCCTTTCTGTTCTAATCACTCAGGGTGCTAAAATTTTTTTTACATCCCATTTTCTAAGTCTATAGTTTCTTTTGAATGGTACTGACCCCCATTTTTCTATAAAGCTATTTTTTAGAAACAAAATGTGAAGTGAATAATTTGTTTTGAAATTTCCCTTCTCTCTCTACCTTTTCTTTGCTCTCAGGTACTATGCTTTCAGTCTGTCCCCACTATAGTCACACTTTCAATTACAGACCTCCCTTTTAACATGGCTGGCTTGCACCAAATCTTACTGATCCAGATTACTATTGCCTCACAGCATCCATCTCTATCTCATTACGGATGTTTCCTTGACTCTAAAGGTAGTACTGATCATTGCAAACAATCTCTATATAAAGAAGAATGAAAACATCTCTCATTATCCATTGAGGATCCCTCTGTTTTTAAACATTAAACATTTCTTTGTTTTGATGAGTTTATGGGTGGTAATGCCTTAGTGTCTCCTTCCTCTCTACCTTAACAGTGGTTTTAAACTTCTGAATTCAAAGGAGTGACTTATTGGTGGATATTTTATTTGCTGTAAAGGGGCTGTAAGAACATTTTCTTAGGAAGACCAGGAAGAAGCGGCTGTACTGCATTATACAATTGACATTCCATATTCGCAGAAATGCATTCCTTCTCTTCAAGATCACATGTGAAGAAGATGCAACTTAATACTCTTCCTCTATTTTTTCATTAAAATTATGAATCTCAGTCTTCACTCCCCATGCCTTAGGCAGCTCTCCAACTCCCACTTATGTTTATTAGGGACAGGCCACCCAGCAAGACTATGTCTTCTCAGACTTCCTATTGTACTTTATTGTTTCTTCTACTTGATTCTTTCAGCCTTATATTTTGCTTTAGTTGTTTTTTTATAAAAAAGGTCTGCTTTTCAATTAGTTATGACTCCAAGGGCCAAATGTATGCCTTACACAGATTCTCATTTAATCAGAATGCTTGAGGACATTCGGGCTGCAGCATTTTATTGCAAATGTGTACTCAGAAAAATAACCAGATTTTCTTTTCAGAATATATCCAAGGTAACTGAGTCTTTTTTCATGTATCAGTAATAAAGTCTGAGAACGTCATGAAATTTTC
Source organism: Tamandua tetradactyla (assembly GCF_023851605.1). Lineage (NCBI taxonomy): Eukaryota > Metazoa > Chordata > Mammalia > Pilosa > Myrmecophagidae > Tamandua > Tamandua tetradactyla. The sequence continues at coordinate 103,069,993 of NC_135334.1, read as the reverse complement.
TGTAATTTGTGAAGTACTTGCAGGTTCAGCAGTCTGGACAGGGGTTTGCATTGCCAAATCGTGACTGCTCAGTTGAGAAAATAGGATCCAAGATTTCATTGTCTCTTTCAGTCTTTATCCTGAAATCTTGACCTTCAGTCATCATCAACACTTGCAATGTCCAGTTCAATAGCAGTGAAGATGAAATATTATTTTCAGTGGAGCAACAGAAAACTCAAAGGTATGGCAAAGCCTATTCATGTGGTCAGGGGGGACTTCAAGGCAGCAGTGGCCCAAGATCAGGGTGGTCAGTGCTTTGAGCTTCTAAGGAGAAATGTAATGATCTTAAGGAATAGTGTCAGTCATGTGTGACTTTTCATGGGTCCAGGGTAGGGCGATGTTTTGCGGTGCTGAGTCCCAGACACTCAACCCTTGACTAGGGACAGAAATATATTTCGCTGTAGGTTTTCTTTAGCATCTATTTATCCATTCTTTTTTAAATTGCTCCAGGCATATCACCAAGAAGCTGCTATTGAGCATGTAGTGGTGAAAATATAGAATAATGATTCAGAGTCTGGAACATAAAAGGCATTCAGTAAATAGCTGGTGGCTGGATAATTAGTACACAGATATGAGTTGTGCTTTTGCCCCTAATTTCTTGAGTGACCTTGGAATGTTGGGTAGCTCCTCTGAACCTCACTTTTCTCATCCACAAAATGGTGATGCCAGAACCTTTCTTATTGAATTGCTGTGAGGATTAAATGAAGTAATACATATAAAATACATGGTATAGTGGCTTTAAAAATGTAAGTAGCAGTAACAGTAGCAGTAATCTTAATAATTATTATTATTATTAGTAGTATGTAATCAAGACTCCCTTTAGTTATAGTTTGTTGTGTTGAAGTTTTTATCATACTTCTCTCATATTGCCACAGTCTAGTTGCCCAGCACAGATCTGGGAGTACTGTATGGGCTCAGTATATATTTGTTGCTTTACTCTGCCAGAGACAAAATTTAAATCCATTCCTTTGAATCTTCTCTTAGCCCTTTAGACTATATAGCCTACTCATTATTTACTGGATAATTAAAAAAATATTTTTATTCAGATATCTTCATGCAATATGCAATTCATCCAAAGTATACAATCAATGGCTCACAATATTGTCACATAATTGTGTATTCACCACCATGATCATTTTTTGAACATTTGTATCACTTCAGGAAAAGAGATAAAAAGAAAAAAGAAGAAACACACATATCTCATTCCCTTTACCCCTCCCTCTCATTGATTTCCCTCTACCTATTTTTTACCCTTATTCCCCCACTTTTATTTAATTTTTGTCATAATTTTTTCACTCATCTGCCCATAGTTTAGATAAAGGGAGTGTAAGCCACAAGGTTTTCACAATCACATGTTCACATTGTAAAAGCTATTCAATTATACAGTCATCTTCAAGAATCAAGGCTACGGAATACAGTTCAACAGTTTCAGGTACTTCCTTCTCACCACTCCAATACACCATAAACTAAAAGGGAATATCTATATAATGCATAAGAATAATCTCCAAGATAACCTCTTGACTCTGTTTGAAATATCTCAGCCACTGAAACTTTGTTTTGTCTCATTTCTCTATTCCCCCTGTTGTTCAAGAACACTTTCTCAATCCCATGATGCTGGGTCCCAGCTCATTTCCAGGTATTAACTGGATTATTGCAATGAATCTAATTAGGGGTGGCAAAAATACTCACTAACATAAAGGTCAGATAAGTGCTATAATGCTTAAAATGCCAGTTATGTCACGGGTATATTTCGGTGGGGAGGGAGGAAATCCTTAATGATTTCAAGAGACTGATTTATCCCAGCCAGAAGCAATGACCTCCTGTGACCTGGTAGAATCTGGAGAGGATTCCTTGGGAGAAAATGGGCAAGCTTAATCTTAATCAGTAAAGTCCCGTCTCTATTCTGCACTTCCTGCTCTTAAACTGAGCGATGCCTCCTGGTATTCACGCCCTTGTGTGATCCCTACTTCCCCAACCTTGATTCTGGGCTTGGCCATGAGACTTGCTTTGGCCAGTGGGACATTACTAAGTATGATGCAAGCAGAGGCTTCATTAGTACTTGTACACTGAAGCATGTTCTCTTGGAACACCTGCTCTTGGAATCCAGGCACCAGGCTGTAAAGAAGCTCAGAGTAGACCACTGAATGATGAGAGACCATGTGGAGAGACCCAGGAGGCTGAGTCAACTTGGATGTTCCCATCCAGCTGAGCTTCCTGATGAATGCAGTGCCTGAGTGAACTCAGCTGCACATATGAAGCAGAAGAACCAAGTTAAGCCCTGACAACCAAGACTTGTGAAATATAATTAGTCATCATTATTTTAAATCATTAAGTTTTGGGGTCATTTGTTTATGTAGTAATAGATAATGGATACATAGTTTCTCCCCTCCCTTCCTCCAGGATCCATGGACAGAACAAATGGAAATATTCCCTTGATATATATATATATAATATTTTGGTGTTCACAATAGGCACAGATCATGTTAGACTGAGAAGACAGCATTCATCTTCTCAAATGCCTTCATTTTATGCATTACTGAGGTTCAGAAAGAGTAATTAACTTGTTCAAAGTCACTTGTCTATGTGTCCTGGTTCACCATCCATGGTCTCTCCATGGAGGGTCATTAAAAAAACCTTTACTTTCGAGAATGATTTGAAACCAAAATCATGTTATAATGTTCAACTTACATGTAGCAGCAGTTTTCTTCTGCTCACATGACATTCTTCTTGACCGGACAGGATCTTTTGTAATTTAGAATAATAATCTATATAGCCTAACAAGAGTCATGTTGGCCATGGAAATTAACACCTAATTTAGCCCAGGGAGTGCAAATAAGGTGTGAGCAACAGTATAGATGGCTATCTTCAAAAGGAACAGAGAAATAATTCATACTGATTCTTGCTAAAAGTTACAATAGCCCTTTAAAAAGCACAAATTATGTGGTTTGTTTGCAAGTTGTATAGGATGAGTCACCTTGTTTTGCAAACCTACTCTTTCAGCATGTATTTACTGGCCACTTCCTTTTTTTGCCAGGCACAGAGTTGGATGCTAGGGATCTACAGTAAATGAAACACAGTGTTTGCCCTTAAGTGAATTTGATACAAAGGTTAAGTGATGTCTTTAGGCTCACACAGCTGGTTAGTGATAGATCTGGGGCTATCACCTGAGTGCTGGTCACTTGAATGGCTGTTAAACAAATGCCCAGTTGCTCTCTGTAGTTGTCAGCCATGCTTAATAAATAATTATGGCTTCAATAGCTGGCATTCTGTTTAGAATGTCTCCTTTTGAGATTGTAGTTATGAGTTCTGAGAGCTTTACCATCATTTAGGCTTTCTAAGATACCCCTTGACATGTCAAGGAAAGCTTTCTTATAGATCAGCTTCGGCTCTTCTCTCTTGCATTCATTGGGGCAGGAGTATGATCTGTGCTTTAGTGTCACAATTGCATTCCTAAGAAGCCTCTTTATATATATCACTTCAAAAATAATTATTTCAAAGAGAAAAAAGGGATTTTGGACTGGAGCATTTAAGAACACACAATCATAGAGTAATTTTGCTGGCAGGCATTTCAATAATACTGATGTTTGTACAGCTCTAAGTCTGTAGCTATAAAGCTAAACATCCCGGGCGAAGTCAGCCTTGATTACATCTAGCTTTTGATCAAGAGTAATTGTCTTGTTTTCCTATACTTATTAGCTCTGAGCTTCTTAACCATTTTTTTGTCACATTTATCAGCCATTGTTGGATAAACATATCACAAAGCCACTCAAACAAAGCAGCTGTGAACAAGTTTTATTTTCCTCTCTTTCTCTGGTGTAATGTTAGTTCTAGCATTCTTATCATGGACATAATGAAAATCATGTGTCACACTCATTCATTCAACAGATATTTCTTGATGCCTTCTTTGGACCAGGCCCTGTGCAAGGCACTGGGGATATAAATAAGATAGAAAAGTACCTGCTGTCATGGACTTGCGTGCCTATAGAGGAGATGGTCCATAAAGAGATAATTACACAATAAAATGTCATGTTGTGGTAAATACTATGGAGAAAAATAAAAGAGGGTCAGAAAGGAAGTTGGTGCCTGGATCATGCCGAACCTTGGGAATAACTGAAGGGCCTTGGGGTTGTATTCTAAGTTTGATGGAAGCCTTTAGCCATCTTTGAGAAGTGGAATGGCACGGTATTCGTCATAATTTAGAAGACCTACTTTGGTTGCTATAGAACAGACTGCAGAAGGTTAAAGGTGATAACTGGAGAAACAGTTAGGAAGCTATCTTAGCCTGGTTTCCTCCAAAGAGCTGAACCTGAGACAACTGGTATGTAGGTAGTTTATTTGGGGGTATGATCCAAGGGAGAGAAAGGGAAGATGGGGAATTGTTAAAGAAAGAAGACAAAGTCGAATCAGTACTGTGGAAGATGCTAATAAATTCAGCAGACATCTGAGGCACCATTCCACTGGGGACCCTCTAAGGGGCCATGTAGAAATCTACCTCCCACTAACTGCCTCTTGTGCCCTCCTTGGTCCAGGGTTGCCCACTGGGGTGTTAACTCCCTTGCACTTCCAGATTTGTGCATGAGGCAAAATGATTAAACATATCACATCAAATGACAGAAGTGAGAAGTCTGTGGAGCAGCCAAGATGTGGCAAGGGGATGTTATACTCGAGATGTCTGGCACAGAAGCTAGTGCAGTGAGAGATGATGGGGGTGGTGAGAAGTGGACAGATCCACAGCTTATATCCAAATTGCTCAGTAAAGATTTGCATTGGAATTGAAATCTCTCTACTTCCGCAGTGAGAACAGATCACTACATTCACATACACACACACACACATACACACACACACTCCACCCCGCCTCTGTGATATTATCTCTGCTATATAATCCTGCTCTCATTACCACTCACATGACCACCTGTTTCCTAGGAGTCAAAGTTTATCATTGAAAGCAAGGGGATTGATGAATGAAGGTTTAATAACCTGCAAACAAGACTCTTTAGCCTTAGATGTCTTTTGTGTTTAACATATTTGATAGATTGTAGAGGCAAATGAGGGTGAAGTAATGGGAATAAGCTCAAACTTGCTATATATTTGGACAGGAAAATGCATTTTGGTTTAGATAAATGTCTGAAAGGGTAAGAGACTTACGGGAAATGTCAAGAATGTCTGTTTAAAAGCTAAAAAACAAAGAACGATCCCTCCATTGGTCATGGTTATTCAAATTCCTTATATCATGCTAACCCAAGGCCAGGAATACAAGGTTCATGGCGTGAAACTCAACATTTTGAAAAATAATATGCATTGGGGTGCTTTACAGGAAAAGAAGAACATCTGCAACACATCAAAAAAAATCTTGTAGATGAAGGTACCTAGGAGAGTGATTCTGGAGAAAAGCGGTGCAAAGAATGTTGCCAAAAGCCACAGTGAAGAGGCTAAGTAGAAACGCATTATGGTATCAGGGGTGGCTGTGCATCTTCTGGGAAGTGTCTCTGGATGTTCCCATGCAAGTATTGTCTTGCTTCACCTAGAGTTTGGCCCTTCTGCATTTTTGTCATTCTCTACAGTCACTGTGAGCTTTCTGTTTAATCTCACTCAGGCAAAGTGATAATACTTATTTCCGTTTAATGAATCTTTTTTACACAGCCCTATGCCAAGTCCTTTACATATGCATGATAAAGAACATATGCTTTTTTTGTAGATGATGTGAGAATCTTTTGTGGAGAGAGATCTCCTTAGCAGAAAAATTGCTTTCTCCAATCCACTGAGGTATGGAAGCAACCCTCTGAGGCCTGAGGGTAAGACAGTGCTCAGGTTTAAAAAATAAGTCCTTTTGTGTTAGAAAGTGGGCAAAGGGAGATAGAGAGGACTCCAGAACTGCTGTATGCAAAGGGTCAGGGGAGAAGAGACACTTGGGGCTTGAATTAGGAGGAAAGACATGGGAATAAATCCTGTCCAGTGGGGACTCTTTCGAGGAAATCTCTGTGGTCCTTGTGTGGTGAGCCCCTCCGGTAACAAATATTTTCACAAGTTATGAAAGTCATGATTGTCAGTGAAATGGCTGTTTGGTTTCAAGGTGGGCATGGAGTTGTGGCACTCAGCCTTTGCGGATAACGAGGAGAAAAGCCAATAACCAGTAACCCTTAAGAAGCCACAGAATGAGAGGTTAAGAGTGTGGGTTTGAATCCTAGCTCACTACATTTTAGTTGTTCTCCATTTGCCCCTCCTGATCTAGCCCTCTTCTGTGCCCTAATAAGTGACTTCTGTGGTCTATGTCACCTGGGCTCCCTTGTCCTCAGGATCCCACTTGGGTTTAATCAATGGAAGGTGCTGGCTGGAGATCAGAGGATGGGAGAAAAGAAAGGTCAGAAGATTGATCCACCAGCTCCCTTCCTGCCTCGTTGTGGTTTTAGAAATGGCTAAGTTTTGCCTTCTATGGCTGACTTTCCTATACTTACGCCTCTCACTTGTTACACCTCTAACCTCGTTTCACTGTCCCCTCCTGTCCTTTCAGTCTTTTTTGTTGGGTTGTCCCTGCATGCAGCACTCTCCGTATTCCCATAGCTCTGTTCACACCTTCATTAAATATTGTCCGTTTCCCCTTGAACAGGCCTCCCTCCCTCACTCATACAGGGAGTAACTTTGAGCAAGTTGCCTAACTGTTGTGCCTGTTTTGTGGGTGGTAATAGGTACTTCACGGGATTGTTGGAAGATTAAATAAATCAACATATGTAAAGTGCTTTATATATCATGTGTTAGCTACTATTATAAATACAGTTTTGCATTTAACCCCTACGACAGTCCTAGAATGTTGATATTATTTTCCTCATTTATGTATCCAGCAAACTTTAGGTAACAGAGTTGTGATTAATAAAACCGGGTCTGATTTGGAAGCCTAGGTCTCATTGCACACAATAGGACTTCCCACCCAGTTAAACGGGAGAGAACAAGTGGTAAGATTAGCAACCGGCCAAAAGATACTGACATACCCTAGTGATGGTGGAACGCTGAGTAGTTTTTTTTTTTTTTTAAAGAAACCAATCTCTTAGAAGTGGCTTCAAACAGTAAAAGAACATTTTTCAAAGCCATGCCAATAATGTTATGAAATATGACTTTTTTTTCTCCTTAACGAAACTTGTCACTGAGTTGTTCTTTTAAAGACAATTTTTCCCCCCTTTGGCCTCAAGGACCCTTCACTTTTACTTTTAGTGTGCTTTTGTGTCTTCAAGCTTTGATTCTGGAAAAGGAATATCTTTGTTTTCCCTCTGGCCTATTTGAAAGATCTGAAAGTCTGTGATTAAACGAACAATTCTCACTCTCATTTTCCAAGGAAGGGTTTTGTACTGAAGGTAGGATGTAAAAATGAAACTAGAAGGGCTCAGGTTCACGTGAAACTTTCATTTAAAAGCCTGACTGTTGTGTGAGGGAGAAAATGAGACAATAATGTAATCATGCTGGATTTGTCTAAACCAGTGATATTGTATCTCCTGATACTTCTTTTGAAGGAAATAAATTATTTTTGGCTTCTGTAACTTGGGAGAGGCATTATATTTCAGTCCAAAAATAAGATGATGGGCCCTATACTACGATAACCTGTGGATCTGTCAGTGCTAAATTCTATTCAAGGCCCTCCTCAGAGGCAGCCAGATCTGAAGGAAGGAAGTGCTGAGTAACTATTCAAAAGGAGCCTGACCAGATGTATGGGGAGTGCTGTTTCTTTCCAAAAGACGCATTGAGAGTAGAAAATTAGAAAATTACATATAGGAATAGGGAAAAAGATCATATAAATGCATGTATACACACACACACATATATAATATCTCCCAGGGAGAAAAGAATTCATTTTGAAGACCTTTTAGGGCATGTGAGAAAAGTCAAGCAGAAAGCATTTGATTTTATTAGATTTTATTCACTTGTCTCCTTATGTCTCATATCCAATTTACCAATCAATCTTCCAAGGCTATGTGTTAGCTATTATATTGGCTGGTTTGTAGCAGTGCTTGTATTAGCAGAGATAGTCTAACTGCCATAAGAAGCAATGCCCTCATCTCAGTGACACAATGAAGTTTATTTCTTCCTCACATCATGGGCCAGTGAAGGTAAGCAGAGCAGATTTGCAAGATTCGTTTTCTTTTCTGTGTCTTAAAAATCTGTCAAGCCATTCTTTTTCCCCCCTCTCCTAAATACTGGAGCTCTACACACTGGAGTAGTCATTGTCAGCGCAGCCAACAGCAGCATCTTCATCAACCACAGTTGGATGTTACAATGTATCAGTTGCCAGGCCAAACATTTCACATAGTTGATCCTTTATAAGGGATAATCATCATAAGGAAATACATTGTTTATTCCCATTTAATAGATTAGGAAACTGAGGTTTAGAATCACAGAGCCGGTAAAGTGGAGCTAGAATTTATATCCATATCTGTTTATAGTCCAAATTTGTATTCTTCACCACTTCTCCATAGTGCCCTAATATGTCTTAAACATAGAGAAGAAAATTGAAAAATGTAGAAGGCTTATTAATCCAATTTACTTTCCACGTAGAAACAGCAGAGAAAACACTGGAAAATTTAATCAATTCTTAGGGCCGAGCCCAGAGTCACCCTGTTGTGTAAATGTAGTTGTAACCAACTGAAAGCAGATAGAAATCCAGAGTAAACTTAAAGCAGATCCCATATGACTGAAGCTTGAATGCTCAGTGCAATTTATTTGTTTGCTTAATTGCAGCTTCTGATATGACCAATGCACAATAACCAGGTCAGAGCACACAAAACATGTAAAGGTGGAGGATATCAGAACCCTTAAGTCCTTCGCCTGGAGAGCTGCTGGACAATAGGTGAATACCTTTTAAAAATAGACTCAGGAGGCACGACCCTCATGTTATCAGTGGAGGATCTGAAGCCAAAGGTGGGAGGTTCTGGTTCCAGGGTGTCAGCGAGAATGGGCAGTAAATCTCACCCCAGGGCCGGGTAGCCTGGATTCAGAGATGTGATGTTTCTCTGTCTCAACCTAATGCTCACCAAGGCAATGTATGCACTGGATCTTTCTAAGAGGTGCCAATCTGGCAGGCATTAAGTGAGTCCCTATAATTTCTTTGCAGAAAGATTTGATTATCACTTATTACAAAAATAGGTTTTCCTCAATTTGTTTATTTTTAATTGTAATTAACATGTTTACCAGTTTTTGGAATTCAAGATCATTAATATTATTTCAATACACCACACGCCCCCACCCCAACCCCTGAACCCTGAGTTTGCCAACACAAAGAGCTATTACTTTTCTGTACCAACCCAGAAGTAAAGTTAGGATTTCTCCGGATCTTCCTAGTAGCCCCACTCAGACAAAGCTATATATGTATTTACTAAAATTTTGTGGTGTTATTAAGGAATAGAGGAGCAGTTTCTATTGTTAAAAGGCAAAGAACTCTAAATTGAACATAAGGCAACTTGGTCCCCAGATCCTCCAGGAGGACTTTGCACTGGGGGCTTCCTCTGAGCCTCAGGCCACTTTCTCTTCTGTCCTGTTTCATCTTCTATCCTTGATTGCCCCATGAATTCCAATTTTTTCTAATTTCACTAAGTAGAGCCATTCCTTTTCTTGGGCTTCACACCATGCTTCACGCCTACCTTTGTGTCTCCAAACCCAGAGTGCTCAATAGGATAAAAGGTCTTTCTGTATAGCATGTTTCACCTGCCTTAAAAGACAGCTGGTAGAGATTTCCTGTCCTACCCTCTTTAGAACCACTGCACTGGAGAGACTGGGCCCATTCTGACAAGAACGTAGCAGAGCCTGCAATTGGAGCTAATGATGGCTGCAGCATCCCATACCTATCACGACATACTGAATTGAGAGATTCCTTGAAAATTGCTTTGGCTGGGTCCATATCTCCAACTCCTGCAGTTCTGTGCTAAACTGGGTTTCTAGAACCCAGGAGAGTGCTTTGGTCTTCTGGGCTCCTTAAAGGGCATTTGGCATCCTGTAAAAGCTACTTGTTAGAGAAAACAGTAGGACTGCTTCCCTTTGATACTCTAGCTATGGGAAGACTGACCCACTTGGATAAGTTGGAAATGGAAGGCTGCAGGGGACTTTGAGATGGTGGGTTGAGCCTATTTGGCAAGGCAGTAACAAGACTACAGAGGGATCCTGTAAGTAGAGGAGATCCCTGTAGCAAGACTACATGACCCTGGACCTCTAAGGACTTGCTCCTGATGGTCAGAAGGCCCAGTTAAGTCTCTATATATATTTAAAAAAAAAATGACAGCAGTTAAACCATTCAAGGGTCCAGCTTTGGACCAGATTTTGCTTTTTTTGTTCCTGGCTCTTGAAGTTTGGCTCATTGCTTTTTCCCCTCTCCTGAGGTCTTGTTAACACATGAGTGCTATTAAGGCTTCCAGAGGGTGGGGTGAAGGGTGGCCATATCACAAAAGAAACTAATTGGCTGGAACTCCCCACTCTACCCTCTCCAGCTGGCCTGAGTCTCTTTAATTTTGAGTTCTTCCTAAAGGGTCTTGGCATTGGTGGCCTGCCTCTCTTTTCAAATTAATTAAAACCAAAGAAATTCAAATTATGTCCTTTCCTGCTGTCATTACTGTTTTTCTCTTATTTGCCATGGGGCAGGCGGAAGCAGGGGTGCCAGTGGACAGTTTGGTTCCCTAACTGGAGCTGACCTATTAGCTGCTTCTGCAGAATAAGTCTAGGTTGCAGAATCCCCTAAAGCAGGAATGGCAAATTCTGAGCCTCTGTGCAGCACCTTCTACTTCCAAACTCATGGCAGATATTCCTAATGGACCAAGGACATTTGTTTTTCCAGTTGAACCTGGGTAGAGCCCCATAATTCTTCCTTAAATCAGCTCTCCAAGCAGCTACCACCAGTAATCATGGTTGGCTCAGGGGTTAGTCTATTTAGCATCTTTACCCTGGTCCTAAATTGCTCTGAAGCTCAGAATACATTGACTTATTGCTAGGGACTAGTCCAAAGTCAATATTAATTTGGCTTGCTTTCAAATCCAAAGAAGCTCCTTCCTAGTCCTTCAGGCTGCTTGTACCTTCCCTCTCCTTTCCCTCATCTGCCTCTACACTCTCTTCTTTGAAATATGCCAAGCTTCCCAGGGATGGTTCTCTGTATTCTATGGTGTCTTCTACCAAGAATCCCAACATGAACAAGGAAAGGTCTCACCTAATCCAACTGAGACTTCATCCAGGGATTTATACCATGTGGAGCCACTTTTTTTGGTTAGGCCCTCAGTTAAAACCAAAAAAAAATATGTTACTTAGAGGAAATAGAGCTAAATGTGGAGTTCCTGTGATATTGAGTAGATTCAGTAAGGGCTCTAGGGCAGATAGAGCTGGACTCAAATTTCCCCTGGACCATTTACTTGCTGAGTGACCCTCTAGCAAGTAAATTGAACTCTGAACATCCATTTCCTCATCAGTACAATGGAGAAAATAATAAGTCCTTATGTGGTGTTATGTGGCGAGGATAAAATTAATTCATGCCTATAAGTACTTAGCAGTTTGCATATAGTAAACACTCAATAAAGTTGTGCTGATTTTATCAGCTACTTATTCGGCTAAGAGGTTACATAGCTAACAAATGGGAAGAATTAGGTGTTGATTCTAGATCTGCTGGACTTCAAAGCTCATGTTCTTAACTGTTCTGATACATCTACTCTGATCTTCGGGTTTTGAAGGGAGAAGCAGTTTCCTCAACTGTAAAATGGAGATAATATAATGTATCTCATTGAGTTATCGTGGAGAGTAAATGAGTAGGTGCCTGTAGCATTTACAAACACATACTACATAAGTGTTACCATCATCGTTACTATGATTTTTCCCCTGAATCCCGTCCCTCCTCCCCAGCACCTAGCATTGCCGTTGTCACAGAACAGGTGTTCAGTATGTGAATAGCTCTGTTGGAACAATACATAGTATTTTTACTGTAGTAAGGGAGGAGGAAAGAATGCCTGTTTGGGGCTGAGTCTCTGATTGACTTTCTGGGATTCGCATAAACAATTCCAGGAAAACTCTCTCTGACTACCTTGGGGGAAGCCTGGAAAAGGAGCTTAGTTGAGCAAGGATCAGAATCATTTCCCCAATCCCACAAGGTCTCTGCTGTTTGTGTCTACTTGTTGGGGTTAGCTTTCTGAATGGTCAGTGATGTAGGACTGTTCTCATGTTCCTGAGGGAGTAGCACCTGGCCTCGTGTGTGGAAAGGACAGAAGATTGGACCACATAGGGAAGATTTCATTAACTGTGCTACCTCTGTCTTTAACACCCATTGCCTGGAATACATAGCTCTTGTTGAGATTGTCTAGTACATTTCTCACCCACAACTCTAAGAAAGCTAGAATTCCATGAACTTGGCCTGAACTGTACCCAGACAAATGCTAATGTAGGATTTATTACCTGGATTCTTATATTCGCCCATCTCCATTAGGGAATCACTATGATTTGGGCAATCTTGCTTAAGCTCTGGATAGTCCTTTCCTTACAAACATGTTTATTCCAGTAATGGAAATTTCATATCTCTACTGGGCAAATGACAGAGGTATTCCTTGCTTCTAGTCTGAAAATCTCTGTTATCCCACATGGTTCACCCATTTTTTGAAAATATTTTTTTAAGTGTTCTATTTCTGAATAATTGTATGTTATAGTAAAATTGTAAAGTATAGACGGTCCCCACCTTTCTCTAACATCTCACACAAGCATTGTACATTTGTCAAAACTGAGAAGTTAACAGTGGTATATTACTATTAACTAAACTACAGATTTTATTCGGTGTTCACCAGATTTTCATTTGTGTCCTTTTTTTTGGTTCCAAGCTTCAATCCAGGATATCACTTTGTATTTAGTTTTCGTATTTCCTTAGTTCCCTTTGATCTGTGACAATTTCTAAGTTTTTCTTTGTTTTCATAACCTTGACAGTCAAATATTTTCTAGAGTGTCTATTTGGGCTCATCTAATGAACCTATTTGTTTATTTCAATAAAATTTTAATTTTGTAATATTTTTAGATTTACATAAAGTTATAGAAATATACCCACACCTAGTTTTATGTACTAACATCTTATATTAATATCGTATATTTTTCACAATTAGTGAACCACCACTGGTACATTATGAATAATTAAAATCCATAGTTCAGATTTCCTTAGTTTTAACCTAATGTCCTTTTCGTGCTTTAGGATCCAATCCAGGATGCCACATTACATTTAGTTGTCTTATCTCTTTCGTTTCCTTTTGGCTATGACATTTTCTCAGACCTTCTTTTTTTTGATGACCTTGACAGCTTTGAGGAATACTGGTCAAGTGTTTTGTAAAATGTCCCTTAGTTGGGATCTGTTTGATGTTTTTATCATTATTACATAGGAGTCAATTTTTTTTTCTTTTGGAGGAAGACTACAAAGGTAAAGTGCCATTCTCATCACATCTTATCAAGGGTATCTGATATCAACATGATTTATGACATTGTTGTAGATTTTGAACACCTGGCTACGGTAGTTTTTGTCAGGTTTCTCCACTTTCCATACTTCCACAGAAGAAATTCATTATACACAGCCCACACTTAAGGAATGGAAAGTTAGGATCCACCTTTGTGAGGGCAGAATATCTATATAAGTTATTTGGATTTATGGAAATCTTCATGGAAGACTTGTCTATTCGCTCCCATTTATGTATGTATTCAACTATTTACTTATAACCGTAAGGACTCATGAATATTTATTTTATATTTTGGTTTATTATCTAATACTATCTTACTTATTTTGTTGCTCAAATTATTTCAGCTTTGGCCATTGGGAGTTCTTTAATTTGGTTCTTATATCCCTTTGACATACCCCCATAATCGTGGGCTTATTATTAGTTTTTGAGCACTCCTTTACTTTCTGGTACTTCAACCATGTTTCAGGCTTATCTTATGGGTTTTCCTGCCCCAATCCAGAATCAGCCATTTCTCCAAGAGGCCCTAGTTCATTTTAATGAGGAATGATCTTAGGAACCAAGATCTGGGTGCTCAGTGGACTCATTACTACCAGGCTGTCATTGCTTTTAGGTCTCTCAGTTGACTAAGGAAGAAAATATTTACGTGTATACTAACATGTGATTCTAATATTTTTATGTGTAAATATATGTATCTATATTAGGCTAAACATGAGCTCATACTGACATCTTCAACTCTAATCCATTACTACATTGATAATTCTAGCCTCCTCCCCTTGCTTATTTGTACACACCATCTCCCAACAGTGAGAACCCTGGACCCTACATCTGCCATCCATTTTCTTGTCAGTTCCAGTATACATGTACAGCAGTTGTAGAATTGTTAATACAAACTCCTTGTGGGAAAGAGCTTTATCAGCTAGAGTGCAGTACTTTTGCATGTTCATTTTGCCTTTAGTCTTACAGACTCCACTCAGCATCATTTCCCCTACCTCCTTCAGTAAAGTTGTTTCAGACATTTGTAATACAGTTAGATTCTTTTGTTATATTCTCCATTCCACCCTGAGATCCCCCTGAATTCCTAAATGATTTTTTTAAATTTGCAGACATAAAGTTTCAGTCTTTGTATTGTAAATTTCAGTGGATTTTGACAAACACATGATGTTGCCTATTTATTTTTTTGTGTTAAAATACGCATTTCAAAAATTTTTAAAAATTACTTTCATAGAAAAATAATATGTCAAAGATTTTAATTGTCATTATTTACTGAAGGAAAGTGTAAGATACTAAAAACAGTACAAAGAGCATTTGGTAAATTAATATTTATAGACAGTGTTAGGATAAGAATGCTACATTAGGTACAAAACTGGTTACTGTCCAACAGGTTATAAACCATAGACTCTGAGATTATTTCTTCCACAGGAAAGAAATTATTGCCTTTTCTACCTAACAAAAATCTCCAAATTAACCTCTGCCCCTATAGGTTGTTAAGCCTGGCATTGCATTGGAAAATGCAGTAAATACCCTTCAACTTTTACATAATTTTTCCAATAGTGAGAACTCAGGAATGTATACCTGAAAATTTTACACAATTACTAGGGGTGGGTGGCAAATTCAGCTGGGATTTCTAGCTCTCAAAGCAAGACAGAGCTAGGCGACTTCCAAGATTTGTTACATCCATAGATGGTTCTGAAACACAAACTTTGGATCTGATTTTTATCGAGACATTAAAAAAAAAAAGTCACTGGTCAAATTATTAGCAGAAATGTCTGTAGCTTTCAGAAGCTGCGAAATCTACGGGACTAGAAAAGACCCCAGATAAAGCTTAAAGTTTCCTTTTTGTCAAACCACATTTCCTTTTTGGGTGCTTCTAGCCATGGAATTCAGGAGACATTAGCCCTTTGCTAATCAGACCACGCCATGTGTCAGAATCTGCTATAAGCCAAACAAAGAAGAGATGATTTTTGACATTCCTCACTATAATGTGTCTGAGTGGCTTAATTTTCTAGAAATATCATTTGAAGAAGTTGTATTCATGGGGAGAGGCCTGGAATTTTCTGACAAACTGTGAAGCTGGTCTCCCAACCCCAGCTCCCCCACTGTCACCACATACACAACAAAGGGCTGGAGGACTAAGAATTGTAAAGGGAGATCTTCAGACCAGGAACACGGTTTAGGACAGAAGAGAACAGAAGATCAACCATGGAGGAATCAGAAGCTTGCTTTCTGTCTACTGTTGCTTCTAGGTTGTTTTGACATTTTCTTGATTTACCTTCCCGTTGTTTCCACATTTTAGGGTAAAGTTCCTTTCAAAATGCCCAACTTTTGTTCCATTGTCTGTACTTAGGCTGTCGAGACAGGGCACACTGAATGTGGCATCAGGTGTATCATGAGAGAAATCCTAGCAGAGGAGGAACTGTCAGAGGCCGAGGGTTGAGATTACTTGTGTGACTGGTTCCTCTTTAGAACTGCATGTCCCAGGAGCACATCTCTCCTCTGATTTTTGAAGGAAATCCTTATTATTGGTTCTTTTAAGGGGTGATTCCCTTACTGTATCTTTATGTAGAGATGAAGTTGAGGAGACTCATTTTGCTTGAATCATGACCTCTTATTCAAGAAATGCTGAGCAATTCTACCCCATCCCAACCACCCACCCACAGGATTAACAGAAAATGACTTTTCTCTTTGAGAGGATGTTGAAAATATAATCCCTTCACTGGTCTCACATTTGGGCAGATCATTTCCAAGATAAATTTTCTCTATTGAACCATCTTCATTTTCCCAGTGAGGTCACCACTCTGCTCCCTGGGAGGCCTCCCACGCAGGAACATCGTGCCATCTTGCTCAGCCTGAGAGATCCTATCTGATTACCCAGCAGGTTTGGAGCCTGAGACATTTGGAGAGCAGATATGGCTCCTCCCTGTCTCTTGGGTGCAAAGATGTGAATTTCAGCAGTTTGAGTGATGGCTTTGTGGTTTGCAGATGGTAAGAAGTGCTGGTGGAACTGAAGGAGCAATTGTTTTATCTGAGGCTGCTGCTGAAACCTCAAACTTTGGGTTTAAGGCTGCAGTAATCTTGAGGAATTTTCCATTTTCATCAGTATTTCTATTTCATAAATTATCATAATCATTAGCATCTGGGACATGCTGGAGGCCAGGGTAGCCATGACTTTCAAAGTAGAGAAATTCTAAATATCACAAGAATGCAGTCACATCTATACCCAAATACTGCTTTTTTTTTTCATTATTTATACTACCAACATAAAAAACATATCAAAAACTGCCTAAAGCTGTTTAAAACGTCTCCTTCACATTTCCTGGGATTTTACTTGCAGAAGATTCATCTGCGTTAAGAAAGCTTTTCTATTAAATTCTAAGTTACCCTCCAAATTGAGGATATAATTCATTCTTACTTTGGTGTTATTTGATATGACTTGCTTTTTTTCTTATATCCTACTGACAATTAGCCCCTAAGGAAAAGGAGACTTTTTTTGGAAAGGAGTGGAAATAGGGATGGAAAGGACTTAAATTGGAGAACATTATACCCTATCTAAGGATCTCTTTTTACCTAAGATTTTTCCCTTACTCTAAATATTCTTTTCTTCAAAAGTTTATGTCCCATTTGTAATATGATATATGGCCTATATTAATACACACCTTAGGATAGTCACCTAATATAAACACACAGTCAGGGTCTCAAAATTCAATTTAGGCAATAATAAGGGAGCAGTTCTAAATGAATGGATTATTGTTCCATGTCTGGCTCTTAAAGAGATTTCAAGCTATTGGTGGCTGTGACTATTCAGTCAGTCAGAAAGGAGAATAAGCAGGTAGTCTCCCAACCTCTGAGATGCTCGCAGGCAATCAGCATATAGCACATTCTGCACTTCCCTCACCCTCTTCTACCAACATTACCTCCTTTAACACTCTCCTTGGATGGAGTTTGACCCATTGAAATATGTGCTTATTCATCCGTCCATCCATTTATTCATTCATCCAAGCAAGTGTCAGTTAGGGTTTTTAAGTTAAAAACAACATAAGCAGACTTTGAGCAATTTTAATTAAAAAGGGACTTATTAGAAGATTAATTAACTGGGAGGTGAATAACAAAGCTGTGGTAGTTGCAAATGTGACCCCAATTCTCCACCGCTCTCGGTCTCCACACCTTTTGCTCTCTGACTTTGCAGTTCTTTCCCATCAAGGAGTAGAGCCTAGCCCCCACCTCCTTGAATCTGTAATAGTCCTATGACTTGCTCTGGTCAATAAAATGCAGTAGAAATGATGATGTGCCAATTCTGAGTTTAGGCCTTAACAAGCCTTTTGTGCTTCCACATCCCTCTTTCTTGGAACTCTGCATAGCTGCTATGTGAACAATTTTCATGCTAGACCGTGGGAGGAAGAGACACCATGTAGAACAAATATAATTCCAGCTGAGACCACCTGAGATCAGCTAACGGCTAGTTCACCAACAGCTGCACACAGATATATGCATGAACTTCTCAAAGACCAGAGAATTTCCCAGCTTAGCTCAGCTTAAATTGCTGACTCCCAGAGCTTTAAGATAAATAAATTGATGTTCTTCTATGCCACAGTTTTGGGACTATTTGTTACCTAGCAAAAGTTACTCCTATAAAAGCCTTCAAAAGAATAGGATCTAAGAACCAAGGCACTGGTGTCCTCTAGATAGCTGCCACCAGATGAGATAGCTCCAGCTGCTTTTCATTCTTTTTGCACCTTGCCCATTCCTGGGTAAAAGAACTTGTATGGGCCAGCTTGCTCATGTGCCCTCCCTGGGATGGGTTAATAACCTTGCTTAAGCCATGAGGAACAGAGAGAGGAAAGTTCTTTAAAGGAGGGCGTAGTAGCTGCTATTTCCAGGGGAAGTGAAGAGGAGATCCTATGTAGACAAAGCATATGTCCACTATAAAAATTTACTTTCTGTATTTACTCAAGAAGGAGTGAGATTCACTTTTATCAAGAAGTCTTGGTTTTATGGTAGAGTCAGGCAAGCAAACAGAGTATCCACACAATGTGCTTCAGGCTACGGCAAAGGGGCCATAGATGAGTTTGAGAGCCTGGAGGAGGGCCACTGTTCTAGTTTGCTAGCTGCCAAAATGCAACACACCAGAGACTGATTGGCTTTCAATAAAAGGGGATTTATTTAGTTAACGTATAGTTCTTCAGAGGAAAGGCAGCTAACTTTCGACTGAGGTTTTTTCTTATGTGGGAAAGCACAAAGCGATCTCTGCTGGCCTTCTCTCCAGGTCTCTGGGTTCCAACATCTTTCCCTGGGGTGATTTCTTTTTGCATCTCCAAAGCCCTGGGCTGAGCCGCAAGTGGCAAGTGCCGAGCTGAGGTATGCTGAGCTGCTTGGGCTGTGCTATGTTGAGCCCTCTCATTTAAGCACCAGCCAATTAACTCAAACGTCATTCATTGCAGGGGGCATGCCTCCTAGCTGACTGCAGATGTAATCAGAAACAGATGAGGTTCACATGCCATCAGCTCATGTCCAAAGCATCACTAGGCATCTTCACCTGGCCAAGTTGACAACTGAATCTACCACAGTCACCTAACACAGATCTGCCACCAGGAAAGGATTCTTGGAGAAAATAGCATTAAAACAGAATTCTGTGAGATAAATAATAAGCTGAGAAAAGGAATAGCAGGGTTGAAGAGTACTGGAGACGCTTTCAGGTGGTAGTATGAGTGAAAACCTGGAGTGAGAGTGTTAGACTTCCACCATGGGCCAAATTTATATCATGCTTAGGTTTTATTTGGCCCAAATTCTTAAAAAAAAAAAATGAAGTTCTCTTGTCTTATACTCCACCAGTTCTCACGTTTGTTATCTGCTTGGCCTTGTAGGCACTTGAGTTTGCCACACAGCTTAGGTTACCAGAGAGCTTCACTTGGTAAGAGTGGCATAAGAGTGTGAGGAGGTTAGGGGTGGGGCTTGAGGCTGGAGAGGTAAACGGAGCTATGGAGAGCCTTCTACACTTGCTACAAAACTTGTATTGTCTTCTATGAGCAATGGGGAGATCTTGAAGATATTTATCAGGGGGTCATGCTCAGATCTGAAGATATTTGATCAGGGGGTCCTGCTCATTCAGGCAGCAGGGTAAAGGAAAATGGAAAGAGCAAGAATGACCCTCAGAAGCAGAAAGACTGATTAGGGGAAGCTATGGCTGTTTTCTAGATAAGAAGTGAGGGCCTCAATTAAGTAAAGGGAGCGGATGGAAGGGATGGTGAGAGTGAGGTGAATCTTTGTTTTCTCAAAGAGATACAGAGATACCAGTTGCTTCCATCTTTAAAACCATGGTTGTTCCCTTAGAGCAAAATCCCAATTTAAAAGAGATTTGTGTCTGGTAACAGATCTCCCCTGCTGCCTAATAAAGACACACCTGTTCTGCAGAAATTAGGGATAAACTTAAGTCTACATAATGCCAAGACACAAAATCTCTCCTGTACTTGCTTGGAAAAATAAAGAGCTCTCCTCTGACTCACTCAGCTTGCCAGAGCCCCACACACTGGGGTGGCAGTGTGAGACAAAGAACCATCACAGGCCAGCCCTGAGCTGGAACCAGATGGGGGGCAATTCCTGCCAGAGACCATCATCCTAGTTTTCTCTTGCCCTGGTCCATTGCTCGCAGTGACCAGGCTGGAATATTCAGGGAAAGTGCCTCTGATGCTTTAGTCACAACTGGATCAACTGAAATAACAGTGTAAGGACGTATCTCCCTCATGAGGGATAAAGGAGCAGCTGCCAGGAGATCCATGCTCACTTTCTGGGGGCTTGGAGTGGTTTCTTTACTCAAAAGTATTGGGATAGAAAGCAAAAAAAAAAGTTTGACATGAGGTTTCCTCCTTCTGCCTGATAGAGTATGGTGGAGAATAGATGGCAGGTCTCTAGGATATGTACAAGTTAGGACGGTGAGGAAAAGATACAGATTTATGATAGAAAAAAGTACATTTTTTTTTTTTTTTGCAAAATATAAGCAATTAAATCAAATGTTACATGCCTGTTTTTCTTTTTTTTCGGTGGGGTGTGTGTGCATGATCCGGGAATCGAACCTGGGTCTCCTGCATGAAAGGCAGGCATTCTACCACTCAACCACCCATGCACCTCGCGTTCCTGTTTTAAGCAAGAAAAGTCACAGCTAAGTATATGACTCTTTCAGTCTAGGTGGGAATCCCGGACATATTTGGGAAAATGCCAATATTATTACAAGGAAAAAGGCTAATAGTGCAATCAGGAGTGATCAGTAGTGATGAGGGAAGGAGGTATCTATGGAAGGCAATTTGGTAAGGACTTGGGTTTCCAATGAAACTCAATTTTAGAATTTTGTTGTTATCTCCAAATTAAACCAGGGCATCCCTAAGTTTCACTGACATGACTGAAAGAAGACTTTGTACGCTGTAGAACTTTATACTTCAGTTCCTTTACCAGGCCACATTTCCTGTAGCTCACAATGTATTGTTTGCTTTTCATACATTAAAATTTTATTATCACTTGCACAATTCTGATACATTGTGGTTTTGTGTGTATATGTATGTTTAAAGCATTGACTTATTAAACTAAATATTTCAAATATACCACATGATTTAAAATCTTTTTTTTCCATTCTTGTATTAATTTTTTTAATTTGCTATACTAGGCAGCTCCAAAAAAAAATATGGAAATGAATCTGTCTTCTCTTGACCTTAAGAGCTCTTGATTGTGATGTACAAAGTGTTAGCACTCCATCTGATTAATTGCCAAATAATAGTGATTATTTATTATGTTTAAGTTTACTTCTTTTTTTTTTGTATGCTGTGTGGCAGGGTCACATTTCATTCTTTTTCCGTGTAAGTATCCCATTTTATTGCAGCACCATTTGTTGAATTTTGTTCTTGTTGTTTGTTTGTTTTTGTTGGTTTCTTTTGTTTGTTTTTTGGAAGGTGGATGGGCTGGAAATCAAACCCGGGTCTCCTGTATGGCAGGTGAGAATTCTACCACTGAATTACCCTTGCACACCCATGTATAAGTTACTTTGCATAAATCCTTTTAAACATTTAAAACATTAAATACATTTATAGCATAAACTATAGAAAATCAGACAGAGATCAAAGCAAATTCCCGTAACAGTGTGGGAAATCCCGTCACTGAAGACTTCAGTTAAAAGGCAAACCATATTACCTGGGAGTTCTCACGCATAAAAGCAGATAGGGGGCTAACACTGCCTAGCTCTGGTGAGGAGGGTGGAGGGAATGGGAGAAAGGTGAGGAAGATACTTGAGGAAAGAATGAAGTCGAGAGAGTTTTGTGATGCGGGGTGTTGCTTGCTGGCAAGAGGGTGCCATCCTGAGGTACCAGTGAGGGTAATATCTGCCCAGAGCAGAGGCGTGTTGACTGTTTTGCTTCAGGCTGGCCCGTCTCTAGAAAGCATACTTCAGTCTTTTCCTTCACACTTTCTTTTTCCCTAGTGAAATGCTACCAGCCTTCCCGTGCCCATGCAGGGCCATGAGGGCCTGGGAGTGAGAGCTAGGCTCTCTCCTCCTCAGAAGGCCATGGCGGGGTGCCCCTGCCCACACCTAAAGAACAGAAGAGTGTCTGGCCTCTCCTTCCTGTGATTTTGTTGCTCTTTGGACTGGTTTATTTGTTTGTTTGTTTGGTTGTTTTTGCATGGGCAGGCTCCTGGAATTGAACCCGGGTCTCTGGCACGGCAGGCGAGAATTCTGCCACTAAGCCACCATTGCACTGCCCTGGCTTATTGCATTTTGATTATGAATGTCTCTCCCCAAGTTCTACCAAATGTTAGGGGAAGTGTTCCACCTGAAGACATCTCCTTTGCCTGGTGAAGAGATCTCCTTTCATAGAAGCGTTTCTCAGGAGGGGTTTAATTTAAATGAACTGGAATGCTGTGTTTAAAGCTGAACTTCCTGAGCCCTAGATATTATAACTTTTGGAGGCCCCACCTTATAGCATATCAAACACACTAACTGTACCCATAGCCCACATTAAGCATACTTTTTATCGTAAAAATTTTTGCAAGGATTTTTTTATATTTGTGCTTTAGAAATTTTTTGGCTGTATATAACTCATCTAATTATGATTGGCCTTGAGTTCCCGATATTCACTGTGTAAATTTAGGGGATTGTGTGAAGTGAGAAAATTGAACTTATAACTTGGATTAGATATAATGGAATCTTTGTGGATTCTAATTTTAACAGTTAATGAAGTTGGCATGTTGGTGCATTTTGTAGACATTTAATTAAATATTTATGAATTTTTATTTTATGGTTTTCTTTCTGTACTTTTGGAGCCTTTTTTTTTCCTACATGGGTCTCATATTTTCTAGGCCCATGAAAAGCAAATCTTAGCTCTGGAATCTCATTGCACTGGTGAGATTCTAATATAATAGAGATTCGCAAACATTTTGGCCTTAGGATCATTTCATACTCATAAAAATTATTGAGGACCCCAAATAACTTTTTTTTAAATGCAGGTTATATCCATCCATATTTTTTATATTAGAAAATACGACTGAGAAGTGCAAAAATTACTTATTTACTAATTTTTTTAAAATAAGAAAATGGAATTCATTACATGTTACATAATTAACATTTTAAGTAAAACATGACTATATTTTCCAGAAAAAATTAGTGAGAAAAGGGCCATTTTTGCAAATTTTTGAAATGTGTGATGTGATGCAAGATAGCAGGACTCACATAATCTTTTCTACATATCTGTTGCCATATAGTGTGCTGTTTGTAAAATAAGAAAAACAATTAGCCTTATACAGATATGTAATTGCAAGTGGGAGGCATATATTAAAAGCTCTTTTTGATAGTCTGCCAAGACTCAATTACCGATAGTTTCTTAAAAGTTAATTGTAATGGAGAATCTGAAATCATACCAGTGAATTTTTCACACTCTGCGACATTAAAATCCATTGGTTATTTTGCACTTTGAGTCAATGTTTCACCTGTGCATGATTTTGTAACATCTATTGGACATTTGGAAAATATCAGTTTACTGAGTTATGCAGGCCTTTCAAATATTGACGTTTCAATATACAGCGTCAAATATCACAATTGTTAATGCCACCACAGACTTCATCTGAAAATCCTAAAGTGTTGGAAAACCATCAAGCTAATGTTGACAGATGTGCTTTTCAAAAATCTGATTTTACTTGAACATTTGAATGTCATCATTGGCAATAAACAATGCCAGTTGTTTTCCTTGGAGTGACAGGTTCACTTAGTTAATTTTTGAGAATGTATCTGACAGATATCCAAGTCTGAATACCCAAAGTTTGTCCTTTGTTCTTTCAAGTAAAATGGTGATCCATGAAAAAAGGTGAGTTGAGCTGAGATTGCAACTCAGTCACTTTGGAGCTCTTCCCTGAAACAGCTGTGGTACTTGGACATGCACAGAAAGTGCATTATGTGATCTTCCTGTATCATCATATAGAATCTTAAAAAGTTGTATGCTTAAGACAAGATTAGGAAATTTAATAATTCTTCTGCTTCATCAAAGACACCCTTCAGTGAACTGTCATTTCTTTTTTCTACTGTGAGTGGCAGCAGTGAAGAAAATAATGACCACTTCAGTGCCACTGCCTTGCTTCATGGTGTGGTGCAGGCGATTCCCCCACCATTTGTTTTTGCACTATCAGTGCAAATGCGAACACACTGGAAAAGGAAAATCAAGTCTTGGTGTTTTGCTATGGGTTGACTTGGGCACCTCCCTCCATCTCCCAAAGATATGTTCAAGTCCCAACTCCTAATCCTGTGCATATGGCCTTATCAGGAATAGGGTCTTTGAAGAAGTGATTAGTTATGATGAGACCATACTGAATTAGGGTGGGCCCTAATCCAATACAAGGTGTCCTTATAACACAAGACAGGCATGGGGGAGAAGGCCATTTGAAGATGGAGGCAATAGAGATTGAGGTGATGGAACAAACCAAGGAACACAAAGGATTACTGGCAAACACCAGAAGCCAGAAGGGACAAAGTGGGAATCTCTCCTACAGATTTCAGAGGAACATGGCTCCACTGACACCTTGATTTCAGATTTCTAGCCCCCAGAACCAGGAGACAATATGCTTCTGTTGTTTTAAACCACCGAATTGCTGGTACTTTGTTATAGCAGCCCTACACAACTATGAGAATGCTATTATGAAGATTGTTTTGACCTCAAGGATTTCTTGCAAGAACCCTGGGGACACAAATCACACTTTGAGAACCACTGTGCTACAAAGATTTAATATAAGCAAATAAGATTGTGCCAAGCATGTTATAAATGTCCAATCAATTGCAGCTAAAACCATGTTTGTTTTGCCTTTGGAAGCATCAGTTTTCTCTTTTAAAAAAATAGGGTTAAGATTATTCACCCCAGAGGGTTGTTGTGGAGATTAAATGCAACAAAAATACACAAAATGCTCAACACAGCATCCAGCATATAATAAATGTGCAATCAATATGAACTACCATTATTAATATTGCTAATAATAAGTCATTTGCATTTTTTTCCTGGAGTGCACCAGTAGGATCCCTTCATATCTCCTCTGCCACTGCCTGAGTGAATTCTTTCCTATTGAGATTTTAAAAGGAGGTACCTCTTTTTCACTTTTTATCTTCATTCATCAAACTGAGGCTGCTGCTGCTTCTGGGGATTTGCTCCTGAGTATTCAGGGAAAAGAGCCTCAGGAAGGAATTTCCACTTGTTCAAGGGCCTCAGAACACTGCAGTCTTTTTTTTTTTTTTTTTTTTTTTTTTACCTCCAGCTCTTGCAATCCAGTCTAGACACTCTGAGGAGGTGGAGGATATAATTACAGCTTGAAACACTTTACATGCCCCAGGAACACAGCTCCTCCTGCATGTGTGTGGCTTAAGCCCCAAGAGGCCAGTGAAATCTGATGATTCTCCCTCTCAGATAAGCTGGATGTGAAACTCTAGAGGTCTGGGGTCCAGTTGTCTTCACCATACAGCACCCTCTATTCACAACCAGTTTCTCCACTCAGTTCAATTCCCTTCAAAGCAACACATGTGTCTTGGGCTCTTAAAAGAAGCACACCCTCTGTAACCAAAGAAGAACAGGGCTGCAACAGATCTTGCTCTCCTAAACTCTGCTCTGCACCAGCGAGGCTGACCTTTATGGACATCCTGGCATCACCAGGCTCTTTGGCCTTCTGGCTTCTATTCGGGTTCTGTCAATGGCAGCCACTGGTAGGAAGAAGATTGGAGAGCCAGAGGACAAACAGGCTGGTCCTCCCCACTCAGAGCTGGTTTCTATTAGGTGATCTTTCTTTCAGTGTCACAGCTGACTCCAACCCTCACCATAATCTGTTAATACCACTTTCTCGACTTGTTCCTTCTGGGTTGATAACAGCCACCCTCTGTGGGCTAGTCCCTGATACATCATCTCTTGTTGTTCCCTTATCCTGCCCACAACCCTGCAAATAGTATTTTCATTATACTCATCAACTGAGTTTTTGAGTGTGGCCTTCTGTTCCCTGCCTGGATCCTGATTGACATAGACAGGAGCCTGTTCTTGAGAAGCTCAGGGTCTAGTTAGGTGTATCTATCCCTAACATCAGCTGGGTGCATACCATCCTGATGTAGTTTTATTTTTTTTTTTCAACTTTTTTTAATTGTAAAATTTAACATACATACAAAAAAGTTGTAAATTTCTAAGTACATTTTAACAAGTAGTTATACAACAGATTTTAAAGTTAGGTATAGGTTACAGTTCCACGATTTTTTGTTTTTTCTTCTACCTGCTCCAAGACACTAGAAACCAACAGAAATATCAGTATAATCATTTAGCCATCATACTCGTTTGATAAATTCTCTCTTCTCTGATATACTCCTCCTTCTCTTTAAATAACATATATACATAAAAACAGTAAATTTCAAAGTACATTGCAACAATTAGTTGTAGAACAGATTTCAGAGTTTGGCGTGGGCCACAATTCCAGGTTTTTATTTTTAGCTGCTTCAAGGCACTGGAGGCCAAAGGAAGTATCAGTATAATGATTCAGCACTCATACTCATTTGTTAAACTTGAACTTCTCTGTCTACCACCACCATCACCTTTGACCTTTCTCCCACTCTTTAGGGGTATTTAGGCCATGCCCATTCTAACCTTTTCATTTTGGAAGGGGCTGTTGATAATATGGGATGGGGGATGAAACTAGTTGATGCTCTGAAAGGGCTGGCCCCTCTACATTTCAGGAATTTTTTTTAACTTTTTTTTTCATAATGAAATATAACATATATACAAAAAGGCAACCATCCTGATGAAGTTTTAAATCTAAGGATCCTACTAGTATACACTTAATATTTCTGCTTAAATTGCCTCACTATCTGCCATATATTAATGTAAAAAAGAATTTTTATCACCAGGTAATTGAAAACAACTTTATATCCCAAAATTAGAAGATGAAAATAAAAATAAATCAAATGAAAACAAAGTAGTATTCTTAGATTCTATCTCAGTATCACTGTGGTTAAGAGCACAAACTCTGGACTCTGCCTGTGTTGCAATCCTATTCCTCCCCCTTTCTGGTTGTGTGACTGTGAGCAAGGCATTTGACTTCCCTGTGCCTCAGTTTCTTCATCTGTGATATGGGGAATAATGATTGAATCTACTTCACAGGTTTGTGAAGACTAGGTGAATTGATGTGCACAAATGTATGTAAAGCCCTTCGAAGACTGCCAGGCATGCAGAGAGCACCATATGAGTTCAGGCATTGTTTTGGTGATGGTGATAATGATGAAGATGCCAATGCTAACAGCATTGCTTGACCCAGGCTCTAAGCTGGAGGAAAATTAGCAAAAGGGGTAAAGACACAGTCTTAGGTTTTCCCTGTGATGTAATCAGTAGAGTTTGGAGAGAACTGAACATAATAGCTTCTTTACCATGTGGAACCCCTCAAAATTCATCTTAGGAACCACGAGTGAACATCTCCTTTATGCTGGCAAACATGAACAGGGATACAAACAACTGCTGGGTGACTACAGCAGCTAATTAAGAGTCATCCAGAGAAAGAAGTAAGGAACTCCAGGATGAGGAGTTGGAGGGACTCTATCAGTCAGGCTTAATAGAGTCTGAATTAAGGTTGGAAGACTGGTAGGTAAAGGGAGCTCTTGGGAGAACAAGATTGGTAGGTAAAGGGAGATTTTGGGGGAATGAAATAGTCTGTTCAGAGGCAGGGGGGTACGTTAGCATGCTGTGTTCATAAAAGGACAGCATTGCCAAAGAAATTAACATCTCCCCAGCAAAAATAGAAGCGATGGCTTACAAAGAGGTGCCTAGAGCAGTAGGTCTCAAAGTGTGAACTCCAGAACTACTGCCTAAACAAGAGGACTGGGACCCTGTTAGAAATGCTAATTATCAGGCTCTGCCCCAGACCTACTTAGTCAGTAACTTTGGAGACAGTTTCCGGCAACCTGGAGTTTAATAAACTCCCCAAGGGACTTTTATGCTTGCTGAAATTTGAGAACCAATGGCTCAAGGATTGGGGAGCATTAGCAATAACTGAGCACAAAATTTTGCACACAATAACAGTAAGAGCCATTTATTGAGTACTTTCTATGCGTCAGATATTGTGCTAACCAATTTACCCATGCTATGTCCTGTAATCTCACACAACCCTGACAAATAAATACATTATTGTTCTGATTTTACAGATGAGGAAACTGAGTCTTAGATTAAAGTTTGATAACTATTTGTTCACAATGCAAAGGAGCCTAGAATAATTAGGTCTTGGATGGTGAAAAGAAAGGTTAAGGATGGATTTGAACAGATTGGCAAATGATCAACTACAGAAATATTATGCAATAGAACTTTTTATGTTAGTGAAAATGGTCTCTATTTGCATGATCCAATACGATAATTACTAGTCACATATTGTCATGGTTAGGGACAGGTGTCAACTTGGCCATGTTGTGGTACCTGTTCGTCTGATTGGGTAAGCACTGGCCTGTCTGTTGCAATGAGGACATTTCATAGGATTAGGTTATGATCACGTTAGCTACATCCACAGCTGATTCCATTTGTGATCAGCCAAAGGGGAGTGTCTTCTGCAATTAGTGATGCTAAATGCAATCATGGGAAGCCTTTTAAGGAGGACTCAGAGGAGATAAGTTGCATTCCTGCTTTGGCTGGCGAGCCTCTCCTGTGGAGTTCATCCAGGCCATCCATTGGAGTCATCAGCTTCGCAGCCTGCCCTGTGGTTTTGGACTCTGCGTTCCTACGGTCACGTGAGACACTTTTATAAATTTTATATTTGCAAGTGTTCCCTGTTGATTCTGTTTCTCTAGAGAACCCTAACTAATACACATATAATTGTTGACTTGGAATGTGTCTACTGCAAGTGAGGAACAGAATTTTAAATTTCATTTGCTTTTTTTTCCTTCATTTTTAAGTGTAAAATATAACATATATATAAAAAAGCAATAAATCTCTAAGTACATTTTAACAAGTAGTTATAGAACAAATTTTAGAATTTGGTATGGGTTATAGTTCCATGATTTTTTTTTTTTTTCTTCTAGCTGCTCCCAGACACTGGAGACCAACAAAAACATCAGTATAATGATTCAGCAGTCATAGTGTTTGTTAAATCCTTTCTTCTCGGTTATACTCCTCCTCTTTAAATAACATATATACATAAAAGCAATAAATTTCAAAGTGCATCACAACAATTAGTCATAGAACAGATTTCAGAGTTTGGTATGGGTTACAATTCTGCAAGTTTATGCTTTATTTCTAGCTGCTTTAATGTACTAGAGACTAAAAGAAATATCAGTATAATGATTCAGCATTCAACAGGTTTAACACATTTGTTGAACCTATCCTCTCTGTATAACTCCACCATCACCTTTGATCTTTCTCCCACTCTTTAGGGGAATTTGAGTTATGCCCATTCTAACTTTCTCATGTTGGAAGGGGCTATCGATAATATGGGCTAGGGGAATAGAACTATTTGATGTTCTGGAGATGCTGGCCCCTCTGTGTTTCAGAACTTATCTGATCCGTGGACCCATTTGGAGGTTGTAGGTTTCTCAAAAGTTACCCTAATGCATGGAACCTTTGTAGAATCTTATATAATGCTCTGGGTATTCTTTGGGATTGGAAGGAATGATTTTGGTTGGGGTTTGGCAAATTATGGTAGGTGGCAATGTAGTGTGTAAGAGTGACCTCCAGTGAAGCCTCTTGACTCTATTTGAACTCTCTCAGCCATGGATACCTTATTTGTTATACTACTTTTTTCCCTTTTTGTCGGGTTGACATTGTTGATCACACAGTACCAGGGCCACGTTCATCCCTGGGAGTCATCTCCCATGCCGCCAGGGAGACTTTCATCCCTGGATGTCATGTCCCATGTTGGGGAGGTCAATGGTTTCACTTGCAGAGGTGGGCTTAGACAGAGAGAGAGACCACATCTGAGCAACAAAAGAGGTCCTCCAGATGCGACTCTTAGGCATACCTATATGTGGGCTAAGCTCCTCCGCTACATACATAAGCATCACAAGAGCAATCCTCAAGATTGAGGGCTTGGCCTATTGATTTTGGTGTCCCTGATGTTTGGCACAGTAGCTGGGGTTTCCCCAGTGGTAAAGTTTAATAGTTCCATAATTTTTCTCCAATCCCTCCAGAGTCGTAGCCAATACTCTTTCCGTTTTTTTTTTTTTTTTTTTTTTTTTGCATGGACAGGCACCAGGATTGAACTTGGGTCTCTGGCACGGCAGGTGAGAATTCTGCCACTGGGCCACTGCTGTCCTACCGCCCTCCAATACTTTTTATTAGCTGCTTAATATACTCTGGGATGTATCCAGGCATTACATTAAGCTGTATAGGTTTAAAGGCTCTTATTCTTATTTTGAGCTCCCTGTGTTTGGATTGTTTAAATGATCTATCCTGACAGATTGAGTTAGATTATTTGCTACAGAAAATTTAGGTTCTGGTCATAATAAATGAGAGTCGGTGAAGTTTTAAAATACAGGCAATGTCTTCCTTACTCCTGTATTCTGAATTACCTTAATCCTGACCCAATCAGTTTCATTCTTATCTCTAAATACCAAGTTATACATATATAAAGCAGCCCCCCTCAAAATCCAGAAATAACAATTACCACTCCAGACTAAATGTGACTATAAGAGCTTACAATCTAGGCCCTAGCTTTCCTATAAGTTATTTCTAAATAAGATCATACAATATTTGCTCTTTTACTTCTGGCTTATTTTGCCTCACCAAAGGTCCCACAGCTTCATTCACGTTTTTGCATGCCTCACAACTTCATTCCTTTGTGTAGCAGTATTGTATTTGATTATGTGTTTACACCATCATTCACCAATCTACTTCTCAGTCAGTGTATCTTTCAGCCACCTCCATCGACTGGGCCTCATATATAACGTCCAAAGTCAACATTCCATCAACACTCTCAATTTTAGATAATTTCA
This sequence comes from Tamandua tetradactyla, assembly GCF_023851605.1. Taxonomy (NCBI): domain Eukaryota; kingdom Metazoa; phylum Chordata; class Mammalia; order Pilosa; family Myrmecophagidae; genus Tamandua; species Tamandua tetradactyla. The sequence goes on along the minus strand of NC_135334.1, from coordinate 103,039,075 downwards.
TTGTCTCCAAGAGAAGGACAGCCAACAAACACACCCACATCAAATAGAAAATCCAAACCTCCCCCTAAATCTTGTCCTTCCCCTCACTATGCACCCCTATAATTGCTGCAATACTTTTGATGGTTTCCTGTTAAACAAAGCCCATAGCGTGCAATAAAATTTTTCCTCCTATACTTCAAACTTACACATTCTTTTTACAAGGTTAACATCTTTGTAGTAGTTCATGCAAGAATTTATTTATATTTGTAATATTAATTGGTGGGACACATGAGTCTATACAATCCCTTTCTTTCATGTCACCTTCAATATGATAATATTATTTACAGACCTACTAGTGAACTCCCTTTACATTTATCTACTCCCTTACAATTAAGTTCAACTTCATTAGTTAGCCATTCACCCATCTCTAGCTTCTGTATATCTTTAGGTCCTCTATAGTCTATATTACAAGCCTCTGATTTTACCTTTACCATGGTCATAAAAGTGGAGTCATACAGTATCTAACCTTTGTGTCTGGCTTATTTTACTCATCATTATGTGCTCAAGGCTCATATATCTTGTCATGTACTTCAGGATGTCGTTTCATCTTATTGCAGCATAATATCCCATCATATGCATATACCACTTTTTTTGTTTTTAAAGCAATTTTATTAGATATTCACATACCATATAATCCATCCAAAGTATACAATCAGTGGCTCTTGGTATCATCACATCGTTGTGCATACATCACCACAATTTTAGAACATTCTCATTACTCCAAAATAATAATAAAAAATTGAAATAAATAAATAAGAAAAACCCAAAACATCTCATATCCCTTATCCTGCTCCCCCCTATTATTGACCCCTAATGTTGGTGTGGCATATTTGTTACTGTTGATGAGGGAATATTAAGTTATTACTGTTAACTATAGTTCATAGTTTGCAATAAGTACATTTTTCCCCATATACCTATTATTATTAACTCTTTATAATAATGTCATACATTTGCTCTAGTTCATGAAAGAACTTTTTAATGTTTGTACCATTAATCACAGTCATCGTCCACTGCAAGATTCACTGATTTATACATTCCCATGTTTTAAACTCTAGGTTTCCTTCTGCTGATACACATGACTCTAAACTTCCCCTTTCAGCCATACTGACACATAATTCAGAACTGTTAATTACAGTCACAATACCGTTCTACCATCACTTCTATTCATTTCCAAACCTTCAAATTCAACATAGTTAAAAATTCTGTACATCATAAGCCACCTCTCCCCATTTTCTAGCCTCATTCTATCTTTTTTCCTTTTAAGTTTTTTTATTTTTATTAATAGAACCAATCAACATACAATATGAGCACACTTTTTTTTTTTAATCACATAGTTCATATACCACTTTTTTTAATCCACTTGTCTGTTGATGGGGACTTGGATTGTTTCCATCTTTTGGTGATTGTGAATAGTGCTGCTATGAACATCGGGGTACAAATCTCTGTTTGTGTCATTGCTTTCAACTCTTCTGGGTATATACCAAATAGTAGTATTGTTGGGTCAAAGGGCAACTCGATATTTAGTTTTCTGAGGAACCATCAGACTGTCTTCCATAATAGCTGTACCATTATACATTCCAACCATCAGTGCATAAATGTCCCAATTTCTCCAAATCCTCTCCAACATTTGTAGTTTCCTGTTTGTTTAACAGCAGCTATTCTTATAGGTATGAGGTGGTATCTCATTGTAGTCTTGATCTGCATATCCCTTATAGCCAATGAAAATGAACATCTCTTCATGTGCTTTTGAACCATTGTATTTGCTCTTCAGAAAAATGTCTATTCATATCTTCAGCCTGTTTTAAAATTGGGTTGCTTGTACTTTTGTTGTTGAGTTGTATGATTTCTTTGTGTATACAGGATATTGTTTATTCTTTTGTTGTTGAGTTGCATGATTTCTTTGTGTATACAGGATATCAAACCTTTGTCCAATATGTGATTTCCAAATATTTTCTCCCATTGAATCGGCTGCCTCTTCACTTTTTTGACAAAGTCTTTTGAGGCACAAAAGCATTTGATTTTGAGGAGTTCCCATTTATCTATTTTTTTCTTTTATTGCTTGTGCTTTGGGTATAAAGTTTAGGAAGCTACCTTCTATTACTAGGTCTTGAAGATATTTCCCTACATTTTCCCTCAGGAGCTTTATGATACTGTTTCTTATAGTTAGCTGTTTTGATCCGATTTGAGTTAATTTTTGTACTGGGTGTAAGGTAAGGGCCCTCTTTCATTATTCTGGCTATTGATATCCAGTTCTCCCATGCCCATTTATTGAAAAGACTATTTTGTCCCAGTTCAGTGGATTTGGGGGCTTTGTCGAAGATCAGTTGACCATAGATTTGGTGGTATATTTCTGCATCCTTGATTTGATTCCATTGGTCAATACTTCTTTATTTGAGCCAGTACCATGCTATTTTGACCACTGTGGCTTTATAAGTTTTAAAATCAGGATGTGTTAATCCTCCCACTTCATTCTTATTTTTTTTAGGATGCTTTTAGCTATTTGGGGTCTCTTTTCCTTTCAGATGAATTTGGTAACTAACTTTTCCAAATTTTCAAAGTAGGTTATTGGAATTTTGATTGGTACTGTGTTGAATCTGAAGATCAATTTGGGTAGAATTGACATCTTAACTACATTTAACCTTCCTATCCATGAACATAGAATATTTTCCCACCTATTTAGATCTTCTTTGATTTTTTAAACAATGTTATGTAGTTCTCTGTGTATAAGTCTTTTATGTCCTTAGTTAAGTTTGGTCCTAGATACTTGATTTTTTTAGTTGCTATTTTGAATGGAATCTTTTCCTTGTCTCCTCAATTAGGTCATTACTGATTCTTGCATATTTATTTTATAACCTGCCACTTGCTGAATTTGTTTATTAGCTCAAGTAACTTTATTGTAAATTTCTCAGGATTTTCCAAGTATAGTGTCATATCATCTGCAAATAATGAAAGTTTTACTTCTTCCTTTCCAATTTGGATGCCTTTTTATTTCTTTTTCATGCCTGATGCTCTCACTAGAAATTCTAGTACAATGTTGAATAATAGTGGTAACAGAGGGTAACCTTGTCTTGTTCTCAGTCTTAAAAGGATTAAAAGGATTTTAGCCTCTCACCATTGTGTACAATGCTGGTTATAGGTTTTTCATATATGCCTTCTTTCATGTTGGAGAAACAAAGTTACCTTTGATGATTCCAGCTTTTGAAATGTTTTTTTATAAGAAAAGGACATTGATTTTATCAAATGCTTTTTCAGCATCAATCAAGATGATCATGTGAGTTTCCCTTTTGATTTGTTAATGGATTTTCTTGTATTGAACCATCCTTGCATTCCCAGAATAAACCCCACTTGGTTGTGGTATATAATTATTTTTATGTGCTGTTGGATTCAATTTGCTAATATTTTGTTGAGAATTTTTGCATCTATATTCATTAGGGAGATTGGGTTGTAGTTTTTATTTCTTGTAACATCTTTACCCGGTTTTGGTATTAAAGAGATGTTAGTTTTATAGAATGAGTTAGGTAGTGTTCCCTTTTCCTTAATTTTTTGGAGAAGTTTCAGCAGGATTGGTTTTAGTTCTTTTTCAGATGTTTGATAAAATTCCCCTATGAAGCCATATGGCCCTGGGCTTTTCCTTGTAAGAAAATTTTTGATGACCATTTGTATCTCTTTACTTGTGATTGGTTTGTTGAGATCTTCTGTTTCTTCTTGAGTCAGTGTAGCTTGCTTGAGCACTTCTAGGAATTTATCCATTTCATCTAAGTTGTCTAGTTTTTTTGGTGTATGGTTGGTAATAGTGTCCTCTTATGATTTTTTTTCTATTTCTTTAGGTTTTGTGGTAATGACCCCTTCTCATTTCTGATTTTATTTATTTATATCCCCTCTCTTTTTTCTTTGTTAGCCTTGCTAGTGGCCTATTACTTTTATTGATTTTCTCAAAGAACCAACTTTTGGTTTTATTGATTCTTTCTATTGTTCTTTTGTTCTCCCATTCATTTAACTCTGCTTTAATCTTTGTTATTTCTCTTCTTCTATTTACTTTGGGGTTAGTTTGCTGCTCTTTCTCAAGTTCTTCTAAGTGAGCAGTTAAGTCCTCAATTTTTGTGTTTTCTTCTTTTTTTCGTTTTCTAAAAAAATATTTTTATTTGATAAAACAACATACACATACAAACATTCTTAACAGACAAACATCCTCTTTCTTGTTTTTTTTTTTTTTTTTTACATGGGCAGGCACCGGGAATCGAACACAGGTGTTCTGGCATGGCAGGAGAGCATTCTTGCCTGCTGAGCCACCACGGCCCATCTTTCTTATTTTTTAATATAAGCATTTAGAGCAACAAATTTCCCTCTCAGCACAGCCTTTGCCGCATCCCATGAGCGCTGATATATGTATTCTCATTGTCATTCATCTCCAGATAGCTACTGATTTCTCTAGCAATTTCTTCTTTGACCCACTCATTGTTTAAGAGTGTGCAATTTAATCTATATATTTTGAAAGTTTTTATTCTTTTGTGGTTATTGATTTCCAGCTTCACTCTATAGTGATCAGAGAAAGTGCTTTGAATAATTTCTGTGTTTTTAAATTTATAAAGACCTGTTTTGTACCCTAGCATATGATCTATCTTGGAGAATGTTCCAGGAGTACTAGAGAAGAATGTATATCCTGGTTTTGGGGGGTGTAATGACCTGTATATGCCTGTGAGATCTAATTTACTTATCAAATTGTTTAAGTTCTCTATTTCCTTGTGATTCTTTGTGTGGTTGTTCTGTCGATAGAGGAAAGTGGTGTATTGAAGTCTCCTACTATTATTGTTGAAACTTCCATTGCTCCCTTCAGTTTTGTCAATGTACTTTGGAGTGCCTTGATTGGGAGCATAGACATTTGTGATTGTTATTTTTTTTTGTTTAATTGTCCTTTTTACTAAAACATAGTGCCCTTCTTTGTCTCTTATGATGTCTTTACATTTAAAGTCTATTTCGTCTGATATTAGCATAGTTACATGTGGTTTCTTTTGGTTATAGCTTGCACGGAACATCTTTCCCCATCCTTTCACTTTCAACCTATTTGTATCCTTGTGTCTAAAATGAATCTCTTTTAAAGCAGCATAAAGATGGATTATATTTCTTAATCCACTCTGCCAATCCGTATCTTTTAATTGGTAGGTTTAGTCTGTTAATATTCAAAGTTATTACTATAAAGGCATTTCTTGAATCCACAATCTATCCTTTGGATTATATTTGTCAGATCTATATGTTTTTTTCTGTCTTTCTCTTTTTATCCTTTAGGTTACCCTACTGGTACTCTTCAATTCTGTGCCCTCTTCCAGACCTCCCCTCCTGTTTTTGTTTTGTTTTTTTTTCAGTCTAAATCCCTTTAGTATTTCTTGTAGAGCTGGGTCCTTGTTGACATATTCCCTCAGCCTTTTTTTTTTTTTTTTGCAAGGGCAGGCCCCGGGAATCGAACCCCTCAGCTTTTTTTTTGTCAGTGGAAATTTTAATCTCTCCCTTGGTTTTGAAGAACAATTTGGCTGGGTGCAGAATTTTTGACTGAAAGTCTTTCTCTTTCAAGATCTTAAATATATCATACTACTGCCTTCTTGACACCATAGTGCCAGTTGAGTAGTCTGAACTCAGTCTTATGTGGTTTTCCTTGTATGTAGTAGATTGCTTTTTCTCTTGCCACTTTCAGTATTTTCTGCTTCTCTTCAATATTTGACAGACAGATTAGTATGTGACTTGGGGTAGGCCTGTTCAGATTTATTCTACTTGGAATTCATTGGGCTTCTTTGATATGCGTATTCATGTCTTTAATAAAGGTTGGGAAGTTTTCCCCCATTATATCATCCACTTATCTTCCTAGTCCTTTACTCTTCTCTTCTCCTTCTGGGACACCAAATGATTCTGATATTTGTGCACTTTGTTTTGTCCATCATTTTTCTAAGCTCCAATTCAAAGTTTTCCATCATTTTTTGTTATTTACACTTTCGTGTGTTCAAAATCACTTTCCTGCCCTCTAGTTTGCTTATTCTTTCTTCTGCCTCTTCAAATCTGCTATTGTGTGAATCTAGTGTATTTTTTATTTGGTCTACAGCATCTTTAATCTCTGTGATATCTGCTATTTTTCTATTTATTCTTTCAAATTGCTCTTTATGCTCTTCTTGTGTCTTCTTGATCTCTTTTATGTTATTAGCCATCCCACTGATTTTATTTAGTAAAATTATATGAATGTCTTTGATTAGTTGTTCCAAAATCTGTGTCTCCTCCAGTGTTTTAATTTGGTCATAAGACTGGGCTGTATCTGTCTACATCTTCATATGGTTCGTTATATTCTGTTATCTTCATGGCATGTATATATTTTGATAGGGTTACTCTGGCTATTGATTTCCTTCAGTAGTTTAGCTTTTGTTTTTTTGGCATGGTCAGTGTGCTGGTTTGAAAGGAAGTATGCCCCCTAAGAAAAGCCATGCTTTAATATAAATCCCATTTCATAAAGGTAGAATCATCCCTATTCAATACTGTATATTTGAAACTGTAATGAGATCATCTCCCTGGCTGATGTGATTTAGTTAAGAATGGTTGTTAAACTGGATTAGGGGATGACATGTCTCCACCCATTTGAGTGGGTCTTGATTGGTTTATTGGAGTCCTATAAAGAGGAAATATTTTGGAGAATGAGAGACTCAGAGAGAGCAGAGAATGCTGCAGCACCACGAAGCAGAGAGTCCACCAGCCAGCGACCTTTGGAGATGAAGAAGGGAAATGCCTCCCGGGGAGCTTTATGAAACCAGAAGCCAGGAGAGTAAGCTAGCAGATGACGCCGTGTCTGCCATGTGCCCTTCCAACCGAGAGAGAAGCCCTGACTGTGTTCGCCATGTGCCTTTCCAGATGAGAGAGAAACCCTGAACTTCATCGGCCTTCTTGAACCAAGGTATCTTTCCCTGGATGCCTTTGATTGGACTTTTCTATAGACTTGTTTTAATTCTCGGCCTTAGAACTGTAAACTAGCAACTCATTAAATTCCCCTTGTTAAAAGCCATTCCGTTTCTGGTATATTGCATTCCAGCAGCTAGCAAACTAGAACAGTCAGGCACAGGGAATCGAACCTGCGTCTCCGGCATGGCAGGCGAGAACTCTGCCTGCTGAGCCACCATAGCCTGCTCAGTCTAAAGCTTTTCATTTGTGGGATGGGTGTGGAGCAGAATGAGGGGCATGGGGAGGGACACACAGTGCAGTTGCGGGTTGTGGTGCAGATACATGCACGTGTCTGGGACTCTACATTGGTGCCTGGGAGTGTGGGGTGTGGGTCACAGGGTTGTGGACATGTGGTTCAGGGGCTGTGGAGGCAAGGTGCAGCTCAGGCAGGATTTGGAGTGCAGGAACAATGTGTGGCTTGGGGGACACAGAGGTAGGGTGTGGCAGGAGGTGGATGGGGTTGCTGAGTAGAAGGGTGGGCAGGATGTGGGTGGGTGCATGAAGCGTGTGGGCCATTTGTGTCAGGTTGTGGGGTACAGGACACAGAAGATGTGGCTGTGTGAGTGTGTATGGGTGGGGCACAGCTCATGGAGGTTGTGGGGTGTGTCAGGGGTGAATGATGACATGTGGGCAGGGCCCTGGCATGTGTGTGGGATGGGGGTGGGGTCAGAGTTCCTGCTTGTGCAGGGCAGAGGCTATGTGGCACAAATGTGCCAAGGGTAGGGGAAGGGCACTTGTGTCATAGGGTGGGACAAGGTTGTACACATATATGGAGCAAGGGAAATGGGGTTCAGAAGTTAAGAGGTCCGTGCTGGGATATGTGTGCCCAGCAGGGAGCATGTGGCTGTGCTACTGCATGGATCTTGGGGACAGGGCCCCGGTGTGCACGTGGGCAGAGTTCAGGTGCAGTGGGTGGGATTGTGCCTGCATGGGCTGGGGGTGGGTGGGGCCTGGATGCTCAGGTCAGGGCTTGTCCAGAGCTGAGGGGGCGTGCATGAGTGGGTGCATGTGTGTGTGCACTTGTCTGGGGGACAGATGCTGATGTGCACATGCACAGAGCTGAAGGAGGGGTGCAGAGGTGCTGGGCAGGGTTGAGCGATTGTATGGGCTGGGTGCGGGTATGGCCCAGGTTTGAAGGTGAGCACCTGCAGCTGAGATGCACAGATGACTGCCTGCAGTGGGCAGAGAGGATGAGATGGGGGTCGAGGAGCTGGCCATGGGGTATATGGGTCTCAGAGATGTGGGTCAGGCTTGCATGCATGTGGGGGGTGAGGATGTGGGACAGGGATGTTTGGAGCATGGTAGGAGTGGGGTGACAGGGTTTGGGTGATGGGGTTCAGGTGCATGGGGTGTTGGGTAAGTCAAAGGGGAAGGGGTGGGGGCGGCACGCATGAGGGTAGCTCATTTAAGGAAAGCAGCTTGGCTTACTTCCTTGTCCTGGTCTCCCTGTCCGTGCACTCTTGATGGCTCTGGGCCTCCATCTGGAAATGGCTGTGCTAGGATACTTGTGCCGTTCATTTACTTTTAATTAATTAAAATGTAAATAGCCGTATGTGGCTGAGGGCTACCTTCTTGGACCGTACAGGTCTAAAGGTGTAGAGTAAATAATCAAGTTCAGGGACAGATTCGCTCTTAGGGCTGCCTGATTCCCAAAGGTCTGGCCTTGCCCACTATTATTACTAACCTAAAGACTCTCATGCTTACTGTCTGGAAAAGACTGGGATCTCTTTCTGGTCAAGTCTCTGGGAAATTATGTCTGATCCAAGGTGTCTCCCTGAACACCCAGCTTCTATGAGTTGTCCTACCTGGAGATTCCTTAGCTGGTGAGTTTGCAGAGTAGTTGCAGGAAAGGCATAGAAAGGAGCCACACACAGTAGACCAGCCTCAGAATGTTCCCTACAATGGGGAGGTAGAGGAAGGGGGGTAAGATCTGATGGGTGGCTTTCAGGGCAAAGAGGGTGTGTGATGATGTTGATCTTGTCATTGCTGAGCCTTTATTGGACCCCAGCTGGCCCTTATGTCACTATCAGACATTGGGTGAACCAGACAGAGACCCCTGGAAAAGATGTTTTGTTAAATTTCAGAACCTGAGCACATTTTATTTTTTTTTCATTTGCTTATTTCTCCATGTAGCTGATAGAGCATTGAAAACTTCTTCTCCCAGGAAATCTTGACCCCATCATCCCTACAAAATTTCAAATCCATCCCCTGCCTCTCTTTCTGCCATCCAACGGCCTCATTGTTCTAGGCCAGGGGTTGGGAAACGTTTTCTATAAAGAGCCAGATTGTAAATATTTTAGGCTCTGTGGGCCATGTAAAGTCTCTGTTGCATAGTCTTCTTTGTGTGTGGTTCTATTGTTTTCAACCACCCTCTAAAAATGTAAAAGCCATTCTTACTCTCCTGGCAGGATTTGGCCTATGAGCCATAATTTATTTCCTGTTCTAGGCTTTATTGCCGTGGGAACAAATGCTTATCAAACTTCATTGGCACATAGATCTTCTGGGTGAGCTTGTTTAAAACGTAGATTCCTGTTCTTCCAGGAGATAATAATAAAGTGTACGTGGGTGTAGGAAATGCATGTTTTAACGAACATTCTAGATGACCATTCTAATGTAGATGACCTGTGGTCCACATTTTGAGAAACATTGTTAGAGGTTGAAGGGTTCTTACAGGTCATTTAGTGACTGACCCCCCAACAGAGGAGGAAGTTGAGTCCAGGGAAGGGAAACGATTTATCCTGAGTCTCTGAGTTAGAGCCACTGAGGAGCTAGCTGTGGGAGTAAGATGATACTGCCCAAAGCAGAGCAAGGAGATGGAGAGAAATTGGATCTTTAGGGATTTAATTTAGCCTCTGGAACAAGCTTTCCTTGAAGGTGGCCCTACTTACTGCATTTTCAGTTATGGGCAAAGGAGCTGACAAAATCTCCTTTATTACTTAAGCCAGTTTGAGTCACATTTTCTCTTACTGCCAGTTAAGAGTACTCTAAATTGATACAGGCCCCTCTTTCCATCAGCCTTCTTTGATCCACCTCTTTTGAGAGAACCGACTTTGAAGGAATACTCCCAAGGCATCATCCAAATGTTTAATCCTTTAAACGTCGAGCCCTTTGTAACGAGCTGGGTAGGCCACACACACTTCCCCGCACCTGAAGGCATAGTGTGCAGAGTCGCAAGTGGGCTGGGCCAGGAATTAGGAAATTTGGCTTGTAATCTTAGTTCTATCATCACGTAACTGTTTGAAATGGACAGATTACTTAACTTCTCTGGGCCTAGCTTTCTCATCAGAAAAATGAGGGGATGGAAAGAGCTATTTTTTAAGGCTCCTTTTGTCCTAGATACTATCATTGCATTCTAATAGTCAACACTACTCTTCTTAGTTTTCACAATTCCCTCCCTTCCTCCTTTTTTCCTTCCTTCCTTCCTTTCTCATTCCCTCCATATTTCTTTCCTTCTTTTCTTCCTTTCTCTTCTCTCTCTCTGTCTTTCTTTTTACCTCTTTTCCAAAGAAGAAACACAAAAATGAAAAATGAGGGCATTGACTTTGGCCCAGTCCTACTCTTTCCTGGCAGAAATTATATTCCTGAGGAGCTCCATTATCTTCACATTTGAATCAACAGCCCTCTATAGTGTCTCAAGGGAACTAGGACTTTTCCTTCTTGGCTAGAAGAATGGAGTTAATTGACACAATGTGAATTTTGATCACATGAAAACAATTTGTTTTTGTTTTTTTCCCCCGCTTTGGTAAAAATAATCAGGCTAGTCAGTTGATAGCAACAACAATTAAAAAAAATGAACTCATCTTTCAGTTTGGTGGTGCCAGTGGAATGAATTACCTGTGCCTGATACTCCTGGGAGAGCAGCCACCTCCTCTTGGCAGGTTTTCCTCTTCATTGAAGGAGGACATTACCTAATTCCACCTTCAACATGTTGTGACAGGAGTCTGGGGATCCCAGGTAGCCAGAGCTCACACTTACATGAAATTGTTCTTGTTTGAGTTTTAATAGCATTTGTTCTTTTTTCTTCTACCTCCGAAGACATTACAGTTTAAAACAGAAAATGGAGTAAAACAGAAAACACAAAAGAAAAAAGTGGCCCCACAAACCACTAGTAAATCCCACAACCCAGAAATGACAACATGCATCTTTTAATTGTTTACTTTTTTTTTTTCTTTTTGCGTGGGCAGGCTTCGGGAATTGAACCCAGGTCTTTGGCACAGGAGAGAATTCTGCCACTGAGCCACTGGTGCACCTCCCTAACTGCTTACTTTTAACAGCTTTGTTTCTAATCGCCGCAGGAATATGTGCTCACTGCTAAAGAAAAACATTAAAAAGGAAAATTAATCACTGCAAATCCTACAGTCGATGTTGATTACATGGAGTCTTTGTCTCTACCACGCCCTGGCCGCCAGCCCCCTGCCTCTCCCCACGTTTGTGCTGTTCCCAGGCTCGGGGATTCCAGGTTCTGTGACCTGCAGGCAGTGGCCTTGGCATAAAGATACAAACGTGTTTACTTTAGTGCTTTGGAATGGTGCGTCCCTGAGGACTGGCCCTAGGGAGGGTCTGTGCATAGAAAAACCACCTCTGCAAAAACACAATGCCACCAATACTCGCCTTCTCTCCCCTCAACAGAATTTGAACAGCTTGTCTGAAAAGCTCCTCAAAGGGGTTTTCAAGCTGGTTTGAATGCCAGAGGTACTCACAGGCGGAAATATGGCCCTAAACACTATTGTTTTATTTGCCCGAGTTAGCTTCTTGTGACATTATGTAATTGACCATCTTTCCCCAGAAACCAGTTCCCTTTTTCTGTCTTTATTACTTCTGCCTGAGATACCATCACTCTCCCTAAGGCCCAAGCTCAACTTTCTTTAGCCCTGTTTTTTCTTTTTTTTTCTGACTAGAAAAGTCTTGAATATTTTCTTACCAGGTAAGTGATAAAGAGAAGTAGAACAAACATTCCATAGGCTTTGGAGTTAAATTCACTTGGCTTTACATTCTGCTTCTGCTGCTGACCAGCTGATGTGGCCTTGGATGAATTGATTAACCTCTTTGATCCTCTCTTTCAGTCTTTGTAAAATATGAGTAGCCATTTTTTATTGAGTGTTTGCTATGTGCCTTACTGATTTCTTCTTAGTGCTTTATATTTATTAACTTATTTAATCCTCATACCACTTTATGAGCTAAGTATAGTAATTCCCATTTTACTGGACAAGGTGACTAGCCCAGAGAGGTTAAGCCAATTGCCTTACGTCACACAGGTAGTAAGTGGCCAAGTCAAGGCTCTTAATCAGCTAGAATATTCTCAATCATTCTGCTACACTGCCCCTCCAGTGAGGGAAATATTTACTCCCAAGGGTATTATGAAGGTTAGAGGAGAATTTAGGGATAGTACCCAGAGCAGGTCCTGACCAGTCCCTAGGGGTGGAATGTGTGTGCAAAAATCAGAGCTCTTTTCAGAATGCAAATGATCTATACATTTTAATGGCCAGGTCATAAGATCCCAGGTACTGTGTTAAATATTTTAAATGAATGATCTCAAGCAATCCTACAGTAGCCCTATGAGGTACGTACCAGTAGCAACCTCATTTCATGGATGGCGTGATTCTGCTTGGTGTGGTTAGGTGACTCTGCCAACGTCACACAGGAAAGGGACAGAGACAAGGTCCAAACCAGGAGCTTCACTTCAGAGCCTAAACTCTTACTCACTTTGCTAAAGGATGTCATCCTCCGTGGTGCTCACATCTCTCTTGGGTGGAGCTGGTGTCCTCTTTGAGAGAATGCAGAGCGGTCTCTGCAGACTGACATTGGTGAGAATCGCTCTGACATCAGGAAGCTTCACTGCAGAGCCTCAAATCAGCAAGAGGGCTGATGGGCAACAGCCCTGGCAGGGACTGGGCAGTGCGACCTCCCAGCCTTCTCCTGTAGACCTTATGTGCTACCTTGGCAGACTTTCACACATTTTCTTAGTGTGGGGATCAGGGTTTGGGAATTTGGGGCGCAAGTGCTGGGATTAGCAAATGAAAGTGGAATAACTGTACATTTTGTGCAAAACAGTTTGGGTTGCAAGGGGTGTGTGTGAGTGTGTTTCTTCCATTAATGTGATGTTTCCTTTGTCTGGTGTGAGAAGGGGGAAAGGACGAAATTTGAGTAGCTACTATGTGCTAGATGCTTTCTGCAAACATTATCTTTTTTGAGTCTTATTACAATTTTTCAAGGTTGGTGGTACCTCCTTTTGTAGAAGAGAAAGCCAAGGCCCAGGAGCCTTAGGCAACTTGTTAGGATCTTGAGGAAATAAAATGGCTGCACTGGTCATTGGAACCAGACCTGTGTGACCCCAAAGCCCAGTGTCTCTCCTGGGCCTAGGACTGAGACTTCACCAGTATGGCTTAAGGCCAACGACTGTGCAGAGTGATTTATAGATCTATCAGTGTACAGTGGGGAAGAAATGCAGTGGCCAGTGCTGTGGGGGTCAAGAGTGATCATCCCACAAGTAAGAAATGGAGCCCTTGGCTTGCCCACACTATTTGTGAAAGTGACTATATTTGTGTTTTTCTTCCAAATATTACTTTTTTTTTTTTTAATTTTGGTTGAAAGAGTGAAGAAGGTGCTGAACTACAATTAGAAACCATTTTCAAGGCGTGAAGTAGTTAACGCGACGTGATGACCTTGGTTGTAGTGGGTGCCCTCACAGAAGGGCAGTTTATCGGAAGATTCTTTCCGTTCGAACTCTGCTGCCCCTGGATGGTTGCTCCGAGAACCACCACGCCATGGCAGCTCTCCCTTATTTGCCTGCTGGATACCTTTCCTCTGGACAGCAAGAACTCCCTCACCCTTCCTTCAGACAGCTATGGCAATTCAGCCTGGACATTAATGAGCTTTGTGGCTGGGCCAGTGAGAACTGCCTCAGTGTGCCCGTCAGTGACTTAATGACCTCTCGCTGTGAGACAAACAGCCCCTGGGCCTTTTTGCCTTTCATGCCCCTTCCTGGAAAAGTGAGCTCCTTCAGGCTGGGGCTGCTTCCTAGAGTTGCTAAGCTTACTTTGGGGGTGGGGTGGGGTGGGGAGAGGAGGCAGCCTCTAGTTTATCCTGGGGCGAGGGAACTCCTTTCACCATAGGCAGCAGCTCCTGGCATTTTCCCTGATGTGTGTGAGGGTCTCGGGTGTTCCGGCTGAGCACATGGAGTTGGCTTTTTAGCTCAGAGAAACTATTCTGAACTGTTAGGCAGACAGTTTAGCTTTGGGGCTTTGACCAAGTAAACAAGGGGGACCCCTCCCCGAACTGGATCAGTTCATTTTCAAAGGCAGGCCTTCCAACTGGTGTCGTCACTGAAGCTAACAGCAAGGACTCTGGACGGTGGTAAGCTGGAGGGCCCCACTCTTTCCAGCCCGTTTAAATCACATTATGATTGATGGTTCCCACAGCAAAAAACAACTGCAGATGAGCAGTTGGGGGGCAAGTAAATAACCACAGTTTGTATTCCTGGCCTCCTCCCTTGCCTGAAGTTGAGGATGTACTGTGAATGGTATAGGGATTTGGTCAGATAAATCCTGGTTCAAATCCCAGCAGCATCAGTTACTGGCTGGGTGGCCTTGGGTAAATTTGCATCACTATTCTGAGTCTCAATTTCCTGGAAGCCAGGGTGGGATAAGGATACTGGTACTGTCCCTTAGGGTTGTTCTGAGGACTAAATAAGATACTACACAGGAGAACTACTTACAGCAGAGCCTGGAAACTAGTCAATGCCTGGCCAACATTAGCTACAATTCTTTTGTGATTGTGTAAAATATTTGGTACAGTCCCTGGCCCTGAGCAAATACTCAATAAATGGTCGTTGTCCCATAGGATCATGAAATGCCAGTGTTGTAAGGGATCTTGCCATAAGTCAAATTAATTTAGCCTTCTCCTTTTGCAGATGAGTTTGCTGGGGGCCAGAGAGAGAGAGAGACAGACTGGTCCAGGATCACACTCCCAGCTGGTAGCAGAGAGAAGACTGATTCATCAGGCTTCCTGCCTTCTCTCTCTTGGAAGAACACCCAACCACCTTCTTTACTCTTTAAACTTAGTTCGGGAGTTATAAAGGTGGGTTTGCTGGAGGAAATGCCATTTTGCAGTGTCGTTCTGAAGAATACAGGCTGCCAGTTTGGTTTGGTTTGGGACTCAGTGTCATGGTGAGAAAACAAAACAAAACACAAAAGCACTGGCCTTGGATCTGCAGAACTAGATTCAAATTTAACCTGCAGCTCACCAGTTCTGTGGCCTCGGGCCAGCAAGTAAACTCCCTGAGACTCAAGTTTCTTCTTTTGATAGACGGGGACATAAACAGCACCCAACGCAAAAGATGGCTGGAACAATTAAGCGAGTTCATTTAAGCTGCTTGGGACAATGCCTGGCATACAGTGTTCAGTAAATGCTGCTGCTATTATATAAGGTTGGCTACAAGGACTGAATACTTGGGCACTCTTTCCTTGACCCTGGCCAATTTTGCCCCTCAATGATCAGGAGAAAGGGGCTTGGGTGAGCTGCAGCCAGGTGGAAGGAGTCACTGAGGATTCCTGGGGCCGTGAGGGAATGCAGAGAGTTGGTCTGTAATCCTGGCATGGATTCAGGGTAGAGATGTGGAAGCCTGGTCTTTCTCTGTGGCTAGTGACCTTGAGAGACACATATCTGCGTCACTCTTCTTCTTTGTTGTCATGGGAGCAGAGGCTTTTCAGGGTTCAATCAGGAGTCACGGGCAAGGCCAAACAGAGAAGCAGGGCAGCTGTCTGGAGAATTCAGGCTGGTGTGGGCTCGGGGCCCAGGCCTTGCTGCCTGTGATAGGGAGGATCACAGCAAAACGTGTCATCTTCTGCCCTGTCTCCCCCTCCCCCTCCACACCCACTCCTCTCCTGCCCAGCTGCTTAGGAGAAGGAAGGAAACTAGGATTTCCCCACTGCCATTGTATACCTGACAGCTTCATCAATCTTAGCTCACCTCATCCTCATGACTCTCAGGGTCTTTTAGGGAAGAGGAAGAGGAGATTGAGAAGCACCCAAGGGCACTTAGAAGGGTGGAGTCAATGTTCAGGTCCCCATCTCTGACTGCAAAAACCCTGATACTGCCACTGTCTGGTGGTCCTTGCTAATCCAGCCAGGATATCACTGGCAGCATCTGGTCTATCAAGAATCAGGTTAGTGCGAAGCCAGAGGAGTCAGAAATACACCTAGAGGCAGGTGACTCCTGGCATTGGTGGCCTGAAGAAGATCTGATGGAGCTTAAAACTCCCTCCTGGGCTAAGCATGCCTCCCTGGCCCCCTGCCCCGTCACCTTCCTGCCCTCAGTGCCCTGGATGGACCCTTGGCCTGGAGGGGCAGCTTGTCCCGGTGCTAGCTCAGCAGGCTTGGCCCTTCGACAATAGCTGGAAGGGCCTCTTAGAGCAAGTACTTCCTGAAGTGCCCAGAACAGCCGCTGTCCTGCAGCTTAGGAACAATCACAGTGGACGCCTGCTTCCGTGTTCCCCCTCGGAGCCTCCTGGGCTTTCCCTATCACCTCTTGACTTGCTTCTGTGGGCTCCAACCTCTAGGAGGGACAGGCAGATGTTAATTGCATGAGGCCACTGCTCAGATGGCTCCTATGCCTAATGGTTTGGGACAGACCTCAGGATTTGTTTTGTTTTCCCAATTCTAGCTGTAATAAAATTCTGGATCCTGACTTTTCTTTATGCTCCCTGTCAACTAACAGTCTCATTCTTGAGTTATGTTCTTCAGACATTTTTCTTTGGGTTTTATAAACAAAAAGTCTTGAGAAAAACAAAAACACAAACAAAAAAAACACAGAAGGGAAAAATTCATCTGTTCATTTAGCGACTTTGAATGATGCCTGGTAGTTCAAGTATAAAAAAGAATTATCCAGTGTTTATTCACTTATTCATGTGTTTATTTACTCATTTCATAATAATGATGGAGCCCTACCATGCACCAGACATTGTGGATATGACAATGTCTGTGCAGCTTAAACCTTGCCTTTTACACCTTCAAATCAAGTGTGTGTGGTGGATGAGTACATCAGAAGTTGAAATACGTAGTTTATGTGGTGTGTGCTGGGATAGGGGAAGTACAGGGCTTTAAGGGGCACTCACCCAGAGCAAGTATCCCAGAGGATGGAAAAGTGGGAGCTCATAAAAAATGAAGTTAGGGGTAGGAAGGAAGGATATATGGGAAGGAACTTTGACATTTGGTGAGTTTTCCAAGAAGTGTAAAGGTGGTCTGTGTGGCTGGATTGTGAGAGGAATAATAGGATACAGTTGTTACAAGTCCAACCTCTGGACCCAGCCTGCCTGGGTTAGAATCCTTATGGGACTACTTATGACTGGGTGCCATTGGCCAAACTACTTTTCTGTAACTCTACTTCCTCATCTATAAAAGGGAAATGAGGAAAATAATAGTATCTCCTTTATAGTTTGTGGTAAAGAGTGAAATGTGCTTATACACATAACATGCTGGAATCATAACAGGCATGTAGTGAGTGGTATGGAAATGTCAGGTATGGTGAAGTGGGGAGGGATGGACTAGAGGCTTGGAGAAGTGAACAGGTCAATGCCACACACCTGTACTGAGTTCCAACATGGGCCAGCACTGGCAAACCAAGCAGAATCAGAAAGACCATGCATGCTTTTGCCCTCAGGGAATTTGCAGTATTGAATTGCTCCTAAAAACTTAGACTTTGGAGTCAGAGAGATCTGGAATCCAATCTTGTCTCATCTGTATGACCTTGAGCAAATTATTTGCCCTTTTTGAGCATCACTCTTCTCATCTATAAGATGGGCATAATGATACAGGGTTGGGGTGAAGATCGGCTGAGATAATATACACAATGTAAATAGTAAAGAAGACACGGTGCTAGAAAATTGATCACTATTGTGACAGTTGAAATTAAAGAGAAATAACCACAATACAAGGAAGAATATCTTAATAGTAACCAAGTCGATGATGACTTTAATATAGTGGCTACAACCTCTTAAAGGTTCTCATTGCCCTTACAATTAAGATGGGTCTAGCACACTTATGTCATCTCCTGTCTTCCCATACCCACTCTCTTTCTACGTCAGTCACCCTGCTTTGTACATGCACTGCCTACAAGGTTCCATCCCCCAAACCTTCAGATTGCAGCTGAAACATTTACTAGGGGAAGCCTTCCTGACTCCCAGATGCAGTCAAGTTCATGTCCCCCTGTTCTACACTCTCATCACGTCTGGCTAGCCCTTGAAGCCTGGGTTCACATCTTTTTTACTCATTATTATACTCCTGGCACTTAGCAGGTCCCCGTAGTGAGAACCCACTAAATATTTATTAAATGAATGAATAATTGTGAAGGCAGCTGAAGACCGAACTCTTAGAAAGGGAGAAACTGGAACCCATTCCTAAGGTGCTTGCAACCCTCCCAAAGCACAATTTTCAAAGGCACCTCTGCATTTTCTAAGGCAAAACATCATCTGAAACCCTGTTCCTGGGCCCAACAAGCAGTGTAATTGATATGTCACACTGTAAGGAACTGGAAGGATGAATTAAGAGCTTATGTAAATGTTGAAACCTTTGGCAGCATTTGTTTTCCTTGGATTTTGCCATGACTCAATCATGGGAATTTTTCAAAAGAGAAAGAGCTTTTAGAGAATACCTACACCCGATTGTGGAAACCTTAGAAGAACGGAGAGCAGAGGAGAGTCCCTAGGCGAGGGAACCGGGGATTCTGAACAGGTTTTCAAAGGCATCTGGAGACAAGACGTCATGTGAATGTGTTTTGCTGACACAATCTGAAATGCTTTTAACCAGCAAGTTTCCAAGAGGCTTTTAAGTGAAGAGGTTAATGTTGTAGGTTTATAAATAAATGGATGTTTGTGGTGACTTCATTGTGGTTCATGTGACAGGGTGAACTTTGGAGAGAGGATTATGCCTTGCATCAACAGTTTAATTGCTGCTTCTGCCTCTTGGTTGAGTGAGCAAGAGGAGAGAGAAACCTGGATTAGAACTCGGGGACCTTTTTTCTCTAATCTTAGGCTTGCCTCTGATGAGTTGTGTGACCCTGGGCAAAGTATTAACCATTCTCTGCCTTAGTTTTCTCATCTGCCCAGTGAGTTGTAAAAACCTCATCAAAGGGTTGTGAAAATGACTTGTAATAGGAGTTAAAACTCACCAAACACTTAATATGTGTCAGTACTTGTATGAACTCTTTCGGTCTCCACAACCATCTATGAGGTAGGTTACCACTATTACCTCCATTTTATAGGTGGGGAAACTGAGGTATAGAAAGGCTAAACACTTTGCCCAAAAGTCTTACAGTGGTAATGGGTTGGGTCAGGTTTGGACTCAGGTTGTCTGGTTCTGGAGCCGGTTTTAGTTACTGTGACTATACTATACTGCCTTTTTAGGTAGGGGATGAATGTGGACAAAAGGGCCTTCAGCAGAATAAAGTCCAATTGCTTACTGGCTGGTTAGGGTCTTAACAGAGACACCTCAGTGGGAAAAGGGAAGGGTAAAATGGCTGCCAAGGAAAGACATTATGTCTCTTGGTAACTGCTACCTCCAGAAGGTGAGGCTTGCATTTTTATGGTTAGTATTAGGGAAGGAGAGTGCTGAGGTCTTGGGATTTGGAGACAGAGATGGGCTTGAGTCCAGACTTGGCTGCTGTGTTGATGTTTGGCTGTTGGGGTAAATTACTAACCTGAACTGTGTCTTACAGCTCACCGAAAAATGCCACAGTCAAGGTTATAGGATGTCACGTGGATTGCACAAGAAAATAACTGGCAAATGTTGGGAGCTCGAGAAGTTTCTTCCCTCCCTTTTTTATCATGGTCCCAAGAAAAATAATTTAATTGGTGGCAACCATTCCCTGAAACTTGTTAACGATATGTTCTCTGGGTTCTTGGGGTATTCTGCATTTCAGATTGAAAGTGTTTTTCAGGTCAGGGTGATTGATAGTTTTTAGGCTCATTTCCACACTTATACTTGTTTACCAAGGAATATTTTTCCTTGTCCTTTGGCCTGAAGCAGATGACTATTTCCCATGAGCTTTTGGCCTGGTTGGGGGTAAGGGCCCAACCCCATTCCAGTGATGGTAATGGACATGAAACCTGAGACCATTGGATTCCACCCATGTTTCCTGTGCCAGGTTTCTGTGCCAGGTGTTTGAACCCAGAAGGTTTGGTTGTTCAATCAGGAAGCCAGCTGACTGGGTTGGCTGTGACCTTGGATGTGGGACCTGGAAACCTGAAAAGATTTCTTATCAAGGAAGTAGGAAGCCAGCAGAGTCAGCAGGCAAACCCAAGCCAGAGTTTATGAAGGATTCTTGGAGTCAAGGGCCAGAGAGAACAGATGCAAAATCCAGTAGGTTCAGGATGGATGGGGATTTTAAATAAAACATAAAATCTGGATTGGATATGGAGAAGGTCAAGAGATAAGTGAGGAAGGTTCTGGATAGGTTTAGGTAGAAACGTATGACCTGAATTTATGGATAAGGTGGTACGGTTGTGTGAGAGGGTCAGGTGTTTTAAAGATAGAAGATAGAGATGGGCATCAAGTGGTGTTTTAGGCACTGGAAGATGGCTGATAAAACTTGGAATTCCCTGGCCTTGCCAGCCTGGGAGCAAACATTCAAGCCAGTGGGTCTCATTGTAACATTGTAACCTGGCCTGGGTGGTGAAAATAACATTTGTATGTATTAAAAACTTATGGGCCAGGGACTATAAATTTGCAATTTAATTCCTACAGCAAACCTGTAACACTTGAGCCTATTTTTTCCCCATCCTATGGCTGAAGAACCTATTGTTTAGGAACCTATGTTTAGGAGTTACTAACTGTTGGCTAAATAGCCAGGAAAATGGAAAGCTGGACCAGTTATGTCTGACTTAGGCTTCTTTTCAGCATTTTTGCTCAGCTCCTAAACTTCCCACATCCTTTATTTTTTTACTGGAAGTATTCTGGTAGGCTCCTGTGGTTTAATTGAGGACCAGAAAATTTTGCTGGTTGTTGCCTTTTATCCCACTTGAAGGTCTTTAACAAGTAGCTGGTGTCTCTCCTCTCCCTCTGTTGACCTTGGCTACCCGCTCCTAAGGAAGGCTTCCTCCTCCAGTGTTAGAATTTCAAGGCAAAGTATGGTAGGTTGAATTATGTACCCCACAAACCATGTTCTTTATTCATTCCTGCAAATGTGAACCTATTACAAATTGGACCTTCTGAAGAGGTTATTTTTATTTAAGGTGTGGCCATCTGAAACAGGATGGGTCTTAATCAGAGTTACTGAAGTTCTTTATAAGTAGAAGAAATTCAGTAATTGCAAGAGAAAGCCACGGGAAAGAGAAGAAACGAAGTCAAAGGAACTTAGAATAGAAAGGAAAAGACACTGCTTTACGCACTACTGTGTGATAGGAAAGCCAAGGACCCAAGGATGGCAGGCAGCCAATCCCAGAATGCAATCTTCTGGAAGAAATCATTGCCTTGCTGATACCTGGATTTGGATTTTTAGCCTCGAAGCCATGAGCTGATAAATTCCTGTTGTTTAAACCAACCTATTTTGTGGTATTTGGGTTTGCAGCTGGGAAATTAAGACCAAGCACAAGTTTTCTGAGGTTCTACCAGAGTAGTACCATGCAGGATCTATCACAAACATGGCCCACCCATTGATAATAAGTGATATTCTGGGACAGATTGCTGGATCTTTAACTTTCTCCTACTCTTGAATGATGTTCTAGCCCGTTGAGAAGTCTTTTGCTTTGACTCCATCTCCCCCATATTCTACAGCATTTATCCTAGGGCCCTAAATGCAGCCTGTCTGTCCCAATGTCCTCCTCCACATTTTTCTCATGGTCTTGTGGGCTGCATGCAAACAGCATCTCAGGTTCTGCTCTAATGGCCATTTAGAGCTAGTAGGGAAGATTAGATTTCCCTGTACCAAACAGAAAAGTGTGAGCCTTTGTCCATGCTCTCATGTATTGATATTGTCATGACTATCGATTGATAGTATACCAGAAACACCCACTGGGTCAGTCTTGTCCCCATTCCTCTTTCAAATTTAGACCAAATTGAGGGGTCTGAAGACTAGTTTTAGGATGGGCTTAGTTGTAGAAATTGTAGAAGGTGGTCTCTTCTCTTTACCTCATCATTCAATATATATTATTTGAAGTGCCTACTATGTGTCAGGAAATGTTCTGGATACTGGTAACATGAAAGATAGAACCTAGCTTCATAGCCCTTGCAATTTCATGGGATGACTGACATGAGAACAGGTAATTGCCAGGATGATAAGTGCTATCACAGAGGAAGTATAGGGTCTTGGAGGGACTTGTAAATGGAGCATCTAACACTTAATTAGGGATTAGGAAAGACATTCTGAGAGAAATTAACAATTAAACTATATCCACACTTGTGAGTATTAAGGAGCAAAGCTTTCCATGAATTCTATTATTACTACTTGGGAATTTTTCCACTCCAAAAGGAATTGTCATATTCTTGTATAATTTGGGACTGAGTAGAACTATACAACAAATACAGAAAATTCTAATTAAAAAACTCAACACACTAAATAAGAGGAGCTCTTGTCCTATATCTGCTTTACCCTCAGCACTGGGAAGATCCCACCTGGCTATGGTTTAGTTCTTTGAGTCCTAACTGACACTGACCAATAAAGGGAAGTTAAAAGAGGGGGTCACCAAGAGAGAGCAGGACTTGAAACCTTGACATAGAATGAGTGGGTTATATTTTGAAGGGGGATACAGCAAGGCAGAGGCATAGCAAGGAGAAGTATACTATTGTGTCTAGGACACAGTAGGCCTTCATCTTCCTTCTCCTCTTTACACACAAACACATTTACACACATAAACACACACACTCCAGAAGGAATGCCCTAAATGATGACTCAGAGTCATTAACAACATGACCACTTGTGCAGTCCAAAGATTAGACAGCCAAAAGTCAAGAGTCTGTGGTGTTGAAGTGGTACTGGGTGGGAAGCTCTCTCCCCAGAGACTGGGACAGGGTACAACTTGTTTGGGGAGGGTTCAGAGGCTATTTAGACTGTGACTCATAAAGGTCTTAAATGAATAAATAGTTCTCTCTCTGCTGTGACTGTTGACAGAGCTGGTGACAGCTTACCTTTGCAGTTGCCAAGGAGAATCTGTCCCTGATTTTTGACAAGTTCAACTTTCCTAAATAGTCAGGCCCTCTAGAGGGACCACCGTGAGGAAAAGCCTGACCAAATGCAAAGGGTAATGAAGCGCTGTGGGTGATATTTAGAGACATAAAATTAGAAGAGAAAATATCTCCTCCCAGCCAAAGAAGAATCAACATTGGGTTGTGAGGATTGAAGGAAAAGGTTTTCTGATTCTAAGATTGGGGAAATGTTATCTTGGGTCTTCATTTGGCTAACTGGCCATAGACTACCACCTTGTTATTAGTCTTAGAGCTTCAAACTTCTGGTGAGAAGAAAGATCATTCTCTTTCAGGAAACAACTGCATAATTTAGAATTGTTTGGATACCAGTAACAAAAATCCTAACTGATAGTGGCCTAAGTCATAAAGATGTTTGGTTATCACATATAACCAGGAGTCTGGAGGTAGGTAGCTAAGGGGAAGCAGCAACTTGAAAGTGTCATCAAGATGCCAGGCACCTTTCCAATGTTCACATGTAGATATTGGAACCTTTGGCTGCTTGCCTCATGATTTCAAAATGGCTGTCACATCTCCAGATATCACAATAGCATCTAAAGGTAGGAAGGTGGCAGGGGATGGAGGTATGCAATGGTAAAGGAACATTTTCCTGGAATGACTATGCAATCTTATCAAGAAGAAAAAAAATATCCTAGGAGCCTTCCCAGCAAACTTTTATATCTAATTGATACAAACTGGGTGTGTGGCCATCCTTAGCTGCAAGGGAGCCTGGGAATATAAGTATCTGGCCAGTGTTATTGGGACAACCATGGATGACATAGACCAATCATGATTCAACCCTCAAGGGCTGGGTACCTTGCCATCTTGAATACACTGGACATTCTGTTAGCAAGGAATAAGGTTGTTGGGGCAGGTGGATTGTTTTTGCCACATATGCTTAGAAAACTAGTCAAACATTAACTTTTGAAGACCCATCATTTATACAGAATGAAAAATCAGGGTTAGAAATGTGAATTTTCAAAGCAGGAAATCCAAAGACTCTCAGTGTGTGTCAATATAGAATTGCAGAGAAAAACAAGACTGCCAATCTCAGGTCACCCAACATGCCCTTTCCTGTACTTACCCTTCAAGGCCCAGGTCAGTTCACCTGCCTTATTAAGCCTTTCCATCCCTTCCAGGCAGAGCTAGCCAACCCTTTCTCTGTGCTCCCATTGCAATTTATATCCTCCTTGATTACGAGAATCACTACATTGAGATTTAGGGTCAACATTATTCATCATGCCTTACTCTGGCCTTGCCCTGGGCTTAGCGTTTCTCTGCATCAGTTCAGGGGAAACATTCTCCTTCCTCCATCGTCAAAGCCAGCAAAGTGGCATCTCTCTCTGACCTTTTCTCCATTGTCAGATCTCTCTCTTACCATAGACAGGAAAGGTTTTCCATTTTTCGGGACATATGCAATTAGATTGGACCCACTCAATCTAATTGGACCCACCCTGGATAATCCAGGATAATCACCTCATTTCAAAGTCCTTGACTTAATCGCATCTGAAAAAGTCCCATTTGACATGTAAGGTAACACATTCTCAGGTTCTGGGGATTAGGACCTTCAGAGGTTTGGGCAACTGTTATTCCATTATTCTGCCTGCCACAAGGGGAAAGGACAGCAGGATGGGTAGAGAGCTGGGATCTCCCCTTCTTGGCCAGCCCATTGCCCTCTCAGTGGCCCCTGGAGTCGAAGAGTAAAGTATGAGACCTCAATGATCTCTGAGGTCCTTTCTGGCTTTAATAACTGGGTGGAATAGCTGGAAAACTATTTATCTCCCGTCCCTTAGTTCTTGCATCTGTTAAAAAAAGAATTACATATCTCTCTACCTGATAGAATTGTGTTGAAGTTAAAGAATACCATCTGTGAAAACCACGTAGCCCATTGTCTTGTAACATAGTAAGTGTTCAGCAAATGTTAGCTATTTTCATCATGAAAATCAATTCATCTCTAACCATTCTAATATTTTGATTCCATCATCCTATAGCAATGACCTTCAGCAGATAGGATGAGAAGCTTGTTTTTCTGGGTTATTTAGCCATCACATTGAATTTTTTAAAAAAGCTTTAGTCAGTTTACCTTGAAAACAAAGCATGTTTTTGTGACATTGGGGCTAGAGATGTTTGTGGGTTTTTTGAACATCTGGAGAAAGTGGGGATGATGGCAGGTATCATGAGGATGAAGCAGCTGGCAATGGCAGGGGTCTGCTCACACCAGAAGGCAGTGTGCAGGCCCTGGTGTTTATTTAGGAACATAAAAAAGGGCTGAGGCTACGGCTGTGAGACACCTTATGAAACACAAACACTAGGAAAGTTTACCAAATATTAAGCTCGAATTTTATAGCTTCTGGAAGAAGTACTCCATTCCAGATGACAATAAAAACCCGGCCTTCTAAAGGTAAATAGCTCTTCAAATCCCTTTTGGAGAAATCAACCCACAGGAATGTTCAAGGGAGGGGCCATTCCTATTCCAGAGAGACATGTCTTCCTTGCCTTGTTTCTGAGTCGTAGTGGCAGCTTTGAGCTAGAGCTGTCCCTCCCTGGACATGAAGAGTGAGTGGCCTTATGTGCACTTTTGTTCTCTGATTCAGTAATACCAGTTGGGGATTCTACCTAATGTGGAAACTCAAATTGTGGAGAAACCTTACATACAATACCTTATTGCAACTTTATTCATAGAGCCCTAAATAGAAACCATCCTAAATTGTCTGATATTAGAGGAGGGGCTTGGTACACATTGGCACACCCAGATACTGAAGTATAAGGCATCCAATGCCTACAAGGAGCTTTGAGTAACATGAAAACTGCTTATAGCATGTTAGCTGAAAAAGCAAAGATGCAGGATACACATTTGTATATGTTGTCTAATCTCTGTTATTAGGAAATGTAACAAAGGTATTCATGGTTGCTCCCACGTGTTTGCATTATGGGAAAGTGTTTTTTTTCCACCCCCTCTTCTTATTATCCCCCCCCATCTTTTATATCTGAATAAACATTATAATGGTTAAGTACCTTGGGTATGGAGCCAGACGACTGGTGTTTGAACCCTGGCTCCTGCTGGCCCATCACTTAACCTCTTGAATCTCAGCTTTCTCACCTATCACATGGGAATAATAATCATTCCTGCCTTGTAGGATGGCTATGAGCATTAACGAGATAAATCAGGTGAAATCCTTGGCACAGCACCTAGCATGCAGAAAGTGCCCAAGAGATGCCAGCTGCTATTGTTATTTTCAGATTTCAAAATGATCTCAAACAAATCTAAAAACTTTAACAGGAGGGATATATCACCTTGATTTCCTACTTGCAGATCAAAGACATAATTACCCCCAAAGCGTGGCTATTTAACAAACTTTCTTTATTTCTAGTCACCTATGACGCTTTGGGAGGCAGCTAACTAGTTAATGCTATTTGAATAAGAACATTCAGTTCTTCTGTTGGGAGGCAAATCTAAAAGCTCAGCTTTTTCTTCAACTACGAACACCCTCCTGCTCTTCTCCCTTCTCTCAGAGTCAATTCCCATCCCTCAGCAATTTGGGGAGGAATCCCTAGGTACTTATCTTTGTATCCGCCAGTTGTATATCAGTTTGGCTATATATGATGGAAAGCTGACCAGAGGGGCATAAACAAATGTATTAGTGATCTACTGCTGTATAATAAATCGCCACAAAATCAGTCTTTTTAAACAATACTCATTTATTCCTCCCCCAGTATCTATGGGTCAGAAGTCTGAGCCCAGCTTAAGCAGGTCTTATGCTCAGGATTTCACATGGCTGGGCTGTTTTCTTGTCTGGAGGTTTCATTGGGGATGAAAATCCGCTTCCAAGTCCACTCAGGTTGTTGGTAATATTTATTTTCCTCGGTCCTGTAGAACTGAGAGCTCTGGCTTCTTGCTGGCTAGAGAGAAACCTTCAGCTTCTAGAAGCTACCCGCCATTCCTAGAGGCTGCCTGCAGTTCCTTACCACATGGACTTTCCCACCATGGCTGCTTACTTCAGCAGGCCACAGAGAACGTCTCTAGAGTAAGTCTGCTGGTGAGGAGTTGTCTTATATAACATTACACAATCCTGGGAATGATATCCCAACACCATTGCCATATTCTGTTGGCCAGAAATAACTCATGGCTCCTGCCCATACTCAAGGGAAGCGGATTATACAGAGATGTGACCAACAGGAGAGAAGGATCATGGGAGGCCTGACAGTCTGCCTCTTATGGTATGAAGAAAGCAGGGCTCAGGCAGATCAGGGCGATGGGGCCACTCACCTCCTCGGCTTGTTTCACCATCTGAAGATCATCCTTTTGATCTTAAGATGCATGAGGTTCCTCTAGGCATCTAGAAGAAGAAGGGAGAATGGACAAATGACTCAATGCCAGCCAAGTCTGACTCTTTGACATCAGTAAAGCAGATTCCCAGACTTACCATCCATACACATGTCCAATTGCTTCTATTGAGCTGATCCATATTAGCTGGACATGGCTACTGCAAAGGCCATTGGGAATTTTTGTTGTTTGTTTGTTTTAAAACAGGATTCATTGTGATCCCAACAAAATTAGCAATCTCTGCCACAAACATTTTCAATACATGGGCACACGGGCTAAAGCTTCCATTGACAGCTGGCCTATGAATAAGTAACAAAGCTGTATGAGAAAATTAATGAAAAACCCTTTGCATGGTGCCTGGCACATAAAAGCTCCTCAAACAATGTTGCCTCTATTCTTCCTTTCTCCCTTTTTCAGTGTTGTCCCTACCTCTGGGTTTGAATGGTCCAAGTACACCAGAGTTAAGCACCCTGACGAGCAGACAAGTCTGCTTTTGGAGCCTCAGAGGAAAGTTTATGAGAGAGGAATGTAATAGCCCCAGCTGGGCCCATGCCAGGGGCCTAGCAACTGCAGCACCCTTATTTGCTCTGGGGAGGAGCAGCTTGGAAACTTTTTATGAGATTCCAGAAGCAGCAAGGTCATCAGTTTTACTACCATCCCACTTCGTTTGTAAATATAGTCTTTAAATGATAATGTTTGGGTTCCTCCCCAAGAACAAGGCTGATGTTAGTGCCTCTGGATCAGGGGACAATAAAATAAATAAAAAAAGATATTCTGTTCCACTGACTATAAGAATTTCTGAGTAATTTTAGGCTCCAGCAAACAACAACAGCAAATCAGTTAACATTCAGAGAGCTTAATTTCCAGGTTGCCTCTCTGTAAAGACCCCCCGTGTGTGTCTGAGGCAGGTAATCTGATTTGCCAGGTCACAAGAGAAGCAACACGTGTTTATCATCACATGCATTTTCCAGCCAGCTGCAGTGTCTGGAGGAAAGCTCTTGGTTTGGCCTGTTTGCTGTGATAAAGTCAAGGCCTGCGAGGAGGACTGTGTCCTAGCCAAGCTCCGTGTGTTCCTGTAAATCGGAATCACTTTCTCCAGTGATGTCTGGGCCTCTTTCTCTAATTGCTCACTGTACCGTGGCTTTTATTTCAGCTGAATAGTAGGCTGGACCCAGGAACATTTAGCTTCCCTTGTCTGGCCAGCTGCCAGGGTCTGCAGGCCACGGGTACAGAGCTGCGCTATTTTGGGTTCCTTTGCTTTGGTCAGCCACAGGGCGGCAAAGGCAGTAAGCCAGCCTGTGAGAGGAGGGTGAGGAGTGGAGGCTGGAAGTGGCAGAAGGGCAGGAAGATACATTCCGAAAAAGGAGAAAATTCTCTTTTATAGTACAATTCTTGGCACCTGGTAAACTTTGGATGAATAGTTGTTGAACGAACAAATGTGTGGTTTCATTCATTTATTCAATATTTATTGAATGCCTATTATTGGCTAGGTGCCTACATTCTGATGACACAATGGAGAGCTTGACAGACAAGATTTGAATTCACTTGGAAATTAAATTCTGATGGGGGAGGGGATAAAGATAATAAATCAATGAGGAATACAGTTATAGACCACGATAAAATGCCATATGAGGAATAAAAGGCAGGGGGCTGCAGTGGAGGGCGTTGGAGACTGAGAACTACTTTAGATAGGGGAGCCTTCCTAAGGAGATGATAAGAAGGCGAAGCCATGAACCCTCTGGGAATGAGCATTCCTGCAGGGCTAGGAGCGCCTTTCTTGGAAGATGCAAGAGAGTGAAGCCCAGACTCTTCCGCTGAGGGGAGGACTCGTCTTTCTTGAAAACAAGTTGCTTACTGGAAGGTCTATATTCAGAGCAGCTGGCTTTCACTTTTATACTGGGATACCTGGCTGCTAGGCATCTATCCCCTAGGCCAGCAAGCTTCAGGGCTGTTCTCTAACTGAATTGCATAGCCCTAGAGCAATGGCATCTCTCTTTAGGAATTTAGGGGATCTCTCAGCTTGATAATACCTCCCGGTCTGATGACTCTAAAGAGTCTGGTGGGTTCCAGCCTCACCAAGGTACAAAGCATCCAAGGAGCCTAGTTTCTTTTTTTTTTTTTTTTTTTACCTTATCCATACATATGGGCATTTAAGCTACATTAGACATGCAAACCACACTTGTAGCATAAAATGAATGAATACCATTTCTACTAGGTAAATTCCTGGCTTGTCAAAGTCTTGCTCAGCATTGGGGGTGCTTTGGGAACCAGGGAGGTCATTTAGCTTTGAGCCTTAGTGTCCAAAGGATTTCGCAGGGCCTCACAGTGCCCCAAAATTAGGCTAGTTAGACTTCTGACATTATCTAGAATGCACATACAGAATTCAAAGATGTTCTTTATACAGCTTTAAATGTGTGTGCCATTATTGAACCACAATACTGAAATACCCTGTGAATTAATATATTTCACAAATAAAGCAATTAACCTTTGAAGAGCATAAATTTATATTGCATTGCATTTATAAGCATTAAAAGTGTTACAGTTAATTATAAACATTGAACACATATCATAATTTAAAAAATCCTGCTATGGGATATTTGTTTTCTTTAATGTGCCATGACCCTCAAGAAATGGCCTGGATACCTGAATCATCTGGCTGGAGATTTGTGTGGACCCAGATCCTTCATTATACATTTGCAGTGTTTTCTTATTCTCTCTCACATATGGCTAGTAACACTTGCATGTGAATTTTATTCGTTTACCACTCAGAAGAAGTTCTCCTAGCTGAGTCATGGGAAGTCCTCATGTTGGTCAGAGCAAACAGTTTGGACAATGTTATCAGCCCACCCAGGAGGGATTTTCAGCATCATAAGAGGAGTCCTAGATAATGAAGACATGGAATAAAAGCTCTATGAAAATGTAGGAAATGAGAAGCCTAGAGAGTCAATGAGGTGGTGATTGGAAGAATATTGCAAACCATGAGAAGCCTTGACACTTACTGAAGCTCAATGCCAGCTTTATGTCATATGCCTTCTGAAAAATTGTCTAAATGAGTTTTGCAGAATTCCCTTTCATTACTGCTAGTCAAAGCCCTACCTATTCATCAAGGTCCAATTAAACACATCATTCTCGGTGAAGCGTTTTTTGAATGCTGGCTGGAAGCAATGACACCTTTTCCTATTTTTTCATGGTGCACTCAGTCATTCCATTTCTATCTATCTGTTATGAATTGAGTCATGCCCCCCACAAAGATGCTTTCAAGTCCTAACTCCACATCCTGTAGATGTGAACCCATTTGAAAATAGTATCTTGGAAGACGTTTTTAGTTCTGGTGAGCCAAACTGAATATAGGTGGGCTTTAATTCAATATGACTGGAGTCCTTATAATAGGAGAGGAAATTTGGACACAATCAGGAGTGGTAGACAGACAGGGAGAGAGATAGAAGGCCATGCAATGGAAGCAGATATTGAGTTAGGGATTGCCAGCAACCTCAGCCAGAACACTATAGACTGCAGACAAAGCATGATCCTGCTGGCACCTTGATTTTGGACATACAGCTTCCAAAACTGTGAGACAATGCGTTAATAAGTTCCTGTTGTTTAAGTCAACCAGTCTGTCATATTTTATTACAGCAGTCTTAGAAAGCTAAGTTTATCCATCTATTGATATATATAATCATATTATATAAATAATATACATAAATTATCTATCACCTACTATGTATATGATAGGTCTATAAGTACATTATATAAATAATAAACGTATCTATCTGC
The DNA here is from genome assembly GCF_023851605.1 of Tamandua tetradactyla. NCBI lineage: Eukaryota > Metazoa > Chordata > Mammalia > Pilosa > Myrmecophagidae > Tamandua > Tamandua tetradactyla. Next base: position 103,007,800 of record NC_135334.1, on the reverse strand, counting down.
CCTGTTATTTGCTTTGCTGTCTTCTAGACACTAATATTTATGCTTGTATCCAGTTCACAAAATGACTTACCTGTGCATTTTCTCATAAATTCCCAGAGCAACTCTGTGACATTAAGGATAAGGATGCAGAGGTCCAGAGACCTGACTGACTTCATAAATTGTAACCAAAAGTCAGACAAGGTTATGTGAGATAGCCAAAATTCAGAAGCTGAGGAATGCGAGGTTCCATTAAGCTTAAAGGAGTTAGGCAGAAGGACTTTCATATATCTTGGGATTTTATTACATTCAAAAGTCTATGATATGGGGAGATATTGCTGAATAGGTATAGAGTTTCTGTTCAGGGTCAAGAAAAGTCTTGGGAATGGATGGTGGGGGCAGCACAATATTGTGAATGTAATTAAAACCATCGAAGTGTACACTTACAAATGGTGAAGAGGGGAAATTTTGTATTTTTTATATATGTTGTCACAATTTAAAAAAAGGCCATAACATTGGTTGGAAGAGGCATTTAAGAGCCAAAGAAAAAACATAGTCTAATCAAAAGATCAAACTGGAGTTGCAGACATCTCTGAGGAAATGGAAAATTCAAGGGATATGCATAACTCAAATCCTGGGATGTCAGCCCTGTGAACACGCTCCTTTGAAATTACAAAATCATTGACATAACTACTAAAAATTGGGTTTAGTGTGTGTTTCAGTTTGTAAAGCTGCTGGAATGCACTGTACCAGAAATGGGTTGGTTTTTTCAAAGGAGATTTATTGGGTTACAAATCCATAGTTCTAAGGCCAAATTAAGACATCACAAGGAAGATACCTTGACTCTGAAGAAAGTTCCTCTGTTACATGGGAAGGCACATGGCAACGTCTGCTGCTCCCTTGCTCCTGGGCTCCGTGGCTCTCAGCTTCTGCTTCCAGGGGTTTTCTCTCTGAGTGTCTGTGGGTCCTTGCTGGCTTCTCAGGGGACACCTCTCTGAGCTCTCTGTGTCCTATGGGTCTCCTCTCAGTGCCTCTGGAGTGTCTCTCTCCTTCAAAGGACTCCAGTAAGTGGATTAAAGACCCATCTTGAATGGGCAGGGTCACATCTCAATGGAAACAACCTAATTAAAGTTCCCACACAACAACAGGTCTGCTGCCCCCACAAGACTGAATTATAAGAACACAGGCTTTTCTGGGGTACATAACTGATTCAAATCAGCACAACATGTTACATCAACATCACCAGAATCTCTGATCAGTAGAAACTCCAAGAATACTAAGACAGCAACTCTCCACAATTCTTGGGATGACTTAATAGCTTTCTTAGTTTTTATAAAAGGCATCATAAAGTAGCTGGAATCTCCTGATCTCATGCCCAACTAAATAGCTCTTTGCAAGGTTATTTTAGTTATCAGGGATGATGCTTCTCTCTCTCTTAAGGGTAAGCACTTTACATTCCCTGGAAGTTGTAGATTGTATATGCTACCATTTTAAAATAATCAAAAGCATAATATAAAAAATCATAAAATAAATATATCCATATTAAGAAAGAATCAGATCATATTTGGTATTTCTGTGTACTTATAATGTTTAAAAGGATTTGGCCTGTTAGAGCTAGATTCTTGTAATTTTAGTCTAAAATGTGTAATTGAAAAATTACTGAAGCTTTTGATGTTAAGTGGAAATCAATGTCAACACATTTATAAGCAGAGTTTTTTATGCTTAGGAACATTCATTGATGAGACAATTGATGTGCTTAAAATGAATTTAAAAATACAGTGTAAACTATTTGAAGGAATTCAATTACCCAATTTGCAAATGGGACCAAGCATTTTGGTTAAAGTTCTTTTAAAATTGATGAATAAAATGTGATGGCTAAAATTTGTTCTACTTATAAGTAGGCAAATAAAATTTGTAAATTGAATATAAAACCCAAGGAGGAAATAGGTTTTTAAATTTATAACTTTAGTAAGATGAATATTATGATAGATTGAGTTTGTACGCCAGAAAAAAACATATTCCTAATCCATTCCTATGAATGGGAACCCACTGTAAATAGGACCTTTTGAAAATGTTAATTTTAGTTAAGGTGTGGTGAAGTGAATCAGGCTGGTTCTTAATCCCGTTACTGGAGGCTTTAAAAAGTGAAAGCCACAGGGAGAAGCTGGAAGCCCCAAGTCAGTGGGAACCCAAAAGAGAAAGGAGAGGACATCGCCATGTGACGGGAAAGCCAAGGAACCTGAGGATTGCGAATCAGCCAGAATTCTAAAGACCCCAAGAGGAAGCAAGCCTTCCAGTCTACAAAACCTTGAGCCTATATATTCCTGTTGTTTAAGGCAGCCTATTGTATAGCAATTGTCTTAGCGGTCTGGAAACTAAGACAAGAATGAATTAGAAATCCAATTAAACTTCTCAGTAGTCTTTTCAGTGCACAGAATTCACTTTCTGGGCATCAAAATAACTTATATTAATAGAGGCCCAGCCCAAGGTCACCCAGTTAATGAGTGGCAAAGTCTCAACTTGATTTATACACTGTATCTTTCACCAAACCCTACTGCCCTCTTGGCTGTGTTTTCAATACCTCTTTAAAGCACATGTAACATTTTGCCCTGCATGTGGGTTACTTCGCTGTGTTTTATTTTGACTGCTTGCTTCTTCCTGGCTGCCAACACAGGGGCAGGGGCATGAATATATGGGGGAGTGGAAGACTCCATAAGTGTATCAAGATTCAATTTGTTCTAGCCCATGAACAGCTTCTGAGAAAGAGTGGCTGGATGGGGGATGCATACAGAATATTAATTCTCTGTGACACTCTTCTAACTTTAAGGGGTCTGTCTGAGTCTACTGCCCTGGACTCCAGAAACCCTGGCTCTGATGAAGTGAATGTCAGCTAACCCTGTGCTGTGTCTTATTTTGAGTTTTAATTCTAGGGAATTCTTCAGTGCCTTTCTATAAAGCTTAGGATAAAGACCAAAATCCTTTCTATACCCAACATGACCATCATCATCTAGCCCCTGCCAGCCTTTCTAGACTCTTGCTCCATTTGTCTGAACACACTGGCCTTCATTTAGATCCTTGAACAAACCAAGGTCTTCCCTAGATGAGGTCGGGACTCCACATTGTACACTCTTAGAACTCTCTGAACACTCCCTTGCAGCATTTGCTAGGGGTTGTAAGTATATATTTTTATCTGCAGTTGTTTATTTAATATCTTCCTTCAATGGAAAGTTTTTATCTCCATATACCTTGTCTATTTTGTTCACCATTTTGCTTGGTGCATAGTAGCGAATGAATAAATGTAAGTTTTTATTATCATTAGCATTTAATAAATATCTGGGATGAAAGAATGAATGAATGAATGAGTATGGGGGTAGGATCGACTCTATGGTGATCTGTTAGACTGGCCTGGTCTCCACTCAACCGGGAAGGATTTTAGATGAAATCTTATCAGACATATAAGGGACATGTTGTTTGAGATTCCTTTCAGTCCAATGAGCCTTGTACTCTGAGAAGGCTGTCACTTTGCTTGAATCATTGCTTTTATCATGGGGAATATGGCTAAGTGTGCCTGTGTGTGTGTGTGTGTGTGTGCGCACACATATACATACACAGAAAAAAGGTGATGGGAAATGACCCAGGGAGGCCTGTGGAAATGACCTTGGTTTCCCTGTTTTCCTCATTCAAGCAAGTGAGATCTCATTTGGCAGTGAGAACACCAGCTGAAAAATGGCATCAATGACCTTTGCATTTCCAAATGATGAGTTTATGATTAAACTCTAATAACTCAAATGCATGATCCATGAAGAACACCAGCTCCCACTGGCAGGTCTTGTTCATGGAAAACCTCTCGCCACTTTCGAAAAAGTCTATGCCTCAAACTACAGCCATGGGTGGGGGTGTTGATTAAATTTTTTTCATGATATAAAGATGCTTACCCATGATGATACCCATTCTGAAAACTGTAGAAGACATAAAAGAACATGAGGCTGCAGAAGAAGATAGAGCCCTTAAAGGCAGGTTGTGGGATCCCTGTTTTCTTCCTTGGGGAGGTAGGAATAACACTAACTTTTAGGTGGTTGGAGAAGGTGTGAGCTCAGCTGGTGCCTTCTACTCTGATTGTTGGATACTGGCTAATCTGAGATTAGAGGAATATCTGAAAATCTTCTCCCTAAAAATACTCCCTGTATCTCACTTGGCTCCTCCTCCACTGTTCAAGTAATAGCATCACTATTTATTTAGTACTCACAATGGGCTAGGCATTGTGAATTCCTTTATCAGTTCAAAATGTCCCCAATGACTCTGTGAGGCAGGTGTTACTGTCCCTATTTTCCAGGCAGGAAAACTGAGCTGTGGAGAGATTTGCAATTTACTCAGCACACACTGTTATGAGGTGGCGGAACCTGCATTCTAAACCGGGTTTGCCAATTCCAAAGCCTCTCTTTCTCCTAATGCTGAGTCTGGCAGATATCCCAGGAAAGGTTCGGGTTCTCTCTCCTCCTTCACAGGGGTCTGATCTTTGGGAAAAGTCTCTCATCACTGTGCTTATTTGTTCTGCCTCCACTTTACTATTTCCTGTTTACATTCAGAAGCCAGGCTGATTCTCCTTCCAGATATGTCAGCCTCTGTAAAAGCAGCCAGCTGTCTCTCAGGACATTCACCTTCTTGGTGATAACATTTCATTCTTGCAGAATGAGAGTTTTGTTTTAAGCCTTAGGTGGCTGTTAGTAGTGAGTCAATGAAACTACCCCCAAATTACCTAAAATGGAATTTGGAAACCCCTTGGGGGTTAAAGTGTCCAAGAAAGCGTAATTCAATTTTCTGTTTATCTTTCTCCATGTGTACTTTAGATGTTCTAGTTGAGATTTTTCTTCTTGATGAATGGGTTTTAAGCCAACCCTATTCCAGTGGGAATGGGGGTAGGATGTAGAAAATAGTTTCAATAGTTTCATTCATGTGGCTGGTGGGATGGGTGCTGTAAGAGGAGGTGGATCTCTTCTTTTGGGTTCTGGGAAAAGAGCAATAAAATTTTCAATTCTTTAAAAAATGCATTAGCTGATGTAAGAATTATTATTGCTAATGTAATGGCGGTATCTCAGCTTTCCACGGCAGGGAGTGCTCTAGCATGTATCTGTGTTGTCCCACTGACATGGCTAGGACTTTGCATAGGCTTGAAAGCTGTGAAGCATTAAGCTAATGGCTTTTTTTTCTGGATTGCTTCATTTAGATGAAGAAAGCTTGTCCAAGGCCATTTGTCATTTTTCTATTAAGATATAACATTTACCTGACTTCACATTATCTTATTTTTAATTTTAAGCTCTCATAGTCACATAAGTAATTAAAATAATTGTTCTTTCAGACATTTTATATGCAAAAAATGCATTTCTAAAGATTGTTTCAAAAATTGGATTATAATATTTAGACAGCATTTTTATTCATTAATACAACATTACATCTTTTGAATGCTGCAGATCCTTCCATTTCATTTATCATTCATTGTCATATATTTATTGAGCACACACTTTTTGTCCCTGATGTTGGGCTATAGGTTAGATTGTACTCCATTCCATTGTATTGATGAGCCATTTTTTAGTAAACGAATCTCCTGTTATGAGGAATTTATATTGTTTATATATAATAACTTAAGCATTGTTGTGATAAACTTGCTTACATGCTGTGGTGGTCTATATGTAACTCAGAACACATGTTCTTAAATTTATTCCATTCCTGTGGGTGTGAACCCATTGTAAGTAGGACTTTTTGTTGAGATTATTTCAGTGACCACCTCAATCAGGATGATTCCTAATCCATTGCTGGAGTCCTTTATAAGTGGAATGAAATTCAGACACACAGAGAGAAAGCCACTGGAAACAAGAAGCTGAATATCAATGGACTCCAGAATAGAAGGGAGAGACCAGGAGAAGCTGTCATGAGCCTTGCCATGTGACAAGCTAAGGACAAAGGATAACTGGCAGTTAGCCCCAGAATGCCACAGTTTTGGGGAAGAAAGTACCATCTTGATGATGTCTTGGTTTGGACTTTTTCCCAGCCTCAAACCAAGAGTGAATAAATTCCCATTGTTTAACCTGACCCATTTCATGGTATTTACCTAAGCAGCCTAGGAAACGAAAACATGTGTATGTAGGGTTATTTCCTCAGAATACATTTTCAGAAGTGGTGTTGTCAGGTCAAGAGCAGGAACTCCACTTTTTAAAGTTTATGTTTTTAGGCCAAATGCCTCTTCAGAAGAGTAAGACTCATTAATGTTCTAATTTACACTCCATCCACGAGTGTCCCTTTTTTCATACCTTACCCTGTACATAGTGACTTCATAACCTACTAATAAGCATGTTAAAAGACTGACAAATTTGGAGGCTAATTTAAATTCTGTTCAGGAATCTCATATTAGTAAATATTCAGGGCCAATAAGTGTGAGTGAGGCATTTTGCAAGCTGGCGAGTTTACAAATTCTTCTAAGAACAGCCGCAGTGGGGGAAGAGGCCATGAAAAAGTAGGGTGTATCTGGAGATACCCTGGCAGACTGGTGTGACTGGAGAGAAGCACAGATGGGGAGATGAGACAGAGAAAGCAGATGAGTGTGGGCTCTTGAATTTTTCTCTAAGGAATTGGGCTGTTTCATAAGTTGTGGGTAAACCTGCAGCTTTCTGAGAAGAATTTTGATCAGATTTGATTTTCTGAAAGATGAATCTGAATCCCTTCTCCTCTTATCATCCCTCTTTTCTCTTCCTTTTATCAGCTCCCTGCTCCTGCTACCATTTGGGAAGCAAGAAGAGAAGGCTGAGAGAATATATGGCTGTTTGTATCTACATGCATTATTTACTTCTTAAAATTCAAATTTGAGGGTTGTGAGGATTTTCGTTGTTATGTTGGTATTCATTTGGAAACCTAGGGTAGTATGAGAATAAAACTGAAAGCCAGTCAGAAGTGCGGTTCACTTTATAACTTTCTAAAGTTATCACAGTCCAGGTAAAGGTCTGATGCTGACAATTAAAAAAAAATTTTTTTTTCGTGGGCAGGCACCAGGAATCGAACCTGGATCTCCGGCATGGCAGGCAAGAAATCTTCCACTGAGCCACTATTGCACCGCCCTGACAATTAAAAATTAATAACACATTCCATTTTTTGTTCTGGAATGAAAAAAAGTTTATTGGTTTTGCAAGAAATTACAATATAGCCTTTTAAAAAAGCTCATATTTTTCTATTTTAATTTCAAATTCTTAAAAATGTTAAAGAATAACAGTCTGACCTTATGTTTCAGGAAATTAAATATTATGCATTGGATTCTGTATAAGGACAAATCAATACTGCATTTCAGTTCTGCAAAGGATATTTGAAATTCTCACAAGTCAGGGACTTGAAAATTAAAGAAGAAAGGGAAAATTAAAGGGAAGGAAGGAAAGGAAAGAGGTAAAGGAAGAAAAAAGAGAAACTGAAACTTTGAGCATATTTTTCCAAGTCATTTTTCTGAAGCAGTAGGCTCCTTGGAGAATTGTTTTTCAGCTCTCTGCATATGCTTTTAGAAACAACATGAAAATTATAGCAACCTCGTAATTGTAACAGGTTATGGTGTCTGTAACTTTTTGCATTCCATTTTCTGGGACGCCAGAGAAAGCGACTCAAGAGCCATGATCCTTTGACCTCTGACCTGAGGTGTCACAGGAATGGGCATATTGCAAAACCTGGAGACATTTGCTTTTCATCTTTCGGTTCACAGGCTGGTCTGCTTCCAGAACTTAGAAAGGAGATAATGTACGATAACAGATGTGGAAGTGCCCTGAAAGATAAAAAGAAAATACCCTAAAAACACAATACCTTTAAAAAAACTATTGTTCTTTTTTTTTTTTTTTAGATCAATTCAACATAACAGATTGAGACACACATGAGACTCAGTGAATGGGCAGTCTGTTGTCAGGATAAAGCCTACCGGTGACATACTACATCTCTTTCACACAATCACCTATGCAGAATGAATCCCAAGTAGTATATGTGGCTCCGATCTTGCTGTGAAGATGATAATTGTTTCTTTTAAAATATCTCTGTTTCCAATTCTTCAGAACTACAGGCCATACTTATTTGGTTTCACATGTGTACATTTTTCTCCCCTAATAACTGAGACCAGGTTTACCATGACTCTTATGGCCTGGATAATTTCTACTAATTGGTAGGATGCCTAACACATTGACAGGAAGTTTTACTGATACTGTTGTTTAAAAATAAATGCTAATAAAACCTGGACTGTATTCCAGGATTTCTGATATGATCAGCCTGGTGTCTGGTCAATGGACTATAATCTGCTAATATAAATCCCTCATTTTCTAGAAGTGGATGGGTCATTCTTTATATTCTGTTCATTTGTGATTGATTCATTTACAAAGACTTGCAGCATAATTTAATTATGGTACTTAAGGGATAGTTGAGGTTATTTTCTTCTCTGGGAGCCTGCTTTAGACTATGCACCCTTCAATTATCACTCTTTAAGAATGTTCTATAAATTTTCCCAAAGAGATCCCCCCTCACCGCATTTTTATCTCCCATACTGTAAAGATGTTTTTTTTCTAGATACAGCTGGAAGCTCCCCAACTTTCATTTAAATCTTACTGTTCTTTGCTAGGCACATAATGTCCTGGGTGAGGCTAACCTACCTAAGGGAAATAACATTAGATTACCCAGCGCCACAAACCCAGCCTCCGCAGGAGTGCCCATGGGTTTTGAAAGATGAAGGGAATTGATCATCCTGTCCTGAATGGAATTATTGATGGAAGACCAGGCTTGCTCAAGCTGACCCTTTGGCCTTCAAATCTGGTATAACACCGAAAACCCTTTCCAGAGCCATCCTTCTTCATGGCAGTGTCAGAAGCCTTCTGTTTGAATATCTGTCGTTTGTGGAGACTTACAAGAGAGACAGAATGTATTCTAAGAGGGGTGATGTTTACCATGAGTAGAAAAGAAGACTGATGGAAAATTCCAGCTTATCTAAAACACGAGGTCCAGGCCTTGAGATAACACACTATTTTAAAAGCTTTTACATCCAGAAAGAGGAATTTAGCAAGGCGCCAAAACATGGCCATTGTTGAATGAATAGGGCTCCCTAACCACTGCCTACCCCTGGAATGTCTTATTTTGGAGAGTATAAAGATGTGGCTTGGAAAATGGAAATTATTTAGTGTTTATGATCCTAAAATCTCAACAACTGGTAATAGCAGAGTGAGAAATTCTATGTTTAGTGGAAAGTTAGGTAAAATGTAAATAGGGAGATTTATCTATGAATTCCACCCTCACTTGCTAATAATCACTATCAATTTAAGGGTTTACAGTTTTAAATGCTTTACATATAGACCCACAATACCTTGATTTTATCAATCTACAGTTGAGAAAACTGAGGGTCAGAAAATTTAAATAACTTTCCCATGACCAGAGATCTGCAAGCACAAATACACATACACATACGAAAAAGGCCACCTTGTCTAAATGGAATTGATGAATTGCATGCATAAACTGAGAAATCTCTCTCCATCCTCCATTGGAGCAAGAGGCCAATTCATGGATAACTGAGTAGACAGCAAACTTTTCCTCAAAACTGCAATAACGATTAAAAAATCAGCCAGACATATTGTGAAAATAGTAAAGATTCAGTCCTATTAGCATAGGACTTTCCATTTCTATCTGCCACCCTGAATAGTCACAACTGGTGGTGTCATTATTGTTAAGAAAAAATAGTGCCAAGTTCTGGTCAGATTTTCAGTTACAAAGAAGATCACTGTCATGTTTACTGACTTTAACTTCTAGAGCATTGCTGTGAATTCTACTTTCTTGAAAGATTTTCGACCAAAAAAGGTAGAAACATAAAATTTACTTTGCTTACGGTCAGTTACACAGACCGTTCCAGTCCATTAGGATTTCTTTATCCTGATTTGTTACTATTTCAAGGGACAAAAGGATGGTGTGGCTGGAGCAGAGTTATGCCCAGAGAGTGACCCATGAGGTTGCAGAGATGGGCAGGGCCAAATCATAGGGTGCTTTCTGGGTTCAGGGCTATGTGGGTCAGCTGTTCTTTAAACAGTGCTAAGAAGTCATTAATGTTTGAACCAAGGAGTGACATGGTATGAGGCGTAGTTTTAAAAGATCATTTTGGTCATTCTGTTTAGTGAATGCATTGGAGGGGAAAAATGAAGCCATGTGACAATTGAGGCAAAAGAAGGTAGTGATTTGGACTTGGGTGGTAGCTATGGAGATGGAGAAAAATAGATGATTATTTGAAATATATTTTAGAAGCAAGAATTACAGAATTTGGTGATGGATTAATGTGGAGAGGCAAGGGAGAAGGAAGAGTCTAAGATAAGTCAAGGTTCTTGGCTTGAGTAACTGGATAGATGAATGGTGACATTTATTGAGAGGCAAAGACTGCCAGAAGATAAGGCTTGATGGAGATAATCAAGAATTCAGTCATAACTGTGCTAAGCAGATATCTAAGCATAAGCATACATAAGCAGTTGGAGGTATTGATAGGCAGTCAAAGGAGCTATCTGGGGTAGAGATATAAATACTGGAGTCATTGGCATATGGATGATGTTTAAAGATTGGAAATAACTAAGAACACTTATGGTGAAAATGTCAAGTGAAAAGAGAAAAGATTCCAACCCTGTACTTTGAGGACTCAAATATTTAGTTATCTAGTGGAGGAGGTGGAGTCAATAAAGGATACCAACAGGAAGCTTCCAGAACAGTAAAAGGAGAACCAGGGTGTAGTAGCTTCCATGAACCCAAAGAAAGAGTATTTCAATAGGGAGGGAGTGGTCAGTAAGGTCAGCTGGGATTGAGTAAGATGAGGATTGTGTTGTAAGGTTAAATATGCATCTACCAGAGAAGATTACAGGCCATGGGTTGTCTCAAAGTTATGGATTTGCAAAAGTATCAGGATATATATTGGACAAATATTAAGGGGTTACTCTCAGCTTGTACCATATAGAAACAGTTTCTATAGTATTTTTCAACCCAGCCAAGTTATTAGTATGGTGGCAGCAGGACTTGGAGAAAATTCAGGACTCCCCATTCTGTTGTGATCCCTTAATGAAGAATGCATGCAAAGCACAAACTTCTTAGCAAAGTGCTTTACATTTAAGGAATGGAAAGAGAATTTAGGGGACATTCTTTGTAAAGTCTAGGGTAGTGTAGACAGAGAAGAGTATATTATCTACATGATCACAGCAGAGTTATCAGGTACTTTTTTCATCTTTGTTTAAGAGTCTCTTTTGGGAACACCTCCAAAGGAGGCATCTTGAGGGCTTTGAAGATTATATTAGGGCTTTAAAACCAGATCTTCTCATTGGGGCCTAGACTTGGCACTGGGGAGTTAAGAAAGAAGGGCATCATTTTCTTATCTGAATGACACCAAGATTGTCCTTGAGGTAAATTAGAAAAGAAACTGAATAAATTTTCTTTGCCCAATTAATGCTTCTTTAAGGTTATAAAATCACCGAAGACCAAAATAGTACAGGAGAGTATATCCAAAGGACATTCCAAGTTCAGGTAATTGCTACTGCAATCTCAGAGTGATACATGCTCAGATGGAGAGGCAGAGAGAAAATGGGGCACAGATCATAGAGAGGGAAGCTCACAACACTGGAGTGGGAGAATGAGATTTTTCGGGAAGAGAACACATGATGAAACCCTCCAAGTAGGATAGCTTTCTATACGGAGAACCAAATAGTTTCTAAGATTAGGTTTTAGACCCTTCCAAGTATCCCACAAATCAGGAAAATGATGTACAAGGTAAAGAAAGGATACAGGACATCAGTGGTTTTATTTGTAATGTCAGGTGTTTGAAATTCTTCGAGCTTCTGAAGTTAGTTCAGGGTGAAGTTGACATCTCCTTTAGAGGATAGCAGTGGAACTACCAAGGAGAAGCCTCTTATTGGAGGATAACAAAAGAAAATGGGAGCTTTTATGAGCTTCCCTGCCAGGCCTTCTTGGGCTCTGATGCTACTGTTAATACAAGATGATTCAACATTAGGTTCATTCACGCGCTCAACAAACATTTATTAAGTATCTGCCTGTGCTAGGTGTTGTAATGGGTGCTGGAGGCAAATGAGAAGAAAGTAGACTGGGTCACTGACTTCATGGCACTTAACTTCTAGAAGAAAACACAGACAATAAACAGAAAAGTTAGCAATATAATTTCGTTTAGTGATAAGGGTTACAAAGGAAACGGAGTGTAATGAGCTAGAGATTGCCTTGGTGGGGAGAGTGGGTGGAATTTTTACTGGATGATCAAGGATGACTTAATGAAGAGGTTTGTAATGAGATAAAATGAGCCAGCCATGTACAGATTTGGGAAGGGAACATAGCAGACTGACAAAGCTGCAACTGCAAAAATCCTAGCAAGTTTGAAGAAAGAAAAGGAGTCCATATGGTTGGAGCTCAGTGAACGGTAGAATGGTAGGTGATATGTTTGGAGAATAGGCAGGGGGCAGATCAGTCAGGGGCTTGAGGGCCAGTGATAGGGGCTTTGGATTTTATTCTTAGTGCAATGGAAAGCCCCTGAAGGTTTTGTGCAAAGAAGTGATGTGGTCTAGATTAAAAGAACACACTGGCTTTTGGGAGGAAAATGGTAACAGATTAAGTGGCATAAAGAGTGGTCATGGAAATGTGTTAGTAAGCTTTTGCTGTAGTGGTCCAGGTAACAGCTATGGTGGTTAGGACTAAAGAGAAGCTAGAATAAGGCATTTGAGTTGGAAGAAACTTATGGTCTTGTGCTTTCAACATGGGTTGTGTGAAGCCCTTGGGTTCACAGGAAGTACATCGGGGGTGGTCAGGGCTAGCAGAGGACTGAATAGGTGAGATCTATACCTGTCAAGCCCTTCCTTCAACCAGGATGGGTCAGGGTCTGGGCAACACGCTTATAAGGTTGCATCCCTTCAAGGGAGTATCTTTATGTATTTTTTCACTGTCAAGAGATGAGAGAGAGCCGTTCCTTTGGGATATTATGGAAGGAGGGCATGGAACACAATGATCAGCCTTGCCTCTGTTATCATGAGTAATTCAGCTCTGGCTCCAAACTTGCAAACTGTCACAGCCAAAGAAAACCCTATGTTACAGGCCCCACCAAGCTTAGAAGGTAATTTACCAATTTCCAACCGTTAATTTGTACTGGAACACACTGCATGATAAGGGAAAGAGGTCTCACCCTGTCCCATGAGGTTACCGTGGTATTCCTCACAATAACATGCTATACTACTGTCAGAACAAATACTGGGAAACATGGTTTTAAACATCTTGTTACATTCCCAGTGCTTGCTTTCTTTTTTTTCCAGGTTGGCGGGGTGTATGATCCAAGAATCAAACCCAGGTCTCCTGCAAGGCAGGTGAGAATTCTATCACTGAACTACCATTCCTGGTGGTTTAAGTTATGCTTTTAGATGTCTCTACTCACCAGTGAACCACCTCTTCAGCCAGGACATCACCTGTCCTTCTCTTCTATATTTTGGAATTGGGCACAAGGTTTTATTCTATTTTAGTGTTCCACTGCCAAAAATCTTTGGGGAACCTTTTGATCTAATCTAAAATCTCTCTTGATAGCTAAGGCTCAGAAAGGAAACATGACTTTCCCAAAGTCCCTCAGTGAGTTAGTGGCTGGGCCATGAAGGCTACTTTTGTTCCAGAGAGTCTTCTTACCTAAATATGGATGTTTGAATAAGCCCCACTGTTCTAATTTGCTAGCTGCTGGGATGCAATATAACAGAAACAGAATGGCTTTTAAAAAGGGGAATTTAATAAGTTGCTAGTTTACAGTTCTAAGGCCAAGAAAATGTCCCAATTACAACAAGTCTATAGAAATGTCCAATCAAAGGCATCCAGAGAAAGATACCTTGGTTGAAGAAGGCCGATGAAGTTCAAGGTTTCTCTCTCAAGTGAGAAGGCACATTGCAAACACAGTCAGTTTCTCTCTCATCTGGAAAGGCACATGGTGAACACGGTCAGGGTTCCTTTCTCATCTGGAAGGGCACATGGCAGACACAGCATTATCTGCTAGCTTTCTCTCTTGGCTTCCTGTTTCATGGAGCTCTCTGGGAGGCATTTTCCTTCATCTCCAAAGGTTGCTGGCTCGTGGACTCTGCTTCATGGTGCATTTTCTGCTCCCTCTGAATCTCCTTCATCCTTCAAAATGTTTCCTCTTTTATAGGACTTCAGAAACTAATCAAGACTCACCCAAATGGGTGGAGACATGCCTCTACCTAATCCAATTTAACAACCACTCATAATTAAATCACATCTCCAGGGAGATTATCTAATTACAGATTCAAACATACAGTATTGCACAGAGATTATTCTGCCTTTACAAAATGAGATTTTGATTAAAACATGGCTTTTCTAGGGGACATACATCCTTTCAAACCAGCACACCCACTTACAACAAAAAAAAAGTCATAAACTCTGTTGGAATATGGCCCAGATTTGCTTTAGGAGGATTGTAAGAACTTTATGGTAGCCACTTCCTCTTCCGAGCAAACTATTCCAATTTCCAAGATATGGTCACCTTTATATTCCTGGAGCTAAGGGAAGCTAAACTTATCGGAGGTAAAAACCCAGGGAAAATCATGCAGGCATCTACGGGGGGTGGGTGGCCATCTTCTCCCAAGGTCCAGGGAAGGCTTTGATAACAAGGCCCTTCTTTGCATAGAGACATGAAGAATTGAGACCTGGGTCTTACCTCCCCAAGGGGGAAAATGGCTTTTGGATTTATGCCCTGACAGGACCAAGGAAGCAAGGCTAACTAGGGGCTGCCCCATAGACAGTGACAATCATAGGAGACCTGGCAATTCAGAGCCACCACTGGGTATGGTTGCAGTGCCTTCGGTGGTGTGCTGGCAAACATTTAGCAGTTGGCTCTGGGGAAGGGGGAACCCTTGATATATAGCATTTGCCAATTTTGTGTTGCAGATACTCTCACAATGGTTGATTTCAAGCTGTCACAGTGATATCACTGAATTAAGTGTTGGAGAGTGATGAGCACAATTGGCTCTTCCAAGCTGATGCCTACACACCACTGAGTGTCTTCTTCACTTTTACTGCTGGCTGTAGCTACTACCACCAACCACTGCAAGCTGGAACATTCTCTGGAGCCACAGGAGAGGGAAGAGTGGAACCAGGCTCAGTTGTCAGAGCCTCTTTCACAATCAGAGGAAAGGTGGAGGATTGGGCCTCCATCCTTACAAGTAGGCAATTGCCTCCTACTCTTTCTGGAGTGGATCTGAGCAGGATCCTGCCTAAAACATTCCTGTGCCTGGAGTTCCATCACCGATACATCAAATTCTCTTCCTGGAGTCCTCTGAAAGAGTAGGAGTTCTTTGATTGGAGAGAGGGGCGTGAGGTAAGTCCCTAGCATCTGGATGTGAGAGCATTTGCCAGACTGGAGAGAAGGCCTGAGTTGGAAGCATATAAGGAGGAGCCAATGAACTAAAATGTCATGAGGATGCCATGGACGTGGCCTGGGATCAGTGCTCTCACGCCTCACAACCTGCTGACTTAGCAAGGCCTCCAACAGGATAGGGGAAGCGGCCACATAGATTCATCTTTTAAAGTCTTTGGGTAAGGTCAAGGTTAAAAAACTTCAGCTGTCCTAAGAGAATGTGCTCTTGATTGGACTGGAATAATGGAGGCTCCAGGACAGTTCTAAGATTCCATTCTACCTCATACCACATCTCAAATCAATCCCAGATGGCATTAAATGTGAAAACAAAACCTTAAAAGTTTTAGAAGAAAATACAGGAGAATGCCCATATGACCTAGGGGTAGGAAAGCGTTTATTAAATAGAACTCATAAAGTACTTAAAAGAAAAGAGATAAATTCTACTGCTTCAAAATGAAAAAACTTCTGTTCATCAAATGGCAGCATTAAAAATAAGGAATCAAATTGAGAGAAGATATATATGACCTAATTAACCACTGAAGGATTTATATAGTGAATAAATAAGCAACCTCCAAAAATCTGTATAAACATGCAAACAGAGTTAAAAGAAAAATGGACAAATGCCATGAAGAGGCAATTCATAGAAGAGGAAAGGAAACATATATAGCCAATAATCATATGGAGAATACTCACCTTCATCAGTAGTCAATGCTACATCATTTTATTCCCATTAGTTGTCCAATTTAAAAAAACAACAACTAACAGTACCAAGCATTGACTAAAATATGTAGTAATGAGACACATACTGCTGGTTGGTATAGCAATTTGTACAATCGCTTGGGCAACAATCAGACACTGTTTTGTAAATTCGAAGTTGGACACACTTACAATTTAGCATTTCCACCTCTGAGTGTATCCTCTACACTGAGGTTTCTCAACTTTGGTACTATTGACAATATGGCCCAAACAATTCTTTCTGGGGGAGGGCGTGTCCTGCACATTGCAGGATGTTTGGCAGTATCCCTGGACTCTACCTTCCAGCCAGCAGCAGCCCTTCTGCCTCAGTTGTTGCAACTAAAAATGTTTCCAGACATGGCCAATTGCCAATCGTCCTCTGGGTGACAAAATCGCCCTAGGTTAGGAACCGTTGCTCTGGAGAAACTGTGGTAGACATGTACCTGGGAACAAAAAGTTCATAGCTAAATTATTCTTAACAATAAAAAATAACTGGAAACCACTGAAATATTTACATGCAGTCTAATGAAAGAATAAATTGTAGAATATACAAACAATGTAATACTACACAGTAGGAAATATGAATGAACTACAACCTTGGATGTTTTCGTTATATAAGGTGAAAAATTGGATTGCAGAAGAATGCTGACAATTTCATCTGTATAACATTTAAAAACAAGAAAAGAAAAAAAAGTACAATGTCTGAGAAATATATATAGTAAAACTTGAAAGAGAATGAAGGGAAAAAAGTAAAATTTAAGATAGTGGATATGCCGTGGCAGTGATGTAGACAGGTGGGATCAGGGAGAGCACAAAAGTAGCTTTTATTTTTTTAAATTAAGGGATGTATATATTGGTATTTATTGTATCATTGTGTTTAGATAAATAGATACATTATCTAAAATACATATATTTTACAGCTATTCTTTCATATGTAGGACTATTTCATATGAAAAAGAAAGACCATGGGCTATTTGCAGAGGAAGAAACAAAGTGGTTCAAAGTGTGGCAGCAGCACCTAGAGTGAGGAGAATCACCCAGGACTTTCAGAGCAGGAAGCAACTAAATACCCCTCCTCTATTTATCTTGGTCCTTCTCCCAGCTGCCTCTACACTGGATTGATCTGCCTGAGGGTGATAATGTTTTGAAAACTTGCTTCTTCTATCTTAATTGAATGATCTTGAACAGGTCCTTTTTCTTCTTTGGGCCTCAGTTTCCCCAGTGAAAAAAAAAGGTAAGGCTTGGATTGGGCATCAGGGTTGGAAAAAAAAAATGTATGTGTGTATATATATATATATATATATATACCCTAGTCTATTCTGTGCCCACTGCAGACATGAATAATTGATCATGACACTCTCTAAATTGAGAAGAGGTGTCCCAATTGTTTTCAACAAATAGCTTCAGGCAACATGTAGAGAGAAGTTGTCTATTTCTAAGATTTAACCTCTAAGGTCCTCTCAAGTTTTGTCATTCTCTGAATTTAGTCACCTTAATTGGTTAGGGAGATCTTTGAAGGGAGGGACTGCTGCATTTCCATTGTACCAACCATTCCTGGTCCCCGGTGGACAGTAGGGTGTCAGTAAAAACTGGTTGGAAACCATCATTTTGTCCACCACTGGCACCATTATACTCCAGATGCAGAAGAAGCAAATCTCCTAAGGCCCATTCAGTGGATCCCATCAGTATACTAAACCCGTTCAGCATGCTAGGGGCATGTTCTATGGGACCAGACCCAAGTTTCTGCTGGAGTTCTATGGAAGAGTCAAGGGAACTTGCAGAAGCCTCGTGCCTGTGTGGAGAGGGGAAGAGATGGGTTCAAAATCAAGTTGGGAGAGGATGCAGCATGAAAGTTTGTATAGGGCTAATAATAATGGGGGGAAAAAGATGGTAGTAGAAAGGACAGCAGGCAGATTAAGTAGACTCTTTTCTCTTGGTGATTTTGCCAACTCAATCTCTTGGGGCCATAGCTCCTTGTCTGTTAGCCCTGTCAGATGGAGGAGTTGATTTCTCTGATTTTCTGATTCCAATTCAATTGACTGAAATTGTGAGCAGAGCTAAAATCTAGAAGGATATTTTACAACCAAGCACCATATGCCCTCCAGTGGCAGAAAACCAGTAACTCAGGTGAATACTGAGAATGTCCAGTTTTTGCCTAAAACTGATTTTGGAAGTATTTTTATTATATTCTTTTCATTTGCTCCCAGCTGGGTAGCCAGAACGCTACACAGATTCTTCAAAATGCTGGGAAGCTGTGCAGGAATGTTATGTGAAATTATGATTCCTTAGAATGTCAGAGCTGAAATGCATTCATCCAAGTTTTCATCATCCCTAAGAAGAAATAGAAAGCCCAGAGAGGGAGAGGGATAAGGTTGGTATTACACCTTCCATGTTTTGGCTCCAAATCCAGTGCTCATTCCACTCTGCATCTTGGATCCTTATGCAGTATTTTTGAACATTTGCTATCAGCTTGGCACTGTGTTGGGCATTGTTAGGGAAAAATGATGACAATTACCAATCACTGGTCTTTACTCTGTAGGTCACTGTTCTAAGTGTTTCACATTTATTATCTTATTAATTCTCATAATAACCCTATGAGATAGTATTATTATCCTTATTTTGCAGGTGAGGAAACAAGATCAAAGTGATAAGAAGGGAGCTGCAAAAAAAATACGTGATATGTCCCTGCTCTCAAGTCATTTACAACCTAGATAGAAAGAGAAGCTTGTTCATCTTAGTGAGTGAAGGAAACGTATTTGTACATAACTGTGGCTCTAATACACAGAGAGGTTTTGCAGACAGGTCACTAAGCCTGAGTAGGGAAGTGAGTTTCTAAGTGGATTTCTTTGTAATACTGGACTCGGCTCACATAAGCAGTTTAGGTCAGGGGTGTCCAATAGGTTTCATCTTATATAACCACTCCTATCACATAGCTGTATTTAATGATCCTATTTGGCTGGGAGGAAAATGTGATTGGGTGGCGAGGGGATGGTGGGCCTGATGCCCTATCTTTGCCATCATTGCTCTAGATGAACTGAATTTTACAAAGCCTACAGATTCTAGCATTATCTGTAGACCAGCAGCAAGGGCATCACTTGGCAGCTTCTTAGAAATGCAGAAACCCAGGGCACATTCCAAACCGGTTCAATGAGAATCTTCATAGCAACCAAATCCTCAAGTGATTTGTATGCACATTAAAGTTCAAGAGAAGAAGCCCTGCTGCAAAGCGTTTTGCAAATACAGTTGTGATACTTCAGAGGTCAAGTCCTGAGGCTGCTGCATAAAAATGAGTGCAAGATCAATTTTTTCTCTTCCGCCTTTTATTAATTTTATTTTAAAATTATAAGCAGTAAAATTGTCCCTTTTTTTTGGTGTTCAGTTCTATGAATTTTATGCATGTAATGATTTGCGTAACTACCATCCCAACTAGGATGCAATGAAGTTCCATGACTCCCCAAAACGCCCTTATGAGTATCTTTAGAGGCACAGTCTAGTTCCGTCCTTAAACCCTGACAGCCACGGATCTGTTCTCTATCACTATGGTTTTGTCTTTTTGAGAATGTCATCTAAATGGAATCCTACTGTCTGTAACTTTTTGAGACTGGTTTCTTTCACTCAGTATAATGCCTTTCACAATCTTTCACAATGTGGGTTTTTTTTTTTTTTTTTTTTTGCATGGGCAGGCACCGGGAATTGAACCCTGGTCTCCGGCATGGCAGGCGAGACCTCTATCTACTGAGCCACTGTCACATCGCCCCACAACTTGCTTTTAATAGTACTTCTTTTCTTTATTTCTTAGTTATAAAAAGAAGGCTCTATTGTAAAATTCTATAATTCCATAGGCTTTAACTCACATAAGTGTTGAGAGTAAATTATTCTAGGAATATCTTGGTGGCAGCTACATTCATTCAGGTGTGACATGATGCGCCAACATTTCTGGAGAATGATATTCTTTAACTATCTGTGAATCAAGTTTTGGATGGAACCCTTAAATATAAACCTGTCCCATTCTGCCAAACGTAACAAAATAAACAAAATTAAACAACCTTTTAAAAATATGTATTTTTAAACAAGGAGCTCTATAGGCTCCTCCTTATAAGGAGGAAAACAATAACAACAACAACAGCCTTTTAAAATTTTACTCTAGAATATAATCTCCATCATTATTCTCACCCTTCATGTTTGTAAATGAATTTCCCATTACTTCTGTTGGATAGCAACAGCACTGGGGGGTGAAGGAGTGAAGCCAGGTACAGCTGGTATCATTTTGAGGGTCAGGAAAGTGAGGATGAGAAGGGGAGGGGAGTTAAAGGTTACACAGGGGGTTGGTGATAGAGCTGAAATTAGAATGCAAAACACTGAGTTCTATTATGCACTTTAAGCATCTGGTAAGGCAGATTTGTTTCTATTAGATAATTACAAAGACTTCCTTCATCTATTGTGTTTCAAAGATAGGAGTGATCTCTTTCCTTATGAAAATCAGAGCTTTTTCACTCATGCTAATTTTTAAAACTCCATGAATAGTGATTCTGTTCCTTTAAGTTATTTTTATTTGACTCCAGTCACAGGGAGCAGACTGGCTTGAGGATTTAAGGCATTTGCCATTATGACCACACAAATAGATATTTTCTGTGGCCAGAGAGTAAAACTGTAAAGACTGAGGGTGTTTCCTAGTTTTTCCTTGCCTCCAGTTTTAGAGCTTCTGCAGAGTGGTGTCTAGTGTGATGCAGGAATTATTAGAAAATGAGACAACTTTCTTTTCTCACTTGGAATTGACATGGGATCTGGTAGCTGCTTCTTTACATCATTCTGATCAGGTTTATTGGAATAATTTGAAAACCAGGTTAACTATTAGTAATTTTCCCACAGAAATGATTATGTTTATAGTTTGCCTCTTCAGGTACATTTCTTATGGCATTTAATCCAAAATGTGCTACACATTTGTAATTTGGGAGCTAATGCCTTCAAAGTCATGGAAATTGAAGCTGAGAGCCACTTTGAACTTGAGCAGGGTCCACAGAATGGGAGAAGCCAATGGTTAGCTCTCATGCACAAAGCTTGCTTTATACTCTCTGTCACACTTTTATCCACCCCACACCTGCCCTGCATTGCCCTTCGTCAAGAACAATGTCCAGATGCTGTGCTGCTCCCCTTCAGGGATAATCTGCAGCCATCTCATGCTTCAGAAACCTACTCTGGGTGAGCATATGGGCCCAGAATCCATTAATTAACAAGGAGCCATGGGAGGTTGTAAACACAGCTGCTGGCTGCTAGCTCTGCAGACCTGCCTGCATATGGCAAGTGAAGAAATGCTGGTTGGTAACACAGCCTTATTGTCTGGGGCTCCCTTAAGTGAACTTGACAGCAGTTGGCAGGGAAACCAGCAGCAGGGTGGTCTCTCTAGAGGTAGGCAGGGACAGGGCTCCTTCTTGCCTGGAGTTTCTATACTTAGAGCTGACCTGAGGAGGGGAGAGAGTGTTGGAGAAGAGTAGGGCAAAAAGCAGCCTCTTTACAAAAAGGCCTATTTCTAGTGATTGAATACTTATGCTTTTGGTGATTCTTTGGAACAGACTGAATATTTGGCCTTTTCTACCCAGTTGTCTTTTAGTAGTCATTAGTTATCCTTCATTTCAACCGGGCCACGGCAATTCTTTCTTTGGAAAACACACATTTATTTTTATTTCACAAACCATGCTTTATGTATGAGTATGAAAATGGCTTACTTTCCCAGAGGGTCAGAATCTATGAAATATTTGCAAACTTGCTTTTTTGTATGAACGCATTTAATCTTCACTAGTCCCAGTTGACAGATGAAGAAACTGAGGTTCAGAGAGGTCAAGCAGCTTTCCCAGGGTAATACAAGAAGTAAGAGACAGGGTTAGAACCTGAAAGGAATCTTCAGTCTCTGGACCCTCCATTGCGCTCTTTTCATTCACCCCAGAAGCCCTTGGAGGTCTTCTGAGAGAGACAGGAACTCATAATGAGGACTGACTGCTGGCTGTGGGTGTTGGCAACTCTCAACAGGCCTCTGGAAGCCAGGCCTAGCCTTGCTAACCAACACTTCCTGCATCGGTCTTTGGATCAACTCTCAAAGCTCACTGACAGTGTTCCGGTGGCAGAAAAAGGAAACACATGAGGCAGCTTGTTTGTAATTAAATATGAGAGGGAAATAGAAAAGCAAGTAGATTCATGGACAGGTCAGGGATGATGGTGCTTTGATGAATTCCTTCCTGCTGCTGGCAAAGTATTTTCCATTCATGCTTCAGAAGCCCCACAACATATCTGTTGCCCCCACAATTTCTAATGCTGGTTCTTTGACCAATTCAAGTCAACCAATATATATTGGGCATCTGTGACTTGCAAAGCACTAAGGTAGAGCCTGGGGTGGGTATCAGAAATAACTAAACCATGCTACCACCTATTTTTGAGTTGCTTCTTGTGGGAAAGATTGATCTGTGTCAACAGCTCCTTGAAACCTGAGGCAGAATAAAGTAAGTGCTATTCTGGCATTCTGGGTTGAGGGCCCATTGGGAGCACAGGCCAGGGTGTCCAGTTTTCTTTTTCATTAGGGGATGACAGCAGGTAGATGGACCTGTGAAGAAAGGGGCCCAGGCATCAAGAGGAAAGGTCAGAGCCATGTTAGAAATCGAGGTGGGGTTTTATGGTTTTTCATCCAGGGACCTGGGAAGGCTTAGATCTACCTTCTACTCTCAGTTGATTTCCCAAGGGAAGGTGAGTAAAGGAAAAATAGCTAAATGGGAATCTAATTAGCTCAATGAGTACCCAATAACTCTTAAGGCAGAGTTCTGGGCAAAGTGCTGACTTCAGCTTGAGGTCTAAATAGGGCTTTAAATCTCACAAAAGCTTGAATCTGAATCCTTCTGACCAGCTCAATTACACAGAGGCAAAGGCCAGCATGCTCAGGCATGCAGATGGAGAAATGATATTGTTGGCTTGCCTTTATATATACATATATATATATACTCCCAGACACACAGAGAAAGTAAAGGCAAGGATGGGTTTGCACCTTTAACACAGTGATCTGATCCAAAAGAAAATGCAATATAACAAATGTTCTAGAATTTTGACAAATCAGACCAATTTAATAACTCTTCCTCTCTTGGAAGATGAGAGAGGGAGCTAGGAAGGGGTGGTCAAAGTTTTACAGCAGGTGAAGAGGAGTAGAAGCATTCTTTTGTGAAAAGGCATCAGAGAATGGGAATTTGGCTGAACCTCCATGAACAAGAAGGACATAGTGGGGCAAACTGGGAGGGTCAAGTTCCTAGCAATCAGTCAAAACTGGAAAAGTTGCTAGAGTTCATGAGCTAATACAAGATGGCTGGTCAAAGTACCAAGAGATTGACAAGAAATGAGGAAGCAGGATATGATGAGCAGGAGAAAGAGTATGTGGTAGTATTTTTGTCCAACTGTCTTCTTACCTTCTCAGTACCAAGTCCCTGGTGAATCTATAAGGAATTGATAACTGTAAGCAGCTGACTTGGTGGCAAATAGAGTAGGGGGCATGGGGAAATATTTTTCTGCAGCTGTGGGAAGTAGGGATAGAGAAGGTACTTTAAGCTTCTGCTGCTTTACATGCTCATGTGCCAGTTAAGATACTGTTCTCTTCAAGAAGAACATTGCTGCTTTGGAACATTTAAAAACTATTTGTATGGCAGAAACTATTGAATTGGAACTCAGACAACAGGGGCTTTAGTACAGACTCTGTTATTCCCTCTGTGTGACCTTGAACAATAATAAAAACTGTGATGATGTTGATCACTATACGATAGTGTGATGAGCTGTGCGTTAGACAGTGTTCACTAAGTCCCTAACATGTTCAACCTCATTTAATCTTCACAATAACTCTAGGAGATAGGCATATTATTCCTATTTTACAAATGAGGTAAATATGATGCAAAAAAGTAATTTTCTCAAGTGTTCATAACTGGTATCAGATCCAGGGCTCAAACCCAGAAGCAAAGTCTTATAGCACTCACTCCACTGCTCCTTACGACTGTTTCCCCTGCCCCCATAAGAGATGAATTAGGATGCTTGGCTATTCTACTCAGAGCACGGTTGGGGGATCAAATGAATTAATGTTTGGGGAAAAAAAGTTGTAAGCTGAAAGTTATTTTAAAAATGAAGTGATTATTACCCTACCCAAATGCTGGTACTTTTAAATATTTGTTGAATGAATGCATACTTAATTGGGAATACAATTTATCTTTATCTCTATCTATTCATCTATCTATTAACATTTCTGTGGAGTCCTAATTTTGCCAGAGGATTGTTAAGCCACAGAAAAACAGTCTTCTAGAAAAACATCTAATAGAAGAGTTTCCACCCCTAATTTGTTGGTTTTAGAAGATCTAGAATTGATTGACCTTGTGGTGCTCATCTTAAAAGGAATCATAAAACAGCTCTCCCTTATTAAGCACATGCTGTGTGCCAGGTGTACTTGTTAGCTCGTTTAAGCCTTGCATGCAGTCATTACTATTTCCACTTTACAGAAGAGAGAACTTAACCTTTAAGAGTTTGAGTGATTTGCCCAAATTTATCTTGCTCCAAGTGGAAAACTGTGGAGGCTGAAATATCTGATGCCTTGGAATAGGAAGATAGCTTTGGAGTCACAGTATGGAGTTGACTTATTCGTCTCCTACAGAGCCAGGGAAAGAAATCATATATCAAAGCCTATTAGAAAAACTATCCCCAAAAGTTTTGGATAGATACAAATAGTTAGAGCAGCCCTGTGACCCTGAAGAGTGAGAGATGGTTTGGGGCCAGTGCTAAGGGTTGTTTACTTCCAGGAGACTTGGTGCGTGTGTGTCTCCAGCTTTCTCAGCAGTCCCCTTGGCTCCAATGTCTATCTGGCGAGAATCTTGTTTTCCTCTCCAGCATAGCAGGGCCGGAGTTTTTTGATAGTGTTTGACTTCAGCAAGTCTCCACATGAGCCTCTGATCTAGTGTTGGAACAAAGCAAGGGCAGAGGGAGGCCCAGCTAGGAAAGAGTCAGGTGGAGTCTGATGCCTTGTTTCTTGTTAAACAACGTTCTCCCTCCAGGTGTGTACTTTTCCCCAACAGTCAGACTCTGTCAACACAAGTCTGGGCTGCCCTCTCCCCACTAAGGCAAACACTCTGTCAATGGAAGGAAAGGCAAAAAGTTGATGACTGGAGTTTGAAAACTTATGCTTTCAGTTGGAGGATCAAGAGCCCTTTACCTTGCCAAACATTATTTGAATTTTGTAGAACAAACCTGAAGTTTAAGTTACATCCTCAAATTCAATATTTGGCATATGATAATAATCACTGGTGGTTTCTCCCACTTGGTGTACCTGTTAATGGCTTTGAGATAGAGTGACAGACCCTATTATATTCATTTGCATTAGTCCACTTTTTTTTTAACTGGAAGAAAAATGGAGACCCAGAGAAGTTGCGATTGGTCCAGGATTATATTGCCATTTGAAGAATGAGCTGTGTAGAACACAAGGCTCCGGACTCTTGTCACAATGCCTTTTCCACCATATAATGGTAGATTTAATTCTATTTTTGTTGGTATCAATATCCAGTGAAATAAAGTTATCTATCTTGGATCAGTTTTAAAACACATTCTTAAGAAGTTCTCTGCTAGTAACTCCAATTATTTACTATTGCTAAACCTTCTGCCTCAATTTACCAGTCTCTATAATATTGTGGTTAAGGGTACAGATTTTTTAGTCACACTGCTTAGGTTTGACTTTCAGTTTTATTATCTTAGGAAATTTTATTTTTTTCTTTGCACCTCAGTTTCCCTGTTTGTAAAATGGGTGTGCCAATCATATCTACTTCATCAAGTTGTTGTGAGAGTTAAATGAGATTATTTATATATATACACAGAGGTCAGAACAGTGCCTAGCTAATAATAAACACTCAATAAATGTCAGCTGCCACTATTACTACATGGGACCCTAAGGACATATTCACCTTGGCTCTGTCTCTAACCAGTTTATTACTCTCTGTATCTCAGTTTCCTAATCTGTGAGGTCAAATTCTTACTGCCGTGATATTTGAAATTGAATGCAGTTAGCTATATGCTATGCAATGGGGCACATTCATTTATTAACTTAGTCACAAAGAAAGGCAAGTTTCCTATTTCCAGGAAGTTAATAATATGTGAGGGGTCAGCAAATTAAACAAGCATTGACACGAAAAATGATGAGTGCTATGATAATCGAGGTACCCAGTGCTGTGGAGGTGCACCGAGGAATAGCTCACGTGGTCTGGATGGGATTGGGGAGGTCAAGGAAGACTTCCCAGGGTGAGTGATAATTAAGCCGAAACCCGGAGGCTGGTTAGGAGTTAACCAGAGGAAGTGGAGAGAGAAAACTGTCCTAGGAAGGGAGGTAATGCATGAAAGTCCAAAGGTAAGCGAGGAAGTAGAGTGGCTCTACCACATTTCGTCTACTCTGGGACATTGATTTTAAGATGCACCATTATTTTGTACACCCCTAAGAAAGAAAAATAATTGCCAGTAAAACTATGGCCCATGATTTTCTTATCACTTGGGATTTCAATGCTTTTTGAAAGGAAAGATTTAATACGTAATCATGCAGATTTCATCACATCTCATTCTATCAAATATAGCAAAATAAAAATATATAGAAAATAATTCGGTTTTAGTATTCCTGAAACTTTGCTTTTAGAGTCAGTTTCTTCTCTACAAGGTTTTCTTGATTTAGAGGCATCAAAGTCATGCTTTTCTACAAAATATGGTTAAGGGCAATAGAGATGCAGACTTTCTTAAAAGAATTCCTGAAAGAACTGAAAGGCATTGGAGCCAGACTCTAAACTGGCTCTGTTTAGATCACGGGGCACTAGCTGGCTTTTGTTTCCCACTTGGGCAATGTTGCTAAATGCCTCCTAGTCACCACTTTCACCACCCCGTCCCCAACACCATTTGGTTCCTAGAAGTGTAAAGGGTAGTCTACTATTGTTTTTGGAATCTTCTTCCAAACTATCAGCCATTCTGACAGTTTTGAAATTAGTGCTTTTGAGTTTGTGCACATGGGGCAGAAATAGTTATTCTTAACTGTTACGGTGATTTTCAGATGTGTCCCTATCTCGGAGGTGTTACGAAGTGAAAAAAAGTGTGCATTTTCAGTCATGGTGAAATATAGCTGAAGTGTAGGGGTCTGTGTGTGCATGTGTGTGCTGCTGGTGCCAGGGTGAAGTGAGTGTGTGGTAAGTAGTCTGTGGTCCAATTAAATAGCTTTAGGTGTTTTGGCTTTATCCTAAAAGTGTTATTTAAGCTTATAAGGATATTAAGCAGAGAAATGACAATGCTTGCTGCAGAGGATAGAAAAAAATTGGGTGGGAGCAAGGCTAAACTTAGTGAACCCAGGGAAGAGGCATGCCATAGAGGATTCCTATTTTGTGGATTATTGGAATGGAGAGGAGAAATGATCCTCATCATTCAAGAGCTCTTGAGGGGTGGAGGTGGGGGGTTCAGATTTAAAGATGCAAAGATCTGGCTCTCCTCCAACTCCCAGAAAAAGGTGGTATCCCCAAGGGAGGATTAAACACAGAAAGACTCCTAGTTTTTCACCTTGAATGAATATCCCAGATAAATGATATTTATCTGATAAGAACTGAGCTGTCTTTGATGAAAATCTCTTTCAATTCAATATACATTTACATTTACATGCCTTCTTACACTGGGGCTATTAAATGTAATATAACCTTTTCTTACTGAGTGTGGTTATTTATATGCTGCTGCATTTTTTAAAGGATAATACCTAATACTTGCTTGTCATGCTGTAGCTTCCAAAGCATATTTGCACCCATGATTTCATTTGACCTTCACAGCATCCTTATGTGTCAACTCAGATCCTTCTGGAAGCAGATGCTAAGATGGAAATAAAAGTGCAAGAGATGTATTGAGAGGAATGTCAGTTTAAGACCAAAGGGGAGAGGAAGCAGGAGTAGGCAGGGAGGGCTTTCAAGTAGAATGAAGATCTGATTCCTGTGAAAGGACTGGCAGGGGAAGGAGAATTAGGTAGAGAGATCCTGAGACTGCAGTGCAGCTCTGAGAGTCTCTGCTGGGCTTATGGGGATCTCCTGAGCAAAGAGTGCATGTCAGAGGAATCCTGCAACAGGCCTTGCTCTCGTTCCACTGCAAACTCAGTCACTGGCCAGAAGCAACCTGGGGAGAGTGTGGCCCTGGCATGAATACTATCACAGATGCCCAAAGTGCAGCAGTTGGAATTTGTCAGCTAACTGTACTACCTCTGGCAGCTCTTCCTCTTTTGAGAGAGATCTTAGCAGCAATCCTTCATGACTGCCACAATCTGTGAAGTAGGCGGAGCAAGAACTGTTAGCCGCATTTAAAAAAAGATTTCAGAGCATTACAAATGTTGAGCATAAAAGTGGCAGAGTCCCAGGTCTTAAAGTTGTCTTTTTAAGTGGGTTTGTAAAGCTTTGTTCCCCACCTGTTCCCCACATCCAGCAATGGAGTCTATTGCCCTTTCTCTTGAATCTTGGACAGACCTATCTATGCCTTATTTTAACCAATAAAAGTGTGGCTGAGGTGGCACTGCTCTGTAGACTCTAAGAGGACAAGCAGATTCCTCTTTTCCCTCTTGAAAACCAGTCACCATGTCCATATTCTGACCGGAACCCCATTCAAATTATAAGAGAACATCAAACAGAACCAAATTGAAAGATGCTTTATAAAATAACTCACTATATTTTGTCATAATTGTGAAGGTCATGAAAGACAAAGCCAAGGAACTGTATGGATTAGAAGAGATCAAGGAGAAATGGCAACTAAAGGCACATGGGATGCTGAATAGAGTCCTGGGATAGAAAAAGAACATGAGAGGACAAAATGCCAAACAATTTAATAGGATCCTTAGTTTAGTTCATAGTATTATACCAAGGATAATTTCTTAGCTGTGATAATATATTAAGGTTGTATAAGATGTTAACATTAGGGGATCTTGAGTAATGGGTGTACAGGAGCTCTCTACTATTTCTGACACTCACTGTAAGTCTAAAATTAGTTCAAAGGAAAGATAAACAACACAAAAGAGCCTGGTTATTCTGCCATTTGAGGAAGTCAGGCCGAGAGGATGCCTAAGTTAGCCTTCTGGAGAAAGGAGGCCAGGTGAAGGAACACCAAAGAGCCAGACATATGAGTCAAGTCTTCTCAAATCATTCAGCCCAATTTATCTTCCAGTGGAGACAGCCAAGTGAATGACTCTAGCCTCTGCCATTGGAGAAGTATGTCACAGCTAAGCCTTCCCCGAATTCCAGACCCACTGGACCATGAGGAATTACAAATGGTGGTTCTCTTAAGACACTAAATTCCGCAAAGTTTCAGGGTGATTTGTTATGCAGCAGTAGTTTACTGGACCATCAATAGATCAGAGGCAGCAGGTTAGATAATCCCTAGGTTAAATTAGGCAATTTAATTTCCTCTTGAGTTGGAAAACAGGGCTGTTCTCAGGAATGTGATTTTTTTCTGTGTTGTTATCAGAGGGATTCAATATTGACTTTTGGTTTCCAAACAGCCTCTTTACTCCTGAAATTCCAGTCTTCAATTATCCCCATTAACTTCAGGCAAGTGCCATAAAAAGTATTTTGTGTAACTGTAATTCTGGCAGATGCACTACAAAAGAAAAATGCTTGGTCAAATAAATTTGGGAAATAAGGTCATCTGTTTTTTGAAGATTATCAATAAACATTAGTATATGAAAGTCTCTGACAAATCCTGCAATAATCAAACCTATGTAGCTTTATTTAATTTAGCATTTATTCCCAAAATTTATTCAACTACAGAATCCTAAGTGTATACATGCAAATAAATGTTCTTAAAGGAGATACTTTAGGGAATGCCAGGTGAGAGCACTGTGAGCTGCAAGGGATTTCAGGTAACAAAAGTGAATCCCCTGGCCTTAGAAGGGATCAAAAGGAGGCTGAATATGAGGATTCTTCCCACATTCAGACACAGTAACCTTTAAACATCTTTCCCACTTCAAAAGTCTGTCAATTAATGGAATTTGCTTTTCAAATTCCAGTGAGGGGGTTTGATACTATACAACCAGAGCCATGCAGCAAGGAGAATCTCTTTACTACAGCATAGAACATTCTAGAAGTTCCACTGCCAATGATATCCACCTCTTGTGGATATCTATGATGCCAGAACCTCAACCACAGCTACCTAGAGGAACCAAGTGTCCCAAAAGAGCCAGTCTTCAAGGTGTATAGTCACTGTCTTGCTCATTTCTCTTTCTTCTAAGGTTTGAAATGACATAATGTGTCTCTTCAGACTATTAGATACATGAGTTTCTCTGCTGTAAAGGAGTCTAGGAAATGCAGTTTTTCTTCAAAGCTATTATAGTATAGGAAGGCACATTGGAAGTACCTGGAACAGGTGTTGGGTAAACCAATTTGCAACATTGGCCACAGAATGCTGCATCTACCCCGTTCTTCAAAAGATACATGCAAGGATGAGCTAGGCTTCATATCACAAATCTCATTTTATTCCATTTCCACCCAGGACTTAAAACCAATTACAAAGCACAAACCATGACAGCAATAATAAACTCTGGAGCTATAATAATGATAACTGTATCATAAAACCCAATAATAAGATAATACATACTATATATATATATTACCATAGTTTTGAATTTTTTTGTTATTATACTACTTGGATTATTGTTAATAATAAATAAATAAATATATATATTACATTCCAGCAACTTTAGCAAACTAAAACTCTAACCCAATTTATTTATATATAAATATAAAACCCAATTTATTTATATATAAATATATATATTTTATTTATTATAAACAACTATCAAAGTAGTATAAGAATAAAGAATTCAAAACTCAGTGCTAATAAAACTCATTACTAGGGTAAAATAAAATTCAGCATTATAGTGGTAATACTCTAGTAATAAATAGACCGAATAATTTGGTATAAACCTCACTATTTCAAACTTAATGTATTTCTCTTTGCAGTTAAGCACTTGTGTTCTGGAATCGGAATCCTAACTTCAAATCCTAGTTCTACTCTGACTTTCTGAGTGACATTAGGTTAGAGTTTTAGTTTGCTAAAGTTGCTGGAATGCAATACACCAGAAATGGATTGGCTTTTAGAAAGGGGATTTACTTAGTTACAAATTTATAGTTCTTTGGAGGGAAGACAGCTAACTTTTATCTGTATTCCTCTGTCACATTGGAAGGCACATGGTGACATCTGCTGGCCTCCTCTCCTGGCTTCTGGTTTCAAATGTCTTTCCCTAGGGCATTTCGCATTTCCTCTCTGCATCTCCAAATGTC
Organism: Tamandua tetradactyla; assembly: GCF_023851605.1. Lineage (NCBI taxonomy): Eukaryota > Metazoa > Chordata > Mammalia > Pilosa > Myrmecophagidae > Tamandua > Tamandua tetradactyla. The sequence continues at coordinate 102,976,339 of NC_135334.1, read as the reverse complement.
TGGGTCTCTGTTTGCTCTGAGCTCTGAGCTGAGCTGTGCTGAGCTGCTTCTTTCTCTTCTGACTTTTTCTTTAAAGCCTCCAGCTGTGTAAATTAAATGTCACTTATTGTGGAAGGCACTCCCTTAGACTGCAGATGTAGTCAGCCAGAGATGAAATTCATTTGCTGATGATTTAAGTCTATACCAACAGAGCAATTGGGCACCATCACCTGGTTGACATCTGAACCTAACTGTCAGTTAGTTAAGCAATTTAGCTGTAGTTTTTCATTGTGACTCAGGGAAAATAATGGTGTTTTCTTTATAGGGCTGTTGCAAGAATTAACTGAGAAAATTCAGGAAAGTGTCTGGCATATGGTAAGCACCAAATAAAAGTTAGCCTATAGGATATGGTGAGAACAAGAGAATGCATCAGTGTAACTAGTTTTCTGCTTCCCCAGGGACAGGAAACTGGCCCCTGTTTTCTGGGCTTCTACAACTGGCCCTTGATGGCTCCCTATTATCTCGCCTACTGTCTTATCCACCTCTGCTTAGAGGGATATGCTGTCCATTTCCCTTCCTTGATTGATTTCTCCTTACAAACATGCAGTTTTAGGCTTGTATTCAGTCATAACACCACGGGGATCTTGCCGAGTATCTGTCTTTAATACCTAGCCTTTACTTGAGCTCTGGGATCTTCCTAGACTCTGAACCAGTCTCCTTGGGTTGTGGCTTTACAAAGAGAGACATGGCTATTTGAGTCATTCAGAATTGGACTTAAATACTCTATCACTTACTAGCTATGTGACCTTGGGCAAGTATTTCACCTCTCTGAATTGTGAGTTCCCATGTGAAACAGGGTTTCCTAGGCTACTCAAAACAATACCATGAAATGGTTTGGCTTATACAATGGGAATTTATTCACTCACAGTTTCAAAACAAGGTATCATCAAGGTGATGCTGTTTTTTCCTGAAGACCAGCTGCCTATGACCCTTGACTTCTCTGCCACATGTGAAGGCACATGGTTGCATCTACTGATCTCTCCCTTCTCTTCTGGATTTCGTTGCTTTCAGCTTCTTGCTTTCATGGCTTTCTCTTTCTCTCTGTATCATTCAGTTCATAAAGGACTCCAGCAATAGTGTTACGACCCATCCTGAATGAGATGGATCACACCTTAATGAAGTAACCTCATAAAAAGGTCCTAATTACAATGAATTTACACCCACAGGAATGGATTAACTTTAAGAACATGTTTTTCTGGGGTACATACAGTTTCAAACCACCACAGTATTTATGAGAAAAACACAATAAAGCGATTCTGGATGGTGCCTGGCACAGGTCTTCACTTGAGGCAGGTGCTTTGTATCTGATAGTCCACCCGCACTCCACTGTCCACTCCTGGGTCTGTCCCACAGTGCCATTATTTTTTATTTTAATAATGTGTATGTGGTAGAGAGCAGAGGTCTGGGGGCTGGATCTTGAATTTGTTCACACCCCAGAAAACCAGATGTTGTGATCATTATTAATTTTCAGTTCAAGAAAAGAAGACTTCAGCCTGTTCCCTCGTGTATTTCTTATCCTAGAAGTGGAACTCAGCTAAAATTCTAAGAACAGAGGCCTCAAGTTAGCTGGGTTCTGCCTGAGAGATTTTGCTATGTCTCTCCTTTGAGCAGGTCGCTCCTGAACCTCTTGCCAGACAGATACCTTATGTAATCTTCTACTTAATAATTTAACTACTATATTTTTTCCAGGACCCTGAAAGACCCTGGGGCTCTACAATGAATATCACTATTATTATCATAGTGCTTGGTTCATTGTTATAGTTATTATCCTAGGACTGATAACTCAAGAGATCACATTTTGGTATCAAATAGATTTAGGTTAAGCCCTAGGAAGTGAAATATTGAGTAAATTATCTCAGTGTTTCTCATTGTGCCTTGAAAAGGTTGGAGGTGTGTAGAGATACAAATGGCCCTGGCACTTGGGTTATAGCAAGAGCCTATGGTGGCAAGCGCCACCAAAAATATTTCTTATGGCTGTCAGCACCTAACAATGTGCTGAGCAAATGGTACCTTTTTCTGTTTGTGCCTTGACATGACAAACCTTGGGTTCCTCATCTGTAAAATGATGGTAACAATAGTGTCAATCCTGTAGGGAGCTATGAGGATTAAAATAATTAATCTATGAGTGATTGTGAAAACCTCATGTCTGATGCTCCTTTCATCTGTGGTATGGAGAGATGAGTAAAAAATATGGACAAGAAATAAACAAATAATATGGGGAGCAAAGGATAAAATAAACTGAGTACATTGAAATACTAGTGGTCAATGAAAGGGAGTGGAAAGGGGTATAGCATGTATGAGGTTTTTCTTTTTCTTTCTTTCCTGGAGAGATGCAAATGTTCAAAAAAATGATCACAGTGATGAATACACAACTATGTGATGATATTGTGAGCCATTGATTGTAACCATGTCCAAAATGTCTGCATGTTTGTTCATTGTTTATAATAAAAATATTTTTAAAATTAGTCTACACAAGGTGTTTTGAACAGAATCTGGCACACAGGAAGTGACATATGTTAGAAATCATTGTTATTAGCTATTATCAATAATGGGATGCTCATAAATATTTGTAGTGGTGGCTACAATCCCAATACTACATTATTTATTTTGTTGCTCAAACTGTTCCAGCTTTGACCACTGGGAGTGCTTTTAGTTTGGCTCCCTTGACATGCTTCCATCCTTTTTTCTTCCTCAGTTGAACACTTTCTTACTTTCTAGTATTAAATGATACTCCAGGCTCACCTTGTATTTTCCCTCCCCTACCCAGCTCTAGAGGAACTCCTTTCTCCAAGGATCCCTGGTTTCTTTTATTCGAGAACGGTATTAGAAGTGAAAATCTGGGTGTTGGGTGAGACACCAGATTTTGATCTAAATACTTCTGCTATTATTATGGTAATGTCTGCTAGATGAGAAACTGAGTTAAATTGGCCAGCAAGGCATTATAAGGGGGTATATAGTACTTTCAGCATACTAAAAAGGGGAACCCTGCTGAAGGGAAATCTATGAAAAGAAAAAAACAGAAGATGCTTTTATAGACAGTGTGAGAACCAATTATTCTGGAGTAGTGCTAGCACATTATTGATTCCTGGCATGTTGAGCATTGTTTTGTCTTTCGTTTTGCTCCTGTTATCTACTGCTGCATAACACATTTTCCTCAAACTTAGTGGCTATGGTGGTTTGAAGCTGTATGTACCCCTGAAAAGCATGTTCTTAAGTCTAATGCACTCCGGTGGGTGTGAGCCCTTAGTAAGTAAGATCTTTTGATGAGGCTATTTCAGTTAAGGTGTGGTCCACCTCATTCAGGACGGGTCCGAATCCCATCCCTGGAGTACTTTATAAACAGAATGAATTCAGAGAGAGGGGAGGAGAGAAAGCTGCAGAAGCAAGCATCTGCAAGCAATGCAACCCAGGAGAGAAGGAAGAGACCAGCAGACACACAACGTTCTTTGCCATGTAGCAGAGGATTCAAAGATGTTTGGCAGCTGGTCTTCAGGAAGAAAGCACCACCCTGATGATGGCTTGATTTGGACATTATCATGGCCTCAAAAGTGTAAGCTAATAAATTCCCATTCTTTAATTGGAACCCATTTCATGGTACTGTTTTGCTCTGCCTAGGAAACTAAAATAGTGACTTTAGACAACAATTATTTTATTATCTCTTTTTGTTTCCATGGGTTAGAGATTCATGAAAGGCCCTGCCAGGTGGCTCAGACTTGGGGTATCTCACTCAGTTTTGGTCTGTTGGTGGCTATAGCAACTGGGGATCAACCAGGTGTCTTTCTTTCTTGCATATCTCTTCTCTTAATTTGCAATTAGTCTCTTTCTGTCTCCTTTGGTTTGTACTTTGTGCAAATTTCCTTGTAAGTACTCCAATCATCTTGGATTAAGGCTCACCCTGATTCAATTTGTCCTTATCCAAACAGGATTTTGAAAGGTCCTATCTGCAAGTGTGTTCACACCCACAGGGAGGGGATTTAGGACTTGAACATGTCTTTGTGGGGGACATGATTTAATCCACCGTATCTCCCCTTTACGGGGTCTCAGAGCTTTCTCATGTGGTTTCTTCACGTGAACTGGATCTTCCTCACAGCAAACACCCTCAGAACAGTCAGATGGCTTATATGGTGACTCAGGGTCTTCCAGCAAAGAAGTAGAAGCAGCCTCACCTTTTCCGATCCGTAGCCTTGGAATTCACTTCCACAGCACTGTAGTTTTATATTAGAGAAACTGTGGGTTTACAGGACAATCATGCATAAAACTCAGGATTCCCATATACCACCTCACCACCAACACCTTGCATTGGCGTGGAACATTTGTTACAATTGATGATAGCACATTTTTATTATTGGACTATTAATTAAATTAATTAACTTAAGGTTCACTGTGTATGCAGTTTCCTGGATATTTTTTTTAAATATCACTCTGCTACCATATATACTATTTGACATTTCCCCTTTTAATCATATTCAGATATATATTGGAATGCTGTTAATTGTGTTCACAATGTTGTGCTACCAGCACAACCACCCATTACCAAAACATTTCCATTATTCCGGACAGGAACCCTGTACATTTTAAACCTTAACTTCCCATTCCCTGTCTCCACCCTGTTCTGTGGTGAGTATCTTCTAGATTCCAACTCTATGAGCTCACTGCATTGTATTTGTTCTGAGTGTTCAGTTCACTCAGAGTGACAAGGAGGGGACACAGCCCAACTCCACGGGCGTGTGTCAAGGTCACACTGGAGGGCAAACGTGTGGCATAGGAGGCCTTGCTCTGGCCATCTTTGGGAGAAAAAAAATCTGACACACATTCACTCATATTTGCTACCAAGATTTCTAGTATTTAAAAATGTGCCATAAACTCACAAAAGTTGAAAGGAGCTGCCTTAAAATTGTGGTGACTTTATTTGGTGTCTTTTTTTCCTCTATTTTCACAGTTACTGCTTCTTAGAGTTCCTTTCTTACCTACTGCACCAGTTTGAAACCATCGTGTACCCCAGAAAAGCCACATTTAAAAATCCTTATTCAGTATTGCTGGGTGGGATTTTTCTGGTTGTTTCCATGGAGATGTGACCCACCCAGTTGTGGGTGGTAACTTTTGATTAGAGGGTTTCCATGGAGATGTGTCTCTACCCATTCAAGGTGAGGTTGCTTACTGGAGCCCTTTAAGACAGCATGGTTTTGGAAGGTGCTGACAGAGCCAACACAGCCAGAGATCTTTGGAGATGCAGAAGGCAAACGCCCCCAGGGAAGCCTTATGAACTGAGGAGAGAAAGCTAGCAGGCGGTGCCATGTGCCCTCCCAGATGAGAGAGAGGTCTAAAAGCCAGAGGGCCCAGCAGATGCCAGCCAAGTGCCTTCCCAGCTGACAGAGGTGTTCCGGGTGGTATCAGCCTTTCTTGAGTGAAGGTAACCTCTTGTTGGTACCTTAATTTGGACATTTTCACAGCCTTAGACTGTAAACTTTCAACTTAATAAATCCCCTTTTTTAAAAGCTGCTCTGTTTCTGGTGTATTGCATTCTGGCAGCTTTAACAGACTAAAACACCAACTATCTTTCATCTGCTTTTCCCATGTCGTGTTTTCTGATTCTCTCTTTATGAGCATTGAGATTTCCTTTATAAATGCTATTTGCTCTTAGTGTGGCCACAGTGAGACATTTCAAATGGAGAAAGCACACAGATGGAGAGAAAAGAGTAATGAAAAATGTAAAACACAAGGAAAAATGAACAATAGAAGGGAAATAGGCAGTGGCATTGAATAATGTATGAAAGCACACAAAGAAGACACTGAATATCTTAAGAGTGGAAGTGAGGAAATAGTAAAGGATGGGGAAAGCTAAAATTTTTTCGCAGTCCTATTTTCTATAGGATAGTGAACCTAGAGAGTAGGGACATGTGTTGAGGAGGTCCTCAAACCATACAAATGTTATGCAGAATTATATGTATCAATGAGGGGAAGAAGAACTATAGCACTTATCAGAACCACAGAGAAGTATGTGGGCCAAGAAGCTTTAATATACACTGATCCAGAATGTTAGAAGCTCAGAAAAGGACCCATTGAAGGTCATGTGCTTGTAGGGGTCACTTATTCAGCAACATGTGCCATCTATATCCGGGGTGTATCGTCTCGCTTTGACCACACTTTGCTTCCCAGCCTGTGAAACATCTTGCTGTCCCTCCCTCGCAAGTTTGTGCAAATGTTTTTGTCTCATTGTCCAATTAACATTCGTTCTTTCTCCTATTATTCGTAATACTGTATATTCTATGCCTCTACCGTTACTAATTGTTATTTTCCCCTCTCCATTCCACAACTGAGCTCTCTCAGGACATTTCAACCAAACACACACAATACATGCACACACATTATCCCTCCTTGCCCCGTGCTCCATCCGATGTACACAAGGCTTTGTTCCCTTTGGCCAGTAGGTACTACGTTTTTCTTCTATGTGAAAAGTAGCTGAAAAGATAAGAAATCTCCACGAATGGAAAGGGTATGACAAAATCTGGAGGTTGAGAAATCTACAGCTCTTTGTGATGGAAGTGACAAGTATCTGTGGGTTCAGGAGGGAAATTTTTCCTTATCAAACATCAAGAGGGAGCTCTTTTCTTCTGTGCCACCTCATAAGGTTTCAGAAAGGAAACTGTAATAAAGGCTGTGGGTTAATTTCCAGTGAGAGCCGCTAGATGGAGGTCCTGCCTAAAGAACACACTCAAAGCCTCGGAGGCTCCAATTTGCAAATTTCCTTCTCCTAGGTGAACATATGGGGAGTTGGGGGCACCACGCAAAACACCAGTCTCTCCAAAGGGCTCTATAAATTTGTTTTGTTGCTGCACACACTTCTCTGTCTCAGCAATTCTCCATCTTCGTGCTCTGGAATTGCCCCAAATATGGGTCATTCATTTGTCCTTGGTTCATTACACTTAAACAACTTTTTTCATTGCCTTTTTCCCTTTGAGTGCCAGAATGGCTAGTTTTGTCTCTTACTCTGCATTTCATGAATTTTAGGTCCTGCCTGCTTTTTGAAGAGTTCTTTGTTCCCTGAAAGGAAACCTTGCAAACACAGGTAATTCTCCCAGTCTTGGACCTTGAGCCTAAGGTAGTAAATAAACTCAGGCAAATTTGAGGGTGGGGGGTAGGTTGGGGTGGTAGTGAGCAAGTTTTTCTGTTACCAATTGCCCACAGTCATAATAGCAAAGGCATTTGGGAGAATTAATTTTTATTGCAAGAACTACTAGAAGGAAGTACGTATTTATTCAGCATATAAAACTATTAATTTAAACATACCATTGATTGATTAAATAAGCTAGAAACTCACTGATTAAATAAGCTATAAACTCACAAATATTTGACATTTTTAGCTTCACACTAGAGATTTATAAGTTAACTGGCAATTCACAAGATTTGCATGTTTCCCTTTAGTATGTAAGAAAGTAACTTTTCAATTGACAAAGACTGATTTGTTTTTCAGTTGAGCTAGATGAAGATTAGGTTGCACTAATGGTAACCTTGGAAAAGCCTGATATCAAGAGTAGCTCTGAATCCATCCTTACTAAGCTAGCCAAGTTTAAGGTGATGGCAAGAAAAGTGGGAATGAAGGTGTTTCTATCCCATGTCTTCAAAACTCAGTTAGGGACCTGACACCTTTTAGCCTCCACTTTACCTTTGCCCTATTTGCAGCCAGTAGCAGAGAACACGTTGGTCTATTGCTTGCTTGCTGGCACCCCTTCAAGGCTATTTTATCATCCCAGCTGAGTTGGGCAGGGGCGATTCTGTCAAGATCTGTCAGGATAACCTAAAGGTTTCTGAGTATTTAAAACAGAGGAAATTTTAATGCAGATAATTAGTTACACAAGTGATGGAAGAGCTGAGAGGCCTAAGAGGAGCAGTAGTAAGGCAACCTAGAAATTAACAACAGCAGGAAAGCATGCTATTCTTAGGCTGGAAAGAAAAAGGGAGTAGGTGGTGTTATTTGAGCCCAGGAGCTAGGATCAGCAGTGAGAAACTGGAACCATGTAAAGCCTGACAGAAGGAACTGGAACCACGGGGAAGATGCATCTGCTGCTTGGAATACCACCTGGAGCAGAACAGGAATGGGGACAAACCTTGTTTTTTCCCCTTCATCAGTTTTCTAGACTCTCAGTAGTGTCTTCCATTGACTGAACTCACAGGAAGCCAGATGACAGGAGAGCCTGGGAAATTCTTGCAGGGACCAGGCTCTTGGACACAGGGCAAAGCAGGTACAGGATGGGTATAGTGAGTGAATATCCATACCAAGTAAGACCAATCAGAGCTTTTCTTCCAGGAATTGGGATTGGGTATTGAAACTAATGTCAATTGCTTTGGGGTGTTGGAACTGGGAGATCTTGTAGAGCTAAGGCTGCTATTTCCTGCTTAAATAGGAGGGCATTACTCTGGAAAGAGGGAGGGAAGCAGAAGCAAAGGGAGGAAAAGAGATAGCGACACAAAGAGAGAAAGAAGGAGGAGGACGAATAGGCAGAGAAGGAGAAGAAAGAATGAGGAGGGGGAGAAGAGAAAGAGAAAGGAGATGAAGGAAGAGGAGGGGAGAAAAGATGAGAGAGTAAAGGGTGAAGGACACACAAGGAGAAAAGAAATAGGAGACCATGCCATTCTGCAGGGAGAAAGAGTATAACCTTAGTTTCTAAAGTTCCAAGTCATGTTTCCTCCCTCTTGAGACTTGGCTTGTTACCTGTCCTGATGTTCTGTCAGATACACTTGTTGTTGAATAGATTTTTGGTATTTGGATCCTTTTAAATCTTGAACTACATATCCCTTCTTGATATGTTGTCCTCAGCTGCAAAGAAGCTCCCTCTTGAGTCATCCCATCAAACCTTTCCCATAATATCCTCCATCTTCTCCTCCATCCTCTTAGCAAATCTGATCTGCTCTGTGTCCCAAATTGTGCTGGGGAGTCACGTAGGTCGGTTAGATGCAGTCATCCAAGGAATATGCTCTCTCCTCCTAAATAACAATGCTTTATACCAGGTGCCTGCTAACTTCTGTAAAAGGTCAGATACTAAATATTCTTGGGCTCTGTATGCCAGATGTCTCTGTCACAGCTACTCGATTCTGCCATTATAAACAAATGAGTGTGGCTGTGTTCTAATAAAACTTTAATCACAAAAATAGGTGAACCCGATTTGGCCTGTAGGCTGTAGGTTTCAGACCGCTGCTTTAGCTCTTGGGGTAATTTCATTGTTTCTTTAGATATTTTCGATTTCTTTCCCCAACAAAAAAGGTCGAGTCACTGAGTGATGTGACTACATGGGTGTGAGCTTCGCCACGTAGATGCTAGCTCCTGGGGGACATGGGGCCTATGATGGGACCCATTCTTTGGCTCCTCCATCTGCCTGCTGACTTTGCCTTTGGACTTAGCCCAGTTACAGATGTGATAGATATCCAAAGTGTTTTTTTGGTTCCTTGCATGACCCTAAATGTTGCTGTTCCGTTGAATTCCATCCTTAGCCACCTTCTCGTGTTCTCTACCATCCCCCTGATACACGGAAGGAACTCAATAATGCTTGTTGAAATTTTTCAACTTATTTTTAGTACATAAAGTCACCTTATTGTTTTCTTAAATATGAACAGCTATGGTACAATGGAAATAGTATTGATCTGGAATCTGGAGATCCATGTTTATATTGCAGTACTACTGCTTATCAGCTGTGTGATCTTGGACAAATTGTTTTTATCACTTTGAGTCTCACCTTCCTTGTCTCTTGCAGGGGAACTGTAATCAGAGATGTGAGGATTCGAGAGGCTACTCCAAGAATAGTGCAGTTCTCAAAAAATTCTTTTCAGACTTTTCTTCTTCTCTTTTCAAGAATTATTCCCTTTCCCTTGAAAAAAATCTCACTATTTCTTGAATATGCATTATGCTATCTAGGGCCTCTTGAAGTCATATACATAAATCTGATTAAAATCTACATTCCTAACGGTATAAAAGTAAGTACCTTGTGCTTTCCTGTCTCCAAGTTTTTAAGTACTTTCCAAGCCTTCGATCTGTATTTATCAAAAATGCATGCTTTGATCACCAGTCTATGTCCATTTACTTTAGATTATGACGGACTAGTTTACAAAAGACAAAACTTCCTACAGAAACACTAGAACAGCTCGAAAATGTTTTTAAAAATCTGTTTTAAAGTATCAGATGGTTACTAAGGCAGCAGAACTTGAAGGGTTAAGATCCAGAGTAAAAGGGAACCCATTGAGTTAGTCCAACCACCTAAAGTTGCTTTTCCCTTAGAGGCATTTGCTAAGTTCTAAGTGGGCCAGATGGAGCGGTAGCAAAGCTGAGAGAAAGTTACACTTAACATCTAAGAGGCTGAGGGAAGAAGCAGAGCTGTTGGCTGTCTTACAGCTCTGCTGGTGAGATTAAAAACTGGAATTCAGAGCCCATCAAGGACTACATGCTCTAAATAAAAGATGAAAGCACCGGAGGAACTAAACTCTGCTTAGGGATATCGTGACTTAGGGAAGACTCTTTTGATGGTGCTCCTAATTTTAATTAAGTGAGTTTATATTCTGTAACAGAATGGGAATTAACTAAAAATGATCTAGAGTATTGTAGCATTTAAATTTGGCAATACATTCAAAAGAATCTTAGAAACTTTGATACATTTTGGCTTATAATAATATTTGTCAAGTAAAGACATTTTATTGGCGGTAAAGAAGGCCTTTAGGCACAGTTGAGCTGAATTTTTATACATTTAACTTCCCCAAGTTATCAAAACTTCAAATGTCTTCCATTTCACAGAATTTACTCTGAGTTGTCCAGCCACCTCGGCACCTGTAGAGAATATTTCTAATTACAAATATCATGGCCTACTGAGAAAAGTCAGCCGAAAGTGTTGACAATTTCTTATTGATTAACTATAAGATGAAACTTTAAAGATGTTTGCAGACAGTTTTATGAAAAAACTAAAAATAATCAGGCAACGTAAAAATAATAGACAGAGCTAAGCAACAGATTAAAGTATGTGAATATGTTCCAAAAATAGTCTGCTCAATTTTTTTAATTTTCAGATTATCAATACAAAATTTTTGGAAATTGTTTAATGTACACAGACATATGTTGTTTTAAGGTTTTTGAAAATGAGATTTTTGAAATACTTTTTGAATTAATCCATTTTATAGGGCCAGGAATATAATAAAACTAGTGGAATATAATAAAACACTAGTTTTATTATATTCCATAAGTAAATATTTCTTAAAAAATGTAAGACACACTTTTCCCACGAAGGCTTCTGTGACAGTCAAGATCAGAAGTACTCTTCACTGACTTTGAGCTTCCCAGAAACTCCATGTGGGAAGCTCACAGAGCTCTTATCTCATACTGCCCTTTATTCTGACCACTTGTGGACATCCTATCTCCTCAGCTGTGGGATTTAAGGAGTAGAGGTCAGAGAGACTCTGTATTGTACTTCTTTATAGTTTCCCACTCCCACAGCAGACTAACTCTTACGAAGTGGGGAAAATACCCCACTTCTTATGGGTGACTTATGCACTATTCTTGCAGATTATCTCCTGATGTTTTCCAATTATGTAACTTAGATCATCAGAAAAGATAAACAAAGGAAAAATTAACTAGGAAAATGAAAAAATGTTAAAGCAATCAAAGTTAGAATAAAAAACAGACAGGACAAAACAGTAAAGCCAAATTGAAACATGATAAGGGAAAATGTGATAAATGAATAATCACAGACCCTAAAAAGCAGTGAGATAAGAAAGCAGAATTAATGTGTAATAAATGTAAGCTAAAATAGACCAAGGACAATGAAAATAGAGTCAAGATGAAAGGAAAAAAGATTCAGAGAACAACTCAAGCTAAAATGATAGAGAAGTAAATATAGGTTTAGATGTGTAAAAATGACATCAAGTGAAGAGAGTGTGAATTCAGCAGTGTGCTGGTTTGAATTTGTGGTAGACCCCAGAAAAGCCATGTTCTTTAATCCTCATTCAATATTGCTGGTTGAGAGCTTTTTGATTCTTCTCATGGAGATGTGACCCACCCAATTGTGAGTGGTAACTTTTGATTAGATGGCTTCCATGGAATTGTGGCTTCATCCATTCCAGGTGGGTCTTGATTAGTTTCCTGGGGTCCTTTCCAAGAGGAAGCATTTTGGAGAGAGTCCTTTTTGAGAGCCATGAGAAGTACCAGGGCCTATACAGCCAGAGACCTTTGGAGATGAAGAAGGAAAATGCCTCCAGGGTACGCTTCAAGAAACAAGAAGCCTGGAGAGAAAGCTAGCAGACCTCACCATGTTCGCCATGTGTCTTTCCAGTTGAGAGCAAAACCCTGCACATCAAAGGACTTCTTGAACCAAGGTATCTTTCCCTGTTGCCTTAGATTGGACATTATTATAGCCTTGCTTTAATTTGGACATTTTCATGGGCTTAGAACTGTGAACTAGCAACTTAATAAATTTCCCTTTTTAAAAGCTGCTCCATTTCTGATATACTGCATTCTGGCAGTTAGCAAACTAGAACAGGCAGCTTTAGGTGCTCTGTGGCTTACTCCAGCATGTGGAGACAATCTGAGCCTTCCTGGCTATACCAGTCCTTTCCACAGGGCTAGAGACCTCACAGGAGTCTGTGGAAAGTAGCTATGGCAGAGGACTCTCAGTGCAAGAGGCCAATTCCAGAAAGCAGCTTAAACCCATCGTGAATATTCTCTCTGAGGTCCGACTATTCAGGTGCAATAAATGGCTCCTTAGCAAACCACCTAAGTTACAGCTCCCTTCTACAGATCTGCTAACTAGGACCTACGATGAAGAAAAAGGTGCAATTGCAGTCATGATGGAGGTGGAGCCAACAAGGGAATTATCTTGGTTTAATTGGAGGCCTGTCCAATGAAAGATTCCACCATCAGCTTTTTTTTTTCTTTTAGAAAAAGGGAAATTATTTATTAAAGAAAAGTCACCTGTGTGAGCTACTTCACTTTTGGAATTAACATGTTTGACATTAACACTTGGGATGGAAACATGGAATCTAAAAAGCAAAATCCTAAGGGTCAATTCAAGCAGCAGATCAAGAGACATGGTCATTATTCAATTTCCCAGTGAAATAATCACTTTTCTGTAAACATCTGTCAGATGCTAAAAGTAGGAACTTAACACACTACCACCCAATAAGTTATTTTAAGCAATATGTTTAAAAACAGGCAGCAGACATTGGTCCTCAAACAGCACAAGGCTGAGGCACTGCAGGCAGCTTTTCCAGGCCAGGACCCTCCTGCCCGGCCCTTCTCCCCTCCCCACCCACAGCCAAACTAAAGGGTCCCCACAGCTCTTGTGTTACAGTCATGGCAACGTTGGCTGGGAGTGAAATGAGGATGGGCCTGCCCTTGTCCTACCCGCCACCTTGGGCCCCTTGCTAGGAGAGGCTGGCGGTGGCAGTGTGGGATGGGGTGGCAGTTCCAGGTGGGGCCACCTGGAAGTTCCTGGAGATCTCCCCCCCGACCTGCCCTTTTTCTCGGTCATTCACCCACTGCATGCTGTTAAGTGGGTTTTCAAGCATGTCTTCAAATGTTAACAGTGTCTTGGGGTTGGTCAGTCTCAGCTGCACATCAGGGTTATTCAGGATGCTCGGAAGAGGGGGCTGTGGGGGGCAATGCCTTTATCTGGCTCCTTGGGAGAAGGCACCTGGCCCCCCAGCAGCCACTGCAGGCAGCGTCCTGCTGGTTGGTGTTTTCGCTCTGAAGGGCGTCTATCACCTCCTTTCCATTGATCCCCATCTCCGTCAGGGCAAGACTGGCCTGCAGGGAACCGTGCAGGCATCACAGGCCACACTCGACGAGACCCAGGCAGCAAAGCAAGAGCAGCTGTCATGGTGTGGAGGTCAGCCCTTGCCACCAGCAGCATCTTAGCAGAAGGGACTTTCAGATAACCCCACAGGATTTACAAATAAAGTATCCTTCCTTGTGTTTTATTCAACCAGTTATGGGTTTTCCATGTTCTGAGGGAAGAGCAAGGCCCTGGGGCTCCTGGTGGGGCGTCCCCTGGGCCTGGGCCAGCAGAGGGAGCTCTGCTCACCAAGGCGCGTTCTGCATATTACTATGAGGCAGGTCAGGGCCTGGAGATCCGAGAATGAGCTGTATTAGAGGAAGTCCACAGAAGAAAACTTGATTTGTTGGAGACAAAAACATCAACAGTAATTTGTGGGAGGAGGAAAGGAGGTTGTATTCCATTTTGTTACCAAAAATAAAAAAAATTAAGGATTTCATGAAATTTTCAAGGGCTTCTCTTAATCCTCTGCAGTTAGAGTGTTCCCTTCTGAAGTCCCTTGAACCGCATCTCTTTTCAGGCTTCTTGCTATTCTGCCACATCCTCCATCATCAACGGGCCCTCTCTGACAGCAGGAAGCACTGTGCCTTCTGCAGGGCACACCCGTTCACCCTGCAGTCCATCTAGAGTGTTCTGTCAAGTGTCTCAAACAGAACCTGGTGGTTTGGACTAAGGTAAATCAGAATACAGGGTAATGGGGGATATTGACTCAAGTTTAAAACTTTAACTTCTGTGTGAGACCAAAGGAAGAGAGGTTGGTACAAATTTATATTTTCTGTAGCACAATATCTAATTTAACATGTATAGTCAATTTATTTAAACAACATAATTGCATGGAACCTAGAAAAAGGAACAAAGTCTTGCTATTCTGCATAGGTAACAGATCTTCTTGTTCTGTGTTCTGATACAACCCAGAGTATTTTGGACAGAAAATGAAAAAAGTGTTCGCAAAGGCCCCTTAAGGGACTGAGAAAAATGTGGAAATATTAAACCTCCTCCACCTTGGGAACCCCTGATATTCTCTCTAGCATTAGGGACTTCCAATCTGATAAGTCAAGCCCTTGATCTTTGGATCCGCCCTTATGAAACTTATTCCTGCAAAGGAGAGGCTAAGCCTGCTTCTAATTATGCCTAAGAGTCACATCCAGAGAACCTCTTTTGTTGCTCAGATGTGGCCTCTCTCTCTCAGCCAACTCTGCAAATAAACACTCTACTCTCCCCTCTATGTGGGACATGACTCCCAGGTGTGTAAGTCTCCCTGACAATGTGGGACAGGACTCATTGGGATGGACCTGGCCCTGGCATTGTGGGATTAAGAATGACCAAAAGGGGCGGGCCACGGTGGCTCAGCAGGTAAGAGTGCTTGCCTGCCATGCTCGAGGACCCGGGTTCGATTCCCACGTAAAAAAAAAAAAAAAAAAAAAAAAAAAGAATGACCAAAAGAGGGGAGAGAAATGGAACAAAATAAAGTTTCAGTGGGCTAAGAGATTTCAATAGAGTCGAGAGGTTATTCTGACGTTCCTCTTGTGCAAGCTTTTGCCAAATATTTCAAACTACCACAGTGTATCATGCCCCAACTAAGTGTATTCCTGAAAATCCTGGGGTACCCTGGGTTCTGTTTAAGTCTCTGTAAAAGTTTTCCTTAGTAAGTTTATTTCCTCAGAAACTTAGGGCTTCCAGATTGATCTTAGGCCAAATAAGTCCTGAAACCCAGAGGTACTATACCAGTCTTTCCAAGAACAACAACCAGATTCTTCCCAGCACAGAAAAAGTTAGTGGTCATTGCCCAGATATCCCTGAAGAGTGAGAGAAAGAGTAAATGAAAGGAAGGAGGTTTAACTGATAAATTAGTATTTAACAAATGACCTTGACTACTGCTTATTATATAGATATTTCTTTTTAAAGTCTAGTGTTTTAGAATAGTTGA
The DNA here is from genome assembly GCF_023851605.1 of Tamandua tetradactyla. NCBI lineage: Eukaryota > Metazoa > Chordata > Mammalia > Pilosa > Myrmecophagidae > Tamandua > Tamandua tetradactyla. Next base: position 102,960,568 of record NC_135334.1, on the reverse strand, counting down.
AAGGAAATGGGAAGTTGTTGAACTATAATCCACTAGCCCTGGTCTTTGATAATGATTGTATAACTACATTGCCAAAAAATACTCAAAAAGGTCAGCTGTCCATGTTTGCATGGCTCTACATCTGGATGTTTACTTTTGTTCCACTGATCTATATCTATATATCTAATCTGTTAATACCACACTGTCTTAGTTAACCTGCCTCTATTGTAAGTCTTAAAATTGGGTAGATTTCAATACTAGCGCTCAATAGGAAGGAGGGGTAAGGGGTATGGGATATATGGGGGTTTTTCTTTACATTTCTTTTTCTGGAATGATGCAAATGTTCAAAAAATGATCATGGTAGGGAGGTTCAGTGGTAGAATGCTCGCCTTCCCTGTGGGAGACCTGGGTTCAATTCAGAACCATGCACCACCCCCCCCCCAAAAAAATGATCATGGTGATGAAATACACAACTAAGTAATGGTCATAAACAAAAAAATAATCCTCCAGAACTGTACAACACAAAGGGTAACCCTAACGTAAACTATGGACAATAGTAAATAGTATAATTATAATAACATTATTTCATCAATTATGACAATTGTACCGCACTAATACAACAGGCTGACAATAAGAAAAACTGTTGTGGATTGGAGGTGGTGTAAGGGAACTCCGTACTTTCTGTATGCCTTTTCTTGTAACCTACAACTGCTCTATAAAGTTACTTTAAAAAAAAGGGGGGTGGCAGGACTCTGCTTGGCTTCCTCTCTGCCCTGCTCACAGACCCCCTGATTTAGCAAGTGACCCTCTAGGTCTCTGTAGAGACCCCCCACCCCAACCCCACTGAAAACCTGCAACTCACAGCTGGGAAAATCATAATGAGCTCATTTCCAAGAGACTACAGAAGCAGCAGCTAATTATTTAGGGAAAACAGGCACCTGGGCTCAAGTGAGAGCACTTAAAAATGATCTTGGAAACTAAAGCACACCCCCTGCCTTTCTGTCTCCAGGACCAGGAGCCGACAGAGCTCGTGATCAGCCGTTCGGGCCATACTGTCACCTAGTCACTGTGCTCCCAGAGAGGAAAGGGCAGCTCTACCTGTAAAGCTCGACAACACCTACCTGAGCATCTCTAGCGTCCTCATCTCCTCCTCCTCAGAGGTCGCCACTTTCCCCTTCGCTTCCAGGGAGACTTGTCCTGGAAGAGGTGTGTGTTGGCTGGACCTCCCACAATTTGATCTTGCTCAATAAACCACTCCATGGCCTGAATTGCTGACACGTGGTTCAGCCCAAGCACCATCATGGCTCTGCCCTCCCAGAAGCCCATCTCTGTGAGCTGGTTGGCACAGACCAACCTTATCCACTCACTCTTCTCTTCATCCAGCATAACATTTGCCTTCTTAAATAATTCAACTGCATCAGGGTTCAGTGCTAACAATCTAGTGTGATTATCTCCCCATCTCAAAATCCTTGACTTAATCACATGTCAAAGTCCCTTTTGCCATATATAGTAATGTATTCATGGATTCAGGGGTTTAAGCACCTCCATGAGAGAAATCGAGATTTTCCTGGGTTGCATCTGGACATCTCTCACATTTGGTTGCACCAGGGCCCATTCCACATTGCACGACAGCAGGTTGGCTGTGGCTCTGAATCTAGCATCTCCATCTGGAGATTTCTGGTCTTTTTCTTCTTTTCTTCTGCTGACAAGTTACCTGTCTTGGAAGTTGGGCTGGAGCGTGGTAATCTTTTTTTTGCTTTTTAATCAACAATAAGACATCTTTATCTTGAGTGTTCTCTTTTAAGATGGTTTTGGCATCACTCAGCACCCTCTCTGAAGCAGCATGTATTACTTTATGTTGAGTCATACTTTGGGGGACTTCCAGGTTCCCATGTCTATAGTGCTTGAGGCAGCGCTCCTTGAGTTCTCCACCGAGGGGTCCTTGGTCGCCTCCTTGGCACCTTCGGCCGTGCAGGTGAGCAACGGTGGCACTTGCTGGAGAATATCTTCTCCTCTTGCACAAACATCACTGCTGGCTCAGGTTTCCTCTGCTGGTTGCCTGGGCCCTGTAGGTCACTGCAGCAGGTGGGTGGGTTAGGGCATCAGCATCCTCTTGAGTGATATTTTTTGTATCTGAAGTTTTGGAATTGACCCAGGTGTGTTTGTATGTCCTGGATGGTTAATTAAATACTTTCCTTGGAATCCATTCCCTAGATTGCCTTGCTTGTTCATGTAGAGGTGCACAGCTGGTATGTGTCCAAGAATAGTGATTTCTCATCAAGGACCCAGGAAACCTTGCCTATCTGGGGTGAATTGAGGTTGAGGCAAGATTGGAGGAAGTGAGCATATGGCCTTTCAGAAACTTGGTTGGGTTTGGTGGAACAGCTGGGAAACCTCCTCAAGGAACTGTGTTTTGCCATGTTAAGTAATAAGCCCACCAGTTCAAGTTCACCAGTTTAAGGTGTTGAAAATAGGGGGACTTTATCCAGCCTACCAACGGGGATTTTCATACGCTATCATTTTGGTGGATGGCATAAGCATCCTTGCAGAATCACCTACACTGTCTGCCTTGTTCTTCAGCCACTTGTCTTCAGCAGTGTTCTAGTGTTAGCTGGAGGCAGGGACTGCCTTGTGGCTTCCTTATATGAGCCATCTGCCTTGGGGCTGGCTTTGGGACTCTACTTTCTGTTGAGTGGCTTTATGAAGTTAAGGTTTCTGGGTGCTTTAGGAAGAAGAGAGCTGAGGGTTGCATGAAAACTCTTTGTAGCATTACAGTAAAGATATGTTTATCCAACAAATGTTTACTTGGTACTGATTAGGTACCAAACACTGTGATGGGCATCAGAATCTCCTTGGTGAATATACCTAATTGCTCTGATTTTGTTGATTTTGCTTGTTTACTATCTCTTCACAAGTTAGAATGTAAGCCACACTAGAACAGAGAACTTATGTCTTATTCACCAACATTCCCTTGTGTCTTGTTTTTCAGGGATGTTAATGGTAAATTCTCAAAATATTTTTTTCTGAGTAAGGGAAAGATACGATTTTGAATTCAGTTTAGTAGGCCAGACCAGAGGTTGGCAAATTATGGCCACATTTTATTGAAATACAGCTATGTCTTCAACTGTTTCATGCTACAATGGAAGAGTTGAGTGGCTATAACAGAGACTAAATAGGTTGCACTTTGGTGCTAAAATATTTACTATCTTGCCCTTTACAGAAAAATCTTCTGACTGCTGGACTGAAAAATAAATAGCAATTATATTGAGCACAGTATGGTCCATGAAAGGAAGTATACTATAGGATGTCTTAGGAGCACATGAGAGAAAAAGTACAACTTTGGTTATTCATAGAACTTTCTATGCTCTCAAAGTCATGCCTTCAGAGTGGTCCTTTAGGCAATCAGTTAGTTCACACTGGTCTTGGAGATACCCGTTGCCCTAGAACTCATGGTCCCTTTTGCTCCTGCAGGTTTGCTACTTTCGGGTCACCCATAGGAAACTCTGTTGATGTTGGAAACTCTAGTGTCTAAGACAAATTCTAGAGTCCTTTGGTGGCCTGTCTGCCTTCCTTTCCATCTTTTTGTTGAACTGTTAAGGGCTAAGGCTTGGCTCCCTTCTGTTCACAACCTCTGTCTTTTCCCCAGTGTCCTACAGTCATTCCCTTGCCGCTTTTCTCAGTCCCCTGACCTTCCAGGTAGTCTAACATATTGAATTTCTTCAAAAGATTTAAAGACTTGCAAAACACTGTACCTTCTAATTTTCTCCCATCCAGATCCCCAAGGCAAGGAATTACAAGGTTTGATTACCTATTTGTAATAGGTATTTGGCGGAATTGGAGGTAGCAAACAAAAGTTGATATTTTAGGAAATTACCTTACCTTATTTGTGTCTAAGCACTTTAGACTATTATCTGAAGGCAATATATTTTAAGAGAATGGTATTAAGGAAGAGAATGGTTTTAAAGTAGAGAGTGATAGGATTAACTATCATGGTGATAACTAATATTTAACAGGTACATGCATTAACCATTCAGTCTTAAGAAACTGCTATGGCAGCATGTTACATATTTCTTAATAATCAGCTGTACTTATGGTTTGGGAGTTGTTTTGACTGTCAAGGGCAGAATGGATGAGAGGCACTAAAGGAAGGTGAGAGAGGAGGGTTTACACTGGTCTTGGAAATTGTCAGTGAGAGTGAATTGGAAGGTACAGAATCTGGAAATCTAGAATCAAAAGGATGAGGTGAGTGATTGGATGTGGGATGTGGGAGCGGGGGAGTGAAGGAGAGGCATGGATCACTCATAGGCTGTGGGCTTGGGCAATAGAGTCGATGGTGGTCTTCTCTGAGGAAACAGGGTGGAGCAGCCTGTTCGTAGTGTGTAGGGGAGATTTGGAATTAGCTTTGACGGGGGATTGGACTTTCTGCCCCACCTCTAGTGCCTGTCCTTTCATTGCTCGGCAAGTGTCTTTGGTACCCCAGGAAAGAGAAGACCCCTTATGCACAAATGGCAGGCACCCCTACATCGAGGGAACAATTTTGTTTTGTGCTAGTCTGGCTCTGTTGTCTCAGAAAGGTGCATGCATGCTGGGGACATAAATGTTGACTAAGTCACTTTCTGCTAGCCTACCAGCATTTCTGTGTGTGGGTTTTATTTTATTAAACTTGGAACCCTGTAGTCTAATTTTTGTCTCTTCTATTTTAGATCCAAATAGTTCTATGTGGCATTTAAGATCATATAAAATCACAATAAAACCATCCTTTCCATTCTGACTCTTTTAAGAGTTATGTTTTTAAAAAATTTTCCTTCAAAATAAGTTTATAAATAAACCCTTTAGAACATAACACATGCTGGTTCCATTTACTGTGATTCTAAAGAGAGAGATTTCCTGATGGGACAATATAGATAAAGCATGTGGTAAAATTGACATTTTGCCTACTTTTTTTCTAATCCCAAATATCTGGGAAAAGCCCTCACCCATAAGGGACAGGCTCTGACAATATTAAAATGGTAGTATTTTAGACTGTAAAATTATAATCTGCCATAGAAGAAGGAAAAAGTCATAAAAAGGGAATATTCAAAACTACTTCCCCTCTATGCTCTCCTCCATCTCTTCCTGCATTCTTTCTACCTCTTTTTCCATCTCCTCCTCCCCTTTATTTCCTTTTACCCATATAGTAAGTTCTGATTACTATACAGTAGCCTAAATGCCCTCCTTGGCCTAGAAATCCCCAAATAGAAAATAGGCAAGAGATTAAGGACTGCATTTGTAAAGAATCAGATAATGGAAACTGTTCAATTTTTTTTCCAAATAAAATTTTATTTCTGCTTCAGTCCAAATTCCTTTCATTTAAGTGGTATGAAAACTTAGGAGCTCTTCAGAGAGTAAAATAAAATGTTAAAAGCAAAATTCTGTTTGGTAATTTCACAATACTACAGCCTGCTGTTTCTGCCTTTTCCTTAGACCCAAAGCCAGAGGTAGACAGATGTGCTTAACATGTAAATGTGCTTTCCGAGTCAGTTTAGTTTTTCAAAATTCAAGAAGGGCTCTGTAATCTTCAGTCAATCCCTGGTGACAGCTAAACAAATCAATTCATCCAAAATAATTGTGTTGAACAAATATCAAATATAATTATGATCAAATGTTTCAGAGTCTTTTGCTTTCCAAAATGTGTGCTTTATACAACCACAAAGATATTTTTGAACTAGGACTTCTGTCCTGAGACAATGGTTATTTGATCACTGTGGGTCAGAGGTGGCGGAAAGAAATGTGCTGACCTGAAAATACATGGCAGGCAGTATAAAATTATTTTTTTGAGAAAGAGGGAGCTTTCCTCAGATGAGCTTTAGTCTGCTCTTTGTTGGTTTTATTTCTCTCTCCTCATTTAGAGCTTCACTTGTTCTCTCTCATCTCCTCAACCTCGTCTTTCTGACTCCTTTGGACTAGATTATCATTTGATATCAGTCTTTTTTATTTATGTTGTTATTATAGATAAAATATCTCATTATTGTTTTAATTTATAATTTCCTGATTACCAATGAAATAGAAAACCTTCTCATTTATTTATTGGCCAATCATATTTTTCTTTTCTAAATTGCCTATTCCTGTCTTTTTCCTATTTCTTAATTGGTTGCCATTTAAAAATTAATTTGCAGTTCTTTATATTTTGTCTACATAAGTTGTTTGTTAAAAATTTTGAAATATTTCCTTTCGGTCCATCATTTTTCTTTGATATTTATTTATGTTGACTTTTGTTGTATAGAAGTTTTACGTTTCTCTGTGGTATGATCTTTCCTTTAACTTATAGCTTTTGAGACTTGTCTAGGAAGATCTTTCCTACTCCATAATTATAAAATATTCTCCTATAGTTCTTATTATATTTTTTATTTGCCTTTTTATCTTAACTCCATAATCCAATTGAAGTTTATTTTTGCATATAGTGTGAGGTAGGGGGTTTAATTTTAATGCTTTCAAAATGGATGGCTAATTGTTTTAATGGTATTTGTTGAAAAGAATATCTTTTCCCTATTGATATGAAATGCCACTTTTATCATAAACACACAGATATTTTTCTGGACTCATTCTATACCATAGAAGAGTCTTCTATTTCTGTGCCAATACCATGGTTTTCATTACAAAACCGTGGTTTGCTTCAATATCTGGTAGGGTAGAAACCCCTTGTTCTTCTTCCTTTTTTTATTTTTATTGTTCTTGGCTATTCTTGGGCATAAATTTTCAAATCAGCTTGTCATAGTTCATAAAGAATCCAGTTGGAATCATGGTTTTAATTGTTTTTTAATGTGAACTTTTTCCACATTAAAATTTGAAGAGAACTGACTTTTTAAAAATATATCCACACAGGATCATGGAATATCTCTGCATTTGTTTAGGCCTTTTAAAGGGCTATAGTAAAGTTAAAAACAATTTTCAGCTAAGGCTTTCACCTTTGTGTTAAATATATCCCCATGTATTCCAATTTTCCTTTTAAATCGACTGCTCTAATTGGTATTACTGGTCTATTTTGGCAAAGATTTTGTTGCTGTGCCAGAGAAACTAGTTTGATTGTCATTTAAGAGTTTGTCAAACTGAATTTTAAATAAAAAACAGAAGTCCTAGAATCACAAAACATGGGATTGAGCCCCACCAGCCCTAAATGATTACTGTAAATCATTCAACTATTTTCATCCTCAGTTTTCTCATCTGTAAAATGGGAGTAATAATTCTAACTACATAGAGGGCCAATATGAGTGCCCAGTGTGATGCTATGTGAGCATATGCACTATATGAATGTGAAAGACTATTGGTAGAATTCTTACTTTTCATTAAAACTCTTGGAGAAAAGGTGAATGAGTAAACATTTTTATGGATTTAGGAAGATCTGAAAGATTCCTGTAATGGAAATGTCCCTGCATGTTACATTATCCCTGCAAGTTAAAGTAAGAGAGGTCATCCTTAAAACTTGTCAGAAAATATTTCAAAAGCCCTCTAGGTCCACTGCATAGGTATATTATGAGAGTTTCAGGTTGTACAATAGTTATTATTCATTGAGCATCTTCTAAATTCCAGGCATAGTGCTAAGCATTTTATGCATATTATTTAAATCTACAAAGAAGATAGTTGTGTCCCCATTTTAAAGATTTCTTGCTTCTTTCAAATTTGCTGAAGAATTATAAGAATAGTAAAAAGGACTTCGGATATGTGTGTGCGTACATACAAATACACGTATATGGATATGATTCATACTTTTTATTCTTGTATTATTATTTTTGAAAATTACAGATTAAGTTGCAGATGTGAATCTTTGCTACTCCTAAATACTTTGAGAACGTGCTGCTAAAAAACCATACCGTAGTCAACAGAACCAAAAAATTAACATCAGTAAAATACTACCACAGAGAGCAGGATACCATTTACATTTTGGTGATTGTCCTAATAACAACATCCTTTCCAGTTTGCTCCAGGGTCTATTCTAGGATCACTTGTTGCATTCAGTTGTCATATCTTTTTAGTTTCCTTTGATCTGGAAGTTTTTCATTTTTTAACTTGTCATTCATGACCTTGATGTTTTTGAGGAATATTAGCCAGTTACTTTGAACAATATTTTCAGTTTGGGTTGTCTGATGTTTTCTCATACTTATATTAATGTTCTCTGATTATTTTCCCTTTGGAAAGTATCATACAAAATGATGCTGTGTTCCTCTCAGTTCTTCATAAAAGAAAACACATTTGGCATTTCTTTCTAAATGCAACTTTATTGAGATATATCCGTATACCATATAATCATCCAAAGTATACCATCAATAGTTCACAGTATCATCATATAGTTGTGCATTCATAACCACAATCAATTTCTGAACATTTTCATTACTCCAAGAAAATAAAAAATAAGTATAAAAATAAAAATAGTAAAGAACAACCCATACCCCTTAACCCTCCCCCCATTATTTATTTATTTTTTGTGTTTATTTTCTTACTTATTTGTACATACACTGGATAAAAGGAGTGTTAGCTACAAGATTTTCACAATCACATGGCCACACTGTAACTGCTATATGGCTTGACACTCATATTCAACAATCAAGAGTATTAAATTATGGTTCAACAATTTCAGATATTTCCTTCTAGCTATTCCAATACACTACAAACTAAAAAAAGGATATTTAGAAAATGCATAAGAATAACCTCCAGAACGACTTCTTGACTCTATTTGAAATCTTTTGGCCACTGAAACTTATTATGTTTCATTTCTCTTCCCCCATCAGACAAGAAGGCTTTCTCAGTCCCCTGGTGCCATGTCCTAGCTCATCCCTGGCAGTCCTGTCCTACGTTGCCAGGGAGACTTACACCCCTGGTAGTCATGTCCCTCGGAGGGAGGAGAGCAGTGAGTTTACCTGGAGAGTTGGGATAGGGAGAAAGACTATATCTCAGTAACAAAAGAGGTTCTCTGGGAGTGACTCTTAGGCATAAATATAAATAGGCTTAGCTTCTCCTTTGCAGAAATATGTTTCACAGGGGCAAGCCCAAGATCGAGGGTTTGGCATATGAAATTAGTTGTCCTCAAAGCTTTTTAGAATATTGAGAATTCCTCAGGTGGGGAAGTTTATTATTTCCATATTTTTTTTCCCCAGTACCTCAAAGGAACTTTGCAAATACTTTTTTATTTTCTGCCCAGATTACTCTGGGATAGATTGGGCATCCCACTAGCCTATACAAATCAACAAGGTCTCATTCACTATTCAATGTTCCGTGTAATTATAATGTTTGAGTAAACTGACCATACAAATTAAATTGGATAGTGTGCTACAGAAAATATAAACTTTACATCAAATAAATATCTCTTCCTTTGGTCTCACGCAGAAGGTGAAATTTAAAACACAGTCCATATAATCCTTTACCATATGGTCCGATTTACCTTAGTCCTAACCAGATCTTCTTCATTTGTATCTCTAATTGAAGTCTGATCTTCTTTACAGCATTTTAAACAGTTGTTGTATGGGGTAGTGCTGACTTTCAGAGCTGTAGAACTCTAGCTCTGAGTCTCAGGTGTCATAGAGATAATTGAAGTTCCAGGGAACTTGAACTTGAAGTTCTAAGGGTACATCGACTGATGAAGGGAAGGACGAATGATGATGTATACAAACAATGGAGTGTTGGGTGGCTGCAAGAAGGAATGAAGTTGTGAGGCATGCAACTAGGTGAATGAAACCTGAGGACAGTATGTTGAAGGAAATAAGCCCAAATGGAAAAAACAAATATCATAATGCATCACTAACATGGACTAATTATAATGTGCAAATACTGGGAATTGAATTTGATAGCATAAATTATCAGGGGAAGGCTTATTGTAAAGGTTCCTAGATTGTAAGTTCTTACAGCAACCACATCTATTCCTGAGTTTTAATGGTTATTTCTAAATTCTGAGATGCCTATCTCTTTGTGTATAAAAAAGATGGTGCGTCCATGTACCCTTAGGCCACCTCCATCCATAGTAATTCGTGAATACCGCAGCCATAAACACCAGTGTACACATGTCCATTTGTATCCCTGCTTTCAGTTCTTCCAAGTTTATACCTAATAATGGGACTGCAGGATCATATGGCAACCCTAGACTTAGCCTCCTGTGGAACCACCACACTGCCCTCAGACGGACTGTACCATTCTACTTTCCTATCAACAGTGAATAGATATATCCCTCTCTCCACTTTCTATCACTTGTATCTCCCTGTTTGTTTTTTAAAGGTTTATTCATGCACCGTGCAATCCATCCTAAATAAACAATCAATGGTTCTTAGTATAATCACACAGTTATGCATTCATCACCACAATCTAGATGAGAAGAATTCCATGTTCTCCTCAAAGAAAGAGGAAGAGGAAAAACAATTTAAAAATGAATAAAATAAAAAAAAAGGAGAAACACCACCACCACCAAGAATCCATACCTCTCCCTTATACCCCCCTCTTATTGGCATTTAGCCTTAGTATATTGCATTTTGTTACATAGACGTCTATTACAATGTTACTATTAACTATAGGTTCTAGTTTGTATTGACTGTATTTTTTCCATATACCATCCAATTTTCAACAGGTTGAAATGTTGATATTCATTTGTTCTCGCATTACTGTTTAAGTTTCAGTCAGGACAGTTTTGTCACTAAGGATGAAACACATATCCGGACTTACCACTGCTAGAGTCTCCCTATTTTAAGCGGAAACACAAATACCTATGTAATCACTTTTTGTGTGCACCAAAAAGCAAAAGGTAAAATTTGCCAAAAATCAGTATTCAGTGTACGGATCATCTAGTCTGGCTGTCTTATTAGATGGATATATTCTTTATAAATACATGTTGTTTTTTAGAGTTAATTTTAAAAGGCACATAATGGTTGATGCTAAGGGAAGGCAGATGGCAACTTGGGATGTCTTACTTAACTGATTTTTCAGTTGGATCTTGGTTCAATTTCTTTATCAGATAATCCCAACGGGGAATAATTGTTGATGGTTTCAGAGGTGGAATTCTTCAAATATGTGGTCAGGTATTCCTTTGCTTCAAGGGAAAGAAGATACATTATTCATCATCACCGGTGCTTTCAGTCATATCCAAGAAAAAGAGCCAGATTTTTCGGAGATCATTAAATGCTAGCTTTCATGACGGTTTCACTTTAATTCTGATTGAACCCAATACATCAAAGAGCCAGACTAAAATTTGAAATATTGAAATCGCTAAATAATTTTTCTTTACTGCGTATTTGTATTCACTGTATCCTTCTTTCTATCCACCCCTGGCCCAAAAATCAGGTCTCTCTAGGTAGGACTTAAATCAAAACAACCAGGGTGGCAAGAACTGTAATTTTGCAAAGGAAACGTGTGATTTATATCTTAAAATGGAACTGCATGTCTATATTCATTGCATCTTCTCAACCCCTTGCCCCTTCAGCAGCTGAAGAATTAGGTCCTCTACGTATGACTTACCTGGAACAACTCGGGTGGTAAGAGCTGCAATTTTGCATCAATGTATTAGAAAGAAACCTTGTGATTCATGTCTTTAAATATATAATGAACACTAAGCAGCTGGGTCAGCAATTGATATTTCTTGGAGAGAAACTGTAGCAGTATTTGAGTTCATCAAGCATCAGTGATAGTGATATTTTCCATATGGTTTCCAAAGAATGTGCAGCTTAGCTTAGGGTCACTGCTTACCTCATAGGTTAACAAGCCAAAAGCACCCTTTTTTTTTGTACTCAGGGTAAATGTTTTCTCATTCTATTGATTTCAGCCATTTGAGAACGTTTATAAGCAGCATCTTCCTGGCCACATCTTAGAATGACCATTGGGAATACTGCTTTCTCCAAAATTTCCTTCCTTTTACTTATCGAATGTGAAACTTGGATAGTTTCCAAAAGAAAAAAATCCATCCCTCCAAGATGATACTTTGCTTGTTATTCAGCAACCAGTCATTAAGTGTTTTCTTGGTCCCATGTACACTGTTTATTGTGAATATAACAATACTGATCCTGATATACTTGCTGGGGGTGGGGGTGGGGGAAGAAACATTGAACAAATAACCTATGCAGAAAACTGTCTGATTAAAGTTGTGTGAAATGCTACTAAGGATAAGTTCCGTGAATAAGAAAAGTTTGCGGTGGACGAGAGGCTGGGAAAGGAACATAATTTACATGTACTGAGAGAAGACTCTAGTCCCTGATCCCCTAACAATAAAGAACAGGGTAGGCAGGAGATTTTTCCTCCTTTGCTATGGGGTACCAAAGGGAAGTAAGGGAAATCTTTGAACTACAAGTGATGCAAGCGCAGCTCATGTAAGGCGATGGAAGGTTCCGGAGATCTTTTCAGCCAGGATTGAAATATTTCCTTCAGAGCACTGTTCTTAAAGTGTGGTCCATGGACCGCCTGCAGCTAAGACTTTGGGATTCTTGTTAAACACCCAGATTCCTAGACCCAGGCCTATTGAATCAGGGGAGGGGTGGGTTAGGGGTGAGCCTGTCAAACAAGCTTCCCAGGTGATTCTTATGCACTCTATAATTTGAGAACTTTTGCACTGCTTTAGGTTCTCGTATCTTTAAACCCTAATATGAGCTCTGTCCTTTCACTTTTTTCTCTGAATCCATTCTGGGATTACTTCTCAGGGAATGAAAAGTAAAGCTGTTCATCAGATATTTGGAAGCATCCAGCTGCCAACCTAATTCGACATGAAATAAAACACCTCTTAATGTGGAAAAGTGGAAAGAGAACTGAACTGGAAACCAAAACTTGTGTTTGAATTCTGGCTGTGTTGCTCACTATATATGGCCATGGAAAGTAATTTCTCCTCTCTGATTCTGTTTACTTGTCCAGAAAATGATCAGCATTTTCCAAATATTTGGTCAACTGAGTACCACCTTCAAATAGTACCACCTGTACTATTAGTAATTAGTAATAATTTTCTTTTCTTTTTCTTTTTTTTGCATGGGCAAGCACCGGGAATCGAACCTGAGTCTCTGGCATGGCAGGTGAGAGTACTGCCACTAAGCCACCGTCACACTGCCCAATAATAATTTTCTTTTAACAGTTACTTTAATACATTTAATTTAAAAAGAAACTTTGTATTATTACCATAGATAGAAAACCAATCCTCAGTTGCTATAATTAGAAAGTCATAATTAAAAAATATAGAACAATGAAACATTTAAAAAACGCTTACTCTTGAAACTCTAAAATAATCTCATCTATTAATGAGACTGTTATCACATTTCAGGAAAGAGGTGAATCAAGTTGTATTCCAGGTCATTTTATAATTTATAAATGTAAGTATTTCTTGGAGTATTATGTAAACAGTTATTTCATTATTTCAGAGGAGGAAAAAGTCCAAGCTTATGAAGCAATTTTCTCAAAAATCAATCTTGGATGTGAAAGATTAAGTTTTTCTTCCTTTAAGAAGAAATGGCTTTTAATGTTACTCAAATATTTGGTTAAATGCTTATATAAAGTATACCCTACTTAAGCAAAAACATTTTCCTTAAGAACACCTGCTAACCCCATCTGTTTCTTTTCTTAAATCATTAAACCAAACTGGAATTAGGAAAAGTTTCACAGTTCTAGCAGAAATGAAATTCCAAGTGTGTTCACAGTGTACTCATTGTGCTTTCTTTAGGTCAGTGGGTGGGGGGGGGGAAGAGAGTTGGAAGGTAGGTAGGTGTGGTGAGTCTTCCAGGGAGAGAGCCTAGACAGGGCCACTTGGTAATAATTTCACACCATACTTCAGGGACTTCACACTGTTTCTCTTAATGGCAAAAGTGGGCAGACCCCATGAAGATTCACTTCAATGATCATCACCAAAGGCATTTATTATGGTCCTGTGTACAAAAAAATAATCCATTAACCCAGTGGTTAAAAAAAGACAATGGAAACTCTCCACCATCAAGGCTGTGGGATTGAATTCCCTCCTTGTTAACTGGTAGTACGGAAGAAGTAAAAGAGAATGCAAACTCATCTCACGTAGATGTAGTATTCTACAAAATAATTTGAAAACACTATTTCCTCTAGTGGGAAAAGGGTTGAACAATCTTTGCCTTTCTGAAACCTCTTGTGAGGAGAACCAAGATAAAGGATTGGAAGTGGTTTCAAAAGCTCTGAAAGGTTTATAACCTAAGAGAATAGGTGTGTGTGTGTGTGTGTGTGTGTGTGTGTGTGTGTGTTATGTAATAAAAACCTTACAAGAATAGATATTTAAATTTTTTAAGGAAGATCTTGGTTCCTTATGAAAACCTGATGAAATTATGGTCCTTTGAGACAGAAAAACGTGTACTCACATCACATGCACAAATAAACACATGTACTTTCATATATAATTTCAGGGTGTTCTTGAACTTTTTACAGTCAAACTTCTGGTGATGACTGGAATCTGCCATACTGTAGCCAGATATCAACATTATCAACAAGGAAAATGTTTAATGCTAATGTTTTCACAGTAGATGCAAGTAAAAAGCCCTGTAAGACAATGAGTGGATAAGTTTATTTCATGTCCAGCTGAAAGAAACTGCTGAAAAACTGCTTCTCATCAGAGATATTGACTGATGATTTATTCAACCAAATAACTGAGAACTCATCTAGCCCTCTAGGTATTGGAATGTTTTAGATAAGTCAATGGACAGATTCTGGTAGAGAATGGGTACAATTTTTGAGCCTAAACTTGGGTACATATGTAGATAAAACATATTACAGAAGTGAAGAAGGAAAGGAAATGAAGTATTGGTGCCCCAATTGAGACTTTTCAAGATGACTGAGGTCCTGAGGTTGTGATGGGGCCTCATCAAAGATTTAATGATAGAAAGTACTCAAAGAGCCAACCACTTTTACTCATTTGTTCCACAAACATTTTAGCACTTGGGAGACACAAATGAAAACACCTCTGTCTCAAGAGTTCACAGTCTAGTGGACATTGTTTATTGCCTACCCAGCTTCTAGACACAAAGCCTTCTTTCATTTCTTAATGGACCCCATGATCCCTGCCACTTGAGTGCCTTTGCACGTGCCATTGCCTCTGCCTGCCTCATTCTGCTTGTCTGCATCTCCCTTCATCTAGGGAGTCTATCATACCTAGAGCAGACACTCATTGTTGCCTACACACCATCTATACATTGTCCTCATCCTCTTGTTCGTCATCCAACTTTGCCACACAATCATGTACAATGGACATAGAGATCATGTCCTCAGCTTCAGGGGTGGATCTTGGTTCATTTTAATTAATCATGGAAATTGTATTTTCTCTTGTCAGTGATTGGTTTATGAAGGTGCATTGACCCAGTTCTGGTTGTGGAGGCACGAGGAGACGCCTGCTGGAGGGGTTCTAAGAAAGGTTTCCCTACTCCCAAGAAAGAGGCAGAGGAAAATTCAGACTCGTTCTTCCTCTCCACATTGCTGTTTCTAGATGCGATGCCTGTGCTTAACTTCTGCAGCCGTATTTACTGAAAGCCTGAGCATGAAGCCTCAATGCGAAGAATGACAGAGACCAGAAGCCAAGAAGGAGAACCGGAGTCCTGATACATGGTATTGGAAGTCTGCCCTACTCGTAGACTTCTTGTTGTGTGAGATTTAAAATGTCCTTAATGTTAGAGTCAGAGTTTCTATTTATTGGGGTCAAATGTATCATGATTGTATATTGTCCTTCATCAAACAACTCAAAAGTTGCTTTCTCAGGGAAGCCTTCTCTGAGACCCACTCCCTAAATTAGGCTGGTGCTCTTGTTTTATACTCTAGTAGCTTCTTGAACTTTTCCTCCATAGCATTTGCCACAGTTTTGTAAGTATTTAATCAATGCCTGATACTCCAAGAAGCTCATTAGCTCCATGAAGGTCTGTATGTCTGGCTGCTCACCACTGTATTCCCTGACCTGGCACAGTGCCTGGCATGTAGAAGGTGCTGGTAAGTATTGCTGGAATGAATGCACAGATATGTATGGCTCAGTGGGAGCAGAGGAAAGAATACTTAAGCCAGATTGGGAGAATCAGGGAAGACTCACAGGGGAAGTGATGCTTGAGCTGGATTTTGAAGGAGGGAGAGGTCTAAAAGTTGGTAGGAAGGGCTTCCCAGTATGTGTAGAGACTCAGAGGTATGCTCCAAGCCATAAAGTCTCACCAAGTCACATTTTCAGTGCAGATGCTTTGGATTTAAATCTATTCCCTAAACAGTAAATTGTACTTTTGCTTATAAAATGCCTTCTGATTCATAGTTTGAACTGAACAGAGAGATTATGCTCAGCACCACTCAATTTCCCCACAGACTTCCTTCTTTTACATACATTCTCTCTGCAAATATTCATTTGCCCACCTTTAAGTGGGGGACTAGAGAGGAGAAATAAAGGCCAAAGTAGATACTTTGTGACAGGCCAGCCTGGTGGTGACCTGTGGAGTTATACCGATTAACCAGCCAAGCAGCTTAAATTCTCCAAGTCAAGTCAGAGAAATGGAACAGACAGTAAGAGTCCACACTGCCAAATAGGGATACATTCTAATCCAAGTTACATCAGGTCTATTATGAATTTGGGGGAAAGTCAAATCCTTAGACTATTATATCCAGGAAACCTAATCATCCTCATTCGGCACCAGCTGCCGTAGCCCATAATATGTCATGTCCTACACAACACTTCAAAAATTGTTGCAACTGCATCCAATCCTTCTGTTCCTCTTTTCCAGGACAGAAATAATTTTGCCCCAGAGAAAGAAACAGCCAGGTCATGGAGCAGTGACTTGGACTGCTGTCCTTTAGAGACAATATATGACATATAAGAGGTCGAGCTGATTTTAAGTGTCCACCATCACTGCTTCTTTATGTTCTGAGTGCAAATGATTCCAGAAGCTGGTCAAATACTGTAGGTTTATCATTGCATAAGGAATTATTAGAGTTTGTAACTTTGATAGAGTTTATGACGTTGGAAGATCAGATAATAGGAAAGGACAATGAAAGCCCTAGAAAGTGACAGCACAATAAGGAAACAGGAGCCTGGACTGGTGATTCGAACTCAGTACCAGAGTGTGGAGTGTCAGAGGGGGGTGCTGATGCGGTTAAAGGCTCTGTGGATCCAGACGCCCCTGTGCCTTGGGTGTTCTTGTGGAAATTGTCATAGATGTGAAGCAAAAGTTAAAATACAAATGAGCCGGTGTTTTCACTAGCTCTTAAGGCAACAGACAGGGGCTGCAGTGGTGGCAGTGATTAAAACTTAGATCAGGTGGCTAGGCTAGGTTAAAATGTATATGGACTAAAAATCTGTGCACGGTCTCAATTTCAGCAAATAGTAATTTTGAAGCTCTCCGTTTCATTAGAGCTAGGAAAGTGATTGGGCCCAACAGAAGCAGAATTTCCGTGGCTAATGGTGACACATATAGTCTACCGCTGGGGAAAAGGCAGACCTTGGAGGAAATTGAGGCCAGCGGGTGAGGTTGTCCAGAGGTCAGCAGGTGGGTACATTTATGAGCGTTACTCTCATCTCGGTTCTCCCTTTCCCAGTTGTTCACTGAAGGTGAGGAAGGAGGTGAATGGATTCTCAGGTAGGTGTAAGCCACACTGGCAGACTTTGGGACTATTTATTTTGGCAAGAGAACAAGGGAGGCTGGACGTTCTGCTCATTTGTCATGCTTGTGTATGGTGTCATAATTTACATATTGAAAGAGATATTGAAATCCCGAGACTGGTGATGTCTAGCAAACATTTTGGTAATAGAACTGTATGAAAATATAAAGCCTTTTCCTAGGTATCCCGCAGACAGTCATGCAGGCCTGAGACATGTGACTTTCCAGGCAACAGAGCTGAAACATATTCTGAGACAAGCTTTGTTTGAAAATGGGAAGTTGATTTGAAACAAAACTTTATTTAAAACAAAAGCTCTTTTGAGCAAAGTTTTTATTTGATACAAAATCATTTGTAGTCATTCTAGAGGCTGGGGGCTCTCATATTGTGGACCAAAGAAATTAGACCATACATGCAACAGAACAGAAGGGATGCTTTATTTGAAAAAGGAAGAGCACAGCTATGGCGTCTAAAAAGTTGAAGATAAAATACATATTTTAATGTGGTTAAAAGGGGAAATTTTTGATTGCATGTATGTTACTAGAATAAAAATTTTTACAACGGGAAATCCACTGGACTGACCAACACAGAACCCCAGCTGGTCACCCTCATCCCTAAAACAATTATGGAAATGTCTTTTCATCAATTGCCACAAATGTACCACATTAACACAAGGTGTTAATAATAGGGTGGTAAATGGGAACTCTGTATTTTATGCATAATTGTTCTGTAAACCTACAACTCCTCTAATTAAAAAGAGTAAGTTGATGATGTATGTGATTAAAAAGAGAAGAGTACTTTTATGAGAGACATTACAGTTTCAGTGTTAAAGAAATTAATATATTAACGATTTAGATCATGGTCTGTGAAGACAAAAAAAACCTTCCCACATCTTACAAGATATACACATTGGAATTTTACTAAAATTATAGATGTAAAATTCAGTTTCCATTCTGGATTCTCTGTCTTAAGATACGAAGTCTTGACATAACCACATCCCAGTCTGCATAAGCTCCTTCTAGATGGCGGGTTATCTCGGTTCCTGCTTCATAGCTGCGTCGCCCATGAAGTAAGCGCCAGTTATCAAAAGTAATCACATCACCTAGATAAAAATACATTCTTCAGTATGAATAATCATGTGCTTAAAGAATTTGGGTAGCTAGAAAATATAACTTGCAAAACATCACTGCTACTTGGTTTGCGTTTTAAAAGGTATGTTAATTTCTTTACATAAAACTGCACATGTACTTTTTCTATCAGGACGCTGGATGCAAATTGCTTTAGCCCTTATGACATTTAAATTACACAACCTGGTAGTGTTCCTGCAGATACTTTAATAATTGTATTACTTAAAAATGATCTCTTTGTAAGCCTCCCGAATTTTTCTTACTGAGTAATACTTAGCTCATCTCCAGTAATTAGAAGGATAGTGACATTCAGTTTGTCTTCTGTGTTCCTAGAATTTTATGTACATTATTTCTAATTCTTCTAAGGATCCTGGAAGGAGAGTATTATCTCACCTTTTCATACGTGAGAAAACTGAGGTTCTCAAAAATTGAGGGATTTTCTCAAAGCCACACAGCTGTTAAATGGTAGAACTCAGATTGCAACTCTTGTCTTTTTGGATTTTATTCCCATTTTACCACATTGCCTCTTGTAACATCCATCAGCTGGGATTGCATAGTGGCAGATTTATGGCACTTTCTAGTGTTATTTTATTGTGCCAAATGATCAGCTTAACAAGTAATCACAAGTGAAAAGAGTCTCCCACTCAGCCAAATCAACAGCAGAGAGAAATTCTATCATTTACTATAGACATCAAACAGCCTTGATGTTGATGGCATTTTACATTGAGTAGAGATGGTTCAGAAAAAAAAAATGCTTTCTATTTCAAGTAGCTGAAATAGTTTAAGTATTACTTTATTCCAGCTAGTACTGTCTCTGCCAGTAAGCTTAATGAGTAAACCTCACTCTTGTCCTTTTGTGTGAGAATCATGGGGAAACTTTTTATTTGTTTACTGGAATGGAAGATTTAAAGCCTCAGTTGAATTGAGCCACTATCAGCATGGGAAATAGAAGCCATCAATCTATCTCACGGGATTTCATTTGGCTTATAATTTGTAGTTTCAAGTATTCTTTAGGTTGGAAGTTCTCAAATTTTGGTGTGCTTAAGGATTATCTGAGCAGCTTGTTAAAAAAAATGAGTATTTTTAAGTCTGGAGAAGCAACAGAGGAGGGGTAGGGGTCTGCCTACTAAAATTCTGTTGTACATGTTCACATACCATACTTGAGAGAAAACTGCCCTAGATAACACTTTAAATAGTTAAGGGTGAAGAAAAATCAATCCTTTCAGTTGTTTGAGAAAATATATTCACTGACCTGGATTCATCTTGAAGGTATACTTGGACTCTTTGCAGTTCATGAGGTCAACAAATTCCTTTAAAGCAGCATAGAATGGCTGAACTCTTTCAACAGGCACATCAAATATTGTGTCTCTAGTTGCATTATTAAAGTTGATGCGAACCACTTGGCCTTTATCATCTATCCTAGTTTAAGAGAAAATTTTAACAATAGAATTCATTAAGCATCCATTTACATTTCTAACGGCCAATTTCTCTTGGAAGATATTTCTGAAACATCATCTTAAATAATCCAAACACAAGTAAAGAAGATAATAAGGTTACTTGTGTTATAATATATTCATTCAGTTAGCAAGTGTTTTAAAAAAAATCGTACTGTTAGTACTAGGAGGATTCAACCTGATTTAAAACAAATGTTACTGATAAATTCAGGTTAAACATTTAAAATTTTATGCCTGGCAAAATTAATTCATTAATTTGTCATTTAAAACAGTAGTAGCTCTTACACATTAAGATCCTTTGACATTACAGGGTTCCAGTTAAATCACTTTATGTGTTTCATCTAGTGGGGTTATAAATATGATTTTTGGGGGGATATGGGATGGGAAGAAAGTTCTTTTCTTTACAAAGTTTGAAAATCACTGCTTTAGTTCAGTCCCTAGTCTACAGATGGGAAACTGAGGCACAGAGCAACTTTCTATCTATCTACCTTTCTACTACCCACTTCAATGAAAAGACTTCTAGATTATTGAGGTTTACAGTCTCATTCAGTGTTTTATTCCCAGCACTCAACAAAGAGCCAAGACACAGTACATGATTAGTAAATATTTGTTGCAAATGCAACTATATATTTTTAGTACCTTGGGAGAGTACCGAGGTCCTTTTAGCACCTCAGAAGATCTCTATACCCCATCTTAGAATATGGACCATGATCATGACAAGGGAAGACAATGCAAAGTTTGATGTAGGAAAAGATATCATCATTTCTGAATTTAAGTTATGGTGGTTATCATTAGCAAAGCACGGACATTGCCCAGATACGGAGATGCAAAAGGAGGAGAAAATGTTTTTATAGTTTATTGGAAACGTAGGTCTTCAGCCAGTCCCGAAACATCAACCAACTTTATCTTTTCTTTAGCTAAAGGAGGAGGGATGCAAGTAAACAGAAGATGGGAAAAAATGGTTGTAAAGTGCTGAGGATTCCTCCTGGGATCAGCGCCCTGGGGTCCAGCCCAGGAGGTGGACCTGGGGGCCAGAGCCTGGCTGTTCCGAATAAATAGACTTTCATGTGTGCCAGGGATTGGTGACTCTCGTTTGGGATCTAGGTCACTTTTAGTTGACCAGTCATGACAAAGTGAGTCATTATGAAAAAGTCAGGGTACAGGAGGAAGTATGTGATTTTGCCATACAGACAGCACCTCCCAGGGTCCCTGTGCTCAGTGCCTCAGATTAAAGCTAAACCCTTTGAACTGATGACAGTTGTAATGGCAAACTCTAAGAGTCTGCTTGTCGGATAGTAATTGAAAACCACCCATTGAACTCATATCAGGAAAGAAAGTAAAAAGGAAGAGCAGATTTCCCAAAAGTCTCTCTGAGTCTTAAAATTTGAATTTGCATATATTGGTAAGAATACAAATATGACTAAATAGGTAAAGAATTAATAAGTATCCCTTTCCTACCTCCATCATTTCCATACAAAGAGTACTTTGTGCCTGCAGGATATGGCTTTATTAATAAAGAACTAAGGAGGAGATAAAGCAGTAGAAAATACGGAGGAGCTCCAAGATTTAGTGGTGAAAGGACAATATATGATCTTTCAATTGCCCCTTTAGAGTTCATCTGTTGGTTTCTTGGTCAAATTCTGAGGCCATTTCTAATCTTATCTTCAAGGTTAAAGCCCTCTTGCTCCTGATCCAATTTTCCTTCTCTTGCTCTGCATATGTTCTGTTGATATGAAAATTATACCCTCTGTGCAGTCCTCCTGTTACTCACAAGGATGTTATGACTTTGGACTTTCCTGGGAGTCTCCTATACATGCCTTCCTGACAATCTGTTTCATTTTTCACTAAGACTACAGCTCACTGATTTGAAAGATTATGCAGTTATGAGTTAGAGTCCCTGTATGTGTCCTTGTACATCAGTGAACTTTGTGATTAATAAGTCTAATGAAAACCATAATTGCTGGTTCCATAGAACCTTGTATTAGGCTTTCATCTCCAGGAGAAATATATAGCAATATATGGAAAACTTTATCAATTGTTTTTTTTGTGTGTAACAGTCCCTGACTCCTTTCAACTAACATTCACTTTCTTTCTGGGAAGCCAAGACACATACTCATTATTTAGCCTCTTCAGCAATGATATAAGGAAAAATGAAAAGCATGTTTCATTATGAGGACTAATGTAAACATTATTGAGGACTAATGGTTTTCTGTACAGGATACGTATGGATTTTGTTGGCTTAGTATCTCTTTCGGGAGACATCCTTATTTCATTTCCAGTCCATATGGCTAACTAGGGTTGACCCTGCTCCAGAGATCCAGAAATGCACACAAGCTCCAGGCATGGCATATCAAAATTCTCCAACCTCTAGCATGGTGATTGCTTCAAAGATAGTCTTGGACAAAAGCTAATGAGTCATCTAACTTTGATGGAGCTTTCGGGAAATAATTGTTTTCTTTGTGTGTGATGACCAGCACTAAGGACAATGTAAACTTAGAGCATCTTCGGACCATCTTTGAGATAAAGCCAATACTGAGGATCGTAAAGCTAAGAGAGGAAGAGAAAAATGCACTGATTTCAGGAACCTTGTTTTTTTCTGTTCTATGTGCATGGCATGCTACCATATGTGATGGTGTTATTCAATAAATGTTGCCTGCTCTAATATATTAAAGACAGAAAGGAACCAATTTCAGATGACATTGTTTAATTCCTGGGTCTACCTAATTTGACTTACATTCTTCCGCTTCTGGCTGAAATGATTCTGAGTAGTACAATCTCATTGATTACAACAATGCAAAACTTGAATTTTAAAAATGAAGTGTATATAAAATCTTAGATTCTTATATTGATAGAGATCAGAAATTTCATGTAATTTGATAAAGAATTATTTTATGGTGAAAGGGTTCTTTTTTTCTCTCTCATTCTACAATTATGTTAAACAAATAATAAAAAATAAAGCTCTGGGGTTAATTGAAACTTGTTGCTGCTTAAGCTTTAGATTAATGGAGCTTTTGCTGTCAACTGTTTTATGGCCATGAGAAATTTATAAAGAGTGCTCACTCTATAATTTTGTGTTTGGATTGAACGGAGAAATCACAATAATCCACTCCAATGTCTGTAAAGTCCACAAAGGTAGAGGACAGAATCTGGAATGCCCGAGGATTTTTTTCCTTGAGTTTTCGGCATACATTAAACCCATCTACGATTTCTGAATCCCCCCCAGTGACTGTTTGCTTTATGCAGTGCAGAAGCTGAACCTGTAAAAAAGAAATCGAGAAATATATTTTAAAATGTTATGTACTTTTATTTTTTTGACACTCTGTTAAAAAAGATTTTAAAAAGATACAAATGAACTCAAATCAACATACCTTTTATATCTGTCTCTTTAGTGTCAACAGAGAAAGGGGTTGGGGAGAAAAAAAGAGCTTAAAATCAATACTTTATAGTTTAAACATGTTATATTTGAAGACATGGGCCCAGGCATGATAATGTTCATTACTGAAGAAAAGGCACAGATCATAGGAGCTATAAGGGAGTGAACACTCCATGCTTGAGAACTTAAGGAAGGCTTTACAGAAGTGGTGGGATTTACGGTCCCTAGAGGAGGATGGATCAGCTTTGGGAAATGCAGGGTGGAATGGAGAGAGCAGACGAGGTGATAGTGATGATAGGGTGTACAAAGGGGAGTAAAAATATTTCACTGCAGCAGCAGGTCACAGACACGAATGACAGATCAGATTGGAGAGACAGTTTTGGGCTTCATTGTGGTAGGTCTTTGTTACAGATTGAATCATGTCCTCCCAAAAGATATGTATTTTGAAGTACCAACCTTGGTTATCTGTGAATGCAACCTTACTTGCAAAGAGGGTCTTTGCAGAATGTCCAGATGTCCAGTTAACTTGAGGCCCTACTGAGTGAGGGAGGGCCTTGATCCCATATGGCTGGTGTAATAAATAGAGTAGAAGAGACAACACCGGGGAGAAAGTCTTATGAAGGCAGAAGCAGAGACTGGAGTTTTACAGCATTAAGCTGTGGAATGCCAAGGATTGCCAGAAAGTGGCTAGGAAGGATTCTTTCAGAGAGCCATGGCCTTATTTACACTTTGCAGATTTTCTACCTCCAGAAGTGTGAGAGAATAAATTTGCTGTTTTAAGCCACCAAGTTTGTGGTAATTTTTTATGGAAGAAGCCCTAGGAAACTGACATTGGCCTGGGTGTCAGATGAAGGGTTTTGGACTCTCTTGTGCACAAAGGGAAACTGCTGACCACTTTTGAATGAGGAAGTAGTGTAGCCATGACTGCCATTGGAGAATATTAATTAGTCCAGTGGTGAGACATAGGCTGGTTTATTTGTGGGTGTATGTACTGAGGATTAGTAAGAAAGTAACTATTTGAAAGAACAATGTGGCAGTACAGTTGCTAGGATAAGAGGGATATGAGGTAGAATAGTGAGATTTTAGGAAGGAGAAATCTACAGGATAGTAAGTGCTAATTATTTAAGATTTTTGGAAAATGTTTAACATTATTTCATTTTGAAAAGGCAAACAAAATGAAAGTTTAAAATATTCTTTGGAATGGAGTTGATTTGTTTTTATTGCTTATGTGACTTCTTTTGGTAAGTCAGGGCAGGTGGTTTTGGATACCTAAATTTAGACCCTGCTTTTCGCCTTGAAGAAATGAACAGTACTAAGCTGTGAAAACTTCCTTATAACTGAGTGAATCAAAAATAGAAAGCAATGTATGATTGAGTTTTTGTTGAATGGAAGAGGCAAATATGATTAAATTACGCAGGCAAGAAGGATGTCAATCTGAGTGGAAAAAATATGATCCATTTAGCTTGGTTCTCACTCATAGTTGGTGTAGAATAGTGCTGTCTACTAGAACTTTCCATAATCATGAAAATACTGTCCAATCTAGTAACCACAAGCCACATGTGGCTATTGTACACTTGAAATGTGGCTAGCATGACTGAGGAACTGAACTTAAAATTTTATTCTTTCTTTTTACTTTTTATTTTGAAATAATTTCAAACTTACAGGACAGATGCAAAAATGATACAAATGCCATACAGAGAACTCCAGCATACCCCCATTTTCTCCAGATAGCCAGATCTACCAATTTGATAATTTTGCTGAATCATTCTATTTATCATTACCATCTATTTTTTTTCTGAATATTTGAGAGCAGTATGCACATTTCATACTCCTTGAACACAATATTTCCAGGCACATTTTCTATGAGCAAGAATATTCACTTATGGAATCACATTAAGTACAGTTGTCAAGTCCAAGAAATTTAATGTTGATCTAAAGCTTACGTTCTATATTCCAATTTTTCATATGTTCCAATAATGTCCTTTCGAACCATTTCTCCCATTCAGTATTGTGAATTGCATTTGATTGTCGTTATCTCTTTCATTTTCTTTTTAATTGTAGGAATGCATATATAATGTAAATCTTCCCATCCCAACCACTCCCAAGTATTCAGTGGGAAATCACATTTGTAGTGTTGCAGTACCCTCACCACCATCCTTTACTATTGCTTTGTCTTCACCAAACAGAAACACTAAGCTCATTCATTCTTCATTGTCCCTGCACCCCACTCCTAGTAACCTGTACTCAACTTTTTGTCTCTATGAGTTTGCATATTCTGATATTTTCTTTGTGGTTACCATGGACTTATAATTAGCACCCTAAATTTATAACACTCTCATTTGCTTTGATATCAACTAAACTTCAATGGTATACACAAACCGTGTTCCTGTACTCCTCTGTCATCCACCTCTATGCAGTTTTTGTCCCAAATTACATGTTTATACATTATGAGTCTCAAACCACTGATTTATCATTAAATTTTATACATATGCCCTTTAGATCCTGTGGGAAATAAAAAGCAGACTTACAAATTAAAAATGCAACAGTACTGGCATTTGTATTTACCTATGCTATCACTTTCTCTAGAAATGCTTATTTTTTCATGGGACTTTGATCTAATGTCTATTGTCCTTTTCTTTCAACCTGCAGAACCCTTTCCAACATCTCTTATAGGGCCAGTCTTGTGGTGATGCACTTGCTGAGCTTTTGTTTATCTGGAATGTCTTGATCTTTCCCTCATTTTTGAAAGACAGCTTTGCTGGATACAGAATTCCTGGTTGGCAATTTTTTACTTTCAGCATATTATGTCTTGCCTCCATGGTTTCCAATGAGAAATTGGCACTTAATCTTACTGAGGCTCCCTTGCATGTGACATGTTGCTTCTCTCTTGCAGCTTTCAGCATGCTCTTTATCTTTGACATTCAACAGTTTAATTTTAACATGGCATGGTATAGATCTAATTGGGTTTATCCTGTTTGGAGTTCATTGAGCATCTTGGATATGTATATTCATGTTTTTTGTTAAATTTGGGAAGTTTTCTGCTATTATTTCCTTGAATATTCTTTTTATCTCTTTCTCTCTTTCTTCTCCTTTTGGGACTCCCACAACAGCTCCATAGTGTCTCACAAATACTTCAGATTCTGTTAACTGTTCATTGTTTCTTCTTTCTGCGTCTCATACTGGATGTTTTTAAATTCTGCTTATTTCTTTTATCGGCTCCAATCAGCTGTTGAATCCCTTTAGGGAATTTTTAAATTTCTGTTACTGTGGTCTTCAGCTCTATTTGATTTCTTGTCATAATTTCTATCTCTCTGTTGATATTATCTTTGTGTTCATCTATCATTTTTTTCTTATTTCCTTTAGTTTTTGTCCATGTTTTCCTTTAACACTTTGAGTATATTTAGGAATATTTTTAAACAGTCTTTGTCTGGTATGTTCCAGTTCTGGTCCTAATTGACAATTTCTAATGCTTTAATTATTCCTTTTGCCTGGGCCATTGCTTCCTGTTTCTTAGTTGAAACCTGAGCATTTTGATATTTTAATGAGTTATTGCTGAAATTTAGAATCTGTGACATCTGTTCCTGAAGCTTGTGTCTAGCCAGTGTTATGGCCAACTTTTCCTTGAATGCCAGGAGCTAGCAAAAAGGCAGGAGGAGGAGGAGGAGGAAGAAAAGAAAACACTTTCCCTAGTCTTTATTCATTGACCTGTGCAAATACTTCAGGGCTTATCTGTACAAGGAGTTTAGAGCATAGCTCCAGGCTAAAGCTAGGGATCTCCCTGATTCTTTTGGTGCATGCTTCTTGTCTTGGCATGTGCCTGTGGCCCCAGGAATTCCTCCTTTTATGTGGAAAAGAACATCCCCTCTTACCTATGAATTTCGTCCCTGTATAATATATCCTACAGCCAGTAATACCTTACCCCAGGGAGCATGATTTGACTCTCTCCCATGGCATTCTGTAGGACAGCTTGGTGAGCTGCCTTCTGCATACAGTACAAGTTCTGGGACAGCAAGTCCTTCAGGTCACCAGCAGACAGATTGGACGAGATATATGGGCTTCCAGTATATGCACAAGGGTGACTCTGCTTCCTCCTGGACCAGGGATCTGCACGGCAGCATAGGCCTGTTCCTCACCGAGGTGGTAGGGGTAGGGGAAAGGGCCAGACAGGTCTCTAGGAGAATGTTGGCCTTTTTCTTGATTCAGTGCTCTCCCTGTTGCTGCAGTCCCTAAACTGTTTTCTGGAGCTTTTAGAAACAAATGTTTGTACCAATTCTTGCTGGTTGTTCAAAGCTTCTTTAGGGGAAAGGAGCCCTAAAATATCTCACCCCACCATCTTGATTCAGGCAGGCCCTCTATTTATTCTTGATTAATTTAAATTAAAGTTTAAGTAGCCACTGTAGTTACTGACTACCATATTGTACAGTGCTGTCTAGAACACAAATCCTGCCTCTTCCCCAAACCATACAGCTTTTGCTAATTTTTATAATTTTATAATACTTATTTTCAAGCAGTAAGTGTGCCGAGTACATTTGTTAACTCCTCACAACAATTCTGATCGTTTGCTACTTTCATGCATTTTGGTGATGAAGAAATTGAGACTTAGAGATGAAAAAACTGAACAGCTAGTAAGAATTCCGCTAATACATGGTAAAGCTGGCATTCAACCCTTGTCTATTTGCCTCAAAATCTATATATAGTAAATTCCTTTCTTTTAAAGGGAAAATCCCTTTACAGTCCTCTTAGTAATTCAGTATTGTATTGTGCACGTATATGTGCTTTGTAATTATAGAGAGGACTTCCAGACTTATGAGCTATTATTTTCTAATGTTAGGAGACAACTGGTCTAAATTAATAATTGTTCAATTCTTAAGTGGATGTCATTTTTTATAAGCTCAGAAAAATATGCATATGAATTCATCAAATGATCATAGAAAATTATCTCATCCCCAGGGCAATGAGGGGTGAAGCAGCATGATTAAAAAGAAGATGAAATATAAAAGTGAACTTTCGGTCTACAGATTTCAAGAAGGCAAAACAATAACATAACCTTAACTCCAGGGGGATTTTCAGGGGGAAAATCCTTTTGGATTTTTCCATATTGTAGTCATATAATATTTTGGATCTAAATCTTGGAAAAGGTCAGCTGATATCTTTTACATATGGTATAGTCAAATAAGACCATCTTTTATATGTTTACACTTTTAATGCAATCTTATGAAAGAGAAAAGATGAAGGAGCCAGGCAACATTTTCACTGCTAATTCAGAGGTGAATATATGCCAGACATGTATAAAACCAAGTTTTATTTCATGTATATCACAAAGAACCAAAAATATTTTCTTTCTAAATGTTACTTTATGGCAGCATGTAACTTTTGGCCTAGAGATAAGCAGTTTGTGAAGTAACATCTGTGTCCCATTAAAGACAGAGAGTCTTTTAATACCTGACCCACATGAGTCAAGTTGATCAAACTGAACTTTCAACAGGTAACTCATTATCCAGATTATTTCATCTGCATTGAAAAAAAAATTCACTGGCGTTCTATTTTTATAGTAGAGTTAAAACTTTTTTTTTAACATGGGCAGGCACCGGGAATCGAACCCGGGTCCTCGGGCATGGCAGGCAAGCATTCTTGCCTGCTGAGCCACGGTGGCCCACCCAGAGTTAAAACTTTTGTATAAAAATCCCAAGTAATTCAAACTGGAAGCTTGAATCATAATGCAAACTGAGACCCGCAATCTAACTATTCTTCTTCTAGAATTTAGACTTTTCAAGAATTGTCTTTTATTAAAATATCTCCTGTCAAGTTACTTAGCTTTGGTTTGTTTATTTGCTGATGAAGACAGGTACAACTTTGAGACATTTCACTTTGTAGGATATCTGCTAAATCCTTGTTATGTGCAAGGTGCTGTGTTAAGTCTTGAGATCTGGAGAAACATAATATTGGTTCCTGTCTTTGAAGAGTTTGCAATGTATGATGATGCCCATGGTTAAAATCACATTATATTATTATGATAATTAGAAATGACAATTCAGGTCCAATGTGGTGTAGTAGAAAAACCGAATGAAAGTCAGGGTTCAAGCCCAGGTTCTCCATTAATCAGATGTCACTCTGTGAAAGTATTCAACCTCATTGGGCTGCATTTCCTCATCTGACATAGTGACACGACCAATCCCACCTACCGTAAAGGAATGTTAGGAGTGTTCAAATAAAATAATACAAGTAAAAATGCTTTTAAAAGGTATAAGATGCTGCAAAAATGTCAAGCATTATACATCAGAAATATTTATGAACCCATTTAATCACTTTTCCTTGTACTTTCAACTTAACTCAGAAACAAAATCTTACCTCATGAAAATCAGCTGATAATTTTAAAATTCAAAGAGAAACTTCAGTTGTCTATTCTCATTCTTTAAACCTTTTCTATCCCAGTTCTTCAACCTATCTTTGGCAGAGAAGCTGAGTTGATTAGCTTGGCCTTTAAACCCAGGATTATGGACATTCCTGGGACCACATTTAGACCAAATTACATTGTGTGACTTTTCCTCCCAAACCCCACTTCAAAAGGTGACTATAGTGGTCATTTTGCTGTCATCAGTCAGTTCAAAGAAATCATGTGGTATTTTATAACCAAGAAAATAATTTAAAACATATGACGCCAAATACTAGACTAGCTTAGCTAATACTGGCGAGGACAATGGGTGACAATGGGTACAGAGAAAACATGATCAGTCAACATGATGAAAAAGACTAATTTGGGGATTTGGCTCATTTCTGATTCATCAGCTAGAGAATTGTCCTCATTTTTCCACTTCAGTTTACTTTTGAAGATCTAGATTTCTCTGTGGTTATTTCATTCAGTCCAAATTTTGCTTTAAATATAAGGAAATTATATCTTTTAAAAAGTAATTCCCTAACCATTTTTTGGCTAATTTAACTAAACAAGAATTTTGTAAAACTTTGACTAGTTTAGCAAGATGAAGATTTTGTAGAAATGTTGTGGAAATTTCCTTTGGAGGTTTTTTCCACACTGAGAACAAGAATCTGATGGATGGGGTAAGAGATGATTTGCAAAAATAGTCATGGTTATTTTCCTCTTTGCACTCATACACCACTAGAATGTGTCTGCAGTTCCTCTTATCAGAGGTGGAGTCTACTTCCTGTACTCTTGAATCCGGGTTATACTTTTTTTTTGTATGTTATATGGTGGGGTCACATTTCATTCTTTTTCCATATGAGTAGCCCATTATTACAGTGTCATGTGTTGAATTTTGTTTGTTTGTTTTTTCTGGTTTCTTTGCTTTGTTTGGGAAGTGCATTGGCTAGGAATTGAACCTGGAGCTCTTGCATGGCAGGTAAGAATTCTACCATTGAATTACCCTTGCACCCAACCCCCCTGCCCAGGTTATACTTTTGACTTGCTTTGACCAGTGAAACATATCAAGAATGACATTGTGTGGATTCTGTGTCTGGAGAGGGCTTGCGTGCTTTGGTTCCCTCTCTGAAAACTCTGCCAGCTGCCATATACTCTGTGCTGACCTGCTGGAGAGTAGAGATCACATAGGGCAGGTACATGTTGTCAAAGCTGCAGTCAGCCGAAGGCCCACCAGTCCCTAGCTGAACCATCAGACGGCCACAGAATATAAAAGCTGACCAGCCAAGCCAAGCCCAAACTGCAAAAAAAAAAAAAAAAAAAAAAAAAGGGCCATTAAGTTATGGAGTGGGTTTTTATGCAGCAATAATTAATTGATATGCATGATGGTCATGTGACTTTGTAGGAAAGTCCTACATTGTGTTTCCTAATTCCATTTTGTCTCTTACCCTCCTTGGAAGTGCAAAATGACCCCAGGGTATACTACAGATGTAAAATCTGTCTTGGCAAATAAAAAAGTGCCGAAAATTACTAATTATAGTCCATATGGTATTTTTTCCCTCATACCATCTGTGCTGGTTTGAAATGATGTATGCACCCTAGAAAAGCCATGCTTTAATTCTAATCCCATTTTGTAAAGGCAGCTGTTTCTTCTAATCCCTATTCAATACCATATGTTTGAAACTGTAATTATATCATCTCCCTGGAGATGTGATTTAATCAAGAGTGGTTGTTAAGCTGGACTAGGTAGAGGCGTGTCTCCACTCATTTGAGTTGTTCTTGATTAGTTTCTGAAGTCCTATAAAAGAGGAAACATTTTGGAGAATGAAAGATTCAGAGAGAGCAGAGCAGAATGACATAGCCACCAGAAGAAGAGTCCACCAGCCAGTGACCTTCGGAGATGAAGAAGGAAAATGTCTCCCAGAGAGCTTCATGAAACAGGAAGCCAGGAGAGAAAGCCAGCAGATGACGCTGTGTTCACCATGTGCCCTTCCAGATGAGAGAGAACCCTGACCGTGTTCACCATGTGGCTTTCCAGATGAGAGAGAAACTCTGTGTTTATCATGTGCCTTCTCACTTGAGGGAGAAACCCTGAACTTCAGGGTTTCCTTTTTGAACCAAGGTATCTTTCCCTGGATGCCTTTGATTGGACGTTTCTATAGACTTGTAATTGGGACATTTTCTTGGCCTTAGAACTGTAAACTAGCAACTTATTAAATTCCCCTTTTAAAAAGCCATTCCGTTTCTGGTATATTGCATTCTGGCAGCTAGCAAACTAGAACACCATCCTATTAATAACACCTTGTAATAACGATGTACGTTTTTTCTAGTTCATGGAAGAACATTCTTATATTTGCACTATTAATCACAACCGTCCACAACAAGGCTCACTGTGTAATAGGGACCCATGTTTTATAGTTTACAGTACCATTGTTACACTATTTTATTAATTGTGACAAAGGTCGATAATAGGAGGGTATAAGGGGTGTGGGATTTTTCTTTTTGGAGCAATCAAACTGTTCTCAAATTGACTGTAGTGGTGAATGCACCACCAATATACCAAGAGCCACAGATTGTACACTTTGGGTGGATTGAATGGTACATGAATAAAATTGTTTAAAAAAATACTGAAAAATGATTTACAGAAAGAAACGAAGGAATGCTTTTTAAAAAAGATGTATGAAAATCTCCTGTTCCTTTGGAATGTGAAGATACTGAGGATTTAGTGAAAGAGGTTTTGTGAATTTAGTACATGTTTAGTGAGAGGAGATCCTCATAAAACAATTTACCTAGTGAAACATATAATTATCTAGTCTCAAAATACACAAGGATAAAGAAAAAAAAAGAAAAAAAAATTAAACAAAATACATGAGGATATTGGTCTTTGGCCTGCCTTGTGGAAAATATCTTGCAGCTCACCTTACCCCAGGTGGATGATGGAGGGCTGGGTAGTCAGTGTGAAAGCTTAGCTTCCCAGTTGTGTAAGCCACATTGTTTGCGTCGATTTTGTCTTGAACTTGCCAAGTATGCCTGCAAAATACAAGGAATACATGTTTAAACAGGTGTCACCAAGCCAAAGGAAGGGTATTAGAATGAATTTGATACATGGGAGCAATGGAAACTTTTCATTTTCTGAAATAATTGCCATAACAACCAGGAGCTAGGAGGGGAGGCTGACCTTTCTTTAAAAAGTAAATTGGCATCTCCTCATTTCTCCTCTCTTCTCAGCAAAAGAGTCCACTTATGCATTATTATATTCTAGAGACTTTGTAAAGAAGTGCCTATGTGATTAGCATTCACCTTTTTAAATAGATTAATGGATTTTTAGTTACACTCACAACTACCACCAAGTTTGAGAAATGGAACTTTTCCTATCACCCTAGAAGCCCCTCCTGTGCTCTGGCCCAGTCACAATCTCCTCTCTTTTCTCCAAAATGACCATGATCATGAGTTCTTTATTTCCAATTTACTTTCATTTAAAAAATAGTTTCATCACCCAAATGTATATTTCTAGATCTTATTTTCATTCATGCCTATGAAAGATGAGTAGTTTTTAAAGTTAATCTCTTAGTTTACCTTTTAATTTATAAATTTCACCTACAACATTTTCTTCTCCTTAAATTTTATTGTTTGAAGAACTTAGGGCATTTGACGTGTACAGTTCCCACCGTCCGGTCCTTGCTGATTGCATTTTCCTGGTACAGTTCAACATGGCCCCCTGTTCCTTGTATTTCTGGCAAATAGGGAACTGAATGAGAGCATTGGACAGACTATGTCCCATGCCTTTGGCAAGACTGCAGATTGCATTGTGGTCTCTCATTCACATATTCATGATATCTGGTTGCCTTTTCAAGATGCTGGTACATGTTGGTTAGCTCCATTAATTCATTGGGGGTTTCAAATAGCAAAATACCAAGTTGATAATTTCATGTTTTTATAAGAGACACTTCCCTTTATTTACTATTTGGCTACCCAGTAGAATAGCTTACAAAGGACTGATAACAGGTTACAGAGGACTACTAATTTATATAGGACTAATGCTTGCTTCTGTTCTTCTATTTACCATTTTCACTATAATGGATTAGTTTCCTACCTCCCCAAAGATGAACAACTAGTTTTCTAAAAAGAAATATCATTATGTATGCATGAACTTAAATTAGGTATTTCAATCAATTACAGTGATCTTTTTTGAGCTCATATTTTCCTATCCCTGGGCAGTGGAAGGCTATTCTAGTTGGTTCCTGAGTCCATCTGTCTTTGATAACTTTCTAACTTGAATTTGATGTTTCAAATTTGATGTTTCAAATTCAAGTGGTTCACTTCTTGCCTCAGATCTGAAATCCGATATTTTTCCATGAAGCCCTGATTTCTTTTACTAGGAAATGGCATTTCAAGACAATGTTTGGATTTTGGAGATGTTCATTTTTACCAGTTTGACTGTTTCTAGGCTTCTTCAGTAGTCAGAACTGAAAACCCCTCTCCATTTCAGCTACTCTTTTCAAGTTGGCCTGCCAAACTTTCCAGTAAATGACTGTTGGCCACTTTAGGGCTGTCCTTTCCTTATGACTTTCAGATGCCCCGTGATTCCCTTTTCTTTCTCCCACATAGACACCAATATCTTGCAAGCCTTGTAGCTGTTAGTTGTATGTCTGTAATTGCTTGTATTTTGGGGCTCATGACATTATCTTGTTATTTAGTTCTCTTTATAGATGCTTTACAAGGGGTTTTGGTTCTGTAATATTGTTGTTCTGATTCTTTTAGATGTAAGGATTTGGAGAGACTGAGAAATATGCCTCTTTGCTGCCATCTTCCCCTGGATATGGGTTATTTAGCTTTTGAGTTTGATGATAATGACCATCTACTTGTGCAAAGTCCTGGGAATGGGTGAGGATCTTTTAATATAGCAGGAATGAACGAAATGGTATGTAGAAAGAAGATTTACAAAACCACGGTTCCACAAGCAGCCTTGTGCACATAAATTTTCTCTCTAGGTAAAATCAAGAAATTGGATCAGCTCAGCTGTTCCCAAATTGCATATGTGGCAAGTTAATAGGAGTTATTTATAAAAAGGGTTAAATAAGATTTGGAAATGTTAAGTATTAACCAGGAATTTAGGAACTTTAGAGCCTTTAATATGCCAAGTGATAGAAAATTTTCAAAAGGGGGATTATGTTTTGCACTTTTTCTTGATCTTATTTGACCCCCTTTCTTCAGGTCATCTCTTAGAATTCTGTTATATTCCTGGACCTTCAGAAAATCCCAGCTTAGATGATCTCTAAGGCCCCTCTTATATGAAAGTATCTGTACCTCTAAGTGCTTTTATGGAGATATTATCAGTGTGCTATATATTAAAGGGATATAGTGAAAGTCAAATGTTTGACATTACTGCCTGCTCCTGAAGTGTTTCTTTCTCTCTATTTCTCTTCCTCTCATAAATATCAAAATTTTGCTTCAAAGACCTGGGGTATTTCTCTGTCCCTGTTATTATGTTGTTCTTACAATGTCTATTTATTAGTATTTGTTCATGTTCATTACCTAGTTTTATAATAAATATATCTTTTGAGCACCTATTCTATTACTGCCATGGTTTTAGCATTAGCAATGTGGTAGGGAACAGAACAGACAAACGTATAATTACCAGACCTAATATCAGATAGAGTG
Organism: Tamandua tetradactyla; assembly: GCF_023851605.1. Lineage (NCBI taxonomy): Eukaryota > Metazoa > Chordata > Mammalia > Pilosa > Myrmecophagidae > Tamandua > Tamandua tetradactyla. The sequence continues at coordinate 102,925,045 of NC_135334.1, read as the reverse complement.
AAGTGCTATAAGGAAAATTAAGCAAGGTAAGGAGCTAAGGAGTGGGGAGGCAGGGGAATGTCATTGCAGAGATGATGCTTTGGGAAGGGCTTTATCAAGGGGTGGAATTTTCCCAGAAACTCGAATACAATAAGGAAAGAAACATGTACACTGCTGGGAGATGTATTTTCGATGGAGTAACCCAAAGTGAAGAAGTACTGCATTGGGTGTGCCTGGTGTGTCTGTGGCAGAACAGCCGGAGGATGGAAAGTGGAAGAAACGCCAGATCATCAACAGAAGCCAGATCCTGAAGGGACTTATGCATCAGGATAAGGACTTGGGATTTTACTTCAAGTGTAATGGGAGTCACTGGAAGTTTTCCATGATGTAAATAATACAATGCATATTACAGTTATAAAGAATTGCTCTAGCTGCTGGGTGGGTAGAGAACGGCAGTGGGCAAAGAATGGAAGGAGGGAGAGATGAATGGTGAGCTAGACTAGAGTGAGGGCAGCTCAAGGAAAAGAATGGTCAGGTCTGAATTTTAAAGGTAGAGTTAACTGGGTTGTCTGATAAACTGGATGCAGGTTATGAGAGAGAAGGAGTCCAGGATAACTCTAAGGTTTGTAGCTTGAGCAATTGAGTGGAGGAGTGAAGCAACTATCTACTGAGGTTCACCATCTCCATATTCACTATATGGTGGGGGAATAAGTTTCTGCTTTTATTTTTTCTTGGGGAATTAGGGGCAGAAATCAGAATTTTTCTATTAAAGGCATCTTGTTCAATGATGTTCAATGACTCTTATTGGTGCTTTGAGAAGTCTCCATACACATATGGACAGATGAGCACACAAAAGCAGTCTGGGGTATTAGCTGCCCCCTGAACGTCACGCTAAGTAGGATTACCTGCCTCTTTTGCTCCCAGATCCTTTATATGCCACAGCTTGACAAACTTTCCTGAAACCTTGTGTTCACTTTGCAATATCTTTGCCAGAAACTCTTATGGTTCCCTAGTATCCAAAGATAAAATTTAGACCCACTGACCCAGAATTTAAGGATCCAAAGCAACTTGCTAAACTTCTAGCCAATTATTGCCACACTTGAACCATCTTTTAAAATTTCATGGCTCTGTTTGTTGTAGGTTTGCCTTGTGCTTTCCTTTCTTTTCTCTGATTCCTCTTTCCTGCCCATTTTGTTTCCTGTCTTTTCTCAATCTAGATGCACTCCATAATCAAGACCCGATTTAAGTTCTAAGTGCTACACATTCTGTAGGCTAGAAAGGATTTCAGTCTTTAGTTTCAAAGCAGACTGGATTCAGATCTCGGATTTGTAATTCGCCGGTTATATAATCTTAGACAAATTATCTACTATTTCTGAGGCTCAATGTACACATCTGTAAAATGGAACAGAAATATATTTTTCAAAGACTTCTCACTTTGCTGTGAGAATTAAATGAGAAAAGTCTACTTCTGATACATAGGAGATGATGCTCCTTAGGACTCTTCCTCCTCCTCATTCTCTTGATTTCCCAATATATGCTCCTCCATTTGGAACTCTCATAAGCACATTTTATTTGTTTCATTCAGTCCGTATTGAAATTGTTGGGTGTTGATGAAGGTAGTTACAATTTTTACAGAGCTCTCATAGTCTGATCTCATTTAATTATAGAAACACATAATTCTGCCTCTTCTGTATTGTAAACCCTTGTTAGCGCAGAAATATGTAACAATCATTTTTTTTTTTTTTTGGTTGCATGGTCCGGGAATCAAACCTGGGTCCCCCTAATGAAAGGCGGTCACTCTAACCATTGAACCACCCATGACAAGCATCTTTGCTTTCCTCCCAATACCTAGCCCAGTGCCAGTACTAAATCAGGAACCTGATAAATACTGACTGATGGAGCATAAGAAGGTGAATATTTTTATTTAGGTATTTATTTATTTCTCTGTAAGGTGGGGTCACATTTCATTATTTTTCCATGTGAATGCCCTATTATTGCAGCACCATTTTTTTTGAATGCTTTGTTTGTTTTGCTTGTTTTTTGGGAAGTGCATGGACCAGGAATCGAACACATGTCTCCCACATGGCAAGTGAGAATTCTACCACTGAACTACCTTTGCACGCCCTCAGCTGTCCATTTTACATGGTATAGGGTAAAGGATTGTGGTAGGGTGGTAGTGGTGGCCAGAGAATGTGAAGAGAGAGAGCACTTTAACACCCCCCCATCTTCACTTGGGGATACAATAGCAACCTATCATCTCTTGCCATATGTGGAAATTTTTCTTAATGAACAAATGTTTGATTTCTTCCCCATTCTCTGAGATTGAGAGTGAAATTTGCTCTTTTGCTTGTTTTTTCATTTACATTTAAGATGGAATGCCTGGTACATTTTTCACTAAATGTCATAATAGCCACCCATTAGTGGATATGAACTAGAAAAAAGACTAAATGAAAGGAGGAGTATATATTAGAGAGTGAGAGCCTGTCGCACACATTTCAAGCATGAATCAGGCAATCCATTATATAGCAGTGACTGTGGCCAAGAAATACATGTTCTCCATGAAGTTCATGTCACTCCATAGCCCATATATAATACAGATGTAGCCTATTATCAACATAGGCATTCCAAGAATAATTAACAAGTTAGGAAAGGATTTAAGGAGACACACAAAAAGTAATTTTGTCAAATTGTAGATGAAGTAGATGATGCGGTTGACACTGTCAGTAGGAAATGATTATTCATATTTTCTTTTGTAGAGGGGTGATGGTTTGGCACTGATCCATCTACATTCTCTTTCCAGGTTCCTTGTATGATCAGGGGTAAACTGACTGAGTTTTGCTGGAACCTAGGAGCTGGCTGGGATTCAAGGTTAAAGCTTTAGTCAGGGAACAGATTTTTTTCTTTGTTTGACATTAATTGGCTTCTACAGGGATGGGGTCTGTGACTTGGCTTCATCAGAGCAATTCTCTAACTCTCTGAGTTAATTGGCAGGGGATGATAAACATTTGTTTTAGCTCTAGAGTGTTTAAGGCACGGTATGGGATGTCCAGTCTAAAAGTCTACACTCACACCATAGTGATAAATCTCAGGAAAGGGATTAACCAATTCCATTAATAAAATATGCCCTTAAAAGTTATAGCAGAAATCTGGAAAAGTCCTAGAGATGTCATCTAGTTTACCTTTTTGCCTCTGTAAAGAAATGAAACATGCCAAGAGGGCTGCTGCTAATTGTTTATGACCCAAAGCTTTCACTTATCTTTGTGTAATCCAAATCTCCAAGAAAGCAAAGCAGAAACAAATACAAATACAATTCATTGGCCTGTGTAAACTATTTTTTAAAGCTCAGTTGTGGGGCATTAATGAGATGAGTGTGTATTCACATGTACCTCTCATTAAAGACAAATCCTAAAGTTGCTCTAAGCAAGGCAACAATGCAAGCAGATTACCTAGAATTGCCATGATGTTATCAGGTACAGGGCCAGATTATTTTAAAACTGAAGAAACAAGCTTAACATAGCATCTTACTCTAATGGTACAGACCTGCCTGATATTTTGCTGGGGTAGCCAATTGGAAATTATACAAATAATCCTGCTTTTGCCAAAGAGGCTATTTTTAACAAGCCTAAATATTTATACTGAAAAATTCATGCCATTTTCACCATTTAATTAGAGCCTTTCCTTACTTTTATTTGCCTATTTAGGTTTTATTTCCAAAAGCTGATATACATTAAAATCATGAAATTTTTCTTGCTGCTGTTGGCTTGAATGCAGATTCATTAGATTCACCCAAATTTGAATAACAGATATTCATGTTTTGGGACAAATTTGAATCCTTCCGTGTTTATGGAATATGTGATTTTTTGTGTGTGCTGGATTTGTTCTTTATATCATTGGAGATATACCTTTATTCTTATTCAGTTTACACTTGGAAAATCATACTGGATTTATTTGTAGTATTTTCTTTGTCTTTATAGAAGTGCTTTTCATATGGAAAGATGTTCTACTTGTGCAAACTTCCAATTCATTATTACCAGCAGCTACAATCTCCAATCTTGCCTTGGCTGGAACTTTTCCCTTTGGATGATGCAAGGATGCCTTCTTTTAAGCATAATTACTGGCTCCACTGGATCCAAAATATAATATCCATATGTTATTTTCACTTTTAAAATTTAATCATGGAAAATGATATCCTATCTAAAACAAAAAATGAATTTTATAGTTAACCATCCCAAAGCATTTTAAATTGCTTTTTTTGAAATACAGCTGTGCCACTTGCACGTCTGAATTGTCAGATGCAATCACTCACCAGAACCTCTGATCTTTATTTTCTCATTATCATTTATTAGGCAACTACCATGGGCCAGGAACTGGGGATGTAGAAGTGAATCATACATATATATATATGATACTTGTGCCTCATGGAACTTACAATCTCCGAAGAAACCGCATTAGTGTGATTTATCTTCCAAAGCTCAAGCACAATGTGTTATGGGAACGAGAAACTTAAGAATCAGTGGAGACCTGAAGATTGAGTAGGATTTACCCAGGTAAAGAGAGACAGAAGAAACAGCAAGGGGAAGCTCCAGGGGACGAAGAAAACATGGCCTATGAGAGGACGTGAGTCCAGCACAGACTAGGGTAGGAGGGTATGATCTAGGATCCTGGGAATTTCTCTTCAGATTTCTTCTGTCCTTATTACCCTGTGAAATCTTTCAAAGAAACCCCATTACTTTAGGGAACGGAGTTCAAGCACATTCTTTATGTCATAGCATTTTGCCTACTGCCAAAAATTGTTGAATGAAGACATGATCACTAAAATAGCAAATTGTGTTATTTTCCCAATTGGCCTTTTTTTCCTTAAATTTTTTTTATTAATTTTTAAAAAAAATATAACAAACAAAAACATTCTTAACATATGATCATTCCATTCTACACATATAATCAGCAATTCACAGTATCATCACATAGTTGCATATGCATCATCATGATCACTTCTTAGAACATTTGCATCAATTCAGAAAAAGAAATAAAAAGGCAATGGAAAAAAGTCCATACATACCATACCCCTTCCCCTCCCTTTCACTGATCACCAACATTTCAATCTACTAAATTTATTTTAACATTTCTTCCCCCTATTATTTATTTTTATTCCATACGTTTTACTTGTCTGTTGATAAGGTAGATAAAAGGAGCATCAGATACAAGGTTGTCACAATCACACAGTCACATTGTGAAAGCTATATCATTATACAATCATCTTCAAGAAACATAACTACTGGAACACAGCTCTACATCTTCAGGAAGTCAGTTCCCTCCAGCCTCTCCAATACATCTTGACTAAAAGGTGATATCTATTTAATGCGTAAGAATCACCTCCAGGATAACCTCTCGACTCTGTTTGGAATCTCTCAGCCATTGACACTTTATTTTGTCTAATTTTACTCTTCCCCCTTTTGGTCGAGAAGATTTTCTCAATCCCTTGATGCTGAGTCTCAGCTCATTCTAGGATTTCTGTCTCACATTGCCAGGAAAGTCCACACCCCTGGGAGTCATGTCCCGCATAGACAGGGGGAGGGCGGTGAGTTTGCTTGTTGTGTTGGCTGGAGAGAGAGGCCATATCTGAGCAACAAAAGAGGTTCTCTAGGGGGTAACTCTTAGGCCTAATTTTAAGTAGGCTTGACTTATCCTTTGTGGGGTTAAGTTTCATACGAATAAACCCCAAGATTGGGGGTTCAGCCTATTGCTTTGGTTGTCCCCACTGCTTGTGAGAATATCAAGAATTCTCAACTTGTGGAAGTTGAATTTTTCCCCTTTCTCACCATTCGCCCAAGGGGACTTTGCAAATACTTTTTTACTCACTGTTTAAATCACTCTGGGATTTACTGGGGCATCAGTCTGGACAAACACACAAAATCTTATGCCCTACTCAAGGTTCCATGTACTTATGGTGTTCAATTAAGCTGTCCTCATAAGTTATATTAGGAAATGCACTAGTCCAAATATAAATTTTGTACCAGATAAGCATTTTTTTGCTTTAGTCTCACACATAAGTTAAAATTTTAAAATATTAATTACCATCTATTTTCAACACCCTGCAGTAATGACATTCCTTTGTTCTTCCTCATGAAAAAACTTTTTAAATTTGTACATTTATTCACTATCATTATACACTCTAGGCATTCCTAGATTATACGATCTCAGTCTTTATTGTCTTTCTTTCTGATTTCATTTATGCCCCCAGCCCTCCTCCCTCTATCATTCTTACATTCAGCTTCATTCAGTGTTCTAACATAATTGTATTACAGTTAGATAGTATTGTGCTATCCATTTCGGAGTTTTTACAATCAGTCCTGTTACACAATCTGTATCCCTTCAGCTCCAGTTACCTAATATCTTACCCTATTTCTATCTCCTGTTTCCAATGAAATTCTCCAAGTTTATTCAGTAATGTCAATTCATATCAGTGAGACCATGCAGTATTTATCCTTTTGTTTCTGGCTAATCTCACTCAGAATAATGTCCTTAAGGTCCATCCATGTTGTTACATATTTCATAACTTTATTATGTTTTACAGCGGCATAATATTCCATCGTATGTATATACCACAGTTTGTTTAGCCACTTGTCTGTTGATGGACGTCTTGGCTGTTTCCATCTCTTTGCAACTGTAAATAATGCTGCTATAAACATTGGTGTGCAAATGTCTGTTTGTCTCTTTGCCCTCATGTCCTCTGATAGATACCTAACAATGGTATTGCCGGGTCATTTGGCAATTCTATACTTAGCTTTCTGAGGAACTGCTAAACTGCCTTCCACAGCGGTTGTACCATTTGACATTCCCACCAACAGTGGATAAGTGTGCCTCTTTCTCCACATCCTCTCCAGCACTTGTCATTTTCTGTTTTATTGATAATGGCCATTCTGGTGGTGTGAGATGATTCTCATCGTGGTTTTGATTTGCATTTCCCTAATAGTCAGGGAAGTTGAGCATCTTTTCATGTGCTTTTTGGCCATTTGTATTTCTTCTTCTGAGAAGTGTTTGTTCAAGTCTTTTGCCCATTTTGTAATTGGGTTGTCTGTCTTTTTATTGTTGAGTTGAACAATCTCTTTATATATTCTGCATACTAGACCTTTATCTGACATATCTTTTCCAAATATATTCTCCAATTGTGTAAGCTTTTTACTTTCTTGATGTTCTTTGATGCACAAAAGTGTTTAATTTTGAGGCATTCCCATTTCTTTCTTTCTTTCTTCAATGCTCATGCTTTGGGTGAAAGGTCTAGGAAACCACCTTCTATTACTAGATTTATAAGATAATTCCCTACATTTTCTTCTAACATTTTTATGGTCTTAGATCTAATGTTTAGGTCTTTGATCCATTTTGAGTTAATTTTTGTATAGGGTGTGAGATATGGATCCTCTTTCATTCTTTTGCCTATGGATAGCCTGTTCTTAAGGCACCATTTATTGAAGAGACTGTTCTGTCTCAAGTGATCTGGCTTGACTGCCTTATCAAAGATCAATTGTCCATAGATGGGAGGGTCTATATCTGAACACTGTATTCTATTCCATTGGTCGGTATATCTATCTTTGTGTCAGTACCATGCTGTTTTGACCACTGAAGCTTCATAATATGCCTTAAAGTCAGGTAATGTGAGACCTCTGTTTTCATTTCTCTTTCTCAATATACTTTTAGCTATTCAGGGCACCCTGCCCTTCCAGATAAATTTGCTAATTGTTTTTTCTATTTCTGAAAAGTAAGTTTTTGGGATTTTAATTGGTATTGCATTGAATCTGTAAATCAATTTAGGTAGAATTGACAACTATATTTAGTTTTCCAATGCATGAACATGGTATGCCCTTCCATTTATGTAGGTCTTCTGTGATTGCTTTTAACAATTTCTTGTACTTTTCTTTGTATATGTCTTTTGTCTCTTTAGTTAAATTTGTTCCTAAATATTTTATTCTTTTGGTTGCAATGGTAAATGGCATTTTTCTCTTGATTGCCCCTCAGATTGTAAATTACTAGTGTATAGAAACACTACAGATTTTTGAGTGTTGATCTTGTAACCTGCCACTTAGCTGTACTCATTCATTAGCTCTGATAATTTTGCTGTGGATTTTTGGGGGTTTTCAACATATAGTATCATATCATCTGCAAACCATGAGAGTTTCACTTCTTCCTTTCCAATTTTGATGCCTTGAATTTCTTTTTCTTGTCTAATTGCTCTGGCTAGAACTTCCAACATAATGTTGAGTAACAGTGGTGATAGTGGACATCTTTGTCTTGTTCCTGATCTTAGAGGGAAAGTTTTTAGTTTTTTCCCATTGAGGATGATGTTAACTTGTGGGTTTTTCATATATTCCCTTTATCACTTTGAGGAAGTTCTCTTCTATTTCTATCCTTTGAAATGTTTTCAACAGGAAAGGGTGTTGAATTTTGTCAAATGCCTTTTCTGCATCAATCAAGATGATCACGTAGTTTTTCTGCCTTGATTTGTTGATATGGTATTACATTAATTGATTTTCTTATGTTGAACCATCTTTGCATACCTGGGATGACTCCTGCTTGGCCACGGTGTTTGATTCTTTTAATGTGCTGCTGGATTCGATTTGCTAGAATGTTGTTGAGGATTTTTGCATCAATATTCGTTAGAGAGATTGGTCTGTAGTTTTCTTTTTTTGTTATATCTTTGTCTGGCTTTGGCATGAGGGTGATGTTGGCTTCATAGAATGAGTTAGGTAGCTTTTCCTCCTCTTCAATTTTTTTGAAGAGTTTGAGCAGAATTGGTAGTAATGTTTGGTAGAATTCACACGTGAAGCCATCTGGTCCTGAAGTTTTGTTTTTGGGGAGCTTCTTAACGGCTGATTCAATTTCTTTACTTGTGATTGGTTTTTTGAGGTCACCTATTTCTTCTTGAGTCAATGTTGGTTGTTCATGCCTTTCTAGAAAGTTGTCCATTTCATCTACATTGTCATATTTATTAGCATAAAGTTGTTCGTAGTATCCTCTCATTACTTCCTTTATTTCTGTGGGGTCAGTGGTTATGTCTTCTCTTTCAGTTCTGATTTTATTTATTTACATCCTCTCTCTTCTTTTTGTCAACCTTGCTAAGAGTCCATCAATCTTATTGATTTTCTCATAGAACCAACTTCTGGTTTTGTTGATTTTCTCAATTGTTTTCATGTTCTCATTTTCATTTATTTCTGCTCTAATCTTCATTATTTCTTTCCTTCGGCTTGTTTTGGGGTTAGTTTGCTGTTCTTTCTCTAGTTCTTCCAAGTGGATAATTAATTCCTCAATTTTTGCCCTTTCTTCTTTTTTGATATAGGCATTTAGGGCAATGAATTTCCCTCTTGACACTGATTTTGCTGCATCCCATAAATTTTGATATGTCATGTTTTCATTTTCATTTGCCTCGAGATATTTACTGATTTCTCTTGTAATTTCTTCCTTGATCCACTGGTTGTTTAAGAGTGTGTTGTTGAGCCTCCACATATTTGTGAATTTTCTGGCACTCTGCCTATTATTGATTTCCAACTTCATTCCTTTATAATCTGAGAAGGTGTTTTGTATGATTCCAATCTGTTTAAATTTATTGAGACTTGCTTTGTGACACAGCATACAGTCTATCCTTGAGAATGATCCATGAGCACTTGAGAAAAAGGTGTATCCTGCTGTTGTGGGGTGTAATGTTGTATAAATGTCTGTTAAGTCTAGCTCATTTATCGTATTATTCAAATTCTCTATTTCTTTATTGATTCTCTGTCTAGATGTTCTGTCCATTGATGAGAGTGGAGTATTGAGGTCTCCAGCTATTATGGATGTGTCTATTTCTCTTTTCAGTGTTTGCCTCATGTATTTTGGAGCATTCTGGCTCAGTGCGTAAATATTTATGATTGTTATGTCTTCTTGTTGAATTGTTCCTTTTATTAATACATAGTGTCCTTCTTTGCCTCTTTTAACTGTTTTACGTTTGAAATCTCATTTGTTAGATATTAGTATATCTACTCCTGCTCTTTTCTGATTGTTATTTGCATGAAATATCTTTCCCCAACCTTTCACTTTCAACCTATGTTTATCCTTGGGTCTAAAATGTGTTTCCTGTAGACAGCATATAGGTGGGTCCTGTTTTTTAATCCAGTCTGCCAGTCTATGTCTTTTGATTGGGGAGTTTATCCATCAACATTTAGTGTTATTACTGTATCGGTAGTACTTTTTTCTACCATTTTGCCTTTTGGATTTTATAGGTCATATCTAATTTTTCTTCCTTTTACCTTTACTGATAGCCTTCATTTCTACACTGTTCTCCACACCTCTCTCTCCTGTCTTTTCATATCTGCCTCTAGTGCTTCCTTTAGTATTTCTTGTAGAGCCAGTCTCTTGGTCACATCCTCTCGGTGATTTTTTTTGTCTGAAAATGTTTTAATTTCTCCCTCATTTTTGAAGGACAATTTTGCTGGATATAGAATTCTTGGTTGGCAGTTTTTCTTTTTTAGTAATTTAAATATATCATACCACTGTCTTCTTGCCTCCATGGTTTCTGCTGAGAAATCTACATATAGTCTTATTGGGCTTCCCTTGTATGTGATGGATTACTTTTCTCTTGCTGCTTTCAAGATTCTCTCTTTCTCTTTGACCTCTGACATTCTGATTAGTAAGTGTTTTGGAGTACTTCTGTTAGGGTCTATTCTGTTCGGGAGTATGTTGCACTTCTTGGATCTGTAATTTTAAGTCTTTCATAAGAGTTGGGAAGTTTTCAGTTATAATTTCCTCCATTAGTTTTCTCCTCCTTTTCCCTGCTCTTCTCCTTCTGGGACATCCACAACACATATATTCATGTGTTTCATGTTGTCATTCAATTCCCTGAGTCCCTGGTCATATTTTTCCATTATTTTCTCTGTATTTTCTTTTGCTTGTCAGGTTTCAGATGTTCTGTCCTCCAGTTCACTAATCTTATCTTCTGCCTCTTGAAATCTGACATTGTAGGTTTCCATTTTTTTTTATCTCTTCTACTATGCCTTTCATTCCCATAAGTTCTGTGATTTGTTTTTTCAGACTTTCGATTTCTTCTTTTTGTTCATTCCTTGCCTTCTTTATATCCTCCCTCAATTCATTGATTTAATTTTTGATGAAGTTTTCCATGTCTGTTCAAACATTCTGAATAAATTATTTCAACTCCTGTATCTCATTGGAATTGTTGGCTTGTTCCTTTGACTGGGCCATATCTTCAATTTTCTTAGTGTGATTTATTATTTTTTGCTGGCATCTAGACATTTAATTACCTTAATTAGTTTATTCTGGAGATTGTTTTCACTTCTTTCAACTAGGATTTTCTTTGCTGGATGACTTTGTTGTCTATCTGTTCTTTGAGATTCAGTTCTGCTTATTCTGGACCACAAGCTTAGGTTTTGTTTAACAGATCATAATGTTTCAGTTCTTGTTTTCTTGTTTCTTGCCCTGCGTGTATGGTGCCTTTCCCCTGCCCCTCACCCTTAAGAGGGTCTACTTAGTTGTTATAGATCCCAATCAGATTTTCCCAGACCAAACTGGCCTTCTGTCAGGAGGAAAGAGTCACCTGCATCAGTTTTCCCTGAGGGTAAGACCAAGCAGGTTGAAAGACTTTCCTGTGAAGTCTCTGGACTTTGTGTTTTTCCTATCCTGCCCAGTATGTGGTGCTTGTCTGCTTGTGGGTCCCACCAGGATTAGGGGATGTGGTACCTTTAACTTCAGCAGACTCTCCCTGCAGGGGGTGTGTTTGAAGCAGAGGAGAGGTTGTAGGTTGGCTTTAATCACTTCAATTTTCCAGACCCTGGGGTCTGAATTCCTTGAGGGAGGGATTCCACCTGAGCTGGGCCCCATCCCTCTCCTGAGGAAGGCACAGGCTCCTGACCAGCCCTCAAACAAGCTTGTTTCTGCCCATGCCTGGGGCAGTGCAGCCTGAGAAGCCCTGCTGCTGTATCCAAAGGCAGTCAAGGCTTTGTAGAATCACAGCCACAAAAAAGAGAGAGAAAAATCCTTCTCAGAGCAGGACCCTGGTTCCTCCAGTTTGACAATCAAGAGCATAAGTTGGTATGTTGCTTTGTGTCCCCTCAGATTCTATGTGCCCCCCCCTTTCCTTCAGGGCCCAGACCCTTTCAAGTATTACACGTATCTGATCCAAAAAACCCTCTGTTTCCTTTTTTTTTTTTTTTTTTTTTTATTCTTTTCCTGTCAGCCCTGCCCCCTCAGTGCTGGGGCAAGAATCAGCAACCTCTAGAGGTTCAATTGAGCCGGGGTCCTATTTTCAGTAGTCAGAATTTGTGAATTAATTCTACACTTAGTTGCACTCAGCCCCTGCTGCTGGTAAAGTCCCTTTCCTTTCCCCTTTGGGGAGCAGCCTGTGGGAGAGGGGCGCTGGCCACCACGGCTTGGGGGACTCACAATTCTTGGGGGGCTTGCAGCCAGTCCAGCTGGTCCAGACTGGGGTACGCTGTGTGTCTGGTCACTGACGTGGCCCCAGCAATTGTTCTGTACTGTTTCTGGTTATTTACTAGCTGCTCTGGAGGACGAACTAAATCCCACACCTCTCTAAGCTGCCATCTTGGCACAGAACTATCCTCCCAGTTGACTTTTAACTTTAATCCTGGCCTAAGCTGTCTATTTTAGGTAAATTTAAAACATGACTATTTTAGCCATCAGAAATAAGGCATTATTGCCTTATTTCTAGGGGAAGTGCTCATAGTTGTTTGTGAACAACATTTGGTAACATTGCTGGAATTGTGTTTTGGTCATCTTTTCAGTTCTATTTGTAGTATGGACATTCATTGACATTGTATTCATTTCTGAAAATGAAAAGTTTCATATCATTTTTAGTTGAGAAATAATATCCCCAAACATAAACTGGAAAAATAAAAGTAACCTTCCTTATATCTGGCATTGTTCTTACTCAGTTCATCTATCCAATATGAAATATCCATGTGACATAAAGATTAAAAGTACACAAGAAGGATTCTGGGTGATGATGCTGACAGATTTTTAAATTTCCCTCACAGATCATCTATAGAGCAAAATCCAAAATTCATGGACAATATTTATATCAAGATTAGGTAAAAAGGCATCGCAGTGAATCCCAAAGTATGAGTGGAGAGGGACAAACCCCTTAAAAGTCACAAGATCTATGTAGTATCAGCAACTGTGCCAGGAGAAATAGGGGAACTGATGGATATGAAAATTTTCCAAATCATCAACAGGTGTTCACTGGGAAGTTTAGTATGGCAATTTGAGAATGGTAGCCAAACCTGGGAGGGGATTTTCTGGATCTTATAGTAGCTGATTGAAAAGATCCCATGGTAAGGAATCAAAGCAGTCTGGGATAGGTGAATTTCAAAGCTAATCAGACAAAACACCCTTCCACGATAAAGCTTCCTTCTTGAGAAAAAGACTTCATGTCGAGCTGCCCAGGGATAATAAAGACAATAGAAAACAAAGATTCAGACACAAATGAAAGAGAGAAACCAGAAATTCTTAGAACATTACCAGCCCTATTTTTGAAATATAGCTTAAAACCATAAGTTTATAAAGGTTTCTGAATCGTACCTCTTCCTAATAGTTAAGGGAAGCTAATTTCAGGTAAAAATGAGCAACAGGAAATGATTAAGGTTTAATCTCGCATCAAATTATTTTAAGGAAAAAAAGAAAAAAGAATAAGTAGCAAAATAGCATTCCTACAAGCAACACATGCAAAGAAGGACAAACCCTCCAAAAGATGAAACATAGTCTGTTTTTCTATTTTATTCTTTATTTTCTATTTCCAGCCGTCTGTAATGAAACAAAAAGACTTTAAATAAAATTTGCAATCTATAAAAAAAAACATGCATAAAATTAGAAACTCAAAAGTGAGTGAGCTACTCAGAAAAGAAAGAAATAAAAGAAAAAAATTGTTAAAAAAGATGGATACTCAACCAGAAGGAATATAAGATGAAATAAGCACAAGCACAAGATGATAAAACTGTTTAATTACTTATAGAGAAAAGAACATCAGATTACCCATCCCCAAATAAAACAAAACGAAACACCAAAAACAAAAAAAAACCATAATGACATATTAAATTCTGTGAACCAAGAATTTTATATTTAGCTAAACTGATTTTCAAGTGTAAAGCTCTTAACTGCTGTCAACATGTGGGAACTCAGATGATATTGTTCCCATAAGTTTTTCCTGAAGGATTTGTAAGAGATGGGCTTCAGACAACCAAACTGACTAGAAAGACACTGACACAGGACTGGCGCTCTGCAGTAAATATATATTTATTTGGAGAACATACTATAGAGGAGAAAAAAAGATATTGTAAAATGAAAAAATAAAGCTAAATTGTATTGCTAAGGGATGCACATCTGGGTGATAAAACTCTAAACCAGGAAAGTAAGGAAATGGATACCATAAAATTCAGGATGGTGGTTACATTTGGGGAGAAAAAAAGGGGTTTATTATTTGCTGGGACCTGAGGATGTGTTCTGGCGTGGCTGGCAATGCTGTGTCTAAACCTGGGTGGTGGCTAATGGGTGTTTGCCTTATTATAACTTATTAATCTATACATTTGCTTTATATGATTTTGTGTATCTATGCTATATTTTACAGTAAGTTTCTTTTAAATTTTACTTTAAAGATTAACAATACTCCCAATAATAAAATAGTGATTTTTATTTTATCACTGTGGCTAGAACAATAGGAATAGAAAGATAACTCCTACTACAAACATAAGAAAGGAGTTAGAGATTTTGCTCCCAACAAAGTTGCAAGACGATTACTCTGAAAATCCAACAATGTAGTGCATTGCAAAAAAAAAGAAGTAATTCATAAGACTCCACATTAAGCAATATGTGGTAGTTTGGTGATTTATTTTTTTTTTTGAGTGGGGCGATCAAATTATGCTTAATTTATTTTTATTGGAATAAGACAGGGATCCTGGTTTAGACATTTTTTAAAGGTAAAAGACTGAAATAACTTCTCTTGTGATAAGTTATCCCATCTGGTGTCAATCCTCTTTTCCCTTTGCATTAACAGTTGGCTATAATTTGAATTTAAAACCGAGGAAGAGAATGAATAGTCTGGAGCTGTCATTGTGACTTAGTTTGAAAAGTTTCCATAGAATCCTGTAATATTTCTTTGAAACTCGGTTGCAAATATGAATCGAAGCCTTATTTGACAGGCAGCAATTATGGCATTAAGAACAATGGGGGAAATGTTTGGAGAACAAGAGACAGCCACAGCAGATGCTGTAAAGGAAAACTCGGCAGGCTGTTGAATTAAGTAAATCTGAGTTTGCAGTCTGATTCTGCTACCTCAGTTTCCTTACCCATAGAATGGGGACAATGATACTTAATCAGAATTGTGAAGATTTTAGCGAATAACTACAAAGCACTGAGCTCAACGCTTGGTACATCAAAGGTGCTTAATTGAAAATAATTTTCTCCCATTCCAATAATGCCAGCTGCCTGTCCTGGCTGTAAAGAATCTAACAGAACAAGCAAGAAGGGGTCAGAAGGCTTGTTGAGAAGACTCTCATACATTTCCTCAAATGAATTCTAGAGAAGCACGAGACGCAGAAATTATTTTTCCTTTCATTCATGAGGTGACGTCATTCTCAAGTGGTTTTTCTGGCAGCAGCATTAATTATTATGAAACTTAATATTAAAAAGGGAACTCCAGAGACTGACTCTTGGCTGATAAAATAAGCTGGCCTTCACAATGGGTGAAAGACCATAGCTTGTTACTTTGGTTAAAAGAATCTCAATACTCACAAGAATACACATTTTGAAGTTTTTTTTCCTTTTCAAACACCATGGTTAGTATTGAGTCTAAAACAACCCGTTAAGAAATCTCAGTGTAAGAAATGATGAATATGCAACTATGTGATGATATTAAGAATTACTGATTGTATATGTAGAATGGAATGATATCTTAATGTTTTTGTTTGTTAATTTTTTTAATTAATAAAAAAAGTTAAAAAAAAAATCTCAGTGTGAATTTTTTACAAAGTAGGATGGAATTACAAGTGAATCCAGAATGCAAACACATTTTCTTCCTAAATATGAATTGCTTTAAGGTTGGTTATTCACTACCCTGAAGTCATTTTTTATTATTTATTATTATTTTTTATTCACCAAGGGCTGAGTGGTTTTCTTAAGCAATTTCTTGGCTGGAAACTAACAAAAGAGATAAACTTATTTTTTTTTTCTCTCCTGCTCAATCCCCAACATTTCGCAAATGTTTTCTGGTAACATGTATGTCAAGCAAGTAGCTGTTTAAAGTTAGATTTGGAGGCTTTGCTAATGGTAGAAGCAATTTCTAGGTGGCCAGATGCCAAAGAATAATAATATTTTTCACTCATACACCCTCAGTCTCTAATACAACTTAATGTGTGAAATGCTGCTGGGCTGGCTTACACACATCTTCCAGAAATACCAGCAGAAATCCAGTGGATGTTGGAAAGATTATATAGCTGTACTCCCCAGAGGCCATTTCAATATTGTTCATTCTTAACCGATTTGGCTGTTTTTTATTTGACAAACAGCCCACTAGAAACATTTCTGTTTGACTGTATTTTATTCATTGTATGAAACTTGCATGCCAGGTGTTCATGCAGAGGCAAAACGGGCCAGTTGCAGTCTCATTTTACATTTTTCTAGCAAACTTTTATCTACGGGCCTCCAAGGGCATGACAGGTATTAAAACACTCCTGCAGAAAGGGTGAGCAACTACTCAGCAGAGAGAATAATGGAGATCTGAGAAATTACCTGAAAAGCTTAGGTCACCTTCTCACCTACAAAAAGCTATGACTACATTTTCCCCTGTGGTTCCTATGGGATTCTGAGCAATAACATGATGCAGATGCTCTGGGGATGTTTGCTTCTCAATTCCATCCTAAACTCTTCGGAAAGAAGTATTCCAAATGATTTATTTGTATGTTTCTACTACAAGTTGTGGCCTTACTAGCTTTACTCAGCAATTACACAGCTTCCGTGCATGTCTTCAGAGGATAAAATTTGACTACCACAACATTTGTGAGTTTCTTTTCTTCTATCCCTCTCCTTCCCTGTCCCTCTCCCTCCTCTTTTCGTTCCTGAAGTTAGTATTTCAGAAAAATATTTTGCAAACATTTCACCTTTTGATGTTTATTCATCTAACCCTTGCCACATGTATTAATGACACTCGTTTGTGCCAACAAATGAAACACACTTGGAGAAATGCAAATCTGAACTTTGGGGCTCCACTTTGGAAAGAAAGTAGACTTACTAGCTAAGGTTGAAGCTTTTATTCTCTACTGCTTGATATTCTGATCTGAAGAAGGGTAGCTCGGAGTTGTTCATGAGGTGAATTTTTGAACAAGGGCTGAGAAGTGTGGAAAACACTAAGAAAGAATCATCGATATCTTCACTAAATAGAGGTCCTCAAAATTTTAGAATGCATTTCCTGTCGTTAAAATTTCCTAAGAGATAACTGGGTGACAGTCAAGATGCTTTTCCTTAAGGTACAGTGCTGATGAGACCACCAAGGGGCTTTCAAGGAGCTCAGCATTGACAGTGGTGGGGGCAAGGAGATGTACAGGTCTTAGTTTCAAAGGTTATTGTGTCTAACAGAATTACCGCAGGATGACAAGTTAAGATGCAATAATAGCAGCTAACACTTTCTTTTAAAAATGACACTGGCCTCCCCCTCCTGACAACTCTCTCTTTCTCTCATTTCCCCCTCCCCATATGTGGGTCACAGGCACACACACACACACTCACACATACACTCACACTCACACACATACATGGGCTTATGTAAATAACAATACCCTGACCTAGCCAGTTTATTTAGTTGCCCAACTGATCAGAAAGGGGATTTTCAGAATATAATTTTTGTCTCTTTAGGGAAGACCATGTAAATTTTTCAATGTTGTATTATCAGAATTATAGTCTC
The DNA here is from genome assembly GCF_023851605.1 of Tamandua tetradactyla. NCBI lineage: Eukaryota > Metazoa > Chordata > Mammalia > Pilosa > Myrmecophagidae > Tamandua > Tamandua tetradactyla. The sequence continues at coordinate 102,907,119 of NC_135334.1, read as the reverse complement.
TAAAGACCAGATGATACTAAAAACCAGCAAACAAACAACGGTGCTCTCTTCTAACACGATGGTTCTTTTTCTTTCACACTACACACATGGCCACTGAAAGTAGAATCTTCCACAAACACTAGAAATTGCCTTATTTTATGTTATGAATTTGTGGAGAGAGGAGAATTTCCATGTTTCTGTTCTAATGGACCATCCAGAATGCAAAACTGGATCCCTTGGGTGAGGAGTCAGATAATTATTTGGTTTTATTGTAATGCCTGGGCTTGGGGATGCCTCAAAGGCAGCCAGCAAATGAAGAAGGTTTGGGACTAGTTTTTTGTCAGCAGAATAAGAGGCCAGGAGATGGAAAAGCCAAGGGAAGTCTATGCAGGGAACAAGGGTCTAAGAAGGGAGGGAGGACAGCAGTCCAGAACAAACAACTGAGAACGGGACTGCAGCTGCGGTTGTCTCTTAACCAGCTCACTTTGGCAGGGTGGTTAGTGACAGGAAGAGTGGCAAAAGATAAAAATGACTTGTGTCTGAGTTGGATTAATTAGCAGCTGGGGGGAAAGTGGCTGAATGGGATTACACTGTCATAATTTTATATACATAAATTATACTATGCTTTCTATAGTATATATTTTATATATAGTATGTATATGTCATACCCATTTACACATTGGTTTTAAGGAGCATCTGGCTTTGTTTTCTCTATCATTAGGTGGGTATTGCCCCTTCTTGACCCAACTTTGCACCATGCTGGGAAAGCATCATCCTCTAGCTATGCATCATCTTTTTTTTTAATACAAAAAAAAAACACCAAATAAACACAAACATTCCTATTTTGATTATTCTATTCTACATATATAATCAGTAATTCACAATATCATCACATAGTTGCATATTCATCATCATGATCATTTCTTAGAACATTTGCTATACATCATCTTTAACAGCAGTTGGCTCGTGTGGACTCTGTAATGTTCTCTTATTTGCAATGTCAAAAGTCCAGGTTTACTTTGCATCTGTTCCTTGGTTTTAGGGAATTTTTATTGGGTTGGATTATTTAAATGAAGCCAACTTGAGTATTTATATTCATCTGCATATTACAATCACCAAGGATAATTTTTCGTAAATTAAACCTAAATCTAGTTCAGAACAAAACACCTAGCACAGTGCTTTGCAGATACTAGTATCCAAAGAACAATAGATATACAGATGAGTAAACCAGTGATTTTGCAGATCAAGATTTGACTTATTTGATTGCTAGCAGTTGCACTTTCTTCGGAATTTACTCTGTGGATTGCTCTCTTGAAAATATTCTTGGCATAATCATTGATAATAGCAGTATATAAGTAGAGTATAATTTGCAATGACTATTTCTCCTTGGGGTTAAAGCAAGTCATAAAATTCATATAATTTCTTCAATAACATCACCTTTCCCAAAAAGATTCCAAAATACTATTTTTATTGATTTATTTTGGGGCCAAGACATGAGCTGAGTTTCTTTGGCTCCACTCTGTAAAAACTACATTGCCCTAAATCAAAGGTTTAAATCTTCCTTTAATATATGGCTCCATCTCTCTCTATATTTGACCAAATTGAGAGTGGACATTTCTTTACCAGCTTTTGTTCTTTTCTTCTTGGAAACCTTTTCCTCATTGTAGAGGCAGTACAGTTACTAAGCATTTCACATGGTTGCATGAAAAAAACACCAGCATTATCTAAATGATGTACTGATAAACGAATGACAATCATCTGACAAAGTACAGCTGTGGTAAATGATATGTACTTTTGCCCTCAAATCTATTACCATTTTGATTTTGTAGCTGAACATAATTTATAATTGTGAGGTGCTCTAACAATTACTTTATTAAATTTTGTCACATTATAGTTCTTTAAAAGCATTTATGCCTTGCCCACTATATACTAAGGCTGCACAAGATGCTGGAATCTGTTTCTGTTTATCCAACAACCATTTAACAACTGAGAAGACAGCCAAAAGCCAAAAATATCCTCATTCTCATTTTAGAACTATGCATTTAAAATTCCCCAAACTAGTAACGCTGCTTGAATGGAAAAAGTGCTAGGTGTGTTGTCGTTTCCCAAAGGAGGCATGTCTAATGTGTAGCCAAGCTATTATTCTTTTGTCATATAAGCAAGAACAGTCACCAGACTCCTTGAAAATTTTTCATGGAAAGAAACATTTACCTTTACCCTGATCCCACTTTCCTTTCTCTATCCCTCTTCTGTTCTAGGCGGTTTCTCTTCTTCATTATTTTTTGCCTTCATTTATTCACATCATTCACTCCCTCACCAGCCACTTATTTATCAAACAACGGTAAGGCACTTTGCAAGTGGGGAAGCAAAGATACGAAAGAAAAGGACCCTATTTTTAAGCAGCTGTTGCTCCTGTTATTAAGAGAAGCCCTGTCCAGGCGAAACCGTAGCAGAAGGGAGGACGTGATGACTACCATTTAGTGTATATACTTATGAGAATTCAGAGGATGTAAAGTATCCAAGTTCAATCCCAATTGAGACCTGCCTTCTCTCAAAGTGCCTCTTTCTCTCAATCAGTGCTTCATACGCTTGGCTGGACGTGAGAATCACCTGCAGAGCTTTAAAAAATCCTGGCACCCAGGCCAAATTCCAATCCTGTTAAAAAAGGATCTCTGGGATGGGACCCAGGTTTCAGTATTTTTTAAATTATATATTCCAATGTGCAACCTAGGTTGAGAATGACTGTTCTTAATAGCATCTTTTCAAAACTTCATGTTACTTAAATTTAAATATCGCTTTCTCACATTATTGTGAAGAGGAGCCAGAAAAGAGGGTAAATTATGAGCTACAGGTTTCCCTAGTAAAAGTATTCACTTTTCTCATTTCCTAACAAAATAACAAAAAGAAAACAAATAAGCAAACTAAAGCAAAAAACGGCAACCATAAAGCAGTTTTCTTCTGTAAGTTCTTGAGGTAAGGAACTGAAAGTTTAAAACAATTGAGAGATCTTGGAAAATCAATAATGAAAGTGGAGGTAAAGTAGCAAGAAGGGCATTACTCAGCATGTGGCGTACTTTGAGATTCAGGGAAGAAATGTAAATCATCTGAGGAGTGTGAAATAGGAGAGGTTAAACCTACCTGGTTAGATGGGGAGGACCTGGACAAAGGAAATGGGATAGTAGAAGGAGGCGTGACCTTTAGTGTTTATCCCAATGCATTTCATAATATTAGTTCAGTGGTCAAATTATCTGGCCTTTTTATAGACCCTTAGCCTGCAAAAACAAATCCAAACCTAGATCATAAATCAGGAATAAGATCCTGAGCCTTAGTGTGATGGGTGGGGTGGGAGTTGGAAAGCGCCAATACAGAGCCACCAAATTTGAGCACTGTTATGAAATTGTGAAATGTATTGGAATGGATACAAAGAATCTATCGTCAGAAAATGAAAACTAAGTAAAAAAATATTAGAGATTTATTTTGAAATATTTCGTCTGGTGCTTAAAAGCATCTTTTTCATGTGCTTCCTGCACAGTGTTGATAGTGAAATAAAATAGAAAACCTCTCAATAGGACAGACCCAGACTGAAACTCTGGCTTTGTCACTACTTTGTAGGAACTTGGGAAGTAATTTAATTCTATGGGTTCCTTATCAGTGCACTGGAGAAGACAATATCTCCTTCAGAATGTGGTGGTGAGAATGAAAACAAATAGTACAGTTGAGGTTCTTATAAATTCCAAGTCTTTTCCTCCTCTTTCCTTTGTCTTTAGTTATTGCTGAACGCCAGAGGCAATCCTTGCAGGTGTAGAGGAGATTCAAATTATCCACACCCGTCTGTTAATGGTAAAAGTAAGTTCTTGGGTGGGGAGGACTGTGTGGTCAAATTTAGAGCAGATCTTTCGGCCATGAATGCACTTGCTCAGATCATCTGGGCAAGCAACTGAATATTTGTGCTTGTTTATTAGCCTCCAGGAAGGTTCTTAATCTAGGCCAGGGGTGGCAAACTCAAAAGCTAAGAGGGCTTTTGCAGGTCTTTGGGTGGAACTTTGGCAAACTGGAGAGTGAGCATGTGCTCTATTCCAGGCACAGCCTCTACCTATGCCCAGCATATTGTTGCACGCACGAATTTAGGCTCAGCATTTGCCAGATGTGATTTTTCAAGAAAAGTCAGAAATCCAGACAGACCTTTAATGTAAAAACTTCCAGTGTATAAGCACTGATGACTAATTCCGTTTTCTTTCACTATGATGTGGGCCAAACAAAACAAAACAAAAACCCACAAAATCTAAATACAGTTTATGTGTCACAAGTTTGCAACCTTTGGATTTTGAAGGTCCCTTTCATTTCCAGGGCTCTCTACTCGATGAGTCAAAGACTAATTGTATCCACCTTGCATGAGGTGGAGTAAAGTAAATATTTTAAATCACCCCAAAGATTTAGAACACAGACAAGCACCCACTTCCACGTAAGTGTTTCCTGCTAGTGTTACACTAGCCATAATTAATGGTACCTCCCAGGTAATTTTTATGCAAAAACTCTCTATTCCAAAGTTAAAATCAGTTACATTTTCTGTTACTTGCTAAGCTGCCTAGACTAAGTTTTCTGCATGTTCACATTATCTCTTTTTTTAAAACATATTTGGTGGCTGGTTTCAATTTCCCAGGGCCCAACTTTATTTTGTACCAATTCTGAGGAGTTAAAATTTCAGTGAACTTTAACATTTATAAAGCTAGGTACTTTTTTTTTTTTTTTACATGGGCAGGCATCGGGAATTGAACCCGGGTCCTCTGGCATGGCAGACAAGCATTCTTGCCTGCTGAGCCACCGTGGCCCACCCTGGGTACTTTTTAAATGTTAAATTAAAAGCTTGGAGAAACATGGTCTTACATCCTATTTATCACTAAGCTGATGCTCTTGGCACCTGATGTCTTTGGGCTTTTAAATTCTTTAAAAATTCCATTCATTCTCTCAGAAATCCTACTTTTAGTCTCATCTTCCCATCTGGCTTCCTGCTTAAGACATTATGGAAATTTCTCTATCTCCAATATAAGAAGTTCCTTCTCTGTGGAATATATCGAAATTTATGTATACTGGCAGAATGCGATGATTTGGTGACTCACCCATAAAATGTGAGATAAAGGAAACCGATCCTCTTCCCAAGTTTGAAAACTTCTCCTGGTTTGTCAGATGCTCCTGTGAGTCGAACTATGCCTACTTTCTTGAGGGTGGAGAGCCACTTGTATGCATGTTCATCATTTTTTAAAACATCTTCAAAATCCAGAGTAGGTAGCTGGAGCTCTGAACCCCAGTACTGACATTCTGTGAATTAAAGAAATGGAGACACCGGGTGTGATTACATTGTTTTGCACATAGAAGTGTAACTTCAGAAAAGGGACTAGTTCATTGAAGGTGAGCTCTGATGTATCATAAAGTTTACTAAATTTCACTCATTCTAGACAAGCCCAAGTCACAGGGACTTTGTTCCCCAGAGCCATGTCAGTCTACTGTGTGCTTCCTGCCCCACTGTGCCTAGCCCAGAACTGGTACTCAGTATATCATATTTGTCAAAGGAATGTTCTTTACTTTATGGATGAATCTTAGTCTGTGTCTCCTTAGGGATTTTCTCTCTAGACGTTGCTTAGAAATGACCCTGAGATGTTGCATGTATTAACAGCCACATTATATTGCTCAGCTCCAAAGAGATGATAAAACTAAAATGGTATATTCCCATTCCCAAAGAGAGATCCTTTTCCATGATAAGCACAGCTCCTTTCCCCTTTTCTTTCCCCCAATGAGAAGCTTTCTCTTGGGCACCTGTTCTTTGGAGATAGCAAGAGCTGGCTGTGGGGAAGAAAAGATGTTAAGGTCCCAGGGCGTGAAGACCCTTTGGAGGTAGTGCCACAGGAGAGCAGGAGAAAGACCTTTCCGAACCTTGATAAGTAAATGCTCATCAAAATGTTTACTTGAAAAAAAAAAACAGGAAGAAAAACAAATGTAAAAAATAATTGACTTGCAAATCAGATTTTCTAAAGGAGGTAGAGCCCAAGGAAAATCTAATTTGCCAAGGGAAACAACTCAGATATTAGCAGCTACATTTAAGGAAGACCTAATTCTAGCTGATCTGTTGGATTTCTTGTTAGCATATATCATATGCTATTAGGAAAGGTAAATCTTGCTAACAAGTGACAGAGTGAGAACTTGCCATCCCAACATCATCTTGAGCGATGCTTTGCTTTTCTAACTGGGGTGTATATATCACGTTATAGAAAACAACTCTGAAGAGTCCAGTTTGAGAATGAAGAAAGGGTCCGTGTCCCCTCGTAGTAGCTGTGGACTGGAAGTCACTCCTTTTTTGATGCCAGCATATTTGATTCTGAAGAAAGAGGCATTCCTTAGGACTTTAGTGTCTTTAGTGGTGAAATGTGCATAAGGACGTTTGTCAAGGTGAGCAGGTGCGTGTGTGGGAGAAGGCCTAATCAGGTTGTAAATGCGTATATTGCCAAAGTTTCTGGGTTATTAAACATAACAGCCTGCATAATGAACCAGAATTTCCAGGACCTAAATTGCAAAATGTAAATTAAACCTCCCTTGTGGCGTCATTAATTCTTTTGGACTATGTTAATATTCTTTAGTATTGAATATACTCCACAATTCAATTTATTTACTGTATCTTCTCACAGAGTCCAGGTTATATCCACCTATTGGTTCCTATTTCTCACTTTTTGTGGGACTTATCAGAACAGAGAGTAAGATATCCTTTCCTGATCTTTTTTCATTTTCCAGCATTTCCTATTACTGCTTCCTACATTTAAGAAAACCTCAGCATTTAATATTAACCAAGTCACCTTGGCAAAGAGAAGCAGGCTAGTACTTAGGTCACATTGTTGGCTAAAATAGTGACAGGCAGTGAGATGTAAAGGTTTTGATGATTGTATTTAGGGATTAATACACATATGATTAACATGTATGCCTTGATTATATTAGGTACCCAGTTATCATCTGTGGCCTTATCTTTTCAATAAACATAATATTTTACCATGTCTCAAGACACCATGATAGACGGTAGATGCCAAGAACTCAAAGTCTGTGGGAGAGCTAGACATGTAAGATGACAATTGAGGCACATTGTGATAGATGCTACAGTTGAGGTACATTCCGGATACCACATAGGTAAGACGCAGATGAGGTCAAGGATGGTGACCTGTGAGTGATGCTATTTTAACTAACCCTGGAATAATGAACAGAAACTCATATGTAGAAAATGTGTGGGTGAGCTGGGGCAAAGGGGATGCCAAGTAAAGGAAGCACATGGGCAAGGGTCTTTCCTTTAAACTTGGAACCCCAGTCCTTCTCATCTTAAGAACTTGCTTTAACCATCATCAGATTTGTATTGTATGAAATTGTATCTTCCCCATATATGTAAGGATTTGAGTTGCCTTATAGATATGGCAATAACAGAAGACAAAGCAAAGAGGAAGAAAAGACTTGGATTTAAGAGCCTCACTATTATTATGTGTTCTTTATTTAATTTTCACAACTTTTGAAGGTAGATATTATTATAACCAGTATAATGACAAGATATTTGAAGCCCAGAGAAAGCAACTATTCTCCAGAATCCTACAAATGGCAATAAATAAGTTAGAGTTTGAATCTGAGTCTGTCCTTTCACAATTTCATAACAGTGGCCTAGTTTTGGGGTACAATGTGAGTGTTCCTGAAACCCCACTCTTGTTCATCACACTGTGGGTGGTGTTATGGATTGAATCATGTTACCTACCAAGACATGTTCAAGTTCTAATGCGAGGTCCTGCGGATGTGAACCCATCTGTAAACAGGACCCTTGAGGATGTTATTAAAGGGAGGCCAAATTGAATCAGGATGAACCTTAATCCAATATGACTGGAATCCTTATAAGCAGAGGAAATTTGGACACAGGAGGAGACAGATGGGGACAGAGACAGCTATGTGGTAAAGAGACAGAAATTGAGTTACAGATTTGCAAGCAAGCTACTACCAGAATGCTACAGGCTTCGGAGAAAGCATGGTCCTACTGACTCCTTGATTTTGGACTTTTAGCCTCCCGCAAACCGTGAGATGATAAATTCCTGTTGTTTGAGCTGGCCTGTCTGTAGTGCTTCGTTATGGCATCCCTGGCAAATGAAGACAGTTTTGAATCCTATTCATGATTTAAAATTTGGATTTCATTTTGTTTTTATGGGAAAGAGTCCTGTAAGAGGGCCCAATAATTTGGCCACCTATCTAATATTGTTGCTTCATTAATAACTTCTTGAAGTTATAACTTCTCCATGATTGAGGAGATAACCTTTACCATTCGGTAATTTGCTATTTGTTTTCTTTGTTCTTGTGGGAGAGAGGAGAAAGGCTCACAGAAATGGAACCAGGAAACAATGCATCAGTATAAATCAAACTAAATTCTGCTCAGCATAGATGAAATTACAGATGAATTCTATACAGCATAGAGCTCTAAGAAGAAAAACTCTACACTGTATTTAATTGGGATTAGGTTGTTTGCTTAATTCAGTATGCTGCATGTGGCTAGTTTTAAATTTGTGGTAGCTTTACTGGCTCCACTTAAAAGAGAGAAGGTGAAGAAGAGGGAAATGTGAAGTCTTCAATCCCTGTGGCAGACAGACCCCAAGGTGGTCCCATGTGATCTTTGCTTCCTGATGCTCACAGTTTTGTGTGTTCTCCTCCTCTTGAGTATAGGCAGGTCCTATAACTTGCTTCTAATCAATAGGACACAGCAAAGGTGACTGAACATGATTATGTGTACATGATTACATTACATAAGTTTGTTTTTTTTGAGGGAGGGGGCACATGGTCCAGGAATCAAATCTGGGTCTCCCTCATGGAAGGTGAGCATTCTACCACTGAACCACCCGTGCACCCCATTATATAAGATTTTAATGCCTGTCTTGCCAGAAGACTCTTTCTCTTACTGGCTTTGAAGAAGGAAGCCGATTTGTGTGCCCCAGAGCAGAGAGGACCACACGGCGAAGAATCGAGGGGAGCCACCAGCTGACAGCATGCAGGCTGGTCAACTGCATGGAAATGAATGCTGCCCACCCTGCCCACCACCACATGAGCTTGGAAATGCCTCTTTCCCCACCTGAGCCTTAGACGAGGCCACAGCCCCAGCGAACTCCCTTGTGTGCAGTTTTGCAAACGCTGAAGCAGAGGATCTGGTTAAGCCATGCCTTATTCCTGATGCACAGAAATTGTGAGATAGCAAATGTGTGTTGTTTTAAGCCATTATTTGTGGTAATGTTGTTATACAGCAATAGAAATAGGTCTAAGTTATATCTGTGTATACCACAGAGTAAGAAGACAAATACGCATTGAATATACACAATACTCAATATACTTTTTAAAGTATTTTAAAAGAGTATCTCATTTATTTCTCTTTTCAGTCTCATGAAACACATCTGGTATTGTCATCCTATTTTACTGATGGAGAATGTGAGGCATGGAGAGGTTAAATAACTTGCCCATGATCTCAGGACAATATGCCTTCAAATTGTGCTCTCTTAATTTTTATATTTTTTTACTCAAACTAATAGGTATCAAAATTAATAAAATGGAAGTTTTGTCCCTTTAGACTATGGAAATTTGGAAATTTCCCTTCCTATTAAATGGCTTAAAGATATGTAGCCCTTTATGGGAATAGAGAAGTCTTATTATTTCCAATTTAAAGATGATGCAGTTGAAGATTATAAAGCTCCGAGGCATTTCTAACTTCCTATTTCTGGTAAGGAAAATGGAAGACCTGTTTGGCTGACCCAACTCTTAAATCCCAATCTCTCTTCTGAGTCACTACTCAACTTGGGCTGGCCATCCAATACAGATATGGCTAATGAACTAAAATTGAAAAAATAGTGTGGCATTCCTGGGAAGATTTTGCCCTCTTAGTAAAAGTACAACTCCTACTCCATGTTCTCTCTATATTAATTGAATTAGGGCATGATGGCTGGAGATGTAGTAGGCATTTTGTGACTTTTTTAAAAAGTCACTTAACCAATGCCAGAAGCCATGCAACTTTGACCTTCTTGTAAAGTTGGGTAGAAATTATTTTCCAACCTTATAGTTAGTGGGTTTTTTTTTTTGTAACTTACAGCCACAGCTGTTCCTGATCAATACAATAGGGCAGGCAGGAATTGAATCCAGATCTTCTGATGCCTTATCTAGTGCTCTTTCTATGATTCCAGCTACTCCTTTACATGTATGAAGTTCCCCACATATATCCTATTTCTTCTTCTAAAATCAACAGTTTGGTTTTGGGATGAAAAATTCTCTTTCCAAAGGAGAAATCTACTCAGCTTTATTTTGAATATTGGATTCAGTCATGGCTTGCTTTGCCACTTCTATTTGCACATTTCATCAAAAGTCCCCAGACTGTAATATCCCATTCCAACCAAAAAGGTCTGGAAAAAAAAAAGATGATAAATGTCATACATATTGCTTATTGGCTGCCTAATTAGAAAAGTCATTTGACTTTCTTGGACAAAACATCAGTGTTAAGAACATAAATAGCAAGTCACCATCTTTTCTTTCCAAAGTTTACACCTAAGTGGATTACATCTAGAAACATAAAAGAAATACTGAAAACAACATTAAGCTTCTTGAGCCCCAAATAGAAATCAAGATCCGTAGAATATAGAGGTAGATAGAATGTTAGAGACTTATCTGCATTTTCCCATTGGCATTAGGATTTCTCATCACCATTAGTTCTTATCACTGAACCAAAAGTTTGTTTAAACTGCAGTTGGGGATTTGCCCAGTCTTGCGCATGTAATGATCTGGCCAAGGACATTTTCCATTCCCATGTAGACTGTTGGATAGAATTAGTTATTGTGTACATGGTCATCTATGGCAATTATGTTGTTTTTATCACAAGGGGTTAAGTAATTTGTCAATGCATTTTTGTTATGGTTTTTAGACAAAGTCTTATGAGTAGCAGGTGTATGGAGACATGCTCTCTGGAGGCAGAAAAGTCTGGGTTGGAATCTCTGTCCAGCCTCTTACCAACTAATTTTTTAGTCTTTTCTCTGAGCTTCAGTCTCTTAATTTATAAAATAGCAGCAGTTATATTTTCCTTGTAGGTAAATATGATATTGTGATTGTGCAATGAGATGATGTTAGGAGCCCAGCCCATAGTACATAATAGTTGTGATAATAGCTATATTATAGCTATATATATATATTAGCTGTAATAAAGCTAATATTTACTGAATACTTTCTAGGAGCTTTCCATATGTTATTTCTTTTAATCAACACAATAAATATATAGGGTGGATACTTGTAGTATTCCCAGTAATAGAGAAGGGAGCAGAAGTCCAGATCATTCAGCTAATGGTTTGCAGAGCTAGTTAGTCAAACCCAGGTGACTGATTCCAGAGTCCCTACTTTTAACAAGTACACATAAAATAAATATTCCTGGATGCCTTGACACATTGTTATCATAGATATTTTTATGTCCTATGTCTGAATGTCCGTAGGGTATTCTGTCCTTTATAAAGGAAATCTACTAGATAAAAAGGAAAACAGGGCAAATTACGATTAGGAACACTTTGTCTGAACTCGTTCAAGCACGGGCACTCAAAGTTAAGCCTTGGCTCCTAATCAGGATTTCAAATGCAGAAAAAACATTCAGAGCAGGTTTCATTGCGCAACACTGCAACAACATTGCTAGACACTTTCCTGAAATGAACCAAGGCTTTGAGTATTTAAAAACCAGCTAGCTTTTCTTCCTTAATTTATGCAAATATATTCCAGTGGCTCATGTCTTTTTTAGTTTTACTTAAGGCCACTGAAACTTTTCAAATAGTTTCAGTGACTATGTGGCAGGGAAATAGAATAAATAGAGATAGAAAAACACATTTTTACAAGATGTAAATATTTTCAAAACCTTGAGTTCGTATTCTGAGTACTTCGAGAACTCAAGAAGGACGTGTTTAGTGCATATTCTATATATTTTAACATATTTTAATAAAGTTTTGTTTCTACAAAATAATTTTATTATAGAATAACACACACATACACATATCCTCAAACTCACAGTATCCCTTGTTCTAAAACAGTGGAAAGAGTTAGATTCTTTCAACAAATGTGCTACTCTTTACATATTCACAGAGACTCCACTATAAATTAAGGCAGCATAATCTCTGTTATAAATAATGATGATTCATAGGGCTTTACTATTACATGTGGTTACAATGATTTTTAAGTTCTCTAAGGTTCATAGTTTTTGAACCATAGCTCTCATTTGGAGTGTCCTGGCAGGAGCTTTACTGAAATCAGACACCAAGGGCCACATCGCATCGCAGAACCCTTGTCCCAAGTAAGAGACACTCATGTACTCGGTTATGCTAAGTTCCAAAGACAGTGCTAAGACTCACCAGTTTCCAAATTCATCATAATATCCCCGATTTCAAAACGCTCTCATTTTCAGGAAGAAATAAACTACATTTCACTAAATCTCTAAAAAATCATTTCGTGATATCTGCATAGAACCTTTACCGTCCAAAGATTAATTTAAAAGCATTTCCCAGTTCCTCTCTCTACCCTCAACTGCAAAACACAACTATTGGAGGACCCCAAAGAAAACACATTTGAGGTGCATAAATCATTTGTCAAGAGCATGCATTAAAAACAAATTCAAGTTTTGCACTTGGGTCTGGATATTTAAATGATGTGGAAAATGACGGAATATTTAAGGTATGAACCACCCTGTCTAATTTAACTCATGCCGTTACTAATAAATACTTCCTTGAACATGTGCTTCACACATCATAAAATTTATGCACAGGCTACATGCTAGCTTTCAAGGGACTATTTGTAAGGTTCCCTTCCCAGGGTTAAGCATCACATTCCGAGATCTTGAGTTGTATTTCAAACAGGAAAAGACACAAAGAAGCTCTTTAGTTAAAAATTCTTGAGTCCAGCACACTGGGTTGCAATGTGTTATTTCACAAGTTTAGGACTTTCTGTTCAACTGGCCAAACTGTGCTATTGGCCTTGAAATGACTCATCCAATGTTCATGGAATCAGCCAATCTCTAAATATCTTTTTCTATAAATATCTTTTGGGGTCCCACTCAAAAATTAAAACTGACTCTAGGAGAGGAAAGTTGCCTGAGTGGAAATGGGGCTTTGACTCTCTTCTCCCTGCCTAATGAACTTGAAATGTCTTGCAAGGTTCAGGTTACTTGTCCTTTATTTTTTTTTTAGGTAGAGGATTTCCAGAAGCTGACCCTAAGACATGGACTTGAATGCAAGCAATTTATGGAGCTATCCTGGAAATACTGGTAAGAAACGGGAAAGTGAGATGGGATAGAAAGCTGCTGGAGGGTATATTAATGAATGGGTTACTGCTTTTGGTAACAGGGACCCAGAACTTCTGGGGATCTCTTGGAGAAGGTGTAGAACATGAGTTGTCTCACCTGTGGGGAAGGAAGTTGAGGTGCATGGACTTCTAATACCCATCTCTCATCAGTTGAGGCTGCTTTCCTCCTGGAACCCTTTGGTCTTTCCTGGGTGCTAGCTCCCTTGGACACAGAAAGCCCTCTGGCAGAATGGCAGCCTTGCATTTGGAGGCTCCTAGCATGCAGGGGAAGAGTGCCAACGTGAACTTTGGTCGACTTGATAGCCTCTGCAATGCCCTCTTTTAGGAAACCTTCTGGATATGCTAAAGGTAGAGGCATAGTGGAGGTGGTGAGGTGTGGCTGAATTCTGGGTTATTATGATAGAACTAAGAGAGTTTTTAAATAAATTGGATGTATAGTATGAGAGATAGAGAGGAGTCAAGAATGCCCTTGCTCCTGGAGAGATGGAGTTGCTGTCAACTTAGACAGGGATGGCTGTGTGAGGAGCAGTCTTAGTTTAGACCATGTTCTCCAGTCACAGGACTCATCTTTCCCCTGATGGTCCTTAGTTTTAAAATTTCTTCAATTAAATTACTTTGAGAGGCCCCTTTTTGGTCCTCTGTAATATATTTTGCTTTCTCAGCTTATTCTGGGCTATTCCTCCCCATGCCCTATTGAAGTTGGTTAGATGCCCTTCCTCTCTGGTCCCCCAGTGCTAGTACATACCTCAGTCACATTGCTTACACATATGTTGAAAAGATCTTTCATATATTCAATACATTTGTTGAAAGCCTTACTATGGAAAAGTGAATAAAGACCAGACGTGGTCCCTGCCTTTGTGTGTGTGTGTGTGTGGGGGAGATGGGGGTGGTGGGAGTGAATAAATAAGCGAGCAAACAAATAAATACATAAAAACAAAGATTGTGATAAGATATATGGGGGAAATAGGTGGGGTACACTGATAAACAATAGTTGGAATTGGGGGTGCAGAATCTATTTAGACAGGGTGGTCAGGGAAATATTCAATGAGGAAATGCTATTTTAGCCAAACCCTAAAAGGTGAGAGGAGTCGGCCATGCAATGGGTAGAGAGAATAATGTTTAGGCAGGTGGGACAATAGGAAGATGGTGAATTACCCAGTTCAACTGAGGGACTCAAAGACATTGAGGGCACGGAGGGCAGGATGGTGAGCTGAAAGAGGTAGAAAGGGGGCAAATGCAGAGCTGATGAACAGGACTACATCTCTCTTTCCCTCTGGGCTGTAAATTCCTAGTGAACTGTGAGTATCATGTTTATTTCCTCATTACAATCCCCCCTCTCCTCTCTTCTGCCTGTGAATGTGCCCCAGGGTTGGTGCCTCATAAGTTTTCCGAGGGCTAATACATTTTCTATTCTTAGAAAATTGTTGCGTATTTCCTAGTGATGACTAGAAACAAAAAAATGTTTCTAGAAGCAAACCCTGAAAAATGGCATTGTATCTGAATGCATCTTAGTGTTTTAAAAGGTTAAGAAGTCCATAAAACCTTTTTTTCTGGGTGATAATACCAGTAAACTCTTAGTGTCCCTGAGAATTCATAAAAGAGGCTTTCTAAACAGGCTTAAGCTGCTTGAAAGGAGAGAAATGCATTTTCATTTTGCACTATTAAGTAGCGAGTATATTGCCATAAGGCACTGACGTGACAGTTAATGACAGTTATGGTAAATAATTTAAAGAATAACGAGAGCTAACATTTATTGAGCAGTTATAATCTCCAGGCACTCTTTGAAGCGCTTTGTACGGATTAACCCGGGTAATCCTCCCAACAGCCTCGGAAGAGAGGCTTCGTCATAGCTGCCACTGCACAGATGAGGAGATGCGCACAGGAGCTTAGATAACTGGTCCAGTGTCAACATCTAACATGGGTCAGAGCTGAGACACCACACAGACAGTGTGACTCCAGGGGTTGAGAAAAAGACTTGTGTGGTCGAGGACATCATGAACCAAAGGATGTCAAGAAGAGAGATTAAGATCCCAGAGTTCCTAAGAGTTGGCAGGGAAAACAGATAATTTAGTCTTATACTTTGTCCCTGCTGTGACTAGCCCTGTTACATCCATAAAAGGTTTATAGGAAGCTCTTCAATTACACAGCATGCTCCTCCATGTGGGACAGCCCGTACTAGTTTCAAAAAGCTGTAGCTGACATAAGCTTCTTCCTCATGCTGAGGCACAATCTCTCTTTGTCATCCTTCTTTAACCTTAATTCTGTACTCCAGAATCACACAGTGTATGGTAATCTTGAAAATAAGTATAAAGACAGCTACTGTGCTACATTTTTTTTTCAAGGATAAGTAGACTCTTTCCTGCCCTCTATTTCCTGTTTTATTGCTCCCAAACCTTCTCCCACTCTCTCTGTGCTTTCTTTTGATTGATGTGTTCATCTGTGATGCCCTGTGACAGGCATAATTATACAGTTGTGATCTGATCCATGCCTGCTTGGTGGGGCTCACCACTACATTTTTACTCATGTAGCCCAAATCCAATTAGTCTCTTTTGGCAGTGTTGACTCTGTGACTCATTAACTTCTCAGTCAATCAAAACCCGTAAGAATCGCCTGTCCGCCAAGCCTTCTCCTTCTGTATTCATGCTCTTATTTCAGAACCTAGTCCTGCAATAATTTTATTAAACATTCACAAAGATGAGGATGCAGGCCTGGTCTGATAAGAACATGGCATCAGAATTAATGATCTAAGGTTTAAAGTCACAGATCTGGATTAGAATCTTAATACTGAGACTTCCCATCTGCTTCACCTTCAGAAAGTCATAAATCCTCTAAGTTCAGCTTCTTCATCTGGAAAACACAGGATGAAAAACATTTATCCCACAGGGTTGTTGAGAGATTGAAATGAGATGGTATCTACAAAGGATATGACATAGTGTGCATGGTGCCTGGTTAAATCTGCACTTAAACAAGAAGTAGCTGAATGTGGCTGGAGGAAAACACACTTTGATGACTGATCTCACCTTCATTGCATGGCCACTGAAATCTAGCCAACCATATCTTCCACTTCCCCAGCTCATGGTTTCTCACGTTCTCTATCCTCAACTTTCCACACTTCCTTTTCTGTTCAGTCTCAGGTGATGACTTTGCTTCTAACATCATTGAAAAAATAGGACGCAGAAGAGAACTCCCATACCCTCCCACAATCACATCCACCAATCTGCCTGTGTCTGTGTTCATATGTGTGACTTCCATCCACTACCATGAGGGAACTGTCCTCATTTTTACCTGAGATCATATTCCCTTATTGTGTACTATACTTGTGTACTACAATCTTGTGTACTACATCCTCATTTGCCTATTTGAGAACAATACTCCTGCACTGTCCCCTTTCTCTCTCTTGGAGAGATTATTTCCATCAGAATATAAATATGCTGATGGAAAGAATTTCCTTCCTGCTATCATTTCAAAGCAAGAGTCCTCTAAGCAAAACTTTATATTCATTGTCTGTATTTCTTTGCCTCCCATTTTCTGTTTAAACCAACCAAGGATACTTTTGTGTCCAACCACTTTCAAGAAAGAAGACTTGTCAATGTCACCAATGACACTGGCCAAATCCAGTGATAAGTTCTTAGATTTCGTGCTACATGATCAACAGCATTTGACATCACACATTCCTTTTGCTCAGATCTCTTTGGATCCACTCAACTAGTATCTATCCCTCAGCTTCTGCACACTGTGTACGTGCAGAGGATTACTCCTGGTTCTGGAGCTGGAGATGCCTGGAAATTTACAACTTTTATTCCCCTGGGAGTTTGAGAGTTTAGCTCTTTTGCTTTGAGGGAGACAGTTTTGTTCCAGAGCTCCTTGTGGTACCAGATTAAAGCTGGGACTTCACTTCAAATCACGTCTAAAATTGTATCCTTTTGGGCCTTTTCCCCATTTCTTATCCTGCTTTTCTACTCCTTTACCCCTTCCTCCTGGAAACCCACCATAATCAATCAATTGAACACAAATCTTCATCTCAGGGTCTGCTTCTAGGGAAACCAACCCAAAGCACTGCTAATCTGCACCTCCATTCTTTAAGCTGCTCAGTTCACGACTCTGGGAATCATCTTCTACCCCACTTCCCCCTTCCCCCCCCCATATTTTACATTCAAACCATCTGCAATTCTTCTTTATTTTTTTTCATATTTTTGAAAAAATTAAAAAAATGTTTTAAACATAACAACATATAAACACGAACATTCTTACCATATGATCATTCCATTCTTGGTATATAACCAATAACTCAAATATCATCACATAGTTGTATATTCATCACCACGATCACCTCTCAGAACATTTGCATTAATCCAGAAAAAGAAATTAAAAGAAAAAAGGAAAAAAATCATACATACCATACCCCTCCCCCTCATTGATCACCAGCATTTCAATCTACTAAATTTATTTTAACATTTGTTCCCCTTTTTCATCCATATGTTTTACTCATCTGTTGATAAGGTAGATAAAAGGAGCATCAGACACAAGGTTTTCACAATCACACAGTCACATTGTGAAACCTATATCATTATACAATCATCTTCAAGAAACATGGCTACTGAAACACAGGTCTGCATTTTCAGGCAGTTACCTCTAGCCTCTCTGTTACACATTAACTAAAAAAGTGATATCTACATAATGCATAAGAATAACCTCCAGGATAACTTCTCGACTCTGGAATCTCTCAGCCATTGACACTTTATTTTTGTCTCATTTCATTCTTCCCCCTTTTGGTTGAAAAGGTTTCCTCAATCCCTTGATGCTGAGTCCCAGCTCATTCTAGGATATCTGTCCCACGATGCTAGGAAGGTTTATACCCCTGGGAGTCATATCCCACATACAGAGGGGGAGGGCAGTGAGTTTGCTTGTTGTGTTGGCTGAGAGAGAGAGGCCACATCTGAGCAACAAAAGAGGTTCTCTGGGGGTGACTATTAGGCCTAATTTTAGGTAGGCTTAGCCTATCCTTTGCAGGGTTAAATTTCATATGAACAAACCCCAAGATTGAGGGCTCAGCCTATTGCTTTGGTTGTCCCCACTGCTTGTGAGCATATCAGGAATTCTCCTCTTGGGGAAGCTGAATTTTTCCCCTTTCTTGCCATTTCCCCAAGGGGACTTCTGCAATTCTTTTGAAAGTTCTTTAGAATGAAACCACCTTTCCTCATCTCCATTGCTATCACTCTGGTCCAAACTAACCATCATTTCTTGCCTGGTTTATTATAATAGCCTCTTAACTGGTCACCCTGTTTGCACATGTGCTTCCCTATGATCTCTTTCCATCAGAAATCAGAATGCTCTTGCCTTAAGGTTCTTGAACTTGCTATTCCCTTTGCCTGGAAGATTCCACCAAATGTCCAAATGGTTTGTTTCTTTCTTCCTACAGGTATCTCCTCAATTATCAGCATATCACAGAGGCTTTCCCTGACTGTTTAAAAAATAGCAGCCTCAATACTCAGTCCTCTATTCTATTTTACTGCACCTCATAGAATGTAATGCTACTTGATGGATGGTATATGTAATTGTAAATATATTGGACTCTTTCTCCACCAAAATGTAAATTCCCTAGGAGCTGAGATCATCTCTAGTTTGCTCACCACTGACTCTCAGCACAGAGAGCAGTTTCTGGTACACAGCATGCAATAAATATTTGCTGAATAAATGAATAGTACATAGTTGATGCTCAATAAATGATATATGTTATCAATATTAGTAATTTTCCTAGATATCACCCATCTAGTGGGGAGTGTAGTCAAATACACAATGGACATTCAGTGAAATGTTTGCAGGGACAGAGAGATAGAGGAGCCTGCATGAATTTCTATGAGCCCATAGAAGAGGAAATGGAATGGAATCTAATAGAACAAACACTCTTTAGTCAAATCTTGCCTCTCCCACTTTTTGGCACATGAATTTTGCAATAGTAACAAACTTCCACAGCTTCATTATTCTCATGTATAAAATAGAAATGATAATAATGCTGACTTCATGGAGTTATAACTAGGATTAAGCAGGGAAATAAATATGGAGTTATAACTAGGATTAAGCAGGGAAATAAATATGCACCTCTGAGCTCAGTGCTTGGGATATTAGCAAGTGCTTAAAAATGTGAAGGAGGAAGTGATGGGTTGGAGTAGGAGAAGAGGTAGAGGAAGAAGAAGAAGGGGATATGATGTTGGCAGTTTAAACAGAGTTAGTAGTGGAGATGGTGAGATGTGGTTGGATTCTGGATTATTGTTGTTTTAGAGCTAAAAGAATTTTTTGATAAATTGGGTGTATAATATGAGAGACAAAGAGGAGTCGAGGATACCCCTGTTCCTGGAGAGATGGAATTGCTATCAGCTGAGATGGGGAAGGCTAGGTGTGGAGGAAACTTAGTTTAGAGCATCTGCTCCATCCAGAGGACTCATCATACCACCGGTTTTCCTCAATTTTTCTTATTTCTCCAAGTCCATAATATAATATCTTTTACTTGCTCATTTTATTCTGGGCAAGAAACTTACTGTTATGCCCTAGGGAAACTGGAGCTTAGAAGTCCTGTGCTTCTTACAACTAAGCACATTGTTCTCTTTAGATATTTGCCATTTATCTTTTTTGATATTATCTGCTCTTACTTAGTCATGAGATTTTTACCTAGTTTAGGTTTGAAATTTTTCTTTTCCAAGTATCTAGCACATATGCGATATATATGACTGATGATGGCTATTATTTTCAGTTGTGGTTGTCTTTAACTAATAGATAAGGCAGTTACTTTTTCCCAAGTTTGCTGGTCATCCCCATTTCACCAAATATCTGTACCTATTTGTTTGGAATTATGTTCCTAGTGACCATACTTTTTGCTGCCTCTTTCAACTTTATTTAAATGAAACTATCTACCAGATAGATAAAATTTGGCCAGAATTCAAACCAATGTCTAGATGAGTGAAGTCCATTTCATGGCAATATTTCACCTCTGAATCACTCCCATGTTTTTAATAAGCAATATTACATGTATATTCTTCATATAATGGGAGCACAAGGATGATATATTATAATACCACTTTTATTTCTCTCTCTTTTGTCCTTAACCCGATGCTCTATACTGAATCTCTGCTCTTACGTTCATGGCTTTCTAAACAGGAAGGAAATGGAAGAGGGAAAACAACTAATAGAAATTGAGCATTCATAGCATGCCATGTATTGTGCAAAGCCATGAGGCATCGCCTTTTTTACATATGGAAAAAATGAGGCTCAGATAGCTTATGCAACCAAGATAAGCTCATAGAGTAGAGAGTTGAAGCCAACTCTGACTCCAGAGCCTAAGCTCCTCTCATAACACCATGTGTTTCACATATGCACAGCTTTTTTTGACGTACAATATTCTTTCACTTCCTATCCTAGTAAATCTTAATAAAATAAAAAAATATATATACATATTCTTGTTATATTACAGACTCAAGGTTTAGTGTAACCAGTGAAATAATATCTACTTACTCAACCTTACTGTCTTTCTTATCTTTATTTAGTGGTCTGGCTGAGGGATAAATGAAGGTAAATATATGGTGCAATCATTGGTAAAGACCTTCACAGGATATGAGTAGATCCTGCAGGATAGATGGATGAAGTTTGGCCAGACAGAAAGAAAGGAATAAGTGCCTTGGGAGGCAGGCAGAGCTTGGGTAAAAGTAGGGGAACACGCACTTGTGGAGGAGCTACTGCATTGTGGAATGGCCGGAAAGCCCCAGTGAAGACTTTGAAACTTGACCCTGTAGACAGTGAGATATCAGAGCAGAGGAAGGATGGGCCACATTGGGTGTCAGGGAGAATATCCTGCAAAGTGGGCTGGGGAGAACATAGGCCATGTGATTTCAATAACCCAGACATGCACTGATGAAAGGACCCAAGTAAATTTTTGGCAAGAAAGGATAATCTATAAAATCTTTCCCCCTCTATCCTGTTCAGTGTCAGTCCTCTCTGAGCTACTAGGCAATAGGCATGGATACTTGAAAGCCAATGATAGAAGAGAAGAAAGAATTTTCATTAATAGGACTCTGTATATATATTTTAAACTGATATACTATTCAAGAGGGTCAAGGGAACCCGCAAAGCTGCTTTCTATAGTTGTTTACAACTGCTGTCAAAGGACTCTTATGAAGGGTGGGCAATAGTGGTGCAGTGGCAGAGTTCTCGCCTGCCATGCTGAGACCCGGGTTTGATTCAATTCCCGGTGCCTGCCAATGCAAATATATATATATGAACCTTATGAAGATGAAGATGAAGTGACAAAATGTAAAATATGACATTGCTGTTCATCTAACATTACACTACTTGAGGAGGTGGGTAGATACTCTTATCATCTCTCTCTTGTTCAAACAAAGATTTGAAGGCACAGAAAGGTTAGGTAAGTTGTTCAAGATCACAGCCCTAGCAAGGCCTAGGACCAAAAGTAATGCTCAGGTGTTTCCATCTTCATTCTAGCAATCTTAATTTCAGTTCTAGACTGCCCTCTTGATTGAGAGCAAAGTTCCTGGCTGAGAGAAATACAGAATTTTGGGAAAAAGAAAATAATGAAGCTAGAGAATTCATTGAATGGAGTAGAACTTAGACATTATTTATCTAATTCTCTCACTTAGAAATTTGGCAAATCAGCAGAAATATAAACAGCAACATCAAAATAAAAATGTATCAATTTTTTTCTATAGGGGTAGCCTACAGCTCCTCCACAGGCCCATTTGATAGGTTGGATCTGGGAATTTAAAGAAGAAATTCAAGTATGATGAGGACACCTGCTGCTGCCAAACTAAGGCTGTATAGTTCTATATTCTGCCATTTTGAAGAAGCAAAGTAGAACCAGAAGCGAGAGGTTTTTGAATCAGTTGTCCTATTTCTTGGCTGGTGAAGCTCCTGAAGTGTAGACAGTAACACGGCAAGCTAAATTTATCCCTCCATGTGTATCCTTTGTAAAAGTGAAGCCAGCGTATAAAGTAATCCAATTCTATTTCTTGAAATTGCTAAACTTTGAAATTTTAGAAATTGGAGACTTGCAGTCCAGCTTCCAATGTTATAAAACTCATTCTTGGGCTGCAGGAAAAGCAAGCCCAAGTTTGTAAGAAATGAAGTCTTATCACTCATTGAAGAAAACCTGTTTTTATCCTGCTGGAAAAAAAATAGTCGAGTACTTTTAGTGTCACTACAGAAAATTACTCTTTCCAAGAGTAAAAGAAAGTCAGTATGTTTTCCTTAATTCTTGATGTGGCAGCTATACTGAAAGAAAAATGTGAAAAAGGGAATGGGTATTAATAATTCATCCTTGAAATAGACCTGCCTTATTTTCTCAAAATCATACCCAATTTCAAAACTTTTTAAATATTTTAAGACAACGATTTTAGAAGCGTTAAAACTGGATGATTCTAAATTAGTTTATAAGTATTAAGAAAATATATATATATATAAAAGGTTTTCTAGTGTTTTGGGTTTTGTTGATTTTTTTTTTTTTGGCATTTAATAATGCATCCAGTTGTAAAAGAGACTTATCTTTCAGATTAATTCTGTGCATGTGTTTATATGTACCTGGAAATATGGGAGGAGATAAGAAGAGCCAAAGAGGAAGAGAAGCTTATATAAAGTTAATAAGTGCAACCCCAAATGGGGCAGATGGTTATGAGAACAAGTTCCAGATTAGTGGCATCTTCTAAGAGAACTGGCCTTTGCCATAGACTTCTCAAGCTTTAAGTTTCCCGTCTTAGACTCATTGATAAAACAAGGGTAGCCCTATCCTATGTAGGCAGTTTAGATCTTTCAGATATTAGGTCAGAGTTTACCAAATACAATGCAGAAATTGAGTAGAAATAATAAATGATTATAATTGGGGAAAGAATAGGACACATTGAAAAACATCAATATGGCGCAGAGGAAAAATGAAGCAAATTATGAATTCATAAACTCACAGGCATTTGTGACACCTGTATTCATTTGATCAAAAGCCCCGAGGCATATCTCTGAAAGTCAATAGGTCTACTTCACATATGGCAGGCAAAACAGAATAGAAATTCACTTCATGAACATATGAAAGCTTTGTACTCTATTCTCCCATCTGTGCATCAAGTCTGAGCCTGAGCAACCTCAGGGAAGGAAACTTCATTATGACTCTCTCCAGAAGGGGAATTCATTTGGGTCCATATCCCAGTGTGATGGGTTGACTGCTCTGAGACTGCTTTTTGACACAGCTGTTGTGAAGCTATTCTGATCTGGCAGCTTTGATACAGCTGAAGCATTCTAAAGCAGCCTGAAAAAACAAACTTCCACCTTGTTTTATAATTATCAGTGTGTGAAACAAATACCCTTATTTCATTCCTGACTTGCATCCCTGAGACCCACCTCTGGGGATTCAGCAATGTAGTGAGAGATGGACTCAATCGCAGAGGCAGGAGTAAAATGTCACATGGGGATGGGTAGGCATCTTTAATTGTGTACATTTCTGCTAGTTGAAAAAGAGAAGACACCAGTGAATTCTGCTTTTTGACAAGGCTCTGTAAGAATGGTCTCCACACCAAACCAGCGCTGTTCTTTGTAGTATGGTAAAATCTCCATCTTCAAGAAGATGCATTACCCTTCTCCAAGAATGGGTGTTCTCTATTTTAGCTTTCCATGTACAGAGCAAAGAGAGTTTAGAGGGCCCTGACATTTACTGGAGAGTTTTCATTCCCTTTTGTGGCATGTTCCTTTTGAAACAAAGGAGGTGGGTATAGCTTCTAACTTAAGTGTTGGTATCTGATTAAGAAGGTAAAGACCAACTGTGCTATAAAAGGTGCATGTAGAATGAAGGGGAAACATTCTTTTCTGACCATGCAATGTACTCAATCCTTGCCTAGAAAACAACGTCAATGGAGGAAAAATCTCTTTCAAATTGTAACAACCATTGAAATCTCAATTTGCAATAAGAAATATTCATAAGGCCGGCGATTAACATAAAAATATTTTAGTATCCGTTCAAAGAGATAGGAAAAACAAGCATTTATTCTGTAACTGAGGCTCAATAGAGAGAACAAAGATTTAGTTTTATATATAAGATCATATTGCATATTGATTATTTTTTCCATTTTAGTTCTGTGAATTTTGCATCTTAAATTTAGTCACAGAAATGAGCATGTAATTTTCATATATATATATATATCTTTTGTTTTTTTGCATGGGCAGAATCCAGGAATTGAACCCAGGTTTCCAGCATGGCAGGCAAGCACTCTGCCACTGAGCCACCATTGCCCGCCCCATATAATTTTGTTGAAATTCACATGGAAGTGAAAATGCAATTACAAAAAAACTTCATACTTCTAATATTTTAATAAAATCCTCAATTTTCATCTTTATATCTTAATGTTAATATGCCAGTATTCAGTAGTCAGATTTTATTAGGGTCAGCCACCTCCTATTGTACGGTCAATACACATTTCTTCTGAATATGAATTCTATCTCCATACTCGCTGCCACTTCCCTAGTTCCAGTTCTCATCATCTCTGTAAGTCTATCCTTGGGCATTCCGAGTCACCCTTTTCCTAGTCACCCCCACACCTGTCCATCCAACACCCGCGACCGTCACCAAGTCCTTCCCACAGCCACAGATCTGATCGCTCTCTCGTTTATAAGAGAAATAGAAGCCAAGTAGCAGTGGGGCATACTAGATGAGGTAAAAATGCAACAAGAGAGAAATGAAGTGAAGGGTACATTTGCAAACTTGTAGGTGTTTGAAAACTTGTATTAATTAAGAAATATATATATTCTTATATATATATCATATATTCAATTAAAAAGACAGAACTCTGAAAATGTAAAATGCAGACTAAAAAAAATAAGGCACTCTTCTTACATTTATAAAGACTTAAATTCTCTCCTTTGGCTTATCCAAAGAGAATCAGCCTAGGGCAGCTCCTGGAAGGGACCATTCCTGAGATCTCTGGTGGGGGAAAGTCTTCTTTGCCTGTGGGTTTAGGACTAAGCCTCTTAGTAGGGTACCTCCTAACGTGCTTCCTTCTCTGTCTGCATCTCTACCCCCGTCCACCTAACAATTTTGGCATCAGTAATCTCAAACTACATGCAGTTACCTAATTATTTTATAACTATGATTTTCAATGTGTCTTTTTCTCTGTCTGGAATTTCCTGCCCTTTTGTCTTCATCTGACAAACTGATTGATGTTTCAAAATCCAGTTCAAGCAATACCTTCCTTCTGCAGATAATTTCCTGATTTCTTCAGATTCCTTCTTCTATAGTATCATTAACCTCCTATGCATAATTAATGCACTTAATATAACGTATTATGCTTGTTTATTTTCATGACTGTTACCCCTTCTAGACTTGATAATCCTCAAGGATAGAATTCATGGCTTTTTAAAAAAAATTATTTAGGTATTTCTTTAGAATTCCTTGCACATAATAGGTGCTCAATATATGTGCAACTCAGTAGAAATTTGTGAAAGAATGATTATTATCCACGTTTTCCTTCCAGCTGTGACTGTCCCACAAGAGAGCTTTTGGCTGAATGTTGTTTGTCTTTTCACTTTTGAGCTCAACAGCCAGTGCCAGGGAAAGCTCAAGTACAAGTGTGCTGCATATTGAGGTCAGATTTTAAAAGGCCTGAGGAAGGAGCAGAAGAGAAAACACTGCTACTGAGGGTTAAAAGCAAAATTCTTTTCATAAATGTAAGTGAGTTTGTTTGCATGTGTCGGAGTAGACGTGTTTGGAAATATGCAATGGCTGTGAAATAAGGTGCCAAATTCTATAGGCAAAAAGCTGTAGAACCAATATTCCTAGAATGGCCCATTAATTTCTTCTTCAACCCATCAACTGCACATCTTGAGAATGTATTTTTAAAATCTGATCTTGTTTTAGTCCCTCAAAATGTTTTCCAATGTCCAAAAAAGCAGCCAGTTCTCCCGTGTTATTCATGATTACAGCCTGTCAGTGTGACCGTTTTTTTCCACTGCTCAACTGAGTGCAGGATCCTTTCCCTTTTGCTACTGCCTGATAGTACTGAGAAATATAAGCTATAAAAGGGCACTCATCAAGAAATGTTAATGGAGAAGATGGCCATATCTTTTTACAATGTTCAAAAGTTTAAGCTGTAAAAACAGAATGCTGGCTTTTATCCCTTGAAATAATCAAAAGAAGAACTTGAAGGAAATTAAAATAAAATCCAACAGGATTACAAAATTAGGGCAGAGTTAAGGAAAAATATTTTGAGTACCAGAAGAACTCTAAAATAAAGAAAAAATAACAATACATTCATGATACTGCTATTTGACTCAGACAGTGGCTACTTAGTTATGTAATTGGAGATTCATTGGAGGGAGGCAGAAAATAAATCTTTCCCTGGAAACCCATCTGGATTCAACCCGCTAGCAAGGCTAGATAAAGGAGAAAATGGATTCCTGCAGTCTAGACAGCAAATGCTGCCGCAAAACCTGGTGAGCTCTCATAATGGTCAGACTAAGGGAACGGAAAAACCTGTTTGATAAGACTCGTCTCTACTTTAAGAGGAAGGGGACAATGCCATACTCTATTGATTACAAAGGAAAAAGTGAAACGTGGTGCAAACTGATTGATTTGTAACATCTCCATATCCAGTAAACTGTTGCAAGGCCAGCATTTCCAAACACAGAGTGTCAGAACACACATGTTTGAGAATTTCAGATTTGGAAGGGACGGAAAAGAAAGAATTAAGTTAAAACCTCTATCTTGGTATATGACCCAGAATTCCCAGAAAAGGCATCACAAAATTGAAAAGGCCCATGAGCTGCTCGGTGGGCCAGAGGTTTAATATTATATGAATAATATGAGAAAGGAAGTTTCAGGGAAACTTGTCAGTGAGGTTCTAGTAAATACATAAGGATCATCACATTTTTTCCAAAGTTTACCATTGACCCACACAATCCCATGTAAGGAATCTTTAAAATACACAGTGAATCACCAACTTCTCCTACCCCTCACCAGTACCTTTGCGGAAAAGCGCATCACTTGAGCTTTATTATTATGTATCTCCTAAAATATATTTTAAAGATTATTTCCTACCTGTTTTAGGTATTTATTTTATTTTGCTTCTCAGTTCATTCATAAAACTGTGCATAACAATTCATGGGGTGCATGGATCCCTTAATTCCATGTCTGGATACCAGATTAGGAGTTCCTCACTTGTTAATTCTGTGTTATTTTGGCCTTAGACAAAATTGCAAAGAAGGGTAAGTCTATTTCTGGTTCATCCTGCTCCTCCTTTGAAGCAAATATTTACAAATTGATTGCCGTGTGCCGGGTTTAGCACTAGATGTCCAGGATACAAGTTCATTACACTTCTTTTTTTCCAACATCTTTAAAATGCCCACAACCATCTACAGTATAGTTCTTTTCATTTCTACCCAAATGATCTGTGCTTACACATTCCTTATAAATCACAGTAGCATTTTAACCAAAGCACAAGGGTTTGAATTTCCTTCTAAGCAGCTGCTTACTATAAGAGGTTTAGAAGACATTGAAGAGTATGGAAGATTTACCTGGCAAAAATAATTCTCTTTGGAGTTTTGCTCTGGCCTGGTGGGAAAAGCATCTTTTCTTCAGCCAGTCAGCTTCAAATTCACTGCTGTGGTCATCTGTCCATGTAATATGCACCTGGTAACACAGAAAGCAGATATACCCTACATGTATATGATGCTTTATGCACATCAACTCCTGGACACTCTGTCTCTGAATCTTATTTAAGATAATCAGGGAGTCCAATTACCCCTTGCCTTTTTATAAAAAATTATGTACTCATAGGCATAGAGTAAACTTTTGGAAAACTAGGAACTTGTAAACGAAGGGGATATATGGGAGATCTAAGGCTCTAATATACCAAGCAAGGAGTAGAACTTAGCTAGACAAAAGTTCTTGTCCTATATATTTTAAATTTGTGGTCCCCAGATTTTTTGTGATGAACTGAAATTAGATATCAATTAAGACTCATGTCAGGAATGTTAGAAATAGTACCGACAGTAATACTAATTCGAATAACACTATTTTTGAGTGTTTTCTATATAATGGACACTATCGAAGCACCTTGCCAAAGAAACTCATTAGTCCTTATAATGACTCTAAGGAGTTGTTCCTCACATTTCTTCAGGTAAGAAATGGAAGATTAGATAACATTTATGAAATCACATAGCTAGTGAGCAGTGAAATCTGAGAAACGAGGGAATAAAATCCTTGAGATGAGAAAGAGAGAGTAGGGAGATTTGGAAGAGAGAAATACGGGGTGGTGCCCACATCTGGTTTGTAGTTTTGAGATCTATGACTTCAGGAATCCCAGATCAAGCCTTGTGTATCTACCCACTAATTTGACCAAAAATATTAAACAAAACTAGTTTTTGAGTACTCTCTGAATACCATGCAGTATGCTAAATATTTTACCCAGATTACTGAATCCTCACGTCTCTGTGAGTAAGTTTTTTTAATGTCCCTATTTTATAGATGAATAAGATGAGTTCTAGAAACATAACTTTATTACAGAAATTGTTCTGATTGTGGCTTCCAAGCTGACACTCACTGAAGGAACAATGAGCAACACTGCCAACATTGCAAATTTCATTAAAATTATTATTAGTAGTAGGAATAATTATAGCAGAAGCTTCCATTTATTAAGCATGTTAATACTCACCAAGCACTATACAGTCTCATATATATGACTGAATGAAAAATAATGTTAGTTATTCAAATAACTATTTAATTAATTAATTAAATTATTGGAGATCAGCATCTATATTTAATTTGGGTAAAAAAAGGGGTAGAAAGGGAAGTGGCTTTTACAGATGATTACCTTTTTATTGTCAAAACTCAAGTCTTTAATTCCAATGTTCACATCCAGAGTTTCAACGAGAAGTTTCCGGGCTTTTGCAGATTCCAGGTAGCAGTCCGAGCACTGGCAGTTGTCTCTCAGCCATACAGCTGGGTAGAGAGACTCTGCACCATCATGCCAGAGAATCTGCATCAAATGAGCCCCATCCAGCACCTCCGCCTTTTGGATAGCACAGTGCATCTTTCTGGTCTTCAGGGGGCAAATCTCACCAGATACCTGCTATAACAAATCAAGGTTCAAAAGACGCTTAAGCAGATCAGCTCTGAACTTGACCTCAAAGACTGTGAGCATTTTAAGTGGATTCCTGCCTCTGCTATTGGCTCAGCTTCCAGAGTCTGTGGTTTGATTTATCCACACTGGGACCTTTGGCCTAGTGAGAGTATTTCATATTCTGTAAGCAGAAACACAGTGACTAAAATGAACTAAGATGTGCTGACTCAGGATTCAGATAAAAAGAATTTCTTAGTTTCTCACTGCAAGTTAAGATAAGTTCAGAACCGTGGACATGTGAAGGTTTATGTTTGTTGAAAAGCTGTGGCATTTTTGTTAAGGGAGAAAAAATGCTTCACACATTAAAAATACATAAAATCGCACCTGTGCAATTTTAACTGCTATGAAATTGCCTGGGGGGTTTTGGAAAAAAAAAAAGGTTTCATGACCCTGAATTGGTAAACTTGTTCTAATGAAGGGACTATTCCTGTGATTTATTTATTTTAAGGGCTACTCTAATTCACTATATTTGTGCTGTTTCTGTCCTATTATTTATTTATATATTTTTATGAAATAATTGAGTGCTTATTGAAGGATGTATATTTTATCAGATGAAGTTGGGAGAAAGAGCTTTTAAAATGGAATAAGCAGTGTAAACTAAAGCCTGGAATGGTGGAAATATAGTTCTGGAAATTTTATTTTGTTTATCCTCATTGTATTAAATAATTACCTTATTACAAATGTCAAAAGAGAAATTAATTATCCTCATCAGATACACAAGAGTCAGCAAATTAAGCAGAAGTAGAAACCAGTTCTTCCAACTCTTCTACCTAGTCATACTTCTCAACAAATTTCAAGAGAATTTTATGTGCACTGTCTTGACAAAGATTTGGGGGAGATATTGAGCCATATGCTATGCTCTCTTCAAGTGGTGAAGGAAAGTGGGGAGTGAGGCAATACTTATGGAGTATCTCTCTACCAGATGCCGGATACTTACAGCCATACTTAATATGCACAACAATTAATATTGCAGACTACAAGATTATGATTCAAATTATTAACTTTATTTTTATGCAGCTCTCCACAGAAATTCTGTCAAGTAAGCAAAGGATGAATGAAATTAATTTGTTCATTTTATCTGAAAACTGAAGGATAAATAGGTTTGAGCTGGACAAAGAGATCGGGAAGGGATACTTCAGGTCAAAGGAGTTAGAAGAGGCAAAGGACTCACTCTGAATCAAGGGGATGGAAAGGTAGGATGAGGTCAGATAGCAGAACTGTCACTTATTTGTTCATTCATTCCACAAATACTTATTGCATTCTTACAATATGCCAAGCACTACTCAGTGGACTTAAGATAGAGAAGTTACAAGATCCCTATTCTAATGAAGCTTATGTTTTTGTGGGTAGGGCGCACAAATTAAAACAAATAAAGAGAGGAAAATATAATCCATTTTGGGTAGAGGGAAGAGCAGTGCAATATCCCTGAAGTTAGAACCAGATTGTTGTATTCGATTAACAGAGAGAAGACCCCAGTGACTGGAGCATAGGAAGCAAGGAAAGAGTGGAATGAGCTGAGGCTGGATGAGCAGGCAAGTGCCACATCATTTAGGACTTTATGGAAAGCTTAGGTTTTCTTCTAAATGTAATGGGAAGCCACTGAAGTGTTTAAATTAGAAAAAGACCTCATGCAGCATTTTAAAATATTTTTTAAACATCTGCATGGCTGCCATTTGGAGAATGAATCTAGAGTCTCAAGAATGAAATAAAAGAAACAGCTAGAGATCATTGCTTTAGGCCAGCTGAGAGATGATGATGTCTTGGACCAATGTAGTTGCTGAGGAGGTTGTGAGAAGAGGATGGGTTCAGAATTGAGTCAGTGATGCCAATGAAGGCCTATGCAAAACCTTACAAAACATGTTGATAAAAGGAGTGAAAAGTTGTTAAAAATCTGGGACATGCTCTCCCTCTTTGTCCGCCGGAACGGTGCGGCGCTCACGCCCTGCCAGCCAGCCCGCCCTCCTCTCCCTCTTTGTCCGCCATCCTGGTGCGGTGCTCACGCCCCACCAGCCAGCCCGCCCTCCTCTCCCTCTTCCCCCTTCTGCTCCGGCGCGCTCCATCCACCATCTTATCCTTCCCTTTCTCCTCCTGCTCCGGCGGCTCTCCAACCACCACTGTGCCCTCTTCCGTCTTCACCGGCTCCTCCGCCACTGGCCTCGACAGCCTTGCCACCCTCACCTTTCCTCCTCCAGAACAGCTACTTGGGGAGTGGAGATGATACAGAGCAGCTCCCAGAGCCACTACGGAGATCAAAGGGATGGCGTACCCCATCCTGGAACGGCTGACTGTCTGGGAGAACCAGCTCCGGTGAGATTGCCGAGGGGCGCGGGCTTTCCCGGGTGGGACGGCAAGCGGCCGGAGTCCCTCCCTTCCTCCTTCCCAGGCCAGCTGGCAGAATTGGGCAGGCGGTCCCCTCAGGCCGCAGCGGTGGGTGCCCCCACCACGCGAGGCCCCCCGGACCGAGAGAGTTGGGTCAGAAATCCCCAGACCATGGAGAACGGTGACCGGGGGGTCCCTTCCAAACACGTGACTCCCCAGTCCGGCTGGGAACAGTGCACTCTCCCGGGCTGCGGCAGCTGGCGCCCTCCCGCCACGCTTGGCACCCCGGGCCGACTAGGAAATTCGGTCAGGCGCTCTCCTGGGCTGCGGTGGCCGGTGACCCTCCCCGCGTTCGGACCTCCGGGCCAGCTGGCACTCTTCCAAGCCACTTCGGTTGCTGAACCTCCCCCACGGCGAGAGTTTTCCAAAGCTAAAGGACCCACACCAACTTTTACTGGTGGAATCCATAGACAAACGTGTGCCACGAGCGCCACCTACTGGGCAGGATAAGAAAAACAGAACCCAGAGATTTCACAGAAAAATCTTTCAACCTGTGGGGTCCAACACCTAGGGAAATCTGACTAAATGCCCAGACGCCAGCAGAAGATAACGGATCACGCTCAGCAAATTGAAAATATGGCCCAGTCAAAGGAACAAACCAATAGTTCAAATGAGATACAGGAGCTGAAACAACTCATGCTGAATATACGAACAAAAATGGAAAACCTCTTCAAAAACGAAATCGATAAATTGAGGGAGGACATGAAGAAGACATGGGCTGAACAAAAAGAAGAAATAGAAAAACTGAAAAAACAAATCACAGAGCTTATGGAAGTGAAGGATAAAGTAGAAAAGATGGAAAAAACAATGGATACCTACAATGATAGATTTAAAGAGAAAGAAGATAGAATTAGTGATTTGGAGGATGGAACATCTGAATTCCAAAAAGAAAGAGAAACTATAGGGAAAAGAATGGAAAAATTTGAACAGGGTATCAGGGAACTCAAGGACAATATGAACCGCACAAATATAAGTGTTGTGGGTGTCCCAGAAGGAGAAGAGAAGGGAAAAGGAGGAGAAAAACTAATGGAAGAAATTATCACTGAAAATTTCCCAACTCTTATGAAAGACCTAAAATTACAGATCCAAGAAGTACAGTGCACCCCAAAGAGATTAGACTCAAATAGGCGTTCTCCAAGACACTTACTAGTTAGAATGTCAGAGGTCAAAGAGAAAGAGAGGATCTTGAAAGCAGCAAGAGAAAAACAATCCATCACATACAAGGGAAACCCAATAAGACTATGTGTAGATTTCTCAGCAGAAACCATGGAAGCTAGAAGACAGTGGGATGATATATTTAAGTTACTAAAAGAGAAAAACTGCCAACCAAGACTCCTATATCCAGCAAAATTATCCTTCAAAAATGAGGGAGAAATTAAAACATCCTCAGGCAAAAAGTCACTGAGAGAATTTGTGACCAAGAGACCAGCACTGCAAGAAATACTAAAGGGAGCACTAGAGTCAGATATGAAAAGACAGAAAAGAGAGGTATGGAGAAGAGTGTAGAAAGAAGGAAAGTCAGATATGATATATATAATACAAAAGGCAAAATGGTAGAGGAAAATATTATCCAAACAGTAATAACTCTAAATGTTAATGGACTGAATTCCCCAATCAAAAGATATAGACTGGCAGAATAGATTAAAAAACAGGATCCTTCTATATGCTGTCTACAGGAAACACATCTTAGACCCAAAGATAAACATAGGTTGAAAATGAAAGGTTGGGAAAAGATATTTCATGCAAATAACAACCAGAAAAGAGCAGGGGTGGCTATACTAATATCCAACAAATTAGACTTCAAATGTAAAACAGTTAAAAGAGACAAAGAAGGATACTATCTACTAATAAAAGGAACAATTAAACAAGAAGACATAACAATCATAAATATTTACGCACTGAATCAGAATGCCCCAAAATACGTGAGGAATACACTGCAAACACTGAAAAGGGAAATAGACACATATACCATAATAGTTGGAGACTTCAATTCCCCACTCTCATCAATGGACAGAACATCTAGACAGAGGATCAATAAAGAAATAGAGAACCTGAATATTACTATAAATGAGCTTGACTAAACAGACATTTATAGGACATTACATCCCACAACAGCAGGATACACCTTTTTTTCAAGTGCTCATGGATCATTCTCAAAGATAGACCATATGCTGGGTCACAAAGCAAGTCTTAAAAAATTTTAAAAGATTGAAATTATACACAACACTTTCTCGGATCATAAAGGAATGAAGTTGGAAATCAATAATAGGTGGAGTGCCAGAAAATTCACAAATACATGGAGGCTCAACAACACACTCTTAAACAACAAGTGGGTCAAAGAAGAAATTGCAAGAGAAGTTAGTAAATACCTCGAGGCAAATGAAAATGAAAACACAACATATCAAAACTTATGGGACGCAGCAAAGGCAGTGCTAAGAGGGAAATTTATTGCCCTAAATGCCTTTATCAGAAAAGAAGAAAAGGCAAAAAATGCAGGAATTAACTGTCTACTTGGAAGAACTGGAGAAAGAACAGCAAACTAATCCCAAAGCAAGCAAAAGGAAAGAAATAACAAAGATTAGAGCAGAAATAAATGAAATTGAAAACATGAAAACAATAGAGAAAATCAATAAGACCAGAAGTTGGTTCTATGAGAAAATCAATAAGATTGATGGGCCCTTAGCAAGATTGACAAAAAGAAGAAGAGAGAGGATGCAAATAAATAAGATCAGAAATGGAAGAGGAGACATAACTACTGACCCCACAGAAATTAAGATGGTAATAACAGGATACTATGAACAACTTTACGCTAATAAATACAACAATTTAGATGAAATGGACGGGTTCCTGGAAAGACATGAACAACCAACTTTAACTCAAGAAGAAATAGATGACCTCAACAAACCAATCACAAGTAAAGAAATTGAATTAGTCATTCAAAAGCTTCGTAAAAAGAAAAGTCCAGGACCAGACGGCTTCACATGTGAATTCTATCAAACATTCCAGAAACAATTAGTACCAACTCTCCTCAAACTCTTCAAAAAAATCGAAGTGGAGGGAAAACTACCTAATTCATTTTACGAAGCCAACATCACCCTCATAGCAAAACCAGGCAAAGATATTACAAAAAAAGAAAACTATAGACCAATCTCTCTAATGAATATAGATGCAAAAATCCTCAATAAAATTCTAGCAAATCATATCCAACAACACATTAAAAGAATTATACATCATGACCAAGTAGGATTCATCCCAGGTATGCAAGGATGGTTCAACATAAGAAAATCAATTAATGTAATACACCATATCAACAAATCAAAGCAGAAAAATCACATGATCATCTCAATTGATGCAGAGAAGGCAAATGACAAGATTCAACATCCTTTCCTGTTGAAAACATTTCAAAAGATAGGAATACAAGGGAACTTCCTTAAAATGATAGAGGGAATATATGAAAAACCCACAGCTAATATCATCCTCAATGGGGAAAAATGGAAAACTTTCCCCCTAAGATCAGGAACAAGACAAGGATGTCCACTATCACCACTATTATTCAACATTGTGTTGGAGGTTCTAACCAGAGCAATTAGACAAGAAAAAGAAATACAAGGCATCAAAATTGGAAAGGAAGAAGTAAAACTATCACTGTTTGCAGACGATATGATACTATACATCGAAAACCTGGAAAATTCCACAACAAAACTACTAGAGCTAATAAATGAGTACAGCAAAGTAGCAGGTTACAAGATCAACATTCAAAAATCTGTAGCATTTCTATACACTAGCAATGAACAAGTGGAGGGGGAAATCAAGAAACGAATCCCATTTACAATTGCAACTAAAAGAATAAAATACCTAGGAATAAATTTAACTAAAGAGACAAAAAACCTATATAAAGAAAACTACAAAAAACTGCTAAAAGAAATCACAGAAGACCTAAATAGATGGAAGGGCATACCGTGTTCATGGATTGGAAGACTAAATATAGTTAAGATGTCAATCCTACCTAAATTGATCTACAGATTCAATGCAATACCAATCAAAATCCCAACAACTTATTTTTCAGAAATAGAAAAACCAATAAGCAAATTTATCTGGAAGGGCAGGGTGCCCCGAATTGCAAAAAACATCTTGAGGAATAAAAACGAGGCTGGAGGTCTTGCGCTGCTGGACTTTAAGGCATATTATGAAGCCACAGTGGTCAAAACAGCATGGTATTGGCATAAAGATAGATATATCGACCAATGGAATCGAATAGAGTGCTCAGATATAGACCCTCTCATCTACGGACATTTGATCTTTGATAAGGCAGTCAAGCCAACTCACCTGGGACAGAACAGTCTCTTCAATAAATGGTGCCTAGAGAACTGGATATTCATACGCAAAAGAATGAAAGAAGACCCATATCTCACACCCTATACAAAAGTTAATTCAAAATGGATCAAAGATCTAAACATTAGGTCTAAGACCATAAAACAGTTAGAGGAAAATGTAGGGAGATATCTTATGAATCTTACAATTGGAGGCGGTTTTATGGACTTTAAACCTAAAGCAAGAACACTGAAGAAGGAAATAAATAAATGGGAGCTCCTCAAAATTAAACACTTTTGTGCATCAAAGAACTTCCTCAAGAAAGTAGAAAGACAGCCTACACAATGGGAGATAATATTTGGAAATGACATATCAGATAAAGGTCTAGTATCCAGAATTTATAAAGAGATTGTTCAACTCAACAACAAAAAGACAGCCAACCCAATTACAAAATGGGAAAAAGACTTGAACAGACACCTCTCAGAAGAGGAAATACAAATGGCCAAAAGGCACATGAAGAGATGCTCAATGTCCCTGGCCATTAGAGAAATGCAAATCAAAACCACAATGAGATATCATCTCACACCCACCAGAGTGGCCATTATCAACAAAACAGAAAATGACAAGTACTGGGGAGGATGCGGAGAAAGAGGCACACTTATCCACTGTTGGTGGGAATGTCAAATGGTGCAACCACTGTGGAAGGCAGTTTGGCGGTTCCTCAAAAAGCTGAATATAGGATTGCCATACGACCCAGCAATACCATTGCTGGGTATCTACTCAAAGGACTTAAGGGCAAAGACACAAACGGACATTTGCACACCAATGTTTATAGCAGCATTATTTACAATTGCAAAGAGATGGAAACAGCCAAAATGTCCATCAACAGAAGAATGGCTAAACAAACTGTGGTATATACATACGATGGAATATTATGCAGCTTTAAGACAGGATAAACTTATGAAGCATGTAATAACATGGATGGACCTAGAGAACATTATGCTGAGTGAGTCTAGCCAAAAACTAAAGGACAAATACTGTATGGTCCCACTGATGTGAACGGACATTCGAGAATAAACTTGGAATATGTCATTGGTAACAGAGTCCAGCAGGAGGTAGAAACAGGGTAAGATAATGGGTAATTGGAGCTGAAGAGATACAGACTGTGCAACAGGACTACATACAAAAACTCAAAAATGGACGGCACAATAATACCTAATTGTAAAGTAATCATGTTAAAACACTGAATGAAGCTGCATCTGAGCTATAGGCTTTGTTTGTTTGTTTGTTTTGTTTTTTTTTACTATCATTATTACTTTTATTTCTTTTCTCTATATTAACATTCTATATCTTTGACTGTTGTGTTGCTAGTTCTTCTAAACCGATGCAAATGTACTAAGAAATGATGATCATGCATCTATGTGATGATGTTAAGAATTACTGATTGCATATGTAGAATGGTATGATTTCTAAAGATTGGGTTAATTTCTTTTTTTTTTTTTCCGTTAATTAATAAAAAAGAAAAAAAAAAAAAGATGTCAGCCAGGCTGTGTTCTCACATGCAGTACACTGTCCTCTTCCAAGCTCATTCGGGTTGTTGACAGAGTTCAGTTCCTTGCACCTGTAGGGCCTGGATAGTTCTTTGCTGGCTGTTGGCCAGATTTCACCCGCAGCTCTTAGAGGCTGCCATCAGGACCTATTCATGTGCCCCCTTCATAAGCATTTTACAACATGGCTGTTTGTTTTCTTCCTTACTAGCAGATAAGTGTCTGCTATTGCTTCTTGTCTCTTTTATTTTTCTTCGGGTATTTCCAAGGGAAATGATAGGTAGTGTTCTTTTCTGAGACGATGCAAGTTGGTCACGTTTCTGAT
Organism: Tamandua tetradactyla; assembly: GCF_023851605.1. NCBI lineage: Eukaryota > Metazoa > Chordata > Mammalia > Pilosa > Myrmecophagidae > Tamandua > Tamandua tetradactyla. The sequence goes on along the minus strand of NC_135334.1, from coordinate 102,869,062 downwards.
TAGATTAGGCTCAGAATAATCCAGTAAATTGTCTTTATACTAACCAAAGTAAACTGATTAGAGACCATAAGTCATAGGTAAAATCCCATTACATTCATAAGTCTTGCCCACACTAAAGAGAAAAGGATATAAAATATGTATATCAGGGAAGTGAGGATTTTGAGGGCCATCTTTGAATTCTGCCTTCTGATCTAGAGCTTGGGCCCCTAGCCGAAATATTTAATGCCTTTCTAAATAAAGGCATTAAATTTTGTTGAATTTTACTGGATGCTTTTTTTGTATCTATCTCTAAAATGAGATTATAAGCTCAAATTTATATAATATGCTCACTTTCTTGGTTTATATCTGTATTGTAAAACTTCTAGTATAAAGTATTCATATGGTAAACAGTAGTATTTACATAATTGATTTAAAATTGACCATTATTTTTAAAAGAGAACATATTTTTAAAATTGTTTTTGCTTATTACTATATTTCTAAGACCTAGAATAGTGTCTGCCACATGGTAAGCACGAAGTACGGGATGAATAGCTGAGTTGTGAGCAGGTTCATTTGTGCATTTGTAATTTCAATACCATGAACCCTGATTTTTGAATTAGAATTTAGCAATACAAAATTGTGCTAAATGTCTACTCCAAATTGCAAACTAAGAACACAAGGGTGGGTTTTGATAAAAGCATACAAAATGTGTAGGGGTACTTCTTTCAACAAAATATGACCAACTAACTTGCATCCTCTCAGAAAGGCACACTATCATTTCCTCTTGGAAAATAGTTGAAGAAAAAGAACATTCTATTTATCAAATTATTTTTAACCAACTATGACTTTCCCATTTTGTGATTTTTGCAGAAAAAAGAAAATAACGAAAGAAATTCTTCTATGTTTCACACAGAATGCTAATTGAGCAAATTCAATATTAGTTGGAAGCTTCTAAAAACCTCCTAGTTACTAATTTTTTTCTAAGCCAGAAATGACAAAATTATGGTTCTATAATACTCAAAAATAAATATTCTCTGTATGGAATATCTTAAAAAAAAATCTGGGACATAAGCATTTGTGCAGCAATATATTTCTTGTTGCGTGGCAAAGAGCACTCCCCCGCCCCTTCCCCCCAACCTTTTTCAACCACACTGATGGCCCTTGAAGTTTCTGAAAGGAGCTCATAAAACTGAAAAAAAAATTTGTTGGCATCAATGTGCAAATAATGATCGAAAACTAAGTTCTGGCTTCATAGATAGCTAGAGTCGAAGTTCATCTAGCTCATGCTGAAGGGAAATTGCTTAACAGCCATCTCCTCCATCTCTAATAAAATATTGGAAGAAATGTTAGAAATCCTGAGTATTTTACAGAGTGAATAATGTCTATTCATTTATTTATTTTAAATAAGGTATACTGTGCATTTTCTCTATAGGATATAAAAGTTTATAGGTTCTGCAAGGATTCTCTAGTTTGATCTCTGAGATTTTCTACTTTAGTAGTCATCAGTATAGTTGGCTTTAATATTTTAGATAGTTTATTCCAAAAACTTTGGTGTACTTTCATTTTACTTGGGAAGACATGACATTTTTTTTTCTTAGAAAATCCACCAAATTTGATGACATGCAGGTTTTATAGGAAAAGAAATCAAATGAAAGAGAGGGACTGTGGTTAGTGCCATATATGGAACATGGCAGTGCTGGTCTTGATTTCATTGATGATTATGTACTTGACCTTGAGAAATTTCACTTTCTTCATATATTCTTTTCCAGGACTTTAAACTTATATGGAAGAAGCTCAATTTCTTATATGGAAGAAATTGAGCTTCTTCCATATAATAATCAGCTTATCCTTAATAGAAGGTGATGTGTGACAATAGGAGCAAGATAACAGTGCACTGAGATTAAGGAGAGGGGCACACACAAGCACCTCATTGATGACTTATAAAATGCTTCCTGTGTTGCCAGCATTTCAGTAGACACGGAAGGATTCAATGACAAGCAAAATCAAAATGATCCTTGCCTTTTGAGAACTTATAGGACAACTTGATACAGCATTAAAATAACTAGTGAAAAGTGTAAATGGTTTTTAGATTATTGTTTTCTCTATGCTTCCCAAAGTCCGATTATGGAATAGAATCAAGACAAAAGTGATCGCTTTCTCCATTTAGCCCTACCACGTTAGGGTTATCTCAGATTGAGAAATGCGATTCACTGGGCTTCATGTTCACTTCTGCCTGAGAACTCCCATCAGTTTTTCATAACAATGTGTATATTAGAAATTCATGTAACTTAAAAATCATCAAAAATATGACTTTGTTCAATTCCAGGCATTTGGCTTATAGGACGAAATATGGGCCCCTTGTGAGGAGCTAATATCAATTTCTATGAGGAATGTGTAAGGCATTTGTGTATCCTGATAGGAGGCGGCAAGCTTTCTCATGTAATTGATTTCAAAGAGTGGTGATAGTTCCTGTAAATCTGGGATAATATAGACCAGGTCCTTTATAGATCTGAACACAAAAAAGCAATTTAGTAAATTGTGATCTAAGTCAGGGATTGACTTTTTTTTTCTGTAAAAACCCAGAAGTAAATATTTTTGGTTTTGCAGGCCACATACAATCTCTGTTGTATAGTCTTTTCCTTCTTTTATTTTTCTTCAAAACCTTTAAAAAGCTCACAGGATATATAGAAAAGAGACTATAGGCCACATTTGACCCATCGGGGTTAGTTTGCCTACCCTTGATCTAAGTTATCAAAGTCATGCATTTACTACAGTGGAATGCAATTGAGCTTAAATGCAGAGAATAGTTATTTTCTTCCTCTTTGTATATACATTTAAATTCAGCAATTAAAATATCTATTAGGTATCTTCTTTGTGAGAACTCATCTCTGGACTTCTTTTTAACATGAGAAAAATAAACTTCTTACTTATTTAAACTTCTTTGTTCCAGCTCATCGGGATGCAGATAGGTTGGCTCACAAGAACAAATGTCTGTGAAAGGTTATTCCAAGGACCAGAGGCAAATTGAATCATAGAACCAAGATATGAAAGTTTGAACAACAGAAAATAATTGCTATCGCTGGAGCAAAAGACTGTGAGGGGGACGATGAATGAGAGAAGTTGAAAGTCATGTTGACAGCAAATCATGGAGGACCATACATAGCAATATAAGGAATTTGGGCTTCATTCTGTTATGAATGGGCATTCTTTGATTTCTTTTCTGGCAGAAAATTGACAAGATGAGATGTCATAATTTGATTTAGGATGATGCTGATGGCAGCGTGTATGGTAGACTGGAAGTCAATGAAAAGACTACTATTAGAGAAAATCTTTGGAGCTTTTTAGTAGTAATCTAGTAGAGAAATACTGATGAGAGTAGAAGTATGGATGGAAGTGAAGGGAGATGGGCATGAGCAATGTTGCAAAGATATGTTTTACACTGTCTTTCAGCTTCTGTTCTCATAAGAAATTATTTCATCTTTGGCTGTTTAAGACCAATTTAGGAAAGAGAATGAGTTTTCCCCCAGTTTTTACAAAAAGATAATACTTATATGAGTTTGCTTAAAAATAGCAATTACCATAAACTATTAAATGTGATCATGAAGTGCAGTCAGAAACCAATTACTTATATGAACACCTGTATATTTGCTAGGTGAACAGTTATGCTAAGTTTTCTTCTTAGCATAAGGCAATGCTTCTTTAGTGGGTGACAAGCAGACAAGATAGGGAAGATTCAGATTCCTTAGTAAATAAGCATCAAAACAAGTGATGGAGAGACCAGGGGCAAAATAGCAGCAGGAAAATTGTATATGTGTATTCTATTTTATTTATCTTGTTATTCTTTTTATATATTACCTGATCTATTTATAAGCTGATGGATAATTCACTTTCTGAAGTTGCTTGCTAATTTTCACAGGCAAAAGACGTCTTAAAATATCTACACATAAAAAATAAATACACCCATACACTTCCCAAAAAATGAACAATAAAACAAGCAAGCAAACAAAAATTCAACAAATGGTGCTGCAATAACAGGATACTGACATGGAAAAAGAATGAAACGTGACCCCTGCATACACCAAAAAATAAAAAATACACATAGTTTGAAAGTTTGTCTTCTTTATGGTGAGACATATATTCCTTTTAAAATACATTTTTGGCAGGCCACGGTGGTTCAGCAGGCAGGAATGCTTGCCTTCGATGCCAGAGGACCCAGGTTCGATTCCCGGTGCCTGCCCATGTATAAAATACATTTCATGTAGTGCCCTTGCACTGAATTCTCCAAACAAAAGAGGATGCATTTCTTCCGTAACATTATAAACAGATATTATAAATTGTAATCATGTATCCATTTCATCCTATCTTTTCTCTACGCTAAATGCACTCAGTTTTTCTGACCATTTTTCAAATCGTGGAGAATCAGGATTCTGCTCCTTTCAGAATGTTCAGCCATAATTTCTCTCCAGTTTACCAATATCTCTCAAAATGTGGGACCCTGAATACAAAGTACTATAGCTGTAAAACTTTAGTTATAGAGGACAGAAAATTTAGTACTTTATAAGAGGGAAATGTAAATATCTGGAAGAATTATCATTTTCTTTTTAGCTTGAGGGTTTGGAAGAACAGTGGTAACTTATCTATGGGATCTTATGAAAGAGCAACCAGTTTGGTTATATGATATATTGGTTTTAATATAGACAGTGAGGTTGCGATGGTGGCAGGAATAGAGGAAGTAGTTGTGTAGGAAGAAGAGTAACAGTTTACATTTACTCAAGCTTTCTTCATGCCAGTCACTGTTCTAAGTGCTTCAACTATCATTGAATCTTCATTACAACCTAATGAAAAAACTACTGTAATTGCCAGAAAAGCAGCAGATGAAAGAGATTAGGAGGTTTCAACATCTAGATGTCAGTAGAACACATCTCACGTTCTTTGAGGAAGCAAGACAAGACAAAAAGTAAGTCCTTCTCATCTATTTTTATCATTACGCTTCCATGTGCATCTGTGTGCATCCTAAATTCTGTGTGTATCCTAAACTCATTTTCGATAACATGCTCATTAATGAATGTGAAATCATTTTTGGTTGAAAGGATTTTTTTGTACAACCTGAAATCTGTTGTACAAATTTAATATTTAAAGGATACCCCATTTGAAGGGTACATTTTCCATCACACTTAACGTGCTGAAAGAAGGTACCGTGCCCATGTCACTTCTATTATTGGTACATTCATGCCAGTAGACGCCTACATCAACAAACACTAATTCCATTCCAGTCTGCTACTTTGAGTTTCCCCCTCTCTTTTTTTCTCTGTTGTATTCTCTTTCCTTCTTCTACCTATCAGATTTAACCTAAAGAGGAAAGAGCGGATTTCCAGAAACTAGGGAATCCTGACACTCTTTTTTTCAACCCACCTGATGAAATGGATATCCTGAAAAAGGTATTCCAAGAAGGGTGGAGATGTAATGGCCTGGCAGATAGGAGGCTTTTCAAAGCGCAAGGGAGAGTGTGGAAGAACTGGAACGACTGGGGCGTTGCTGAAGTTCCATTATTTGGGTATCTATGAAGGAACTTGGCAGGTCACTTCTATTGACAATCCCTTTCTTACCTTTGTGACAAGTGTGAATGGTAATCCAAACAAAGCCATAGCAAAGGGAAAATAATTTACCACCTTAACTTTTCTTGGCTTATTTAAAGCTCTACTGAGTAAATGTGATGGAAATTAAAACAAACAAAAAAATCTATCACATGTCCTCAGTATTTAAAAGCAAATTATTTCTGAAAACACTTTCACTTGTATGTGAGTATGGTTTGTTGAAATCTGTTTTTCAAGTTAGCGCATTTGACTTGTTAGAATTGCACCCTTTTGAAGCATCATGCCCTTTCAGCTATTTAATAAGCTATTGTATTCCTATAAAAAAGAAAAATAGATACTCCTGACTATATAACTTAATCAGTGGGACTGTTGGGCCTAATTGACAGTGCCTATAAAATGAGGAGCTTAAATTATTTTGTGCTTAATTAGTTATTCTCCTTCTCTTTACAATTTAATTTCATTTACAAAATTTCAGATTGATTTTGTTGGGAAGGAGTATTTTTGCTTGACCTGAAAAATTGGTCTTGGATTTTATGGGGGATTTCTATCTGTTAAGATAGATTTCTTTTTCATTTCATATCATCACATGATGTGTTTTCTTTCCTTGCTAACCCACTTACTATGTTTCTTCTTCAATTTTGTTTGGGATTCCTTGGGAAGAGAAGAATTTCCTTGTTCAACCATTTGGGTGAATATTTCTTTTTGCACTGTGAATTTGTACTTACATTCTTAACTTACATCTACCATGAATCAGACTGATATCTCATAATGTAACCTATTGGATTGACAAACCCGAGTCTGTGTCTTTAGCTCCCACTGAACCAGCAGTGTGCACTTGGACAACTCACACTCAACATCTCTGATCTTCCATTTCCCCTATTAAATGAGGGTGCTGAGCCTACTATTATTTCACAGGTTGTTTCTTTCTGGCTCTAAGAACTCTAATTCTAAGTTCCCTTTATTTCAAAGATCAATGCATAAGCTAATTGTCAGAGCTATGTTCTTGATTTTCCAAACAGTGCTGGAGAAATCTAGTGGCAAATTTTAAGTTTATAAAATTAAGATAAAGAAAAAAAAGACAAAATTTACATCTATCACTAAAGTAGGAAAATCTCTAAAATTCAACAATTTAGTAGTCCCTAAATTAATTTTAAGTACAGTTACTATACATAAAATTAAAATTGACATGGATGAATAATTTGTATATGAGAAGGCTACTGCATCTACTAGGGCATTTATCCCATACCCCATGAAAATTTGCCAATACCTGACTGTATTTCTAATGAAAGACAAGAACAGGTGAATGGTTTAGAGATCCATGCTGTCAAATTACAGCATCTGTTAATTATTATCTTGTCTTCCTCTGAGTAGGGTATCAGACCTACTATCCTATAGCAGGATCCTCTGATGTGTTTAGCCTCCTGTTTCTAAGAGGTTGGTGAGGAAAATAATAAAAATGCAAGTAATATGCAAATTGAATATGAATAGGTATATGTGTATAGGATGTGTGCATAAACTATTACTTCAGCACTTACCATACTCTAATACTCTATTGAATGCTTTCCATGTCGTAACCTTATTTAATCCTCAGGAAAACCCTATGAGATAGATAGCATTCACTTCCATTTTACAGATGAAGCTGAGCTTAGAGAGGGAAATAACTAAGTAAAAAAGCACAGGAATTAGGAATCTTCACCACTATGTAGAACTACATCACAGAAAATGCATGACTGAATAATTTTACAGGTAATAATTTCAATTTACTGAAAATATACTATTAAAGGAGTAGTTAAATCTCAAGATTGCGCAATGTTAGTTGACTTCACCATCAGGCATTTCAGCTTTAAAGGGAGAAGGCAGGAAGAAAGGATGCTTTCCAGGCATTACACCACAGAGACTTCAAAATTATTACTATTCTTTTATATTTCAACCTTTAAATCATAAATCTCAATTTTCACTTGGTAATGGTAGAGGTAAACCAGAATGTAATTTTCGTGGTCTGAACTTTAATATAGTTTGAATACTCATGACACTACTTATGTCCCTTGAACTGAGAGATTTTCTTAACTTGATTTAATAAGTGGCTAAGATATTTTATGATTCATGAATATATTTTCATGTGAATAATAAATTCTATAAAATTGTTAGAAAGAACAGTTCATTCTCTCGAGTAGGTCAGCCATTTTGCCTGTTTTCTTGCTTAAAGTATCAAATATTTCCCAAACACTTTCTTCCTAAATTATAAAAAGGAAAATTTGAGCTCCATTCCAGAAGAATTACCACATTTATATGGGAGCTCAAATGATCCACACATTCATTTATTGATTATAATGCAGAGTACTGGATCTAGATTTTAGGGTGGTTTCTACATTCTTTGAATCAGAACATGTATTCATTATGAGTAATCCCATATTTTAAATCAAATCTATTAAAAATCCCTATGATCTCTCTTCTTGAGCTCTATTTAGGGAACAAAGCAATCGAAAGGATACACAATGGTCTTACTTGGCTAGTATTGTAAGGAAGCGTGTTGTGTTCAGCTTCTGGGGCTTGACAAAGAATCAAGGTATGATATACCGTCACCTTTCCTTGGATTGGGTTGTGGATTATTCAAGGAATATACCAAAATTCAGCCAGAACCACTTCCACCCTCCACCCCCAACCATACAGTCTGCTCTTTAGACAATATCCCCTCTGTCTGCTCTGACGAAGTTCTGGGTCAGTTTAGGGACTGCAAAGGAATTTGATTACTAAACTGAACCAAACATGATTGGGAAAGGGAAGCTGCCAAAGAGCAATCAGAGCCACTGCATTCCAAGTCTATTCCAAATGCCTGATGGACTATCCCTGTCTCAGCCCACATGGCAGTGAGATACATGTGACCGGAGTTCCAATTGGTCGCCCTCCCCCACCTCCAAGCCACAGACCTGAATACACCAGCCTTTCAAATAAAGCAAAGTTGAACTCAGCCATACCTGTTCTCAGATGCGCTTTAGGCACCAAACCATTCACAGCTTAACCAAGGAAAGAAAACATCAGCTTCAGTCCTGTATGTCCTTTGGCAGGGGGATCCTCCTGATGCCAATCACATTATGGGATTGATCTGTCCCTGTTTCCCAGACCTCTGATGTGGAGCTATTCCTTGGAAGTCTTCCTGCTACTGGCAGCTGCGCTGTGGCCCTGCCCCCAGACACTGCTGAGGTTTGCAAATGAGGAAGGATGTCCCTATCTGAAGGTGTAGCAACTCCTATGGGGAGCTTGGTGGTTTAAAAAAACAAAAAGCAAATAGCATTTACAGCCTAGGGGGGAAGCAGTTAGCAAGATAAAATACTTTTCTACAGGTGCTGAAACCACAAAACCCAGGTTCTCTGTGCAAAGCATTACCCAGTTTAGAATCTTTCCTGATAGGAGGAAGAGCAGTTTTCACCTGTCTTGTATCCTGTCCCTGGGCCAGCAGTAGTAACAGGGGCACATGAACACCTGTTCACAGTGACAGCTGTTTTATGGCAAAACTCACTGGGCCAAAAGACATTGAGATGTTCAATTAATAGGGAGGAACTTCCAGTTTGCACCTGATCAAGGATGAAGTGGTATCTCTTTGCCTCTAGTCTATTCCCATAAAAGCCTTTCTGGGGGGAGCTTGAGAGGTTGCAAAGCGCAGGAGGGAAGCATGAATGGGGTCCTCCTGAGTCCAATATCCGCCTTTCTGTGTAGCCGTAGCTGCCAGGGAGCATGGGACTTCTCTGAAGGCCTCTGGTTGCCCAGGAACTTGACTCACAACACGCAGCCCTGAAGACAACAAAAGGGAAAGGCCAGAGTGGTCAGTGTGCCGACGATCCAGAGCCTGGCTGCCCGGCATTCACTTGGGGGGTGCTATGGGCAGAGGGAGGGCTAGGGGGGCAGGGCTCGGGCCCTAGTACCTAACATGGTCCAGATCATGTTAAAAGATTGGCTGCTGGTGGCAACCAAAGTCCAGGAAAGAGACACAAGGAGCCCTCTGCCACCACCTCCCACCAATGCACCCTTCTGAGAAACACGGGAGACAACTTCAGCCTGCAACTTGTTGCTTCTTGCCAGAAGGGCTCACTTCTGAGAGACCCAGACAAACAGGAATGAAGCAGCTAACCACAGAGAGAGAAAACGAGGACAAACCCTTTGGCGGTTTCCTCGCTATGATTTCTTTGCCCAGGAGGACCACCTTCCCACACTCCCGTAACGACGGCGTCCCTTTCCTCAGTGATGCTCTTCTGCTGGTTTCACAGTAAAGTTTAAACTCTGTTCCTGAACTAATCCCCTCCTCCCCGTACCTTTCGCCAAGTCTCCAAGTCTAATTGCTGACTCCCAGTGCTCAGTGGAAATCACTGCGTGTTTTGGTTCCCACATGCGGGCAGGGTGTGTGTGTATGTGGCATGCCTGTGGTAAATGCCGCCAGCGTGCTCAACCCGTAGCAACTGAGGCTCTAAATATGCCAGAAACAATCAGCTAATTATATTTTCTAAATTCAGATGACCTAATTGAATTACATGCCACCAGTTTTTGTTCTGCACCTTGTGCTTTAGTAACAGTGCCTGGAATACATTAGGCAAATGCGGTTCCAGCCTTGAGGAATTTGTTGGGAAAAAATGTATTTTGTGTCCACAGGTTCTGGTGGGCTGAATAAGTACAACAAAATAAAATGAACAGCAAACAACAAGCAAATAAGCCTGTCAAATTTTGAAACCTGTGCATAAAGAATCAATTCCAACATTTAAAACAAAAAGCAGAGAAACGAGCAAAATTCTGCCCTAGACTGTAAGAAACTTCTTCGAGATTGAAAGAGAAAAAATGACTAGCTCCTTGAGAGCCCACTGCCATCGCTGTTAACCCTTCACAGGCTTCAGCTTGTTTTCATGTAGGTGCTCTCAGTACAGTATCCTGGGAAACAGCAAACAATATTAATATTCTGAATGCTGAATAGAGAGGATAAAACCATGGAGATTCATTGACTGTGGAAGGTCATAAAACGTGCAAGAGGCACCAGACCCAGTGTTGTTGAGGCTTTGCCCATGTGTCTTTAATTCCCTGGAAACCAATGACAGTCATTTTATTATCCGTGGTGACAAGACCTGTGAGCAAGGAGCAACCCCAGTGCAGACACTGCAAAAGCATTCAGTCTGGCTAGGCTGTCCCTTGTAGAAGGAGCACTTGCTGTAAGTGGGAAGCTGCCCTAAGTACTTCCAATTTCAGATATTGTGAATAATAAATATCAGTAGTCATTTTGCTAACCACAATTCATAGCCAAGCTATGAATTTTTAGTAGTTTGGTTTCCAAGGTACCTGGCTTTTGAGGGTTTTACTCCAACAGACCTGGGTTCAAATCCTCACTCTGCCATTTTCTAGGTGTGTGATATGTCAGTTTGGTATCTGCAAAATGGGGAAAAAATAAACCTATCTTATAGATTAATTATGTAAGAGATGCAAAAAGGATTTACTAAATTCTGAGTCAATAAATAATAGCTATTAACATTATTTTACTTGAACCTAAAAGAGGGGTAGTAATATAGCCCCGATTGTTCATTGTTAAGATAATTTATTTATTTTATATCTCCTCTCAGTGGAATATGAGCTCCCTGAGGGCTTTGGGACTTCTTAGTGTCATTCTAAGACCAAGCAAGAGATGCTATAGAGGGCCCACTCTGGCCCTCATCCTTCGGCCTCTCCCCATGGGGTGAGTTATCTATAAGAACAAGGACACATGCACATCTAGAGTCTACACTATCCTTCCATTCTAGATAATACTTGGAAATTTTGGACCTCCAAAGACCTGTGTGTACTTCCAGGGTCCATAAGTGTCCTGTTCCCTTCCTTCAATATACTGAGGCTTTTCTGTATCCCTGGTACATATATTCCTAGGGCCAAGGGGCAGTCCCAGGGCAGCCCTGTGTATGTGTGTGTGTGTGCGTGCGTGTGTGTGTGTGTGTGTGTGTGTGTGTGTGTGTGTGTGTGTGGTGTACAGATAGTTGAAGCTTAACTGTGCGTGCTGGAGCATCCACATGTGTTCACACAAAGTCCCTTCCAGTGTGAGTAAAGCGTGGGATGGTTGAGAAGTGGAGAGGACTTTGGGCCTCAGACGAAAGGCTGGGGATTGGAGTTTAGGGACAGGCTCTCCCTCTCCTGTCATATTCTGGTACAGAACAATAAGGAATCTGAAAATTCTAAATTCAAACTTGGCTTTCCAGGTTATTATACAGGTATTTTTTTCATGGTTGGAAGATAGAACATATTTTATTCAATTGTTAGGTTGATTTATAAGCAATGGTGTGCTGGTAAATATTTATTAATTAGATTTCTGAGAAAATACAGCAACTTAATTTGTAGTGTCTGCCATTACTGTGGTGTAAATGTTCCTACGTGGCCAATTCAAACTACCAGTACAACACCACTGAGTATGAGGTTGAGAGGAAATGTGTAAGTTGACTCTCATGCACCTACAGGAGCTACCTCCAGCAAATCACTATTTATAATTTTAAATATTTAGACATGTGTGTTTTAGTTGCTAATGCTGCCAGAAGAGCAATATTCCAGAAATGGTTTGGTTTTTATGAAGGGTATTTATTAAGTTACAAGTTTACAGTTCTAAGACCATAAAAATGTCCAACCAAGGCATCCAGAGAAAGTTGACTCAAGAAAGGCCAATCTGGGAAGGCTTGTGGCTGGCATCTGTTAGTCCTTTGGCTTCTGGTTTCAAACATTTTCCCTGGGGGAGTTTTCTTTCTGCATCTCTAAATGTGTTACCTCTGAAGTTGTTTTCCAAAATGGTTCCCTCTTAAAAAATCCCAGAAAATGGATTAAGACCCCCCTTTGAACAGGCAGAGATACATCTCCATGGAAACCACCTAATCAAAAGGTCCCATCCACGATTGGGTGGGTCAAATCTCCATGGAAACAACTTAATCAGAAAGATCCCACCCAAACGAAAGGTCTGCCCCCACAACATTGTATTAGGATAAAGGACATGGCTTTCTGTGGTACATAACAGTTTCAAACAGTGGTATTTTGGTTTCCATTTGTATTCTCACCCTGGGTCCCCCAAATACTAATGATGGGCCCTAATGTGGAGAAAAGCGCCAGTATATAAGAGGTCCTTAATAACTATTTCCTGAATAAAAGCACCTAGTAGTTCTGTGCTTTTGTTCATTCACTATAAATTTGTCTGTACTTTACATGGTTCTTGACCTAAAGAGGGCGTGTGTGTGAAAACATCTAGCACAGTTCTTGGCACCTTATATCCAGTCAATAAACATTGATGAAAGAGTGAATAATAGGCATTCAATAAACTGTAATTTCTTTTTTATTATCATATTTTGGAGAAGTTCAAGGTTTTTAGTTTAAGCTGTTTTGAGGTGTCTGTAATTTTATGCAGTTGTCCATGGGTCAAGACAAATGCTCATTTATGTTTTGGTTTTCTGGGAGATTCCTTTGGATGGACAGCTCATTTTCCTGAGCTTCCCAAGAGAACATTGCTCACACAATGTTACTCATTTTAGAAAGTTTGGTAAAATTCCATTTGGCTGCACGTCTGTTATCTGAACTTAGGAGAGGAAAGGCTGTTTTTTATGCTCTAACTTTGTTCAAGCTTTATTTTGTGCCCTGGAATAGAAGAGAGAAAAATGGCTTTGAATTAACACTTCAGATTTACCTCATTTCATATGTTGTCCTCAGTGAGGAATGTATTGAATTTTTAAGATGAACACGTAAGAAAAAAGAAACTGTAAAAGATTCTGTGGTGGCTTCTCATTGAACTTCACCTTAATGATAGGTGATAATTTCTACTTGAAATAATTTTCACCATGATCATATTCCATTGGTTGATAATTTGTATACTTAATATAAATGTTGTTCTTTGTTTTTATAATTACAGATAGCAGATATTTCACTTTTCATGAGGATTTTTTCTTCTTCCAAAAGTCTTTCAGTATTACTACCATGTTCTCAATGGGCCATTTCCCCCCTCCTCAATACTTTCAGAACAGTTAAATAGACTTTTTGTGTTACACAGTACCACCAATAGCCTTTTGTTTTACTTACTGATTTTTAAGAAGAAGTAGCTTTGGGGAACACTAATTCTATAAAACCAAATCCCTAGGTAAAGAATTTCTTTTAAATATAGTGGAGACTTGGGATACTTCCATTCTACTATCAAAAAATACCTCTTTCTCCAAAAGAACTACAGAAAGCAAAGTGGTATGACTGGGCCACAAAACTGTTGAAAATTCAATTGTAAGGGCTACTGAATGAAAACCCAGTTTCGTCAATATGGGCATCAACTTAAAGGCAGAATCTGGGAAAACTGTCAGTAAATTTAGGAGTGTAATTGTTTGGAAGAGGCTTAGACATTTTCTAATTCAATATTTTTTTCACAGATGGTAAACCTGAGATACTTCTAAGCTAAAGTAAAACCAGACATCATCAGGGGACACTCTAGAGAGTTTCATGTTTATATTAGTCAGAATGGGTTGGGTTATAGTGCACAAACAAGTAACTCCAAAATCTTCATGGCTTAAGATAATTGATGGGTATTTCTCACACACATGGACATGTTCATCATGGGCAGGCAGTGGGGAGCTGTTCCATAAGCTTAGATATCTAGATTGATGAAGCCGCTACTACTGGGACTGGCCCCACCTGCTGTGACAGAAGGATTAGCAAGCATGGCTAATCATGTCTAGACTTTAAAACATCCACTTAGGAGCATCTCTTATCACTTCTACTCAGGTTTAGTTAGTCAAGCACATCAATGCTCACATATCCCTTCAAGGAGAGAGGAAACTGCAATTATACTGTGTTCTGGGAAAGAGGGAAACTGGAATATTTTTGACTAGTCCAAATATCTGCAAATCCTTACATTCCTACAGTCATTGACAATTTTCAACTGTGTAAACTTACAGATAGTAAGCAGGTAATACACCAAGGAATAATACAACTTTAAATGATAGGGCATTGTTTTTGTATAATTAGAAATTAGAAAATGTAATTATAGAAAATGATTATGTGCTTGAATGGCTGAAAAGTTTCTTCCATCCTACGGACCACGCAGTCACCTGGCTGAATTAATTATGCTCAAGCTGTTGCAGGGTAAATGGTATTAAGATATCTAAGGAAAAGATCTGTCAGAAGGTGAGGAAACACTGAAAATCAAGAATCAGACAAAGAAAACAGTACCCTTCAGCACCAGCCCAAGGATTTAGCTTTGGGGTTAGACGCATTAGGCTCTGAAACACATTTCCAATAACATTTGAGACCTGCAAATAGTTCTCGCACACCAAGACATTTTTGCATAAGAAAAAAATCTTCCATAGATATTTTTTCTTAGGAGAGAATGTTACCCTCAAGCTAATATAAATATGAAAGGGAGAGTTCTCATTGTAATTGAGCAAATTGACCTCTAGATTATATACTTCAGTTTGGACATTTCAAGTTACTGTTAAGTGACATCAATTCTGAGAGATTGGCATGTTTCTGGATATGCACAACCAATACTTGACTATGGTAAGTTTACCTAGGAAATATTACTAGATGAGACCACCTACTCACTAGCCAATGAACTTCTCTTGGCAAAATCTAGCCTCCTCTCTCACCATCTCCTTTATCAAAAGACAGACCCTGCCTTCTTTGGTTGCAATTATCTTCACAGTATGATGTGAGAGGAACCAATTAAGCTCCTTCTTAATAAGATCTCTTCTCTCCCCAAAGAGCATAGTACAGTGGTAGCTGTCCCATTGATAGTGAGGCATAGCATCTCCTGGTTAAGATTTACTTTCTTCTCGAGATCTTTTCAAATGCAGATGCCTTTTAAGAGAGTATTACTTTGTTACTATGTTTATTGAGCATTTGCTGTGGGATAGCAACTTTACTCAGTGTTTTGCCCTTTATGTTGTTTAATTTTCACAAAAGTAAATGACACAGATACTATTATTATTCCCATTTTACAGATAAGGAAACAGAGGTTCAGAGACTTTCCCAGGTTTACTAAGCTAGTAATTAGAAAGGCTGGGACTCAAATCCAGTTCTGACACTTCATCACTATGTAAAAACACAGAGAATAAAAGTGCCTGGATGATTCATTCATTCATTCAGCATATTTTAAGAACCCAGCATGAATTCCTCAAGAAGCTCCTCAAGGATCTTTTATTCTATTGAGGGACAGTAGGTCTTTTAGTTTTCTAGGCTGCTTAAAATAGATACCATGAAATGGGTTGCCTTAAAAATGTAACTTTTTTAGCTTATAGTTTGAGGCCAAGAAAATGTCCAAATCAAGCATCATCACTGTAATGCCTTCTTCCTGAAAGTTGGCTGCCGGCAATCACTGGCTCCTCTGACACATGGTGAGGCATGTGGCAGCAGCATCTGTTGGCCTCTCCCTTCTCTTCCTGGATTTTGCCTTCAGCTTCTTGCTTGGTAGTTTTTTTCTCTCTATTCATTCCATTTATAAAGGACCGCAGTAATAAGATTATGTCTCATCTTGATCGAGGTGGGTCAAATCTTAACTCAAGTAGCCTCACCAAAAGATCATACCTACAATGGATTTACACCTGTGTAATCTTCAATCTACACAGGAATGGATTAGATTTAAGAACATTTTTTTTTGGTGAGAGTACATATAGCTTCAAACCACCACAATTAGTAATCAAATAAATTTGTGAGATGCTTTCAGATTGTAGTGAGTGCTGTGAAAAGATAGTAGATAGAGTAAGAGGATTGAGAGATATTTGAATTAAAGGATATTAATTGTGCTGGTCAGTGAAGGTTTTCTTTTTTTTAATGTGGAAAATACTCAAGCTGAGACCTGAATGATGAAAAGAAGCCAGCCTTCAGGAGGGAGTTAAAAACAATCCAGGCAGAGAGAACAGCAGGCCTAGAAAGAAACTAAGAACGTCCTGGCAGAGAGAAAAGTAATACAAAAGTGTCTGAGGCAGGGATCAGCTGGGTGCATTTGAGGAAAAGATGGGACACTGCAGAAGCAAATAGTAAGTAAGGGGAAGAATGAGGGGAAAGGAGTTTGAAGAACTAAGCAGGGATCAAATCATTTAGGATCTAGTAGAACATGGAAAGTAAAGAGCAATAACTACTCTTGGACAGGATTATAAGATACTAAAGGGGAAAGTCGAGAAGTCTTGGAAGACAGAAGTTTTCTTCTTTATACTTCTTTCTAGGAGTCATCCCCTCTCCCAATTATTCTTAACTATTAACCCTGAAGACCCAATGAGAGGTAATACAGATTTATTTTTAGATATGTAAGCCATTGCATTCTTTCAAGTACCCCTTTACTATAAGGTATGAGTTCAATGTATGGACTACAGTATGTCAAGCATGCATTATTATAGACAACTGGGTTGCAGCCACATCACCTCACTCCCACCAGAAGTCAGTATTTAAAATTTCTACATTCTGAAATGTATGTAACAAACTGATGTTGGCTGAGGTTAACTTTGCTTGAAACGGGGTAGAGTTGAATTTTACCTGTAGGTCTGAGGTCAAGAAACTGATGCTTTCTTATGATTATCAAATAGTTATCAAGTCAACATTGTAACAACACTGGTCTGAACCCTAAAACTTCTTCTTGAAATTAATTGACATCTGAGCCTCAAGACAAAGGTTCAAGTGATCCAGGAGATGGAACGTGTCTCTTTTTCATTGGGGAAATTCTAGGATAGCCAATAGGACCCAAGGGAACTACGGCTGTTTCCTTGTGAGTGTATCTCCTGAAGCTCTTCTGCAAGTCACAATCAAGTTGCTTCAATAAAGTATCAGAAAATTCTGTTTCTGATTTGTTGTTTAAAAATCAAGCACTCTCGGGGTTGTTTACCTCAACAAAAGCCTTAAATAAATGCCTGGCTAATGGATTTAGGATTTGATAATATGCTGCGGAAGATAAATTTAGATCACGCATGGAGGAAAATATATGCTACGCTAAATTCCCTTCAAGAGCATGGTCCAATGCATGTAACTCTGTGGGCAAACTTGCATTTAGAAGAGTATATTAATATCTTTCGCTCACTTGAAACAAAATCTTAAAACTCACATTCTTTCTTTATCCAGATGCGTTTGCAATACTCTTTATTTGTTTAGTTTTGTTGGATTCTATAACATTCTTTGTTTTTCGTTCATGATCATTTTCCAATTAGATTCCAAGACTCTGATTACATTGTTGGCATAAAGAAGATAGGATCTTACAGCATGATTTGGACAACGGAAAAAGAAAGTTAACACAAGTTTTTTTTTTTTTATGAATCGTTTGGGAACCACTGATTTATGGTTCACTAGTTGTCTAGCCAAATTTCAATTTCTCAAAATACTTTTATTTTTCCCTTCTTCAGAAAATATCTAGGATATTTCAGACGTTTTTTACAGTAAATTTCAGGTACAAAAATGCCCAATCCAGTCTAGTCGAATTTAAAGCTTCAATGTCATATTCAATTTACTGCGCATATTCTATACTTCTGCATCTAACTCCATCTTGACCCAGGGTCTGAGTCACCTGCAAATATCTGTTCTCTCTCTCTCTCTTTTTTTTTTTGGTCTCTCTAGTTTGGAAGAAGATGGAATAGGACAAGCATTTCTAACCCATCTGGTCATAGCAATTGTAAACTTCTTGTGGCAGTCTCTGCATTTCTGGCTAACACTGATGCTGATAACTGCTGGCAAATATCCACAAGTTGGCTCCCTTGTGGAATGTAAGAGGATGCTTTGGGTTCCTAACTGCCTGGTTTTCTAATATGAGATGCTTTCTGGCACAATTCCCTTGAACCTCTTTAGCTGTGCTCCTGGCAGTCTAACCCATATCTTCTTAAAACTCTTGAAATCTGGGTGCCCGGACTTCTTGGGTGTATTTTCTGCCATATCATTCCCACTCAGCTATGGTTGAAGATGTTTACTTAATCTTGAAAATGTCAAGCCTCACCACTGCTGTCCCTCCTTCCTATACTGCCATCTGTCTTCAAATCCCTTTCCCCCATGCTGAAATAGATTTAGACGACAGATTAACATGTGCACCCCCAGCCAGATATCCAGCTAGGAAAAGATGCCAATCCCCTACTGGTGAGGCACTCCAAGGCTTCTAAGTGGTTCTTTGAATGGCTCCCTCACTTGGCTTGGGTGAAGATAAGGAACATGTCTCCTTCCTCCTCATGGAAAGAGGGGAAAATGTACAGCACATCCCCCAAGTCAATGACTCTGCTTCACATACTTCTGGCTTGCTAACATTCTCTTAATTTAGGCTGGAAGTTGTGGAAGAAGAAGAAGGAAAATGACTTGGGTAGCTGAGAGAAAAGCCATCTCAACTGGGGATAAATAGAAGCCTTGAAGGGTATCTGCACCACCTTATTTTTGCTCTTTTTTTTAGAATGAGGGTTATCGATCACGTCTATTTTTAAAATAAGCATTGAATTCTAAGAATCGATTCAGAGAAAAGAGGAAAAATTCCCTCTCAATTTCACAATACTTAGCAATAGGAAATTAGGATTTCAGTCAAGTGCAGTAATGTCTACAGGATATAATCTGAGTTCTTGGAAAGGTTAAAAACGCATACTTTTAAAATTCTAAACAGATGACAACCTAGGAATAAGCATTGTCCCAAGCAGGATTAAGCTAAGAGAACATCTTAATCTCTTTCTATTATCAGTTTAGCTGGCTGGTACCCTGAGCCCTGATTAACCAGAATTGGGTGGGTAAATACACTCACCATATACAATATCAGTGTAGCCTTCCAAGTAGGAACACTGACAAAAATAAGGAACTCATCATTCTTTTGGATACATTTTGAATAACTCATTATCAACTCTGAGCTAGACTTATGATAAGCCAGTCACTTATCATAATGGGGAAGAATGAGAGTCTTACTCTTAATGTGGTCAGAGGGCTCTGTGTTCTAATCCTGGTTCTGCTACTTCCTTGCTGTGTGACTTTAAGCTCATCTGAAAATTGGGAATCCTAATCACTGCCTCAAAGCATCATTGAGGGTAAATGATATAACGAATATAAAGCATGCAGCACACCGTAGGTGATTAATAAATGATAGCTATTATTGTTTAGAAAAGAATTAAAGAAGATAACTGATCAGGTCAGTATGACATGAATATACTTGGCCACAGAATATTTTCCACACTCCTCAAATAACTTAGCCAAACTCTATTCAGAAGCTTTTAATTTTGTTTGAATAATGTGTCTTTGTTACCAGCCTAGTCCTGAAGAACTTGGAAATAAGATTGATTATTCTTGAATAATAATTCAAGAACTGGTCCCTAATGACTATCTGGCCAAAACCAAAGTATATAAAAGCAAAATGTTGTGTTTTGTGAAGCATGACCCAGGAGAAGTAGTCTTGGATAATCACCAACATATACTACTTTTCAATGTAATGATTGCTTCCATATCTCATTATTTCCTTGGATTCCATCTAGTGCATGCATACATTGTATCAACATGATCACCTCTATCCCCCATAGTTACCAACTGAAGTATGGTCAGCTCTTTGCATAGTGCAATTGGTTAGTGAATGTCCATGTATGCAGGCATAGTGAGAAACTACCTCACACAGCTTTTTTGGGACATGTATTCCATACTCGAGCAAAATCGTGACATTCGTCCAGTGAGCACATGTGCCTCAGCATCATATAATTTGTCGCTTATGACTTTATCTTGTGATATTTCAGAGTCATTTTTGATCTTTGGCATTTGTCTTCACAGGAAGCCACCTATTACGGTGGAAAGAGCAAGAGATTTGGAGCCTGGTGTGGGTGTCACCAGCTGTCCACCCAAACCCATTTTTCCCGCATTTCCGACACTTTCTTGTAGTGTGTGTTTGTGTGAATAATTCTTTTAATTAAATGTAGGTAGGAGTAGATAGTATATTGTATATTCCAAGCTATGAACAACCTATAAAATTCCTTCCAGTATATCCTTCCATGCATTCCCCCCCCACAATGATGGTGCTCTGGAGGACTGAGGAGCCCTGGGTGACCACATAGAAGAAAACCACCACAGTGACTTGACCAATGCTCTGGGACAGCTACCTAGATAAGGAGTAAATCTCTGTTGTGTTAACCACTGAAGATTGGGGTCCATTAGTCACTGCAGCCCATTGTAGTCAAACTAATTCCTAATAAGAGAGACTTAGGTCCAAATCTGATGTATAATTCTTGTTACATAGTTAGTGGTGGATTATTTCCTTAACCTCTTTGAGCCTGTTAGTTCACATGAATTATGGGGATGATAATAGCTCCATCATCCATTATTGTGAGTATTTTAAATAATGTACATAAGGCACTTCAGTTTTAACTACTTTTCCTTTTGCTCTGGACTCAGAAGCACAGGATTAGATTAATCGTAGCCCTTGCTCATGCTGCACTCTCTTCACCGGCTCCTAAGCGATCTTGTTTATTTGTGTGCTGTTTTTTGTTTATTTATTTGCAATTATTTATTTTCAATAATGCAACAAACCTTTGAGGCTCTATACTCAATATAAGAGCTAGACTTTTGCTTGGATGTCGACTTTCTATACTCTATTGTAGGGTGGAACGTATGTATTTAGCATAGCCAGATATCATACTATAGGGGAGGACCCTGACTCTCGAGTTGTGAAGCTTTTAATCTGCCTGATTAGGAATGTCCCACCTCCCTTCCTGGTTTAATTAGCATAAAACAGCAAAATGACATAGCAGAACTTTTATGCCAGCCCTATGCTATATTGCAGTTCCGTCTCAGTAGGGGTGACACCAGTCTCTCCCATATAGTAATATGGAGCTGAGGTTCAAATCTGGCAGGCCCATCTCTATGTGATGTGAGTGAATAGCAGGATTTGCAAATGACTTGAGTGTTCATGTTTAGGAAAGTACTAACCCCTCCTGTGGTATTACTTGGGGCGGGGATCTAAGCCTTGTGGTTGACTAAGATTGACATTTGTAAGCTTTTGACTAGACCTGGTTTCCATGGAGATTTGCAGGAGGTCAGCTGCTTTTCTGGGAGATCAGCTTGCAATGGATTATTATTCTTGGAAAGTTAATCTCTACTTCTCGGTTTTGTTCATCTACATTCGCTTCAATGTTTAGTATTGTCAAACATGATCATTTTTATTATTTTGTCACTTACATGGGTGTAAATTGGTATATCATTTCTTGAATTGTATTTTCCCAGTAAGTAATAAGATGGAGCGTTTTCCTTGTATGCGTACTGGCTGCATGTGATTCTTTTCCTGTGAAGTGCTTGCTTTGCCTTTTGGTCATTTTTAATTGTATTTGTCTCTTTCTTATGATTTCCAAAAGTTCTTTATTTATTCTTGTTGTTAATCTTTACTGGTTTTGTATGCTACCTTCTTCCAGTTTATAACATGCATTTTCCCTTTCTTCAAGATTTTTTTTTTTGATTAGCAAGTGGTCTTAATTTTACTATAGCTACATTTATTAATATTTTCACTCACATTTAGCACTTTTTGAATTTTAATAAATCCTTCCTTCAGAAATAAATTCACCTATAATTTCTACCAAAGTTTTACTTTTGCCATTTAGTTCTTTAATCCATCTGGAATTAATTTTTGTGGGACAAGCAGGATCCAATTTCATTTTCTTCCCATACAGATATCAAATTTTTGTTGCTCCATTATAGAATAGTCCCTTCTTTCCCAACCGAACCACTAAATAGTCCTTTCATAGACTCAAGTACCATATTCATAGAACTCTATTTATGGTTTTCTGTATTCTATTCCACTGGTCAATTATTATCATTATTTTTTAACATTGTTTAAGTTATAAGCTGTTTTATATTAAACTACTTGTCTTCTGAAATGAATTTTAACTCAATTTAGCAATCATTATAGGTTGAAATTATTTTATTCTTCCTTGTTTTGTAACTCACAGTATCTATAATCTAGACATTGAATTGGTGTTCAGCTAAGAATGTAACGGGCAGAGAGGATGCATGTGGTGTTGGGTTGTGGGGGTGCAGGATGTTACTACTACCTTGAATAATAGCATTTCCATCAGCAGTCTTATATATTTTGGCTACTGCAAAGGATGCCATTGCACACAGCACCCCACTTGAAGTTTGGAATGATGACTCTGAGTCATCCTGAGAAACTCTATGATGATATACCTTGTTGGAGAATGCATGAGAGTCTCAATTAAAATGGTTAAAATAGGACAATAATTGCCACTTAAAAAGACTTCAGTTGTCTGGGAAACTCATTCATTTGGACTGGCTCCTTCACTCCTGGTAGTAGATAAATGAGACCTCTGTCCTGGGTTCTTAGGATGACTCTGAGTGCAGGTCCCTGAACTCTAGGTAACCAGGATGGTGTACCATCACTGTCGCGTCTGTGCACTAGATTTGTATTAAGCAATGTGGGGATTGATCATGAAACATGAATTCAAGAGAAAGAAAGTCAAAGGAAAGTCCTGTTCATTTACTTGTGTAATTTGTGCTACCCCGAGGATAGCTGACCTGTATTTTCAGTCTTCCAAGCCCCACCTTTCTAGTGAGGAAAAAGGTGGCTTCATAATTTCTCCTTGGTAGCCATCAAAGTTATCTTCATGTAGCTTTCCTTGCTAATCTTTAACCATTCTGACTCCTGACTTGGCAACTATTGCTATGACAGCTCTTCTGTTTCATCATAGCTTTGTAATCAGGGATTTGGGTTTGGCATTCTACCTGCATTAATATCAGACATGGCTCAGCCTGGGTCAAATCATTTCTTCTCATAGACAATATTGCTTCATCATTACTCTAACTGGATGGGGAAGGATTGTTCCTCATCACTGTTGCCTTGTTTTTAAAATGTTTTGATAGAAGCCTCTGAACAAGATGGATTATACTTTGTTCCTTATATTGTTTTTAGCATCAAAATTATTTTGTTTGATTAAAAAAAAATCATTTCTCTTAAAGACATTCTCTTAGAGTGATTTTCCTGGGCTGAGTTAGGATGGGTACCATATTTTACGTATTGTCAGAGTTTTGTCACCCTGAGTGGAGATTTTATAGAGGAGATTCAAAAGTCATGGTAGAATGTTTGCGTGTTCTTGAAAGAAGAGAAGGAAGGATATGCTGGATCACGGGTGAAAAACTGCTGAGATGGTATTGTCTGCTCCGTATATGTGCCTCCAGTAGGAGTGGGGCAGTATTTTTAGCTAGTCTTGTGCTCTCATTGATGAAATCCAGATTTTCTGTGGCGACAAGTGACTAGTGGTTTCCAGTGATGTTTCTCCCCAGGAACTGATTCATTCTCAGGAACAAGTAATAAAGCTACTTAAAGTTACTGTTAACTTTAAGTAGCTTTATTTAAAGTTAACAGTAACTTTAAGTAGCTTTGGTAAATTTTTGAGCCACAGAAATACTGACCATTCTTATCTGAATCTTTTCATATCTATTTTTAAAATGCATCTTATTAAATAGATTAAGAGGAAGAGTTTCTCAGGAACAGGACTGCAAACTCTCATTTTCATCTAACAGACTTTTGCACAACTGCCAAATAGAAGTGATCTAATTTTGGTTAAAGGAGGTACTATAGAAACTTAGTAACATATTGCAGAAACAGCTTTTCTTTTTCCCTGAGCTTCAGAAGGGAAAAAGCCCAATCCACAATATTATGTATAATTCCTATTTAGTATGCATTTCTTCATCAATTCTGCAAACCAGTGCTGCTGTTGATTCAGAATGCTGTGGTTAAACCAGAGACCGGAACTAATGCTGAAGTCTATTAAGCCACTTCACGAAGACACACCACTTACAAAAATAGGCAGTCGCCTTGAAACAACATTTCATTTGGAGATGAGATACTTGCTAGAGTTCCTAGTAACATAGTGCTGCACTTATTTATTTAAGTGTTTAACTAAGGAGGTGTTGAAGTCTTATCTGTCAAGATTCCAGAACCTAATCTTGTGAGCATGATTTTGTGAATGGTGGTGAAATAGTCTAGTTTCATAGTTGCTATGTTTCTGAAAAAGGCTTGTTCAAGTCATTTCAAGTAAATTCAATTTAACTATGGTAATTGAATATCTACCACAAAGTATTTCAATTATGTAGACTTTATTGGTCACCTATTAGGTACAAGGTATTGTCATGGGGGAGAAAATGAAAAGCCATTTTTGCTGCTTTCAACCTGCAGAGGGAGATGAGATATTTTGGGGCAGCAAACAATAAAAACCCCTCTGGCTATTTTAAGCATATGGATTCAACAGAAGGATTTCAGGGGCTCACCAGATCAAAAGGTAGTAGGGTGACCAGGCTTAGGAATGATAGGAACCAAGGAAGTACCAGAGGCCCAAAATGCAGGAAGCAGGGACCGTGCAGTAGATACCTAGTGCAGAAACCACATTGTGCTTGCAGGTGATGCTGCTACCACAGCTGCTCATTTCCGTCACCTGTGATGAGAATGAACACCGCAAAGTCTCAGAAGAGTGTGATTGGCCATATTTGGTCACAGGCCTGCCCTGGCTGAACCAGAGTCTGATCTCTGAGGCTTCCATTTTTGGAGGTGGGCATTAATAAGTCAGAAACCACTCTTCTACCAAGTCCAAATTCAATGGGAAAAAGGTAACACCCCCAAAGGAAATTGGGTGCTATTGGGACAGGGATGAGGCTGGTTACTCTCTACTACAGGTAAGGTGGACATTGTCATGCTGCCCAGAGATGAAGAGACCAGCATGAGGACTATGAATGGGCCAAGGAATTAGGAGGGGTATTAGAAGGCCATGATTGCTGGAGATAGATGGAGCAGCAGTGAAGTGCTCTCTAAAAGCATGGGAATAAGGGAAGTAAATGACCACGTGGAAGTTAAACTATAAAATGAACACTTTAGATTGAATTGATCAGAGATAGGCAAAGTTATCTAAGAGAGATATTGTCTAAACCAGTAAAACAGCACTGAAACCTGGTTGAAGAAATTACCTTAGCTAAAGAAATTACCTTATCATTGAGAAGGCAAGTTGGCCAGCAAAGGAGAAGCAGAGGGACACAGCCCAGAGAAGACAGTGCCCTGATTAGATGGTGTAAACACCCATTTCCCTCAGGCAGATGCATCTTTATCCTGGAAGCAGACGCATTAGTGTGAAACATTCCAATCGTGGGAGTTAATTGCAAGAGATCAATTCTTTGCTCATTTGGGCACCTCCTGATAAATTGGTTTTTACGTAGCTTTTCTACAGTAAGAGAACATGTGAAGAAGATATGAGCCAACGAGGGCTATTTCTCTTTTTGAACATGTACCCTGGTGTTCTGGTTTATATATCCAAGTGAGCACTAGTCATCATCCCAAATATAATCAACTCTGCAAAACTGTGAAGGCCAAGTTTCTGGAGTTGCCAGGCTGAGGGTCAGAGCTTACATTTAATCGAGTTCACCAAAGCAAATGGTAAAGTGAGAGGCCTCTTGGCAACCAGCTAGCTGAGTTTCCCTGGCAACGAAACTACATTATCACCTACTTTGTTTCAAATGTCTCTAATAGGTTACAAGAGATGGTGGGATAAAGCCAGACTGTTTGGGGTTAAAACAAGAAAAGTGTGTTAATAACATTCCTTTATATACTTGTGTTCTGCCATAGAGTTTTCAAAGCCCTTCCACTTACATTATCTCATTTGACAACTTCTAAGGGAAGTTGGGATTTCAGAACACACTTGACAGGTGGGGATGCTGACATTTAAGGAGATTATGTGATTTATAGGTGAGAATTGGCAGAGGTAGTTCTCTTTCTCTACTGGTTCAATGATTTCCTTTGGGTCTACATCTTCTAAAATTTCTTAAGCACTGTGCTGATCACCATGAGAATGCAAAAGGTGAGTAAAGCACTGCTCTGGGTCTCAAGGAGAAGGCAAAATTACAAAGGTGCACACTAACATGACTTCCTTTTTATTTAAGTACTCGAATACTCAGGCTATAATGGTGAATGGACAGATACAATCTTTGCTCTCAGAGAACTTTCAAAAATCTGGAAGGTATCCAGTGTCCACTCTCTGTTTGCTTCAAGACAAAGGGGTAGGGAACCCCAAATTACCTACTATCTATAATGTGCCGGGCACAGTCCCATGAACTTTATATACATTGTTTCAAAAACCTCTTCAACCACTTTGGAAGAGGAATTTTTTAACTCAAAAATCTTTTGAGGGGACTCTCAACTCACATATAATTTACTTTCCCTGGATAAGCTATAAACCCCATTTCTGACTTGTTCACTGCTGTATTCTTAGAATCTAGCATAGAGGGTGTCTTAGCCTGTAAGTTGCTGGAATCTGATATTCCAGAAATAAAAGGCTTTTAAAAGGGGGAATTAATTAATTTGCAAGTTTACAGTTCTAAGGCTGTGAAAATGTCCAAATTAAGGCATCGAGGGAAAGATACCTTAACTCCAAAGAAAGCGCTGATGAAGTTCAGGGTTTCTCTCTCAGCTGGGAGGGCATGGCGAAGTCTGCTAGCTTTCTCTCCTTATTTCCTTAGGCTTCCTTGGGGGTGTTTTCCTTCGGCACCTCCAAAGGTCTCTGGCTCTGGTAGCTCTAAAGCTTTTTCCCAAATGGTTCCCTCTTAAAGGGCTCCACTAAGCAACCCCACCTTGAATGGTTGGAGACATCTCCATGCAAACCGTCTAATCAAAGGTTACCACCCACAATTGGGTGGGTCACATCTCCATGGGAACAATGGAAAAAGATCCCACCCAGCAATATCGAGTGAGGATTAAAGGTCATAGCTTTTCTGGGGGTATATAATAGCTTCAAACTGACACAAAAGATGCTTCATAAATATTTCTTGACTTGGATACAAAGAACCTGTTCTCTTAAGATAAGTGGGTGAATAATCTCACCAGTGTTGAGAGATTGTAGGTGATGAATCAGGGATTCCAACACAGATCTGAGTGAATCCAGAGCCTGTGCTTACTTGTTGATCTAATTCCTGTTTCCTCTCTGCACATTCAGTGGTAGTATACTTCTGTTCCGACTCATTCTTTCATGCCCCAAATTTATCTTTCTATTAAAACAGCACAAACAAGCTTTAAACAAAGAGCAAAACAATGATTTAGAGAAAAATTTAAAGGAAGATAGAAACCTGAGACACACGTGTGTGTGTGTGTGTCTAAAATGAAATGTATAAAGTATAAAGATGAAAATAGAGTTTATTTAACTCTACTGTTCAGAGATTATGTAATTACACCTTTAAGAGTTTGCTTTATTTGCAATACATAAAGTTGAGATTATCTCCATTATTTTAACATTATTTTTATTTTTGTTCTTTTCTGTTTCTGATACTTCTCTTCACTTATAGTCCCAGGACAAATGTGTCTACAGCACTCCGGCTTTTGGCTCACAGCTTTGTACCTCTTCTACTTACCCCTTTCCTAGTAAGGAAACATTTGCCAGGAAGAATGAGAAAAAAAGACCTTTTCATGTTTCTCTCCCACTAACTCCCTTTAAGAACTCTTTCTCTGTGTAAAGACATTCCCAAGTGAACTTTCTACTTGGCACACACAAAGCACTCTTTTAAAAATTCTCCTCACATTTAAAAAGAGCTATTTCCTCATGTTGAGAAACAGTTTTCCCTTTAATGCTATTCTTTAGCAGGAAAATAGAACACCTCTTCTTTTCCTGAGCAGTCTTTTTAAAATTAATTTTCTTACAATTCAGGCGATTATTTATCTACTTAAGTGATTAATAATTGGATCCTGAACAAGTGGCTCTAAAAACGTTTTGAAAATATTTCTGTACCATGCCACCACTCAAATTGTGCAGTGATGGTGTCATGTAGGAGAGAAGGGTCAGTTGAACAGCAGCTAGAAAGACATAGCTCCCCTCCCGCCATCACAGACACAACATGTGACAATGCGATCTAAACAAGCCTTCCCTTTTTTAACCACCCTCACAACTCTAACCGCCTTATTGTAAACTGTTATAGCAACATCTACTTCTCAGTTACTACATCTATTCCAGTTGCAGTTATCCATCTTTTTAATCTACAAATAGTTCATTGAACATCTCCTTTGTGGTTAACCATTGTTCTAGACACAGCAGGACGCAGGATAGATAAGGTCCCTGCTCTCACAAAGTTGTCCCCTGTTGGAGGACACAGACAACAGGCACATAAGTAACATAATTTCAGATAGCAATAAGAGCCACAGAGATGAAAAAACAGGGTACTGTGATGGAAAATGAATGTGGTGGAGGTCTACTTTAGGTTTAACTGTGTTTCATCTATTAATTTCTACATAACAAATGATCTCCATCTTACTGGCTTAAAACAGCCACAAACTTTCTCACTTTCTGTGGGCCGATGGGGGTCAGCTGGGTGGTTCTCCCTTTATGAATGCTCAGGCATTGTGAAGCCTGAGCAGTGCCTACATCCAGCTGGGAGCTTGGCTGGTCCAAGGTGGCCTCTCACCTTTCTGGATTGATCTCTACATGTACTCTTACATTCCGTGGTCTAATCTAATGCTCTTCATTGCTTGGTGGCTGTATTTAAAGGGACAAAGGTAGAAGCCATTAGGCCTTTCAAAATTTGGACCTCAAATTGGAACAGAGTCAATTTCACCACCATTTATGGGTCAAAGCAAGTCACAAAACCAGCTTGATTCAAGGGAAGGGATGTTGATGCTGCCTCCCAATGGATAAATCAGCAAAGAATTTGTAACCATCTTTAATCCATGAGAAGGTGGTTGATTATTAGATTACCAGCTTTTTTTTTCACAAGACTTTAAGCTCTATTAAATCAGAGATAAGATCTATTGTTGCTTTACTTGTATCACTACTGTCTATTCCTGATAACAAAAATGAATTGCTGTGTCCAAAATACCAGGAAATGATGAGGAAAGCAAAATCGTTCCTTACATGTTGCCTCCTCATATTCAGATCATGAAACGTATAGCTAATGGATCATAGAAATCTTTCTAAATGGACCCTGATAAGACCTCAATATCTTGTTTGACACAATGATTTAGGTAGTCTTTACCAATCAAAGTTGTCATGTTTCAGTTTGCTAAAGTTGCTGGAATGCAATATACCAGGAATGGATCGGCTTTTACAAAGGGGATTTATTAGGTAACAAATTTGTTGTTTTAAGGCCTTGAAAATGGCTGAATTAAGGCATCAAGAGGGAGATACCTTCTCTGAGGAAAGGCTACTGGCATCTGGGTTTCTTGGTCACACAGAAATGTACACGTTGACATTTGCTGGTCCTTCTCTCCTGGATTCTGTTTCAAAATGGCTGTATCAGCTCCTGTGGGTCCTTCTGACTGCTTCTGAGGCATTTTCTTTCTCAGCTTATTTGAGCTTTCTCCAAAATGTCTCTGCCTTTTTTCCTCTCATAAAGGACTCCAGTCAGGGGATTAAGACCCATTTGGAATGGGCCAGGCCACATCTCCCTGGAAACAACCTAAACAAAAGATCCCGCCTCTAAATCTGCACCCACAGGGATGGATTAAGAGATCATAGGCTTTTCTGGGGGACATGGTAGTTTTAAACCAGTGCATGTAATATATCAACATGGACAGATATCCTGGAAAAGGCTTTAGATACATAGGGTAAGAGGGACTTAGATGTATAGGATTTTAAGAGAGAGAGAAAAAGGGACAGGGTCTTCACTAGTTCATATTTTTCTGGTGGATTAAAGCAAGGTATCTTCTCTGGACAGAATTAAAAAAAAAAGATATCCTTCTCGGTGGGTGGATGCATCCCCTTTGAATACATAGTTAGGTGAGAGGACTGCAGGTGTGTGAAGAAAAGGAGCCCTTTCTTTAGGCAGATGCAGCCCCGTGCCAGGAAATATGGCTTGACCTAATGTCTTTATGGATCGCATAATCTTCCTAGGTGTGTAAGGCAACTCTGAGTAGGTATTTGAATACGAACAATGGCAAGGAGACATAAATGAAAGCTGTGTTTGAATTCTTAATTTCTAGAACTCCTTTCTAGAAGATTTATAACTACAGTTCTTTATTTTAGGATTAGTTGAGTCTACTCTGCAATGAGCTGGGTTTACAAAGATGGCTAGCAACCATTCGACAATGATTATGTTCCCTTCATGTCAAAACCACCAAGTGAAAAATCCAAGAGCCAATCAAGCAGATGTTTTGTCCACATCATGCCAAACTATCTGTTAGACCAAAGCAACTCCCCCCATCCCCTTTCATTGTATTGGCAAAGTGTAGAAGAAACCATAATCAATGGAAAGATCAGAACTTTCAGCCTTTTAGCCTGTTGAAACTAAGGAGTTAAAATTAACCTTTTAACTGATAGGTGCTTTGGCTTTTCAACCAGTTGTTGGGGACAGTATAACCAGAATGCTATTCTGTAACATGTGTGCATTTTCATTCCTATACTGGAACTTTCTAGTATCTTAATGTTGCAATACATTAGCTGCTTTATAGCAAAATCTTTCTAACACTGATTTCTTCATGTGTTGAGCCCTATAATACCCATTACCTTTGGGAAGAAATATTAATCTGGTTTTCAAGATCCTTACTCTAACTTCCTCTTGTCTCACTACTCCCTTACATTTCACATTTTGAATGCCAGGGATTCTCAGTTTTGTGGAGGGTTATCCTGTGAACTGTAGGGATGTTTAGAAGCATCCATAGCGTCTATCCACTAGAAGCCTGTAGCAACTCGGGAGATCTGACAAATAAAAGTGTTTTCAGACATTGTTAGACGTTGCCCCTTGAGGGGGGTGGGAATCACCCCCATTTGAAAACTAGTGTTCTAAACTAAGCTGTTGATCCACTATTCCTGAATACAGTTGCACCTTCTATCTTCTTTACTTTGCCCCTGTTCTTTCCATCATTAGCATCTTTCCTCCTCTTGCTATTCCAATCATCTATTAAGTTCCTCTTCAAATATTATCTTCTTTGGGGGGCAAAATTTAATCACTCCAGTTAGAAATTCTTCCTCTTCTGTTCAGTTTTATTTCATTCATTAAATTAAAAAAGTTTTTGAACATTTACTATGAGCAAGACGCAGTTCTTCCTGTTCAAAATACAACAGCAAACAAAACAGGCAGTGCCTTTGTGGCATCTTACATTGTAGTACAGGGAGACAGAAAGTAAATGAACACCAACCCCAAATAATACATAATATAATGTCAGTAAGGAACAAGTGCCATGCAGAAACATAAAGCTGGATAAGGGTATAGAGGGGACTCCAGTGGGGTATTAGAAAAAGCTTCTTTTAGGAGGTGACATCTGAGCAGAGAATTGACTGAGGGAGTGAGCCATGTAAACACCTGGGGAAGAATTGTTCCAGAAAGGGAAACAGCAAATACTAAAGCTTTCATGGAATGTGCTTGGTGAGTTTAAGGGAAAGTAGTCTGGTGTAGCTGCAGCAGAGAGAAAGATGGGGAAGTGGAAGGAGATAAGGTAGGCAAAGTAGGCTGAAGCCAGATCATGTAGGGCCTCGTAGATCATGGCCCTAAATTTGGATTTTACACTAAGGGTGATGGGAGGTTCTGAATAGGAGACTGATATGACTAGACTTATGTTTTCTTTATGGCATGCTCATCACACTTAATTTTATGCTGCTTTTTAAAAAATTTTATTTATTTTTTTATGGCCAGTTATTGAGTGTTTTGTGTAATCCATATAAAACTACAACTTTCCTTCCTACTCTAGTTACACAGGAATGTCTTTTTCAAAGAACACTGTGACAAATTTCCACCTGAATTGAATATCTCTCTCAAAAATTTAAGCAGGAGTTTGTAGGAGCCAGTTCTAAAAACTTGCTCATGGCAAAATTAATAACCCCCACCCCTTACTTTTGCAGCTTTCCCAAATTTCTTAGAGTCAGTCTCTCTTTAATCTCAACTGGATTCTCTCACTCACCCTCCTTTTTTCCTGCTCCTTTAGTCCTTCGATTCCTCTTTCCTTAATGTCATGCTCTGTCCCAAGATGCATGTGGTTCTTTCCCTCTGACAATTTTTGGGGGCTCATGGGGAATGAATAATATGCTGGTGGGCCAGTGTAGCTTTGTGCTTTTTGTTCTTTCTACCAAGAACCAGGTGGGAGATAGGAGAAGGAGGAGAGGTCAATAGGTAAGGGGGGTTTGGGGTAAAGGTTGTGAGGGGTGTTGATCATTTTGATTCCGTTGTGTTAATAGAACAGAGACTGCTTGCTAAACATTGCTTTGTACCTAACAAAATAGTTTAATATGCATGCGAGGCCATATAATAAGTTGGATTCTCTCATTTGGTTTTCCTAACAATCCTATGAGATAAAGGCCATTATCCCCATTTTATAGAAGAGAAAATGGAAACTCAGGGAACTTTTCATTACCCCAGATAACAAGGAGAGAAGCCATGATATGAGGCAAGGCAGGTTGCGTCCAAAAACCCCTGCTTTAAATTATGTTAGAGTTTATGATAATTCAAGAGAGATTACCCTTGAGATGATTTGCTTTGGTTTTCCTTTCCTGTTATTGAAAGATGGATCACCTGGGAGAAAAAGTTTATTGAAATCCCATCATCCCTGTACATTTCCATTCCAGGGCTTTCACTTGCTTTTAATGACTTTTTCAGTCTTCGTTTTGAGGGTGAGAGCTTCCAGGCCTGAGCTCAACCCAAACATGAAAGTTTTGGGAAAGAGTTAGGAAAGTCTGTTCAACTGTTTTTGTAGGGGCGGTGGTGGTGGTGGGGGGAGATATAAAGTACCTTTTCTCCCCATCCCAAAATAACTTAGCGTTTAGGCTTTCAAATTAGCATGTGGTCAGACCTTTATGAGAAAGTCTAGAGTTGCAAAAGCCTTAAATTTAAGATTCTTCTCTCCTGGTCAGTGAACTTGTGACAGAATGGTCTGGGGGTGTCCTGCTCATCTGTCATGGCACTGTTGGGTCTTAGTTTGGGACTTTCTTCCCCTTTCATTCTTTTATCCATCTCCCACATGGGCTATTCTCCAGTTTGACTGTTTATTCTACAAAACTCACTGTTAGCGGAAAGTTTAGAAAAAGCACCCAACTAGGGCTTTCTTCATTCATCCATTCAAAATATATTTGTTGAATTCCTCTAAAGGGCTAGACATGGTGCTAGACATTTTGCATGTCTTATTTCATTTACTCACCCTAAAACCCTATGCAGTGGGTATCATCAACACCAATTTTCAGGAAAGAAAACCAAAATATGGTGAGATTAACTGCCTTTGCACATTAAAGCTGGAAGTGTAGACCCAAGATTCAACCCAAAGGTTTGTCTGCAAAGTCCATGCTTTTAACACTGTAAATCATTGCTTCCTCGTGAAAAGCAGAGTTGGAAAACCTTGGTTATTGTTCTATGCTACTCAAGGAAGGGTCAGGAATATTGAGCCTGGCCAAAGAAAGTGCAGCTCTTTGACAGACTTGATGTGGGAAAGAGACAAATGGGGGCTGCGGGTTTCTTCAGGGTAGAAAGAAGCTACATGAGGTGGAAGCTACATGAGGGAGGTTTCAATTCAAGATCCAGGAAGACTTTCTACAACTTGGAGCTTTCCAACAAATATATGCACTGCCCCAGAGAGAAGGGAGTTCCCTGTAAGTTGAAAGGCCAGCCACAGACTGTATTATCACTTGGAAGTGATATATCACTTATAAGGAGAATGCAGGAAGCTGATAACCAGGTGAACAGGATAAACTTGGCCCTGTGATTCATACTTCTGTGACTTCCTGGTCTTAATACCTCGAGTTTATATGACCTGGCATGATTCTTTCTACCTTAGGCTTCTGCTTCTCCATTTGTTAAGGTTATAGCTAAGTCTAATTTTTCTAAAATTATGTAGCTCTCAGGGCCAAAACTATATCTAAGAATATAATTACAAGTACAGTTTTACTACGATTTTAGCCTGGCAAAGGTTAAAATAATGTTGAGCTCTTGAGTTTCATTCTCATGTTGACTAGTTCAATCCCAGAAACCTAAACCTGGAGTCAAAGTCTTCTCTTACTAATTTGCTCTTATTTCTTTCTCAGTTCAATCCAAAGTTTGTTTTAGTTAGCTCCCTGGGTCAAGAGAAAGAATTCTTTCTATATACTCCTGGTTTGAAGGCTTCCTGGTACTTCCAGAAATAGGTTTCTAGTAGAAAGCAAGATGGGCCAGACCAGGAAAGTCTGGTAGCCAGAGATGGGACTGTGGCAGGGGAAACCAGAGACATGAGAATAGATAGGGGTTGCCATAGGCATCAGGTCACATTCTAGCTAGGTAGCTGACTTACAAGCAACTCTTACAAAGAGAGGTTGCTGGGATTACCTTTGTTAATGTACATAAAGTGCTAAGAATGGTGAGCATGTAATAAGTAGTATAAAATGCTATCTACTGTCTTATTATTATTAAAATTAATAATATTATCATCCTCTGGGTCCAGTACAGCAATTGTACATAGTAGGTACTCAATAAATATTTCTTGAATGAACAGAGAAGTGAATGAATAGCCCCTTTGTTAAAAATAAATTAAGCAATGATTGAAAGGCCAAAGTGGTGGTTCTACGTTTTGGTAATGGCAAGATTTTTACAGAGGAAATGGGAAAACCCTGTAAACTTTGACATCCTGTTAGTATTACGCTGTTATAATGAACTGTCAGCCCAGATTTTTTCACTATAGTTCTTTTTATGGTGAAACTCTTAGAAATTAGACAGCCTATGGAAATTGTGATTATGGAATAAGTATTTTTAACATTAATATGGTCTTTGCCAATTTTTAAGCTTGAATGAGTTTTTGTTTGAGCCAACAGTTAAAAATTGTTCTATTCCTAAAATGCCTTTAATTTAGAAAAGAAATAGTGCTTATTCATTCTTTGCATTTATAGCTGAGCATATGCAGATATCAGTGTTCACTGGGCTGGATTGTTTTGTATTGAAGAGGGTATAGATTCAAGTCTTTTGTGGGCATGTGTTGGAGGGCACTATCGATTGAGATTTGTTCAACCGAGCTGAGGCCTTCTCCTTTGCAGCCCAGGTAAGGAAGTTGCGTGGGAGGAAGCAGACCAATTAGAGAATTATCAAACTGTCTTCTCACTTGGGAAACTCTGTTGGCTGCAAAGCTACATGCAAATGTCTCCAGGTTCTCTTAGTGAAGCCTACCTATATCAAAACTGAATCAGGGCTTGGAACAATCCAATCAACCAGCCCTGGGAAGCTCAGGGCCTGGAGACTAAAGAGATCTACTGCACAACAAGGGATAGCACATCCAATAGCAGGGCTAGTGTATCACACAGCAGGTGTCTTGGGCTTCATAAAGAGACTTATGTTTCACACTGATGCTTTCCATATTGAGATCACTTGGAAGCTGTTACCACAGTTGGGATCTTACCTTCAATTTTATAGGCTTAAAAACTCAACTTTGCCAGGGCTTAACATGTAATTAGCATCTCAATAAATATTAGTCATTTATATTTTTTATTATCCCTTACTTGGAAGGCTTATTGCCAAGTTTATAGAGTTTCCTCAAGGTAAGCCACCTATATAATGACTACAAGCCACCTATATACTGAATTTCATTCAGCACCACTCCCCAAGCAGAAGCATTGTTAAACTTTGGAAGTGAAGGGTAAACAAATTGCTGCTGTTATTTCCTGCTGCAACATTGATTCCATTGGCCAATATAGGGAGTGTTTGCATTTAAACCTATGAGTAGGAGCTTCTGTTACATGAAGGGAAACGAGCATACCTTTGGTTTCTGAAAAGCCTCATTGATAGTGGAATGAGTGTCAGTGGAAGGTCAAAACGATTCCTAGAAAATATATAGTATGTCATCTAGGGCTTGTTTGAAGCACATCTTCCTCATCTCAAGAACACATAGATATTCTTTCTTAAGTGGAGTTCTCAGTGAGCTGTGCATTGCTGGGCTGTCTGGGAACAGTAGCACTTATTTTTGTCCAGTGTTATAGTAAGCCCTTTCTATTCGTTGGCCTATCAAATCCTTACGAGGAACCTGAAAAGATTGTGTCATAATCCCTGCTATACAGGAGAGGAAACTGAGAGTCTGGGAGGTTACACACTTTACTTAGGTTCCATAGCTAATAAATTGCAGAGGCATGATGTGAGGCGAGTTCTGCCTCTACATTTCATGCTTCTAACAGTTAATATATGCCCGCCAGGAGGTAATGAGGGAGAGACAGCAATTTAGGAGAGAGCAATGGAGAAAGAGTTTGGCAGAGGCAAGGGGGAATAGAAACCACGGCAGGAGAAACCTGACACTTGAAGGGCAGGCAAAAATGCAACTCAGAGCAAAGCAAACCCACAAGGTTTTCTGCTCTTTATAATTTCATCTGTAGTAGAATCGTGTGGAAAATGTTAGTGGTTGACTCAGTAAGGCTGCCAGCAAAGCATACATTTTGAAAGTTGAGTAGAGCACCCACGTTTGCTAGGTCTTAGGATGAGAGCTGGGTGAAGATCAAAGCAAGAGAAGATGCTCAGGAAACACATTTCTTTAACTGCCTGCAGGAGGAAACTTTTCACAACTGGAAAATACAATCATTGCTGCCAATCCTGGGGCATGAGGACTTCACCTCATTAATCATAGCTGTCAGGTTCCTTTCTGTAAACAGTAAGCTGTTGACATGTAAAATATCTTCTGTTTTTTCATGGAAAAATGAAAAAGGGAGATGGTGAAATATGCAAGCCATCAGAGTAAATGCTTGCTAGAGTCAAAATGGGATGTTCCATGCCCTTCAGAATGCAAAGCAATGCAAAAATTATGAAGTCTTTGGAAAGCCTCAAGAGAAAACTTTCATATTTACTTATCTATTTAAAGCTCCTCAGGAGAAAAGCAAAATAAGTATAGATGCGATGATGATGCTTGAGATCAATGATAAAGGGAAGATGTCTAAACTTTAATGCAATCTCAGTTATTTTTGTGCAATGGTCGAACTTGTGAGACATGCCTGTGGGGGAGCATAAACCTCCACCTTCAAGTGATGGTGGCAAGATGGGGGTAGGCAATCAACTGTTAACATCAAATCTACATAAGGAGGAGAAATGGAACCAAGAGTTGGGGACTTGGGTCAATGCAGGGGCAGGTTGAGCAGAATGACATATATTCTTCTGAGAAAGTAGATTACTCTATTACTGTAATACAGTAAATTGGTACAAGATTGAGATCAGTTCCTGCCATATTTGCATCTACCATCCTCATCCATCTCTCAGCTCTCATCTGCATGACTTAGTAACCATCTAACAAATGGCATTCCTACTTCCACTCTTGCTACCCTCTGGACTAATCTCCTCCCAGAGTATTCTTTTTGGTATAATTCAGATCATGTCACTCCTCTGCTTAGACCCTCTAGTGCCTTTCCATTGAAATTAGAATAAAATCAAACTTCTCATGATGGTCTCTCAGTTCCTGTATTATTAGCCCCAGTTTTCCTCTCTAACTTGATGCTCTTTCACTGCTTCACCAATTCACTCTGCTAAAATCATGGCTTTTTTTGTTTGTTTGTTTCTCTTCTCAAACAAACCAGGTCATCTCTGGCTAAGGAACTTTGTACTTGCTGTCCTTTTACCTGGAACACTCTTTCCTCTGATAGTACATTGTTGGCTTCTACTCAGGATTTAAGATTCAGTTCTGATGTTTCCTACTAAGAGAGGTTTTCCTTAGGTCGTATTCTTTAAAATAGTCCATACCATTACCTAATACTGTATTTATGTTAAAGTTTTAGTATCTTGTGCCCCACTAGAAGTCTCCTAAAGAATTCATGAGATTTGCTTATTTAAATATAAGAACAATGAGGGCATAGATTCTGTCTGTCTGCTAGATCCTGGAACAGTGCCTGGTACACAGTAGGAACTCAATGAATTTTTTTTTTTTGATGAATGAATAAATAACTGAAAGGCAAGCCTGCATGCTTAATGGTTCCTGGACAAGGACGCTGTGCACCTGGATTCAGGAAGTGTTGGATGAACAACTTAGTTGGGCCACCCTGTGTCACGTGATGGATACCATGAACTGTCCTTGCCAGTTTGGCACCTATAAAATTTGCCCTGATCAGATGTGATAACGCACGTGAAGGTGCTTAGAAAATGTAAGATTTTAACAATAATCAAATTGTTCTTGACTCAGAATGACACTTTCGGGGAAAGGAATTTATGCTTCACCCCATATAAAATGAAGCAGAATAAAAGTTTTTTCAGAGAAGTTGGCCTTGAATTTTCAATTAAGGAAATCATATAAGGAAAATGTTCATTACACAGGACATTTATCATAGACCCTTGAACAGAAAGAGAGTTTAAGAAATCATGTTTCCAGCCTATTGCCTTCAGAAAGGAAAGCCATCCTTAGGGCAGGGTAGGAGTCAGTCTCACAGTGTTTGAATCCTGGCTCCATTTCTAACTATGAGGTCACAGGCAAATTCCTTAATCTCTTTGTACCTTAGTTTCCTCATTAGAAAATTCAGAAAATAGAATACCTACCTGGGAAGATTGCATAAAATAACTGGAAAATACTTTGAACAGCACCTGTTCAAAAATATTCGCTGTCATTAACTCCATTAGTTATTATTATCTCCAAGTGAGGTGACTGAATTACAGAACATTTAAGGCAGTTGTCAAAGCTGCACAGCTAATATGTGGTTGGTCAAGATCCAGAACCAGAATTTTTGCCTCCTGAAGCATTGTGACTTCAGCAATATTTTTAAAAAGATTTACACAATGAAACAGACTTAAGATGTAAAATAGGCATCAGCAACAAAACAGCATGTTCATTATAATATTTTAATGAAGAAAATATATATACGTAGATATACATTAAAACTATTGAAAGACTATACACCGAAATACAAATAGTGGGTATAAGGGGTTTGTGTTGGTGTGTGTGTGTGTGGGGGGGGCAGGACAGGGGCAGGTGTGAGATTATGAATGATTTTATCTTTGTGTTTTACTGTGTTTGCCACATCTTCAGCATCTGGCAGGTATGGCTTTTGTAATCAGAAAAAAAACAATGTTATTTAAAAGGCAAAATAGCGACAATGAAACTCCCGTGTCTCTAATCCTTATTTTATCCACACTGCTTTAAAATTTCCAGGTAATTCTAGTTGAAATTGTCATGGAGCTTCTTTAGAACCTGGTACATACCCCTAATGCCCATGCTTACCTTGTCACTGCCCTGTAATTCTTTGCTTAGGTGCCAGTTTTCCCTGTAGGTCTATGTACATTTTTATCCCGAGTACCTCGTATGGTGGCACTTGAAAACTGTTTGATGAATGACATTGCCATCGGGACCCTCCCTTTAGAAATAGTATTCCAAAGGACAACCCCAATTCCAGAATCACTAAGATGGTTTGTGGAATCTCATTCTGATTCACTTTAATAGTAAATTATTGTTACATAGGTCCATATTTCTATTCGTAATCAAGACTTCTTATGCTTCCACTTGTTTTCCTTTATATATTAAATTAGTCATAAACAACATAGAGCATTTCTATTTCCTACCTGAGTAATATTCCTAACCAAGAAGATTTAATAATCATCCTATGAAAAATGTCCCAAGGAAATTTGACCATATTGTCACATAGGGTAATATCATATCTTCATTGGCTTCCATGGTTTTAATACTTATTAAAATAGTTTACAATTTATGTTTCAAGGCTTTACTCAGAAAGTTTTGAGCATCTTTCCTTAGCAGAGTGGTAAGCACAAGTTTAAAAGGCAATGAGAAGTGTGTGATCTACTTGGACAGACTCTCAGTGCTGCTTTCCAAAACACACCTGAACCCGCCATCTTCTTCTGGCTTGGTACCCACAGAGGCTTAAGGGCCTGGGGTCTCCAGCAGATTTCAGATAAAGGGATGCCTGAAGTATGCCTCAAAATAGGTATACAGAAGTTTTCATATGGTCAGATTAGGAGAGTGAGGATTAGTAGTTATTAGCGCATCCCCCAGGGAAAGCATCAGTGAGTATCAAGGAGAAATTCTACAAGCAGAGACACCCCTCAGTTGTGATTGCCAAACAATATCAGACAGCAGAACTGCTGTAGGATGCAATTTGAGTGGCTTGTAGAGGCCAGCGTTTTGCTGGATAGCATCTTGGATGGACCTCTAGCCACGCTTTCTTCTTTTGCTTGTTCATATGTTTCACTAGATTATCTTCCATTAAGAGTGAGAGCACAGTGGAGTAAATGAGCCATCACCTATTTTAACATTGAATAAATTACCTAGGCTTTCTGGACTTCAGTTTTAAATATAATGATAATGATAAAACAACTAATATTTATTGGAGGATTCACTTTGTGTCAGTTACAGTTTTAAGTGCTTGACATGTATTAATTTGTTTTATAAAATTCTTTCCTCAGAGAGTTGTTGTAAGATTTAAGGGAAATAGCCCAGGAAAAGTTCTTAACACAGGGCCTGGCTAATAATAGTGAGGACTCAAAAAGTTAGTTACTTTGTTATTATAAGCATTGATAATAATAATAGTAACTCAGGCCTCATGCTCTAAATAAGATTAAGTGGCTTTTTAAACTTTGATCCATAGATGAAGTTCCAATATCTTGTGAACTTCCCAGAATTAACCATAACCAGTGCCTGCCATATATTAAGAGACTAACAAATATTTCTTGAAAATAACTAATACACTAAACTGTATAGATCTATTTGTAAATAAGATTTTCAGGGGAGGAAGTGTATAGTGTTCTTCAGATTCCAAAAGCATTTCATGGTTTAAGAAATAAAGCCCCACTATTTTAAAAGAATTTGTCACCATGTAAGTAATGAAATCTTAATGAGAATAACAAGGAAATGGAGAGGAAAGATCTGAGTGGGGCTGACTCCTCACCATGAAAGGGTCTGAAAAAGCCTTGTGATGTTTGCCTTTAGGTTGAGAGTCTAGAACTGTTCCATCTTTCTACCTGGGAATTCTCATTTGCCCTCTGGGGCCATTTACATAAGACTCTGTGGGATTACTGGCTGTCCAACCAAACTTGAATGGAGTGACTCAATGCCAGATCATTTCGTTCTGGTTTTGCAGGAATCGTAGAATGCTAACACTGGAAAGAACCTTATATATAATCTATTTCAGGATTTTAAAATTTGTAGCAGATGTGTCAACACTCCCCTTCCCGCACCGACCAAAACATCTCTCACTGGGGACAGCATCCTTCTGTGTCTTTTGAATCCTTCTTAACATAATACTGTATGCAACCATTACCAGGAGATTGAAATTAGCATGCACAATGGAACCAGTTTCTCATTCCTATTACATGTCCATTATTCTCCTGTTACAGTTGGAGAAACTGAAGAAATGACATTTAATATGTCTGTAGATTAGGCCTGAGAACTGTGAAGTGAGTGATCTGAAAGTTTTGACATATGAAGGGTTGTAATTTCAAACTACAAACCTGTAAATACCCAAATATTAACTCCTCTGCCTCTGCTGCTATTTTTGTCTTATATTTTCATGGAATAGAGAAGGAAACCCTTTTTTTAAATGACTGTTTTCCTTCTTTCCAGACATGTCTCTGGAGACAGCTAAAAGCACAGGCCTAAGTGATGGAAGGGAATCATAAAGGATTATTTTAAGTATTTTCCATACATTGTTCTTTTTACATTTTAAACTGTAAGATCATTTTGCAAAGTTCAGGCCACTCCACTCTCTCTCATTTCTCAGCATCCTTCAAAAACAGCATCATGTGAAAGTACTGTACTTAAATGCAGAGAACCTGGAGCTGCTACAAGTACTGTAGTAGCATTAAGTCATTTAATTTTTCTGGACTTCGGTTTCTCCAACTTTAAAAGGAGGATATTGGACACTTTATAGGAATAGAGAACTGGTTTAATTGTTCATGGGAGAGAAAAAATAGCTCATGGTTGTAGAGTATGAACATTTATATATTTATATATTTTCCTGTGTATGTGTGTGTGTTTGGGTGTGTGTGTGTGTGTGAAAGAAAAGGTGAGGACCGGCCCAGGGAAAAGCGTGGAATAAAGTGCATTTTCACCTTTTTTAAGCCATTGGTTAAAAAAAATAGACCTGATTTCAAAATTATTCAACCTCATTGCAGTTCCTGTAACTTAGAAATGGAGCCCTCCCTCTGCATAAAGAGGGCATACAAGATAAAAGCCTTGTCACAAAGTTTTCCAATTAATTCTATGGGGAAAACTGAAAAAAAAAAAAAAGTGGAGTTTTAAGGAGACCAGTAGAGATTGAATTCAAAGTTCTGGCACAGGCTAGAAATTTTTTTGAAGAGGGTAGGGTGGTGGTGAAAGAGAACATTGCCAAAAACAGCTGTCTCTTCCTCTGCCTTCTTTATCATACGCTGTATGTAAACTGGCTTAAATCCCATCCTCTTTCCTTTCGCATGCCACCCCCTTTGAAAGTTACAGATTCAGATTAGAAAATAAGCCAGCATTATATGAGAACATATTTATTGGCTGAATAATAAAACTTAACTAAGGAGTTATGAGGGTCTCAGAATTCCCCCTATCTGGAGTACAAGTTTCCAATAAGCAAACAGAAGCAAAACCCCCAAATAAGAAAGAATACATTGGTAACCTAAATCAAGCATTTGGGGGTGTGTTCAAACATTTGATCCACTTCTTTGTAGTTGACTGTGGCACAGATGACAAAGTACAGACATACAATGAGAGATGAGCACAGAAATGCCCCATAGCAAATCAGCATATTAACAGGAAAGCATTGTAACTACTGTAAAGCTTAGACTTCTTAAATATGGCTGCTTTAAATGTACACACACCACAGAGGCAGCTTAGAAACCTCCCTGCAAAGGATGATTTGCATACAGTTTCTAGCCCATACTGTTACAAAAACCCAACTTAGAGATCATGATTAATAAATAAGAGAGAAAAGGAGAAGAAGAAACAAGTATTATCATCACTGGCAGGCATGCAAAGCAGCACCTTGGACCTCATTTGAAAAAGCTGGCAGCTTTGACAGCTCCCGCAGCCCCTCAAGAGAGAAGGCTCTTTTGGAGCTTTCCACTTGATCTCTAGGACGGGGATGAGGACGTTTCATTCGTTCATCACGTACATGATATCCTTTCAGATGTGACTGAAACAGGTGCCTCTGCAGAGTTATACAGCCCTCTCGGCAAGACAGGAGGTACTGCTTTATATATATTTTTCCTTCAGATGTTAAATCAATAGCAATCACATAAATAAT
Organism: Tamandua tetradactyla; assembly: GCF_023851605.1. Taxonomy (NCBI): domain Eukaryota; kingdom Metazoa; phylum Chordata; class Mammalia; order Pilosa; family Myrmecophagidae; genus Tamandua; species Tamandua tetradactyla. The sequence goes on along the minus strand of NC_135334.1, from coordinate 102,825,435 downwards.
GTATAGAAACCAAACCAAAAGAACACCACTCCACTGTCATTTTTTTCCTTCCTTTTTTTTTTTAAGACGGCCTCAGATTCATCCTCAAAGTGGAAATCTGGACTGTAGAAAAATACTGAATATAAAGAAAACATTAGGTCCCCCTTCCATTGCCACCCTGCACAACGGGGCTGGTTTGACTTCCTGGCCCTGGCAGCTGCCCTTCCACCTACACCTTGAGGTAATCGTTCTTCAGCCGACCCAGCCGGGTCCCGTGGCTCCTGATGGTGAGGACCAGCAGCTCATATTTGTCCCTGAGCCCCACGGAGATGTCCAGCGTTTCTTTCAGCAGGGCCCTGGTGTGGACCAGCATCCCCTGGAAGTCCTCGTTGAGCCTGCTGTCCTGCTGGCTGTCCTGCTCCTGGCCCTGCTTGAACTTGCTCTCCAGCTCCGTGAGGGACTTGCCGGAGTTGGAGTAGGCATCCCGGATCTGGTAGGACTCCCGCCGCAGGTACTTGCTGTAGCTCTCCTCCCCGTCCAGGTCGTAGGTGATGCTCTTACTGATGCCTTCCAGGACTCGCCCGGCATCCTCCACCTGGCGGCCCAGCACCGTGAACTCCTCCCGCAGGGTGAGGCTCAGCAGGCTGCTGGCCTGGCTCCCCTCCCCCTGGGAGCAGCGCCGGTGGTCACTCACCCTGAAGAGCAGTTGGCACTTCTCAGGGTCATCGTTCTCCTCATAGTCCCCATCGGGCACGAAGTAGTGGTGCAGGGTCCCGTTGGACATCTCCGGGTAGAGGGGGCCCTCGAAGTAGCCCTGACACAGGTGGCAGAAGAAACCCATCCAGAGGAACTTGAGAAGCACCATCCTGTTTTTAGGGTTTTGTTTGTTTGTTTGTTTGTTTCAGGTTGACCAGGGACCCCAGGAGAAAACGGTGGCCCAGGCACAAGGAAGAGGGTCCTTTTGAGGACTCAGCGCCTCCCTGAGACCGTGTGAGCCTCCGTCCCCGCCAGCCGGCTGCACCCTGGCCGCCTCTCCCCAGCAGGCTTCATGGGGCTGTGCGCACCAGCGCCTGGGTAGCAGGGCTCCGGCAGCACCGGATTCACCCTCGCTCTGAGCTCTGCAGGAGTGAGCTCGGCCGGCGCTTCCCCGAGCCGTGTCCGGGTGGAGAGGGGGGATCCCCTCCTCCAGAGCACCGGCCGCAGGCTGGCTGGGAGACCCAGGCACGGAGTTCCCTCTTGCTTCTGGGAGATGGAACCTGTAGCTGGAGAGAAAGGCTCTAGATGCTATTTCAATTGCAGTACTGGGAATGCGGTACTCAGGCTTTGGCTAATGATATCCTGAGGATCCCTGTGTTCTCAGATTACAGCTGGTTTCGTCACTTGAAAGCCAGGGAACAAGTTTGGAAAGAAACCTCTCACCAGGTCTCTGCTATTAAAGGTACAGGGTCTCTTTTTAAAAACTGGAAGGGGAGACCCTTCAAAATAGAGGTAGCTTGAAAGGAAAATGGGAAGAGCATAAACAGGATTTCCACATAAAGAGTGCTTTGCTTCTAGCATCGTGGGGCACAGGGAAGAGATTGGTGGTTACCTTACAGAAATGCCATTTCACATTTTAAAATAAACCTGAGGTTGGCTGGATTTGTTGAGGAAGCCCATTTTTATCTTTAAAAGGTTTGTGACTTTGAAGGTGAATTTGAACTGTACGAAATGGCAGTTCTGTTTGGGAATGGTGGGTTAATTAAAGTTTATAAAACAGTATTTTGGAAGTAATAAGAATATAGAAAACTGATTAATTCAAGGTTGCTAGTATGCATAAGAAGAAAAGCTGAAAAATGGACATCTGCCAGCTTAATAAGGGAAAGGGACAACTGAGACAATTTTCCATTTTATGAAAAACTGCCCAAGCTAAACTCCTGCATTCCATCTGTGACCTAATGCCCTTATAGCTATTGCCTGTTTTTGATTCTTAAAAGCTTCTGACGACTATAAGCCTGGCACTATTATCTCCATTTTACAGATAGAGAAAGCCAATTTTATGGATTGGCAAATAGTCATCCTACAGACTATCTCATTTGCTTGACAAATTTTTGTTGAGCATTTACAATGCACTAGGGTCCATTATAGGTACTGGAAATAGAACAGTGAACAAAAATAGAGACAAAGCCTTGCCCTCTGGGAGCTTACATTCTGGGAGCTGGAATAAGCATTAATTAATATAAATAAATAAGATACATAGGGTTACGGGGAAATGAAAATAGGCAAGGGGAGGGAAAGCAAAAGGGAGCCCTCCTGTGTACAAGTTTATTTTCTCCGTCTGCCGTGAAGATTACCCAAACACTCATGTTATTTGTTAGTCTTTCATGTCTATCTGCTTCCATTCCGGGTCCTGGATAGATAATTGTAAGTCTGATTAAGTAACTGGATATTTTGTCGATGTGGTGTCACATGCATGGAGTGTCTTGAGGCGTGTTTACTCTATCTTATCCAGATTCTTGGTGTCATGAAAACATAGACCAAGGGAGTTTCCTTAGTGTTTATGCCAACTAGAAGACTAAGGCTTATTTTCACTCTATGACAGCTGAAAACTACAACCTCCTCCAGCTGATGAACTAGATTGTATAAGAATCACATTGCTTCATTTGTTTTTCCCTGGGACAATTATAAAAGACAACGAATGGATGGAAATTGGCCACTTGGCCAAAGGAGAGATGAGGAATTCACTTGTACGCACTCTACTTCTTTCATAATCCCTCCCTGATTTACTAACCAATTCAAATGAGCAAACCTATTTTAAGCATCTATTACTTGCATCCTATTATGTACAGGGCACTGTGATGTGAGCTAGGGATATAAGAATGACCAATTAAAAGTTCCAGCTTACAAAGAGCTTGCTGCTATCTTGTTGGAGACTCAGGCAAAACACACACAGAACCATAATAAGACAGGCTAAGGCATTTATTTTCTTCCTGCAATGAACTGATCTAAAGATTTAAGCCCCATATCATATATCAAAAAGGAATCATTTTGGTGCAAAACAGAAAGTCAAGTTTAATCTGATTTAAAGCAGCTTACTTGTAGCTACTCAACCTTGGCTTGGACCAGAACCTAGTTTTTCTCTCACCATTTCTTGGTTCCAGGTCTTCAACTTATTTCCATTCTTGGGTGGGCTCTTCTGTTAGCGGTTCCAAGATGGCTGCTAGTGTCTTCAAGGACTTCAGGTTTCCATCTTCATGTCTAGTAGGGGTAAGAAATTGGATTTCCTGTTAGCTGAAATGCAGGTCCCTCAAATCAGTCTCAGAGGCCATGACCAGCCAGACATGGATCAGTATCCATCTCACAACCAGATACTGTAGTCAGAGGGTTGGGATAAGCCACCTGGCTTTTGACAGTAAGGGTTCAGCTCTATAGCTAGAGACAAGGCCCTATGCAAACTACTGGGCAATTTAGGGACCTGGTTAGGAAGGGGATAGTATGAGAATAGATTCTGGGGAAGCAACTAAAAATATTTTGTGTGCCCTCTGCCTATCTCCTTACTCACCACTTCTGAAAGACACTAGCACCATCTTGCTGTCGTGTACTGGCAAAATAACTGGCTGTACAGGTCGGGATCCCCTCATTTGTGCCATTTGCGGGTTTCTAGGATACAAATATCCCCACCATGGCTGTCATCACTGACTGTGGATTTGGGAAAACATGCGCCAGAGCACCCCATTAATAGCATTCCCATCAACACAGATACATTAGATATCAATAAACCCAAAAGCACAGAAAATAGAAAAATGTAGCAAAATAATTAGAAAGCAATGAATTTCCCATATATATTCCCTTTGTTTTAATACAATATGTTTCATTATAAGTTTAAATAATTTAATAATGGCTATGCTTAACAAATGACTTGCTAAGTTCCTGAAACTTTAACAATTGGCTCTTAAGAGCCAGTGCAAGTCAGCTGTACCACAGCCTTTGTATTAAATGCTTCCTTTAAAAGGTATTTATTTGTATGTTCTTCATTTGTGCCCAATTCCATCTTGGGCTTGTTTGTGATGGGCAGAGTGAAGATGGACTTCTCAGAGTTGGCCTAGAGTAAAAGGAGTCTTAGGAAATGTCCAAACACAGGCTTGCCAGACAGAATGTAGAAAATTAAAATCAAGAGCAGGGTGGTGCAATGGTGGCTCAGTGGCAGAGTTCTCACCTGCCATGTTAGAGACCTGGGTTCGATTCCCAGAGCCTGCCCATGCAAAAAATAAAAATAAAAATAAAAATAGCAATATCTGCCTTAGGAATAACAGTTAAGTATAGGGTTGCAAACTATACAAAGTCAAAGGATAGGAACTGGTTAAGTTTGAGAATAAGGAAGGACCTCAGGAGTAGTGGTTGGAGTCATACAATTAAGTAGATGAGCACCACTGCCCAACTCCAACTGCTTATATGTGTTCAATCCCTGCCACACAGCACCAGCAAAATTAGCTAGGTTAAAACCTCAGAGGCAGATCCAGAAAAGGATCTGCACACATTCACCAGGCTTCAATATTACCTGACACTAGCTTATTCTTTATCCTTTCCAGTGGAGTTTATAATCTTGTTCCTTTGGGTCAGCTACCACTTGGGAGGGAGAAGCAGGAATCCAGGCTGGCGCCATAAGCATAAGAAACTGTAAGAATCCTTAAGCTCTGTGAGCTGCCCTTGTCGAAGAGTTTTATGATCCTCCGATTGTTTCTGATTATGTTAATAGCAATACTTTTTTAGAAGAGGGGTTCATATATATTTAGTATAGGAATGTTGGGAAATGGGGTCCCATCATGCGACCTAGAAGCCTAGAAGACACAGCGGGGAAGTGGGTGCCTCCTTCCCAACATTCCCCCAAACTGTTAAGCTGAATCCCTGGACCTTGTCAAAGAGGAGAGCAAAGGGAGGGGCCACGGGCTGGGAGGGGAGAGCAAAGGGAGGGGCCACGGGCTGGGAGGGGAGAGGAAAGGGAGGGGCCACGGGCTGGGAGGGGAGAGCAAAGGGAGGGGCCACGGGCTGGGAGGGGAGAGCAAAGGGAGGGGCCACGGGCTGGGAGGGGAGAGCAAAGGGAGGGGCCACGGGCTGGGAGGGGAGAGCAAAGGGAGAAGAGTGTGAAAAGTGAAGAGAAGGATACAGTATTTTATACTTTGGGGATTATTTTATCAACTAAGAAGCAATAAGTAGCATTTTTTTTTTTTTTACAAAGGATGGGAAGAAGAGAGAAAAGGGATAGATAAGAGAAGATTAAAAAAAAGAAGAAATAGAGAAAGAAGGAAGGCAACGCAGAAGAAAGGAAGTAAGAAAGGAGGGAAGGGAGAGAGTGAAATGAATTTTGATTACCTAGTCTGTACTATTTATTTGTCACATTAACCAGTGAAGGCTTTATTGTTATTTGCTATAAGAATATTGGTTAGGGGTGGGGGTGGGAATCTAATTAAGACCAAGGACAATCATAGTGAAATAACAAAGAAACAAACTTCCCATCATATATAAGCAATAAAACACACCTCTGAACATTTAATGAGGATGCTTACAAGGAAATTAGTATAATGTGGGAGAAGAGACTGATCGATTCTGGTCAATCTTTCTGTGTTAGTAAGAACAGGCTATATTATGCTGTGGTAACATATATCACAAAAACACTAACACCAAATTCGAGTCACCTGCAGGTCTGGGTCACCTGGTAACTCTCTTCTGTGTAGTAACTCAGAGACTGGCTGTGGAGCCATCTTAAACCATCTACAATATGAGACCTCCTTGGCCGATGGAGTAGAGGAGCTTCAAAGAAATGCATTGGCTCAGAAGAGACATGTCACTCTCATACAGCCCATTGGCCAGAACTAGTGATATGGCCCTGTCTCAGTGCAAGGGGGGAGAACTCTAATCCTTTTATGTGCCCAAAGGAGGGAAAAACCAAGTGTGAAAAAGCAATAGATGTCTTTACCACACTTTCCAATGGGAGTGATGCCTGTTAGAAACATTCTAGAACCGTCAGATAGGAAATGAGTTATGTCAGTTGTGAACTACATTCTACAATAGTGTAAATATTTCATATTTTCAATCAGGATGGAAAATATAAGAAAAGAAAAAGACTGTAAGCATTTGCTTTATTGTCACTACCAAATTCAATAACCCTTTCCATTCAATTTATTCATGACCATGGTACATACCAAATCTTAGAGGAGAAGGAGCTAGGCTGAGTCAGAGAAGTGAAAATAAGAGATGTGAAGGAACAGAGGAAGGTTGAGGAGCTGGGCAGGATTTCCAGGAAACTAGAGGGGGAAAGCTTGTATGAAGTAGAGAACCACAGATTGGCTTGGCTGAAGGGGATGCTGAGGGCAGGGAGAAGTGATGCATGTGTGGAAGAGAGAAGGGGAAGGGACAGAGAAGACAGTTACATCCCCTCAATGGGGAGATAAAATTGTTGAAAATCAGAGATAGGAGGTTCAGAGGTAAGTGCCAAGAAGAAGTTGGGTTTTGAGCCAGATAAACATGTGTCAATACAGCACTGTACCATGTTCAGTTAATCACTTTATAAGAACTCAGGATCATTTAGGAGAGATTTTATCTCTCATTTTATAGTCTGCAATAGCTTCCCACTGCACTTAGACTGACATTTAATCTCCTCAGCTAGTAGAGAAGGACTGGTATTTTCTGGCCCCTTTGCCACTACGCTCGAGTCATACAGGCTTCCTTTTAAATTTTTTCTTGTCTCAAAGTATTTGTGTTTGCTTTTCTCTAGCTTGGAGTTCTCTCCCCCAACTTCTTTCCTGGCTAATGGCTACTCACCTTTCAGGTCTCAACTTCAGTGTCATTTTCCTCTGAAAGCCCCTCATTGAACTCTGGATTTTAATTAGTTCTCCCTAGTTCCCTTTGATGCTCCCCTTTTCTTTTCCTTCATGGCACTGTCCTTCATTGTAAAGTACTATGTACAATGTATGTTAATTTATGTATTTATTTTTTCTAGGTTTGTCTCTTCTTCTTCACTTAAGCTCTATAAAAACAGAAACTGTGTTCATTTCTCTCTCCCCAGGGCCTAGCCAGTGCCTGGATCAGAGAAATGTTAACAGCTTAACTTTTCTGCATAAGTTGGTCATGTCCTGTTTAGTGTTTCAACAATATGTTTCGTAGTTAGTGTTTCAGCAGTGCTTTTTCTTTTATAATATGTATTGCATTGTATTGAATTACTCATTAGCCGTATCAGTCTCCTCCATTTGTGAGTTTCACAAGGTTATGTTTTCTTTACCTTTCTATTTCTTGTGATTAGCACAGAGCTAAGTATATAGCAACAGCCAAATATTTGTTAGTTGTTGTGATTGCTAAACTGTAGAATATAAGGAGTTCTCTGATGGAGTGATGGTCAGATAATCTATCTATTTGAGCATATGTTTTGTCTGACTGACAGCCAGTACTGGTCTAATGCTTAATCTGGATGATCTTGGCAGGAGGGAAGGGAAGGAGCCCTGTGAATTCCAATATTCAGTACACTCAGAGAGGAGTATCACTCAGAGTGGAGACTTTTGACCCATTCTAAGCAAAGTATGCAAAAGTCTGCACATCTGGTCCTAGAGTGTTCTGGGCTGGAGAAGCTGGGGGAGCATCAGGCCACCCTGCAGGGCAATTTGCTATTTGTTTAGTAAAGATTTTCACCCTTTGTCCTTTGAAAATGGCCATCCTGGGTTAGTATCTAACAAGGTTTGGGGAAGAATCAGGTCTTGTTTATTTCCCTTCTTTGACAGTGTTTATTGTTTCTCCTAATTTAAACTCTCAGTTTCAACAGAACTGGAGAAGATGAGAAGATGCAGAGAGACAGAATGTATTAGAGAAAACATAACATTCTCACCTCAGTTCTGTAGGGAGTTTGTTCAGCAGCCATTAAGGGAAAACAAAGAGGAGTAGATGCATCTGTACAATGTGGTTAGTGAGTGTTCTAGTTTGCTAGCTGCCGGAATGCAATATACCAGAAACGGAATGGCTTTCAAAAAGGGGAATTTAATAAGTTGCTAGTTTACAGTTCTAAGGCCAAGAAAATGTCCCAATTAAAACAAGTCTATAGAAATGTCCAATCTGAGGCATTCAGGGAAAGATACCTTGGTTCAAGAAGGCCAATGAAGTTCAAGGTTTCTCTTTCAAGAGAGAAGGCCGATGAAGTTCAGGGTTTCTCTTTCAACAGGGTCAGGGTTTCTCTCTCATCTGGAAAGGCATGTGGCAAACAAGGCATCATTTGCTAGCTTTCTCTCCTGGCTTCCCTTCACAAAACTCCCCAGGAGGCATTTTCCTTCAGCACAGTGAGGGAACTGGGGTACAAAGAGTCTGCAAATGAGTATAATGTCTAGAAGTAAACAGTAAGCGTCATATAACAGATACCTACAGCAACTATGATGACTTGAGGGCATGAAAACTCACTTATGATTGGGAACAGGAAAGGTATCATGGTCCTTGAAAGTTATACAGAAGTAACAAAAACAGAGGTGTGGGGTAGTGGGAAATCACTCCATATTTTATGTAAAGGACGGCAGGATGAGAGGTTGAACTATCAGCAGTTTTCAATTGGGAAGGTTACTGTTCCCCTGAGGGACATTTAGAAATTTGGGGGCGACAATGACTTAAATTCATTTTGGTTGCCACAATGACTTAAATTCCTCCAGTAGTTTCTCGCTGAACTGGGAATAAAATCCAAGCTCCTTTCCGGGCACTTTGACCCCAGAATTCATCTCAAATCTCACTTCCTACAATGCTCCTCCTCTCTCACCACACCAGTCAACTTATTCTTGACTCAGGGCTTTTGCACTCAGCTCTTTCTTCTACCTGGAATAGTTTTCCCCCAGATCTTCAGAAGGTTGAAGGTTTTGCTGTCAGACCTCAGTTCAAATAATATATTCATAAACAGTCCTTCCTGACATAAAGAGTCCTACCTTCAGTAGGGTACATCACCCTCACCATCACCACCATTTTATCTTCTTAATAGTATTTATTACTCTCTGAAAATACTGATTTATGGTTTTATTTCTATAGACTGATTGGTATTATCGGCTAAAAGGCAAGCTCCATGAGAAAAGGTTCCTCATCTGCCTTGGCCTTTGGAAGACCAGACCTGGCATGTAGAAGATGTTTAATAAACCTATATTGAATGAATAAGTGAGGAGAGGAATGAACAAATGAAAAAAATCACAAAGTTAGGAAAAACCATGGACATGGTAATAAAGCTTTAATGAGATAATACATTCAAATGACTGAGGATAGTAACTGGCACATCACAGATGCTCAACTTATATCAGCAGCCTCACCTTCTAGACTCTACTCCTCCCCTCCACTCTGGACTACAGATGTGTAATGGGCAGCATTTATATTGGTTTCCATCCAGCCCTAACAACCTCTCTCCATTTGTCCAAGAGGTCTGACTATTCCTCAAATTGTTTTCATGATTTCTGGGCAAAAACCATCTTATTAAGCATTCTGTGTGTCAAGTTTTGATTGGCATCCCCAGGAGTAGCTGTGCCCTCAGTGGCACGTGAGCATAGTGTGCATGGAGTGGGAATTCACTTCTCCTAGGTCAGCACATAGGAGTTTTACTCGAATTAAGCAAGGTTTTAGAATGAGTTCCCTGTTTTGTTGTTGTTCTTGTGTTTTTAGTACCCTGAACCAATTACTATCCTTTTTGCTTACTGCCTCCATCAACCACTGCTTCTCTGCTCCTGTTCTTTCGTTAATTCATCCATTCACTTGCATGTTCATCTTTCCATATTTATTTAGGAGCTGCTTTGAGGCAACGACTTGTGATACAGAAATTACTGTTACATCCCCTGCTCTTATAATCTGACAGGGAAGAAGGAGGCACATGAATTACAGATAATGCAAAGCAATAAGAATGCACATGAGAAGTACTAGATGCTATAGAGGCCCAACCTGGTGTAGTTGAAAAAGAAGGTGATAGTTACATTTGAACCTTAAAAATAAGTGAAGACACACGTGGTGAGGAAGAACAGGGAGCAGCTTGAGAAACTACATGGCAGTTTGAAAAAGCATGGCATCTTCTGGAATTTCCGAGTACTATAACTAGAGCAGTGGTTTTCAAACTGTAGGTCATGGCCTATTCGTGGGTTGTAAAATTTATTTAATGGGTTGTAACAAGAATTTTTAAGAAAAGAAATAAAGTAGAAATAGTGTTTCCCATATAGTTAGGTTAAGTATGGTTTTCTAAAATTTTGGTTTGGTTATTTATATACACATACACACCCTTGAGTGCATGTTTGTGTGTTTGTATGAAATGTATGAAATGTATAAAGTGTAGTTGTTAACTGTGGATCCTTGTGAAAAAATCTCAAAGTCAATTGGCTAGAGCAAAGAGTACCCAAAGATATTTATAGGAGACGAGACTGTAGAATAAATTTGAAGGGCTTTGAAGATTGTGGCAAATTTTAGACTTTAATCTGCAGTGAAAAGCACCCCTGATGGATGAAGAATAGGCAAATGCCAAAGTAGAGCTGCACTGAAGACAAATTGATGATGGGAAAATGTTGGAGGCAGAGAGATCATTGAGGCTACTGCAATATTTTTAGGCAAAGAACCACTAGTTGAGGATACTAAGGAACAAAGGGCTGAATCAGTCCTTTTATTCAGTGCAGTATGCTGCTTTTGGTCTTCATAAAACCTTAAATTAGCCCAGAAAATGACTAAACCAATGGTGCTCAGAAGTCACTAGTGGGATGTGTGTGGTAGGATTAATACAAGCATTTCTTTTTTTTTTTTTATCTGGAATCAGGGAGATTTACCACACCTCACTGTGTTCCTTGGTTATAGTTGCATACTTTCAAAATCTTGGAGATTTTTGCAGTGAACAAATAATTGATTATGTTTTTATTTCAATTTTTTAATCCTAAAGAAATACAGTTGGATGACAGGAGCTATTTTGGAGATGAGTCAAAATAGACTTATCATTATTGCATTTGAGAGCAGAAGTCTGAAAAAGTTTTAGAAAGATAAGCCATATCCTCATCCCAGACAAGACTTAATTCTCTCCACTTCTTATTTTACAGCTTTGTTTATGCTGCCTAATTGATATTCACTCTTTACTTCTCATTTCTTTTACCTACTCCTCATTTGGCCCATATTGCCAATCACCCCAAATGTCAAACAGGTGAAGGTAGAAAGGTAAGCTCATCCGGATGTTTACAATGTAATAATATATTTAGTATGTTGTTTATGTATTCATTGGAGATCGAAGAGTCATGCCCCCCCCCAAAAAAAAATGTTCAAATCTTAGCTTCTGGTCTGGTGGATTTGAACCCACTTATAAATAGACCTTTGAAGATGCTATTATTAGTTAAGGTGTGTGCAAACGGAATGAGGATGGTTCTTAATCCAAAATGGCCGAAATTCTTACACGTAGAGAAAGTTGGATATGGAAGCAGAAGCCAGAAATCAGTGGAATCCTCAGGAGTAAAGACAAGGAAAGAGAGAGACCTTATGTGATGGAGGATTGCTAGAATGCTACAGAGTCCAGGAGAAAGCAAGCCTTTGAAACTATGAAACAGTACATTCTCTTTGTTAAAGCCAACCAGTCTGTGGTATCTGCATAGTAGCCGTGTCGTCCTAGGGAGTAATGAATCTCAAGTTAGGTAGTGCTCTCACGACTGGGAAGCTCCCATAGCTCTTTAATCTGACCAAATTCGAAGTAAGTGCTCAGAAAATATTTGCAGCTGGAAGTAGTACACGAGTGATAAAAAAATAAATGAAGCCACAGATTTGATACTGAGCATATGTTTTGAAGCCTGTTCTTGAGTGGACGCAAAGAGGCAGACTTGAGATGCAGTTCAACATGTGGTTAAGAATTCTCCAACTCTGTTTACATAGCGTGTGGCTAAGGATTGTTTAGACAGGCAATCATACTAATTTACTGTTTAACCTTTGCAACAATATTTTTTTGTTTACATCTCTTGATTTGCTGGTAGTGAGTCTGAGTTACAGCCTGTCTTAACTTTAGCCTACCATTGTAGTTCTGTAAAGAATGAACAGCAAAGAAAAAAAAAATGTAGAGAGTTATAAAAGAAAAGTATGACACAGTCAATCACATTTTTAAAAGGATGTAAAAAATCATTATAGTCACAGCAAAAGGAACCAGAATGACCTTTGCAACACATTTTGATTAGAAACAGTTAATCTCCTTAATATAAATTGTGCTCATAGAACTCAAGAAAAACAGTAGGACTGAAAGGTAAATGAGCAAGGGACAGAAATAAGCAGTTTTCAGTACAGAAAATTATATATCATTTAAATAGAAAGTATGTAACATAGCAAGTAATGAAAAAAATTACAATAACAATAAGATGTTTTTCCTAATATCTTAGTGTAAAGAAATAGTTATATGTTTCTTGATATCATGATGACACAACAAAACAAGCATTCTCTTATATTGAAGATGGGGGAATAAATGGATTTGATCTTTTGGAAAAGCAATAAGGTTATTTGTATTAAGAGATTAAAAAGTCGTATATCCTTTGACCTCGTACATCTTCTCCTAGGAACATTTGCCAGAGAAATAACCTGAAATGCATAGATATATTCATGAACAAAGATTTCAATATTATTGTTTATAAGAGTGGAAAGCTAGAAAAATCAAGATGTCCTCAATGGAGAAAAGTCTACATACATGTATATCCATGTGTTGAAAATATTCCATATATTCTGGAAATTTAATTTATAAATATTTTAATAAAATTGGAAATGTCTATGGTGCAATACTGTATGGAAAAAGGTTAATAAAGAAAATAACAAAACACCAATACAAAGCCTATATGGTAAGATGATAAAATGTAGCCTACTCTCTTCTATGGAGTATTATAAGCAATAGCTGTGCTCTTCTTTATTCCACAGGAGGATATACTATATATTTGAGGCAGGTAACTATACCACATTCTGAACGCACTTCCTGGAATTATTTCATTGGTAGAAAGCTTCTCTGATGATCTTAGATTTGCTGGCTCCCATTTTCATTAGTCTCCTGAAACCTCAGGACAGATACTCAAGTCCTTTGAATCCAAAACCCTTGATCTATCCATATCAAAATCTATTCCAAAGTCAAAATAAAATTAGTGTTTTCCATTACTGGGAGCTTTGAGCTTAAGTTGCTGGATTTTAACAGATCTGAAGTTTCATTGCTAGTATAGGGGCTGGGTCAGAGGGCAAGGTAAGGGGAGATACTTGCCTGGTTATAGGCGAAGTACAACACAAGAAGCCTCTCAATAGCAGGCTCGTTGGGGAGTTTCTAACCACAAATCCTAAAATCTAGGCATTGAAGTCAATCTAAATAATCCAAAAGATCAGATTGTTATTTTGTTTTCCTTTCTTATTTCTAAGGTTCTTGCAAATGTGTTATGACAATTGCTGCTTCACTGGATTTTGCCCCACCCTGCAGCCTATGTGGAAGGGATTTCTATTAGGTGGCTTCACAGCCTAATTCACATCTTGTAATGAGCAGGAGAAAAAAATTTAAATCCCCATAATTAGAAATTTAACACTTTTTTCCTCTTTTATTTCTTTTGATATAAGTGAAACTCTCCCTCAGGGCTGATTAAAACCAAATTTGAGGATTTGTAGTTGTCCACATGCTAACATTCTTGAAAAGTAAACAGGGGGAACATGCATTTTTGCATTCTCAAAGATGCAAATTAAAGAGGTCAGATTTTTTTTTTTTTTAACATGGGCAGGCACCGGGAATCGAACCCGGGTCCTCGGGCATGGCAGGCAAGCATTCTTACCTGCTGAGCCACCATGGCCCAAGAGGTCAGATTTTAATGAAATTTAAGAACAAAAGTTCTCCTTGTCTTAATGTTAATCGTGGAAAATACCTTTTGAAGTTTTCTTTCCCAAAGCTTTGAGAAAAATAAAAATGAAGCTTGGATTTGAAAAAGGTTTAAAAATAAAGCATGTACTACAGGGAGTTCTGTCAACCCAGTAACCAATGATGTTTTGACAAACTCTTAACAGTACAAAAATACAGAGAACACTTTTTTTTTTCCCAGAGTAGACCAGTGTCTGGTACAAACTGACAGCAAATTGTAATTTATGAATAGTGGAAAGATTTATGACTTATAATAACATTATTATGGCAGCACACTGATATAATAGGATTGAAACTGTTTATTATAGAGAGAACAAGGAATGAAAATGTTACCAGTATTTTCTTAGAGATTCTTGATAGTGGTAGGATCAGTGAGCCACTTCACACCGGGGTATGTTATTGGTGACCACATCCATGTTTGGATAGGATAAGTATGAGGCTTTCTGCCCAGGAAAACCCTCTTCCTTTTTTCTCCTTGCAAATGGTGTATTGATAATGGCTTTATCTCAAAGCAGGAGCAATCTATCAGTCCGAGCCAAATGGAAAAGGACAAACTGATCCCCGGGGTAGAAAAATGTTCCTGTCAGGAGTAATACAAACAAGTTTGACAATAGCTAAAAGGGATTTGTTATTAAAATTTTGTTTTCCAGTTGTAGATGAATTTTACAATCTCCAGTAAGAGGAGAATATTTCGGATTTTTAACATCCTGGGATCTTCTTGGCTCAGGAATGGATGCATTCCGAAGCAGGGTGCAGAGAAAAAAGGGATTAATTTTGGAATGGTGAATTCACTGCGGTTTGCACTCATGGATGCTGAACTCCAGCAGCTGACAAGAAAAACAAAATGTGAGCATTCAGATGTTATCTGTGTATAAGGCCAAACATCAGGATATTTGCAAACAGCTAGATATTAGATGCTGGGTGATATATGGGCAAAGTGTTTCTGTTTTGTTAATAATCTGGATATTTTAATATATTGGAACACTGGCCTCAAAATTATAAACATAAAGAAATTTCTAGGTATCACAATTTGAGGATGAAAGACCATTGTTGAAAAATACCTACTCCAAATAACAAAACATTGAAAAACCTCAGAATATGATGGCCCAAATATTACAGGTTAATTTCAAACATTTAACCAGTATCATATCTGAAATACCTATTTTAGAGATCAGGATGTTTCAGGATGCCATTTTCCCACAGAATATTTGTACAACCAGCCAAAACTTGCAGAGCCAAGCCTCAAAACCTTGGAAAAGAGTCACAGAATTGTTGTAACTAGACTAGAGCTGAATCAATTAAAAAATGGTAGAAGGTTTTTGGTGCCTTTTACTGGCCCTGCCCGAGCTCCCACCCTCCGCCCGAGCTCCCCACCCCCGCCCCTCCCCCCAGCACAGTGTGGAGTCAGCCTGTATTCCCACTGAGGGCCCCTGGACCTGTTCTGGAGTGAGCAGAGTAACCCGTATGTGCGTACTGCTGTGCCTGTATGTCAGCGCCAGTCTATTCGGCCTGAAACACTGAACCAGAAAATTCATCTGGGGTTCAATATCCCAGAATTTGCCTTGCAGACAGAAGCAGCTTTAGGCAGGTAGAGCAGTATAAGAAACAATTCCATCGAAGAAGTCTGGGGCAAAGGTTTACCTACTTTATGTTAAACAACAGAACACGCAAGGAGGGGTCTACTTCATAGGGAGTAGAGGGGGCATTTGAATTTCTGTGAATAAGGGAATTCCTAAGACCACAACAAGCATAGTCCAGGACAAGATACAGCCTAAGAAGAGACAGAAAGGGCTCTGCCCTTCACATTCACCTTGGACTAATCTTCTTGAGAGGGGGGATAAATGATGTGGGAGAGCACCAGTCAACACACGCCAATTGGCAAAGCCTGTGAAAGGTGTTTTTGGCATTGGTTTCTTTGGTTGTGTTAGCTCCTCAGACTCAAGGAAATCTTTGTCTTATCACTAGCTGGATACAAACATAAGGGACAGAAGGCTCAGGGATCATATTCCAGTATCAACACTTTAAAATATCAAAATATACAACGTGCAACAAAAGGTTGTAAGGCAAACTGAGAAATAGGAAATGATGCCCCATCCAAAGGAAAAAAGATAAAAATCCAGAAACCATCCATTAAAACAAGGTTTTAGACATACCAGGCAAAGACTTAAAAAAAGTGATCTTCAATATACCGAAGGATATAAAGGAAAATACAGAGAAAGAGGTAAAGGATATCAGAAAACAATAAATAAACAACATGGGAATCTCAATAAAGTGAACAGAGACTAAGAGATTTATGGGACACCATCAAACGCATAAATATACACATTATAGATGTGCCATAGGAAGAAAGGGGCAGAAGTAATATTCAAAGAAATAATGGCAGAAAACATGCTAAATTTTACGAAAGACATGAATATATACCTTCCAGAAGCCCCCAAAACCCAAACAGAATAAAGCCAAAATGAACCACGCCCTGATATATAGTAGTCCAGCTGTGAAGAATGAGGAGAGAGTTCTTAAAGCCGCCAAGGGAAAAGCAACATGTTTTTCAAGCATAGGAGTCTCAATGAGATTAAATGGCAATTTATCATCAGAAAACATGGAGGCAAGAGTCAGTGGGACGACATATATAAAGTGTTGAAAGAATACAATTGTCAACGAAGAAATTTATATCCTAAACATTCCAAGAGAACAAAAGCTGAGTGAGCTCATTACTACCAGAATTACCCTACAAACAATTCTAAAAGGAGTTATCCAAACTGAAAGGAATGAGCATTAGCAGTGGATAAAAGTGGCATAAAAAAAAAAATGCCTCCAGGTAAGATAACCCTATATGCAAATATAAATGCCAGTATTAATGTATTGTATTTTTTGGTATGTAACTCCACTTTTACTTCTTACAGTTTCCAAAATGCAAATGTATAAAAAGTAATGAGTAATTATGTTTTTGGTCAAATAATGTATAAATATATTTATAATAAGTACAGCAAAAAGAAGGGTGGAAGGAAAGGCATAGAAACAGTATATCTGTATACTATTGAAGTCCAGTTAGCAAATTAAATGTGATTGCTATAGATTTAGGATATTAAATTTAAGCCCCATGGTAACCACAAAAAAATATGTAAATAACGTATGCGGGAAGAAAGGAGAAGAGATGTAAAATTGTATAATACAAATATAAAAATCAACTAAAAATGAAAATAAATATTGATGAAAGAATTGAGGGACAAAAAAGGTAGAAAATTTACAAATGCCAAATAGCAAAATGGCAGAGGAAAATCCTGCATTATGAATAGTTACTTTGAATGTAAGTGGATTCAACATTACAGTTGAAAAGACAGTGAATGGCAGAATGGATAAAAGGAAGCATGACTCAACTATGCCCTGTTTATAAGAGACTCACTTCAAAATTAAAGACACAAGTAGGGTGAAAGTGAAAGAATGGGAAAAAATATACCATGCAAATAATAACCAAAAGTGAGCTGGGCTAGCTGTACTAATATAGACAAAATAGATCTTAATTTAAAACTGTTATGAGAGACAAAAAAGGTCACTATATACTGATAAAGGGATGAAATTCAATAAGACAATGATACACATATATGCACCAAACGGCAGTGCCCCTAAATATGTGAAGCAAATATTGACAGATTTGAAGGGAAAATGGACAGTTCTACATTAATAGCAGAGGACTTAAACCACTTTCAATAATGGATAAAGCATCTAGACAAAAGATCAATAAGGAAAAAGAAGACTTGTGTGACACTACAAATGAAGTAGTCCTGCCAGCCACATATAGAACATTTTACCCAACAGCAGGAGAGTACATATTCTTTTCTAGTGCACGTGGATCATTCTCCAGGATAGACCATATTTTTGGTCATAAAACAAGTCTCAATAAATTAAAAAACGTTGAAATCATATAATGTATCTTCTCTAACCATATTGGACTGAAGCAAGAAAGCAATAACAGAGGGAGAACTGGAAAATTCACAAGTATGTGGAAATTAGTCTATATATGCACAAGCAACCAACGGGTCAGGAATAAATCACTAGGGAAACTAGGCAATATCTTGAAGCAAATGAAAATGAAACATAACATTTCAAAACTTATGGGATCCAGCAAAGGCAGTGCTTAGAGGGAAATTTATAGCTTTAAATGTTTACTTTAAAAAAGAAAGACCTTAGGGTGGTATGATCGTGGTTCAGTGACAGAATTCTTGCCTGCCATGCCAGAGACCCGGGTTCGATTCCTAGTGCCTGCCCATGCAAAATAGAAAAAAAAGAAAGAGCAAAATCAGAGAACTTACCTCACAAATGGAATATCTAGAAAAAAAGACCAAACTGGACCCAAAGTGAGCAGTAGGTAGGAAAGAAAGATTAGAGCTGAGATAAATGAAATAGAGAATAAAAACTCAAAGAAAGAATCAATGAAACCAAATGTTGGTTGTTTGAAAAAGCGAATACAATCACCAAACCTTTAGCTAGACTAACAAAGAATAAAAGAAAGAGGATGCAAGTAACTTAACCCAGACATGAAAAATAAGACAATACTACTGACCCCACAGAAATAAAAAGTAATATAAGATGACACGATGTACAACTGTATGTTAACAAATTAGATAACACTGATGAAATGGACAAATTAATAGAAGCACATACACTACCTATACTGACTTAAGAAGAAATAAACTCAATGGACCAATAAGTGCACAGTCTGAAGCAATAATCAAAAATCTCCCAACCAAGAAAAGCTGAGGATGAGATGCCTTCATTGTTGAATTTTACCAAACACTCCAAGAAGAATTAACAGGAATCCTGCTCAAATTCTACCAAAAAACTGAAGAAGGAACACTTCCAAACTCATTGTATGAGACCAATATCACCCTCATACCACAAGAAAAACAAAATTACATATCAATATCCCCTATGAATACAGAAGTAAAAATCCTCAACAAAACACTAACAAATAGAACCTAGCAACACATTAAAAAAATTAAAGACCATGATCTAGTGGGATTTATCCCAAGTGTGCAAGGGTAGTTCAACATAAGAAAACAAATTATTGTAATACAAAACATTAATAGAATGAAGGGAGAAAAAAACTGCATGATTAACTCAACTAACTCAGAAAAGGCATGTGACACAATTTAGCACCCATTCTAGATAAAACCCTTATAAAACTTCCTCAATGTAATAATGGGAATTTATGGAAAACCCACAGCTGACATCAAACTCAATGGTGAAAGACTGAAAATTCTTCTTCTAAGATAAGGAAAAAGGAAAGGATGCCCATGGTCACCAGTGTTATTCAATATTATATTAGAAGTTCTAAGTAAAGCAATTAGACAAGGAAAAGAAATAAAAGGCATCTAAATTGGAAAGCAAGAAGTAAAACTTTCATTTTTGCAGATGATATGATCCTGTATGTAGAAAATTCTGAAAAAATCCACAATAAAGCTACCAGAGCTAATAAACAAATTCATTAAAGTAGCAGGGTATAATATCAACAATGAAAAATTAGTAGTATTTCTATACACTAGTTATGAGTAATCTGGAGAGGGAATCCAGAAAATTTCTATTTATAATAACAACTAAAAGAATGGACTATCAAACCCCAAAATGCATAACAAAGCAAATTCCTTAAAAGCAGGGATAATCTAAAAAACAGCCAGAGAGAAGGACAGATTGTGTACAAAAGAACAAAGATAAGGATGGCGACAGATTTCTCATGGGAAACCATGCAAACCAGAAGAAAGTATTGTAAGAAAAAAAAAGGTCAATCAAGAATTCTGCCAACCAAGCACAAACATCTTTCATAAATGATGGAATAAAGGTAAATGAAGATTTTTTAATATCCAAAAGATGGAAGAATCCAACACTCACAGACTTGCCTGTGAAAAATGTTAGAGGAAGTACTTAAGGCAGTACTTTTCATACCTTTTAGGCAGTATTCTTCATACCTTTGTATAGAGCCAGATTTCTAACTTGTATTACTTTTATATACAGTAATACCTTTTATACTTTTTTAATACTTTTATATAAAGTAATACAAGTTAGAAATCTGGCTCTATACAAAGGTATGAAGAATACTAGAAATGGTAATGTGGGTAAACATAACAGCCTTTTTACTATTTAAGTCTGTTTAAAAAATAATTAGCTTTTTAAAACAAAAATTGGAACAGCATACAGTGCAGCTTATAGCACATGCAGAAGTAAAATGTTTAACAGCAATAGCATAAAGTACTAGGAAAGGAGAAGCAAAACTATTCTTTTGTAAGGTTCTTATACCATATGTGAAGAAGTGTAATAAAACTTGAAGATAGATTGATAAGTTAAAAATGTATACTATAAATGGTAAAGCAACACATAAAATTACACAAAAATGTTCTAGATAATAGTGAAGAATGGAAATAAAATGGAAAAAATTAAATCCAAAAATATAGCAAAGCAGAAAAAGTAAATAAGTAAAAAAACATTAGCAAACTGATAGCTCAAAGCCCAACCATATTAATAATCACATTAAATATAAATAATCTAGGCATTTATAAGCCAGTTTGTTAGAGGAAATATAAAAGCAAGACCTGCTACCTAAAAGAAATACATTTTAAAGATGAGGACATAAATAGAAACAAAAGGACGGAAAAGATAAACTATGCTAACATTAATCATAAGAAAAATGGAATGGTTATGTTAATATCAGACAAAGTAAATTTCAGGGAAAAGTAAATAAAGAATGAAAAAAAGCCATTTCATAATGACAAAGATATAAATTCATTCAGAAGAAATAATCTAAACTTTCAGGCCCCAAATCAAAAAGAATAAATCAACTAAAAATGGATAGAATGCAAAGAGAAAAAGACAAATTCATAATTATTGTAGGAACTTTCACTACTTTTCTGTCAGTAATTGACAGAAAATCAGTAAGCATATAAAATACTTGAGCAACACAATCAACCAACTTTATCCAATCAACAGTTATGAAACATTCTACTCAATCACAGCAGAAAAATAAATTCATTTCAAGTTACCATGAAAAATTTACAAAGATAAACATTATGAGCCATAAAATAAGTCTTGATGAATTGAAAGGATTCAACTTATATGAGTTATGTTCTTTGACTACAATTGAATGAAATAAGAAAGTAGTAAAAGAAATATCTGTAAAATGCTCAAATATTCTTATTTTTAAAAAAGAAGACGCAATAGAAAAAAATTAGAAAGTATTTTTAACTGGTGAGAATGAAAATGCAACATATTGAAACTCAAGGGATGCCTCTAAAATAATACTTTCAGGGAAACTTATAGAACTAAAAATAGCTCAGAAAAGAAGAAAGGCCTAAATCAATGACCTTGGCTTCTACTTGAAGAAATTAGAGGCAAAAAAGAGCAAATGAAACCTAAAACAAACAGAAGAAAGGAAATTCCAAAGATCGGAGTAAAAAAATCATTGAAAGAGAAAACAGAAAAATAATAGACAAAATCAAAGAACCCAAAAGCTGTTTTCTTGAGAAGATCAATAGCATTGATGAACCTCTATCTAGAATTTTCAGGAATAAAGAAAGAAAAGATGCAAATACCAATATCAAGAATAAGAGACGTGATAGCCCTTTGGATGCTACAAATACTAAAACTGGATAATTCAGGAATCATGATGTATTTAATAATAGCTATGAACAACTTTGTGTCCATAAATTCAAATATGCCAATGAAATGGATAAACCATGTAAAAGACACAAACTAAGCTCACTCAAAAAGAAATCGCTAATGGGGTAGGTCTGTATCTATTAAAGAAATTGAATTTTTAGTTAGAAATCTTCCCTAAAAGAAAGCTCCGGGCCTCATATAGCTTCAATGGTAGATGCCACTATCTGAAGAAGAACATCTATCCTTTATAAACTCTGAGAAAATTAAAGAGGAAGGGATAAGCTAAGCCAAAAATTCACACCCATTCTGTAAGTTTTAGTGACAGCACTTTCCTCTATTTTTATTTTTATTTCTTTTTTTCTTCATTGATCATATCTCCTTGGAATTTAAATTCAAAGTCAGAAGAGAAATTTCATAAATTCATATTCAATGTTATATCACTTTTCTAACGTGAATTGAACATATCATATTTTTGTCTCATTGTCTTAAAACTCCTTTTACCTTTTCCAGGTATCTGTTTCTTTGTTTCTCTGGTTCTATTGCTTGGTGTGTGTGGGGTAGGGAATCTTTTCGCAGATATCTAGGTTAAAAAATGTAGCACAGCTTTGTTTACTTTTCCTGTTAGGTCCTGTTAATCATTTGATTGTTGCTTTGCAAATATGGAATTGTGGTAATTGTTGCAACAATGGTGTTTGTGTCCCTAATATCAAATGTCCTAATACTCATTTTCCATGACTTCCAGCATGCGTAATAACTTTTATGTTCAATCTGGAACCACAGGGTAATATTTTAAAGATATTTAAAACGCAGTTATATTCACTACATATAGAACCAAGTATACACAGACATCAATTGAAGTGACAAAAATGAGCATCTCTGATTGCATACACACAAGCACAGATGGCATCTACATCACAATTGCTGCCTGGTTGGCAATCATTATATGTATCTACCTATTAGAAGACACATCCGTATTTCAGAGATGTTAAAAGATCTAAACACATGCATCTTAGAATGCAAGAAATGCAATATTGAGCACTACTATAGGCAAAGTGTTTTATATACTTTAAAAAGCCTTTACAACAGCCAGAGAAAATCAGGAATATAATTTCATATCCCTATTTTGCAGATGAGGAAATTGAAGCTCATAGAGGTAAACAACTTGCCCATGATCATTATGACTAGTAAATGGAGGAACTGAGACTCTAACACAAATCTGCTTGATATAAGCACCCAAGCCCTCACCACTGTGCTAACCCGCCTTTGAGTGCCGATGGTACGAAAGAATCCAAGGGGTCTCAAAGTTAGTGTGACTCTTCAAACCACTTTGACATTACTATATTATCTGCTTGCTCTCAGAGTAAACCTTATAGTGTGATTTAGAAAAGGCGCTCAATATATATTTGTAGAATGAATGAAAATCTGATTTGAATATGAGATGAACATAATATGCCAAAAATATATTTTAGGAAAACGTAACTGCTTTTTTTTTTTTTTTTTTTTTTTTTTTTGCATGGGCAGGCACAGGGAATTGAACCTGGGTCTCTGGCATGGCAGGCAAGAATTCTGCCAGTGAGACACTGTTGCACTGCCCAGAAAACATAACATTTTAAAATCATGTAGGGGTAGGGCAGTGAGTATACCTGTAGAGTTGGCTTAGAGAGAGAGAGGCCATATTTGAATAGAAGAGGTTCTCTGGGGGTGACTCTTAGACATAATTATAAGTAAACTTAGTCTATTCTTTGCAGAAGTAAGTTTCATAGAGTCAAACCCCAAGATCGAGGGCTCAGTCTATTGAATTTGTTGTCCCCACTGCTTGCAAGAATATCAGGAATTCCCCAGATGGGAAAGTTGAATATTTCCTCCTTTCTCTCCAGTCCCCCAAGGGGACTTTGCAAATACTTTTTTATTCTCTGCCCAAATTACTCTACGATATATCCTGGAATCACACTAACCTGTACAAACCTAGGGATCTCACATCCTAGTCAAGATTCCATGTAATTATGGTGTTCAAGTAAACTGACCATGAAAGTTAAATTAGATAATGCACTACCCAAAATATAAATTTTGCACCAAACAAACATTCCTTCCTTTGATCTCATAGAAGTTGAAGTTTTAAAATATGGACAATATCATCCTCTACCCTGTATTCTGATTTACCTTAGTCATGTCCAAATCAGCTTCATTCAGATCTCTAGTTGAAGTCTGTTCACTTTTTCAATTTTTTAAATAGTTGCTATATGGCGTAATGCTATCTTTCATAGCTTCAGTGCTCTAAGGTGTCACACAAATAACTGACTAGGTTAAACTCAAATAGCTCAGTATCCCAGAAATTAGAAATAACAGTTACAACTCCTGAATATATGTGACTGCTGTAAAAGCTTATAGTATAGGACTTTTTACAATAGGCTCCAACCTGATGAGCCATGCTCTTGACTTCATTTCTCCAAGTTTTTTTATATTATAGTTAGTCCATATGAGTGAGGCATGATAATATTTTCCTTTTTCTTTCAGTCATTTCATTCCGCATACTGTCTGTAAGGTTCATTCACCAAGTTGCATGCCTCACAATTTTATTCCTTCTTGCAGCCACTCAGTAGTGTATTGCATGCATACATCACAGCTTCAGTCTTTGTACCCTTGGCCACCTCCATCCACTGTGAATTGCACACACTGCTGCTATAAAGGAAGTAAAGTGTCAACTGTCTTTAATACAAATCTTTGTATTGAGAATCACATTGACAATACTCCTCTGCTCTTTCGCAGCCAAGTCACTGCCCATAGACAGAGCCCAGGGATTTAACTGCAAAGAAATGACAATTTACAATGATATCATGATCCCTTTGTGCAATTTCTCAGCCATTCCTGGGAATCAAGAGGGTCCATCATGAAGCAGGCACAGCACAGATTGGGTTTGGAGATACACAGTGAAGCTTGGTGTGACTTGCTTCACTATGGAAGACATGGTGAAATACTTGTGTCTTATTTGTGATGCGACACTAATCAACTTGATTTTTCTTATGTTCTTCTATGGATTCAGTGAATCATGGAAACCTATGGATAGAATGTCCTTAGATGTCATTGAATTTAACTCAGTGCAATACAGGAATCTCTTCATTTACTGTACTAGCAAGTGGCCACTGATGCTGTCTAAACAGTTTTGTGGATGAAAAAAAAGTTTTTTCTTTCATTAATGGAGTGTTTATGTGGTGCTGAATTTTTTATGCTGCTATCATCTATCTGTTTGTATTAGTGCTATCCTCTAAAGTCAGGAGATTGCATCATAGCATTTTCTTGCTATGCCATATTCATACTAGACAAGTCAGTTTACCTTTTCTTTTAGTCAAATTTTCCTACCCATTGGCCCAGTGGTAACAGATAAATGAGCCAAGCATGAACATCTGACCCAAGAATTTTTCTCTCTTGAGATTTCTAACCCAGGGATGCTAAGACTGTGACTGATCTTAGAACATCACTGTTGGCTACCCCAGGATTAGAGCCTGAATGTCAGTGAGACATACTATAAAAAAAAACAAAGGACAAATAGGAAGTCTGGCTGTGTCTTAAATCATCATGAGCAAGAGTAGAATTGGCTGGTATTGAGAACGGGAGCTTGCCAGGTGGAATTGATATTGCTCTGTATTATTTTAATTAAAACTTTTGTATAACTCAACTTTAAGAATATTAACTAAGTATGATACTGTTGAAAGAATACTGCTCAGGTCAGGTAAATAGAATACATTTCTAACTATAAAAGACTCTAAATGAAGCAAAATATACATGGCATCCTTTATCTGGTCCCTCTGTGGCAACGAATGTTGGAGTAGAAACGTCCATAGTGTCACCTTTAGGTCCTGCCTCACTGTGGCTGTGCTGAATCCTACAGGATGTCACCTTAACAAGAACCATGCTGATATTTGGGAGAGAATTCCTGAAGAACTCATTGGTCCTGCGGATTCCAATCTGAGGGTCGTCCCGGATCATGTCTGTTTAATAATCAATAAAAGGATAGAATTTTGGAGGCATTTCAGTGCAGTTTCAGCCAAGCACCTCCACACTGATCAGAACTGACTCGGAAATGTGTGTTCTGGAAAGCTTGTTTTCTGAGTGATGCTATGCTCGTGACATCAAGCAAGGAGTGAATCTCCATGTTTTCTACATTCTTGAAAAAATGTAAAATGCAATTTTAAATGCCAGATGTTCTAGCAATGGGAGGATCTATTTTGTTGACTTTTCGGAGCTCTGGGTTAATATTTAATTTCTAAGTAATTTAGTAAATTAGGATTAGAGGATAATCTGTGTTTTTTTAGAAATTATTTAGAAATTTAGGAAGTATTTTCTAAGTAATTTAGTAAATTGGGATTAAGAGATCAAGTTTAAATTAGGGAATCCCTGATTAATTCCTAGAATGACTGAATCAAATTGAAAACTTTAAAAATTATAATATACTTTAAAAATAAAATGAAAAGGTGTCTATAGTGTAATTTAGGTTTCAAAAATTAAAAACAATGATATTTCAGTTTGAATCATGCTTCAGAACTTAAAAGGTACCTTTATATATATATAAATTATTATATATAATTATTATATATATATATATAAATATATATATAATATTTTATACTTTTGTTAAATTTGTGCTGGTGGAATTTATATGTATGCTTGGAGGGTTCAGATCAAATGTGTGAACTATTTAAAGTGTCAAAAAATGATAAATGTTTAAAGAGATCAAGAAAATAATAAGGGAGAAGCCAAGAAGGTACTACAAAGAAAATGCCATGTAAGTTGTATAGATGACAATTGTTATAGAAATTTAGAGAAGGGAATATAGGATTGATCAGTCCAAGTTGGGGAGTCAGGAATGAAGGATATGGCATTTCAGTTATCATTTAAAGAAAGAGAATAGATTTGTATAAGCCCATATGAAAAGTGAATGACATGAAAGAGGATGGACTCTACCTTAATTTTAAATTCTGTTATTTCTGCTTGTTGTCATAAACATTAACATTGGCAACTGTATCTAGCAACAAAATCACTTGACTTTTTGCAGGATTGGGCTGCACAGTAACTTTGAGGAAGCTTAGACTAGGCAGAGGGGTACAAGGCAAGTGGCCATGACTACTCAGATTTATTTTTATCCTTAAATATTGTTTGTGTATTTTAAAATTTGCTACTCTGTTTGACTTTGCAATTTGCTATAATTTCTAGGGGAAAAAAAAGAGCACAAACAAGAGTAGAGTGTACATTGGACTTTGTCATACAATTCATTCAGTGTTAAGTACTAACCACTTACAAGGCATATGAATATTTTCTTTTAAATATATTTGGTACAAATAACTATTATGCAAGATGGGC
Source organism: Tamandua tetradactyla (assembly GCF_023851605.1). NCBI lineage: Eukaryota > Metazoa > Chordata > Mammalia > Pilosa > Myrmecophagidae > Tamandua > Tamandua tetradactyla. The sequence continues at coordinate 102,798,608 of NC_135334.1, read as the reverse complement.
ACTATTATTTTCATGTTGCAGTAAGGCAAATGGAATTTCAGATAGATTATAAATACTTTAAAAGTTAGAGTCAAAAGGTGTAAAGTGTGGATTTGAACCCAGGTTTGACTCTTTAAATTATGTTTTATTCAATACATCAGATTCTCATTACCTCAAGTACATTATGTTCCTGATGTGCAGCTAATTAATCGAAGAGGTGACTTCCCTTCTTTCCTAACAGATTTGAAGCACAGAATCTCCATTTGTTCAAGAGTATTAATTCTGCTGCACTAGTTACTAGTTTCCACCCTGTGGGGATTTAACCAAGCATGGAACCAGTCAGACATTTCGATGGAAGTTAGAATTGAAAATGCAGTTATATAGGAAGGGGTTGTGGAAAGTTCTTCTGTCTATGTTTGAACCCTTGTGAACTACATGCAAAGCCAACAAGTTTTTGTGAACTATGTATGCATGAGCCTACTGTGAGTCTGGACTGAAAAGGTCAGAGAAAGGACAAATTGAAGAAAGAATGACATCAAAGGCAGAACCACAGAAGCCAAGGTCTGGACTGAAGATATCTCCCTGGGCTAAGGTCTGCCCCAGCCCTTGGATGGGGTGGGCCTTCTACCCCATTGTTCAAAGAGAGTGCTACCACCCCAATGCTTGGAGATGGTGGGGCCTGTGCTCCAGTATTTATGGTGAGCTTTGCAGCTTCAGCAATGCTCAGAGAATGTGGGCCTATGTCTCAACATTTCTGTACAGCCTAGCACCATCTTGATGCTTAGAGAGGATGGGGCCTATGTCCCAGAGTTCATGGACAGCCTGATTGCCATCCCAGTGATGGAGAGGGTAGGACCTATGCCCAGGGTCTACAGAGTGCCTGGCTGCCATCCTGATGATCAGAGAGGGTGGAGTCTTTAAACCAATGTTGAAGGATAGTATGGCCATTGTACAAGTATTGGAAGGGGTGGGGCTAGACCTGCCACCATAGGTCTAGAGGATAAAACATCAATCCATAGATGACCCTCAGACTTTGAAATCTGTTGGAATTTGCTCTGTTGAGTTTCAGAATTATTTGGGACCCATGACCCCTGTTTCCCTTCCAATTTATTCCTATTTGAATGGAAATGTTTTTTCCTATGATTTCCATTGAATATTGGAAGGAAATAACTGTTTTCTAGGTTTCATAAGTCCACAGCCAGAGGAGAATTGTGCCTCAGGACAGAACACACTTATAACCGATTTCAATGAGTCTTTATGCTTGGTATTGTTACTGAAATTACTTAAGGCTTTTGGGATGTTGTGATTGAATTAATGTATTTTGTATGTGGAAAGAATGCTTTTTTGGTGTCCAGAGAGTAGAATGTGGTAGTTTGAAGCTTTATGTAACCCCCCCCCCCCCAAAAGAACATGTTCTTAAATTTAATCCATTCCTGTGAGTGTGAAATGTCCATTGCAAAAGGTCCATTGCAAACAGGAATCTTTGAAGAGGTTACTTCTGATACGGTGTGGCCCATCTCAATCAGGATGGGTCTTAATTGTATTACAGGAGTCCTTTATAAGCAGAGTGAAACTCAAGACAGAAAAGAATGGAGCAGCCAGAAGAGGCAGCTATGTACATTGCCATGTGGCAGAGGAGCCAGGAACCAAGGATTGCTGGCAGTCAGCCCTACAATGCCAGTCGTCAGGAAAAAACATTGCCTTAATGATGCCTTGATTCGGGATTTCTCTTTTCCTCAAAACAGTGAGCTAGTAAATTCCCATTGCTTAATCCATTTCATGATATCTGCTTGAAACAGCCAAGGAAGTTAAAACACATCCTCTATTTTTTTATTGGTTTTTAAAATGGTACACAGTTTGCAATTGAGAATTATTTGAGCCAACATATGGTTTCAATTGACCAATTTCAATATTTCATTGTGAAAAAAAAGAAAGCACAAACCAACCTTTGTGCTTTTGCAAATGTCTTTTAATAAAAATCTATGGAGTGAAGGGTCTAGAGTTAAGTAAAGACACATTTATATTTGTTTATTTTTACCCTCACTGTTGATCAAACCTAACAGCCAGAGAGTTGCACACACAGCTTGCATTCAGCTGCTTTTATGATTTCCCAGCAGTTTGAGGAACAGTTTACCAGAATTTTAGACTATAGTTTACTGTGTCTGCGTATGGCCTTGTAGTGACTCAGGAGCTTCAAGGTTGAGTTGGTTCTTTGTCCTTAGAGATTGTAAGGATTTAAAACACCACTCCCATTTTACTGGAAGAGGGATTCATCTCCCCAGGAATATCTTGCCTTTGAAATGTTTAAGATTGGGAATCACTGAATTTCAGTTAGATTGTGATTGTCCACACCCAAACCAGATTGGGAAAGCCTGATGTGGTAAATTAGAGGCTAGTCTAAAGGTAAGTTATAAGAGAATTCTAACTCTTCTAATTCTCTAACTCTGGGGAATTTAGCCAGAGCAGAGGACCCTCTGCCATGTGATTACAATGGTAACAATTATGATAAGAATTTGTGTAGGACTCACAATTCACAAAGTGTTGTCACATATGCTTATTGTATTTGATCTTCTAAATTAATATTTTGAAATAGGTATTATCAATATATTAATATACAGGTGCAGAAAACTTGGTTTAGAAAAGTTGTGACTTGGCTTAATGGCAGTTGGTAACTGAGATCACAGGCTATACACTTATACACTACCCTCTCTATTTTCATTTTGAGACTTTGCTTGGCTTTTGTGGTATCAAACTCTTCTGATCGCTCCTCCTCTAACTGTCATCCTCAATGGTCTGTCACATCCGTTTTCCTCTTTTCTTCTTTATTGGGCTTTATATATTGACGTGCCTTTTGGAAATGTTGCCTGAGTGGTTTCTTTCCTGTCATTTTATGTCCTTGGGAGATGATCTCATCCATTCTTATGTCTTCATATATTATCCATATTCTATAAATTTGACTCTCAAATTTGAGCAATAGTATGTCTCACTTTTATTCTGAGGCGGATAAATCAAGTGTGATTTCCACATTCTCTCTCTTTCATACACAAGCTGAAAACAAAGAACTGCAAATGATAGAGTTGCAAGATGGAAGGTGCCAGAGGTGTTGAGTCACTACTAGAGACGAGCACAAGGAAAACTGTAGGAGCCCCCAGGCTGAGCCAGAAACAGGAAATAAACCTCTTTTGTGTTAAGCTGTCCAGATTTCAGAGTTCATTTGTTATTGCAGCATCATCTAGTTTTCCTTTACTAGGGGTGGGCAAAATGTTTCTGTAAAGGGTCATGTAGTAAATCTTTTTGGTTTTGCAGGCCAAGAGGCAAAATAAAGGATATTATGGGAATTTTAAAAAGAGAAAAGACATTTTTCTGATGAAATTAAAAATACGATAATATTATGTTATACATAATATAAAAATACATTACATTATAAATAATAATTTTTGAAATATAAACCTACTAATGGGAAGAATGAAATTACATTTTTTAGGGGTAACATTTTGCTTAATGTTTGCAGTGCACAAGTAGTGTTTGTGTCATGACAATCAATTGCAGATTTTTATTTGTTAATGTTGCTATACTATCATATATAGCAAACATATTTCATCTTTGAAAATATATTTTCACACAGATACACTCTGCCAAATATTGGCATCAATCCATTTTCATTTGATTTTAATTTATCATATTGCTGGAAAGGCATTTGAAATTTATAGAATTTCATTAAATTCTTCTCTTTATAGTTGCCTTTTAAGGTCTTTATGTGAATCATTTCCAATCGAAGGTTAGATAGCATCTCTTTAATAGCACAGTTAAGTGGATTCTGAAATAGTCAAATTTCCTTTGCATTCACATTGAGGTCTGAAAAAGCTGCTGGAACTCTAATTTGAACTCAGAAAATATATGTGTCACAAATTTGTGTGGGAATGTACACCTTGCTTTTTGTTTAACTTCTGACAGCACTGCAAGTCTATAAAACAGTTTAGCATTATTTTTAATTCAAGCATTATTTGTCTACAGTATAAGTAACTCATAAAAGCATTGCTTGGCCTTGTGATTTTAGGTTGGATTCATTCAGAATCTTGATAATTCAGAAATATTATCAAGTTTACTGCAAAAGGCAATTTTCAAATTCACTGAGTGTTGGATAGTAGTGGCTGAGTATCATTCTTTTCAGAAAAATTTCAGTTTTAGCCCTGAGCTCCAAAACTGTAATAAAATTATAATACTGCCAAGCTATTGAACTGGTGTGTGGGAGGGACAATCAGAATATTCAACTATAATTTCCAATAAAAATTCACTGTATTGACAATGAGTAAGTCTATGAAAGCGAATGAAATTCTCTATTGACATTACTGGTTCAATAATAGATGATAGACATATTTTCTGCAAAGTACCTGCTAATAAATAACATAATGGATAGGCTATGAATACATTACATTTTTTATAAGCTTTGTAGATTTGTTCAATCAAGACTCTTTCTGCTCAGCCCATACTTTTACTACCATCAACAGATTTCACTTAGATTATGACTCCTTGAATTATATTGAGTAGTATTGGTAACACCTGTTGACTCATCAAGAGCCATTAAAAACCATTTCAAATCAATTGACTTGACTTTTTAAAAAATTTTTTATTAATTAAAACAAATTACAAGAAGCAAACATTCCCAGCACATACACTCAGCAATTCACAATATCATCACATAGTTGCATATTCATCATCATGATCATTTCCCAGAACATTAGCATCAATTCAGAAAAAGAAATAAAAAGACAACAGAAAAATATAACAAACAGAAAAAAAAAATTTTACAGGCCATACCCCTTACTGATTCCTTTCATTGATCACTAGCATTTCAAACTAAATCTATTTTAACAGTTGTTGCCCCTATTATTTATTTTTATTCCATATGTTCCTCTCATTTGTTGACAAGGTAGATAAGAGGAGCATCAGACACAAGGTTTTCACAATCACACAGTCACATTGTGAAAGCTATATCATTATACAATCATCATCAAGAAACATGGCTACTGGAACACAACTCTACATTTTCAGGCAATTCCCTCCAGCCTCTCCATTACATCTTGGATAGCAAGGTGATATCTACTTAATGCATAAGAATAGCCTCCAGGATAACCTCTCAACTCTGTTTGGAACCTCTCAGCCATTGACACTTTGTCTCATTTCCCTCTTCCCCCTTTTGGTCGAGAAGGTTTTCTCAATCCCTTGATGCTGGGTCTCAGCTCATTCTAGAGTTTTTCTCCATCCTTTGATCCTGAATCTCAGCTCATTCTGGGATTTCTGTCCCATGCTGCCAGGAAGATCCACACCCCTGGGAGTCATGTCCTACGTAGACAGGGGGAGGGTGGTGAGTCTGCTTGCTATGTTGGCTGGAGAGAGAGGCCACATCTGAGCAACAAAAGAGGGTCTCTTGGGGGTGACTCTTAGGCTTAATTTTAAGTAGGCTTGGTCTATCCCCTGTGGGGTTAAGTTTCATATGAACAAAGCCCAAGACTGGGGGCTCAGCCTATAGCTTTGGTTGTCCACACTGCTTGTGAGAATATCAAGAATTCAACTTGGGGAAGTTGAGTTTTCCCCCATTCTCATCATTCCCCAAAGGGAACTTTGCAAATACTTTTCCACTCACTGATCAAATCACTCTGGGATTCATCAGGGCATCACCTGGACAAACCAACAAAATCTCATGTCCTATACAAAGTTCCATGTACTTAAGGTGTTCAATCAACTATCTACATAAGTTATATTAGGAGATGCACTAGTCAAAGTATAGATTTGTACCAAATAAACTTTTTTTTGCTTTAGTCTCACACATTAGTTGAAATTTTAAAATATTAAGTACCATCTATTTTCAGCACACCACAGTAATGACATTCTTTTGTTCTTCCTCATGCAAAAACATTTTTTAAATTTGTACATTTAGTCACTATCATTATACACTCTAGGCATTCCTAGATTACACCATCTCAATCTTTATCATCTTTCCTTGTGATTTCATTTATGCCCCAGCCCTCCTCCCTCTATCATTCTCATATGCAGCTTCATTCAGTGTTTTAACATAATTGTATTACAGTTAGGTAATATTGTGCTGTTCATTTCTGAGTTTTTATATTCAGTTCTGTTGCACAATCTGTATCCCTTCAGCTCCAATTACCCAATATCTTACCCTATTTCTATCTCCTGATGGTCTCTGTTACCAAGGAAATATTCCAAGTTTATTCACTAATGTCAGTTCATATCAGTGAGACCATACAGTATTTGTCCTTTTGTTTCTGGCTAATCACACTCAACATAATGTCCTTAAGGTCCATTCATGTTGTTACATACTTCATAACTTTATTCTGTCTTACAGCTGCATAATATTCCATCTTATGTAAATGTCACAGTTTGTTTAGCCAGTTGTCTGTTGATGGACATTTTGGCTGTTTCCATCTCTTGGTAATTGTTAATAATGCTGCTGTAAACATTGGTATGTAAATGTCCATTTGTGTCCTTGGCCTCGTGTCCTTTGAGTAGAGACAGCATATAGATTGGTCCTGTTTTTTAATCCATTCTGCCAGACTATGTCTTTTGATTGGAGAGTTTAATCCATTAACATTCAGTGTTATTACTGCATGGGTAGTACTTTCTTCTACTATTTTGCCTTCTGGATTTTATATGTCATATCTAATTTTCCTTCTTTTTTATTTTCTTTTTTTTTATTAATTAAAGAAAAAAAAAAGAAATTAACCCAACATTTAGAAATCATTCCATTCTACATATGCAATCAGTAATTCTTAACATCATCACATAGATGCATGATCATCATTTCTTAGTACATTTGCATCGATTTAGGAAAAGAACTAGCAAAACAACAGAAAAAGATATAGAATGTTAATATAGAGAAAAAATAAAAATAATAATAATAGTAAAAAAAAAAGAAAAGGAAAAAGAAAAAAAAAGACAAACAAACAGACAGACAAAAAAAAAAAACCTATAGCTCAGATGCAGCTTCATTCAGTGTTTTAACATGATTACTTTACAATTAGGTATTATTGTGCTGTCCATTTTTGAGTTTTTGTCTCTAGTCCTGTTGCACAGTCTGTATCCCTTCAGCTCCAATTACCCATTATCTTACCCTGTTTAATTTTCCTTCTTTTTACCTTTATTCATAGTCTTCCTTTCTACACTCTTCTCCACACCTCTCTCTTCTGTCTTTGTATCTGTCTCTAGTGTTCCCTTTAGTATTTCTTGCAGAGCTGGTCTCTTGGTCACAAATTCTCTCAGTGATTTTTTTGTCTGAAAATGTTTCAATTTCTCCCTCATTTTTGAAGGACAATTTTGCTGGATATAGAATTCTTGGTTGGCAGTTTTTCTCTTTTAATAATTTAAATACATTATTCCACTATCTTCTTGCCTCCATGGTTTCTGCTGAGAAATCTGCACTTAGTCTTATTGGGTGTCCCTTGTATGTGATGGATTGCTTGTCTCTTGCTGCTTTCAAGATCCTCCCTTTCTCTTTGACCTCCGACATTCTGATTATTAAATGTCTTGGAGTATGTCTATTTGGATCTATTCTCTTTGGGGTGCGCTGCACTTCTTGGATCTGTAATTTTAAGTCTTTCATAAGAGTTGGGAGATTTTCAGTGATAATTTCCTCCATTAGTTTTTCTCCTCCTTTTCCCTTCTCTTCTCCTTCTGGGACACCCACAACATGTATATTTGTGTGCTTCATATTGTCTTTTAATTCCCTAAGTCCCTGCTCATATTTTTCCATTTTTTTTCCTATAGTTTCTGTTTCTTGTAGGATTTCAGATGTTCCGTCCTCCAGTTCAGAAATCCTATGTTCTGTCTCGCGAAATCTACCATTGTAGGTTTCCGTTATTTTCATCTCTTCTACTGTGTCTTTCATTCCCATAAGTTCTGTGATTTGTTTTTTCAGACTTTCAGTTTCTTCTTTTTGTTCTTTCCTTGCCTTCTTTATATCCTCCCTCAATTCATTGATTTGGTTTTTGATGAGGTTTTCCATGTCTGTTCGTATATTCTGAATTAATTGTTTCAGCTCCTGTATGTTATTTGAATTGTTGGTTTGTTCCTTTGACTGGGCCATATCTTCAATTTTCCTAGTGTGATTTGTTATTTTTTGCTGGTGTCTAGGCATTTAATTGCCTTAATTAGTTTATTCTGGAGATTGCTTTCACTTCTTTTATCTAGGGTTTTCTTGCTGGATGAATTTGTTGTCTATCTGTTCTTTGACACTCTGTTCAGCTTTATCTGGACCTTTAGCTTAAGTTTTGTTTAACAGAGGAGAATTTTTCAGTTCTTGTTTTCTTGTTTCTTGCCCTGCTTGTGTGGTGCCTTTCCCCCCCACACACTTAGGAGGGTCTACTTAGATATTATATACCCCAGCCAGATTTTCCCAGACCAAACTGTCCTCCTATCATGAGGAAAGAGTCACCTGCGTCGGTTTTCCCTGAGGATGAGACCTAGCAGGTTGAAAGACTTTCCTATGAAGTCTCTGGACTCTGTTTTTCTTATCCTGCCCAGTATGTAGTGCTTCTCTGACTGCAGGTCCCACCAGCATAAGATGATGCGGTACCTTTAACTTTGGCAGACTCTCCCTGCTGGGGGCATGGTGGAGACAGAAGAGAGGTTGTAGGCTGGTTTTAATGGCTTCAAAATACCAAGTCCTGGTGTCTGAATTCCTTGAGGGAGGGATTCCACCTGGGTGGGGCTTCACCCCTCCCCTGGGGAAGGCACAAGCTTCAGATAAGCCCCCCAAAGAGCTCACTTCTGTCTATCCCTGGGGCAGTTGCAGCCTGAAAAGTCCTGTACTGTATCCAGAGGCAGTCACGCCTTTGTAGATACACAGCCACAAAAACCTCTGTTTCCTTCTTTTTTTCCCCCCTTTTTCTGTCAGTCCTGCCCCCTTGGCACTGGGGCAAAAATGAGCAACCTCCACTTTGATCAGGTTCACCTAAGCTGGGGGCCTATTTTTAGTAGTCAGAATTTGTTAATTAGTTCCACAATTGGCGTTTGATTGTGCCCAGTCCCTGCTGCTAGTAAAGTCCTTTCCTTTCTCCTCTGGGAAGCGGCCTGTGGGGGAGGGGCACTGGCCGCCGCATCTTTGGGAACTCACAGTTCTGGAGGGTGCTTGCAGCCGGTCAAGCTGGTCCAGACTGGGGTACACGGTGTGTCCGGTCACTATCATGGCTCCAGGAGCTGTTCTGTACTGTTTCTGGTTATTTAGTAGTTGTTCTGGAGGACGAACTAAAATGCGCACATTGTTAAGCCGCCATCTTGACCTGGAAGCCCATCAATTGACTTGACTTTTTAATTGACTATTGATATTTCTCACAATATTTCCAACTCTTTGCACCACTATTTTAGCTGAAAGGCTAATAGTCTTCAAAACATTTTCTCTGAACACAATTATTTGGCCTCTACAATCAAACAGTATGCAATTAAATCTCCAATGGCAAATGTCTTTCCTTGCTTGGCTAGCTAACAAATGAGACACTGGAAACTTATTTTGGTTGTAGTTTAATTTTTAATTTTACTTTTTTTGCGAAGAAAATTCTGCTGAGATATCATAGTCAGTTTTAAATTTTCCAATTATTCCAACCGCAGCTTTCCTGTGAGTTGGAAAGTTTTCAGTGTTTGATCTGGTAATGTCATCACATATTGTATTCTATAGCTATAGTGTCTTTGCATAATGAACACAATACTTTATCATCAAATTCTTAATAAGTTCAGCAATTTATTAATTTCATTGCTCTTTAAAATACTCATCCTTTGGTTTCTATTGATTTTTTCTTTATTTTTCCATTTTTATTTTGTTGATATATATCATTTTCTTCCTTCTGTTTGCTTTGGGTTTAATTATCTTTTATTTTTATTGTTTCTTGAGGTTGACACTTACATTGCTTTGAGACCTATATTATTTTCCTATCTAAAGATTTAATGCAATAAATTGCCCTCTAAGCACTGTTTTAGTTGTTTGCCATAAATTTTGACATATGTTTTCATTTTCACTAGGTTAAAATATTTTCTAATATCCTTATTATTCCTCCTGTGAGCTGCGGTTATTTCAAAGTGTGTTGCTAATTTCTAAATACCTGGAGATTTTTCAGGTATCTTTATTTAAATGACTTCAAATTTAATTCCACTGTAGTGACAGAATATACCTTATATAATTTTAATACTTCAATTAGCTGAGATTATTTTAATTGTTAAGAATATGTTCTCTTTTGGTGAGTGTTCCAGTTTAATTTAAATGAATTTGTATTCTGCTGTTCTTGGGTGGAATGCTCAATAAATATAAATTAGGGCAAGTTGGTTGATAGCGCTTTTCAAGTCTTCTGTTTCATGATTTACGTACGTTGAATGAAATGTAGGAGCAAAAAGACAAATTTTATCATACCTTAATCATATGAATGAAATATAATATAAAAACTGAATGACCTTAAGTTGAGAGTGTGGGTTATCAGGTTGGGCCCTCTTGTGAAGGGTCTTAGATTATAAGCTCTTACAGCAGTCACATATATTCAGGAGTTAAACTGTTATTTCTAAATTCTGGGATACTGAGCTATTTGAATATAACCTGGTTGTTCACAGAAACTTCAGGTATTTATGTGACATATGTGTTTGCGCTCTGAAGTTATGAAAGTCAGCAGTACCCCATACAGGAACTGTTTAAAAAGTTGAACAAGTGATCAGAGTTTGACTAGAGATATGTAGGAAGCTGATCTGGCTAGGACTATGGTAAATCAGAATACAACATAAAGGATAATATCATCCATATTTTAAAACTTCAGCTTCTGCATGAGACCAAAGGGAGAGATGTTTATTGGTGCAAAACTTATATTTTGGGTAGCACATTACCTAATTTAACTTGTAAGGTCAGTTTAGTTGAACACCATAAGTACATGGAATTTTGAATAGGGTATGAGATTTGTTGGTTTATCCAGATTAGTGTTATGCTCTGAATATCCAAGAGTAATTTGAGCAGTGAAGAAAGAATTATTTGTAAAGTCCCCTGGGGGACTGAAGAAAAAGGAGGACATATTCAACTTCCTCATTTGGAGAATTCCTGATATACTCACAAGCAGTGGGGACAACCAAATCAATAGGCTGAGTCCTCAATCTTGGGGTTTGTCCCTATGAAAATTATTCTACAAAGGATGGGCTAAGCCTATTTAAAATTAGACCTAAGTGTCACTCCCAGAGAACCTCTTTTGTTGCTCAGATGTGGGCTCTCTCTCTAAGCCACCTCTGCAGGTGAACTCGTTGCAATCCCCACTAAACTTTACAGGGGATGCAAATCTTCCTGGCGATGTGGGCCAGAACTCCTGGGATGAGCTGGGACCTGGCATCAAGGGATTGAGAAATCCTTCTTGACCAAAAGTGGGAAGAAAGGAGACAAAATAAAGTTTCAGTGACTGAAAGATTTCAAACAGAGTGGAGAGGTTATTTTGGAGGCTATTCTTATGCATTGCATAGACATCCAGTTTTAGTTTATGGTACATTGGACTGGCTGGAGGAAAGTGCCTGAAACTGTTGAGCTGTATTCTAGAAGCCTTGATTCTTGAAGATGATTGTATAAAGATATACTTTCTACAGTGTGACTATGTGATTGTGTAAACCTTGTGTCTGATGTTCCTTTTATCCAGGGAATGGACAGATGAATTAAAAATATGGTTAATAAATAAGCAAATAATAAGGGGGAAATGGGGTAAAATAAATTGGGTAGATGGAAATACTAGTGGTCAGAGAGAGGGAAGGGTAAGGGGTATGGTATGTATGAGTTTTTTCTTTTTTTCTTTTTCTGGAATGATGCAAATGTTCTAAAAAATGATCATGGTGATGAATACACAACTATGTCATGATATTGTGAGCCATTGATTGCATACCATGTATGGGATGTATATGTGTGAAGTTTTCTCAGTAAAATTGCTTAAAAAATAAGATTAAATAAAATTAATGTGTATTCTGCTGTTGTTGGGTGGAGTGTTTGATAAATATAAATTAGGACAAGTTGGTTGATAGTGCTTTCCAAGTCTTCTGTATCCTGGTTTAGGTTATATATGCTTCTTCAATCATTTACTTGGAGAGGGGTCTTGATATCTCCAACTAAAACTGTAGATTTGTCTATTTCTCCTTTTAGTTCTATGAGTTATGCTTTATGTATTTTGAAGCTCTTTATCAGATAAATGACACATTCAGGGTTGTTTTGGTTTGCTAAATCTGCCAGAATGTAATATACCAGAAATGGGCTTGCTTTTACAGTGGGATTTACATTTTGCATTTACATTTACATTTCTTAGGCCATGAAAATGTCCCAACTCAAGGCATCAACAGTATAATACCTGGACTCTGAAAATAGGCTGATGTCATCTGGAAAACCTCTGTCACACGAGAAGGCACATGGCCAGTGTATGCTGATCCTCTCTCCCAGTTATCATTGCTTCCAGCTTCTGGCTTCAGTGGCTTCCTCTGTTTTCTGTGGGATTTCTCTTAGCTTCTCTGTGGCTTTTCTCTCTGAGCTTCTCTTGATTTCATCTCTTAGCTTTTTTGTCTTTTATCTTCTTAAAAAGGGCTTCAGTAAGAGGATTAAGACCTACCTTGGGGCAGGCTTCAGCTGAAATAATCTAATCAAAAGGTCCTACCTGTAATAGATCTGAACACACAGGAATGGATTAAAAGCCATGATCCTTTCTGGGTACATACAGCCTCCAAATTGCCACAGGATTATTATGACTTTTTGATAAATTGATCCCTTTATTATTATATATCTCTTTATTCCTGGTAATATTTCTCTTTCTGAAGTCTACTTTGATATTAATATAGCCACTCAGCTTTCTTTATTTTTTTATTGATCATTTTTAAAATTCTGTTATCATACTTACAATCTAACACTTCCCCTTTTAATCATATTCAGATATATACTTCATTGCTGTTAATTACATTAATAATGCTGTACTGCCATCACCACCATCCATCACTTAAACATTTCCATCATTTTAAATAGGAACCCTGTACATTTTAAGCTTTTACTTTCCATTCCCATTCACCCCCTGGTAATTTATATTCTAGATTTTGACTCTATAAGTTTGACTATTCTAATTGTTTCAGACAGTTAGGACACACCATATATGTCCTTTTGATTCTGGCTCACTTCATTCAATATGATGTGATCAAGGTTCATCCATGTTGTCACCTGCATTAGGACTTTATTCCTTGTTACAGCTGAATGTTCCGCTGCATCTATATGCCACATATGTATTTATCCATTCATTGGTTGTCAGCTTTCTTTAAATCAGTATTTTCATGGAATATAATTTTTGTCTGCTTACTTTTAATATATTTACATTTTTATATTTAAAATGGATTTCTTGAAGTTAACATATGTTTGTTTTTGTTTATCTTTTCAATCTGACAATCTCTATCTTTTGAGAGGACTGACATCACTTGGATTTAATGTCATGATTGGCAACTGAGCTTAAATCTTCCCATCTTGCTATTTGTTTTCTATTTGTTTTTTTTCTCTTTCTGATTATTGATTGATTGATTCTATCTCCAATTTTTTTAGTTATGCCTCTCCTTATATATTAAATGTTTGCTCTAGGGTTTTCAATATGTATCTATAACTTATCATAATCTACCTTCAATTCATATGTGTTTAGAGTAAGAATCTTAAAATACGTATTTCCCATTCTTTCCTCTCATCTTTTGTGTTATTGTTAGCATATGTTTTATTTCTACATGTTTTCTAACCAGAATATAATGTTACTATTTTTTATTTGGACGGTAAGTTATCTTTTAAAATAACAAAAATTTAAAAATCATGTTTTAATATATATTCTCTCTTTGACATTTCTGGCACCCTATATCTCTCTGTGTAAATCCAAATATTCATCTGGTTTCCTAATTTTTTCCATCTGAAGAATTTCCTTTAACAGTTCTTCTAGTGTAGGTTGGCTAGCAGTAAATACACTTAGCTTTTGTTTGTCCGAAAGTTTCTCATTTCACCTTACTTATTGAAAGATATTTTTGCTTGGTATGCCATTCTGAATTGACATTATTTTATTCTTTTAGTACTTGAAAGATGTTCCTCCATTTTCTTCTGGATTGTATGTTTTCTGATGAGATGTCTGCTGTAATTATTTTTTTTAAATGAATCTGTGAAGTTTCTTTTATTCTCTGTCTGTCATCAGTGTTCTTTCTTTTTATCTTTGGGTTTTGGGAGTTTAACTCTGATGTGTTAAGCTGTGTGTGTTTTTACGTGTGAGCATACATGTTTTTATCCTGTTTAAAGGATAAAAGTTCTCTGAACTTCTTGAATCTGTGGTGTTCTAGTTTGCTAGCTGCCGGAACGCAATATACCAGAAACAGAATGGCTTTGAAAATGGGGAATTTAATAAGTAGCTAGTTTACAGTTCTAAGGCCAAAAAAATGTCCCAATTACAAGTCTATAGACATGTCCAAACAAAGGCATCCAGGGAAAGATACCTTGGTTCAATAAGGCTGATGAAGTTCAGGGTTTCTCTCTCAAGTGAGAAGGCACATGGCGAACACAGTCACAGTTTCTCTTTCTTCTGGAAACGCACATGGTGAACACGGTCAGGGTTCCTCTCTCATCTGGAAGGGCGCATGGCGGACGCAGCATCACCTGCTGGCTTCTTCTCCTGGCTTCCAGTTTCATGAAGCTCTCTGGGAGGCATTTTCCTTCCTCATCTCCAAAGGTCGCTGGCTCATGGACGCTCTGCTTCATGGTGCTGCAGCATTCTCTGCTCTCTCTGAATCTCCCATTTTCCAAAATGTTTCTTCTTTTATAGGACTCCAGAAACTTCTCAAGACCCATCCAAATGGGTAGAGACATGCCTCTACCTAATCCAGCTTAACAACCACTCTCGATTAAATCACATCTCCAGGGAGATGATCTAATTACAGATTCAAACATGCAGTATTGAATAGGGAATATTCTGCCTTTACCAAATGGGATTTAGATTAAAACATGGCTTTTCTAGGGGACATACATCCTTTCAAACCAGCACATGTGGATTCTTGACTTTCATTAATTTTGAGAAATTCTAAGCCACATCTCTTCATATGTTTTTTTTACCCTCTGTTCCTTCTAGGAATCCAATCACACTTATATTAGACTGCTTGTATCATCCTACAGCTTGAATGCTCTATTCTGTTTATTTATCTTCTTTCTCCTCCCCTCTCTTTCCCTTTGTGGTTCAACTTAGTAAATTTACACTGAACTATTTTTTTTCAACTGAGTCTAGTCTACTGATGAAACTTCAAAAGAATTATTAATCTCTATTACTATGTACGTGTCTTTTTAAAATTTTTGTAATTTCATTTGACTTTTTTATAGTTTCCTTCTCTCTGCTGAATCTGATCAACTGTTTGTGCATTTTGTTTACATTTTCTACTATATATTTAAAAAAAATTGGTCATGGCTATTTTAATGTCCCTGTTTGATAGTTCCACACTTGGATCAACTCCAAGACTGGTCCTGTTGATTGCTTTATCTCTTGATCACAGGGTTATTCACCCCTCTATTCTTTTTTATATGTTTTATGAATTTTTATTTGTCAGACATTATCTGGTAGAAGAAGAATATTTACTCCTGAAAATGGATGCAACTCTTTCTCTGCCAGGATAATAGTATGGGAGATTTAAGTCAATTTTATAAAAAGTTGAGCTCAGTTTGTATTTTAGTTGTTGCTAAGGTCACTTTCAATACACAAAATAT
The DNA here is from genome assembly GCF_023851605.1 of Tamandua tetradactyla. Classification (NCBI taxonomy): domain Eukaryota; kingdom Metazoa; phylum Chordata; class Mammalia; order Pilosa; family Myrmecophagidae; genus Tamandua; species Tamandua tetradactyla. Next base: position 102,782,869 of record NC_135334.1, on the reverse strand, counting down.
TTCAAATCAATCTAGCAGTTGGCTCTTGTTATTTCATGATTATTTTGGAGCTTGTGGTGCCAGAGAGTGTTTCCCAGTTTTTTGCTCCACCTTCAGGTTTCAGCAGTCCCTACATGCCTGTGTTGCAGAGGGAATTTCTTTTCATGCTTGCATCCGTCCCCTAGCAGTAGACTTCTATTGCTTTCTACTTGGTTATGAGTTTATTTTGGTGGGAGGAAACGTTCTACTGATACAACTTCAGTCTTAAACAGGTCATTTGGGCCCTATGATAAGTAAGCAATATTTGGTCCTGCCCTTAATGCTTATGGAAGAGTCGGTATGCCCTGAGGGTGAATGAGGACATAAGGACACAAATACCACTCAATGGGTTGGCTTAACAACAGGAATTTATTGGTTCATGATCTCAGAGGCTATAAGGCCTGCTTCCTCCTAGGGTTGGTAGAATTTTGGCTGGCCAGCAATCCTAAGGTTCCTGAATTTCCCATCACATACAAATATCCTCTCCATTCTCTTCTGGGTTTCTGCTGACTCACTGCTTCCTGCTCTCCCCTGTGGCTTTCTCTTTATAAGGCCTCCAGTAACAGAATTGAGACTTACCCAGTTTTGCTTGACCATACCTTATCTAAAAGTAGTATCTTCAAATGGTCTTATTTGCAATGAGTTCAAACCCACAGGAATGTGGATCAAAATTAAGAACATGTGTAAATTGGGGTACATAATTCAACCTACCACAGAGAGGGTTTTTTTGTTTGCTTGTTTTTTGTTTTTTTACTTTAGGGTGGAAGAAATATTTTTTTACAGAAAGGAAAAAAAGAAATATATATTACTTTTAAAGCCGCAGAACATTTTGTATGATTAAACATACCGGAATTAAGGTTAAAAGACCAAAGATAGACTGGATAAATACTGTTCCTCATATGATAAAGGTTAATATCTCTAATATACAAAAATTCCCTACAAGTCCATAGGCAAAACTAGGCAAAGGATATGAACAGGCAATTGTGAAAGATGGAATCTGAACAGTCGATAAGCCCAAGCGAGACATTCAGTGAAGGCAGAAACAAGGGCAGGGCCCCACTTTCCGCCCATGGTTAGTAGGGCACCAACATCCAGACTGAGCATGGACTTAAGGAAGTTGACACATTTGCACGCAGCTGGTGGAGTCCAAATTGCTACAACTTCTTTGGGAAAGCAACCCAGCAACATCTATTAAAGCTAACCTGGAAGCCCCTTTATCCCATGCCCAAATGCCAGGTTATGAGAATTCAGAGAGTGGTTGCTTACTGTCGGAGACGTGTTTAAAAGTCTGAAAGTCCATCAAACATGGAATGGTTGAACCAACTATGGCAGAACTAAACTTGGGGCTTATTATGCATCTACCAGAATAAAAATTATATCCATGTCTATTTACCTGCATAGGAACGAGATGCACCCGAGGCAGAGTGACAGGGATAGAGTGTTGCAGGCACATAAGGGCAGGTCCCAGGGGGACAGGTGAGGCTTGAGAGCACTGACAAGGTGAGAGAGGACAGAGGAGCTGGGACCCTGGCTGCAGCCCTGAGGGATATGCAGAGGGGTGTTGTGAATCGTTAAGTTTTCTCACTTCTTATAACTAGCGCTTAATTCTTCTGCGATAAATGCTTTAAGTGAAGAAAAAAGAAAACCCAAAGCCGAGATTGAAAACCCAGAGACCCTGGGTCAGAATCGCTGAGCGGGAGCCCAGGCATCGGAATCTGCGGCCAGCTGTTGGGGTGATCCTCGGGCCTCCCTCGGCGTGACCTGACGAGGGGCCAGCCCAGGAGCTGTGGGGCTCCCCCTGCGCGGGGCTGCCAGCACCTGCCCAACCCGCCCGCGTCCCTGCGAGGCGCTCAGGCGGCGCCGGGGCTGCGTTCAGCCGCGAACTTGTCCCCTTCGTGAACGCAGCGTCCCTGGGTGCTTGTTGCGAATCAGCAGCTCTGCGAGGACCTGAACGCCGCTGGCCCGCGTCCCCCACGCCTCGCAGTGAGTGGGGAACCCGGCCGGAGGCGCCATCAACTCGCTGAGGACCTGCCCGTCGCTGCCTGGCGCGGAGACCCCGGGGGCACCGGCCTCCAGGGCCTCGCGTCTGTGTCCCCGCCTCTGTGTCCCTGCAGGGGCAGGGAGGAGAGCAGGGCCGTTTCCTGCCTAGTCTGGAAACTTTGTTGTCTGATTTTGACTATGGAAAACCAGTCCGATTGTTTTCCACTTGCTTTCTTTTCATGCATTGAGTGTTTAAAGTTTGATTTTCTCTCCTCCAGCAGCACCCCCCACCCCCGCCCGAAAAGATGACAACTTTTAGCATTTCCTGGGAAACACAGGCCAAGGGGACAGAGGCTGGCTGCTGCCTACCAGTTGCCATGACTCTCCTCAGGGGTTTCTTCAGGTGGAGGAAATGGCTGATTTTCTGTGCCTTCCAGTTGGCCTCCCCCTGAGGGACTCCTGCCGGCCACTCCCGCCAGCCTCCCTCCCTTCACTCTCCAGTGTCCCAACATGATCAGGCCAAACCCTGGGACTCACCAACGGCGCCTCAGTGTCCCTGGTTGTGCGGTGGGGTCAGTGTGACACTATGACCTGCCCCAGTCACCTTCCCCAAAGGGTTTGCCCTTGAGAAATGTCTTTCTGAGTCTGGACCTGTGAGCAGCACCCCTGATCCTCAACGCCACAAGTGAATGTATCATCTAACAAATAATTGAGTATCTATTCTTTGTAAGGCTCTGCATGAGGTTCTGGAAAAAACATTAATAAAATCAGAGTTGCATCCTCAAGGAACACTCAATCTAGAGGGAGAGACAGACAAGTAGCTTGCAAAAACATTTGAGTGTAAGAAGAGCTATGTGGGTGGACGTGCAGAGACAGAACATCTAATCAACAGGGGCAAGGGTCACAGATGCCTTCAGGAGGAGATAATGGTGTCACAGTCCACGTGTTTACCATTAGTCACTCATTCTTTTGGGGCCCAGGAAATTGGAGATGTTTAAAGTGAAATATACTGTGTGAGAAGGTCAGCTACTGACGTTGTAACAGAGAGCCATAGGGCCGTGAGGCCACACAAATAGGGAAAAGTTTTTTGTCAAGTGAAAAGGAGGGATAGTAATATCTAAACTTGTTCTTACTATATGCCAGGAAACTATTTTAGAAAGTTTATATGTAGCTTCTCCTTTAATCCTCTACCAATCCTTTAAGCTAATTATTGTCTTGAGACTGAGAAGTTTCTGGACAGAAACTTGCACAGGAAGAATGCTGCAGTGTAGAAAGAGCAAGGAGTGAGTGGAAATGGAGTGAGCTATGGAGAAAGCATCTAGGAGTTTCTCCATCCTGATGGCATGTCCCTTGGACAAGAATCTGAGGCAGCATGAGAATTCTGAATGTATCCTTCTTGAAAAGGACTAGTTGGAAGGGATGATAGGCACAGGAGAGAGGGGTTTGGTAATTAACTTATTTTGAAATTTATCAGTGTAACTTCTTTTCAAAATTTACTCTGACAGTTTCAGTAGTCTATTCTCAGATTATGTCTTTCTTAGGAGAATAGCCTCCTCTTTCTTTTCACATGGATAGAAATGGGTAAAATATAATAATAATTGCTATTTTTCAAAAGGGTTTACCATGTGCCAGGAACGGTTTCAATCAGTTAGCATGTGTTATTTCATTTAACCCAAATAACAACTGTGTGAACAGTGAGTTTAAATCATGCTCATTTTACAGATAAGGAGACCGACTTAAGGAGATTGAGTAATTTATCCAAGGTTCACATCTCTAAGAAGGTAGTCAGCCAAAATTAAAAAGCTAGATAGTCTGATTGCAGAGCCAACACTCAAGCCCAAATGGAGGAAAGTGTTACACTATAATTGAAGACAAAGCATTTCAGCTTTGGTGGAAAAATCAAAGAAGAAAATTGTAGCAAGATGTGTCCTTTTGAATTTAAAATATGCCTTCCGTGTTTAACGTTTTTTTGTTTTGTTTTTTACTGTTAGGCATTACAGGCCACTGATAAACGTGCACTGTCTCAGACAGAGATTGGAAGCAATACAGTGGTTTCTATAAGCTGTCATGCTGTGGTTTCGTGCAGCTGTGGTTTTTCATGGATGCAATTTTGGATTATCTTGTCAGTCTCTTCTTGGTGCCAGAACCTTCAAAATGCCGAAGTTCCACTGCATTTTCATTTTTCCCTAGACATGACTATCCCTGAAACACCTAAAATTACTACCAGTTGCCTTTTCTTTGTTGTGCTAAGGCCTTGCTTCTAGGTGATTTTTTTTTTTTTCTTATTTCAATTGCCTCATTCTTCTCCAATGTGATTTTCATCTTCAGGAAAAAAAAAAGAGTCTGACTTTTGATGGTTTTGTTGATTTTTCATTGGAAACAACCTGCAAAAATGCTTTTCAAAACATGCTCAATGGCAGCATGCAGTCTGGGAGGTGTTTAAATGCGGTGGAAAACTAAGGGTTTCGTGAGAAAAAGATTTTCAGAAAATAAAATGTGAAAGCTGTTTAAAATACAGCTTTTTTTTTTTTGCCGAAGTGACCCTTCTGATAACTTTACATGTGGTGCTTCTCCCTAGGAGCTCAGGCTCCAAAGATTTTGAGTTTTCAACAATGTGCAGATGGAGAATAATCCAGGGATCATGGCAGAGCGAGCTGGAGCCCTGGCTTCAGCAGTCGTCATCCACAACGACTAGCCACTTACTAGCTTCAGGACCTTGAGTCTTTTTTGCTTTACCTCTGGCAGTCTTGGTTTGCTCAGCTTTAAATTAGGGATAATGATATTAATTACTTTATCTTTTTTTGTGAAGGTTAAATATGAAGTATGAGATTATTTGCAAAGTGCTTAGCACATATTAAGAGCTAAAAATCAGTCGGAATCAATTTTCTATATGTACTTTTCTCTTTCCCACATTGACATTAAAATGACGACAGTAAAAATATGTATATTTTGGTGCAGATGTTTTCCTCATTAAAAGGAAGCTTAGGTTTAGAAAAGGCTTCAGCCTTTATCTAGTTCAGTCTTCCACTCAACTACAGAGCCTTGCCTCTTTCTCCCAAAATGTGCTCATTTCTGCATCTTGCTCCCTTACATGATAGCTCACCACTGTGTTCGAAAATTAGCTCTGAGTCTAAGAAAGTCCCTGCTCTAAGTGCTGTTTTATAGTAATTTCCACCCACAGGACCTGGTTCAGCGCCCTTGGCCCACCTGGGATGTGTCTGGTTCCTTTTCCTTTGATAAGTCTCTAAGTATGTGAAGATATGTGAACAAATTATTCAATACTCTGGATCTCAATTTACTCATATGCAAAATGGAGATTATTATTTCTTCCTCATAAGGATGTCCTGAGGATTCAAAAGTATATATGTTTGAGAAGAGCTTAACACAGTAAACGTTGAATAAACCATAGTGCTCTAGATCTGGTTTAAGCACCTTCCCAGATTCCATCTTTCTTATGACTCTCTTGGAAGATTGCCTGGCATAAATTGCTTTTCTGTAGGCCACAGAAAAGAAGTTTTGATCTCCGCTGAGCCCCATGGCGGCTCTTTGTAGTAGGAGGCTTGTCTTGGCACTTTCTGCTCCTTCATCAGCCGCACCCACTATGGTGACTATGCTTAATCCCTCATGTCACTGGAAGCCATGACCTGACAATATCTTCCCTTACCTCTTACCTCTTGCTACAGGGCTTCCCTGTTGCCCATGAGGCTCAACAGACCTTGAGACCCACTTAATGCCATGCTTGCCTTGGTTCACTTGGGCAGGCCAGCAAGGTGCAGGTTATAGGCTACAGGTAAGCCTAACAGCCATGCCACATATTTTGGTTTGTGTGTAAATGTCATTGCTACTTCCTTAGGTTGTGGTTTCTTCAGGCCGGGAGGTACAACCCTAAGGTTTGATGGAGTCGGTAGCCCATGGGGCAAACTTTGACTAAAAGATAGGAGTTACTCCATGTCAGACTGTTTTGGAGAACAGTAGTTTCAGAGACCCTCTCTGAAGATGCCACATGGGGATGAGAACTCATGTGGATTGGTTATAGAAACTGTTAAAATTCCTTTCCTTCCTCTCCTGCCTCACTCCTGTTCTCCTTTCATTTCTGGTTTCTAGAATTGCATTCTCAAAGTTCTGCTTTGCTGGATGTGTAGAATACAGGGATTAAGAAGACATAATTCCTTATTATTTGGAGGAAAAAATAAAATGACAGTCTCTGATGCCCCAAGAAAAGTAGAAAATACTGAGTTTAAAGGAGGTACAAGCCAAACAGTTTGGAAGCAGGAGAAGCCCACAGGGTGACACTTAGGTTGAGGTTTGAAGAAGGAATATGACTTTGAAAGGTAGAGCTAAAGAAGAGAGGTGATCCAAGCAGAAGGAACAAAGCCAAGGGATCTAGAACAGGAAGAGACAGCACCTACTGAGGAGATGTAGGCCATCAAAGATAAAGCTTGCCTTCATAATATGGCCATGGGCTTTGTGTATCCCCAATGGCCTCCTCCAAATCTAGTTCTGGCCTAGGCCCTGCTATTAGTTAGTCCAATGAAGTCAGCTTTGTCTAAGCGCCTCTTGGAAGGGTGTCTCATGGAGTGCAGGGAATGGAGAAGTAGAATTCTGATCAATAAGAACATAAGGGTGCAGAGTGGGATCTAATGGATCAGAAGCTGAGTGGATATTGGAAGAAAGGAATGCAAAAGTAGTCAGGGGTGGGACCAAAGCCAGGGGTCTAGGACAGTTATCTCATAAAAGGCTGGAAAGCCCTAGGCCCCTTTTTTACTGGATGCTGATTACTTAAAGTGAGGGTATCCGTCTGATTTAAGGGCCAAAATTGCTGGGCAGAGAAGCATGACATGACTGAATCCATCCATTAGTTGTCCTTTGTAGTAATTATTGCAACTGCAATTTAAATTATTATTATTTTTTGTGTGTGTAATTATTTTCCTGCCTTTCGCCATCACTGAATTTTGAGGTCTATAAGGGTAAGAACCTTATCTGTCCTGTTTACCCACCCTATCCTCTGCATTTAGCACATCTCAGCACATTATAGATACTCAATAAATATTTGCCACTGGATTGATTGAATGAATGATTGAATTCAGCCAGATAGCCCAACCTCTTTCCAAATAGAGAGTTAGAACTTGAATCTTGTAATAACTTGCCTCAGCCTTCTTTAGTAGGGACAGCCTCTTCCACAGAAGGATTCCTATAATCCACAGCTCCTTCCTATGTACTCTTTCCAATCTGCAAAGGCTCAAAGCCAAGGGGAAGTGCTCAAACTACCTAGCATAACCAAGAGTCTTGCATCATTCACAGAGACAGGGAGATTTTCCAAGTTCTTGTTGCTGTGGAAAGATGAGGTCAAACTGTAAGGGGTCAGCGGCACACTTAACACTGCCTTTGTGTTGTTTTCATATAAATATTTTTACTGGGACATTTTTTGGCATTCAAGGCTAGCTCCCAGGACTGTGGGGAGCAGGGAAGCTTTGCTCACCACATGCCAATGGTATGCACTTGAGTCAACTTAGGGCCAGTGTGATTTGATATCATGTCCTTTTTTACTTTTGTCCTGATGCTTTCCCACTGACTCAGTGTCTACTCTTTATCCTTTCTTCAAATGGGAAACAGCTGGGCTGAAGTGAAGTCCATTTCCAAACTCCCCACTCCCATCTCCCCTCTTCCAAGGGAGCAGCAGCTGTTTCTGAAATGTTAATCCCATTACAGATGTTTTACTAATTACCAAAAAGGTCAATTTGGCAGCTTGTTGGTGGAGTAGCTAAGCCAGAGCCATACATATAAATGTCTTTTGCCACTTGCCTAGGGTAGTTCTGTTGAAGGGCTTGTATAAAATTTGACTGGAGGAGCTCAGAGAGCATGAGTTTTCTGAGGTAGGTGAGTTTCTTTAAGAAACTACAAACAATAACTTCTGGATCCTTTTACAGACAGTGTGGCTGATTCATCTCTGTGCCCCTCCTGTACCACAATGCCTAATCCCTAATGGTGCTAATGACTGTTGAAGGACTAAATGGGTGGATTCAAAACCATACGTTGCGCTTTTCTGTTTCTCGTGGTTCTACATTATCCATAATGCATTCTGTGCATTTCCTCCATTTAAAGAGTAAACCAAAAAAGTGTTTGGTAACGTGGTCTTGTGATAATAAAAATACCATATGTATATAAAGAACTTTATATGCATTTTTTCCCAAGCATTTTCTATCCATAATCTTTGTCCATTTTGTATTACCCTATAGGGAAATCAAGACATTTATTTTATTCTTTGTTTTTTCTTCTCCTTCAACCCCTATATCCAATATAAATCCAAGCCATTGATTCTACCTCGGCAGTAGTTCCTGAGGGAGCCCCTTATATTCTCCTAGAGTGCTGTTATCTTAACCCAGACTCATTTCTTCTGATGTGTCCCCTACAGTCTACAGCTCTCCCTATACTTCTGATTCTCCTCTCCTTACTTTCCATTGTAAGGAGGTTTCTAAAGCATCTCAGGCCCCTTCATACCTCTGTGCCTTTTCATCTGTGGGACTTTTTACTTGGAATTCTCTTGCCCATTTAAAAATACAAATTCCCTATCATATTTTGGGACTCACTAAAACACCTGTCTCATCTGTGAAGGTTGGCATGACTCCAGAAGAGGTCAGTGATCCTTTTCCTCTCTTTATATACCACATTACATAAACCTTACCTGGTGCTCATTAAACCATATGGAAATTATTTGTTTGCATGTCCAAATCCTATCCTAGACCTTTTGTTTGTCTTTATACCTCCTTGACGATAGCCCAGTGTGGACATATAGAAGGTTTCAAAAATATTTGCTTAATAGATGGATTTTACAGATGAAGAAGGAAAGAGTGGGAGAATTACAGGAAACAGAATTTTGGAGACATGTTCTAATCCCAGCTCTTTCAGTGTAACCTCTCGGAACCTCTGTTTACTCATAAAAAGTGCATTTGATTATTTTATCTGTATGAGCTCTTCCGGGGCTGAGATTTTAATAGTGTAAGAAATTCTAATGCATTTTCTGATTTTGTTGAATGATAAGCTCAGGACTAAATTTCAAGATCTCCTTTCTTGGGATCTAAATATATTTAACATGTTTAATTGTTCTAGTGCAAAGTTGAAATTAAGTAGGAAGTTACAGAAAGAGAAAAAGGAGAGCTATCGATCCCATTGACGGTGATTTGCTGCTCTATCTTTCTAACTTGGGCATGGCCTTGAACCAGTTTTCCCATTTGTATGGTGAGGTCATTAGACTCAATTTCAATTATGTGGCACTTGTATTACTTTTGCCTTCTGTGTTCGAGGCAGACATTGCTTATCAATTACTGTACTCATTCTAACCACACCTGGATATAAGATCAGAATTTGTTCAACATAATGCTAAAAGAAATCACTTATTCTACTGGAGTTTTTTAAATGTCAGAAATGTACATGAGATTAAAAAAAAAAGAAAACCTTTGTGTCATACTTAGCATTACAAATTCTCTGAAATGCCTCCCATTGCTGACATTTTCTAACAGATCCATGGTAGGTTTTCATTACGTTCGGACTCATATTTATAACCTTTAAGTGTGGCAGTGAGGAGGAAAACAGATTGTTGGAATGGATGGGCTCTTTTATGATGAAACCATGCACAATCACCACCATGCGTGGGGACTGCAGTCTTTCATCTCCTTTTCAGGTCTAATGACAATGACTCAAGTCTCATAGGCCAGGGGTATCCGCATTGAGTACATCTAAACAGAATAAAAACCGATCAGAACTGGGGACAGATGAGGATGCACAATTTTCATGTGTCTGTTTTCTTATTGGTAGACTCCTGCAAAGGAAGGGTTAACTGATTTTGGCACCCTTATAAGTTTTTCAGAAGGCCTGATTAGCAGAGAATTTGAACAGTTGGCGAATCTTTGATGCTTTTGGAAAATAGGCTGCAACAGAACATTTTGAGTGCTAATTAAATTAACTTTCCCTTTTTGTTCATGGCCTGTAATAACTATAAAAAATAAATATTCGTGGAATGAATGAATTCTTAGGCTGTTCTCTAGTCAGCAATTCTACTTCCAAGTGCCATGTTCTCTCTGAAATTATCCCCCACTCACCCTAACAATTTAGCATCTCCTTTCTGTGTGTTGCCTTTGCTACCCTGACTTTGGAAATAGTTGATTGTGAGGTATAATTTAAGTATTTGTACAAAAACTTGCTTTGTGCCCCTAAGTACCTGAGTCCCTTAGACAGGACAATATCTTATTTTTATATTGTCTACAAGCCCATCCCTTAGTCAGCATTAAGTAACTACATAGCCATAAACTATCCCCACCCATGCAAAAATGTCTCTAAATTGAGAGTACCAGGCAAAAGAGGAAGCAATGTGGGCTTAATGCACATAGCAGAATCATAATCGCAAGGATACAGGGTACAGCTATCCCTGGATTGTTGAGGTTATATATTACATTTATTTCAAGCCACTACCATATTCAGAGAAATAGTAACAACCTGGAACACACTTATAGGAGAGGGATAAAGATATTGACATGGAAAGCTTATATAAAGACTTGCAAGGAGATGGGACCCCTCCTGAGAATGCCCTATGGGATAGCCCACTCTCTTCTTATGGGTAAATGTGTAAGATTACAAAATTCACAACTTCAATGTGTTTACCAGGTTCAAGGGAGTGTTTCTGTCACACAAAATTCACAATTCCTTTTCTGAATGAGAAGTGGGACAAACTTTTGATGCATATCCCCTGCCTGGAAATCTTTAGCTAGGAAACAGAGAGGAAGTATCTGACATAACAAGCATGTGTGAGTTGGAGCTTGGGTTCTCAAACCCTGCAGTTCCCTGGTACAACCCTTTGAAGCATCTGAATTGTAATACTAACCAAAGCATCAAATATATTCAAATTTTGAAAATGTGACTGATTTCTATGATCATCACTTATTTCTAACAGAAGCAGTTATAGTTTTTTATTTTTTATTGATATATACTCACATAGCCTGAAATCATCCAAAGTGTAAAATCAGTGGTTCACAATATCATCATATAGCTGTGCATTTATCTTTACGATTGACTTTTTTTCCTTTTTGTGAAAAATAGCCTATATACAAAAAGCAGTAAATTTCAAAGCCCATTGCAACAATTAGTTGTAGAGCAGATTTCAGAGTTTGGTATGGGTTACAATTCTACAATTTTAAGTTTTTACTACTGGCTGCTCCAAGACACTGGAGATTAAAAGAAATCAACATAACAATTCAGCAATCATATTAATTTCTTAAACCCTACCTTTGCTGTATAACTCCACTACCACTTTTGATCTTTCTCCCACTCTTTAGGGGTATTTGGGCTATGCCCATTCTAACTTTTTTATGTTAGAGGGGGCTGTTGATAATATGGGATGGGGGATGGAAGTATCTGACATTCTGGAAAGGTTCGCCCCTCCATATTTCAGAACTTATCTGCTCTAGGAACCCATCTGGAAGTTGTAGGTTTCTGGAAAGTTACCCTAGTGCATGGAATCTTTGTAGAATCTTATATAATGTCCTAAGTATTCTTTAGGACTGGCAGGAGTGGTTTTGGTTGGGGTTTGCCAAGCTATGACAGGTAGCAATGTCTAACTGAAGCTTGCATAAGAGTGACCTCCAGAGTAACCTCTTGACTCTATTTGAACTCTCTCAGTCACTGATGCCTTATCTGTTATATTTCTTTTTTCCTTTTTGGTCAGAATGGAATTGTTGATTCCTCGGTGCCAGGTTTGGGTTCATCCCTGGAAATCATCTTCCACAATGCCAGGGAGACTTTCCCCCTGGATGTCATGTCCCATGTAGAGGGGAGGGCAATGATTTCACTTGCAGAGTTGGGCTTAGAGAGAGAGAGGCCACATCTGAGCAACAAAAGAGGTCCTCCAGAAGTAACTCTTAGGCATGCCTATAGGTAGGCTAAGCTTCTCTACTACATACACAAACTTCACAAGAGCAAGCTTCAAGATCAAGGGCTTGGCTTACTGGGTTTGGGTGTCCCTAATGTTTGACACAATATCAGGGATTTCCCCAGTGGTAATGTTTAATAGTTCCATATTTTTTCTCCCATCCCTCAAGGGGCTTTACCGATACTTTTTAATCTGGTTAATATACTTTGGGATTTATCTAGGCATTACATTAAGCTATACAGGATAAAAGGCCCTTATTTTTTTTCTGGACTCCCTGGGTTTGGGCTGTTTGAAAAGATCTATGAAGACAAGTTGAATTAGGTTATGTGCTACAGAAAATTCAGGTTCTGGACTAAATAAACCTTTCTTCCTTTGTTCCCAAAGACTAGATGAAGTTCTAGAATGCAGACAATGTCTTCCTTACCCCTGTGTACTGAATTACCTTAATTCTGACATGATCGGCTTCATTCTTACCTGTAAATGCCAGGTTATACATATATAAAACAGCCTCTTAAAATCCAGAAATAAGAAATACCACTCTGGACTAAATGTGACTGCCAAATCTAGGCCCCAATTTTCTTGTAAGTATTTTCTGAATGAGACCATACAATAGTTGCTCTTTTGTTTCTGGATTATTTTGCCTCACCAAATGCCCCTCAAGTTCATTCACAATGTCGCATACCTCATATACATTTGTACCTTTTTGTAGTAGCACAATATTCGATCATATGTATATGTAATGTCCAAAGTCAACAGTCCATCAACAGTTTCAATTTTAGATAATTTCATTGTACCCAAGAAAAAGATAACCAATAAACATACCCTCACTAAATAGAAAATCAAACCCTCCCCTTAACACTTATCTATACCCCCATTATTAACCCCCAGTATTGCTGTGGCACTGTGTTTTCCTGTTAAATATAACCTATAGCACGCAATAGCAGTCTCCCCTTATACCCCCAAAGTATACAGTATTTCTACAAGATTCATACCTTTGCAGTAGTTCGTGCAAGAACTTATTTACATTTGTAGTGTTAATCGCTAGAAAACATGGGTATATATAACCCATTTCAATTATGTTCATCTTCAGTATGGTAATATTACTTTTAGACCTACTAGAGAACTGCCTTCACTCATATCTATTCCCTTACATTTAAGTTCAACTTCATTAGCTAACCTTTCGCCCATCTCTAGCTTCTGTGTGTCTCTAGGTCTCCTATATTCTGTATTATAAGCTTCTGATTTTACCTTTACCATGGTCATAAAAGTGGAATCATGTAGTATCTGTCCTTTTGTGTCTGGCTTATTCCATTCATCAATGGAGGTCCTCAAAATGTTCATCCATTTTGTCATGTGCTTCAGGACATCCTTTTATCTCATGGCTGCATAATATTCCATCATATGTATATACCACATTTTGTTAATCCACTTGTCTGTTGATGGGCACTTAGATTGTTTCCATCTTTTGACAATTGTGAGTAATGGTGCTATGAACATTGGTGTGCAAATATGTGTTTGTGTCACTGCTTTCAGCTCTTCTGGGTATATACCAAGTAGTCGTTTTTCCAAATCATAGGGTGACTCGATATTTAGTTTTCTGAGGAACTGCCAGACTGTCTTCCATATCAGCTGTACCATTATACATTCCTACCAGTCATGCATGTGTCCCAATTTCTCCACATCCTCTCCAACATTTGTAGTTTCCTGTTGTTTAATAGCAGCCATTCTTATAGGTATGAGGTGGTTCCTCATTATGGTATTGATCTGCATTTCCCTTATAGCTAATGAAAATAAGCATCTCTTCATGTGCTTTTTAGCCACCTGTATTTGCTTTTTACAAAATGCCTATTCATATCTGTAGTTCATTTTATAATTGGGTCATTCATTCTTTTGCTGTTAAGTTGCATCATTTCTTTATATATATAGGATATCAAACTTATATCTGATGTGTGATTTCCAAATATTCCCCTATGAAGCTATCTGGCCCTGGGATTTTCCTTGTAAGAAGAGTTTTGACAACTGTTTGAATCCCTTTACTTATGACTGGTTTGTTGAGATCTTCTATTTCTTCCTGAGTCAGTGTAGCTTGTTTGTGTGTTTCCAGGAATTTGTCCACTCATCTAAGTTGTCTAGTTTGTTAGTGTATAGTTGTTCACAGTATCCTCTTATGATGCTTTTTTTTTATTTCTTCAGGGTCTGTGGTAATGACTCCCCTTTCATTTCTGATTTTGTTTGCATCCTTTCTCTTTTTTTCTTTGTCAGCTTTGCTAGTAGTCCATCAATTTTAGTGACTCTCTCAAAAAACCAACTTTTGGTTTTATTGTTCTTTTGTTCTCCCATTCATTTAACTCTGCTTTAATCTTTGTTATTTCTCTTCTTCTATTTGCTTTGGAGTTAGTTTGCTTTTCTTTCTCAAGTTCCTCCAGATAAGCAGTTAAATTTTCAATTTTTGCTCTTTCTTCTTCTTTTTTTTCTATATGGCAGGGGTCACATTTCATTCAGTTTCTATATGAGTGTCCCCTTATTACCACACCATTGGTTGAATTTTTGTTTGGTTTTCATTTGTTTGTTTGTTTGCTTAGGAAGTGCATGGGGTGGGAATTGAATCCATGTGTCCTGTATGGCAGGTGAGAATTTTGCCACTGAACTACCCTTGCACCACTTTTCTTCTTCTTTTATTTGCATGGGTAGGTACCAGGAATTGAACCCGGGTCTCCGGTCCAACAGGCAAGAACTCTGCCTGCTGAGCCACCATGGCCCGCCCCCTTCTTTTTTAATATAGGAATTTTGGGCAATAGATTGCCTTCTTAGCACAGCCTTTGCCACATCCCATAAGTTCTGATATGTTGTATTCTCATTTTCATCCAGATAGCTACTGATTTCTCTACTTCCTTGTTGATCCTCTGTCTGGTTATTCTGTCTATAGAGGAGAGTGGTATATTGAAGTCTCTTACTATCATTATTGAAACTCTATTGCTCCCTTCAGTTTGCCCAAGTCCGTCTCATACTTCGGAGCTCCTTGGTTGTGAGCATAGACATTTATGATTGGTATTTCTTCTTGGTTAATTGTCCTTTTTACTAATATATAGTGTCCCTCTTTTTATTTTTGGTGAATTGTCCCTTTAATTAGTATCTAGTGTCCTTCTTTGTCTCTTATGATGTCTTTACATTTAAAGTCTATTTTGTCTGATATTAGTATAGCTACTCTTGCTTTCTTCTGGTTACCACTTGTGTGGAACATATCTTTCCATCCTTTCACTTTCAATCTATTTGTATACTTGTATTTAAGATGAGTATCTTGTAAGCAGCTTATAGCTAGATTATATTTCTTAATCCATTCTGCCAACCTGCATCTTTTAAGTGGTAAGTTTAGTCCATTAACATTCAAATTTATTACTGTAAAGACATTTCTTGAATCTTCCATCTTTATATTTTATTTGTCAGATCTATATGTTCTTTTCCCTCTATTTCTTTTTATCCTTTAGGTTACTGTTACTGGTACCATTCAATTCTGTGCCCTCCTCCAGACCTGCCTCTCTTGTCTTTTTTTTCAGCTGAAAGAACTCCCTTTAGTATTTCTTGTAGAGCTGGTCTCTTGTTGACATATTTTCTCAGCCTTTGCTTGTCTGACAATTTTAACTTCTCCCACAGTTTTGAAGGACAATTTGGCGGGTACAGAATTCTTGGCTGGAAGTCTGTGTCTTTCAGACTTAATATACCATACCATTGCCTTAAATATACCATACCATTGCCTTCTCACCTCCATAGTGCCAGTCGAGTAGTCCGAACTCAGTCTTCTGTGGTGTCCCTTGTATGTAGTGGATTGTTTTTCTCTTGCTACATTCAGGACTTTCTGCTTCTCCTCAATATTTGACAGACTGATTAGTATGTGTCTTGGGGTAGGTGTATTTGGATTTATTCTGTTTGAAGTTCATTTGGCCTCTTAGATTTTCATATTTATGTCTTTTATAAGGGTTGGGAAAGTTTCCCCCATTATTTCCTCCACTAATCTTCCTAGCCCTTTATTCTTCTCTTCTCCTTCTGGGACACTGGTGATTCTTATTTTTGCGTGCTTTGCTTTGTCCATCATTTCCCTGAGATCCAATTCAAATTTTTCCATCTTTCTTGCCATTTTCTTTTCTGTGTTCGAAATCAGTTGTTCTGTTCTTTAGTTTGTGTATTCTTCTTCTGCCTCTTCAAATCTGCTATTGTGTCTCTCTAGTATGTTTTTTATTTGTCTACAGCAACTTTAATCTCTGTGATTATCTCCTATTTTTCTACTTATTCTTTTAAATTCCTCTTTATGTTCTTCTAGTGTCTTCTTTATTTCATTAGCCAACCCACTGGTTTTATTTAGTAGAATTATATGAACATCTTTAATTAGTTGTTCCAAAGTCTCTGTCTCCTTTGATTCTTTAATTTGGGCTATATCTGTCTATATCTTGATGTGCTTAGTGATCTTCTGTTGCTTTTGCAGTCTGTAAGTATCTCGATAGGATTACTTTGGAGGTGGCTTTCCTTCAGTAATCTTGAGCTTTTTATTCATGGGCTGGGGTGGAGCAGGATGTGTGGCATGGAGTGGGGCACCATAGTGTGGTAGTGGGTTGTGGTGTAGGTATAGACATGGGTTGGGGCTGTTACGCTGGTGCCTGTGAGCATGGGTTGCAGGGTGTGGGGTTGTGGAGGTGCAGGGTCAGGCTGTGTGGTCAGGGTGCAGCTATGTAGGCCCTAGAGCACAGGAGCAGTGTGTAGTATGAAGGACACAGAGGTTGGGTGTGGCAGGAGACAGTTGGGGGGTTGTGTGGATGCATGGAGTCTAGAACACAGGCAGGATGTGGGTGGACATATGGAGTACAGGGGCTGTGGGTATCAGGGTGTGGGGTTTGGGGTATGGGACACAGAGGTTGGGGTGCAGAGGTCTGGGATATGGATGTACATGTGTACAGAAGCAGAGGTTCAGGTTGTAGGAGTTGTGGGACATGGGTCAGGGGTGGGTGTTATCAGGTGTGTGTGTCCCTGGTGCTGGTGCACAGGTTCTGAGGGGTAGAATGGAGTGCACACATATGCAGGGTCGGGGCTATGTGACCCTGATGTGCATGTGCGAGTAGGGTGCTTGTGCTGGGGGTTAGGGCAAGGATATGCATGTGCATGGGGCAGGGGGGTCAGGGTGCAGGGGTCGAGAGGTCAGTTCACGATTGCATGGGTGTCCAGTGGGGAAGATGTGGCTTTGCACGTGCATGGGTCTGTTGTGTGGGGCCCTGGTGTGTGCGTGCGCAGAATTCAGGGGCAGTGGGGCAGGGTTGCTGCATGGGCTGGGGGTGGGTGTGGCTCCTGTGTGCAGTTTGGCACTTGCTCAGCTGGGGGGCAGGGCAGGGCTGCCTGCATGTGCGGGGCCGTGGGGGTATGGTGCAGGGTTTGAGGTCTGGCCGCAGATGCGTGGGTGCTAGGGCAGGCAGGATGTGGTTGTCCGCATGTGTGTGCATGTATCTGGGGCAGCTGGATGCTGATGTACACGTGCGCAGAGCTTAATGAGGCAGGGCAGGGTTGTGAGACTGTATGGGCCGAAGGCGAGTGTCGCCTGGGTATGATTCTTTTATTTGTCTGCTTCGTTTTGTCCATCATTTCCTTGAGATCCAATTCAAATTGGATTGCAGCTCTGATGTGCAGTTGAGCGCTTGCAGGGGGCAGGGAAGTGGGGTGTCAAGGGGCTGAACGAGGGTCTTGGGAGGGGTGGAAGGAGAGTGTATGCTTGCTCAGGAGAGGTGGGTGGGCTGGGACAGGGGTGTGCACATGCATGGGGCTGGTGTGTGTGGCAGGAATGGGTGGGGAGGGAGGTCGGGGTGGGGATGCCTGGAGCACGGTGTTGGGTGGTGAAGTTCAGGTGCATTGGGTGTGGGGGGAGTCGCGGGTCACAGGACAGGGGGTAGCAGGCATGGGTGTAGTGCATTCAAGAAATGCCGCTTGGGTAACTTTGTAGTTCCTGTCTCCCTGTCGGTGTACTCCTGCAGGCTCTGGGCCTGTTTGGAAAGGGGTGCTGTTTGCACTGGCTGGGTGGTCTCCTATTTTCTGTGTCTCAATTCTTAAGCTTTTATAACCTGGGCCTCCCCATGTGGTGCAGAGAACTCTCTCAGGTCATTTATACCCTGGACTTGCTGTCCCAGTTATTTTCCTGTCAGGAAACTTCTCTGGCTATTCCTTGGAGCAGGGATGAACTCGACCTCCCTTATTCTGCCATCCTTCTGGCACTCTCCCATTCTCATTTTAATACTAGATATTTGGCCCTGTGACTCTGACCATCACTTTCACTGCTCTTTAATCTAGCTATGTCTCCTCTGAATTTGTAGGATAAGCATGACCCTTAGTTCCCAAAGCCTGGAACCCTTCTATCATGAGATCATTTTACCCAGAGCATCGCATCTACAGGTTTCCTCCAACTCATAAATAGATAGAGCACCAACATAGAGATTCCTTAATTTTCTGATTCTTTCCTCTTTTGCACAGTCAATTAATTCTCCACATTGTGGAGAGAGGCACCTCTGCAGGAAGAAGATACCCTCTCCTTTACCTGAACACTTGGAAGGCTGGGTTCTTCCATCTGGCCTTAATTTAGGGTTCCTAACTGTAGAACAGATCTGTTGTTAAAAGAAACATTAAACTAGGTTCACTTCACACCCCCAAAATGCTTTCCCTCCTGAACCATGATTTGTACTGTATAGCCTAATTAAACCACAATTATGCACAGCAATATTTTAGATTTAATTTGTTCTCAAGGAAAAAGCAAAACTGAAAAATAAAGGAAAATGACACATATCAGTGAAAGTATCTGAGCTATTTTACAACTATGCTATTTGGGCTTTTTATTGGTAAAGTGATGTGTTCTTAAGTTGTCTTCACTAACTTTCCTGGCAAGCCCATGGAAATGAAATAGAACAATATGTTTGAATATATATACATATATATATGTATATGTATAATTATATATATATATGTGTATAATTTTCCATCTGGCTACCTCATATGACTTCCTGGATATCTTATGTGTACATTACTCTCAGAAAGCTGACATTGTTATGTCAGTGCAATTAACAGAAATGTTCCAGCTCTGAAATGCATTTGTGGATAATTCTGCACAATTAAGCATAAACTGGCAGAGAATTTTTAAGTATGTTTGTCTTTGAATAGTACTTAGAGTAACCACAACCAAATTATTTGGAGCCTGGAGCATGACAGTGAAGTTGAAATATAAAAATGGAAGTAGAGAATGATGCTATGTACCAACAATAAGACCCATGGGTGTGTCTCTATGAATTTATCTGATCCAGACATTTGAATGGAAGAAGAGGACGAACAGTTCAAACAACTCCCTGGTTTCTTTCATCCAACTGATAGTCCTTAGACCAGTGGTTCTTAATATTTCTGGGGTCATAAACTTTAAGAATTGATGAAATCTTCAGACATCCTCCCTACAAAGAGACTCATTCTTACATGGGCAATTTTAGTAATACAGAGATAAAACAAGAGCCTCAGGCAAGGGGACTGGGAACTAAATTTAAGCTGAAGGTCTAATTTGCAGCTTAGAATTTAACTACTGCTATTTTTCAGTGAATTACCATCTTTGGTTCCAGAGTTCAGACCCGTGTCTTTGCTTGTTAAGTATGAATACCCATCCGTAGGTACTATCAATAATTTACATTCATCACATCTAAAATTTAACAGCCAAGCTCAAAATCTGAGGCATTTTAACTCTGCCTTCTTCTGCATCCCCCCAAATCGTCAATTAATATGTCCCAGGCATTCTCCCCCCTCAGGGTCTCATATATCTGATCCCTCCTTGCTGCTCCTTCTGCTAGTCAGGTTCATATTACCTCTAATATTGTTTGGTCATAGATTCCTAACTGGTCTCTCCTCACCTGCATCAGCAAAGCACAGCTCCATTTTTTTTTTCACGCTTGCCTCAAGATCATTTCATTCGTCCAGACCCTTTGTCAGAGTTGTCAGCTTCACAGCCTGCCCTACGGATTTTGGACTCTTCCATTCCCGTGGTTGTCCAATCAGCCTCTCCTGAGAATTTGTTGAGGAACTTCATTGGAGTTACCAGCTTGTGGCCTTCCCTGCAGACCTTGGACTCTCTATTTCCACAGTTATGCGAGACACTTTCATAAGTTTTATATTTACAGATATCTCCTGCTGATTCTGTTTCTCTAGAGAACCGTAGCTAATATAGATATTAACAGAAGAATTGAGGGACAAACTAGGTGGAAAAATTAGAATGACCAAATAGCAAAATGACAGAAAAAAGTCCGGCATGGTGACTGATTACTTTAAATGGAAATGGATTAAACTTTCCAGAAAAAAGGCAGAGACTGTCAGATTGCAAAACAAAAACAAAAACAAACAAACAAAAACATATATGCTGTTTATAAGATATTCATCTTCAACTTTAAAGACACATTTAGTTCGAAAGTGAAATATGCCATGTAATGAGTAATCAAAAGACAGCTAGGTGTTAGGTATACTAATATGAGATAAAATAGACTTTAAGTAAAACACTGTGTGGTAGTTAGGTTCAGGTGTCAACTTGGCCAGGTGAACGTGCCTAGTTCTATTGCTGTGGACATGAGCCAATGGTATGTGAACCTCATCTGTTGCTGATTACATCTGCAGTGGGCTAGGAGGCATGTCTGCTGCAATGAATGATGTTTGACTTAATTGGTTGGTGCTTAAATGAGGGAGGTCAATGTAGCACAGCCAAAGCAGCTCAGCATACCTCATCTCAGCACCCACAGCTCAGCACAGACCTTTGGAGATGCAGAAAGGAATCACCCCAGGGAAAGCTATTGGAACCCAGAGTCCTGTAGAGAAGATCAGCAGGGATCACCCTGTGCCTTCCCACATGAGAAAGAACCTCAGTTGAAAGTTAGCTGCCTTTCCTCTGAAGAACTAATGAAATAAATCCCCTTTTATTAAAAGCCAATCTGTCTCTGGTGTGCTGCATTCCAGCAGCTAGCAAACTAGAACACACTGTTATGAGAGACAAAGATCACTCTATCCTAAAAGGTTTCAATTCAAAAAGAAGACATAACCTTTACAAATATGTATGCACCTAACAGCAGAGCCCCCAAATATATGAAGCCAATATTGACAGATATGAAGGAAGAAATAGATAGTTCTACATTAATGTTAGGAGACTTCAATATACCACTTTCAGTAATGGATAGAACATATAGACAGAAGGTTAATAAGGAAGTAGAAGACTTGAGTGATACTAAAAACCAAGTAGACCTAACAGATATTTATAGAACATTTCGCCTAACAGCAGTGGAATACACATTCCTCTTTAGTGCACATGGGTCATTCTCCATTACGGACCGTGTGTTAGTTCACACAAAAAATCTCAATACATTTAAAATTATTAAAATCACACAGGGTGGTGCAACGGTGGCTCAGTGGCAGAATTCTCACTTGCCATGCCGGAGACCCTGGCTTGATTCCCAGAGCCTGGCCATGTCAAAACAAAAACAAAAACAAAAAACAACCTCAGTGTATTTTCTCTGGCCATGTGGAATGAAGCTAGAAATCAATAAAAGAGGGAGAACGAAAATACTAAAAAATATGTGAGAATTAAGCAATGCACTTTTAAATAACCAATGTGTCAGACATGAAATCACAAGGGAAATTTAGGAGCTATCCTGATGCAAATGAATATGAAACACAACATACCAAATTTTATGGGATGCTGCAGGCAATACTGAGAAGGAAATTTATAGCTCTAATTGCTTACATTAAAAATGAAGAAAGAAATTAAATCAGAAAACTAACATCATAACTGGAGTATCTAAGAAAAGATACTTTGATACTAAATCTAAACAGAATTAAACTAAAGAGAACAGAAGATAGGAACTAAAAATATAAGAGGGGAGATAAATTAAGTATAGAATAAAAAAACAGTAGTGGGAATCCAAACGTGCTACTTAGGAAAGATCAATAAGATTGACAAAGACAAAAAGTGAGATGATGCAACTAAATTCAGAAGTGAAAGGGGGGCATTACTCCAGACCCCACAGAAATAAAAAAGGTTTGAAGAAGACACTAATGACAACTGTATGCCAACAAATTAGATAACCTAGATGAAATGGGCAAGGTAGTCAGAAGTCATTCAACATGAAAACAATTAATAAAATGCACCATATTGATAGAGTGAAGGGAAACAAGCCACATAATCATCTAAATTAATGCAGAAAAAGCATTTGACAAAATCCAGCATTCCTTCCTCATGAAAGCACTTGGAAAACAAAGAAAGGAAGGAAACTTCATCAATATGATTTCATCTATGCCCTTTAGGGCATCATACTCAATGGTGAAAGACTGAAAGCTTTTTCTCTAACATCAGGAAGAAGAAAAGGATTCTCACTGTCATTCCTAATATGCAGTGTGGTACCTGATGTTACAGTCAGTACAATTAAGAAAAAAGAAATATATAGCACCCAAATTGAAAAAAAAGAAGTAAAACTCCCTCTATTTAGATGACATGGTCTACACATAGAAATTTCTGAAAAATACACAACAAAGCTACTTGTACTAATAAATGAATTCTGCAATGTAGAGGGGTACAAGATCAACACACAAAAAGTTGGTAGTGTTTCTATACACTACTAATGGAAAATCTAAAGAGAAAACAAAGAAAAAAGTTCCTTTTACCATTGCACTAAAAGAATAAAATATCTCAGAATAAATTTAACCAGGGATGTAAATTTCTTGTACACAGAAAACTACAAAACATTGCAAAAAGAAATGAAAAAAGATCAAATTAAATGGAAGGACATTCTGTGTTCTTGGGCTGGAAGACAAAATATTGTTGAGATTAGTTCTCCCCACAGCTATTTACAGATCCAACACAATCCCAATCAAAATTGTAAAAGCCTTCATTGTAGAAATTGAAAATGCAAATTTATGTGGAAGAGTAAGGAGCTCTCAATAGCTGCAGTGAACTTGAAAAAGAACAAAAATTGAGAACTCACATTTCCCAATTTTAAGTAATGGTTTGTGGTTATAGTAGCACAACGTTGCAAATGCAATTAACACCTCTGAATTATATGTTTGAATGTGATTAAAGGGGAAATTTTAGGTTGTAAGTTGCTAGAATAAAATTTATTTTAAAAATGTAGGACTGTAGGGAGGGCCATGGTGGCTCAGCAGGCAGAGTTCTTGCTTGCCATGCCGAAGACCCAGGTTTGATTCCTGGTGCCTGCCCATGCAAAACTAAACAAAACAAAACAGCATAGGACTGTACAGCCCAGTGAGCCCTGATATGAACTATGGAGTATAGTTAATAGTATAATTATAATAATAGCACTTCATTAGTTGTAAGAAAGGTATCTCACTACTGCATACTGTTAATAATAGGGAAACTATTGCCATGATGGGGAGATATATAGGGACTCTGTATTTTTTGTACAAGTTTTCTATAACATAACTTTTCTAATATAACAACAACAAAGAAAAGAGGAGTAAAAGAAGGAAGAAAAGGGAAAGAAAATAAAGGAATAAGGAGAAATGTGGTACCTAGACACAATGGAGTATTATTTGGCCTTAAGAAGAAATGAAATTCTGAGACATGATGCAATATGGATGAAGCTTGAAAACATTATGCTGAGTGAAATAAGCACACACAGATGTACAAAGATTGTGTGATGTCACTTATATGAGATAACTAGAAATAGAAAATTCACAGAGACAGAAAGTAGATTAGAGGTTACCAGGGGATGGGTGAGAGGGAAAGGGAGTTTTTGTTTGGTGGTTATAAAGTGTAAATAAAAATTAATAAATAAAGGAGAAAAATAGAAAGCAAAGAGAAAAAGCATGGAGAAGAGAGAAGGAAATAAAAAGCAGAATAAAAAGACTGAAGAAAAATTTGAAAGGATGGAAAGAAACTCATTGAAATTATTCGAGATTGGCCAGTACATTTTGAGGCAATCCATGTTTAACCACATCCTTGTAGTTTGAGTTGGAAAAAGTCTCCACCCTTAAATATCTTGGAGTGTTTTACTGCTGAAAAGACAGCCTTGTTCATGGAATCATTTCTGGATCCCAGGCTCTGTTTGCAAGCAAACCTGGACATTCTGGTTTTCCATCTCCACAGGAAGCCGAGTTCTTAAATTAGCCAGACACAGAAGGGGTCAATTTGCAAATGTGTGCCCCCAAAGAAACCATATGTGAGTTTAACATTGCTGCTTGGAAGCTTGGTTTTTTACGTCTCTTCTGGTCCTGCTCCAATGTGATCTCACCCATCATGATAGACTTTACCTCTCTTTGGAAGTGATTCTCATCAAGAATACTCTAGAAGGCTAGGTAAGACAGACTAAAGTAGGCCTTGGCCTGACTTTGGGGCTCAACAAAATAAAATAATGCTGGACTTTCTATTGCTTAATGACCAGTGGTCGAGATAACGTGACTCACAAACTATCTTGGATTCTCTTCACAACTGGGCTGTATATTCTTCTTATCTGGAAAAACAAATACAATCATTTGTACCCAACTGCTATGATTTACAAGACAGTGATTTCCTTTCTGCTTTATATTGAGACAAAATAATAAAACACACTTTGCCGAAAAGGCTGTTAATAATGCCAGTAATTCTACCATATCTTTCACTCAGGTACTGGAAAGCACTGATCCAGGCATTCGTATTTATCAAGGCTAAACTGTTTGTAATGAAGTTGACTTCAGCTGCAATGTTTTATTTAATTGTGGTTGTACTAGATCCACATTATCTAGAAATTCCAAGCAGTTTGGGAAAATCAAAAGGGAATTATGAGGGGACTTCAGGGAAGATGGCAGAGTAGAGAGCTCCAGGACTCACTCCTTCTCCGAAAACAGCTAGTGAACAGGCAGAAGCTCTATAAAAACAACTTTTCTGAGGCTTTGGAAGCCAGAGGAGCACTGTAGAGCATCCAGAGAAAACAAAATGAAATGGCTGAGAAATTGCAATAAAGAACTGGGAGTAGCTTATTTCATGGTGACTGCCAGCATGTATCCCCCTCTCTTAAGATTAGGCACCTTGGGTTTGCACCCTGGCGGGCTGCAGAAGATGGAGAAAGGTATGGAAGTCTTCTTCCCTAAGGACAGTGGGGAGCTCTAACTGAGCACTGATCATGGCCTGATCAGCAAATTCAGATCGTTGGGTCCCAGCTCTGAACTTCTGTTTTAGGCTACCCTGGACAAGGACTACTGTGGCTTTTCTTTCAACTCTGACCCTAACGAGGTGGAGCCAGTGGAGGTTTAAAGACACCATACTTTCTTAAAACTGCAAGGAACAGTTTGTTAAAGGGTGCTATCTGCTGGGCAGGTCAAGAAAGCACAGCTTTAGGGAACCATGGCTTTTTCGTATCTTTCCTGACCCTTTACCCAGCTCTTTGGAGCTGGTGTGCACACCCTTCATGGGTCCCAGATCCTATTTTGGGAAATATAAGCAAATAAACTAACTATAAAGGCAAAACAAAAATGAACAGAACACCTCAAGATTACTGGAGAAGAAACTTAGGAAAGAGACTCCTCCGGGATGTGAAACAATTGCACAAAGAGTGCAATCTTTAAAATTGTACCACATGTCCAGGGCAAGAAGCTGATGCAGAAGAGTTGGAAAAAAACTGATCAGTTATATATGGGGCTTTCTACAGATCAATAAAACGTTGACTCAAGTATCAAAGAAGAGCCTTAACACAAAATCAATCAATAATAAAATCCTAAGCAAAAGAGAGAGTCCATCCTTCAGAGTAAACTCATCAAGATAATCAGATGCCCAGACATCAGCAAAAATTTATAAGCCATACTAAGAAACAGGAAGATATGGCTGAATCAATGGAACTAATTAAAACCTCAAAGGAGATGCAGAATTTGGAACACCTAATTCAAGATATTCAAACAAATCTCCTAAATCAATTCAAGTAGAAGACTAAGAGATAAAGGCTGGTATGTAAACAGCATGTGCGTAAAGAAAAATTTGAAAACATGCAAAGAAAAATAACAGTTCTATGGAAATGCAAGGCAAACAGATGAAATTAAAAATGCATTAAAGGTATATGCCAGCAGATTTGAAGAGGCAGAAGAAAGGGCCAATGAGCTAGAAAAAAAAGCATCTGAATTTAAAAAGATACAGATTGAGAGAAGAACAAATAGAGAAGACAATGGAAAAAGTTGAACAGGGTCTCAGGGATTTGACTGACAGCATGAAGCAAGCAAACTTATGTGTCATGGGTGTCTCAGAAAGTGAATATTTGAGGAAATAATGGTTGAAAATTTCCCAACACTTATGAAAGATATAGATATCGATGTCTAAGAAGTACAGCAAACTCCAAACCAAATAAATCTCACTAAACCTACTTCAAGATGCATAATAACCAGACAATAGAGAATTCTGAATGGAGCAAGTGTAAAGTGATTCATCACACACAAGGGACTCCCAGCAAGACTAAGTTGAATATTAGTGGAAATAAACCTTCCAATCAAAAGACACAGATTTGCTGCATGGATTTAAAAATATGATCAATCTATATACTGTCTACAAGAGATGCGTTTTAGACCCAAAGATATAAATAGGTTGAAAGTTAAAGGCTAGAAAAAGATATTCCATGCAAGCAGAAACCAAAAAAGAGTTGGATCAAGCTGTCCCTAAGTACATGAGGCAGACACGGGCAAAACTGATGGGAAAATAGATGTCTCTACAATAATAGTTAGAGACATTATTACAACACTTTCATCAATAGAAAGAACATATAGACAGAGGATCAATAAGGATACAGAGAGCCTAATTAATATGATAAATGAACTATACATAACAGACATATATAGAACATTGCACCTAAAAACACCAGCATATACATTCTCCTCAAGTGCTCATGCATCATTCCCAAGAAGAGACCACAGTTTTGGTCACAAAACAAGTCTCAATAACCTTTAAAAGATAGAAATATATACAGCACTTTCTCAGATTATAATTGAATGAAGCTGGAAATCAATAACAAGAGGAGTACTAAAAAATTCACAAATACATGGAGGTTGACATACATTTTTAACAGTCAGTGGGTCAAAAAGGGATTACAAGAGAAATCACTGAATATCTCTGGACAAATGAAAATGAGAACATATCATATCAAACCTTATGTGATACAATGAAGGCAGTGCTGAGAGGCAAATTTGTAGGTCTGAATGCCTACATTAAAAAAGAAGAAAAATCTAAAATTAATAACTGTACTGCACACCTGGAGGAACTAGGAAAAGAACAGCAAAATAATCCCAAAGCAAGTAGAAGAAAATAAATAATAAAGATTAGGGCAGAGATAAGTGAAATTGAGAACATAAAAGCAATAGAGAAAATCAATAAAACCAAAGTTGCTTCTTTGAGAAGATTGAGAATATTGACAAACACTTTGCTAGACTAACAAAGTTAAAAAGAGAGAAGGAGCAAATAAAAAAAAATTAAAAATTAAGGGAGTCATTATCACTGATCCCAAAGAAATAAAAAAGATCTTAAGAGGATACTATGAACAAATGTATGCCAACAAATTAGACAACTTGGATCAAATGGACAATTTCCTAGAAACACACAAACAACATACAATGACTTGAGAATAAATAGATGGCCTTAATGAACCAATCACAATAAAGACATCACATCAGTCATCAAAAACCTCCCAACAAAGAAAAGCCAGATAACTTCACAGGTGAATTACACCAATCATTCCAAGAAGAATTAATACAAATCTTGCTCAATGTCTTTCAGAAAATTAAGGGAAAAGAACACTACTTAACTCATTCTATGAAGCCAGCAGCATCCTAATGTCAAAACTAGATAAAGATACTACAAGAAAAGAAAATTAAAGATCTATTTCTCTAATGAATATAGATACAAATATCTTCAACAAAATACTTGCAAATCAAATCCAGCACCACATTAAAATAATTACACACTGTGATCAAGTGGGTTTATCCCAGGTATTCAAGAGTGGTTCAACACAAGAAAATCAATTAACGAAATACATCACATTAATAAATCAAGGGGAAAAAACACATGACCATCTCAATTGACACAGAAAAGGCATTTGATAAAACCCAGCATCCTCTCTTAGTAAAAGCACTTTGAAATATAGGAATAGAAGGAAATGTCTTCAATATTACAAAGGGCATATATGAAAAACCCACAGCTAATATCTTATCCAATGGTTAAGAATGAAAGTTTTCATTCTAAGATTGGAAGCAAGACAATATTATGCTAGAAGTTCTAGCAAGAGCAATTAGGCAAAAAAAAAAAAAAAAGAAAGAAAGAAAGGCATCTGAATTGGAATGGAAGAAGTTATACTTTCACTATTTGCAGATGACATGATCCTATATTTAGAAAGTCCTGAAAAGTCAACAACAAATAAAATTAATAAATGAGTTCAGCAAAGATCAACATGCTAAAATAAGTAGTGTTTCTATACACCAGTAATCACCAATCTGAGAAGGAAATGAAGAAAAAAAAGTTGCATTTACAATAGCAACTAAAAGAATAAAATATCTAGGAGTAAACTTACCAAGGATGTAAAGGACTTATATTCAGGAAACTATAAACCATTGCTAAGAGAAATCAAAGAAGATGTAAATAAATGGAAAGACATTCCATATTCATGGATTAGAAGGCTAAATATTATTAAGATGTCAATGCTACTCAGATTGATTTACAGATTCAATGCAATCCCAATCAAAATTCCAACAGCATACTTTGCAGAATGGAAAAGCCAATTATCAAATTTATCTGGAAGGGTAAAGAGCCCTGAATAGTAAAAAGCATCTTGAAAAATAAGAGCAAAGTTGGAAGACACACACTTCCTGACTTTAAAGCATATTACAAAACTACAGTGTTCAAAACATCATGACATAAAGCAAAACATATTGACCAATAGAATCAAATTGAGAGTTCAGAAATATAACCTCACATCTATGTCAATGGATATTTTTCATCACTTCCAAATCTACTCAATTGAGACAGAATAATCTCTTCAATATGGTGCTAGGAGAAATGGATACTCATATACAAAAGAATAAAAGAGGACCCCTATCTTATACCTTATACAAAAATTAACTCAAAATAGATTAAAGACTTATATATGAGAGCCAGGACATTAAAACTCCTAGAAGAAAATGTAGAGAAGCATCTTCAGGATCTTGTGTTAGTCAGTGGTTTCTTAGACATTACACCAAAAGCACAAGCAATGGAAGAAAAAATTGATAAAATAGGCCGTCCTCAGAATTAAAAACACTTGTACCTCAAATGACTCTGTCACAAAAGTGAAAAGACAACCTATTCAATGGGAGAAAATATTTGAAAACCACATATCCTGTTAAAACCATGAACTTGTTAAAGGTTTAATATTCAGAATATATAAAGAAATCCTACGACTCAACAATAAGAAGACAAACAACCCAATTTAAAAATGGGCCAAAGACTTGAATAGACATTTTTCTGAAGAGGAAATAAAAATGTCTAAAAAGCAATTGAAAAGATGTTTAACATCACTAGCTATCAGGGAAATGCAAATCAAAACCACAAGATATCATTTTATACTTCTTGGGATGGCCACTACTAAAAACCAGAAAATTACAAGTGTTGGAGAGAATGTGGAAAAATGGGAACACTCATTCACTGTTGGTGGGAATGTAAAATGGTGGAGTTGCTGTGGAAGACAGTTTTTCTGTTCCTCAGGAACCTAAGTGTAGAATTGCCATATGATCTGGAAATTCTGCTACTGGGAATACACCCAAAAGAACTCAAAGCAGGGATGTGAACAGACATTTTCACACTGATATTCATAACTGCATTAGTCACAACTGCCACAGGATGGAAGCAACCCAGGAGTCCATCCACTGATGAATGAATAAACACAATGTGAGATATACATATGATCTCGTATTATTCAGTTGTAAGAAGGAATGAAGTCCTTCTACATGCTACAACATGGATGAACTTCAAGGACATTGTGTTGAGTGAAATAAGCTAGACACGAAAGGACAAATATTGTCTGATATCATATATGTGTATTTGTGCTAATTATAATAAGCAAACTCATAGAGTTAGGATATAGGTTACCAGGAGATAGACTGTTGGTGGAGAATAAGGATCTCATGCTTAATTTGTGCAGAATTTCTATCTACTTTGATTGTAAATGTTTAGAAAGGAATAGTGGTGATGGTAGTACCTTATTTTGAGTGTACTTAACAGCACAAAAGGGCAAGTTTTGGGTCATATATGTTACTAGAAGGACGGTTAGAAGGTAAACATCACACTGTATAACATAGTGAATGTGTTGTGGATGATAACTGTGGTTAATGGTGGAAATATAAATGTACTTTCATGACTTATGGCAAATGTGCATCACTATTACAAGGTGTTGAGAATAGGGTGGCATATACGAAATGATGCACCTAACGTAGACTATGGGATATAGTTAACTATAGTGGTTTAATTGTCTTTCATCAGTTGTAACAAAGGTACCACAGCAATGCAAAGTGTCAACAATATGTGAGTATATGGGGAATGTTGTATTTCTTACATGACTATTATGTAAGCCTACAACCTCTCCAAATAAAAAAATACATAACGGCACATGGGTAGTTCATGGAAGAATGCTCACCTTCCATGGGAGAGACCCGGGTTCGATTCCTGGACCATGCACCCCCCAAAATATATGTATAACAATAATTTAAAAAACATTATGCTAACTGAAAGAAACCAGACACAAAGTACTCATATTGTATGATTCCATTTGTATAAAATGTAAATATAAGGAAATATATAGATTCAGAATTAGATTAGTGGCTATGTAGGGCTGGGGAAGGATAGAAGGATTGAGAGGTGACTGCTAACTGGTGTAGTTGTTTTTTTTTGAATAATGAAAATGTTCTAAAATTGACTGTGATGAATGCACAACTCTGTGATTATACCACAAGCCATTGATTATTTACTTTGGATTGACTCATGTTACATGACTATATCTCAAAATACTGCTTTTAAAAAGGAATTATGAAAGGGCAGTGCAACGATGGCTCAGTGGCAGAATTCTTGCCTGCCATACCAGAGACCTGGGTTCGATTCCTGGAGCCTGTCCATACAAAAAAAAAAAAAAAGGAATTATGAGAGTATGCATTCCTTACTTTTTAAAAATTGAAAAGGGGATGGATCGGCCACTGTGACACAATGAGAGTGAAAAAAATTGCTCACGTTCTCTTAACTGTAGTCGGTGATTTCTCCTTTTTATGAACCCTATGACTTCATCCTTTTAAAAACATATGGACTTAAGAAAATATTCCCAGGACATTTCTGTACTAATCTACTGATTCTACGGTCTTATCCAGATGTGTAAAGTGAAATAGTCCAGATATCATGCTTTTGCCTTGGAGACAATAGTGGCTGCCCTTAATGAATGTCTTCATAGTGAAAAAGAAAGTCTATGATAAAGGAAATTTTATATTCTGTTCAACCTATAAATTCAAGTTACTCATTCAAAGATGTCATATCAGATGACTGTGATATTTACTAAGGATTTCAGATTTGCTCCAATTTGTTAAGTTTGCAAAGCAATACACACACACACACATAGCAAAGGAACATATATATATATATATATATATTTGCAAAGGACTATATATATATATTAAGAACTATCTATCTATATATCTCTCTATATAATAATTTAGGCACTAGGAGACTTCAGCAACCCTTCTTCTAAAGGAAGTTTTGCTCTAGACTTGGTGCTTTTGCATCTGCTCCCAGGGAATAGCTTTCATCAGAAGCTGTTCATTCACCCATTGCCACTCCTCTGTGGTCTCTCCTCCACTCCACACCCTTGTCTTAAAACATCCTGAATGACCTGCCTGTCTCTGAAGGCTCCTAGCTGGTTCTGGTTCAAACCTCTGGTTTTTGTACTTGCTAATTTCTCTGATTGGAAAGTGCTTCCCACTGGATAATCCTATTTATCTATTCTAATTTTAATAAAATTATCTAATTGAATTTTAGTTGATTGATTTAATTAACATTTAGTGAGATCTTGCTTTTGGCCAGGTGATGTTCTCAGTGCTTCACAGATGTCAACTTATTTAGCCCTGATAATAATCATGGTTTCCCAGTTTTCAAAGATTATTATGGAGGCAGAGGTTAAGTAACTTGTCCTCTTACTGCCTCTGGTGTGTCATGCTGGGATTCGAACCCAGGCAGTCCAACCTCAGAGTCTGTGCTCTTAATGACCTTCTACGCTCTCAATGCTCTCACTAAATCATTCCAAAGTTGTTACTTTCTCTGGGAAGCCTTCTGCATCCTCTCTATGGCTAGATCTGCTGTTTTGTTTTGCTTTTAATTTTTCTCATATTGTCAACCACCTCTTTTGTTTGGGCTCTATCATTTTACTTACCACTGGTTATCATCACTGACTTCCTCATCGCTTTTCCCATCTGTATGTTGAGTCACTTGAGGGAAAATACTGCTTCTTTTACTTATTACACCCCTCCCACTCCAACATAGTATTTTGTGCATCCCATTCCTTAAATAAATGTTGAAAGAGTGAATGAAGTGATTGGCTGGATTATATGCTACCTCTATGGTCTCCTTCTCTGGGTTAGCTGGTTTACACTAAATACCTTAACTGGGCTTTTGGTTTAGAAATTATAGCCTGCCCTTGCAAGTATCTTTTTTTGTTTTTTGACATTGTGCACCATGTAGATGAAGACTTATTCAATGATACATTTATTAAGCATCGATTATTTGCCAGATACTATCCCTGGCAGTGGAGACATAAGAGCATCTGTGAATGACATAGACAAAAATCCCTGACCTCAAGAAGCTTACATTGTAGTCATATATCACAAGTTGGACTTTTTCGGAAGCTGACTCTGAAGTGGAATTTAAAGACCTGTGTGCTTACTGTGGGGTGCTTTTGGTATCCATACCTGTGGAGAGAAGGGAAAGGAAGCAGAATTGGTCAGAGGGAAAGTTGAGCTACAATGCAGGCTCAGTGATAGTCTGGGACATGCCAGAGGGAGGTTTGCAGCTTAAGTGACCATCATTTATTGCATGTGTAAGCTGTCCTGGAAGGGCATCATCTTGGATGAGGTGGTTCTCTGCAGCTGAGTCAATCTGTGAAGACTTTCTATCAGGTAACAAAGGGATGTGGATGGTGTGATAGTATATACACTGCATCATATGTTGCACATTACATCTCATAAAGTTCCCATATAGAAACACCTAAAAAGTATGACTCCGAATTCAGAATACCTGAGTTTTTTATTTTTAGTTTGTTTTTAGCCACAAACTATTTAGAAAAATAGCTGAATATAGTTGATAAAATGTATATGCTTTGGGAAATAAGATAGCACTATAATGTTAATTATTATATTGCAGACTCCAATTAGTGTGGAAATGTGATTCAAATTTCAGGTGATTTTATCATTAATTTATGCAATTAAAAAGATAAATAGATGCGTTAAATCACTTTTATAAAGGTAGTATGGAAAATCATACATATATAAATAAAAGAGAAAGTTTTGCATGAATCAGTGCTTATAACTTCAAAGACTTTATAAGAATTAATTCACCAAGAAGAGCAGAATTCTCTTTCAAAATACCTGTACCAAATTTTGGTTCCAAAAATGTAGTCACTGTATAATTTGGGTATGCCCCAAGTTTGGAGATGAGGAAGCTAAAGAGATGGTGAAACCTATCAGAGAGACATGATTTTAAAAGGCCTCTTCTTATTGGCCCTCTAATCTCAGAGATGCTTTTGCCACGTCCCTCAAGTGCCAACAAGTGTTTGGCTAATTCTGGAAGTGTGCTTTTGACCACTGCAGTAGTTAGATTCAGGTGTCAAATTGGCCACGTGATGGTGCCCAGTTCTGTTGCTGTGGACTTAAATCATCAGCATGTGAATTTCATCTATGGGTGATTACATCTGTGTTTGGCTAAGGGAGTGCCTTCCTCAGTGAGTGAGGTTTAAAAGAAGAATTCAGAAGAGAGCTCAGCAGTTCAGACCAAGACATTTGGAGATGCAGAAAGGAATCATCCTGGATAAAGCTATTTGAACCCAGAAGTTGTGAGGGAAGGCTGGCAGATGCCACTGTGTACCTTCTCATGTGACAAAGAAAGCTTGAGGAAAGCAAGCTGCCTTTCCTCTGAAGAATTGTAAATTTGGAACTAAATAAATCCCCTTTATAAAAGCCAGTCCATTTCTAGTGTATTGCCTTCTGGGAGTATTAGCAAACTAAAACAGATTTTGGCACAAGGAGTGAGGTGCTGCTGTGCTTGAAAATACCAGACATGTTAGAATGGCTTTTTAAATGGATAAAAGGGGAGGATTCTGAAAGAATTGTAAGGAGCTTGATAGAGAAAGCCTAGACTGCTTTGAAGAGACTGTTGGTAGAAATATGGACTTTAAATATACTTCCCTTGAGGCCTTAGAGGAATGTGCTGTTGAGAATTGGAAAGATGGTGGCCCTTATTTTATAGTGGTAGAGAATTTGGAAAAATTGAATCCTGGTTTTGAATGGAAGGGAGAATGTGCTGAATGTGATGATCTGGGATATTTGGCTGCAGAAAATTTAAAGTTAAATGTGGAGGATGCAGCCTGATTTTTCCTTGCAGCTTATAGTAAAATGCAACAAGAAAGCAATAGGCTGAGGATTGAACTTTAGGGTGCAAAGAAACCAGAAATTGATGGTTTGGAAAATTCTGGGCTTCCGGAAAGTGAGATCCCAAAGAATAGTGCCTCACATGAGGATTTAACCAAACATGGAACCAGTCAGCCATTACAAAACAAGCCAGGATTGGAGATGGAG
Organism: Tamandua tetradactyla; assembly: GCF_023851605.1. Taxonomy (NCBI): domain Eukaryota; kingdom Metazoa; phylum Chordata; class Mammalia; order Pilosa; family Myrmecophagidae; genus Tamandua; species Tamandua tetradactyla. The sequence goes on along the minus strand of NC_135334.1, from coordinate 102,748,098 downwards.
TTATCCAGAAAGAATCTATGGAAGGTCCTGTTATCTGATGGTTTTGATCCCTGTATGCTACATGTAAAACAACACAGTTTTTGTGAGACTTGTACCAATGGGACCACAGCAAGTCTGGACTGGAAGGGACAGAAAATTGATAGAGAGAAGGAAGAGTAACCCATGGAAGCTAAGATCTGGAGCCAAGAAACCACAGGCTAGGAGAATGGATCCACTTATGCATATAGAGAGGGTGAGTTTGCCCCAGAGACAGAGGGCAGGCCTCGATGTTCAGGAAGAGTTCTGGTGCCCCAGGCCTCAGAGAGGGTAGAGCACATTCTCTGGGGACTGGGGGGATTCTGGCTGCCACCTCATTGTTCTGAAGGGGTTGGGCATGTGCCCCAGAGTTGGCACAGAATCTGGGTGCCACCCAGATGCTTGAGGAGGGTGGGGTCAAAAAAGGTGGCCTCCTCAGTGTTTCCCAATGATGCAACCCTTATCTCAGTATTTAGAGAGAACAGAGGCACTGCCTAGACCCTTGGAAAGGATGGGATTGCCATCTTGTAAAGCCCCAAGGATGAATGACTCTCAGACTTTGAAATCTAATGGAGTTTTCCCTTCAGGTTTTTGGAATTGTTTAGGTCCAGTGACCCCTGTTTTCCTGCCAATTTCTCCCTATGGCAATGAAATAATTTATCTTACAACCATTCCTTCTTTGTGTATTGGAAGCAGATAACTTTTTTTAAGTTCACAGTCCACAGCCAGAGGAGAATTTTGCTTTGGGATAGACCTTGCCTGTAATTGACTTTGATGGGATTGTGTATTATATTTGAGTTGGTATTGTATTTGTTTTGTTGCCAAAATGGTTTAAGACTGCTGTGATATTGTGATGACATGAATGCATTTTGTATTTAGAAAGTTTAATGCATTGCATACAGGAAAGATGAGCATTGTTAGGTGAAAAAATATGTTGATTTTTAAAAAAATATGTCAATAAATATGTTATTGTTTTCTATTTAGAAGTTAAGTATGGTTTAAGGTGATGTATATAATTGCCAAGTTGACCAGGCATAGATACTCATAGTTAGGTTCCTGTGTCAACTTGGCCAGGTGATGGTGTCCAGTTGCTGTGGACTTATCATCAGCATGTGAAATTCATCTATGGCTGGTTACATCTTCCGTCAGCTAAAGGAAGTGTCTTCCACAATGAGTGATGTTTAATTTAATTATTTGGAGGCTTAAAAGAGAGAGGTCAGAAGAGAGCTCAACATAGCACAGTGGGGCTTCACAGAGCCCAAAACAATTCAGCTCAGAGTTCAGAGCCAAAACACACCCAGATGTTTGGAGATGCAGAAATGACCTGTCCCGGGGAAAGCTGTTTGAACCCAGAAGCTAGAAGGGAAGGCTTGCAAATACTAGACATGTTGTGTACCACGTGTCACTATGTGACTTCCCATGTGGCAGAGAAACGCAGATGAAGTAACTGTTAATTTGTAATGAATTAAATCCCATTTATAAGAACTGGTCCATTTCTGGTGTATCGCATTCCGGCAGCCTTAGCAAACTAAAACAGCCACCTTCACTCTGTCGGCTTTCTCCTCTCCTTTCCTCATCTCTATGATTCTAGAAAATGATCTTGCTATCACTGTTCAGCATGATGGACATTTTCTTAATCATCATTTTCATAAGATTCTCTGTCTAGCCTTCAGGGCTATCTCTGAATGTGCGGGTGTGTCCATTGTTTTCATCAAGAACATTTAGCTGATTCCCAGGTCTTGCCATGATAATCAGGTAACAAGGAGGTTGAATATCATCCAAGGTCACAACTGGGTACCTAAATCCAGCATATATAATTAGAATTCCAAAGCAACCCTTATAGCTGTGTGATCTTGAGAGAATAGCTTAAGCTCTCTGAGCCTTATTTAATCCTCTATAAAATTAGAAACATAGTAACTGCTGAAGATGGAATTAAATAGTGCAGGTAAAGTGTCTGGTATAGTGTTTAGCAATTAATAAGCACTCAATTAATATTATATCCAACTATTTTTATTGTTAGTTTATGTTATTAAAATCTGTATGAAGTGTTTAGAATTGATGTAGAGAAAATGGAAGACCACTAAGCTAGGTAGTATTGCTCCACTGTAGACCATTGCATTAAGAGAAGGGCAGTGGACCATAAATACATAAAACAGAGAGAACCCAGGTATAAAAATATGCCACTTTGTCTCCAGTCTCTTTAAGAATACAGTAGTTTCTAGTAACTGTTCCTTTGTCCCTTAGAGGAGAAAGGCAACTTATCAGGCTTACATAGCTTGATTGAAACATTGCTTGAAGATATTCAACACTGCTTGGTCTAAGTTTTTCTTTCTTAAAGTGACATGGATGCTCTTTGAAATAATGTTTTATGGTCAGGTATGCTTGTAAAGTGTTGCAAATGGTTTATTCCTCTAGAAACATCATTAGTATATTAAAAGCTCCAAAAAATCTTATGGTAAAGAATCTGACTTAACTTTAAAACATCATCTTCCAACCGCATGGGCCACATATGCACAGACTGCTCCTCTCCTTTAATTTTTTTGTTCTAAGACCTGTAAGTATCCCAGGGGACTAGTGTTTCCCATAAATCCTGAAAGTTTCCTGGGCAGATAATTGTCCCTCACTCTGGAACTAGGAATTTCTTCTCCCTCACCCCAAAGCGGTTGTCTTTCTTTTCATTGGGTTGCCACCCATCTTCTAGAATCTGGTCAGGTGGACTGAATTGTTAAACTCTAGTTTCTGAACCAGCAAAACCAAGCCCATGGACTGCACCCATGAATGGCAAATGTGATAGAGCAGGAGGGCAGTGCCTTTCATGTTAGAAGACAAATGTTAGGATTCTGGTTTTGCTACAGAGTAACTGTCATCAACAAATCACTCATTCAACTCTCCGCTCTCCTTTTTTCCCATCTTGAGTAAGGAGATAATAATTCTTATTTCATACTTTGTAAGTTGAAAATGCATATGCACATATGTAGATATATATACATATATATCTGCCTTTTGAAAACTAAAAGTCTGAATCACCACAGAGAGAACCCTTGGTAGATTTAATTCCCAAATCAATGCCAGAAAACTGAGCATATAGGTAAATTATGGTCTTTCAGATATTCTAGCAGCCTCTCAACAAATATTTGTCTAGTTGAATTAAATTGAAAGCATGCTATGCAATATGTAGCTAGTGTTAACATGGTAAGTATATAACATGTTTCTTTTCCTGTAAATAGTCTTTCTGTCCTGAGCCTCCGTTTCACTTGCCTCCTTTCACTTGATCTAGTCACTTCCAGCTCATTTTATTCAATCCGGGTGGAAGGCTTAGGTCTATTCAGGATTCTCTTCTTGTTCTCCAGTCCCTGTTTTCCCTAGTTTCTGAGTCTGGGACACTGGTATGTTCTGGGAGGTATCTTTGCTCCTTATTCATCTGCTGAAGAGACTGAGCTTTGCCCAAGTTTACACCCATTGAGAATTCTGTGCCCCTTTCTGGCTTCAGGATTCCATGCTGCCTTCTTCATCCTCTGTTCACTTCTTCCTCTACTTTCCCATACGCTTTTTGTCCCCTTTCACTCTTTTACTCCTCCTTCATTTGTTTCTTTATTTCTCCCATCCCCATGCCCCCTCACACCATCCGTTGAGCACATAGTAAGTTACTAGGTAGAGCCCTTGACCTCTAAGGGGCTCTTAAGGAAGCCTGTATTACCACAGTGAGGATATAAATTTTAGTCTTGAAAAAATTTGAATTGCACCAAATAGCTTTCCATTTGAGGAAGCCAATCCCCAAATAGCAAGGACACTGACTCCTAAGATCACCTTAGCTTTAACATCTAAAACCAAACCTAAGCCATTACCTGGCCCAGTGCTAAAAATCTGTGCACAGCAGGGAGTCCACAGGTTTCCTTTGTTTGAGGATAAACAGAGGGAAGTTCATCTCTTATTAATCACCAGGAAACACTGTGACTGTGGTTACTGATGAGGTGCATTCCCTTAGCATGCCGAGGCAATATTTTCCAAGAAAAGCAAGTCTTGTTTTGCATTTCTTCTTCTTCATCATCACAAACCGGGTTTAGGTACCAGTCCCGGTCTGCCCACAAGCCACCATCTGGTCTACAGCTAGTGTGTCCATGTGGAAACACTCCAGCATGAGCTGTCCAAATATTTCCTTTATTTTTTTATAAAGGGCAATGTCTGAATGGTAGGTTATTCTGTCCCTTCCACTGGAAAGGCAACAACTGTCATTTTCTTTCTTTTCCCTTTTCATGCATGGTTGTTTACTATGTCAGCACATATGTCAAACATATGGCAGGGACAAGTTGGCTTAAACAGTGAGCATGACCAGTTGCATTCCATCAATTCTGAAAGTGCTGCTCTTAGGGAAAAGCTTAGAAGCTGGAGTGGTAACACTAGCGTTATGGATGGCGGCCAAGTGTGTGTTCATTTGGTCAGTAGAATCTGTTGGTTGAGTGCTAACAGTGGTCTTTGCTCCTTTTCCTTTGCTCTGACCAAGCCAGGAGACATGGCTAGAAATAATAATAGTTAATAGTTATTGAGTGCTTATTATGTAACTGGCACTTGCTGAGTGCTTTATATGTATTATCTTATTAAACACTCTTAACCACCTTATGAAGAGGTTAAAAATATTGCTTCACTTTACGATGTTGAAATCTGTGGCTCTAAGAAGCCCAGTCCAGTGTCACACAGCTTGTCCAGTCCACTTCCCTCTGCTTATTTCTCAAAATAAGCACTTGCAGGGCAGGAATCATGAATTGTTTGGTCCCAGATCTCCAGTACTTAGCATGGAGCCTTGCTCACAAAAGATGCTCAAAACAATCCTTATGACATGAATAGATAATAGGCTTGTGCTCTGACAGTAGATGGCTGTCCTTTTTCTCCTGTAAAACCAATGTCTCCAACCAACTTTACTGGAAGTCATACACACTAAGGAATATGGTAGAGAAAAATGCCATCATAACACTGACCTCACTGGGGCTTCTCTTACCACACAATCTGACAGCTAGTCTTTCTTGCCTGCAAGTCAATTAGAGTTAAATTTGTCCCTTATTTCTACCTGTAGTTTTTCCTTTAGTCATGCTGTTTGTCTCATTAACATGCCCTCTTTGTTGCCTCTGCCTGTTTGTTCCTGTCCACCTGCAAGGTTCTGCTCAGAACTCATCTCCTCCAGAATACCTCCCTAAGAATTCCTTGATTTCTGTTTGCTCCAAACTCCTACAACAATTACAGTCTCTGACTCTGGTTAGAATCTACTGGATTGTCAGGAACCCAGTAAATTAGGTTCACTGGCTATGTACTTAGATCCACTAATCAAAGAAAACTTTAAACAGATACAGCCTCTTATGCTGGCAGTCCCTGGGACAGCAAATGACAATGACTCAAAGATCCAGCAATTTTGCTTAGATCTTTGGTCTCATGTCCTTCATAGCTAGCACACCTTTCTTTTTGGGCTGCTTCACATTTGTAGGTACACATATACGACTTTATAAAGAAAGTATTTCATCATATTGACATTTTTAGACAACATTCCAATTGACATTTAAGTGTCTACTTTGTGCCAGGCTATTTATCTACATCATCGCACATCATAATGTGCCTCCAGTATCCGAAGAGCAGGGCTGGCCTAAGTTGAAACAAAGCATGCACATTTCTCTGGCTGGAATTTCAAGGGTACCCTGGAGACCGTGTGGATTCCCCTTCATTGAATCTTATGTTTCACCTCTTGCTCCTTCTTGAAGTTCCACTCTTGGAATTTCATTCTCTTAGCTGGTCATATAGAAGAGACAATCTTTTGGGTTTGATGACTGTAATATGATACCTAGAAGAGTTTTCTCCTGGAAAGTTTAGACCTCCAGAGACTCTAGCTATCAGACAGACTGTGAGTTTTGCTTTGCTCTCTTACTTGGCATTTCTGTGTTTTTTAAGTAGGGTCAGAATAACCTCACAGCTGATATTTGATCAGAGCATCAGAGTTCACCAAGCGCTTTCAGGGGAATTCTCCTGAGCCTTAAGTTTCCCTACAAGGGATAAGAGGGTTTTTATACTTATTTTGCAAATGAAAAAAAACAAGGCTTAAGGAGAGAGTTTCTGGCCTAATGCCACACAGCCAGTAAATGGAGTTCCAAGTTTCCGGCTCTTTCCACCATACAACATTTTCCATTCTTACCATTTCCTCAGACAGTGCTAACTAACCACATTAGAAATACCTGTGTTTTTTAAAAAGACATTGATGCCAAAGCCCAAACCCACAAGATTTTGATTTCATTGGTATGGTTGGGTCCTGGGCCCATTTCTAATGTGAGAACCACTAATCTATAGCCTTCATTTCCATGACATTTGGTAAACTATAAAGAACTTAACAAATTGAAAGTTATGTAAGCAGTCAGTATTTTGTTCTTTGCAGCAGTCGCCTAAAGCCAACTGCTAAGCCATTGAATCCACAAAGAAGTGAAGTTTCTGGATATACTTGAGCTTCAAAATCCAATTGTTCTGCCATTCTAAAGGACAATTTTCTTCTCCAGACTGCATGCTGCCCCAAGCAAAATGAAAGGCTAAAGTTACCTCCTTTAACTGATCAGTTGTGGTTATAAAGCTGCGTGTTCTCCTGCAATTGCCCTGCCATGGAAATTGTATTTCTAAGAGCTATCATCAAATCACTTCTCTATCTGACCTGCTGCCCAGAGGAAAAATGTTAACCAGTTTGCTGTTTATTCTTTCTCAGAAGTTTGATTGCTCCTTCTCTGAGTTTCAGGTATAATTATCACTTGTGATCAGTGACTTGGATGCAGAAGCATAGTCTGCTGTGCCTGGCCAGTGAGGCCAGTTTGCAAAGCAGCAGCAGGCAAAGTGCTAGAACCCATTGCTTTCTTAGTGTCCTCATTTAGAACGAAAGGACAGTGTCAGTTCTCCCATCTGTGTCCCTGGTGGAAGGGACAAAGGTGGGTGTGATGTACTGGCAAAGTCACAGAGAAAAGGGAAGGGAGGCACAAATGAGAATAGATAATCATTCTTCTGAGTAATTACTATAGTATAGGATTATATAATATAGTATAGGATTACTATACTAATTACTATAGTATAGGATAAAGATTTAATTGACTGAAACCCAGCTAATCAGAAATCTCAATTAACTAGAACTTTTTCATTTCAGGAACAAGGGGTAACTCTAACGAGAAAAATTTATTATAAAAGCAATTTAAGAAAAACCTTCCTGGCTCTGTCCTAAATTCTATCAGATTGTAATAATTTGAAGTCAGGGCTGGTCTTTGTTCATCTTTGTATCTTTCTCTACTAATATGATGCCTGAAGTATATGCATACTTAAGGTATTTGTTTTAAAATTCATTTTTAGTTTTCACCCAAGCAACATAAGTTCGTTTTTTAAAAACAGCAAAATCCAATAATACTTTCAAGCCTTATGATGAAAAACAGTAGCCTCTCTTCCATTGTATTCTGGTTCCTTCTTAAGCAACTTTAAAATATTTTGACCATTTCTTTTGGCATTGTGTTTCTTAATCCTAAACAGTATACTAACTTTTGTTTTATCAATTCTAGAAATTATTAATCTGGTGTCAGCTTTAGAAATTATTAATCTATTATGGTAGATAAGGATTTAGTTTACCTGTAACCTCCATTTCTCTAGACTTCTCTGTTCCTACCCTCCCTTTTGAACTTACTCATGGCATGACTTTTTTTTTTTTTCACATGGATTGATACCTGTGTTACATGTATCATAATCTCAGTTCCATTTTGATATTTTTTTCCTTTGGAGATCACTTCCCCTATTTTTACTCAAATATTGTTAAACTTTTCTATAGGACTGCTGGACAACTCCATCCTCTGTATAGTAAGCAGCCTCTGAGATGGCCTCCAGTGACTTCCTATCTCTTGGTTGTTTATGCCTTTCTGTAATCCCTTCCCCTTGAGTGTCAGTTGGAAATATTTTTACTGGCTTCTAACAAATAGAATATGGCAGAAGTGATGAGATGTCAATTTCCATGTAAAAATACTACGCTTATGCCTTGGACGCTTTCTTAAGTACTTGGGACCTTTTCCTCTCTCTTGTTTTCTCTTGAATTGCCCATTTCCAGGGGAATCAGATGACATTCTGTGAGATAGCTCTTTGGAGAGGGTCAAAGGGACAAGGGTCTGAGGTCTGCCAGCAAGAGCAAGCTTGGAAGTGGATCCTTCCACAATCCAGGTTAAACCTTCCAATGAGACTGTGGCCAGGCTTCAATTTCACGAGAGACGTTGATCCAGAAGCACCTCAGCCAAAATGTGCTCAGATTCCTAACGCACCGCAACCGTGAGATGATAAAGCTACTAAATGTGGGTGTACTTGCCTTTCTCTCATTTTCCTTTCATGTCTTGCACGTTTCCTGGATGCCATGCCTTCCTCTGTCTTGAATTGCTCTTTCATTTGCTACTTCATTAATGTCCCCCTAAGGAAGGGAGATGAAAAGGAAAGCTATCACGAGTCTGAATTTATCGTTATATGGTCCACACACTTGTTTGATAATTTCACTCGGCATAAATCAGGTTGAAAATAATTTTTTACATAAAATTTGAAGGTATTGTTCTATTGTCTTTTATCTTCCAGGTTGCTCTTGAAAATTTTGATTTCACTCTGCTTCCTTGTGTGGCATACATGACATATTGTTTGTTTGTTTGTTTTATTTTCTGGGAGATTGAGTTCCATGTCTCAGCATGGTTTATTCACTTTTCTTATTTTCATTGCATATGCTGGACAAAGGCTTGCTATTCAGCCAGTGCCCAGAAATTCAGCGATAAGTCAGGGTCCCTTCTGATTGGTGGATGCCTGGGATAGATGCTGTGCTGAGCCATGCAGATCCTTCTAGAATGCTGCACTTCCTCCTCCAGCTGCTGGGAATTTTGCTGGTTGGCCGTCCATCAGCAGAAATCTCCCCTGTCTGGGCTGAAGAAAACTGCCTTGTTCGCGGTCAGGACTCCTTCCAGGGGTGCCCACAACCAGTAACTTATTAACGCAGGGGTATAAAGGCCTGACCCTCTTCCCTCAACTGGGAACATCTCTGAACGGCCATCACAACTCCTGGAGTATGAGGCCTCTGCTGAGACCTTGCCGCAGCTCAGTCTGACTTTCTCCCTGATCCTGCCTCCTTCCTTTCTCTGCGAAACATACTAAATCCCCGACCACACCCTGATAAATACCCTGCACACAATTTCTGTCTTCAAGTTGCCTCCCCATGACAACCCACAAACTGTGGCCCTTTTGTACAGGCGTTAAATAGTTTCAATATCAACCCTATTGGTTAAATGTTAGATCTCCTTTATTGATCCTTTCTTTTTAAAAATATTTTTTTCTCCTATTTTTTATATTTTTGTCTTTTGCTCTTATTTGCTAATAATTTCCTTGACTTCTTTCCACTATTTTAATTAAATTTTGACTCTCATATTTTAATTAATTAAATTTAATTTATCTTTATTGTTCTTTTACTGTCTTACTGTTTGCTTTCTTTCATTCCTGCCTCCATTCCTGTTTCTCTCCTTCCATCCCTTTCTGTTCTCTCACTTTTTCTTTCTCTTTCTTTCTCTCCTCTTCACTCTTCCTTCCTTCTCTTTATCCTTTCTTCCTTCCTTCTTTCTAACATCCTGTTATTACTTCATGGATACAGTATCCTCTTTTAGCTCTTTGAGGGTATAGTTTTACTTTAAACAATGCTTTTGCACATCTTTCCTCCTTTTCCCTCATATTTACCACTCCCTTTCCTTTATTCCTGATTGTTTCCATCTATTTCTTTCAGCTGAGAGGCTTTCCATGAATATCTGGTGGTTCTTCCCTTTGTGTTTATATTTATAAATGAATAATTGACAAGTTGACAACAAACACTGTATAGAGGAGTTTCACTATATAGGGGCAATAGTTGGCTTTTTCCTTGAGAGAGGCTTATATATATATATATCAATATTTTATACCTTTTTCAGAAGCCATTAAATTTCTCTAGAAAAGAATCCCCCAGGGGTATTATGTCTAGGACACAGTACCATGGTTGTCATTTTTCTGGGGAAAGGGACAAAGGTGACCATCACTGAGTGGAGCTCCACCTTTCGGTTTTCAACCCCATATTTGTTTCCTGCTCTTTGCTCTGCCTGCTGTCCCTGACACAGAAGCCTCTTCATTCAGTTCATTCATATATGTCATACCTTCTGCTGTGGAGCAAGGGCGAGGAAAGGTTAGCTACTTAGCTAGCTGTGGCCAGGGAAGGGACCAGTGGACAAATAATTCAGAATTCCAATTCTTCAAACAGTGCCCCTGTTTCTAGCACTGTGTCTTACCCACACCTTTCTCAGTACCTAGTTCCTCAAAAGCCGGAACATTTTTTAATGGTTCCATATAGTGAATCCGCCAATTTCTCATTAGTATCTTTCCCTTTAGACCTAACATTGCAGCTTCCTCCAACTCATTTACTCAGTTGCCACTCCTCCAACACTTTCCACCTTCCTAAAGTTTATTGCTGTAATGTATAGGCTACTGGCTTCTCTCTTCTCTTGTCCTTATGTCTTTATACCTTTTTGCTTTACTGTCATTTTAATGGATGATTGGGATGAAGAAGAGATAAATACATGTTCAATATGCCATATTTAACCAGAAGTTTCTCAGTAAATTGAGCATATCTCAATCTGCTTATATTCTTTCTAATGAAAATGGCAATTAAGAGATGGACTTCTGTTACTGGTCCCTTTCCCACCTGTATGAACTTGAGAAAATGACTTTACCCTTCTGTGCTTCACTTTTCTCATCTATGAAATAAAGATCCAGGCTTAGAAGATTTTAACTTAAATTCCCCTGCCTGTGCTTTATTTCACTTTGTGATAATTGCAGTAGTCCTTTAAATTATTGTCTGTAATCTTAGCGACCTCCAATCCATTCTCCATACTGCTGTCAGAATGATCTACCTGACACGCAAGTCTATTCATGTTTAAAATCCTTAACAGTTTCCCATTTCCAGTAGATAATGCTAAGCTTCTTTACCATGCACTGGTACCTCCCTATCCCTGGAGTCTATTCTCAGCACTTCCCCACTTTGCATGCTGTGCTCCAGGATGTCCCAGCACTTTATGTTCTGGAGGACTATATCCTGGATACTTAAGCCTACTTATCTTTGTACACAGTGGAAAATTCTTGTGTACTTTTCAAAGCTAAGCATAGATATCACTTTCTTCAGGAAGTACTCTGGAGCTTTCAACTGTATAGTGATAGTCACTTCCTCCTTTATTCCACCTATTCATTGATGCAAGTATTTAATCTGTTTTCTGTATCCCAGTCTTTGTTTACATGTATTCATGCCTTTGTCTTTCCTATAGACTATCAGCTTCAGGAAGACAAGGACAGTCTCTGAGTCTCCCTAATCTCTATGGTACTTGGAACTGTGCTCTATGTATGTAGAATCTAACTGCCAAATTGTCTTACGGCAAAATGTAATGAGAACTGCCATTTACACAAAACCCGAGGACATGCAAATTCCAAATCATTAAGCATTATGGTCCCTGTCCAATTTGTTTCAGGACTTAAAATAGTGACAGTTACAACAACAATAAGAATAATTAGGGTCAAAATGGGTTTGCCTGGGTCTGAGGGGATTTTCTGGGACCCAGGTCTTTCAATAATCGCACTGGGGCAATCCTGGACGAAGTGGGGTGGTTGGTCATTCCAAGCGTGTGTGGGAGTAGAGCTGAAGTTGTCAATAAGCACTAAGCCCAGGCGCTCCATGAAGCTAGGGCTCTATTCTGTAGACAGTATGAAAATCAACTCATCTAAAGTCCTCAGCACTCAATTCATATAGCTAGAACATAAGGCTAGAACGTTGGTGTCCAAGAAGTGTAAGAAGAGAAGAAGTAGGAGAAGAAAGGAGGACTTCTTTAAGTTCAGAAACTAGAACTCAGCAGTGGCATTGATGACAGTGCAAAGAAGGATCGGAATAGAGGGTGAACAATCCTGTGTGGTCTTCCGCCTATTGTTTTCTGATTATCTGTTAATTAATCTACTTAAGTAGAGTGTTAGCTTCTTAACAGCAGAGAGGAGGTGCAGTGTAAGTTGTCTGAAGTTTCCAAATTTAGAACGGTACACAGAATGGGTGTAATCACGGTTTGCTGTCTTTCATACCCCACCCACTACCCCTTCCCTCTCCCTTCATTCCTGCCCAGGTCCTTGCCATCCTGCCTGGTGGCATTCGCATTTTAACATTGGATGAGGGACATTCGATCTGCGTTCCATTCCTCTCTGGTTACTTGGACTATTGAAAAACAAAGTAGTATTTGTGGAATAGGGTGTACAGGCAGAAATGACAGGCTGGCGACATACTTCCTCTGTCAGCACCACAATAAACCACATTGCTTCTTCCAAAGTAATTATCCATTCCTTTCTCTGCAAAGAAGCACTCTGTCTTAAGCCAGAAAATAATGAGGAGACAACTTTTTCCAAAGTTTCTATAAATGCGAAATTATATTAATTGCATAACATCTAAGTAGCCCATGGGGCCCTATGAAATAAATACTTTTCTTCACAGCTTCTTGCAGAGATCAATATTTGTTACAATTAGACTCCTAACATAGATTTACTTTTGTCATGCATATATGCAATTATGTAACTCATGCTAGGTAGTCAAAATATTTTGCACATATGCTCGATACCTATGCAAGCATTAGATAAGGAAGAAATGAGGGTAGCATTATACTCTGTAGCGTCAACAGCATCACTAGCTTTATACTTCCCTTTAAAGCCCCTAGAATATTATGGTTCAATTTCCTACTGGGTTAATGGGTAAGGAAAACATACAGATATGGTTTTACCATGGATAATTTAAAATAAGATGTAGCATTTCCTCCTTCCCTTTCTCCTTTCCCCCTTTCTTCTTTTTTCCCTTCAGTCTTCTTTTTTCTCTCTCTCCATTAATGAATTACTCTGTTCCCTGGGTTGAGTAGGTGCAAAAAACAAGATACAACCTCTGTTTATTAGCTTTAGACCTGGGAAAAATTTCTACCACTAATAGAGTGGAGTGACTGAATTCAAAGGCAGACATTCTCACAATCTAAAGTAGAGTTGTGAATGAGAACCTGTAGGCTGACGACTTCCCTTTTCAATACTGTCCTTGCACTATTGTGTTTGTGCACTTTGTATATTGTGTGCTTAACTTCCACCAACTTTCTCTAACTTTACTTTACCTGTGAACTCCCAGTAAGGGCAGAGACTTAACTTTCATTTGCATTTTTCTCCTTTTCTTTCTGCTCCTCAGCTTCTCACTTATCTCACTGTTAGGAACATTATCCTCTACAGTTTAGAAGCTCCATAAAGATTGTTAAAATAAAAAAAATTTAAACAAACAAAACACACTGCTAGAGAGGGCTGGAGAAATTGCTATGGGAATTTGAAGAGTGAATTTCACAAGGGAATGTAGTGGTGCTAAATCAAGGAATATATGAGTAGAGTTCTAGATTAGGTGGGTTGGAAACATGATCGTAAAATCTATTTCTTCTGTAGACACTGGGAAATTACCTATCCTTTTGGAGTACTGCACTCTGCTCTTAGTAAAATCAGCTTAATATCTTTTCTGCTCTACATTCCTGACTACAAGTAAATAAATCAAATAATCCATGTGAAAGCAATCTGAACTCCTTGGAAGTCTGCAGTGATAGATTCAAGGCATGGTATTATGGTTTCCTTCCTGAAATTCAGCATGTAAAACAGTGACCTAAATAGCAGTTCTTGAAGTTAAAAGGATTCATGTATTTCATTTATGATGGTCTTTTATTGTTAAGAACCTAAAGGCATAAAAAACATCAGTTTAGAAACACATAAAAATGGGAGTAGATTTTTTAAAAAATAGTTGCCTTAGGTTATTAGTCAGGAGAGGCTTGACTTATGCTGTGGTGACAAACAACCCCAAAATCTCAGTGGTAGGACACCTCTAGTTATTTCCCACTAATGTAAAACTTGCTGGCAGTCTAGGCAACTTTATTTAGGACAGCACTTAGGTAATCTGTGTTGCTTCTGTTTTATGGCTCCACCATCTTAATATGAGACTTTGTCCACCATCTTTGGGTCAGAGGGAAAGAGATTGGAAAATCACGTAAGGTTTTTCACTTCTTCAGCCTGAAAGTGCCACATCATCCTATTCCCACTTATATTTTACTAGTCAGAACTAAACATACGTTCCCCCCCCCCCCTTTAATTCAATAATGCTGTGTATAGAATGATTAAGATCTGAATTCCTCAATCACTCACAGGTAAGGAGATGAGATAACCATGACTGAGGCAAACAAATTATGCTCATCCTAAAGGTGGACACAATTCCCCAAGCCACACGGCTGCTGCTCATTGGCTCAGGGGTGGAATGGAGACTGGCATGTCAATTACAGTGCCTAAAACAACATTTACATGTATCAACCCTTGTTTTATGTCCTGTTTTACTTTGTTTTCATTTGAAATTTTTTATCATGATATATTAGAAAAATGCAAAAGGTATCAAGAACATCTACACACACACAATTCAGCTTAAGAAAATAATTATTACAAATACAATTGAAGCCCACTGTGTATCACATTTTCCTTTCCAAAAGTAATCACTATTCTGAATTCAGTGTTTACTATTTCCATATCTGTCTTTATTCTAGATTACTGTGTTTACCTAAACAGTATGTGGTATTGCATTGCATGTTTTTAAACACTATACAAATGGCAATCACAATATATATATTACATATATATAGAATATATATATATATTTATATATATAAAGAACATATATATATATATATATATATATATGTATTCTTTAGCTTCATTGTGTTGTAAATTATATACACTAGAAGCTAGAAACCAGATTGTAGGGATTTTAGTTCTGGGTTCGTGAAGCTACAGAAAAGAAAGAGGAAGGAGATGGTCTCCCATCTTAGCCATTAAGTCAGGTAGAGACACCATGCCTGAGATTGGAGTATCCAAAACTGGAATCCCTCAAAGTAGTAAAAAGCCAGGAGAACAAGGAAAGGATGCCCACATCTTGTCTGTGAAGTGAAAGAGAATTCCTGCAGCAGGTACCAGGTCTAATATACAAGTTAGAATCCTAGTTGACACCTGTGAAGTTGGGAGTAGGGGAAAATCAAAGACATTGAGATAATTGGAAAACAAACCAGCAGAAATACAATAGGAAGGTCAGAAATAAGACCTAGATTATTTCTAGTATAGGTGTAGAAGTCAGTTTAGATGTGGATCATGGTCCAAGTCAGAATCTAAAGATCAAAGCCAAGGCTATACCAATATAATATATTGGGAGTAGGAATACACCTGGCTGTTTCACTCCCAGATACCAATCTAGTCCAAGCCACTGTAATCTTTCCCTGAAGAGACAGTAATATCCTCCAAATTTGGTCTCTCTGCTTCTACTCTTACCCCATTTTCACAGCCTCACTGACCTTCTTGTTCTCTCTTGAAGAAGTGAAGCTTATTTAAGCCCCAGGATGTTTACTCTTGTGGTTTCTAGATGGAATTATTATGGAAAAGCACATTTTTCTATCTCTCTATTTTTTCAACACCCCTCCAGCTTGCTCCCTTCAGATCAAATGATAATCAATCTTTGTAATACTTTGCTTCAGGTACTTTGGTAGAATAGGAAAGAAAAGCAACTTCAAGTGGATGGCTTTTCACATTTTGTAGAAGGCTAAACCCAATGAAGAAACTATGCATGGTCTTTTGGAGACAGAGAGAGAGAAAAAAAATCAAACTTTGATGGAGCAATATATCTAAAAAGAGATATTCCCCAAGATCTAAAAGTTCAGATGTTGACAAGGCTCAAAAACCAAGGATGTGGCAACTCTTTGAGAAGATATCTGCTTGGTACTGCGCAATGACAGAGAAGACATATTTTAAGAAAGAGCCACAGCTAGGTCAGTGGTGTGGCATGTTGTGACCATGATGGATTGAAGATTAACATGTTTCATCCTTCCTTTTGAGGGGTACCATGTAAATATCCAGTATCCTAGATATCTAAGGAAGGAGAAGTTGCTTCTCAATCCAAAATGATTGAGACAGAATTTCCCAGCCCTACAGGATATGGGTGCAGCAGTATAACACAATACAACTTTATTCCTCACTCATATCTCAGATGACTGTAGAAATACTTGGTTCAAAAGCTTTCAAGTAGTCATTCAGTGACCCAGGCTGCCCCCATATCGTGATGTCTCCCCCCTACTAGATCTCTGAAGTACTCTCCATTCAGCCAGCAAATGGAAAATGAGACCATGAGTAAGGCAGCTGGAGATGAAGGGAGAAGATGATGGTTGAGAGAGAAAGGGAGAATATGGTAGAAGGGGGAGGTAGGCAAGAAATGAGAAGGGAAAGAAATGTGAGGAAGGAAGAATCAACATTTGGCAGTGAGTAAAGAATAGGAACCAGGCTAAAGTGGTTAACAAATTTCTCCCATTTCCTCATCAGTTCTGAACAGCTTGTGGCTCCCAGGAGCCTTCAAGTGTCAGCATGACACCTCTTACTTTCTTGGAAAGAGTTAACCTAATCAGCGAACAATGCTATAACATAAGGCTTGGAGATCCACCAGTAGTTCTTCACTGACATGTGTAGGGTAGATTATGCAAGATTCAGTAGAATGTTGTTACTTTCTATCTGTTTTTTTTATTATTATTATCTGAAAAGGTCATTTTGTGCTCAGAAAAGATGATGGGGCTATGTTCACACATTCTTGAAGAGCTGCAGCCTGACAAGAAGGATCTACCATAGATAACAATCTTATTGGAAGTTGATTAAAATATTAAAGGTATGGCAAATGTTTTATTTTCCTGGCTGCAAAAGCAAATGGTTGCAATGGGTTGGCTTATAGTTTTGAGGTTGGAAGAAATCCAAAATCAAGGTGTCATGGGCAGTGCTTTCTACCAAAAGTCTTGCTTTCTGGGATTGGCTGCTGGAGACCCTTGCTCTTGGATTTTCTGTCACATGGTATCTCTCATGACTTGCTCCTTCTCTTCTGGGTTCTGTTGATATTCAGCTGCTGTCTGCTGTCTGTGGCTTTCTCTCTGCATCTGAATTTCATTCTGTTTATAAAGGATTCTAAAAATAGTATGAAGACTCATCTTCATTCAGTTGGGCCACACCTTAACTGAAGTAACCTTATCAGAAAACCCTATTTGCAATGGGTTCTCACCCGCAGGAATGGATGAAGATTAAGAATGTGTTTTTCTGGGATATATAACTCCAAGATACCACAGAAAGTTTTTCCTTTCCAGAGTTATGAATGTAAATCTTTCCTTTAACTTGTTGGGAAAATCACCATTTTTCTAAACACAATGTTGGTTGTCCTCCATTTCTCAAGCAACACAAACCCAAACACTGTATCTTGTTTATTTTCTCTTTTGCATTCTCATCATCCATGCCATCAGGAAATCTTAACAAATTGAATTTATTAGAAAGCTTGTAGTGCCATAGTGGCTGGTTTCATGCTCATGCACATAAACATGGCCAAGAATTGGCTCATATGGCTTGGCAAAGTATCTCTGGAAAGAAAGAGGAGAAAACACAGGTATTGCAGCCAGAAACTACCATTGGGCAGATGTGTCCAACAGTCTCTTGGAAATTAAATATCCATGACTTTACAGTTCCAATGTATTGGTATATTAAGCTTCCTCAGAAATATACACTAGTATTTTTTGGTCAGTCACCTTTAAGAAATCTACTTTTTTGTATAAATGATTTTTTCTCTTAATTGAAACAGTTCATTTCAAGTCGAAGATTGAAAAATGTTGACAAGTTTTGATATTCAAAAATGAATTCTATACTCCTTTGTATTTCTGAACAGGGAATACTGAACTTGTGACAACAATTTTTCTAATACATTGTCTCTGATAGTAATAATATTTTGCTGTGAATTGCAGTTTTCTGTCTTCTTCATGTTAGACAATAAACTGTGATTGTGATTGTCAATTGTCATCTTTTTTTGGTCTTTCCTACCCCATTCTATAAATCTAACTGTTAAAGCATATGGTTTTGGTACTTAAGCTTTGTGATGGCTATTTCATGGGTTAAAAGGCCTGTTCTGCTTAATCTAAGGGCATATTTGGAGCACTGAGTTTGCTAGAAATACAAACTGAGGTAAAAAGAGAATTGGTTTTTCTAAATTCATACATTGTTGCTTTACTGTCATGTACTCTGAATAGTCATTTATTTACTGCTTTCAATTGCATAGAGATTATATTATGCAAACTATTCACTGAACTACTTTAGTTTTCTCCCAAATTACCACCTTGTGCCAGTATCAACTGAACAGCCTAGAAAAAACAGGCTGGTCAAGCCTTGAGCTACTGTATGTGTGTGTGTGTGTGTGTGTGTGTGTGTGTGTGTATGTGTTAAAGGGAAATTTGTCTTTTGATCTGCTCTATTTTAAAAACAAATAGAAGGCAGGTTTTGCACAAATGGATTAAAGGTCTTAGGATTTGTTTGGTTTAAACTTATATTTTAAGGTTGCCATTTGAAAATAACTTTGGATAAACCATTTTTGCTTTCGTATTAGGTAAATGGCACGAACTCCATCTGTACGCCATTTACAGACACTCAGACGACGGAGGCCTATGTTTGGCAGGGAGAGGCTGGAATTACATCCACTGCATGCTGGATTTTTGCCTTCCATCATCAATGACTTTACCCTGAGACTTAGCTGATTCTGTCCCGCAAACACAAATAATTATAGCTGTGGAATTCACAGGATTACCATATTCAGTCAGCTTTTCTTATATATTGACTGTGACTTAACAGTAGTTTAAAAAATGTCTTGCTGTATTCCAAATGTCTCACATGATATCCTTTACTCACTCACGCTGCAGCATAACCTGATACTCAGATGTGAGGTGTGCTTTCAGTATAAGGCCGCTATACCTTGGCTCCAATTTGACCAAATTCAGCTGCTTCCAGAACACACTATAACAAATTGGAGAGAGTCTATAATCAGCAGAGGATTTTTGTGGCTTGCAAATGTACCCCAAATTGCCAATAATGAATATTCCATAAGCAAGCTGACTTTTTCAGTTCCAAATGCTATTAGGGAAGCACAGATTCTGTCAAAAACACTTATTTTGCTAAATACTTTTGAACTTAGCAAATGACTTCAGAAATTAAGCAGAAAGACTCTGAGCATTAGTACCATTTACATCCAAAGTGGGATTTTTTTTTTTTTTTTTTTTTTTACGTACAAGCTGACTTCAGATGAAACCTCTCAAAATCACACTCATCTTCCAAAAAAGAGGAGAGATTTTCTCATATTTTCCAAAGGCTCAATCTCTAGGTTCAATCAATTTGTTTAGATTACTTGAAGATTTATATTAATAAAATCTTGGAAGTGTTCCTGCCAGTGATTGGAAATAAATTGTTCACCGTTTGGAAAACGATTGCTCAGGTGGCTAGGGGATTTTGCACATGTTGAGGTTTTGCTGAAAAAGTAGAATTGCCTTTAAACTTGATTTCAAACAGATATGGTTAGAGCTTTTAGAGCTGGAAGGGGTTTTTGACAGTATCTAGTTAAGAGGTATGATTTTACAGTTGAGAAAACCAAAGCCTAGAAGTGAAAGAAACATATCTAGATTTATGCTGTAAATTACACTGATCTGATTCTTCTGAATATCATTTTCTCAGACATTCGATCACACTAACATATAATAATTATCTTTTCATTTTATCAGTTATGTATTTAGGATAGACTGTGTTCCAGGCTGGAACCCAGGTTCTAGAGTTACAGAGATTGGTAAGAAAGTTTCTGTATTCAAGAGGCTGTATACTGTAGTGAAGGAAAAAAAATGACAATTACAAAACCACTCGTACATTTAAAAAGCAGCTATGTTCTATATGTTTTTGAGGATATTCACTACAGTGTAGTGAATGAATAGCTTTGTAGGAGAAGAACAGGGGGTGAAAAAGATCAAGAAGGGGATACAAAAGCTACTGATTCTTGTACATTGAATTTAAAGATTAATTCTAGTGGAATTGATATTTTTAGACTGTGATCACATGCATTAATCTATCTCTACCTTTATTCATATATCTCAGTTCTTTTGTAATGTTTCACAATTGTGTTATCCTTAACATTTTTTTTTTGGATTTATGCCTGAGTATATTTTAGTTTGTGTTGCTATTTTAATGGTGTCTTTTATTTTAATAAAATTTCTAATTAGTCTTTCAAAAAAAAAAAAGCTACAGATTCTTTTAAGGTTAATTAAGATGAAGGGCATTTCAAGCAAAGAGGAGATCATGTGCCAAGAGATTCTGCATTTGAACAACAGCAAGTAGTTCAGCATGATCAGAACAGAGTGGGCAATGGGATTGAAAGGAGATAGAGCTAAATGATGGACAGCAGTCAGATAACCGAAGGCTATGTATATTGTGTAAAGGGTTTGGTCTCTGACAGTAAATTATAGGAAGCTACTAAAAGGTATAATCTAGGGAGTGAGGTGATATTATTTGCAATTCAGAAGCATGGAGATGTCAGTGTGTAGATTAGATTGGAGAATAAAAAGACCATAGGAAGGAGAACAAATTGGAGGCAATTGAATCAAGGGGCATGAAAGAATGATGGCATGAACTAAAAGTGGCAGTGAGAATGGATAAGAGAGAAATGGAAGGAATGTATTTGATCGAACTAGTTTGGTTGTGGTGAGTAAAAGGAGATGAAATGGAGATAAGACTAAGGTTTCTGGCTCAAGCTACTGGTAAATTAGTGTTATTAATCATGATAGGGAGCCCAGAAAGATAAACAGGTTTATTATGGCAGTTTAGGATGTGTAGAGTTTGAGATGCTGTGTTGCATCTTTATGGAATAGTCCAGTGGGTCTAGAGCTCAAGAAAGTGGTCTGAACTAGAATGAAATACTTAAGAGCTATTTCCTTAACTCTAAGCACTATTCAAGGAAAAAGTCTGCCATAATGTCGTTTGTAGTATTGTCAAGCATGATCTCAGCCTCAAGTATTCAAGAAACCTTCCTGGGTTATACCATGATAACTTTCTTTACCTTTTTTGTTATGAAATATTACTTTGGGACTGGAACAATAAGCCTGAATTTCAAGCAATATCTTTTCCATGTTCTAGCCTCATAATTTGGGTCAAGTCACATACTATCTGTGAAAACTTGTTTTCTCATCCATAAAATAAGGTTAATGATTTCCCAAAGGGTAGCTGTGACTGTAAAGTGAAGTAATGAATGTATAGGGATGTGTGGTTGGAAGCTGTTTTCCACAGAAAAACATGTTTTTAAATTTAATCCGTTCCTGTGGGTCTGAATCCATTGTAAGTAGGAGTTTGTGATGAGGCTACTTCAGTTAATGTGTGACCCACCTCAGTCAGATGAGTCAAAATGCCTTGACTATTTTTAAAACAAAGGACCCAAGGATTGTTGGCAGCCAGTCTTCAGGAAGAAAGCATTGCCTTGATGATACCTTGATTTGGCCATGTCCTGGCCTCAAAACCATGAGCAAATGACTTCCCATTGTTTAACCTGATCCATTTCATTACATCTGCTTTGAGCAGCCTAGGAAACTAGAACAAGGACGTTTGAAACAAAATAGAGATATGAATGGTAAGCATTATAGTGATTATGATGCAAAAGTCAGGGCTCTAATGAAATCCCATAATCTGAAGCTATAAAACACACACACACACACACACACACACACACACACACACACACACAACATACTTTGTCCATTCCTTTTCATTGTTTTGACCTTTATCCTGTGTCCTTGTTCAGGTCTTTAATATCTCTTGTTTTAGTCTTGGCTGACACTCCAAAGTCTGAGAATAAACAAAAAATTCTAAGTACTCCAGCATCCTGTTGAAATGTTGATCACCTATGTAGTTTTTGCTAAGGAAATAATTGAGAATCAGTTTTGGATTCCCAGCTTAACAAATTCCTCAATGATGCTTCAGAGGTTGGAGAGGCAAGAGAGAGAAGGCGTTTTGGCAACATTGTCTATAGAGAGAGTTGTAGTTTAGCTAAATTCCATTTGGTGGAAACACGTTATATGAGGAACAGCAGAAAGGACATCTCAAACCAATAGAACCATGCAGGGTCATGTTTTTGAGGCTAGAAGTCCAACATCAAGGCATCAGCAACTAATGGTTTCTTCTCAAAGAGGGCATTATGGGGTTGGCTGCTGGCGATCCTTGGTCCTTGGCTTTTCCATCAAATGACAATGGACACGGTGGTGTATTCATTCTCTTCTGTTTCCCATTGGCTTCCAGTTAGTGGATATTCCCTTTGGCCTCTTCTCTGAGTCCAATTTCCTTTGCTAATAAGAACTTCAACCATACTGGATTAAGGTCCACAGTCATTCAGGTTTGGACACACTTAACTAATAGTAACATCTTCTAAAGTCCCGTTTACAAATCAGTTCACATCCACAGGACCAGGGGCTGGAACCTGAATATGCCTTTAGTGGGAATAGAATTCAAGCCTGACACCTGGAATCTCTGGGGTACAGAGACTGGGGCTGGACCTATGCCTAGAAAACTTTAAAATTAACAAATAATGGCTTCCTAACATCTCAGGTTGGCTGTGCTTGGAAGTAACTTTATTTCTGCCAAGATTGAATCCAGGTTCTGCATTTTTTTGATGACCATTTTTGACTCTGCAGGGGAAGACAGTTTTTTTTTGGCTTGAGCCCCAAAGGAAAGGGCTGACAGACCTTAAGAAATGGGGGTAACATGCTGCGAACCCAAAGACTGAAGGATGAACTGTAAGTAGTCAACTAAAGGAGTTTCATTGCTGGATTCATAGAGCATGCAGTTACAAGTTTCCAGTGGGAGTATCTCCAAAGAATTCTCAAGAAGAAGAGTCAGCTTTGAATCTATTAAAAGCCACAAGGTATCAAAGCCAGATCACAAGGATACCTAGTCTATGTTTTATGCCTGGTGTTTGCTCTCTTACCTCACTTTACCCCCCAATTCCTACTCCAATCCTGTAGGAAGTAGAGGAGGCTCAGTAAGAGTCATGGGTGGAAGCGTAGAGAAAACTATGCTTTGTATACAATATTCTGAAATCCCTCTGTGTGTGAACTTCCTGGTAGATTGCCGTTCCAGGGAATCATGCCTTATGTAAAGCCTGACATCAAAGCCCATTTAAACCCCATTCATTACTTTTTCTGCAAACAGGCATTGAGCATTTACCATTTGCTAGGCACTGTGTGCGGGGGTTACAGAGAAGACTAGGAAATGGATCCCCACCTGAGTGAACTCACAGTCTAGTATATTATTTGTCATACTGTGTTCCATGGTGCCCTAGAGGTTTTTCCAAATTCCTCAGGGTCCCCTGGGGATTGAAGATGGAAGACTCTGAGCTCCTATCTTTAAGTTGGAAATAAATTTACTTCTACTTTATATTTGGGTTTTACAATATTTTGGGCTCCTTAAAACAAAAGCTTGTAGTCCACTGATTCTTTGGTGAAGGAAAAAATAATCATTATAAAATGTGATAAATTTATGCATCCGTCCACTATAAGGTAGAATGTCAGCAGAGAGGTGGAAACAATGGACTACCAGAGGAAGACTGACAAGGTGTTCTTAAGGGAGTAAGCTGGGTTTTGAAGAGAGATGTAGAGAAAGGGGCATGGCATTCTGAGTGGAAGGAATTCTGTAAAAGGCTCTGGGGAAAGAAAAAGGATACAACAATCATGGAAGAGTAAGAAATGAAGGGCATATGGAAGTGGGATTGTGAGAGTGGTAAGAGAAGAGGTAAGAGAGAAAACAAAGCAAACCAATCCCTGGAAAGGGTCAAAGGTGAACATACCACACACTTGATTTTTCTTGTATTCCTTGACACTGTTGTATCAGCCTCCTAAAGAGTCTTCCCGCATTTACTTGTAATTCTTTCTAATCTGTTAGGGAAAATAAAGGGAATTTCATCTTTGTGATTAAGTCAAGTGTCTTAAAACTCTCAGGATAAAAGAATAAGAGTTTGCTTTAAATCCAGAATTTTATAATATTTGGTGGTTTGGGAAGGTTACAATGGTTTGGGGAGGTTTGGGGCATTAGGGAAATTTTTGAAACTCAGTATAAATTTTTGAAGTTCAATATTCCTTTGGAGCTAGATAAGAAACAAGAGACTGGAATTGCCTGGTAACCCTTTCAGCTGAATGGTAAACCAGGAGCTATTTTATCCTGCTTCACCACCAGGAAATGTCCATGTATTTTACTAATCGCTATTGTATTTCTAGCACCCAACACACAGGTTCTGGGACCTTCGTACATAGTAGGTGCTCAATAAATATCAGTTGAACGTATTAATAAAATATTCGGAGACAATGTTATATGCAGGATGAACAAGGATACTTATTTTCAACCCTTTAAAATAAAGATTAGAATTGGCAAATATTGGTTCAAATGTGTCCTGAAAAATTTAATTCTAGGTTTTAGTATCTACATTTTAAAGATTTATAATCTCCTTATATAGGAGGAAAAATATTAAACTGCCTTTGAGGTAATTTTTGTGAATCAAAATCAAATGTATTGCAAATTTGTAACAGAGACAATAAAAATAGATTCTTCTGGCAGGCCACATTGGCTCAGCAGGCAGAGTTCTCACCTGCCATGCCAGAGACCTAGGTTTGATTCCCAGTGCCTGCCCATGCAAAAAACCCCACAAATTCTTCTACCAACTTTTTGCAATTCCAGAGGTTTTAGTGTGGCATTTTTATTAACGCTTCTCCTAAATTGCCACTGTCAAAAAAGACTTGCTTTATATAAAGCTTTAGTATATATTACACCTGAAGTATACAAAAGAAACGGCATGGGATCACAATGACAAGTTTACTAAATAAAGCAAAACATATGATTTGAGCAATCAATAGAAAGGTTTTTATTTCAAAACCTGAACTCATATTAATAACCTAGGGATCATCTCTTTCTAAGGGAAAATGCCATCATTTGTGATGATTTTTTATTATTTTATGGAATTTAAATATTTGACTATTTTAATTCTACAGTGGTTTTACTTCAAACAATATATCACCTCCTGCTTGTGGTCTCTTCTCCAGGCTTATAAAGAGCCCAGAAGGTCAAAACAGAGTTAAATGAGACAGAATGAGGTTCTGTCTGTCCAGAGTTATGCTATTCTTTAATTTATTCATGTAGCCAACAGACACAATAAAACTCCTTTAAAAAGGTTGCAGTCTAAAGAGTAAACCTCTGAGATTCAGTCATCTAACTAACTGACATTCCCCTTTCTCTTCCCCTGCCTCTGCCTCTGTGGTCTAGAACAGAGACTCCAGAATCTTATTGTACATACTCAATATTTCAGGATTCTACTAAAATGCAGATTTTGATACAGTGGACAGCAGAGAAGCCAGAGATTATTCTGCATTTTTAACAAGCTCCTAGGAGATGCAGATGCTGCTGTGCCATGGACCATATTTTGAGTAGCAAGAAGCTAGAAAATATTGAGACACATGGCCACTGTGCTGCTGCATTTTTACAGGAGTTCTGAGATCTGGTGGATGAATTGAATGTTTGTCTTGGTGAGTAGAGTTCACTACGTCCAACGTCCTCTTAATGTCTCCACAGTTGTTTTCATTTCTCTTTCAAATCTGAATTTACCACTGATTCTATTACTGGCAAAAACATGGTCCCACCTATAAAAACATGAAAGTTCTAAGTTATCCTGGACTGTTCCTTCAGCCTTTTTTTCTATCCCCTGCAGTCAATCACCTAGCAAGTCATTTTTCTAAGTCAGTTCTGTGCCTTCCACCTCTGTCTTATTTTATCCCCATCATCACTAACATTTACTGA
The DNA here is from genome assembly GCF_023851605.1 of Tamandua tetradactyla. NCBI lineage: Eukaryota > Metazoa > Chordata > Mammalia > Pilosa > Myrmecophagidae > Tamandua > Tamandua tetradactyla. Next base: position 102,722,277 of record NC_135334.1, on the reverse strand, counting down.
GAACTTGCTATATGTTAGAATTTGACATAGAATTATGTCATTTAAACCTCACAATAACTATGAATCAGGTATTTTAAAAGTCCATTTTATTAATGAGGAAACTGCAGCTGAAAGCACAATTTGTCAATTCACATACTGAATTGGGGTGTAAATCCACCTCTGTCTGATTATAGATTCTAACCAGTAAACTCTACTACTTTCCCACTTGTGTCTCCCGCCTCAAATCTATATTTATTCTCAATAGGGTGTAGCCAGATTTACTAATGCTTGTGTTACCTTCGTTATTACGACACAGGTATGTGACAGCCTTTTACAACTTCAAAGATACTTAAGGAATTGCCATGTAATCTATTCTGCACACCAGTGCCAGATTTTTCTCCCTAAAGCTCATTTCTGACCACATCTTTATGATTTTGACAGTTGTATTTGAGCTTCTACACCATATGGCCACTATTTTACTTCAGAAACTTGCCACCTGGGCATAATTGCCATGCACCCACATTTCAATGTCTTTTACCAGGTATGACCTTCCTGTATTTTATACCTCATCACCACAATTAAATTCATAGCAGCATTCCTGTGGGTGTGAAACCATGGTAAATGGGGCCTTTTGCAGATGTATTTTTAGTTAAGGCTTGGCCCAACTAAATCAGGATGGGCCTTACACCATATTCCTGGTTTTTTTATAAGCAGAAGAAATTTGGACACAGCGGATGAGAAGTGGACACAGGGAAAAGCCAGAAGTCAGGAAGAAACTGGAAGAGCAGACACACAGGAAGAGATCAAGGATATCTCCATGTGACAGGAGGCAGAGATACAAGCCAAGGAACCCCAGGGATTGCAGCAAGCCAGCACCAGAGAAAGCACGGTCTTACTGATGCCTTGATTTTGAACTTGTGTTCTTGGAAACTCTGAGACAATAAATTCCTATTGTTAAGCCAAAAAAAAACAAAGCAGAGTTAGGTCTAAAATATTAAATGTCACCTTCTTTGTGAAGTGTTTCTTGGTCTTCTGACTAAATACATTTTTTTCCCTTCTGAATATCTGTAACAGTTTACCTTCTTTTGGCACATACTATAGAATATGTAATGTGGAGTCATGATTTAACTTTTAGTTAAATACCCAAATTCAAGTCAGAACACTATTAAGTCAAAGCAATTCTTTGGGCCACTATATACAGTTGCGCAGATGAGGGATACAGGAAGGGCTAAATCTAGCTTAAGCGTGAATTGAAATTTTCCTCAACTGAGATTCCATAAAAGAATCAAGCCCTAAAGTCCTAATGTATCCATTTTAGGCAATGACTTGGCTTCTCTCTTATGCATCTGGAATGGAACTATGTACCATTTGGAAGAGAACTGAGAAAAGAGTCGCAGAAATCATTTTCTGTGTTGTGTGGTTTAGATGAAGAGCTCTGTTTCAGAAAGGCTGGGAGGATGAATACCTTTTGTGATTCATCCACCTGGAATGGGTGCCTTTTTGTATTTTGTACAAGGGCACTGTAGATGCTAGCGAAGGCTTTGGATGTCAGAGCAATTTATAAGCTTAGCCACTATACAAATGCAAGGGGTTACTATTATTATTATGATTGTTAACATTATTTGCAGTGGTAGTTATAATAGGAATCATCGTAGCATTTCCCCTTGTGAACTGCAAGATCCTTGAGACAAGTTCCATGTTGTGCTCAGCCTTATATATGCCAACATCCTCCTAATCCTCACACATGTATTCTCATATTTTGTTCATGCACTGTCCTTTCTATTTTCTCCTGGTTTAAGGAAATTTGGTCCTGCTCTATCAGTGCCTTTTCTTAAAGTATTGTAAATTCTTCATGCAATTAAGTAGGACGGAAATACGAGAAGAGAACGTAGTCAGGAAGCAATTATAGTAATTGAAAGAGCACTGCTGTCTTTGTTTAAATTCTACTGGTAGGCATCCCATGTGAGGGAATTGGAAAGCACGGTCATCCTTCCTCTGGCTCTTGAGCAGTAAGCTGTAAGAGCCGTGGTACAGCTTCTCATGTTATCCTCATTGGATAAATGGGGTTTCTGCAGAGGTGCCCACATTCATATGGATACTGGGAGTCATAAGGGATCATTAATAGGGTGACCCTACTAGACTGAGACTAGAGGCCCTTCTCCTGTTTTTCTGGGTCTAAGTACTGGGTATTCTGGACAGAATAACCCAGAAAAGGATTATTCTTAATGATAACAATTTTTGCTGACCTTGATGATGGGCTTTGGCTGGATTTCATTTAAACTTAGAGAGATAAAAAACTGGGCTATTTGTTACATTCCAAATAGTTTGGAATAATTTACGTGTGTTACAGAAATATGGAAAGGAGTGAGGGAACGAGGCTGAGTCATATTTTTATCTCTCGTAATGTGTCACATTGGTTGCAAAATAAGTAATAAATTAATTGGTTCATCAATACGAAAGTTCCTGCAGATCTCTTCTTTCAGGCTTGCTTCTTTCTTTTAGACAATGAAGTCAAACACAACGCTACTCTCCAGCCTATTGTCCTAAGATGCTGTAGTGTCTTAGGTGACTCACATGAGCACATAAAAGCCCCACTTGGGAATTCTATGCCTCTTCTCAGTGGTGCCAGGTTGTACTCTCTCTTTCCTCTGAATTCATTGCTTCTGGTTTGCTCCTTGACAGGCCCTTCTCTCCATCACTGGCTCCAATTTTTGATGTCTGCTTCTGACCCTAAGATTTTGCTTACTCATTCAGAATTCATTCTCTAGTGTCTTGGATGGAAGCTTCTATTAAGACTTGTAATCTGTATACCTTCCCAACCAGGCCACTTTCTATGCCCTCCTATGCTTTGGATAAAAAACTCAACCAATCTTTGTTCTTCAGGACCCAGCTGGCAATCCTTGGTTAGGAAAAAAGTCATTTATTTAATGATTGTAGTGTTTAATATTTCCCTTCAGATTTTTTTTTTTTGGCATCGTATCCACATATATGAAAGTAAGCAGTATATAGGGGAAACATTTCTTTAGCCAACTGAAAGTTTGCTTTCAACCAGAAAGCTTAAGCCTCGTGTATCATTACGATGGGTAATTTCATGGGCCAACTTGCTAGTTTATAGTGTCTAGTTGTTTGGTCAAATGTTGGTCTGCTTGTTTCTGTGAAGATAGTTCATAGAATTTGCATCTACAGTTGATTGCAGTTACAATCAACAAGGGAGATTGCCCTCAGAAATGTGGTTAATCTTCTGTTCCAATGAGATAGAGGATTTAAAAGCCAGAACTGAGGGTTTCAGAGGCCAGAAGAATAATTTCTGCCTCAACTTCAAATTGCCTTTTGCCAGAATTAATTTGGACTAAGGACTTCAACCTCACTTTTATTGGAGTTTCCAGCCTGTGGCCTGCCCTGTGCTGTTCAGACTTGTCAGTCCCCAGAATCATGTGAGCTAATTCCTTATATACTTCTAATAAATTTCTCTCTCTCTCTCTCTGTTTCTCTCTCTATTTTTCTCTCTGTCTCTGCCTCTCTCTATGTCTCTCTCTCTCTCTCTCTCTCACACACACACACAGACATGGATTATATTTTTCAAGGAAGTATCTCTCTTTCTTCCTTTTCCATAAACTTAAATATTAAATTGTCCAATACCAGAATTCCCTGTGCTACAACACTCTTAGAGACTACTGGGTTTTCTGGTTGAAAAAGTTTGCTAATATCACTATTTTATGTGATAATCTCTAACACTTTTCGAGAAGTTAAATTGCTATAAAGATCACCTTCACTCAGAATTTGAATTTCTGTCACTTTTACTCATGGATACTAATTCTAATTCCCGAATAAACTTCCTCTTCCACATGGTATTGCTTCAAATGGTTGAGAAAAGGTATCTTATTGTAACCAAAATTAAAACTTCTGTCCTTTTGGCTGCTCCTCATATAACTTGTTTTCAAATTATTGCCTTCTAATCACAGAATATAGAATTTTTTTTACCTGGATTGAACCCCTGTTCTGCTTTCTGTTATCTGTGTAATCTCAGGCAAATTATTTAATGCCTGAGTGTTTCTTTCTTCATCTGTAAAATGAGAATAAAAATAATACAAACCTAGGGTGGTGCAATGGTGGCTCAGTGGCAGAGTTCTCACCTGCCATGCCAGAGACCGGGGTTCGATTCCTGGAGCCTGCCCATGCAAAATAAATAAAAAAATAAAAATAGCAATAATAATACATACCTAATAAGTTTTGTGGAGATTAAGAATGTATATAAAATGTTTGTGTCTGATAAAAAAAAATCATTCCAGTGCATGGAATATAATTCAAGCAAGTACAAAAATAAAAGTGAAAATATCACTTCTTCTGCTGTGATGTAGAAATTTTACTTCCACTTAAGAAGTAAACATTTTGGGGGCTATTTTAGGGGTTTCACAACATTATTAAGTTAAATTACTCTTGTAGAAAACTGAAAATCCCAGCATGATTCCCCATAAGCTTTTGTTTACCCTTGAATTCCTCAAGCTGTAGTTGGACAGTTGACTTAGAACCAAAATGCCTGACGTTATACTGATTCTTGTGACTTTAAAATGTTTTGTCCATTGTTCCAGAGTTTTGAATTCTCTCTGAATTTTGACTTAACCACCCAAAATATTTCCTATCCTTCTGGATTATGGTTAGCCATTGTAAATGGCTACCAGCTGATAGTTGTTTCCTGTGTTCCTTCGCTGCAGAGACACCAGAGGCCTCTAAATGGGTACTTTGCTTTCCTGAGCGGCCAGGAGAAGGCATTTCACTGCAGAGCTTGTGCATTAGCAGATGCAAGTTTTTTCTCCACGAGCATAAGTAACTCTGCAGTCCAATCAACAAGATTTGTATTTTTAAAGGTGATGCTGTGTGGAACAATTGATCATTTAAATGTCTGCCTCATAGGCCTGTGGAAGTAAATTTGACTGATGTTGCACAGCTCTAGGTTAGAGTCCATTGCAGGTATTGCTCTAAGCAGGTTTAAATAGGGACTTAGAAAAGCAATAACTTGATTTCTGATGTCTAGACGTTCTTTCCCACATGACTCCATCAAGGAAGGCTGAGACTCAGGCTGTTGCAAACTGCATAATTTATATATCTGGGGCATATTTTCACTGTCAAGAAGCCAAATCCCTCAAGCAGTCTTGCCAAAGAACTGTTCCACTCATTTTTTTAATTTTCAATCCCTAAGGCCTTCATTCGAACATTGGCTCCCCTTATTACCAAAAAGCAGGAAACAAGTTCCTATTTGTCAGATAATGTCTTTTCCATTAATAGAAGTTATACCCTTAGCAAAAATTGTTCCTTTTTAAGTTGTTAGCTTTTCCAGGATGTTGACTATTTATATTTCCAATGCTCATGATTTGATTTTGAGGTATGCCTTCTTTAAATGTATTTGTTGGGCTTAAAGGGACTAAATGGATACTATTCCTTCCGAAATGACATCGTCTTCCTGAGTCAAATCTTTTTGGATGCAAGAAACATTGAAGACAAAATTATACTCACCATAGCATAGAGTAGACGGGTGGGAGGCTGGGAGTGAAAACCCAACGTCTAAGTGAAAAAGTGTAAGGTCTCAATTGAAAATCATTGTTATGTGTTTACTCAAATTTATTCCAGTACAACAAGGCATGAGAGTAGTAGAATGAGGGTTGGCTAGAAGTTAGAAGACTCACAATGCAGTTCTATTGCAGCCAAAGTATGACCTTCTCCTCTCTGGGCTACAAATTCCTCATTGGTAAAACAAGGATTAGACTTAGGTAAGTTCCATTGCTCTTCCCAAATCTAAACTTTTTTTTTTCCTGAGGTCAGCACTTTGAGATAATAAAGAGTGGGGAGTTTAGAGAATAAGAAAAGGAGGAAGAGTGAATTTTGAGGCACAGAAATATCGCCAGGAACTGAAGGTCTGCAATGGAGGAACAGAAGAGAGAGGGAGTGTAGCAGGCTTGTCTTAGATCAGATGTAGCACCTATTATTTTTCTTTTTTTCCCCAGATACTGTTCTATATTTTTATTTTTATTTTTTTCATACATACCATACCCCTTACCCCCCCTTTCTTTTTAAAATTCATTTCTTTTTTATTTATGATACATAACCACATACAAACACAAACATTCTTATTATATGATCATTCCACTCTTGTTATATAATCAATAACTCACACTATCATCACATAGTTGTATATTCATCATCATGATCGTTTTTTAGAACATCTGCATCAATTCAGAAAGAGCAATAAAAAGAAGACAGAAAAAAATTCATACATACCATACCCTTTACCCCTCCCCTTCACTGATCACCAACATTTCAATCTACTAAATTTATTTTAACATGCGTTCCCCTTATTATTTGTTTATTTATTTATTTATTTAATTTTATTTTTTTTCTATTTTTTCTCCACTCTGCTTTTTTTTCTGTTCTACATATATATTCAGAAATTCTCAATATCATCACATAGTTGCATATTCATCATTTCTTAGAACATTTGCATCAATTCAGAAAAAGAAATAAAAAGACAACAGAAAAAGAAATAAAACAATAACAGAAAAAAAGATTATACATACCATACCCCTTACCCCTCACTTTCATTTATCACTAGCATTTCCAACTAAATTTATTTTAACATTTGTTCCCCCTATTATTTATTTTTATTCCATATGTTCTACTCTTCTGTTGATATAGTAGCTAAAAGGAGCATCAGACACAAGGTTATTTATTTATTTTTAATCCATATGCTTTACTCGTCCATCGATAAGGTAGACAAAAGGAGCATCAGATACAAGGCTCTCACAACCACACAGTCACACTGTGACAGCCATATCATCATACAATTATCTTCAAGAAACATGGCCACGGGGGCACAGCTCCACATTTTCAGGCAGTTCCCTCCAGCCTCTCCATTACAATTTGACTAACAAGGTGATATCTATTTAATGCGTAAGAATAACCTCCAGGATAACCTCTCAACTCTGTTTGAAATCTCTCAGCCACTGACAATTTATTTTGTCTCATTTCACTCTTCCCCCTTTTGGTCGAGAAGGTTTTCCCAATCCCTTGATGCTGAGTTCCAGCTCATTCTAAGATTTCTGTCCCACATTGCCAGGAAGGTCCACACCCCTGGGAGTCATGTCCCACGTAGACAGGGGGAGGGTAGTGAATTTGCTTGCTGTGTCTGCTGAGAGAGAGAGGGGCCACATCTGAGCAACAGAAGAGGTTGTCTTGGGAGTGACTCTTAGGCCTAATTTTAAGTAGGCTTAGCCTATCCTTTGCAGGATTAAGTTTCATATGAACAAAACCCAAGATTGGAGGCTCGGCCTATTGCTTTGGCTGTCCCCACTGCCTGTGAGAATATCAAGACTTCTCCACTTGGGGAAGTTGAATTTTTCCCCTTTCTCACCATTTCCCCTAGGGGACTCTGCCAATACTTCCCTATTCACGGTTCAAATTGCTCTGGAATTTATCTGGGCATCACTCTGGACAAACCTACAAAATCTCATGCCCTACACAAGTTTCCAAGTACTATGGTGTTCAATTAAGCTGTCCACATAATTCATATTAGGAAATGTACTAGTCAAAATATAAATTTTGTACCGAATAAATGTTTTTTTTGCTTGTCTCACACATACGTTAAAGTTTTAAAATATTAATTAGCATCTATTTTCAACACCCTGCATTATTGACATTCTTTTCTTCTTCCTCATGAAGAAACATTTGTAAATTTGCACATGTAGTCACTAGCATTATGCACTCTAAGCATTTCTATATTATATCATCTCAGTCTTTATTGTCTATCTTTCCTTCTGATTTCATTTGCGTAGCACCTATTATCTTTCCATGCAACAGTAGAGCATGCAGCCATCTAATGCTTTGAGTCGTGAGGGAGGGTATGCCATCAGACCATAGCCTTCCTACCTTTCTATCCTCATTTCCCCATCCATGATGCTCTGGTGTGTGCACTTGCATAATAAGATGTTACCAGAGAATCGGGGGCCATAATGAGATGGAGCGCTGGAGGCAAAGTGAGGATCTTCTAGTGTACTTGATTTTAAAAGCAGCAACAAGCATGAAATGTCTTGGTAATAGGTGCCCTGCGGTTTAATAGGGAATCCACATAATTCAGAGTTATCATGTTTCTACTGTCGGTGAAGCTCTGCTGTAGAGGGTCTTGCAATCCCGTGGTGTCAAAGGGAAGATGGCTTGAGAAAAAGTAAGAGAATTTTACACAAGTTTTGTAGGAAAAGGCAAAGAAACAAAGTATTTTAGTTTGAAATATAATTTTAATAAAGTTTTATTTGGTTGATATTTATGTCCAAATTACACATAGACTATGATTCTTCCCTTCCAACCACAAAAGCATCCAAATCTCATTATAAATCAAGATTGGGTCATTATCAAAAGAGATAATGAAGAGATAAATGTGTAATTTGCCTTCAATTGAAAATATGTCTCCTCTCAGACTCTATCTAGTGCTCTTAATCCTCTTTGGGCTATTGTCATCTTTTGATATATCATACTTGTTTGTGAATACTACAAAATACCCCAGATGAATTTTAGCAAACATAACATCTTGGTACCAAATACTTTACTTGCATTTAAACATATTTAAATATGTTTATTCTATTATGTTCTTCATGAGAGGAAACATAGTGGATTATTTAACTTCTACATATAAAATGATCCTGGTTTTACTTTTTAAAAAAATGTTTCTATTGGTAAATTTTAACATACAAACAATTCGTACATAGCATACAATCAATGGCTCACAATATCATTACATAGTTGTATATTCATCACCATGATCATTTTTTAGAACATTTGCATCACTCCAGAAAAAGAAAAAAAAAAAAGAAAAAGGAAAACCTCATGCATACCATACCTCTTACCCCTCCCTCTCATTGACCACTACTATGTCATCTAGCCAATTAATTTTAATCTTTCTCCCCCTTATTATTTATTTTTAATTCATCTGTCCATACCCTGGATAAAAGGAGTATCAGACACAAGGTTTTCACAATTATATAGTCACATTGTAAAAGCTATTTCATTATACAATCATCTTCAAGAATCAAGATTACTTAAACACAGTTCAACAGTTTCAGATACTTCCCTCCAGCCACTTCAATACACCATAAATTTTATAATGCATAAGAATAACCTCGAGGATAATCTCTCTACTCTGAAATCTCTCAGCTGCTGAAATTTTATTTTGTCTCATTTCTCTCCTTCCCTTTTTGGTCAAGAAGTCTTTTTCATCCCTTGATGCCAGTCCTGGATCATCCCAGGATTTCTGCCTCATGTTTCCAGGAAGATTTATACCCCTAGGAGTCATGTCCCTCTTAGTGGGGATTGGCAGTGAGTTCACCTGCTCAGTTGGCTTAGAGAGAGAGGCTACATCTGAGCAACAAAAAAAGTTCTCTGGGGGTGACTCTTGGGCCTAATTTTAAGTAGACTTAGCCTACCCTATGCAGGAATAAGTCTCGTATGGGTGAACCCCATGCTTGAGGGCTTGGCCTATTGATTTGGTTGTCCCCACTGCTTGCAAGAATATCAGAAATTCTCCAAATGGGGAAGTGGGCTATTTCCTCCTTTCTCCCTAGTACCACAAGGGGACTTGCAAATACTTCCTTATTCACAGCCCAAATTACTCTGGGATATATCGGTGCATCAAACTAACCCAGACAAATAAAAAAGTCTCACGCTCTATCCAAAATTCCATGTACGTATGGTATCAACTAAACTGAACATACGTATGAAATTGGGAAATGCAATACCCAAAATATAAATTTTGCACCAAATAAACCTGGTTTGACTTTTAAAAACATTTTAAACAAAAGAAATAAATTATGTCATAATATAGCCTTTTGTCATAGATAAGAAAAAGCAGGACAATGGAAAACTTTAAATGCCTAATCGGAGATTTGAAGGAAAGGGGAACTTTTAGAAGATAAGTGACTATTTCCATGGAGTTCAGAATTTAACCCTTTTGATGAGCTTCCCAGGCCAATTTCAATTCTGAAAGATCCTTTCAGCATATTATAATTGTATTCTCTGTATTTGAAGGTAAGCATTTATGACAATTTTATTTGAGATCTGAAGTTAAAATGTGTTTCATGTATAATGACAAAGCTGTACAAGTTGCTCTCTCAGGAATCTATTTATCCCCCCCAAAAAAGAAAAACAAAAACAAATTATCATCTCTCAAACTGTCTTTGGGTCATTATAGTTCTATAATTTGGGGTTCATGAATAAACTATGTGTTACACTAATTGGATGCTATTTTACTAGTTATCATATTAAGCAGATTGGGCTCTGTGCTGGCTTGAATCTATAGTAGGCCCCAGAAAAGCCATGTCTTTTAATACTTATTCAATATTGCTGGGTGGGAGCATTTAGATTGTTTCCATGGAGATGTGACCCACCTAATTGTGAGTGGTAACTTTTGATTAGATGATTTCCATGGAGTTGTGTCTTCACCCATTGAAGGTGGAGTTGCTTGCTGGAATCCTTTAAAAAAGGAAACATTTTGGAGACAGTCCTTCTTGTAGAGCCATGAGAAAGCCAGCAGATACCACCAAGTTCACCACGTGCCCTTCCAGCTAAGAGAGAAACATTGAATGTCATTGGCCATCTTGAACCAAGGTATCTTTCCCTGGATACCTTAAATTGGACGTTTCTATAGACTTGCTTTAATTGGGACATTTCCATAACCTAAAAACTGTTAACCTTCGACTTATTATATTCCCCTTTTTAGAAGTCTTCCATTTCTGGTATACTGCATTCCAGCAGTTAGCAAACTAGAACAGATTTTGGTACCTGAGAAGTGAGGTACTGCTTCAGTTTGCAAATACCAAACATGTTGGAATGGCTTTTTAAATGGTTAAGGTGAAGAATCTGGGGGAGTTGTGAGAAGCTTTATAGAGAAGGCCTGGAATGCTTTGAAGAGACTGTTGATAGAAATGTGGATTCGAAAGACACTTCTGATAAAGCCTTAGACAGAAATGAGGAATGTGTCATTATAGACTGGAAGGAAGATGAGTCTTGTTTTAAAATGGCAGATAATCTGGCAAAATTGATGAGTGGCTTTGGCTGGAAGACTGATTTTAAAAGCCATGAACTTGGATATTTAACAGAAGAGATTTCAAAATTAAATGTGGAAAGTGTATCCTGGTTTCTCCTCTCAGCTTACAGAGAAATGCGACAGGAGAGAGATAAGCTGAGAACTGAACTCTTGGATACAATAGAAATTGAAGTTCTGGAAAATTCTGGGCCTCCAGAAAGGGAGACCACAGAGAAAAGTGTCCAACATGAGGATTTAACCAAATGTGGAATCAGCCAGCCATTTCAGAGATAGCCAGGCTCGGACATGGAGTTACCAGGAAGGATTTGTGTAAACGCCTTATGTCTGATGGGCACGATCCAAGGCTACTCCATAGAAAACCAAAGAGAGTGTTGTGGGATCTGTGTAAAGAGAACCACTGCCAGTCAGGACTGAGAGGGACAGAGAATGGACACACTGGAGGAAAAATAACTTCAGAGGCAAAGCCATTGAGGCTGGAGTCTGGAGTTAAGAAGCTTCAGGCCAGGAGAGCAGACCCACCCAAGTACTTGGAGAGGGTGAGTTTTCCCCAAAGGCAGAGGATGGGCCTTCCACCTCGTTGCAGTAGAAGAGTCGTGCCATCTCAGGCCTTGGAGTGGGTGAAACACATTCCTTGGGGTGTGGGAAGAGCCTGGTTGCCACTACATGAAGGAATTGAGTGTATGCCCTGGAGATGGCAGAGAGCCTGGGTGCAGCCACGATCCTTGGAGAGAGTGGAGCCAAAAAAAGGTGGTCTCTCCAATGTCCCCCAAGGTTGCATTCAGAGAGAGGCAAGCCACTGCATAGGTTCTCTTGGAAAGGGTGGGACTGCCGCTTTCTAAAGCCCCGAAGATAAATGACTCTCAGACCTTGAAATCTAATGGACTTTGCCCTCTGGGTTTTTGAAACTGTGTGAGTCCAGTGACCATTGTGTTCCTTCCTCCCTATGGAAATGAGTGTATGTATCCTATGAATGTTCCTCTTTTATATGTTGGCAATAAATAATGTGCTCTGAGTTTTACAGGTCCGGAGGAGACAGAGGAGAATTTTACCTCAGGATAGACCATGCCTGCAACTTGATGAGATTTTATACTGTTTATAATTTTGTATTTTATTTGTATTGTTACTGAAATGGTTTAAGGCTTTCTGACATTGTTATGGAAGGGATGTATTTTGCATCTAGAAAGAGCATGTCTTTTTGGGGTCCAAAGGGTGGAATGTGCTGGTTTGAATCTATGGCGGACCCCAGAAAAGCCATGTCCTTTAATCCTTGTTCAATATTGCTGGGTGGGAGCATTTTGATTGTTTCCATGGAGATATGACCCACCTAATTGTGGGTGGTAACTTTTGATTAGATGATTTCCATGAAGGTGTGTTTCCACCCATCAAAGATGGAGTTGCTTGCTGGAATACTTTTAAAGAGGAAGCATTTTGGAGAGAGTCCTTTTTGTAGAGTCATGATAAAGCCAGCAGATGCCACCATGTTTGCCACATGCCCTTCCACCTGAGAGAGAAACATTGAACATCATCGGCCTTCTTGAACCAAGGTATCTTTCCCTGGATACCTTAAATTGGACATTTCTATAGACTTGCTTTAATTGGGACATTTCTATAACCTAAAAACTATTAACTTGCAACTTACTGAATTTCCCTTTTTAAAAGCCTTTCATTTCTGGTATATTGCATTCCAGCAGCTAGCAAACTAGAACAGGTTCAAAGAGAAATATTCAAAGTGCCAGGTGTTACTGGACAAAGGCCCTGGATTCTTTTGCCTGATGCACTCGATAATCAATTCCTGAGACAAGTTTCAAAGAGAGTAAGAGTTTATTACTAGGTGCATAGTAGGAGATCAGATGTCCTATCAACCTAAAATCTATCTCCACTATCTGTAGTAACTCTGATAGTTTTATTAGAGAAAAAAGGTGGACAGGGTTTAGGATAATGAGCACAGTGGCCCAAGATGATGTTTTTAGAGATGATCTAATTACTGAGCATGCACAGATTGATTACATGTTTAGTTACAGAGCACATGTAAGAAATGGCGGAATGAGGTATAGGTGACTTGTAGGTTAAAATCTAAGCTACTGCACATGTCAGGCAGGCCCATTTTGGTTATATTCAGTCTCAGTCATCAAGATAATTTTTTACTTGGGGTGGGTTAGTTCTGGGCTGACCCAAGACCCTTCATTAATAAACATTAGGGCCTGTCTTTGGTCATTACAGGACTCTGAAGTTGAAAAACTGGACAATTTGGTATAAAAGAAGGTTAATCACAAGGTTTTTACAATAACGGGGGCAGAAGACAAAAACTATACAATCACTATCAGAGATCAAGGCAGCTGGATTACAATTCAGAGATTTCAGATATTTCCTTCTGTCTACTCTATTATACTAGAAAGCAAAAAGGAGTATCTATAGAATAATTCAGTAATCAAAATCATCTCTTAAATACTGATTACTGGGTTAAAATTCCTCCTTCTTATTTGATAATTAGCTCTTAATCTTGAGGGATATCTAGATGATGACTCTTCTAACTGCTTCAAGGCTGGGACAGGGTGTTGTCATTAAGGAGCCGACAATGAGACAATATTGTTTTTTCTTGGAGAATCTAGCATTTCTGGGCTTCAGATCTTCTCTAGCTTTGGAACAATCTGGAAGTTTTAAGTCTCTGAAAAATAAGTGTAATAAATACAATTTTATAGAGCCTAGGATATCTTTCAGGGTTTCCAAGAATACTGTTGGTTGGGGTTTGCCCTATTGTGGCAGTTTGTAGTATATGGCTGAAACTTGTGTAAGAATAATCTCCAGAATGACCTCTCAACTCTGTTTGAAATCTCTTAGGTATGGAAACTCTATTTCTTTCTTTTTTTATTGTGAAATATAACATATATATATATAAGCAATACATTTCCAAGTACATTTTAACAAGTAGTTATAGAAAATTTAAAATTTGGACAAAATAAACCTTTTTTTTTATCTCACACAAATGTTAAAGTTTTAAAATATAGACAATATTATTCTCCTTAAATATTGATTTACCTTAGTTTCAAGCAGATCTGTTTCATCACATCTTTAATTGGAGCTTGATCTTTTTCAGTGGATTTTTTAAAAATAGTTTCTGTGTGGACTTATGCTGACTTTCAGAGCTGGAGAACTAAATCTGAGTCTCAGGTGTCACATAGACACTTAAAGTTCCAGGGAACTACTAGGTTATACAAAGAGCAAAACATTTCAGAATTTAAAGATAGCAGTTAAAACTTACAGTCTGAGCTCTAGTTTTTATAAACATTTTTAAATGAAGCTACTTTCAGAAATAAAAACATTAGACAGTTATTTTATGTTAACAAGCCATAGCACAGGTTTTGTTCCATTTCACTTTTACATGTTTACCAGAGTTATGTTAATTAAAAGATAAAATATAATTTATATATGTCCTGCCTTTTTTTTTTATTTTTCAAAGATATTTTTATTGCACCAGTATAAATGCCATGCAATTTGCTATACCATGTTGTATTCTTAGGAGTTAACAATTCAAAAGCAGGGCATAAATTGACTATAAGGAGGGTGACAAACTAAAGTTTTTAGGTATACATATAATTTATTATAAAATTGGGAATTTTATAGAAAAATGAAAAACTTAAGAGGAAATAGTGGAAATAGTAATATCAATAGACTTTATTTTGTGATTGTATGCTGTTACTGTTATAATTTTCCTTGCAACTTTCTGTATGTTTTAAATGTGTGAAGGAAAAAACAATACTGTACATCATAAAATGTTTAATCTTTCTCTTATAGTTGGATACTGAGGTAGTTTCCAGTTTCCAATTCCAGCCCTCAGACTAGGGAAAAACTCATTTTTATGAGTGTACATCTTTAGGAAATACAGCACACTCCCATTTTCCACACATCAACCTCATTTCAAGTTTGACTTTCTTCCAGGCCAGAAGGGAAAGAAGTGAAGGTAGACCTTTTCTCCTATGATGAGTTAATTTACAGCCCGTGGATTACCTAGACTCCCAAAGAAATAATGATTATAGGGAGGAGGGCATATTTGCCATGAAAATGCTTTTGTTTATCAAGATTCAGCAAATGTGTCCACTGTCTGTTGCCCATGGTGTCTCCAGAGATAGTGTGCTTCACCAAACATTTACTCAATGATGTCAACAGAGAAAGTAAGCACTGACTAAGGGTAGGGTAAAAATCCGCATTCGGTGTTCTAAGTGCTTTATCTTTCTTTATACATTGGTCTTGATTCAGAATATGGTGCCTTTCTTGTTCATCATTCTTTAAATTCCACTGATTCTGCATCAAAGGAAAAGGGACCTGGACTAGGGTGCTGAGAATGACAACCTCCTCTTAAAGCGGAGGCCTTGGTGAGCATCACAGCATGTAGAACAGACCCTGGAAATCTTTCTTGCTGAGGGGTGGTTCAGATACTGGAGAGCCCTGCTCCTGTGGATCTGGATTCAGAAAAATCAGTAACTCTTACTTTCAATCTGTGCTTGGCAGATGTTGACTTAAAGGCTTGATGTTTCTAGATATTGCTGGTGCAGTTGGTCAAATAGAACAGATGGTCCTTCAGTTGTCTGCACCAGATGCCAGCACAGGTCTATTTCAGTGGGTCCTGGATGTCAAAGTGTCCCTTCAGGAGGTTTCCATTAGCAGTCAGAACTTGGCACCTGTCATCCCACCATTGCATAAAGAAAGTTATATTTTATGGACCTAGGTCCTTCCATTCTAACAAGAATGTTTGAAGCATTAGCATATTTTTATTTTTATTATGCTTTATATGTGTTATTATTACCAGGTACATTGCCCAGTTTATGTGTCTTTGAGGCACAATACAGCAACGAAACCATGAATGAATCCAATCTGATGGATGGAAATAAAAGTCCACCAAGATGAGCATCATAGAGACCCATTAATCAGCTTATGGTCTAAAATTTTTGCTTTTCAATTTACAGCTACTGCTGGCCCAAGGCCCACACTTTGAGTAGGGAGGTCTTAGAGGAGGGGCAGACCTTCCTAGCTTCTGAAGAGCTGTGGCAAAGTAAACTGCATGACTTCAACCTCCTCTTCTCCTGAAGCTGGCAAGTGCCAGCCTTGTCAGATAGGGAGATGGTAAAGCAGAGAGCATTTCTTCTGATGCCAGTTGTGTGGCCCTAGGTTGTGTGTGTAGAGACCTCTGTGTTTTCCTCCAGTTAAAGGACTGTTACCATTTAAGGCACCCCAAGAGCTGGACCTGAAATCTACTGATCAGGTAAACAAAATCAGCAAACAGAGAGAGACACAGAATACTCAGAGAAGGTATTTTTCAGAGAAATGGCATTACCAGAGGAGAGAGCCCAGCAGCAGTAAAAAATAAAACAACACATACACTGAGCCAGAGATAGAAAACCAAAAACTTTTATATTTATAAATAAACATGACTTGGGAAATAAAGCATGTAGACAAATAGAAGGAGAGGAGGATCAAGCTGAAACTTAAGTTTGGTGTCTGGCAAACCAAGTGAAGAAATATCTCAATACAAAATAAAAAACGCCAATAGATGGGAATTATCATGAAAAAGTGTTTTGAAGAGTAGATGTAAAATTAATGGAGTTTCCAAAGGAGAAAGAAGAAAAATAAATTAATAAATTAACAATTCATTACATAGAAGGAAAAGTATAACATAATTCTAGGATAGAGACGATGAGAGAAGAAACATAACCAGGCACATCCCAATAAAATTATTTGCCTTCAAAAATAAAGAGAAAAATGCATAGGCTTCTTGATAGAAAAAAAATGACATATAAAAAATCAGATCAACATCTAACTCTCTTATGCAACAGTGGAGGCTAGAAAGTGGCAGAGTAATGTCTACAGTTTACTAAACGCAGAAGATTGAATTATGTATCCCAATTTAGACATGCTCTTAATCCACATTTCTGTAGTTGTGAAACCACTGTAAATAGCATCTCTTGAAGATGTTATTTTAGTTAAAGATATGAAGCAGCTGAAGGAGGGTGAGCCTTATCCAGATTACAGGAGTCTTTTTTTTTTTTTTTTAAATATTGTCTTTGGAACAAATTGAAAAATAAATATGCTTTAACTCTCATTGGTCCAGTTTTTCCATTTTTAGGTCAACAATGCCTTGTAGAGGTCTGCTAAGTGGTCCCCTGTCCTCATGGTCAAGTACCATGTGTTTAGCTAATGTCTTATTCTAGATATTCTTACCCTTTCATCAGGCTGCGCTCTTTCAATGTTTCATGAAGAGCTAGTTCTCATCTACAGCCTAGATTTAGATTTTAGTTAAATTTTTCAATCAAGTTAGTGACATGCTGTTTTACTGTCTACAGTAACTAACTGGGTTTCCTTGTGGCTAAAGGCATTCTTTTTGTTGTGACTCGGTTAATACTGTCTTCCTGGTATAGAATAACATTTTGCTGAGAATAGTGATCCAGTCCTCAAGGTTTCTAATTGTGGTCAGTAGAGTAATGTTACTGTCTTAGTTTGCTGGAGTTGCTGTGACAAACAGCATATAATGGATTGGTTTAAAGGACAGGAATTTTGTGGCTCACATTTGGAGGCTAGAAGTCTAAAATCAAGATGTTGACAACGCCAAGCTTTCTCTTGGAGTTGGCAGCATTCTGGTGATGACAGTCCCAATCACTTGGCAATGCCCTTGGTCTCCTCCCGTGACTTCTTCTGACATATGGCTTCTGAGTCTACTGGATTCTCTATGTACTAAGTTCCTCTCTTTTTTTTTTTATTATTAATTTAAAAAAATTAACTAACAACATTTAGAAATCATTCCATTCTACATATGCAATCAGTAATTCTTAATATCATCACATAGATGTATGATCATCATTTCTTAGTACATATGCATCGATTTAGAAAAAGAAATAGCAAGACAACAGAAAAAGAAATAAAATGATAATATAGAGAAAAAATAAAAATAAAAATAAAAAATACAAAAATATATAAGAAAAAACCTATAGCTCAGATGCAGCTTCATTCAGTGTTTTAACATAATTACATTACAATTAGGTAGTATTCTGCTGTCCATTTTTTTTTTTTTTTTTTTAGAAATCATACCATTCTGCATATGCAATCAGTAATTCTTAACATCATCACATAGATGAATGATCATCGTTTCTTAGTACATTTGCATCGGTTTAGAGGAACTAGCAACACAACAGAAAAAGATATAGAATGTTAATATAGAGAAAAAATAAAAGTAATAATAGTAAGAACAAAACAAAACAAAACAAAACAAAACAAAAACCTATAGCTCGGATGCAGCTTCATTCAGTGTTTTAACATGCTTACTTTACAATTAGGTATTATTGTGCTGTCCATTTTTGAGTTTTTGTATCTAGTCCTATTGCACAGTCTGTATCCCATCAGCTCCAATTATCCATTATCTTACCCTGTTTCTAACTCCTGCTGAACTCTGTTACCAATGACATATTCCAAGTTTATTCTCGAGTGTCAATTCACATCATTGGGACCATACAGTATTTGTCTTTTAGTTTTTGGCTGGACTCACTCAGCATAATGTTCTCTAGGTCCATCCATGTTATTACATGCTTCATAAGTTTATCCTGCCTTAAAGCTGCATAATATTCCATCGTGTGTATATACCACAGTTTGTTTAGCCACTCGTCTGTTGATGGACATTTTGGCTGTTTCCATCTCTTTGCAATTGTAAATAACGCTGCTATAAACATTGGTGTGCAAATGTCCGTTTGAGTTTTTGCCCTTAATTCCTTAGAGTAGATACCCAGCAATGGTATTGCTGGGTCGTATGGCAATTCTATATTCAGCTTTTTGAGGAACCGCCAAACTGCCTTCCACAGTGGTTGCACCATTTGACAGTCCCACCAACAGTGGATAAGTGTTCCTCTTTCACCGCATCCTCTCCAGCACTTGTCATTTTCTGTTTTGTTGATAATGGCCATTCTGGTGGGTGTGAGATGATATCTCATTGTGGTTTTGATTTGCATTTCTCTAACGGCCAGGGACATTGAGCATCTCTTCATGTGCCTTTTGGCCATTTGTATTTCCTCCTCTGAGAGGTGTCTATTCAAGTCTTTTTCCCATTTTGTAATTGGGTTGGCTGTCTTTTGGTTGTTGAGTTGAACAATCTCATTATAAATTCTGGATACTAGACCTTTATCTGATATGTCGTTTCCAAATATTGATTCCCATTGTGTAGGCTGTCTTTCTACTTTCTTGATGAAGTTCTTTGATGCACAAAAGTGTTTAATTTTGAGGAGTTCCCATTTATTTATTTCCTTCTTCAGTGCTCTTGCTTTAGGTTTAAGGTCCATAAAACAGCCTCCAATTGTAAGATTCATAAGATATCTCCCTACATTTTCCTCTAACTGTTTTATGGTCTGAGACCTAATGTTTAGATCTTTGATCCATTTTGAGTTAACTTTTGTGTAGGGTGTGAGATATGGGTCTTCTTTCATTATTTTGCATATGGATATCCAGTTCTCTAGGCACCATTTATTGAAGAGACTTTTCTGTACCAGGTGAGTTGGCTTGACTGCCTTATCAAAGATCAAATGTCCATAGATGAGAGGGTCTATATCTGAGCACTCTATTAGATTCCATTGGTCGATATATCTATCTTTATGCCAATACCATGCTGTTTTGACCACTGTGGCTTCATAATATGCCTTAAAGTCAGGCAGTGCAAGACCTCCAGCTTCGTTTTTTTTCCTCAAGATGTTTTTAGCTATTTGGGGCACCCTGCCCTTCCAGATAAATTTGCTTATTGGTTTTTCTATTTCTGAAAAATAAGTTGTTGGGATTTTGAAAGGTATTGCATTGAATCTGTAAATCAATTTAGGTAGGATTGACATCTTAACTATATTTAGTCTTCCAATCCTAGAACACGGTATGCCCTTCCATCTATTTAGGTCTTCTGTGCTTTCTTTTAGCAGTTTTTTGTAGTTTTCTTTATATAGGTTTTTTGTCTCTTTGGTTAAATTTATTCCTAGGTATTTTATTCTTTTAGTTGCAATTGTAAATGGGATTCGTTTCTTGATTTCCCCCTCCGCTTGTTCATTGTTAGTGTATAGAAATGCTACAGATTTTTGAATGTTGATCTTGTAACCTGCTACTTTGCTGTACTCATTTATTAGCTTTAGTAGTTTTGTTGTGGAATTTTCCAGGTTTTCGACGTATAGTATCATATCGTCTGCAAACAGTGATAGTTTTACTTCTTCCTTTCCTATTTTGATGCCTTGTATTTCTTTTTCTTGTCTAATTGCTCTGGCTAGAACCTCCAACACAATGTTGAATAATAGTGGTGATAGTGGACATCCTTGTCTTGTTCCTGATCTTACGGGGAAAGTTTTCAATTTTTCCCCATTGAGGATGATATTAGCTGTGGGTTTTTCATATATTCCTTCTATCATTTTAAGGAAGTTCCCTTGTATTCCTATCCTTTGAAGTGTTTTCAACAGGAAAGGATGTTGAATCTTGTCAAATGCCTTCTCTGCATCAATTGTGATGATTCTGTATTTTTTCTGCTTTGATTTGTTGATATGGTGTATTACATTAATTGATTTTCTTATGTTGAACCATCCTTGCATACCTGGGATGAATCCTACTTGGTCATGATATAATTCTTTTAAGGTGTTGTTGGATATGATTTGCTAGAATTTTATTGAGGATTTTTGCATCTATATTCATTAGAGAGATTGGCCTGTAGTTTTCTTTTTTTGTAATATCTTTGCCTGGTTTTGGTATGAGGGTGATGTTGGCTTCATAGAATGAATTAGGTAGTTTTCCCTCCGCTTCGATTTTCTTGAAGAGTTTGAGGAGAGTTGGTACTAATTCTTTCTGGAATGTTTGATAGAGTTCAGATGTGAAGCCGTCTGGTCCTGGACTTTTCTTTTTAGGAAGCTTTTGAATGACTGATTCAATTTCTTTACTTGTGATTGGTTTGTTGAGGTCATCTATGTCTTCTTGAGTCAAAGTTGGTTGTTCATGTCTTTCCAGGAACCCATCCATTTCCTCTAAATTGTTGTATTTATTAGCGTAAAGTTGTTCATAGTATCCTGTTATTACCTCCTTTATTTCTGTGAGGTCAGTAGTTATGTCTCCTCTTCCATTTCTGATCTTATTTATTTGCATCCTCTCTCTTCTTCTTTTTGTCAATCTTGATAAGGGCCCATCAATCTTATTGATTTTCTCATAGAACCAACTTCTGGCCTTATTGATTTTCTTTATTGTCTTCATGTTTTCAATTTCATTTATTTCTGCTCTAATCTTTGTTATTTCTTTCCTTTTGCTTGCTTTGGGATTAGTTTGCTGTTCTTTCTCCAGTTCTTCCACATGGATAGTTAATTCCTGAATTTTTGCCTTTTCTTCTTTTCTGATATAGGCATTTAGGGCAATAAATTTCCCTCTTAGCACTGCCTTTGCTGCGTCCCATAAGTTTTGATATGTTGTGTTTTCATTTTCATTCGCCTTGAGGTATTTGCTAATTTCTCTAGCAATTTCTTCTTTGACCCACTCGTTGTTTAGGAGTGTGTTGTTGAGCCTCCATGTATTTGTGAATTTTCTGGCAATCCGCCTATTATTGATTTCCAACTTCATTCCTTTATGATCCGAGAAAGTGTTGTGTATGATTTCAATCTTTTTAAATTTGTTAAGACTTGTTTTGTGACCCAGCATATGGTCTATCTTTGAGAATGATCCATGAGCACTTGAAAAAAAGGTGTATCCTGCTGTTGTGGGATGTAATGTCGTATAAATGTCTGTTAAGTGTAGCTCATTTATAGTAATATTCAGATTCTCTATTTCTTTATTGATCCTCTGTCTAGATGTTCTGTCCATTGATGAGAGTGGTGAATTGAAGTCTCCAACTATTATGGTATATGAGTCTATTTCCCTTTTCAGTGTTTGCAGTGTATTCCTCACGTATTTTGGGGCATTCTGGTTTGGTGCATAAATATTTATGATTGTTATGTCTTCTTGTTTAATTGTTCCTTTTATTAGTATATAGTGTCCTTCTTTGTCTCTTTTAACTGTTTTACATTTGAAGTCTAATTTGTTGGATATTAGTATAGCCACTCCTGCTCTTTTCTGGTTGTTATTTGCATGAAATATCTTTTCCCAACCTTTCACTTTCAACCTATGTTTATCTTTGGGTCTAAGATGTGTTTCCTGTAGACAGCATATCGAAGGATCCTGTTTTTTAATCCATTCTGCCAATCTATGTCTTTTGATTGGGGAATTCAGTCCATTGACATTTAGTGTTATTTCTGTTTGGATAATATTTTCCTCTAACATTTTGCCTTTTGTATTATATATATATCATATCTGACTTTCCTTCTTTCTACACTCTTCTCCATACCTCTCTCTTCTGTCTTTTCATATCTGACTCTAGTGCTCCCTTTAGTATTTCTTGCAGTGCTGGTCTCTTGGTCACAAATTCTCTCAGTGACTTTTTGTCTGAGAATGTTTTAATTTCTCCCTCATTTTTGAGGATAATTTTGCTGGATATAGGAGTCTTGGCTGGCAGTTTTTCTCTTTTAGTAATTTAAATATATCATCCCACTGTCTTCTAGCTCCATGGTTTCTGCTGAGAAATCTACACATAGTCTTATTGGGTTTCCCTTGTATGTGATGGATTGTTTTTCTCTTGCTGCTTTCAAGATCCTCTCTTTCTCTTTGACCTCTGACATTCTAACTAGTAAGTGTCTTGGAGAACGCCTATTTGGGTCTAATCTCTTTGGGGTGTGCTGCACTTCTTGGATCTGTAATTTTAGGTCTTTCATAAGAGTTGGGAAATTTTCAGTGATGATTTCTTCTATTAGCTTTTCTCCTCCTTTTCCCTTCTCTTCTCCTTCTGGGACACCCACAACACGTATATTTGTGCGGTTCATATTGTCCTTGAGTTCCCTGATACCCTGTTCAAATTTTTCCATTCTTTTCCCTATAGTTTCTGTTTCTTTTTGGAATTCAGATGTTCCATCCTCCAAATCACTAATTCTATCTTCTGTCTCTTTAAATCTATCATTGTAGGTATCCATTGTTTTTTCCATCTTTTCTACTTTATCCTTCACTTCCATAAGTTCTGTGATTTGATTTTTCAGTTTTTCTATTTCTTCTTTATGTTCAGCCCATGTCCTCTTCATGTCCTCCCTCAATTTATCGATTTCAATTTTGAAGAGGTTTTCCATTTCTGTTCGTATATTCAGCATTTGTTGTCCTAGCTCTTGTATCTCATTTGAACTATTGGTTTGTTCCTTTGACTGGGCCATATTCTCAATCTTCTGCGCGTGGACAGTTATCTTCTGCTGCTGGCGTCTGGGCATTTAGTCAGATTTCCCTGGGTGTCGGACCCAACAAGGTTGTAAGATTTTTCTGTGAAATCTCTGGGTTCTGTTTTTCTTATCCTGCCCAGTAGGTGGCGCTCGTGGCACACGTTTGTCTGCGGGTCCCACCAGTAAAAGGTGCTGTGGGTCCTTTAACTTTGGTAAACTCTCGCCGTCCAGGAGGTTCGCTAGCTGAAGCGGCTTGGAAGAGTGCCAGCTGGCCCGGGGTCCGAATGCAGGGAGGGTCGCTGGCCGCCTCAGCCCGGGAAAGCACCCGTCTGAATTTCCTAATCTGCCCGGGGCGCCAGGCCTGGCGGGAGGGCGCCAGCCGCAGCGGCCCGCCCGGGAGAGTGCACGTTCCTGGGGAGTCATGGGTTTGGAAGGGCCCCCCCCGTCGCCATTGTCCGCGTCCTGGGGATTTCCGATCCAATTCTCTCAGTTGGTCCGGGGGGCCGCACGTGGTGTGGGCACCAGCCACCGCGGTTTGAGGGGACCGCCTGTCCAATTCTCCCAGCCGGCCCCGGGAGGGGGAAGGGAGTGACTCTGGCCACTTGCCGCCCCGCCCGGTGAAGCCCGCGCCCCTCGGCGATCTCACCAGAGTGGGTTCTCTCAGCCAGCCAGCCGTTCCAGGATGGGGTACGCTTTCTTTTTTATCTCTGTCGTGGCTTTGGGAGCTGTTCTGTATCGTTTCTACTCCCCTAGTAGCTGTCCTGGAAGAGAAACTCAGATCCGCGCGTCTTACTAAGCCGCCATCTTCTCCTCCTACAGGAGTCTTTTATGAGCAGAAGAAATTCAGTCATGGTGAGAGGAAGCCAGAGGGAGGAGCCACATGTCAGGAGGAACCGAGAAGGTAAAGGAGAGGACACGGCCTGATGATGGGGAAGCCAAGGAACCCAAGGATTTCTTCCCAGCCAGAACACGACTGGCCCCTGGAGGAAGAAAGCTATCTAGTCTCTAAAACTATGAGCCAATTAATTCCTGTTCTTTAATGCAACCCATTTTGTGGTATTTGTCATACTAGCTGGCAGGCTAAGACACTTAGCAAAAAGAACTACATACCAAGTATAATACTTACCTGCCTGGGTAAGAGAAAGTTAAGTCCAGATAGTCAAGATAGCAAAGAATGCCTGCCACCCATTTTACTCCATTTGAGGGAATGTAAGAACTCTAAAAACCAAAACAAAAAAATTAGAATCCAAACTTCAAGATAGTGGAAAATAAGACAGAAGATACGGGTGATGAATATTGCAATACTATAGTCAAAATCAAAGTAGATAATGAAAACTTGATTGTGAATGTAAGACTTAAGCACAAATAAGACTTATTGAACTAGAAAAGGCAGATTGCAGGGCAAACTCTAGGAGTCTCAAACCAAAAGTACTAAAGGAAAACAAACTGAAAACTCTACAAGGTGGGTAGAGAAAGTAAATGCCTTGCAGGGGTGGGGAAGAAAAGGACTTTAATGGTCTCATGGTAAAAGAGAAATTATTGGGAAAATGGGACATCATCATGGTCAAAGGAATGGGCTGCATCATTTTAAAAAAGAATGGCTGCATCATTTAAAAAATAAATATGTGCTAGATTATTGTGTTCAGAAAGAAAAGTTAATTACCATTTGAATACAAAAATACAGCGGAAATCTCAAATTACAGGGGTGCATGAATAGCCACTGACCAGATCAGTAGAAATAAGAAAGAGAGACAAGAAGAAATAAAGTTGAAAAAGGTAATACATTGATTTTCTAGGAGGAAGGAATCATGGGTCTAATTTATCTTGGTAATGCTACAATCTAGTACTTGGTACTCTCTCATGAAATATGTACTGATTGAATAAACAAGTGTGGTAAATCCTATAAGTCACAGATCCTCCTTCTTGGCCAGATTAGTAACACTCAGCAATAGCATCTTTGATAAAAATCCTAACTGAAAATTATGATGATTCAGTGGAAGATATTTTCATTGGCCACCCTTTCTCTTGATTGTCATGCTTAGTACTAAGCAACATCTGTGGAACTGTTATAAAAATGTGTCTGGGCAGGAATTCCAGATTCCCAAACTGGGTGGAGTTGCAACATTTCATTTTTTTTGTTTGTTTTCTGATGCTGCTTTTCCACATTCCCAAATTTTCTAAACAAGCAGGAGAAAAATATACCTTGATGTTAAATAGCTCAGAATTCAAATCTGAGCAGGGGTTCTTTTCTGATTGGGTGGCCTTGAGTAAGTCAGTTAGCCTCTTTGAACCTCAATTTGATTAAAATGATGATGATGATGATAGTGATAATAATAATTTAAAATGTCTATGAATTATTGATCAGTTTGTGCCAAGCATTTTATACATTATCTTAATTAATCCTCTAACATGTATTCAAAGTAGATATTATAGCCATCCTATGACTCACTTCATATAAAAACATTCTTATATTTGTACATTTAATCATTGTCATTGACCACTCAGATTTAACTAAGTCAAACAGCCCCAGTCTTTATCTTCTCTCTTTCCTTCTGACGTCACACATGTCCCTAGCCTTCCTCTGTCAACCGTCCTCACACTCAGCTTTGTTCACTGCATTTACAGTATTATGCTGCCATCAGATAGTCTTGTATTATCCATTTCTGGATCTTTACAATTAATCCTGTTGAACATTGTGCGTTTCTTCAGCATCAAATGCCTGGTCTCTCCTCTTTTTCTATAACTTAATAACCTGTGTTTTCAACTTTAATTCTCAACTTTTGCTCATTAATGCTAGTTCATATTAGTGATACCATATAGTATTTGCCCTTTTGTTTCTGGCTAATTTCACTCAGTGTAATGTCCTCATGCATCATGACTTCATTTTGCTACCACTGCCTAATATTCCATTCTAAGCATATACTACAGTTTGTTTATCTGTTCGTACATTGATGGACATTTGGGTTGTTTCCATCTCTTGGCAGCCATGAATAATGCTGCTATAAACATTGGTGTGCAAATGTCCCTTCGTGTCCCTACCTTCAGTTCCTCTGAATATATACCTAATGGTGGATTGATGGACCATATGGCAATCCTTCACTTAGCTTCCTTAGGAACCACCAAACTGCCTTCCAGAGTGATTGTACCATTCTACACGCAACCACAGTGGATAAGTGTGCCTCTTTCTCCACTTCCTCTCAGTACTTGTAGTTTTCTGGTGGTTTTTTAAAAATATCATAGCCATTCTAGTCATGTGAAATGATATCTCATTGTGGTTTTGATTTGCATTTCCCTAATTGCAAGTGAAGATGAGAATCTTTTTGTATGTTTTTGAGTCATTTGTATTTTCTCACTGGAAAATTGTCTGTTTATATCTTTTGTCTATTTTTAATTGGGTTGTTTGTCTTTTTGTTGTTGATAGGTAGGATTACTTTGTATATTCTGGATATTAAACCCTTATCTGATATATGCTTTCCAAATATTTGCTTCCCATTGTGTAGCTGTCTTTTAACTTCTATGGCAAAGTCCTTTGATGTGTAAAATGTTTAATTTTAAGGAGAGCCCATTTACCTATTTTTTCTTTCATTCCTCGTGCATTGGATATAAGGTATAGGAAACTTCCACCTGTCATAAGATCCGTTAAGATATTTCCCTAAATTTTCCTCTAAACATTTTTGACCTTAGCTCTAATGTTTAGATCTTTGATCCATTTTGCATTTATTTTTGTATAAGGTATGAGATAGGGGTCCTCTTGCATTCTTTTGATATGGATATCAAAAGAATGAAAGCACCATTTGTTGAAGAGGCTGATCTCTCCCAGCTGAGTTGACTTAATTGCCATATCAAAGATCAATTAGAGAAAAAAAAAAGATCAGTTAGCCTTAGATGAGAGATTCCATTTCTGAACACTCGATTCAATTCCACCAGTCAGTATATCTATCTTTATGACAGTGTCACGATGTTTTGACCACTGTAGCTTTGTAATATACTTCAGTCAGGTAAAATGAGAAAAAAAGATTTTTTTGAACAAATAAACACATACAAAGTCAACAAAATGAAGGAGAAAGCATCCCTGCTTTTTATACTTCAAAATATTATGAATATTTTTCATATCAATAAATTTCTCCTACAATATTATCCTTAATGATTGTATAGCTTTTCATTCATGGATCTATCATGATTTGTCAGTCCTCTATTAGAAGCTATTTAAAAACAGTCTCCAATTTTTGCTCTTATTGTCCATGCTGCACTATTGTTGCTTAAATTAATGATTACTGCCTTAGGATATATCATTGACTGATCAAGATTTTGGACATATGATTCTAAACTGAACTTAGAAAGATAATATTAACTTCTGCTTACACTAGCGTGTTATCCCACATCCTCACCATCATTGTATGTTAAAAATCTGTCAATTTTATGGAAGAAAATGGCATTTCAAAATGTGCTTTGCATTTGTAATAAATAGTGAGATTGTATATTTTAATATTTATTAACCATTTATAATTTTTCTTTTGTGATTTGTCTGCTGTTTCATTCATCATTTCTTTAGAAGGGCAATCCTTTTAAATATGGATTTAAAGGAGATGTTTACACACTAAAGATATTAGTCTTTCATGAGTCATATTTTAAAATAATTTCTCAACTTTATTATTTGACTTTAACTTTTTTCAACTTTTAATTTTGAGATAAGTTTAAATTTACACAAAAGTTGCAAAAACAATGCAGAGAATTCCCATATACTTATACTCCGTATATTAACAACTTATATGACCACAGAGCAATTATTAAAACAAAGAAATAACTTTGGTACAATTCTCTTAGTTATACTATAGAATTTGTTTGAATTTCATCTGTATTTCCACTAATGTTTTTTTTATTGCTGTTTCAGAATCCAGTCCAGGTTCCCACATTGCATTCAATTGTCTCATCTCTTTGATCCTCTCCAACCTGTGACAGTTCTGCAGTCATTCCTTGTCTTCTATGATCTTGACACTTATGAAGATTATGCCTTTAACTTTCCAGTGTTATTTTTAGAGAGATTCCAGACTTACAAATTTTTATATTAAATACATTATTATAATGCTATGGTTTCTGCCTGTAGTATTAAATATAGAACACTTAGAAAGTCATTTCCTACTGCAAGACTATAGAAAAAGTCCCTAATAATTTTTTGGAATGCATTTATTACTTCATTTTGTAATGCTTAATTTTGTTCTTTCTGGAATTGATTTTGCTATAAGCTTTGAGGTAAGAATATAATTTACTCTTTTTTTCCCTCAGATATCTAAGCATTTGTCCCAGTACTATTCATTGAAAAACCACCTTTTGTATGAAAATTTTATGGGCCTTTGTGATTGATCTATTTTTCTATTCCCTTATCATTCTCTTACTGTTTTAATTTGTATAGCTTAATAATATATTTTGGAATTGCAACCTGCTATTTTAAAGATCTACTGCCTATTTAATCATTTTTTTTATTCCAGATCAATTTCAGAACCATTTTATCATGTTCAAAATATTTCCTATTGATGTTTTCAATATGACTTTCCAAAATTGACAGAACTTTATAGAGGAAATGCCATTTAGCCCATACCTGGAAGCTAGTTTGCAGTTATGTGCAAATCTTTCTAATTGTTCAAATATGGGTTTTTTTTCATATTTTTAAAAGTTTACATTTTAGTGGTAATGTAGAGAACATTGAGTATGAAAGTTCATATCTACTATTTATGTAAGGTTATAATTAAGACTCATTAGTAAATGCTATACAACTTCTAATTGCCAGCCAATTTAGTAAAAACCAAAAGATAAACATACCCAATAGCCCACAAACAAAAAAATCATATGCCACTTAAATTGATTCTTTCAGGTTTTTTTTGACATTTTATTTTACATTAAAATGTATGTTAAACATTTTAAGCAACACCAGATGCCATCATTCTCTGTGATTTACACAAAATGAGTCAAAGCTATGTTGAGTTTTTACCATACAATAATTCCACTTGTGTTTAAAAAAGATTTTATAACATGAAAAAGTGCTTATGACATAATAGTTCTTAGTGGTTAATAAGAAAGAAATAATGGAATTTCAGTGAAATGATTGGCAAAGGCTTTAGCTATACAAAGAACTAAACTGGTTTCACTCAGAAGAAGTAGTTGAAAAGGAGGCTTATATATGATATATAATAAAGTAATATGCTCAGAACAAAAACTTGCAGAGAATCCCTTTACTAATCAAGATCAAGCACTTCATAGCAAGTGTTGCTTTGATTATCATAATAAAACTTGTGCCAAACATTAAAAGCCAAAACTTATGTGATTGGTCAGAGCTAATATTTTGAACAGTCCTTTAAGTAATAGAAAAAGTCTAAAAAAGGGCCTTCTTAATTGCATTAATCTCTTTGGAAGGTATACCTAAATCTGTCTCCAGTAACACATCTTCACTCATCAGCCTATGCTCAGTACCTCAGCAGATCCCAATTCTCTAGCTTGGGGAAGTCACATTATAATGCTAGGAAGACTGAGAAATCAAAGTAAGAAAAAAATAATGAAAAGATAAGTAGAAATTCACAGTGTTTAGCACTTTTCAATTGTTTTTAACATAGTGTGTTGATTGATTTTATTATTTCAATAACATGAAAAGATTTTTTTCTGACATGATAGGTAGTTAACAAATTTTAAAAGATTTAATACATTTATTTCTATGAAAATGTTTAGAGGAGTTTGAGTTTTATAGTCAATGGTTGAATATCGGGAAAGTTTAATGTGTTAAATGAATATTTTTATTTAGAAAACTAAAAATGCACATGGTATGTATACATTTAGTGAAGTGTTAATTGTTTATACATTAATACATTAGATGTTAGCCCAAGCTCCAATAGCACTGGTTTTCTTTCTGTTCTTATATATCACTCAAGACACTAAAAGATTCATTAAAGTGCTCTCAACTATTCTTAAAAAATGCATAGGGAAATGACTGTAAGAAAGTATACTGAATAGCAGATTCCTTTATGGTGGATTATGAGTTGTTATCTTTTGTTATTGTTTTGCACTTTCTAAGAGATCTATCCATAACAAATACATTTGTCGTTTAGGGTAAACTAGATTATGCTGTGGCAAACAACAGCTATGGAATCTTAGTGATTTAAAACAACAAGAGCTTAATTTCTGGCTCCTGTTCTATGACTGCTGTCTGGGAGTGGAGCGTCTGTGTTGTCATGTCCTCTGGTAGAAGGTGCACAAAGCAGCCAGTACATGTATTCTTGTCAGACTCTGTGGCAGAGAGAAGACAAAATGTGACAAAGCTCATACTAGCCTCTGAGTGCTTCTGTCTCACTAGGGAACACTTCCACTTATGTTCTGTTGGCCAAATAAGTCATCTGGCTACATTTGTGCCATCTGACCATGTGCTCTGAATTGTGAGCAGCTCTACTAACTACCATAATGTGTTAGTAAAATCAGCATATTTCTTCTAGATACAAATGTAATAAAATAAAAAAATTTAGTTGCATGATTGGTTTTATGGAATCTGACATCACTTATGGGTTTAGGCTGTTAGGTCCACATCACTCTTTAGAAATACATAATATATGTGAACAGATTCACATTTGTGTCTGCATGTACATTCCCTTGGCCTGAGCAGAAGGATCTTTAATAAACTTGAGTAAATGAAGTGTGGATTACAGATAGAGTGTAATATCAGAGTATAGTGTCAGCATAATGCCTCTTTTTTTCTCTCTGAAATATTCTGGTTTAGATAATGAAACATTTCGTCTTAGTTAAAGCTTATTCCTAAAGCTTTATTTTTTTCATAAAAAGAATAACCTTATCTATATTATACCTAGTAGTTATATTACAAAAGTAATGAGAGCATATTTACCAACTAGTTATTTTTGTCACTTTATTATAAGGAAACACTAAAGAAATATGACAACTTATGTATATTTTGTACCCTTGCTCTAGTTGATAATAATTGTGATGCACTATATCCCTTAACTATGACTGTTTATTTGTAGGATCCCAGGAGGCATCAAATAAAAATCTTTTCCTTTTCCCCTCTAGAGTTCTTTCAGCAACTAACAACTAAAGAGAAGGAAGGCTTATTGGGCTTTCTAGCTTTCTGAAACAAAGAGAGGAAGATTCTTCAGTATCCTCTCTCTTACCTTAAGGGAAATCTGAAGATAGAAAAGAAATAATAAGAATATTGAAACACTGTTTTCATTTCCCAGGCTGCTGAAAGCAGATACAATGAAATGGGTTGGCTTGAACAATGGAAATTTGTAAGTTCAAGGTTTTGTGGCTGAGAAAATGTCCAAATCAAGGCATCAGCAAGATGATGCTTTCCTCCCAAAGGCTGGCTGCCAGCAATCCTTGGCTCCTCTGCTCCATGACAAGGCACATGGCGGCATTTACTGGTCTCTCCCTTCTCTCCCGGTTTCATCGCTTTCTGACCTCTTTTTTTTTTTTTTCTCTTTCTTTGTAATATAAAGGACTCTAGTAAGAGGATTAAGTCCCATTCTGAATGAGGTGGGTCACACCTTAACTGAAGTAGCCTCATTAAAAAATCCTACTTACAATGGGTCTACACCCACAGGAATAGACTTGAGAACATGTTTGTCTGGAATACATACAGCTTCAAACCCCCACACAGCCCTTATTCTGAAAGCCCCATATGGTGCCAGAAGGAAAGCTGTATTGTGTTTAAGGGGTTTATTTTTGTTTCCTTCTCCATGCAGCCTCACGGAAAATGTAGAAAAACCCACATTCCCAGAAAGAATGAGGGTTTTTACAGATAAAACAAGTGAATTCAAAAATTTCAAGGGGGAAAGGAATGGATTCAAATATTAAGAACAAAGCAAAGCTCAGATATTGAGGGGGATGATGATGGAATTCAAACAAGGCACAAAATATATAAGGAAGATGAGATCTTAGATGATAGAATCAATTAAAACCAAAGTATATATGGCTTGTTTCTTTCTTTGTTAGACATATGGTATAATGTCTAGTTCAAATTAGGCCAAGTATTTGGAGCTAGTGCAATTTCCTTGTCAACTAACTTCTAAAACTTCTTGTTACAAGTTAACAAACCTATCTCAAACTGGGACTGGATCACCTCAAATAATCAAAAGATCCAGGGCTATTCTAGCTTCAGGCATGGCTGGAATAAAGGCTTTAATTCCTCTTGGCCCAGTGTTTCTATATGTTGATTTAATTCTCGGTCTCTCCCCTCATATTATACAGGTGGCTGATAACACTTCCAGACTTTCATTCTAACATCTTAATAACCCCTGTAGAAGAGAACTGACCTCTTTTCCAACAGTTCTAAAGAAACTGTTAGAATTGAATGTTAGCTTGTTGGCAGACATGTTTCTTGAGAGTGTTAAGTTCTATGAGAGTTGGAAAGTTGTCTGGCCACCTGCTACATATTAAATAAATATTGAGTGGATTTGATATAATAGGTGTCAACCTATGGACTGAAAACAGTGAACTGATGGTTCTTAAAGATTTACCACTGTGCTGCACCAGAGGATAAAGGATGCTAGGCAGGTAAACCAACCTAACCAATGTCCACAATAGTATCTATGTATTAGAAGTGCCTCCCATGTGGTAGGCTCTATGCTAAGTATTTAACACACAGGAACTAATTTATTCCTTACATCCACCTCACGATGCACATATAGCCATTTCACAGATGGCAACTCTGAGATAAGAGAAACCTAGTAACCTACCCTAGCTGCTTTGGCTAGACATGTCATAGTACACAGAGGTCCATCTTCCTAACCATAATATACCCCTATCTCACAAATACCCATGGCATTTATATATAAAATATTCTGAAATAGATGGTTTCTAATATGTGTTTTCTTACAAACTTAGTTATATATCCAAAAAGTATGCATTCATATTATAATTGTTATTTATTTACCAACTTTTTAATTTTTGGTTAATTGTTTAAATTATTTTTCCTTTACATAAAGCATACATGACAAACATTTTTTCATTAAAGTATAACTTACATACAGTACACTTTCCAATTCTTAAGTACATCTCAAGGAATTGCTACATATGTGCAAACTTACATATCCATTACCCAGATCATAGATGTAAATATTCCCAGACCTCAGACAGACTTCCTTTTTCTCCCTCCTGGGCATACTCACTAATTCCATTCTGAGCTCTATCACTGCAGAATAGTTTTGCTTGTTTTTAATATTCACATAAGTGAAATTATATACGTTATTTTGTTTCTGACGCCTGTCTTTTAACATTATGTCTTAGATTCATTCATGTTGTTATGTGCAAATCTGTTCTTTATTTATTATAGTGTAGCATTTCATTATATGTTTAGACTATGCTTCATTCATTCTACTTGTGATGGTTTGGGGGATCCTTTCAGTTTCTGAGTATTATGAATAAAGCTGTTATGAACAGATTAATGATATTGTCTGACTATATCATTGTAACACTTGAAAGTTACATAAAGCAAACCTATCCCTTTGACCTGGTTCTCTTCAGTTATTCTTTTCTTTTATTTTTATAAGTTTGTTTCCATTGTCAAATTTCCAAATCCCTTGCACCAAAGTGCTTTTTTTTTTTGATAAACTTTCTTGGGAAAGTACAGAAGCCTAGGGCTAATTGGATTTGCTTTATGAAAATAAGCACAGCCTCATCATCATTCCCGTTCACAAACAACACACCTACCCCTTCAAAGAAAAAACTGAGAGAGGCTCACACTCCTGTCGTAAGAGAGTGTCAATCATTCTTAATCATCTTGGACATTGTACAACTCCCTGTGCAATTTTGAAGTTTCTATGGTTCACTTGGAGGGTAGAAAGTACAAGTAGCTACAAGTGGCCTAATTCCAACTTAAAAAAAATTTTGGTGTTAATTACTTCTGAAACTAGTATTAATACCATTCTACTTATAAGAAATGACTTGAATTTCAATATCAGAGATGATAATTTAGAATAATGTATTAAGGAAAACAATGTCAAGATTATTTTATTGGATTTAAAAAATTTTTTTCTATATACTTTATGTCATTAAATGCCATAGGACCCCTATGAGGTTGGAATTATTATTCTCTCGCACACATGTGATTTGGTCATTAGGTTCAAATCACACAGCTAGTAGGTGATTGTTCAGGGACTTGAAAACAGCAGTTCTTATTTCAAGCTGTTTTCATTACAGTAAAATTTTTGCACTAAAAAGCAATAAGTGTAATATAAGCTTGTCACTGAAGGGTACCTTCTTTCCAATAAAAATGTGTGGGACATATGGTGATGATAAATGCACATTTGATGATAGTAATGACAATAAAATATTTCTCTATCAAGTTCAGTAAGAATAACAATTTAGAGTGTTAACTCCTCGGTCATCAAAGACAGACCTAGTCATTAACTGACCAAATGAGAAGCCTTCATGGAGAGCTACAATGTGTCAGGCATCATGCTAAGCTCTTTGAGCCCCACAAGCATCACTGACATAGTCCTTGCAAAGCTAACTGGGGAGACAAGACATTTGTTTTACATAATTAATAGCATTTATGTGCCTGCGGGTGAGTAGAGATAAAGGAACTTGAGGCAATAATTTTACAGATCATCAAAATGTGTGGACAACAGTGAGATGCAGGATAAAAGAAAGAGTTTGTTATTAACTGGACTTCTTAGTGTACAAATGAATCAGTGGGAGTGATTGATAGTTGTGAAAGTCTTTTGAGGCCGATTTAAATCACCTTCTTAGTCTCTGTGCTGGTTTGAAAGGATGTACGTCCCCCAGAAAAGCTATGTTTTAATCTAAATCCCATTTCACAAAGGCAGAATAATCCCTGTTCAATACTGTATGTTTGAATCTGTAGTTAGATCATCTCCCTGGAGATGTGATTTAATCAAGAGTGGTTGTTAAACTGGATTAGGTGATGACACGTCTTCACCCATTTGGGTGGGTCTTGATAAGTTTCTGGAGTCCTATAAAAGAGGAAACATTTTGGAGAATGAGAGATTCAGAGAGAGCAGAGCAGAACGACATAGCCACGAGAAGCAGAGTCCACCAGCCAGCAACCTTTGGAGATGAAGAAGAAAAATGCCTCCCGGGGAGCTTCACGAAACAGGAAGCCAGGAGAAGAAGCTAGCAGATGATGCTGTGCTCGCCATGCGCCCTTCCAGATGAGAGAGGAACCCTGACTGTGTTCACCATGTGCCTTTCCAGATGAGAAGCTCTGACAATGTTCACCATGTGTCCTTCCACTTGAGAGAGAAACCTTGAACTTCACTGGCCTTCTTGAACCAAGGTATCTTTCCCTGGATGCCTTAGATTGGACATTTCTGTAGACTTATTTTAATTGGGACATTTTCTCGGTCTTAGAACTGTAAACTAGTAACTTATTAAATTGCCCTTTTTAACAGCCATTCTGTTTCTAGTATATTGCATTCTGGCAGCTCTTAAACTAGAACAGTCTCTAAGTGATGAAAATTATTTCGATATCCAGAAGGATGGGAAGGAGCCTGCACTTTCTTCCTGGATCCTATGAATTGGAGACATAAGTGGGTGATGAATAAATAGCATGGGGGATATATCTGGGTTTCAGTGGGCAAGAAGTTGGAAAGAGGTAATCATTTTGTTTAGGATAAAGAAGACTCTTCTTTCCATCTCCATGGAATGGGAGTTCCGCCATGGCATATTTCTCAAACACAAAAGTGTATGAAAAGTTTGTGAAGAGTTTGTTAAAAAAAAAAAAGATTTTGATTTAGTAGATTCGGTGTGGGGCCTGAGATTCTGAATTTTTAAAATGCTGCTGGCCCACTCACCACACTTTGAATAGCAAACCCCTAGGGCACAATAAAGAGTCATAAGAAGGGAGAAGTTTCAGGAAACTTGGGTGACTGAGCAGAGGTAGGTTGGATTGGAGAGAGATCCAGGAAGGGAAGCATCTAGGTAGAGGTAGAATAGGGAGTGTAGATAGTAGCAGAGATGGATTGTCTGTAAACCTAATGAATTTAGTCTTCATGGTCCTTCACTTGATAAAATTGATACAGTAAGATATTTTTTAACCACAACTGCTTAAGATCTCTCTCTCTTTCACTCTGACTTCTGCTGTCTCTCTTTTTCTAGTATCTGATGATGCTGGAATAGCTGTTGGTATTGTGGATTGTGGAGAGCCGCCTCCCGGGTCGGGCCTAGTGGACACGCCGCAGCCTGCCCTAGAGTTCCCCCCGCCCATCGAGTGAGCCAAGATGGCGCCCGCATCCTGCCTCCACGTATGACGTACGCGCCCGCCTGCCCTGTCTACCAATCACCCTTGTATACGTGGCGTTAGCCCATTGGGTTTGGATTTTGTATATAAAGGCGTTACCCGGACGGGGAGGGGAATAACCCACAAGGAGCCGTACCTGACGGCCGCATAGAGGTTGTTCCCCCGTGGGGTGTCTTCCCCCGCGTGGAGCCAGTATTAGAGAAAGCTTGCTTAACCCCAGTAAAGATCTGTACTCACAACCGCTGCGTGTTCCGGACTCGTGTCTTCACCAAGGTTAGTCTGTCTGCGTCTATCTCTCTCTCTCTCTCTCTCTCCGGCCCGGCTCTCGCCGGTTGGGCCTCCTGGTGTGTCGGTCTGCCGAACAGCTGAGGCGTCGTGCGGTCCCGAGGCCAGTTCCTTTTCTTTCTGGGTCAGCGTTTCCTTTCGGAGCGCAGCGCCTCTACCTGTGTCCTCCGCGCGGCTCGCCGCCCTGGGGCCCATGGTGGGTCCTGCCGGACGTCTGCAGGCGGGGTCGGGCCGGAGACCCGCTGCCTGGAGCGGACTGGAGGCCGCCGGGCGGGAGGAGCGCGGCGCCTGGGCCCCTCGACCCGGGAGCTCTTCGTTGCACCAGCGAGGCAAGGCACGGGACGGCAGCCAGGCCCTGAGCTGAGTGAGAAGTCGCGGACAGTGGATATCCATCTAAGAGGAAATTGAACTGCTCATACATTTAGTTTGGGTTTGGCAGGCTGTATTTATGTGGCTTGCAGTAACATCCATGTGTAGTTCAATTATTCCTAGCCATTTCAGTATAGCATTGTCCTATAGGAAAAATCTGAACTCCTATTGTG
Source organism: Tamandua tetradactyla (assembly GCF_023851605.1). Lineage (NCBI taxonomy): Eukaryota > Metazoa > Chordata > Mammalia > Pilosa > Myrmecophagidae > Tamandua > Tamandua tetradactyla. The sequence goes on along the minus strand of NC_135334.1, from coordinate 102,684,864 downwards.
CCATGATCCTCAGCACTGTGACTAAATAGATCAGGGCCAGATGCTATATCATGATATGAAGTTTCCTAATACATCTGGCAAGGAAAGTATGCAATTGGTGGAGGAGAAACTTGGTTTGAAATGATTAGAGCCAGAAGCTAGTCTATGGAACATTCTTGCAACCAACAGACATGTAATATTTAATGTTGCATATTCAGCTGTGGTCCAAATGAAAGTTCTCTCCTATCAGGGATGTGCTCGATAAAGTGGTATACAAAATCATAAATGTATTGCAATGAAATTATTTTTATATTTTTCTGCATGCAATCAATAACTATTTTGATGCTGAGAAGTATACTGTTAATAATGTTTAGTTTTCTGAATAGTACCCAAAGAAGTAATTTGTTAAGAAGAAAGAAATACCTTGTATAAGTAATAAATAGGCCTTTATTTTGATTGTTAATTCAATTATTAAAGAGGAATGAATCATATGAATACATTAGAAAAAGGAGTGGCTACACCACTGATTTAAATGAAAGACTGACATGGAGAAAAATTACACAAAACTTAAAATACACCATGACAAGGAGAACATCCTGATAAATTATTTAAAGATTATCATCAATTTAAACATTTTTAATGTCATTCACTGAATAAAAAATTTTTAATGCCCTGAAATATTAATTACAACCCTCATATAAAAAAACACAGTCAATTGCCGTTTTCCTTTTTAAATTTGATAACTGTCTTAAACATTTAGGTGATATTATCGATAATTTCTTAGAAGCAGAATGAAACTTCTTTAAGCCATCAGTAGTAAAAAAATGGATCAACAAACGATTGAAAAAGGCCTGAATTATCTTTCTATATTCTGTTAGAAATTATATGATAAAAATTATTGTCAAAAGAAGAGACTTTAAAAAAGTATCCAGGCAAGAAATATAAGAAGATATTATGAAGACATATCAGACAGTTAATAAAATATTAAATTTCTGAATTTTTAATTTATGGTATATGTCCACTTTTTAAAAATTTGTAATTTGTAATGACTTATTTCTCATTCTAGATAAATATTTACATTTACACCTAAGTTTTAGGCTCCCCAGAACCTGCATCTGGCCTTTGGTTGGGGAGATAGATCCGAAGTGTCAGGAGACCTTTTCTCAGGGAATTGTAGGGAGGGACTAAAAATCGATGGACTGAAAATTGAGAAGTGAATTGCTTAGCTTTCATCATTATTATCTGTGACTTCATGGTACAATCACCCAGTTGTCTTCCAAGGAAGCAGGAAATGGAGGAGATCTTGGAAGAACTATAGAAGTTCAAAGGCAAGTGGTCTCTCTTTATTTCAGTCCCTTAGGAGGGGTTTTGGTAGCAGGACTTGAGAAAAAACTGGGTGTGTTAAAGTCAGGACTACTAGGATGAAATATAGTGATGACTTTTGAAAAAAGAATGGGAAATCATATAAAGGTTTGGGACCCCAAGCACTAATTATAGACAAGCCATGCTCTACAAAGGCAGAGTGTAAAACTTAGTTTATTATTATAAAATTTTAAGCATATTTTTGTCGTTTGAACATATGTCTATATCTCTATATTTCTACTTTACCTATAGACAGAGTGAGGTGATAGAATGAAAGATAGATGGATGATAGGTAGGTGGTAGATGATAGCTCCATTGATTGATAGAGTTTGTGCTTTGATATATGATATGCCTGATTTTGAATTTCAATCCTGCCACTCCCAAAGTGTATCACGTTGACAGGTGATATGTGTAAAATGTGCATCCTACTTTTAGAAGCTGATAATAACAATACTGTAAGTGAACACTTACTATCTTAGGCACTAGGCTAAGGGCCTGTGATAGTATCTCATTTAATCATAATAACCCTTTTTGATAGATTCTATTATTATCACTGTTGTACAGATAAGGCAATTGAGGCCCAAACGTTGGGAAATTGTCCCAGGTCATAAAACTAGCAAGTGAAGGAGTTAGGATTTGACTGCAAGGATTCTGATTCTATATTGCAAGCACCATACACTGTTTTAGAATTGGAGAGACAGAAAAATATGAAGAGAAACAATGTAAAACAAGAAAGCATATTATAAAGCACTACTCTGTGGCTTCATCTCTAAAACTCTCCAACTGCTGTAGAGGCAGAAGAAACCATTGGAGGTTGACCTAAACTGGGAGAGTCTTCACAAAAGAAGTGACTCAACTGAACCTTGCAGGACAAGTAATTGAAATAACCAAATAACAAGATGTGGGTGGGATGACATGAAACAATTCATTCATTGTTACAACTTGTGGAACCAGACCTCAGTAATGAAAAGACACAATGCTTGTCCAAGCAAATACTTTGACTCCAACTGAGAATGTCGATAGCAGCATAAGAAAGGCATTAAATTGCCCTTCTCTTAAAAGAAAATGTAATTCCCTGATTCAAGCCATAAATTTTGCAGCTAGGATCTCAAAGGTAAAAGCAATAAGGTATTGCATGTGTTTAAAGGCAAATGATCATTTCTGCCCCAATGGGAAATTAGTAAAACAATTATACAGTAAGGCAATGGAAGAACCTGAGTCAGTTATGCCAACTCAAACTACAAGAACTGTTTCGGTATCAAAGTTTACCTGTGCTTTCCCTGGCAGAAAAGCTGTTATGAAGTTATATGAGCCTGGTTGTACAAGAAGGAGTTCTACCAGTTCTAAGGAAATCATGACTCACAGTAATTCAGTCCACATGAGATCTTGGCAGAAATTAAGCGTAACTTCACAGCAGCTGTGTCATCTGCATGGGCTACCTCTGTGAATAGTCGATGATGAATGGCCTTTGGGATCATGGGGCTCTGATTTAATCGAAAGGGTTCTACCTGACAGCACACCTGTGAGCACTGCTTTCCATTTTGGGAATAGCAACGAATGTTTTTGATTCTTTCATTCCAGAACAGCTAGTTTTATTTATGATTGGATAACTGAAACAGGAAGACTCTGGAATCTCAAAGCATTGTTGAATTTGGGGATATTTTTCAAGCCTCAGAGCCAAAATCAACACCTCACTTTGAGCCCTAAACAAGGTGAATATAATATTCGCCTGACGTTGATCTTTAAAAGCTTAAATCATCTGAACTCATGTTAACACTGCTATCGGGTCAAGGGCTGCTACCTTCTTAAAATGCCTTGGATCGAGAGCAATTTGGATAGCAGAATGGCGTTAGGAATGTATAGTTTTGCTTCTAATCTACATGATCGGGTTCCCAAGATGAAAATTTGGTGCAGATTGTTCTTCACATCTGTCTGGTTAGTAGCATCTTCATAAATACCATCAGAAATCAAATGAGGGTATATAGATTCTTGGTCCCTGAATAAAAAAAATTAAGACCTTAGAAATTCCAAGTCCAATTTCTTCCAGTGCCATTTCTCCCTATCTAAATGTGAAAGCTGAGATATTTCACAGCTAGAATGGTTGAACATTTATCAATAAAAGAGACTCAGAAAGCATTTAGGCTACTTTAGTTAGACGTTGCTATTTCTCATGACTTGCCAACCCCCAACCAAAAGCATTCCAGCTAATCCTAAAGACCACCTAAGGCATTACATACTATTTTTCAAAGGTTCCATATATTGGGGTAACTTTACAGAAACCCCAGAGAGGTTCTCCAGAGAGGTCCTTGAACCAGATAAATCCAGAAATACAGAGGAGCTAGCCTCTCTAGATCATCAACTAGTTCCATCCACTTATCCCATATTATCGACAGCATCTTTCAACATGAAAAAGTTAGAATGGGCATAACTCAAACATGTGGAGAGCCGCCTCCCGGGTCAGGCCTAGTGGACACGCCGCAGCCTGCTCTAGAGTTCCCCCCGCCCATCGAGTGAGCCAAGATGGCGCCCGCATCCTGCCTCCGCGTATGACGTACGCGCCCACCAACCCTATCTTCCAATCACCTCTGTATACGTGGCACTAACCTATTGGGTTTGGGCACAGTATATAAGAGGTTACCCGGACAGGGTGGGTGGAGACGACCCACAGGGAGCCGTACCTGACGGCCGCATAGAGGTTGTTCCCCCGCGGGGTATCTTGTCCCGCGTGGAACCTGTAACAGAGAATGCAAGCTTAACTCCAGTAAAGGTCTGTGCTCACAACCGTTGCGTGCCTCGAACCCGTGTTTATCACTCGAGTCGGTTTGCCTGCGCCTGTCTCTTTCTCCCCTCCTGTTCCCTTCGCCAGCCGGGGATCAGAAGCCGAACGAGACGGCTGCGGACACAAACACCCCTAAAGAGTAGGAGAAAGATCAAAGTTGATGGTGGAATTATACAGAGAAGATCAGGTTTAACAAATGAGTATGATGGCTGAATCATTATATTGATATTTACGTTTCCAGTATCTTAGAGCAGCTAGAAGTAAAAACCTAAAATTGTGGAACTGTACCCCAGGTAAAACTCTGAAATATGTTCTACAACTAATTGTTGTGATGTGTTTTGAAATTTATTGCTTCTTTGTATGTTATTTTTCACCAAAAAAAGAGTTGCTTGCCATGATAAATGCACAGCTATATGATGATATTGTGAATCATTGATTGTATACTTTGGATGATTACATAGTATGTGAATATATAATATATGTCAATAAAAATAAATAATTTTTTTAAAAAAGCACTTAGGCTAGTCACAAGGCAACAACTCGTATCAGTAAGTTTATTGTTTGAGCATCAGCTATCTGACTCACTGTTCCATTCAAAACCCTCCCAGCCATTATTAGCAAGAAAAATAAAATCCAAAGAATTTAAATGATTACCAACTTCACATAGCTGGTTGCTAGCAAATCAGTACAAGAAACATGTTATTTTAACTCCCTAGGGCAGAAAGACCAAAATAGGCTTACTCCAAAACCAAAAGAGAATTTTGGAGTGAGCAGATCAGGGTTTGCATCTGAGACCTACCACTTATCTAATGATAAGCTATGAGGAAGTGAGGATGGTGACTTTATATATTCATTCCCTCAGCAAATATTTGCAAAGGCTAACATGTGCCTGACTTTTAAATCAAATCTTGAAGTAAAAGTCAACAAGTACATTTTGGGTACTTAACATATACTGCTGAGTAACTTGATTGTTGAGTGATATAACACCACCTATTTCATAAAGGTGAGAACATGATAAACGAGAAAGCATTTAGAAAGGTAGAAGAGAGTAGGTAACCAATCCATACTCTATATGTATTTATTAATTTATGTGCTTTCTTTTTATTATTGCAATCTTATAACAATGTTTATTCCTATTTGCAACACATTAAATGTGTATTTCATCTTATAGAGATTTTCAATAGAAAACATATGGTTTCAATAAATAAATACCTATACATTAAGCATCTACTTATCAATACCCATGTCATAGATTTTATCAATCACCAAATATTTTTTGAACCCATACTCTTAGCTATTGTATTTTCTAAAATTTGTGACAAAATATATAGGGCACAGAGAATATTCTTGAAGTGCCTATGGTCCTTTGAAGTAGTGCGTCTGACTTGTGTGGTTTACTGCATCACTTCTTAAAATGTTTGCAAGATGTTCATGGACAAATACACTGGGAAAACTCTGGGTTAAATAGGTTTTTTTTTCTTTTGACTATTATGACTTCACTTGCACCGATTTTGTATGCATTGTGAAATTCCAGATGCAATGGTGAAGTAATATTATGCAGCATGTCTTAAACTCATTTGCTCTTGGAACCCCTATTCTACCAGAATGTCTGTTCATATCTATCAGTATACTAATATTCCACAGAACTCATTCTGAGAAATAATTTAAGAGCTAGGAATCAAAACCCCTGGGCACTAGTCATTTCTCTACCATCAAACATGTACGTGACATTAGGTAAGTTAATTTCTCCGTGCCTTTGTCTTCTCAACTCTTAAACAGGGGTGATACGGCTATTACCACTATTCTCATATTACCATACTGAGTAGGAAAAATAAATAATAGAAGATGATTTACAGAATCATATTAAAAATTACTTAATTGTATAATTTCTGCTGAAGCATTTTCTATGGGCATCATGAAAAATCTCAATGATACTTGCTTTTCATAGAAAAATAAAAGGGAGAGCTATAAATTGTCAGGCAAGGATTAGAATGATTGCAAATTTATCAATGTCTGGAGCAAAATTATTCTGATTTCTGTGCTGTTATTCTGGTAAAAAGCCTTTAGAATCAGATGCCCATAGTCTCCAAATAGTTTCATGTAAAATTGTACTCATATGTAGAAATAAGTAACATGATGTAATTTTTGGATTGTCTTCATAAGCAATGTTAATGTCTTCACTTGACTCCCAATGCATATTAAATTATAAGGTTTTTCCTATCAAAAGGCAATATGTAATAGTTTCTGAGCTCTTTATAGAATCGCTGGATAAGGGCACAATAGTTATGCTTCAGTCCTGTGCAACACATGTGGAAACATGCATTGGATTAACAGTTTCAGGAGAACACAAATTTCTCCTTCAGTATGTCACTGGAAATGTGGTTATCTTTAGTGTCATCATAGGATAAAAGATTCCCAAACTCACTATTGGTCTCTTGACTTAGGTTTTTAGTTGTCTCTACTTGTTTTTCTAGAATGCTGTCTTAGCCAGCAAGGCATGCCAGTCCAAGGATGGTGTTCTAAGCAACAAAAAATGAGAGAAAGAAATGGGCATAAAGAGGATTAGTGGGATGGGTCAGGGATGCTCAGTGCCTAGAATGAGTGACATGAGAGTAGGCAAACTCTGCCCTCTGTCTGGATTTCTACTATGTCACAAAGTACAATGCTGCTCTGCAAGATGGAGTCAGAATGCTGAGTTTAGATTCATGATGAGTTAGATAACAATCTTGGCTCTCTCATTTTCAAGCTGTTTGGTCTGTGGGGCCCAGTCATATGGTGGTTGAACCCTAGTTTTCTCATCTGTAATGTGGGGATAATAATAACTACCTCTGAATGTGAAAGAAGTATTGAGTGAGAAAATAAATGTAATAATAGTACCTGTTATACACAGGTGCTCAATATATGTTCATTTCCGATCCTGTGTTGGTGTGAGAAATCCTTGCTCTGTCACTGAGAGTAGCAATATTTTCTTTACTTCTCGCATTCATTTTACACACATTATTTTAATGAGAAATTAAGTCCTTTGAAATCCTTGGGAGCAACAGAAGAACATATGGGCTAAGTGTTTACTGTGGATATTCCAAATACTCACTTCCCTTGCACATGGGGAACCTACCCTTTAGACGAGGATACTTATCTGTTTGTTTCTACTTTTTGAGACCACCCAGAAGCTTCAGCTAGAGCAGCTTACAAAGGCTTGTTTTCTCTGAATTGGGAGCCAAGAAGAACCTATTACACATCTTTTCTGTTCTCTGTCCTGAATACCTAATTTCTTCAGAGTGTATCTCCAAGAAATGGATCCAATGCCTTGAAGATTATCCAACTTTCTGTACTTTCTCATCTTTATTCTGGTCAGGAACTTCTGACCTTCTCAAAGGTATAGACATTACTTTCTTAAATTTTGTTCATAAGCAATGTCTGCTTAAATATTTTTTATTAAATTGGTTAATCCAGAATTTAATATGTGTTTTCATGATGTTAGAAGAACATCCTCAAATCTTTCCTAACATAGTAGATACTCTACCTTTGGAGGTAGGGAGCGTCAGTGGAAAACTAATGAATCAGGAGCATTTTAGTGGAATGCTTTCCCATTGGTTTATGGAAGATAGTAAAACCATGCAGATAACAATCAGAAAGCAGTAACACACAGTAATTCATTCGGAGAACTCTGGAGTGCTGCAGATCTGAGCTCTAATGGTAGACCTAATTACTATTTCTGCAACAATGAACAGGACACTTAACTTCTCTGAATGTCACTTTCTTAATCAATGACTTAAAGATAGTAGTAGTATCTTTCATAGTACACTGTGAAATCTAAATGGGAAAATGCATATAGAGGACAAAGAAAAATTCCTGGGTCATCCTAAATTTTCAATTACTGCTACCTATCCTTATAATAACAATTATTACTGTTAGAATACTTAGATGTAGAGAGGCAGATAGTCAAACGTATAATAGCCTTTGGAAGGAAGTTGACTTCAGGAAATAGGAGGTACAATCTAGATTAGAAATCAGCTAATGAAGAATATATCTTCAGAAAATGGAGAAAAGAACCCAGAAGATGCAAATTAGTATAAAAGAAGTAACCTGATATTTCTCAAAAAAGTTCTTTAATTTTCCTTTGTATTTCCGATATACAAAATGTACTTTTTTATGGAGAGGACCTTGCCACGTGCATTGCAAAGTCGAAGAATCCAAGGATTGCTGGCAGCCAGCACCAGAACGCCAGGCTTTGAGAAAGCAGTACCTTGTTGACACCTTGAGTTTTGACTTCTCTTTGACTCAAAATTGAGAGGCATTATTATGGCTATAGTAATTTCATGGAACTGTCATGAGCATACAGTACTGAGAAGTTGAGGATTCACATACTGGCTATGGACAACTGACTGAAAAAGACTTCAGCTTGAAGAAAATTCTTTATAGGGAGGACTTCTGGAGAAGCTGACAGAGTGGGGAGCACCAGAGCTTGCTCCTTTTCCAAAAACAGCTAGTGGACAGGCCAGAAACTGTCTGAAACAACTGTTCTAGGGCTCCAGAGGCCAAGAGAGCACCATATAGCATGCTGGGAGGAGCAGGAGGAAGAGACTGAGAAACTGGGGTAAAGAGCTGTGAGTAACTTGTTCCACAGCATGCCAGCATCCATCCCTCACTCTGAAGCAAGCTGTTTTGGGTTCAGTCCCTGACTGTTTGCTGATCATGGAGAGGGATATAGAAGCCCTCTTTCCCAAGAACAGGGGTGAGGGGAACAGCTGAGTATTGATCACAGCTTTTGATCAGTGAGTTTAGATTGCTAGGTTCTCAGCCATGAACCACTGTTTTAGTACACCCCAACGTTATTTTGAATATAGTTAACAGTACTGTATCATGTGTGTTCATGTGGTTGAAAGGGCGTGTGTTTGGTCATGTATATTCCTAGAAGGGAAGGTAGAAGATAGAACATGAGACTGTATATCACAGGGAACACTGTGGCCATTGTTTCAAGCCCCTCATCTACAGGATCGAAGGCAGTAGAGGTTTAAAGAAGCTGGGCTGGGGGAAACAGCTTGCTGAAGAGCACCATCTGCTTGGTGGGCCAGGGAAGTACAGCTCAGGGAGCCATCATAAAAGCTTTTTAATGTCTTTCCTGACCCTCTTTCCAGAGCTCTTTGGAATTAGTCTGTGCTCCCCTCATGCCCTGGTCCTGATTTGGTGGGGAAATGCTGATGTGGGAAAGTCCTCTCCAAGGTGACTCTCCTCCTAGAATTTTCCTTCTAGGCAAAAGGAGCTAGAGGCAATGAAAAGATAGTAAAAAATAAAATAAAATAAAATAAATAAAGAGGAAAAACAAAACTGAATAGAGAAAGAGAGAGATAAAGAAAGAGAGAGAGAGAGATCTGAAAAGTCTTCAACAAACTACTAGAGCTAATAGAGTGGTTTAGCACAGTGTCAGATACAAGATCAACACCCAGAAATCAGTAGTGATTTTGAGCAATCTAAGGAGGGGAAGTCAAGAAAAAGTTCTTTTTTACCAAGGATGTAATGGATTTGTACATGAAAAACTGCAAAACATTGCTGAAAGAAATCAAAGAAGACCTAAGTAAATAGAAGAACATTCTGTGCGCTAGATTGTAAGACTAAATATCACTAAGATGTCAATTTCCCCCTAAATGATTTACAGATTCAACACAATATCAGTCTTCCAACAGCCTACTTTGCAGAAATGGAAAAGCCAATTATCAAATTTAGGTGAAGGGTAAGGGGCCTCAGATAGCCAAAAACATCTTCATAAACAAGACTGAAGTAGAGGACTCAGACTTCCTAACTTTAAAGCATATTACAAAGCTACACTGGTCAAAACAGCATGGCATTAGTATAAAGACAGCTATATTGACCAATGGAATAGAATTGAAAGTCCAGTTACAGATGCTCACCTCTATTGCCAATTGATATTTGACAAGGCAATCAAGACCACTGAACTGGTTCAGAATAGTCTCTTCAAAAATAGTTCTGGGGGGATTGGATATTCATATGCAAAAAAAATGAAAGAGGACCCTACTTCATGCCTTATACAAAAGCTAACTCTAAGTAGATCAAAGACCTAAATAGAAGAGCCAGGGCCATAAAACTCCTAGAAGAAAATGTAGGGAAGCACCTTTAAGATCTTGTGGTAAGCAGAGGTTTCTCAGTCTTTACACCTAAAGCACATGGAATAAAATGAAAAACAGATAAATGGGACCTCCACAAAATTGGAAATTTTTGTGTTCATAGGCCTTTATCAAGAAAGTGAAAATGTTTGGAAATCACATAATAAATGTTTAATATCCCAAATATATAAAGAAATCCTACAACTCAATAATAAAAAGACAACCCAATTAAAGGGTGGACAAAATGCTTCAATAGACATTTTCCCTGAGAGGAAATGCCAAAAGCACATGAAAAGGTGCTCACCATCACTAGCTATTAGGGAAATGCAAATCAAAACCACAATGAGGTATCACTTTATACCTACTAGAATGGCCACTGTTAAAAAAAATAGAAAGGAGAGAATGTTGTGAAATAGGACACTCATTCACTGCTGGTGAGAATGTCAAATGGTGTAGCCTCTGTGGAAGACAATTCATGGTTCCTCAAGAAGCAAAGTAAAGAATTGCCATATGATGTGGAAATCCCAATACTAGGTTTATACTCAGAGGAACGGAAAGCAGGGACTCAAGCAGACATTTGCACACTGATTTTCACAGAGACATTATTCACAGTAGACAAAAGATGGAAGCAGCCAAAATGTCCATCAACCAATAGATGGAGAAATGAAATATGGTACATACATATAATGGAATGTTATTCTGCCTTAAGAAGGAATGAAGTCCTGATGCATGCAACAATATGGATGACACTTGAGGACATTACATTGAGTGAAATAAGCCAGACACAAAGGACAAATATTGTATAATGTTACTGATATGAACTAATTAGAATAAGTAAACTCATAGAACTAGAATCCACAACATAGGTTACCAGGAGATAGAATAAGGGTAGAGAATGGGGAGTTCATGTTTGATTTTTGCAGCATTTCTAATTAGGTTGATTGTTCACATTTGGAAATGGATAGTGTGAATATAGCACATTATTTTGAATATAGTTAACAGTACTGTATTATGTGTGTGCATGTGGTTGAAGGGGCATGTGTTTGGTCATGTATATTCCTAGAAAGTAAGCTAGAGGATGGAACATGAGACTGTATATCACAGTGACCCCTGTTATGGACAGTGACTGTTGTTAATTATGCAAACACAAGTATGTTCTTTCATGACTTACAAAAAAAGAAAGAACAAGTATTTGGTAATATCTGTTGATGATAGCAGCACAATATTGTGAATATAATTAACAGCACAGAATTATACATTTGCATGCACTCAAAAAGGAAATTTTAGGTTGTATATATGTTACTAGTTTCTATTAATCCTGATTCAACACTGTAGGTTGTAATATTTTGATTAGATTAACTCCATGAAGATGCAACACATCCAGTTGTGGGGATGACTTTTGATTAGATGAAGATGTGACTCCATCTATTCCACATGAGTCTTGATTAATTCACTGGAATCCTTTAAAGTAGGAAACATTTTGGAGAGAGACAGAAATGACAGAGTCTACAGAAACAACAGAAGTCTCAGAGCTGAGAGAAACTCCACAGCAGAGCCGACACAGATGCCGACACATGGAGGACAGAGGCATAGGTGTTTGGAGATACTTGGAGCCAAGTAGACCTTGCCACAGGATGTAAACAACCCAGAACCTGTAAAGAGCCAAGGGAAGCCAAGAGATGAAAGCCAGTCCCAGAGAAGCAAAGTGAGCAACCTTCACGGGAGCAAAGGCTGTAGAGCCCAGGAGCCAGGGACCAGCAGATGCCAGTTGCATGCCTTCCAGCTGATAAAGGGGTTCCTGACCCATGAACCTTTCTTGAATTAAGGTGTCTTTCCCTGGATGCCTTAGTTTTGACATTTCTCTAGGCTTAGAACTGTAAACTTGTAACTTATTACATTTCCCTTGTTAACAGCCATTCCAGTAATGGTGTATCTACATCCCAGCAGCTTTCAAATTAACACAATGTCTTATGTTAAAATCTCCTAATTCTTTGTGGCTATTTTGAAATCTTGTTGGAAATTTCCACTTTAGCAGCAAGGTGTTACAGGATGTATGCTTGACACGAGAGGCAAAGACCTGGGTTCTGAAAGGTTTTGAAGGTGAAAGAGAGGAGGCAGACCAGGAAACCTTAGAATGAGCGAGTTTATTCCTGTGCTCCTGGGCAGAGCTCACAGAACTCAAGGTAGGGAGTTGTGAGTTTGCTGCTGGGTCCTGGTTGGGCGGTTTTCAAGCAAGCGGGTTAGGTGACGTCTAGAAGGGGTGGCACATTTTACAGAGCTTGAGTCATGGTGACCTTCACTGTTCCCCCGACCTAACATTCCAGCCTTTTTGTGATAATAGGGCACTGAGATCTTTCTGGCTACTTCCTGCTGCATTGGGGCGGTGTGGGGTTATAGGCTGGAATTGTCATAGTCAGGAGAGTGGGGAGGTTGGCTGTAGGAATCTGGTGAGGAAGGCAGGCGGTGATAATGATGTGGGAGCATTTGGTTGATTGCCACCCATGACAGATCTTTTATGCATCCTTGAAGGAAGTTGAGGAGACAGGGAGCTAGGAGAAAGAAAAGACAGATTAGAATAATTGGTCCTAGTAGCGGGAGGAGCCATGTCGCCAGGGGAGAAGAGAACCAGGTTAGGGCAGAGTTGGTTCCCTGTTTTCTATGGTAGTGATCTTCTTTCAGTTTGTTTAGGGTGTGAACATTTTGTTCCACCAAACCTGACTTGTTGACGTAATGGCAGCATTCTTCTTGGAGGAATATGCATGTCCCTCCTTTTTTGACTGTTAGAAGGTCCAAGGCCCATCGAGTTTGAAGAGTCACCTGGGCCAGTGAGGTAAGTTGACGTTGCAGAGAAGATAGGGATTCTGATGTTGATTCCAGGCCTACCTGTAGTTGAGTCTCGAAGTTTTGAGAGGTTAAAATACCATGTCCTAGCACTCGTCCCACTGCTGCTGAGGCTGAGACTGAGGCAGCCAGGCTGATGCCTACCAGGATAGGAAGGAAGGCAGCCCTTTTGGAGCGAAGGGGGGAGGGGGGCAGTAGCCAAGTTAGCTTGGATTCACCATAGAAGGTTAATTGAGTGTGGAGAGCCGCCTCCCGGGTTGGGCCTAGTGGTCGCGCTGCAGCCTGCTCTAGAGTTCCCCCCGCCCATCGAGTGAGTCAAGATGGCGCCCGCATCCTGTTTCCGCGTATGACGTACGCGCCCACCAACCCTATCTTCCAATCACCTCTGTATACGTGGCACTAACCTATTGGGTTTGGGCACAGTATATAAGAGGTTACCCGGACAGGGTGGGTGGAGACGACCCACAGGGAGCCGTGCCTGACGGCCGCATAGAGGTTGTTCCCCCGCGGGGTATCTTGTCCCGTGCGGAACCTGTAACAGAGAATGCAAGCTTAACTCCAGTAAAGGTCTGTGCTTACAACTGCTACGTGTCTTGGATCTGTGTTTCTCACCAGCGCGGATTTGTCTGCGTCTCTCTGTCTCTCCTCATTGTCTCACCCGCCGGCCGGGGGCTTGACGCTGAGCGAGAAGTCGCGGACAAGTGGTGGCCCGTACGGGGAACCCTTCTGCTGCCTTTCCCCGAGCTGGTGAGGACGTGCTTCTTGAGTTCGCAGCGGACTTCCCGCGCCTGATCACCGCGAGAAGGTGAGTACTTCTTATTACGTGAGAGTTAAGGCCCGCGGGCTTTCAGGTAGCCCCGGGGACTCGGAAGAGCTCTCCGAGTGATTAAAGTACAGTGCCGACTGCAAGCATGGGGCAGTCCGGAAGTTTACCTTTGTTAGCTCCCTTAAAGACCCTTTTGAAGCAGTGGGGTATCTCGGTTAAGGAGAGTTCCCTCCTGCGGTTCCTTGACGATATTGCTGCTTTTGCCCCTTGGTTCGCCCATTCCGGTAGCCTCAGTTTGCCTTCTTGGCTGAAACTTGGTAATGACATAGAACGGGCGCGCCGGATGGGCCTTTGTATGGACCCGATCCTGGTCCCTATCTGGGAAACCGTCCGTGCTTGCCCTGAGGCAGAGTCTACTTCAGGCCTCAGTCCGTCTTCCGCCCTGCTGCAGGCACGGCACGCGCTCCAAGAAACTCAGTCAGTTTCGTCTGCGGACGGCTCCCGTAAAGGCAAGCCGCCAGAGTCAAGCACTAGTTCAGACACCTCTGACTCAGAGTCAGATGGTGATGAGACCGAGGGTGCAGACGCGCCTCCGCTGATCGATTGGGGGAGGCCCCCTGTCTCACCCACGCAGCCTTCCGCCCCGCCAGCGCCTGCTGCAGGGACGCGGCGGCTTCCGGTGAATGGTTTTGGTGATCTCGCCAAAAACCCTCACCACGGGCTCCCTCTGGTGGCCGAATCAGGTAATTACAGTGGCCCTCCTTTGCGAGACCCGGAACCCCTTACAGGCTGGTCGGGGGAGGGGCAGTTACAGCCGTACCCCCCGCCTGCGTACGCGAGCCCTCGAGACCTTACGTCATCAGGTAACAGAGGGAGACATTTCTGGAAGTGGACCCCTTTCTCAACATTTAGACCTTTTGGCATGCTGGGTGGTTACCAACCACTTGAGCCACAGCCAGCCTCAGAAATGTACCCAGTTATTATCAATCCCCAAGGTAACAATCAGCATGAGCCATATGATTACAAAATTTTAAAGGAATTGAGGCAGGCCGTCCATCAGTATGGCCCCAATGCCCCTTTTACCCTGAATATGGTTGAAAACCTTTCCGCCCTGAATCATACACCCGCAGATATTTTTCAGCTGGCCCGTGCTTGTTTACCACAGGGCCGATATATAGATTGGAAAGCATGGTTTGAGGAGCTAGCTGAGGAACAAGCCGCAAAAAACGCAGCGGGGAGACGTGGCGGGTGGAATGCAGATATGCTATTGGGGAAAGGTGCCCACTCCCAGAATCAAACAGGGTTCCCTCAAGAAGTCTACGCCCAGATTTTCCGTTGTTTCGTAGGAGCCTGGAAAAAGCTGACAGGTGAGGGAGAGGCTCAAGCCTCACTCAGCAACATACATCAGGGCCCCACAGAACCCTTCATGGATTTTGTAGCCAAAATGCAAACTGCGGCTGAGAGAATTTTCTCAGATCCAGGAGTGGCAGAGACTGTAGTTAAACAAATGATATTTGAGCAGTGCAACAAGGAATGTAAAGTTATCCTAGCACAAAACAGAGGGAAAAGCTTGACAGAATGGGTTCGGCTCTGCAGAGATGCTGGTAGCCCGTTAACTAATGCAGGTCTAGCTGCCATGCTAGCCAGCTCCTTACAAGTAGCTGCAAAGAAATCCAAAGACCTAGGAACAAAGCCAAGAGGATGTTATCATTGTGGCCAGTTGGGACACATTAAGAGAAACTGTCCCAATAAAGGCCAACCACCTGCCACTCAACAGTTTGGTAGACCATATGCGGCAACCAGGCTATGTGGCCGTTGCCACAAGGGACCCCATCGCGCAGAAGACTGTAGGTCAGCCTTCAATGCGCAGGGTGTGCGCCTTTCTGGCCGTCCTGAACAGGACCCAAAAAACGGGCAGAGGGGGTCCACCCTTTTGGTGGACCCCCCTGCATGCCATCCGGCGACACAACACCCGTCCAAATTCGCGCATCCCCCGGATCAGCAGGACTGGACCTCTGTGCCACCTCCAGGCTTGTACTGACCCCCTCCATGGGAGTCCAATTGGTGGGGACCTCCTTTAAAGGGCCCTTACCAACAGGTACTGTGGGGCTCCTATTAGGGAGAGCATCCACAGCCTTGAAAGGATTAACAGTTATACCAGGTATTGTAGACTCAGATTTCACAGGTTATGTCCAGATTATGGTACAATCTCAGCAAGGTACTCTGGTCATTGCAGAGGGTGATAAGCTGGCACAGCTCCTGCTCTTGCCCAGCTTACATCCGCTCTTTCCGAGTAAAGCCAGACAAAGAGGAGATAAGGGATTTGGGTCTACTGGAGAAGTTTTTGAGGGCCTCCATATGTCTCTGGAGTCTCGACCCATGTTGACTATTAAGGTACAAGGCAGACCCTTCCTGGGCCTGCTAGATACCGGGGCCGATCGGTCGATTATAAGACAACAAGAATGGCCCTCCGCCTGGCCGACGTGCAAGGCGGAGGACACCATTAGAGGAATAGGCCAGGTCTCAGCACCCATGCTGAGTGCAACTGCCCTTCATTGGGCAGATGAAGAAGGACATCAAGGTAGCTTTCAGCCTTATGTGTTAGCCCTGCCCGTGTCCTTATGGGGAAGAGACATTCTAGCCCAGATGGACGTTACTTTGACCAGTAACTGTTCTCCAACTTCTAAGCATCTGTTAAAAGGAATGGGATATGTCCCTGGCAAAGGCTTAGGAGCCTCATTGCAGGGGCGCACAACACCTATACAGGCTGTCTCCAATTCTGATAAACGAGGCCTGGGTTTTTCCTAGGGGCCACTGAGGGGAGATTCCCATCCACACCTATAAGACTAAGGTGGAAAACCGAAACCCCGGTTTGGGTGCCTCAGTGGCCCTTACCAAAGGAAAAACTCTCAGCGTTACACACTCTTGTGTCAGCACAACTAAAAAAGGGCCACATCATTCCTTCCACATCACCTTGGAACACCCCCGTATTTGTCATAAAAAAGAAATCAGGTAAATGGAGACTGTTACATGACTTAAGGGCTATTAATAACTGCATGGAGCCCTTAGGACCTGTTCAGATTGGGCTGCCCCTCCTCTCAGCTCTACCAAAACATTGGCCTATTGTCATCTTGGATCTCAAGGACTGCTTCTTTTCCATTCCACTTCATCCCGAAGACACTCCAAAATTTGCTTTTACTGTGCCCTCTCTTAACCAAGAGAAGCCCTGTCACCGCTTCGAGTGGACAGTCCTGCCCCAGGGCATGACTAACAGCCCTACCATGTGCCAGTTGTATGTTGCTGCAAAACTGGCCGATACCCGGCAGCACTTCCCCCAAGTAAAAATCCTTCATTAGTCCGTTGGAAGGATGTCCTGTCAGGACAATGGCAAGGCCCTGACCCAGTGCTCAGCTGGGCCAGAGGCTCTGTTTGTGTTTTTCCCCAGGAGCCAGGACGTCAACCAGTGTGGGTTCCGGAAAGACTGGTGAGAACCGTGACATCGCCCGAGGAGGCCACGGAGCTGTTGCCTAAAAAACCAACAAGCCTTCAACCTGAACCATCAGATCAGGCCTCCAACTCTGCTGATGACGGCGGCGACTGACGAGATGGCAACAAAAACGCCAGTCACCCTCCGACTGTTTAGAAGGGGGGACCAGTTTTAATACCCCCCACTCTCCCAACAGGTGGAATCAGACCTTAAAGTGCTTGGGAAGATCAAGTTAACCCCCGTTGCCTTCGACCTTTCCGAACTGGGTGAGACTGTACAAAGTCTGTGGAACCGAGTCACCTCTTGGTTCTCTTGGCCCAATTTGACTACTTGGATTCTCGTGGCAGTGGGACTATTAGTGGGTTTAGTCACTGTTAAATGTTTGTTAGAACGCTTGTTCCAGACACAGCAGTAATTACGTGTCACTACCATGTTGGCTATGTCACTCGCCCCTGATGCTCCTGGCAACGACCGTCCTGCTGCCCGGTCCTCCCCCTCACCGGACGGTCCATCCTGGCCACTCAGGGCGGGGCGCTCGAAAACAGGATCTGCTGCAAAGCCCATGGCCACGTCCCGGGTGTAAAAGGCGGCACCAGAAGTCATAATTTTTGTCTAAAGGATGATCTCTAAGGCAGAGTCACGGTCCTGGCCAGACTAGACTCCGGCCATTGCACAGAGACATCTAGTGACACTCTCGACTCTGGTTGCCGCTCTCCTGAGCCCCGCTTAGCCCAGTTGCGAGGCGAAGCACTGCAGGGAGAGTCACGTGGTTTCCAGTTCACGGGCTCTCCGGTCTCTATATGAGGAGGCATTCTGGTTGGTGCCTAGCAAGCCTAGTCCAGACTCCCCAAAGCACCAAAACAAGTAGTGGGCTAATCAAGCTCACGGGAGCTCACTCATCAATGGAGACACTGGGTCTAAGAAAGGGTCTACGGACCAAAAATAATAAAAAAGGGGGAGATGTGGAGAGCCGCCTCCCGGGTTGGGCCTAGTGGTCGCGCTGCAGCCTGCTCTAGAGTTCCCCCCGCCCATCGAGTGAGTCAAGATGGCGCCCGCATCCTGTTTCCGCGTATGACGTACGTGCCCACCAACCCTATCTTCCAATCACCTCTGTATACGTGGCACTAACCTATTGGGTTTGGGCACAGTATATAAGAGGTTACCCGGACAGGGTGGGTGGAGACGACCCACAGGGAGCCGTGCCTGACGGCCGCATAGAGGTTGTTCCCCCGCGGGGTATCTTGTCCCGCGCGGAACCTGTAACAGAGAATGCAAGCTTAACTCCAGTAAAGGTCTGTGCTTACAACTGCTACGTGTCTTGGATCTGTGTTTCTCACCAGCGCGGATTTGTCTGCGTCTCTCTGTCTCTCCTCATTGTCTCACCCGCCGGCCGGGGGCTTGACGCTGAGCGAGAAGTCGCGGACAATTGAGGAATTATGGTCACCAGGAAACATGGTCCTGAGGTAGTGGGGTTGAGGCACTTGGTAAGAGTCCCATTACACCAGAAATATTGTCCTTTAGGGCAATGGTGGAGTGGGTGGAGTTGTGGATGGTGACATTAGTTTGGCATTTGCTATGGAGCTGTGCTTGGCTCACGGTTGTGTGGGTGAAGTAGCAGTAAGGGGGTAGGGAAGATTATTGGGCTCTGGTTCCCATAGGGGGATGTTCTTTAGGGTGGTATGGCAGGGATCAGCATTATGATTGTGTATTTGGGTAAGATTTACAGGGACAACTTTTAATAGGGGCCTTGCCAACGAAGCACAAAGGAAACAGTGGGTTACATTGGGAAGTATTTGTGTTTGGTTAAGGAATTGTAAGGTGTGTTGGAGGATTTGGAGCCATGTTTGAGGGGCTGTTGGGGCAGAGAGTTTGGCGAGGTGGTTGAAGAGGTTCTGCTCTGCTTGTAAAATGTTGATAGACACCTGGGTATGAGTATTATTAATGAGGATATACTCGCGATGTATTTCAATGGTGCTTATGGGGTACTGCGACCAGCCACTATAGAATAGTTTGCTTGGAACCCCCATCACCCATCTAGTATCCCAGGGATCTGTAATATTCATGTAAAATTGTTTGGAACTGATGTAGAAGAGTCCCATCCCATCGTCAGCATCATGTATTCAGCATGACCAATAGGGGTATCCCCCATATATGTCATTATACTTGTCCTGGTTGCAGTAAGTTTTAGTTTGATCATACGGAAAGCAGGCAAATGGTCCCTGGTTTCTAGTGACCAATTTAGGAGTTATGGGGATGGTTAAAGATTGGCTACAGCCCATGAGAGGGCAGTCTCCTGCACCAATTATATGGCTAGTCGAGTTGCCATTTTGGTTAATAGTTTCCCGGATTTTGAATTTCCATATATAGGAAGTGCCCTCAATGGGGGTTAAGAGGGTGAATAGTGCAAGTGAGGCGGATGCGAGTGGGCCCCAGAGGGTGACAGGTGTATGGGCTCTCATTCTGTTTATAAAGCTTGACCCATGACAGGTGGTACTAAGAGGGGTCTCCTAGAAGTTTTACTGCTGTAGGAGTGGTAAGAATCACCGTGTGTGGGCCAGTCCATCGCGGTTGGAGTGGTCCGGGCTGGAGCTGTTTAAGAAGTATTTCGTCTCCTGGCTGGAGACCATGGGGAGGATCAGTGGGATCAGTTTCCCCACGTTGTGGCAGGAATCGATCAGCGTGTTCCCGCAGCAAATGCCTGATTAAGGAGAGATATGGTAAGTAAGAACCCAGAGGAGGAGGTTGCACTGGCAGATGGTGATTGAGTAGGAACGGGTGGCCATACATGAGCTCAAAAGGGTTTAAGAAAGTAGGTGCTCATGGAGCAGCCCATAGTCAGGCAAGGGCCAGCGGAAGGAGTTGACCCAGGACTGTGTAATTCAATGGCTAGTTTGGTTAATTGCGTCTTGATAAGACCATTAGCTCATTCCACCTTACCTGAGGATTGGGGTCTGTTGGGATATGTAGTTTCCAGTCTATTCCCAAGGCAGATGAGGCCTGTTGGACCACCTGAGAAATAAAAGCTGGGCCATTATCAGATTGGATGGAGGTAGGTAGTCTGAAGTGGGGAATGATTTCTTTTAGGAGGATGTTAGCCACCACATCAGCAGTTTCCTGTGTAGTAGGGAAAGCCTCTATCCAGCCTGTCAAGGTGTCAATTACAGTTAGTAGATATCTGAATTTGTTGTGAGTGGGCATGCGTGTGAAATCAATTTGCCAGTCCTGCCCCAGAAGGTGGCCCCTTAGTTGTTGGGTTGGGAGGGTGGGGCGCAACCCTCCCTGGGGGTTTGTTATTTGGCAAGTGGGACCGGAGAGCAGACTGACGTTATGAGGTGAGTTAGGGATGGGTGATGGAATAAAGGCTGGAGGAACCGTGTGAGGGCCCTGGGTCCAATATGAAGTGACAAATGTACCTGAGAAAGAATATTGGGGGCCTGTTTGGTTGGGAGAGCCACCTTGTTATCGAGGAAGATCCAGCCCTCTGGTGTAGTAGAGCCTCCCTGTGCAAGGAGGTTTTCATGTTCCTTGGAAGAGTAGGCAGGTTGGAGGGAGGGGAGAGTAAAGAAAAGAGCTGGTGCTGAAGGGTTTGAAGGTGAGGGTTCTTTGGTCAGTTCCCGTGCAACAGCATTGGCCCAGTTATTTCTGCAGGTGATTTCGGATTTATCTGTTTGGTGTCCTTTGCAATGGATGATGGCCACCTGTGACAGTAATTGAAGTGCTTGAAGCAGGCACTGGATAAGTTTAGCATTAATTACAGGTGAGCCTTTGGTGGTAAGGAACCCTCGCTCCTTCCAGATGACTGAGTGACAGTGTGCTACCAGAAAAGCATATTTGGTTTCTGTGTAGAAGTTGGCAGATTTATTTTCAGCTAGGTGTAAGGCCCTGGTGACAGCAATTAGTTTAGCCTTTTGGAATGTGGTTCCCTCTGGGAGCTGTGCTGCTTCAAGTATTTTGGTGGAAGAAACTGTAGCGTATGAAGCCCTGTGCTTTCCCCATTGGTCTATTATTGAGCTGCCATCAATAAAGAGTGTGAGGTCTGCCTGTGACAGGGGTGTGTCTGAGAGGCCCTGGTGTGGGGAGGCGAGCTCTTCCATGATTTTGGTGCAAAGATGAGTGGGCTGTGGAGAGGGGTTTGATAGGGGGCTGCGAGGGAGACAAGTAGCAGGGTTGAGCCCAGGCGAGACAGAGTGTGATATCTGAGTTTTCTAGGAAGAGTAAGTGAAATTCCTGGAGATGAGAAGGAGTGAGCAGAGAGAGAGACTTATGTGATAAGAGGTCTTGTAAACGGTGGGGTGACAGTATTTGGAGAGGCCTACCCAGATTAAGTTTAAGAACTGTACACATTAGGGTTGCAGCTGCAGCCAGCGCTAGGAGACAGGGAGGCCATCCATGGGTGGTGGGTCCATTTGCTTAGAGAGGTAGGCCACTGGAGTATAAGTTGGTCCCAGGGGTTGGATTAAGACTCCCACTGCTATTCCTTGTTTTTCGTCAGTGAAAAGGAAGAAGGGCTTGTCAGGATTTGGAAGAGCGAGTGGGGGAGAACAAAGTAAGGCATTACGGAGAACTGAAAAAGCTTTGGCTATAGTAGAGGGGTCATTTAGGGGTGCCGTGGGCGTCACCTTGGCTGCTTCATAAAGAGATTTTGCTAGGAGGGAAAAGCCGGGGACCCAGTGTCACATGAACCCCACAAAACCTAGGAAGGATAAAATTTGTTCAGCATTTTCTGGAGGCTGGAGTTTTTGGAGGTCTTGCTGTCTGTCTACTGTTAGATGTCGGGATGTGGGAGGGAGGCGGAGCCCAGGTGGGTGATGGTGGAAGAAGAGAGTTGAGCTTTGGCCGGGGAGACTCGATATCCTTTGTTAGCTAAAAAATTTAATAGGGTGGCTGTAGCCTTTGTAGAAGTTTCTTCAGAAGGGCTGCAAATTAATAGGTCATCTACATATTGGAATATGATACTGGGAGTTAGATTACACCCTATTAGGTCCCTGGCTAGGGCTTGGCCAAAGATATGGGGGCTGTTGTGAAATACCTGAGGTAATACCATCCATGTAAGTTGTTGGGCAGCCAAAGAGTCTGGGTTTTCCCAGGTAAAGGCAAATAAATTATAACAGGCAGGGTCTAGAGGGATTGCAGAGAAGGCATCTTTGAGGTCTAAGACGGAATAATGAGTGGTGTGAGGGGGGATGTGTGAGAGAAGAGTATATGGGTTGGGAACTACTGGGTGGATGGGGAGGGATGACAGCTTCATTGATTAGTCAGAGGTCTTGGACTAGACAATACGAACGATCAGGTTTTTTGACAGGCAAAATAGGGGTGTTATATGGCGAGTTAGTGGGTATGAGGAGTCCCTTTCCCTTGAGCCAGTTAATGATGGGTTGGAGTCCTTTCCGAATGGGTTATGGAGTTGGGAAATTGTGGCCAAGATGGGAATGAGGAGGGACCCTTTAGCTGGATAAGAACCGGTTTATGATGGGAAGCTATTAGGGGAGTTGAGGTATCCCATACCTCTGGGTTCACTAGGTGAGGTGGTAGAGGAGGTAAGGGAAGGGTGGAACCCTGGGTGGAGGTGGAGGCTACACATAAGGTTCCAAACCCAGTTCTGGCCCAAACTTCCTCATTGATCTCAGGCAACTTAAAAAATCACTTGGATCCTGGGTTCTTCAATTGTGAAATCAAGGCTCTAGCCTATCATTCTCCTTTTGGCTTTAGGATCCCAATATTTACTAATGAGATTCCAAAAATAAAAACCATGGTCCTAATTTGGTCTTTCCTACCAATGAAGCAGATGATTTCTTGCTTAGTTCACAGAAGTGACTCTAAGCCTAAAAGCTCTCATTATGGCTTTGGGGACAAAAAAGTTCTGTTAGAAGTTCAGCTGAGTTGAGGCATATTCTTTTCTCAGAAGGCCCACTAGCTAATCAGAATTTTAGCTGATATGAGGTTTTGAATTAAACTCTCACCTCTTTGTCTCTTAGCAAGAGGTTGGGACCCTGAAATCCCCAGTATATTTTGATGGCAAAGCAGACACCTAGAGCACAGAACTGCATGCAGGCAGACTGCTGGTGAACTTTGAGATGTTTGGGGACATGTGATCGGAAAGAAGTGGAAAGACCAAAGACAACACAAATTTTCCAAAATATTGTGTTTTTCTAGCCCTCTTCCTGTCCGAGAGGAAAGGAAGTCTGGTGGCTCTGGGCCTTTGAGTGAATTGGATTAAGGGAGATAGATTAGGAATTTAATTTAACATTAAAGCCATCTCAGGTACTTTCAAAGCAAGAAAGAAACCCATAATTAGGTAAATTATTTATCTACAAAGACAAGTCACATCATTCTGCTTTGGGCCAGAGCAATTTTTCATGGTTCTTTTAGCCCAAGCTAATGTATCTCCTTGAATCCTTCTGAATACATTTTATTTCCAAATTGCATGGAATTGCATTGTAGAAACATTTCCATATATTGCTTTCCTTGAATTTGACTTCTTCAGAAAGCAAGCAGCCTATTTTACTTCAAATGACTGTAATAGAAAATGCCTGATTGACTTTGAAAAAAAGCCTGGTTAGAGAGAGAAGGTAAAAATTATTCCCTAACTAAAAAGGGGCCTTACTGTTGTTTTGTCTAACTCTCCATGGATAAAGTATTTAAGAACCTGGGCAGCAATAATGAATTATTTGAAATCTTTCTTGCTTCGTACAGTGTATTTACATTAAAATATTACCCAAGCATGCTGGAATCATTGAACTTTTAGGATTTAATTTTCTCTATTTATGCTTTCATTTGCTACTTATCGTTGACCTCTAATTTTCAACCAAAAACCAGACCAGAAAGCAAACTGGAAATCAAAGACCATCCACTGAAAATGTTTTACAAGAAAATATGAATTGTCTTTAATTGCTTCAGTCCTGCCATTACTTAATTTTTAAATTAGAGGAATAATTCCAATAAAGGTAAAATCCCATCACCCATCAGTTGTTCTGTTTAAACAGAAACATAGAGGTTAAATTTGGTCATTAAGTTTATTGGCTTTCTTCATGGTTAATTTGAAAAATCAGCAAGAAATTTTCTCCTAAATTACATTATGTGTAAAGTTTCTAAAATTTACCAGAGAGTTATATTAATTTTTCTAAGTTTCCATATACATGTGTAACCAACTCAATAATGATTTAGACAGGAGAAAATAAACAGCCCCAAATTATTATATTTAAGAATTGCCTCTAGCTGTTTAAAGAGTAAAATTTTATAGACAGCCATTCTTAACAAGTTCATAAAAAGCAAATCTCAAAGCTTCATGATAAAATAATTCC
The DNA here is from genome assembly GCF_023851605.1 of Tamandua tetradactyla. Classification (NCBI taxonomy): domain Eukaryota; kingdom Metazoa; phylum Chordata; class Mammalia; order Pilosa; family Myrmecophagidae; genus Tamandua; species Tamandua tetradactyla. The sequence continues at coordinate 102,660,227 of NC_135334.1, read as the reverse complement.
ATATTTGTGAATATACATGCATACAGAATATGCAAATTATAGGGTGATGGGTGGTTTTCATTTCATTTTTGTTTTTGTATTTTAAAATCTCTGCATTGGGGGTGGTGGTGTGAGGGTAGTTAGAATTCTCACCTGCCACGCAGGAGACCCAGGTTTGATTCCCAGTCCATGCACTTTCCAAAAAACAAGCAAACAAACAAACAAAAATTCAACAAATGGTGCTGCAATAATGGGAAATTCACATGAAAAAAGTATGAAATGTAACCCCAGCCACACAGCATAAAAAAACAACAACTCTGCATTAGGGTGCACAGGTTGTTCAGTGGTAGATTGCTTGCTTGCCATGTGGGAGACCCGGGTTCAATTCCCAGACCAGGCACCTCCAGCCCCCTCCCCCCCCCCCGCCCAATCTCTCATTGCATATGTATCAGTGTTGTAATAAAACAAAAACCAAGTAAGCTCATTACAATGGTTGCAAATTTTTTAAGGCTCTTTATGTTTCCACATATATAGTAGAGTCTTAAATAAATTAAACAAACAGATAAAGGTGAGAAAAGCAAATGACTTTTACTTTTAAACCCAAATAGTGTGCATTATTTCTGCAACTCCCTAAAATGCACTATTGCATATACTTCTCTTTAAATGAACTTTCAATTTCAACTCCAATGAAAACTAGTCCTTTTTTCCTAGCACTTTAATTTGGAAATAATTTCAAACCTGTAGAAACATTGCAAGAGTAAAAATAGTACATTGGATACCCAAATATTCTTTGCCTTTATCCAGATTTAATTGTTACCATTTATGCCAAATATTGGCTTTATCATTTACTCTCTCTTTCTCTCTCTATTTTTCACCTGAACAGATGAGCTTAGGCTTCATGTATCATATCCTATCACCCCTAAATACTTCAGTGTATGTTTCATAAAAATATGTATGCTCTTTCATAATTACAGAAGGGTTATCAACTACTGTAAGTTTACACTTGATAAAGTACATTTTGTCTAAAGTCTGTATCCCGATTCTGTCAAATGTTTAAACCATGTTCTTTATATACACTGAACTGTGGCTGTTTGGTATTGGGAGACTGATCCTCATTCATGAAGAAATGTTACAAAGACAATCAGATGCAACTTTCTATAAAATTTACGATGAAGGGGTGGAAGTTCTTGTCCATTGTATTCCTAGGTGTTGCCTTTCTGAGAAACCATAGGAGAAATTCAGGTGGATTCTTAGCCCCAGAAATAGCTCTGTGCCACCTGAATGCTTGGGACACTGTGCATGCTTTCATCTTTGGGTGGCCACCCTTGCAAGCTAGAATTAGGTGAATTAGATGGCAACCCTTGTGAGACTATTTGGTGGTTACTTTTTCTTTATGCTATCATAAGATTTATTATTTACTCTATCTTATTTTCCCTTTACTTTAATTTCCTCAGCTATTTACCTTTCCCTTTAATCCCAGCTTTAAAGCTGCCTTGATTCCTTTTGAAACAAATGCTTAGTATCAAACACCAAGCAAATCAAAGTACTAAATAAATAAATAAAAATGAAATGAAATGAAACAGAAAAACTGAGTGATGAAAACGCCATATATATAACATTATGATTAGATGTAATATAAATTTAAAAAGCCTCTGGGCCCTAACCAGATGTCTGTGGGATAGCATCTCTGCAGATGCTTCTTCTCCATCAGCTGCCCACATTTCCAGCAGAGCAGAGAAGCAGGTGACGTAATTATATCCTCTTGGAAGGACATCTCTATCCAATTCTCTTACCAATCTCAGGATTTCTGGCAATCCAAGCAGAGATTCTTATCATCACACACCATGAACAATTCTAAGACTATGCTAACAACCGACCCATAAATGGTTACACTCGCCAACTCCTTTCAACCGTTTCATATGAAGGAAATTTTTGTGGCATTCTGTCTTGCTAAAGTTAATTCCCCTTCATGCTGCAGACCCTGTAAGATACTTGGTCACATTCATACCCCTATGCTGTCCCATGAAGGTGGACAGCACTTGTGAGGCAGAAATGGAGACCTTTTTGAGTGCGACAGCAATGACTTCTGTTCTCCTTTTTCATGTTGAAAACCTTTTGTACAAAACTCTAAATGGAGTTGATTCAATCCAGAACACCTTGGCAGTGAAAAATCAGAGACTGGGAGGTTGGATATAAAAATGTGAGTTTTAGAGAACATTTCCTTGAGATTTCTTTTCAAGAAAAGCTAATCTTCTTACAGATCAGGGTGTTGTTTCCTGTGTGGAAAGCTCCTTACCTCTTGCTTAGAGTTGTCTCTGATCAGAGCAGGGGGGTTGAATGTTTTTATTGATGCCTCACTTGTGAATGGAATTGACAGTTTAGAAAATACAGCTATCTTCGTGGCATTGCCTAATCCTCACAGCAACTCAGTGAGATAATCACAGCATGAACTATGATGTCTATTTTATAGATGAGGATATTGTCACCCAATGAGTTTAAAGCTGCCCAAGATCAGGAAGGGTCTGGCTGTGCACAATGTGTTCTACTGCAATCCCCTTACCAAGCTCATCACTTGTCCAGCAAATGAACTCCCCATCTTCATTGATAGCGTCAGCATTATTTCCATCTTCCAAGATTAACCTTCCATGTTTCCTTCTCTGCCCTCTCCCCACTTTGTGAAGAGGCCAAAACCTGTTGTATCTGTCTTCTACATGTCCCCACCATCTGTTCATTCCTTCTGTCACTTCATTGCCCTCTGACTACTGTTGCTTTGTTACTGTGGGCTTGAATTATAGCCACAGTTTTCTAACTTGTCACCCTGATACTGGCTTCACTCTGATGCCAACTCATATCTGCAGCCAGAGTGGTCTCTCTAACACATATAAATTATCACAGCCCTTCCTACTTTAAACTTGTAATGCTGTCACAAGTAAAATCTTAGTTTTCTCAGGCTGCCAAGCAGAAGCCTCAACGATTATCTTCAAATTTATTTCTAGTTTTATTTTCCATTGAACTATACATTTCCCACCTGTAACTGTCTTCTAGCCACCATATTTTACTTGCTGTTGTCCACAAACACTCGGCATTCTTTAAAGACACTGTAGTGTGTGCCTTAACTCAAGTTACTCATACTTTCCTCAACCCCCATTTAATGCAAACATACCCTCCTGCAAGAAAAGCTCCTGTGATTCCCCAGCTGGAATACAGCTCCTCTCACATGCTCCCTCAACTCCTGGTTCAACTTCTATTTTTACATCTACTTCAATCTAACCTTTTAATAATTATCTCTGTGTGTCTGTCTTCCACACCAGACTACCAATTTGCCAAGGGCCAGGGCCCAAGTCTTTTCTTTTTAATGCAATTTATTGAGATAGCATCACACACCATAGGAACCAACAGACCAAGTCTTTTTTTATCTTTATCATCCTCACATCTACTTCAGTGCTTTGCATTTGGACTTATGTACAATAAATGTTTGCTAAGCTAAATCACTTCATGGCCTCTGGATTTAGGACTAAAGCATCGTCTTCACTTTTATTAAAATGAGTATAAAATCAGAAAATGGCAACACATTGACCTAAATGGATCCATTTTTCTCTAACTATGGCCAGCTTTAACAAGTTCTGAAAGACTGAGATAAGAAACAGGGAAATCATGCCTGGGGAGGTTTAGTTCCCATAGCATTTTTTGGGTAGAGCAGGAGGCAGCAAGATGGCCTACAAAGGAATGCACAAGCTTACATGTGGGCAGTAGAATGGCAGAAGATAAAGAAAAAAGCAAGCTAGCACTTTGTATAAGTGCCATCCCTGTACCAGGAACCTTAGTGTTTGGGCCCAAACTGAGTATGTGAAACACACTAGTTGGTGCCACCACGAGACACCAAGACTACAGATGTCGATTAGAAAATCTTATTTTACTTACTCTTTTGCCTCTGATTTCTTTTCCTTCCTTCCTCCCTCCCTCCTGTCCTTCCTTCTTTTTCTTCAATCCTTCCTTCCTCTCTTTCTCTCTTTTCTTTTTTTTTTTTTTTGAAGAATAACAAAGAAAGGTATATTCTGACAAGGAGATAAAAGCCTATACTCAGATTTCAAACCTAGATCCCACTAAGACCTTGCCATTTTCTCCATATAAAGGCTTCTCATTTCCAATCATCCATCCTGCTGTTTGTCCTGAGGGAAAGGGATGTGCTGGGCGCATTCAGAGAGGAGGCTTTTATACGATCACTTTCATTTACATGATGAACTATGGTTTAGAACTTAGTCTTGCATCTTTTAGACCATAAATCTGAGTGGGGCATGCAGTCTTGGCAAAAATCAGTAGCAATGTGCTAAGTGTTTATTGCTAAAAGTAATAGCATCATGACAGCAGATAATTATGAACAGTGCTAGTGAGCAGTGGGGGGAGGAGATGGCTCAGGGAAGCAGGGAGCTGGGCTCTGGCTGAAACCAATCAGACCCTGAAAACCTTGCCTATGAAACACCTTTAAGTTTAGTCCCTTTTCTTCCTTAGAAAACAAGGGATTTGTGTGGAAAGAATAAACCCTTTGAGAATTATCTGGAACCAGGGATGAAATGGTGATCAACGGTGAGGAGAGACAATTTTTTTTTTTTTAATGCTAAGCCCAAAGCCTCTTTATACCCTAAAACCTGTAAAAGTACTGGCATTCTAATATGAGTTCCTAAGTACCCTTATAATTTAGGATTTGTTTTCATCCAATTTTCTCGTGTGATTTCCACTGGACACATTTTATTAGGTGTGATAACTGGGTCCTGCTGTCTCTCGAATTGAATGAGAGCAATTCAACCTCCACTGCATGGTGAAGAGAAAAATCTAATGAATTCAGGGTGTAAGGGGAAGCTTTGCTCTGGGTTTCACTTTCACGGGGAAGAGAGAAGAAAGGATGCAGTTAGACTTCTGCTACCTGGCAGTCATCTGGAGGCAGGCGTAGACCAGGCACAGAGTTTCTGCTGCAGTCACAGAGGCCCTCTGTTACATAAGGCCAGGCTGGCATTACTCTGTAGGCCTAGCCACTCTCTGAGGCCACTCCCCAGTCCTGCTTGCTGCAGCCTTTGCTTTGATGCTTCAATGCTTAGTTCGTTTCAGCAAACTACTTCCATTTGCAAGACTTTTTTTTTTTTTTATCTGAATCTGTACCCTTCCTGAGAGCATATTTCTCTAAGAATAAATGAGGCACAGCTCCTACCAGAACATTTCGTTGACCTCGTCTCATCAGGGATTTTAGTGTTCTAGTAGTGAATTCCCCATATAAATCATGATTAGCCGTGTGATTTGTAGCAAAACAGTTTATTCAGGGAGGATCAAGATCTTTCTTTAAAAAGTATTACTTTTGTCTCAGAGATAACACTCTGAATGTGATATAACACTTTCCTTGATGTCCTTTGTTATCAGTTGCACTGTGTGATATGATTTCCTTAGGCAGATGTAATAGTCAAAATATTTAGCAATGGTACAGAACCATAAATAACCCATGTTGCCTAGCCGTGAGTCCTGGGATATTATTAACCCTGGCTTTAGGAGTTAGTGCCCTCCAACTAAATGCCCTTGGAGACTGGCATTTATCGAGTATTGATTTTAGCCAATTTTCTCTTCAAAAATGACATCATGATGAGGGTATAATTATTTATATTTTACAAAGATAAAAAGGACTCAGCAACTTGCTCAATGTCACATTACAACACAAGTTAATAGTAAAGCCGACACCTGAACACTCCTTCCTACCTGACAACAGTGGCACCTCAACTCACTGCCTTACACTCTTTTCTGGTTCCTAATTGTCTGATGTAAAGAAACCACATAGTTGGTATGCTTATTTGAATATGGCACAGTCCTTCCTCTTTCATTATTTCAATCCAAAAGCATTTGTGGAGTGCCTGAAATGTGCTAAACAGAAAAATCAAATGGCTCCTGCAACGATCAAACCCTGAATATTGGTTTTATTTGTCCATGTTCTACATACAACCTTCTCCTCTAATCTTTATCACTTTGGCCAATTATGAGTCCTGCAACCTGGTAATCTTTTTCCTAGGTTTTACTTCTAATTCCATGTTTAGTGGATGAAAATGTTGGCAGTCTAACCCTGGATAAGCAAATCATTAAAAATAAAATTTTTCCATGTTCCTCATCCACTTGCCTGATTTCCCTTAACCTAAAACTATTAAAGAGAAGATATGGAATAATCTATAGTGCTGGTACCAGTACAAGTGAAAGGAAATTCTCTCTTGGTCTTAACTCATTCCATGTCTATTTATTGAGTACCTACTATGTTACAGGCACTCTTTTAGTAACTAATTTTAATATTTATTTCAGGTCTAACTGTGCTACTCAAATCACTGGTCTATTTCAAGCAGTATTTGTACTTTTATGTTTGCATATGCCTGCTTCAAGCCTTTTCCCCAGTGATAGCCAAGAACAACTTGAAGTCTTTGAAGCAGAGTTTATAACCTTGTTTTTCTATTACTAATATAGCATTCTGTTCTCATCACTGGTTCAGTTTGGCTATTGACATGATGATATGCTGGAAAGTTTTCTCAGAGATCCAACAGTATAAAGGAAGCAACAACAGAAAAAAGCACAAAGAGTTCAGAACAAGTAGTTTTTTTTTCTTCAAGAAAAATCTACATGAAGGAATTTACTTCCTTCCGCTCCCTAAAAACCAAGTGTTTGAGACCATAGGGAAAGGTCTGAATATTATCTGAGAAAAGCTAGTATTTTCTGAGAATTTCCAGGGAATCCTGGGAAGGAGATGAGGGTATTTCAGTCATTTCTTCCATTAGTATTTCAATGGCTCGTCAACATCTTTTGGGAAGAGTACAAACCTTTTAGTGAGCCATATAAGTCCTTTCTGATTGGATAACTCTTTAATCTTTCAGAATCAGCTTCAGAATCATCTCCTCCAAGAAAGATTTCTGGATATTCTGCCCCGATAAAACTGACCAGTCCTTCTTTGTGTCTTTAGTCTATTATACAAGAATATTTATTATATTGAATTTCTATATTGATTCAGCACATAGGCTTTGGGGGAAGATTTTCTTGGATCAAAACCTGAATTCCATACTTAATTGCTTGACTTTTAACAAATTTTTTAACATTTTTGAGACTCAGTTTCTTAATCATTAGAATGGGATTATTAAAAATTGTATTTTTTAACAGGTTTTTTTATGAGGGTTAAATGATATAATGTGGGTAAGGTGGTTATCACAGTATATGGCACATAGATCTAAAAAAATCTTAACTATTTGTACATTACACAATAAAATGATGAAAATTGATAGAAGTACATTTCTTGGTTCTGTACAGTTCCAAGCATATGTTTGTGACTATCAGGTAGCCACTCCCAAAAGTGTGATTCAGAAACCAGGATCCTTCCAACTTTTGGACTTAATATCTTCAACAAATGGCTTCCAAGATCTCTGTGTTTGTCTGCCATCTACATGGAAAAAAAAGGAAAGAAGATAAAAATTACACACTTGAATCTTGTCTACCTTAAAGCAGGAATAAAACACCTCACTTCTGTTGACATGCTACTATAATAGCTTCAACCCTATGCCATGGGATTGATAGCCAATTAGCCATTTCTAATAAGTCTTGAAAGGTATTTAGGAATTTGATGGGTAGAAGGTGACAGGGAAGGATACCCCAGGGAAAAGAAAAGAAAAGATGCGTGTTAAAAGAGGGAAAGTTTAGTGTTAAGAAATGAGCCTTTCACATTACAAATGAAATACAGAGTATATGGTGGGGAACACAGCAGATAAGAATGGGGGGTTGGACTCAACAAGTGATGTGCATTATGAATGATCACTTGGCATCACACTCAGCCTGGGGTTCCATCTTACAAAGCCTGGCCCCACATACTGCCTCAAACTCCAGTGTACAGTTGGCAAGTAAGAAAAATGTCTGAGCTCATTGGGTAGTGACCAATTGTGACCATTTTAAGTACAGCTGCCAGATTTAGCAAATAAAAATAGGAAACCCAATTGAATTTGAATTGCGGATAAAAATTTTTAGTATAAGTGTATGCAATACTTGGGACATACGTATGGGTTGTTTATCCAAAGTTCAACTATAACTGGTCACCCTGTGTGTTATCTGGCAACCCTAATTTTAAGTACAAGAGGAGATGGCTACATCATTTTCTTTTTAGCTCTAATTGTAATTCTTTGTGAATTTAGATGACTATTTCAGGGATTTCCCCTTTTTCAGTCACACTGTTGCTTTCTTGTTCTGCACTAAGAGAATCACTCCCTGCTAATGATTGTTTCAATCTGCCTCAACTGGTAAAAAAGAGGGATGCAGTATGGAGAATTATAATTGGTCCAAGGATAGCCAGCCCTATTACAGAATGGGTATGCAGACTATGAATTCACTGACCGTTCTTTCCTGTGTATTTGCCCTTTGTAAGAGCTAGTGCTGAAGACTCGTTCTAGGGGTTCTTTGACAGCTGTATCCCATAGACTAGATCAACTTGTTATTGACAAAAAGCTTAAAATTTCCAGGAAAGGTTCTGCTTTGCTTCTAGACCCATGCTGTACCTTTACGATGAGCCAGCTGTCTGGTTGAGATGTAGTAATTAATAGTAAAGCTGTGTTGGTATAGTAGGAGTAGTGGTAGTAGTACCAATCGTAGACTGTAGCAGAAATTGCTTGGGAACTGTCCAGAGACCAACCGCTTTTACAATCATTTTATATACATTATCTTATTTAATCTTAATAAGTTAAACTGAATCACAGAGAGGTTAACTAACTTGCCCAAGGCTGAACAGCTACTAAATGGAAAAGCCAGAGCCAGTGGGTTAAGGATTGGTGTAAGACAGCAGGGAATAGTTGGCTACATTAGCGAAGACTGTCTCGGCATTGGAACTATGATGCCAAACATCAGCTGTCCCCGCTGAAGCACAGGCTTAGAGTGAGCCGGATGACTACGGCTCAGATCCCACCTTTGGCACATTGTAATTGGTACTTTGAGAGGGCTGTTTTTATAACTTCTTGTGCTTTAGTTTCCTTATATGAAAAATGGGATGATGATACCTACTTCATAGGATCATAGCTTTCTTGTCCTCATAGAAATGCGTTACCAATGTTCACATGCTGATGAAATAGTAAAAACAAATATCTACTATTTTTCCACCTCCTCCTCCAATATCCCACGTGTTTTAAACATATGATGGATGTAGAGTAACAGATGTCACTGTGAAAACTAAGAAATAAAAGAAAAAGCTGAACACTGTTCAGTGCTTGTAAGTTTAAAAACATCATGACATTCTTTATTATTTTTTTTAATGGAAGGTTTTATCTGTCTGTTCACATAGTGATTTAAGTACTTATTCCTACATATAAATTAAAACAGTAATGACATGGATGAGAAATGTGTGACCATTGCTTTGAAAGGAAAATACTAAAATGCTGATGTCATGTGCAAAAAATTATTTGGCATTTATTCTTTGTATTTGAGACAAATCTTGGGCACACCTGTCTTTGTAGCATTGTTATGTTATGCCCCCGTCTCTCCTCTTTTCAGCTTATCTACACTTTATCCTAGTTCCAGTTTCCAATATGCTTACCGAAAAAAATGCTGATCACCTCTGAGTGCCCAGTGTTTTCTGACCAATACCGTCTCCAATTCATATAGCACCGAGGGCCTTCCTAATAATTCGCAGGTTAGCATCGTGTTATTTTGTAAAATCCATCTAAATAAAGAAAATGGAGTGTAGACTCCGAGCCCCTGTTCTTCCATTTCTAGGGAATTGAATAGAATCTGTCTTATTTGTATTCCTCATAACTATTCAGTGTTGACACATTAGAGAAATTGAATAAATGTTTACTTAATGATTATCGTAATTTAGGTAATTAATAAGTGGCAGTGAGGGACACCTAGGAGATTGTCAAGAGAATTTATGTCTTAGTCTGTCAGGACTTCTATGACAGATCCCACGTACTGGTTGGCTTAAACAATAAGAATTTATCGGTTTACAGTTTTTGGACGCTGGAAGTCCAAAATCCAGGTTTCTGAAAGGCCATGCTACTCCCAAGTCTGAAGGGTTCTGGTGATGGCAATCTTTTTTTTTCTTTTTGTATGCTGGATGGTGGTCACATTTCATTTTTTTTCCTTGGTTAGTATCCCATTATTGCAGCACCATTTGTTGAATTTTTGTTAATTTGTTAGCTTTTGTTGGTTTCTTTTGTTTGTTTATTTGTTTGTTTGGAAAGTGCATGGGCCAGGAATTGAACCCAGGTCTCCTGCATGGCAGGGGAGAATTCTACCACTGAACAACCCTTGCATCCCCGATGGCAATCTTTTATCAAGTGATGATCTCTCTTAATTTGGCTTCTCTTATTTCTGGCTTCTACTGACTTTTGGCTCTTAATGACTGACCAGAGCCAAATTTCCTTGGCTTATAAGGACTCTATTCACATAGGCAAAGGATCACCTACTCACAGATGAGTCCACATCTTAACCAATGATATCATTTTCAAAGGTCCCATTTATAAATGGGTTCACACCTCGAAGACCGGGGGTTAAGACTTGAACATATGTTAATGGGGGACATAATTCAATAGGCAATAAATTGTACATTTTAATTAAAGCCATGATCCTTATATGATCATGCAAGCTCATAACTCTCTCATTGGTGGTTGAGTAAGACTCTTTATAAATGCAATTTTATTGAGATATAGTAATATATCATATAATCATCCAAAATATACAATTAGTGGCTCACAGTATCATCATATAGTTGTGCATTCACCACGATTTTAGAACATTGTCATTACTCCAAAAAAATAAAAATAAAAAAGAACACCCAAAACATACCATACCCTTTATCCACCCCCCCAATTATTAATTTAATTTTTGTATTTATTTTCTTACTCATCTGCCCATACACTGGATAAAGGGAGCATCAGTCACAGGGTTTTGGCAATCACCCAGTCACATCATAAAAGCTATATAGTTATATAATCTTCTTCAAGATTCAAGGTAACTGAACTGCAGTTCAACAGATTCAGGTATTTCCTTCTAGCTATTCTGATATGCCAAAAACTAAAAAGGGATATCTATATAATGCATGAGAATAACCTCCACAAGGACTTGACTCTATTTGAAATCTCTTAGCCATGGAAACTTTATTTTTTTTTTCATTTCTCTTCCTCCTTTTGGTCAAGAAGGCTTTCTAAATCCCATGATGCCAAGGCCAGGCTCATTCATGGGAGACAGGTCCCACGTTGCCAGGGAGATTCATACCACTGCACTACTGAGAGTCGTGTCCCACAGCGGGAAGGGTAGTGAGTTTATTTGCAGAGTTGGCTTAGAGAGAGAGGCCCCTAAGCTGAGCAACAAAAAAGGTCCCTACAGGGGTGTCTTTAGGTATAATTAGTTTCTCCTTTGCAGGAGTAAATTTCATAAGGGCAAGCTCCAAGATCGAGGGCCTGACTTACTAAATTGGTAGTCTCTAATGCTTATGAGACTATCAAGAACTCCCCAGGTGGGGAAGTTTAATATTTCTACATTTTCCCACAATATCTCAAGGAAACTTTGCAAATAATTTTTTGCTTATTTTCTACCCAAATTACTCGGGGATGTAATTTGGGTATATATATATATATATATATATATAAAATTTTCTGCCCAAATTATTCTGGGGTATTACATTAACCTGTACAAAATAATAAGACCTAATTCCCTATTCAAGCTTTCATGTAATTATGTTGTTTGAATAAACTGACCATACAGGTTAAATTAGCTAGTGATACAGAAAGTATAAATTTTATACCAAATAAACATCTCTTCCTTTGATCTCACACAGAAGTTGAAGCTGTAAAATACAGTCAAAATCATCCTCTACCCTGTATTCTGATTTACTTTATTCCTAACCAGATCAATTTCATTCATATCTCTAATTGAAGTATGATCTCTTTTTCCACTTCTTTACCATTTACTACATGGGGAAATGCTGACTTCTGGAGCTGCAGTAATCTAACTCTGAGTCTCAGATATCACACAGATACCCAAAGCTCCAAGAACAAGTAGTTTGCATACAAAAAGTTCAGCATCTCAGAATTTAGAAATAACACTGAAACTCAGGAATGATGTTTTGGAGAGGTTTTTATGACTGATTCTATCTCTTTACTTGTGATTGATTTGTTGAAGTCTTCTATTTCTTCTTGAGTCAATGTTGGTTGTTCAAGCTTTTCTAGGAAGTTGTCTATTTTGTCTAAGTTGTCTAGTCTGTTAGCATACAGTTGCTTATAGTACCTTCTAATTATCTCCTTTACTTCTGTGGGGCCAAAAACCCATTTCTGATTTGATTTGGGGTTAGTTTGCTGTTCTTGCCCTAGTTCCTTCAGGTGAACAGTTAATTCCTTGATTTTTCAGGCATTTATGGCAATAAATTTCCCTCTCAGCACTGCCTTTGCTGCATCCCATAAGTTCTGATACATTGTATTCTCATTTTCATTCATTCATGCTATTTACTGATTTCTCTTGTAATTTCTTCCTTGACCCACTGGTTGTTTAACATTGTACCGTTTAGCCTACATATATTTATGGATTTTCCCACCTTCCAACTTTTATTTATTTCCAACTTCATTCCATTATTATCTGAGAAAGTGTTTTGTTAGTTTCACTCTTTTAAATTTATTGAGACTTGCTTAGTGATACATCACGTGATCTGTCCTGGAGAATGATTCATGAGCACTTGAGAAAAATGTGTATCCTGTGTTTTGTGGGGTGTAATGTTCTGTAAATGTCTGTTAAGTCCAATTCATTCATCATACTCTTCACTCTCTGTTTACTTATTGATCCTCTGTCTAGATGTCCTATCATTAATGAAAGGGGTGTATTGAAGTCTCCAACTATTATTGTAGAACTGTCTACTTCTCGCTTCAGTGATGCCAGTTTGTACATATGTTTTGGAGTACTCTGGCTCAGTGCATACATATGTATGATTGTTATGTCTTCTTGATGAATTGTCCCTCTTATTAATAAATAGCATCCTTCTTTGTCTCTAATCTGATGTCTAATTTGTCTGATATTAGTATAGCTACCCATGCACGTTTCTGGTTGTTGTTTGTGTGAAATATATTTTCCAAACTGTTTTGGCTTGCTAATGCTGCTAAAATGCAATATACCAGAAATGGATTGGCTTTTAGAAAGAGGTTTATTAGGTTACAGATTTATAGTTCTAAGATTTATAGTTGGACATCCAAATTAAGGCATCAACAAGATGATACCTTCACTCAAGAACAGGATCATATTTATAGGGTTTCTCTGCCACATAGGTTGGCACATGGCAACATCTGCAGTCCTTCTCTTCTGGCTTTTGGTTTCAAATGGCTCTCTCAGCTTCTGGTGTCTCCTGGGGTGCTTCCTTCTGCATCTCCAAATCTCTATGTCTGAGCTCTCTCCAGAATGTTTCCTTCTTAAAAGACTTCAATGAACTGATTAAGACCCACCTTGAATGCATGTGGTCACATGTCCTAGGAAACAACCTAATTAAAAGGACCTACCCAACAATAGATCTGCTCCCATAAGATTGGATTAAAAGAAAATTGCTTTTCTGGGGTACATAACAGTTTCAAACCAGGGCACCCACCTTTCACTTTCAACCTATTTTTGTCATTGGGTGTAAAGTGAGTCTCTTGTAGACAGCATATAGATAGGTCCTGTTTTTTAAATCATCCTGCCAGTTTATGTCTTTTGATTGGAGAGTTTAAACCATTAGCATTTAATGTTACTACTATAAAGGCAGTACTTTCTTCTACCATTTTGTCTTTTGGATTTTGTATGTCATATCTTATTTTTCTCTCTATTTTTTCACTTCCTGATAATCTTCATTTCTACATTCTTCTCCTAATTCTCTCTGCTGTCTTTTTCTTTCAGCCTGTAGTGCTCCCTTTAGTATTTTTTGTAGAGCAGTTTTCCCGTTCACAAACTATCTCAGTGTCTGACAATATTTTAAACTCACCCTCATTTTTGAAGATACAATTTTTGGGGCGGTTTTGGCAGATATACAATTTTTGGTTGGCAGTTTTACTCTTTCAGTGTTCTAAATATATCACACCACTGCCTTCTCACCATGGTTTCTGCTGAGAAAACTATACATAGCCTTATTGCGCTTTCCTTGTATGTGATGGATTGCTTTTCTCTTGCTGCTTCCTGAATTCTCTCTTTGCCTTTGACATTTGATAATCTGATTAGTAAGTGTCTTGCAGTGGGTCTATTCAGTTCTATTTTGTCTATTTTGTCTGTATGTTGCATTTCTTGAATCTGTAATTTTATATCTTTCATAAGAGTTGGGAAATTTTCAGTGATTATTTCCTCCATTATTCTTTCTGCTCCTTCTCCCTTCTCTTCTCCTTCTGGGACATGCATGACATGTACATTCATGTGCTTCATGTTTTCATTCAGATTCTTGAGACTCTGCTCATATTTTTCTCATTCTTTTCCCTAACTCTCCTTTTATATGCACGATTTCAGATATACTGTCCTCTAGCTCACTAATCGTTTTTTTCTGCATCTTTGAATCTGCTATTGTAGGTTTCAATTGTGTTTTTCCTCTCTTCTTTTGTGCCTTTAATTTCCATAAGTTCTGCCATTTGTTTTTTCAAGCTTTTGAGTTCTTCTGTATGGTTACACAGTGCTTTCATTATATCCTTCATCTCTTTTGCCATATCTTCCCTCAACTCATTAATTTGATTTTTGATGTGATCTGGAAGATTTGTTTTAACATCTTTAATTAGTTGTTTCAACTCCTGTATCTCATTTGAAATATTAGTTTTTTAATACTTCAAACACTTTAATACTTTGACTAGGCCATATCTTCATTCTTCCTAGTGTGACTCCTGATTTTTTTTTTTTTTGATATCTAAGCATCTGATTTCCTGTAGTAGTTTATTCTTGGAAGTGATTTTCTCTCTTTTGCCTATGATTTCTTTATGAATGGTTTTGTTTGCTGTCTGCTCTTTGACATTCAGTTCAACTTATTATAGACCTCTAGCATAGCTTCTGTTTAATTGCTCTGAAAATTGCAGCTCCTGTTTTTCTGTTCTTGCCCTGCCAGAAAGGATCAATCTCAATCACATTTCCCAGACAAGACAGGCCAAGGACTCAAGAAGAGGGTGTAATCAGTATCAAGTTTTCCTGAGGATGAGATGTAGGCTCCCAGACTTTCTGTGAGGCATTTTCATTCTGTGGTTTCCCTATCCTGCCAAGCAAGTAGCACTTTTCAACCTGCAAGTTCCTACTGGTATAAAGTGGTGCAAAGCCTTTAATTCTCAGGAGACCCTGCCCCTGCTAGAGATGTGGTTGATATAGAGGCTGAGGCAGAGGGCAGGCCTAAACTGTTTTCCAGCCTCTAGGGTCTGAGTTCTCTAAATAAGGACTGCCACTGTGCTGGACCCTGCCTCCTGACCCCTTTTCTTGAGGAAGATAGGCTCTTTAGGGAATTATCTCTTTCACCTGACTGGTTACTTTGCCTTGCAGACATATCTTAGCTCTGCCCTTGTCTGGGGCAGTGCTAAAAGTTGAAAATGCTTACAGCTTAATTTTATGGGCTGTTACTTTTTTTTTGTAATCCTTTTCAGAGCTGGAGTTGGTACCTGGATCTATGTGGCCCTTCTATTGGGGCATAGCTCTTTTCCAGTATTTTGATGTCAACCAGCTCCAAAAACCTCTGTTGTTGTTTTTCTATCAACCCACCTATGCTTTGCTGAAGAGAAATCTCCAAGTTCCCTTCAAGCTTGCTCCAGGTTTATCTGTGCTCTGACCTTGTATTTAACAGCCCAGATTTGCTAGTGAATTCCATAATTGGAGCTTGATGAGCTACCTTCCCTTGCTCCTAGTAGAGACTGCTTCTTTTTCCCATGGGGAGGTAACTCCAAAACAGCCTGTTGTGCTAGTGGAGGAGGGGTCCAGCCTCCACAGATTGGGAAACTTTACTTACAGTTCTGTGTTGTGATCTTGGCTCTTAAACGTATTCCAGACTAGTGTATGATGTGTGCCTAGTCACAGAAGTCCCCCAAACAGCTGTTCCAGACAGTTCCTGGCTATTTACTAGCCAACCTAGGGTACAAACTAAATCCCACAGCTCCCTACACCACCATCTTGCCTATTTCTACATGTATAGGACCTTAATTAGATTGGCCCTGTAATCCAAAAGTTGAACATCTGAAACTTCAAAACCCTGATTTCTAATCAGTATAACAAATCCTTAGTCAACCAATTGGTCCTTCTCTCAGACATTAAAAAGCTAACAACACATTAGGATATAACTTTTTGAGGCATATGGCAGTCTGTATATTCCAAAAATGTCCAATCTGCATGTTCTTACAATGTGACATCAACACTCTTCTGTCAAGAAGCAAGGTTTGTATCCTTTACCTACCCCCACTCCCCACACCTTAACATGGATGGATCATTGTAATTGCCCCAAGCAATAAAATATGCCAGAAGTAACACTAAGTGACTACTGAAGCTAGGTCATAGAGGCTGAAACAGCTTCTACCTGGTGCTGTCTCTCTTGAGACATGCATCTTTGGAGTTTTGAGTCAACAGGTAAAAAGTCTAGCTATTCTCAATCTCCATATGGAGAGAATATATAGAGAGGCCACATGGAGATGTCCAAGCAGCTCCAGCCATGCCAGCCTCCAGGTGTTTGAGTCTTCTAAGATTAGGTATCAAAATGTGAGTGAAAAAGCCTTTAGTATGACCCCAGGCCTGCCACTGTCTGTTTATTAGAGACCTCAAGTCAGAAGACTCTTATGTACTGCTCCTGGATTCTTGACCAACAAGAATTGTGAGAGAATAAATTATGAGTATTGTTTTAAGCCACTAAGGTTTGAGGTGATTTGTTGCACAGTCATAGTAACTGGAGAATGGGAGTTGGGGAAAAAAATCTTTAGTTCAATTAGGTCTAAATTGTCAGACAGATGAGCCATGTTTTAGAACATTCCATCCCTTAATCTAAGTAGCCACTATGATGGGTGGACAGGGTCTCTGCCCAATTTGTAAGGTTTCCTTTGATTTTTGGGGTCATGGCAACTGAAGAGGTCCAAGACAGTTCTGCTCTGAAAAACTCAAGCCTCTGGAAGAAAAAAATATGCTTTCTTCTTAATAGCTTTTCCAGTAATTAAAGTTTTATTTCCCTGCCCTTTTTAGTAAATGTAAAAATGCATTCTAAATCACTCTTTTCCTCCAAGTGGGTAAAAGAGGGGGAAAATCAGAGTCTGTACGTCTTCACATAAACGTAATTACTGATCCTGCCTTCTCCAAGGTCACACACCTATACTGTGGAGGGCAGAGGGTGATGGAGAGTGAATTTTGCATCTGGCTTACATCAAATCATATTGATTGCAGCTTGTAGACTGCAATTTCCTTGCCAATTTTCTTGTTATTAATCCCTTGGTACCATAAAAGAAAAAATGAAGCTTCTAAACTCTTCATAAACTGGAATTGGGCAATAGTCATGATAGGGACATGATGGAAAATAGGCAACCCAGACTTTGTACACTTTTTTAAAAAGCCCTGCCCTGCACACGCACAGTACAACAAAGGTAACACAAAGTGGGAGGTCTACATGAACGGAAAGAAGTAAATAGGACAGTCTTGTTTCTGGCCTTGCGTGATGTGAATGAAAATGAAATGTGCACATTCTACAGGGGCTGAGAGAAAGAAAAGTTCGATGTCCAATGAGTTTTGAAAAGGTGTTGAATGGCCCTGGAGTCTGGAATTGCCCCAGAGGAAATGGTTTCCTAAGGCCTCAGTCTGGCAGGATGTGCACACCATGGCTGATGGATGAGTGTCAGGCCTGGTAACAAGAATGCAAACAGGGCAAACCTTTTTTCCAGGAGTTTTATCCTGCCAAGGAGGAGAGTCAGGAAAAGAGAAATCATGGTTCTCAATCACAAATTGGGCTCTCACATCAGGAGTTGGCATGGACTCTTGCCAATCCAAATGCAGAATTAAAATGATGGGGAAACAAAAACTAGGTCCTGCTTTCTACCTCTTAGCTCCAGTGAATAAACAGCTTTGGCTCCTGGTTGATGCTTAAAAGCCTTTAAAAACCTTTCACCTTAAGCTATTCCTGGAACTAGATGACCAAATATTTCAGAATGAGTTAGTTCCTGATGTTTCAAATTAAGTAAGTCAGTGTTTTCCTTTATCCTTAATTTAGAGTTGTGATTAAAAGGATGGGTCTTAAAAGCTTATGCTCAGACTCCCCATCCCCTGACTACCTGGGAAGGCCAAATCCTCCATGCCTCAACTTCCTCATCTTTAAAACTGGGTTTATGTGGGCATACCCGAACACTTTATGAGTATGAAGATTAAATAATGAAATATGTTAAGAAATTAGACTAGAGATTGATGTTTAGTGCTCAGTCGATTTAGTCATTATTCTTATGTTCAACTTTACATGTCTTTCTTACTATAGTCACATGCAATTTTCTAGATGGTTTTTAGTTTATTTTGCTTTCTTCTTATAGAGTAGAGAGTTGACAATTGCTACTTGTGGCAATTGCTATCACAAGGCATAGGTAACAACGAATCCCTCCCCGCCACTTATGCTCTCCTAAGCCTGAGATATTTTGTCTGTAATTTATAGACATCTCTTCACTTGATCTTATTAAAAGCATTTAAAAATCAATTACTTAAAAAATCAACCAAGCACAAACCTCTGGATATGATTGAAAAAGCGATTGCTTGGCCTTCAGCCCCATGAGGTCAGAGATCATGTCTGTTCACTATTTTAGAGTACATGTAATCCAACACCAGACTTCTTTCTATATGTTTTCTTTTATATATGTCATCTACTGTTAGAAAAAATAGGTTGACCCTCTAAAGCATTAGAAATTTTATCACTAGGTTTCCATCAGGAAACAGGTGGATCCTTGAACTGATTAATTCAGGGAGAATTTAATAAAAGCACTATTTTGAAAGGTGATGTCAGGGGTTAGGGAATGCAAAAAGATCTAGCCCTCAGGGTCAGTAAGAGTAGGGGAGCTTGAAGAGGTCAAGAGAGGGAGGAGATACTGGGAGCCAAAGGAGGGTAGCTCTACAGAGGGAAAGACCTCCACCTGCGGCCTTGGTATAAGGACAAAGGCAACTCATGGAAAACTGGGAGGGTGATCCAGGGAAATGAATGTCCCATGTCACTGCCTCCCTATTTCTAGTCTCCTGCTAGTGTTTCTCATTGGCAGAACATGACAGGAAGCCAAAGGGTCCTGGAGCCCTTCTATTCTAGCCTCCTGGAGCAGAGAGGAGTGATATGGTGAATGGATCTGAAGAGCAAATGAAAAATCTTCATGTCAGGACTGAATTTTGCCTTCAGCCCCTCGTATGCAATATTTCTTCATATCCTTCTGCCCTAAAATTTCCCACTTAGTCTTTAAGCACTCAATATCCTAAGTGTCATTCAAGACAAGAATTCACAGCTTCAATTAATTCAGCACATACTCATATTGGAATAAGGACAGGCTAAATAAGCAACAATCCTTGCTCTCATTGATGTCTCACATGCTTTGAGGAGAGACAGGTATGTCAATAATAACTGCAATTTAGTGTAATAGATACCAGGGTAGAGTTGATATTAAGGAGTATAAGAAATAAAGGGGAAACAACTTACTTTTTCTTTTGACCTTAGAGGCAGGGGGGTGGGTGGTGGTTCAAGAAAAGATTGAAAGATGAAATGAAAAAGTGAGTCTTAAAGAATGATTAAGTGCCTGGGTTCTTCTTCTCAGGATCTTATTTTAAGACATTTTTAACTACTATTTTGAAAGCTCCCTCTTTTCTTAAAGGTCTTAAAGGTTGGAAGGTTGGGTCTGGAAGTGGGTTTAGCCTTTTGGTAAATGTCGATGCAGTTAGATTCATCCCCAGGATCTCTCTCTTTTCAGCACCACCATTAAAATGTCCACAAAGATGTGTTTATGGCCACAAGCTGTGACTAGCCACAGCTCTGCTGTTTCCAACATATGGAATGCCTTCTTTCATGTCCACCTAATTCAATCTTCCTGAAGCCAGTTCTTCAAGGCCTAGCCAGTTTCTGCTTTTCCCTTAATTGATGTGTCTTTATTTGATAGAATAACATTTTCCTCTTGGCTATTTTGTAAAATTGATTTTGCATATAAACGTGCAGTTTTGTCCTTTCTTTCTGAGCACCTTGAAAGAAGAAATGGCAACAGATTTACCTTTGTAATTTCCCCACACCTAACACTTAAGTTGGTATGTTTATCTTTATTTATTTTATATTCCTAAATATTTTATTCTTTTGTTGCAATTGTAAATGGAATTCGTTTCTTGATTTCCCCCTCAGATTGTTCATTACTAGTGTATAGAAGCACTACAGATTTTTGAATGTTAATCTTGTAACCTGCTATTTTGCTGTACTCATTTATTAGCTCCAGTAGTTTTGCTGTGGATTTTTCGGGGTTTTCGACATATAGTATCACATCATCTGCAAACGGTGAGAGTTTTACTTCTTCTTTTCCAATTTTGATGCCTTGTATTTCTTTTTCTTGTCTAATTGCTCTGGCTAGAACTTCTAACATGATGTTGAATAAAAGTGGTGATAGTGGACATCCTTGTCTTTTTCCTGATCTTAGGGGGGAAGTTTTCAGTTTTATTTTTATTGAGTAAAATTCTCTTGAGTCAACTTGCCTTGATTATTAAATGATGAAAATGCCATCTTGGGGGAGAGTTTGTTCTTAAGGAAATAGCTACTTCATTATGCTTTTACAGAAAGTTTCTTGGTTATGATATTGTACATTGTTTTGTAAAAATGATTTTAATTTTCTGGGAACAGTAGACCAAGGACCACAGAACAAGTTTGCAAACTATGAGCCTTCAGACAGCAGGTGATATGTTTGGCTCATTAACTGTTTTTAAAATATGGATACTTCATGTGATAATCTAGGTTCCTGGCTTCTCTTGCAAAATCAGAAAATGCATTAATACTTAGCTTAAAGCCCAGTAAGACAATCAACTGGAACTCAATGGCAGTTATACCTTAAGACAGGCTCTCCAGTTGTTAGCCACTCTGGTGTCAGTGATCCCTGTTGGACTGTGCAATGCACACACTTCACAGCCATGCAGTGCACATCTGGCTGTACTTGCCATGCTTGCTTCCTTAACTAGCTTCCTAGTTGCTACAGGCATTTGATTTTGCTAACCCTGCAGAGAACACCAGAACTAGAAAAGACATTAGAAGTCACCAATCTAGTTTTTTCAATTTACAGATGAAGAAACTGAGGATCAGAAGAATTAAATCCATAACTTTCTCAAGTTTTCTCAGTTCTCCTGACTCCCTTTTATCCATAACTGTATAGGAAAAATTTGTGTTCATTCCTATACTTGTGGAAGTCGGAAAAATGAAGACCCAAAAGAGGTGGTGAAATTTCAGAGAAAGGCAATTCATGCATTAAATCAAATAGAGTGGAATATGGGGATATAGTTTAAAAGAGAGGAGCCATTTGATCTCTATATAGAGTAGGCACTTAAGAAATGTTAATCTGATTGCATTCAATAAGGAATAAAAGAAAGGCTAAAAAGAGATGCAATCAAATTTTTAAAATTATGCAGCATGTGGACAGAGCAAATATTGATTTATTTTTAAAGGTACAAATGTTTTAATGTAGGAAAACAAATGAATTTAGATCAATAAATATTTTCTTGGAAAATTTTTAAAAGTATGTTTTCCAAAATTACAAATGCCATCTGTGATCATCATAATATATGAAGACATATAAGTAAAAAAATCAATATTCTGCTTTATATTATCTTTATCAGCAAAGCTTAACTGCTGTTCAGCACTTTACATAGCCAACATAGACAATTTAATGTGGACACTTACACATTTTCTCTACCTTCATTAAAATATCTAAATAATTATCAAGTTTTTAGATCTCATGTATGTAGAATCTTATGTTACTCATGAATATTGCTTTTCTCATTAATAATAGAGCTTCTGCCAGCTCCTTCATAGATGTAGATCTAAATCACTCACCGTGCAAAGTCTATAGATTACAAACATGAAACATTGTTGAGAAAATTAAAGAAGACAAATAAGGGAGAGAAATCCCATTTCCTTAAGTATTGATAAAATATCCCTTCTTCCTAAATTAATCTGCAAATTTATTGAAATACTAACTAAAGTCCTAGCAGCTTTATTTGCTAGACAATGACAAGTTGATTCCAATATCTTTATGGAAAAACAAAGGACCTAGAGCAGTCAAAATAATTTTGGAAAAGAAGGAAAAAACTGAAGGACTTTATTTGATGTTAAGACTTACTATAAAGCTACAGTAATCAAAACAACATGTTATTGATGTATGGCCAGAGGCAAAAATCAAGGGAACAGAACCCAGAACCCAGAAACAGAACCGTATCTATCAATTGATTTGGAGCAAAAGTACGAAGGTAATTAAATGGCGAAAGAACAATCTTTTCAGCAAATAGTTTAAACATTTACATAAACATATGAATAAAAATAGTATTCACCTTCACCTCATACCACATACAGAAATGGACCTAATACCTAAACGTAAGAGCCAAAAGTATAAAACATTTAGAAAAAATAGCAAAGACTTTGTGTCCTTGTGTTAGGCAGAATATACTTTTATAGTACCTCAAACAAAATATATTAAGGGCAAATAAGCATATAAATGGATGCCTAACATCATTAGTTATTAGGGAAATGTAAATTGAAATTACAGTGATGTATGATGGCTTACCTACTAAAATGGCAAAAAAGAAAAATGAAACCCAAAGCAAAAACAAACAGGAAGCAACTTTGATAATATTAAGTGTAATAAGGATGTGGTACAACTGGAAATTTCATATACTACATATGAATGTTGATAGACACTTTCTACATATTAGCTCAAAATCAGAAACCATCAAAATGTCCTTCGACCAGTGAATCAACGAATCAGTGACTCAATGAATGAATCATCAATGAATCAGTGAATCATTTTGGTACATTCATACAATGGGGTACTACTAAGCAAATACAAAAGCAAATGACTAATACACTCAGGGACACATGAATGAATCTCAAAAACATTATGCTAATTAGAAAAAGTAAAACATAAAAGAATTATGAAATTCTAGATAAGGCAAAACTACAGTGACAAAGCAAATCAATGTGTGCTAGGGGTAGAGGGAGGGATTGAAGGCAAAGGGGCATAAGGAAGCATTTTGATTGTTAAAAAAGTTCTATAATTTCACTGTGGTAGTGGTTACATGACTGTGCACATTTGTCAAAACCCAGTGAACCACAAACTTAATATTAGTCCATTTTATTGCATATAAATTGTATCTTAACAAAGCTGAATATAAAAGAAGTTTCTCCCTAATCCCACACGTTCCATCCAGAACCACTTCAATCTTCACTTGAACTAAGGGAATGCAGTGAAACAGGCACTGGCTTTTAAGACCTGGAATGTCACATCGCATTTCTGATCTCAATTCATGAGCCCAAAGTACATCATATGGCCATGCCTACCTTCAAATGGGATGAAGTGTAATCCTGCTATTTTCCTGACTGCCATAGTGCCATTAATCTATACACACTGGGGATGTTATATTTTAGGATATGTCCCCAGAAGGAGTTTTCTTGGTGCAAAGTTTTATAAATGTTTAGCAAACATTGGCATATTACTTTCCAGAAAAACATTAACAATTCATCCATTTTTTAGCAATGCATGAAGGTATTCTTTTTTGACATCCTTATCAGCACTGGATATTTCTCCCCCTGATTGTTGCTTTAACATGCAATTGCCTGGTCTTTGGCAATGCTCAGCATCTTTGCATATGCTTTTTAGCCATTTGACTTTTTTACCATGGGTTAGGTCTTTGTGAGAAATCCTACTTTGCATAGCACATAGGAAACAAGATCTGATGGCCGAATTATTGGCTAAAACCACATCAACTTACTTAAATAATTTGTTTCTTGTATTTTAAAATCAACCTTATAGAAGTATCATTTATATTAAAATAAATGTGCCCTTTATGTATGTAATTTCTAAAGAGTTTTGACAAATTTATGTAAATATTTTCATGACCCCAAAGTATCCCTTTTACCTGTTTGCCTTTATTCCTTTTCTCTCATCTCCAAGTCCTAGCAACCACTGATCTGTTTTCTGTGCTTGTAGTTTTGCTTTTCCCAAACGTCATAGAAATGGAATCACAGTGTTGTCTTTTGTGTTTGGCTTCTTTCACATGGCATAGTGCATTTTTAATTCATCCATGTTGTGTGTTTCAGTAATGTGTTCTTTTTTATTACCAAGTATTATTCCATGATGCAGATGTACTAAAATCACATTCTCCATCCAGAAGTTGATGAATGTTTGGTCTGTTTCTAGTTTTTGGATATTCTGAATACATTTGCTATAAACATTCCTTTACAGACTTCTGTGTGAACATCAGTGACTTAATTTGCCAGGGTTGTTGTATCAAAATACCAGAGATTAAGCAATAAGAATTTATTGTCTCACAGTTTTGGAGACTAGAAGTCCAGAAACAAGTTATCAATGGATCATATTTTCTCTGGCTTGCTGGTAATCCATAACCAAATTTATGGCTCTGTCAGGTGTCTGTCTCCTTCTGTCTCTTTGTCCTTATTCCCATTACTGTGTTCAAATTTTCTTTGCTTAAAAGAATTCCAGCCATATTGAAATAAGGTACACTTTTATTCCATTTAGCCTCATCTTAATAGGATCTTCAAAGACTTTATTTAGAAATGAGTTCATATCCATAGGACTAGGGGTTAGGATTTGGATGTATCCTTGTAGAGGATATGATTCAAGACAAAACAATAAGCTTTCATTTCACTTTAGTGAATAACTAAGAATGGTATATCTAGGTTATATGGTGAGAGTTCCATTTGCTTTGCCTCATCACCATCAATTGATACTATCAGCATTTTTTGTTTGTTTGTAATTTTATCTAATTGTGGTTTTAATTTTAATTTCCCTATTGATTAATGACATTGAACATCTCTTCATGTGCTTACATGCCATCCATATATCTTCTTTGGCTAAGTGTCTATTCAAAGGTTTTACTCATTTTTAATTTTTATTGTATTTTAAGATATATATATATATATATATATATATATATATATATATATATGATACAAGTTCTTTACCAATACATAGTCTGTGAATATTTTCTCCCAGTCTTTGACTTGCATTTCATTTTCTTGACTGTCTTTTGAAGAGCAGATGTTTTTAATTTCGATGAGGCACAATTTACATTTTTTTCTTTTCTAGATTGTGCTCTGATGTGTTAGCTAAGAAATTGTTACCCAACCCCAAGGGTGCAAAAATTTTCTACTTTTTTTTTTTCCTAGAGGTTACCTTTGGATTTATAACACATTTTTAGTTAAGTTTGTGTATGGTGAAAGGTATGAATGGAGATTTGTGGTTTATTTTGCTTTATTTTTTGTATATGTGCGTATAGTTAGTCCACCATCATTTGTTGAAAAGGCTATTTTTCTTTGAGTTGGCTTTGCAGTTGTGTCAAAAATCAATTGACCATATATGTATGTGTGTATTTCAGAACTCTCTTTTCTGTTGCATGAATCTGTGTATCTTTCCTTTTTCCGATTCCACATTGCTTTGATTATTTTCACTTTACAGTAAATCAGGTGGTGTGAATCTTCCAATTTTGGATCATAAAGTAAACCATTTCATGTAACGAAAGATCGTTATTTTTTGGTACCCTGAACTCTATGTATAATCTAACCATACATTTACCCTTCTTTCCCTTTTTGCAAGATAACATTCATCCTAAAGAGTATTGGAAAATTTAGTCTTTCATTATGTCTTGATTTTTGTCCTTTGCAAAATACATTTTAAGCATGGTTTGTTTTCCACCATTGCTCATAGCTCCTGAACCCCCAAAATCTGTTTAACTTGGCGTAAAATCCTAGAAAAATTCCAGCAAGACTCCCTGTGGTCATCATTCAGGATCAAAGCCCAGATTCACTACTGCTCGATTACCTAAAAACCTAACTGCTAAGTGGAAATACAAGGTGGAATTTCACTCAAGAATGAGAGCATGGCTTTGTGGAGTAATTATGCTTTTTTTGGCCTTTGTTTCAGTTAATCCTTATTCAAGTTTAACCAGGGCATTTTACAGAATAACTTTGTTAAACAAAAATCACATGCATTATTCCCCAGCGAAAATTATATTGTCAACAAAATATATGGTTTCAATCGAGACAGACCAGAGTCTGCCTTTACTTTGCCATGGAAACTTGAATGACTTAGGCAAGAAACACCATAATTCTATGAGCCTCAGTGTCCCCATCTGTAAAATGAATAATAGTAACAACTGTCTTGCAAAGTTTTTATAAGAATTTGGTGAAATAAATACATGGAAAATACAGAGCACAAGGTCTCAGCATGTTAGTTTCCTTTGTCTTAAGTGTTACAAGGTGGATCTCCATGGTATTTGTAAAATGATAGTATTAGCTGCCCTTAAAATAAAGATAAAATAAAGTTATAATTCTTTACGTATGTCCAGACATGTTTATTTAAATATATTCATGTGTTTTCCACAGTTAGAATTTATTTGCACAATCTTTTCCCAGCCTGCTGCCCAAAATATTAAATGTCTTTACGGAAGGGAAATAAAACAATAGATTCTCTGACATGTCTCAGGCCAATTTTTTAGTTTTTAGACTGACCATATCAGTTTTCATGGAACATAAAAATGCCCATGACAGCTCACATTAGTCCTTGCTCAACCTTGAATATTGATCTACATTCGTTTCATGAATAGCACATGATGAGATTCCTCTCAACACCATTTAACATACACAGATGTTACAGAGGTTTAAATGTATTCTTAACCCTCCTTGTACTGGAGACATCATGATGAAGTGTTGGAATTAACCTTACTTCATAGATAATAAAACTGAGATAGAGAGTGGTTAAATAGTATGGTCAAGGGTACGAAGCTAGAAAAGCACAGGTGCTGGGACCCCTAGCTGGGTACTTTAGCGCTATAGTCTATTCTGCTCTTTACTGCACTCTCCTGCCCTCCACAAAATGACACAATCGTTATTTGTGAGTCTCAGGAATGCAGAAGCTATAAAGTTATAAAAAATATTGGTGATTAATACTATTAAAGGACCCTGGCCTCTAAATCCAGAGCAAAAATTGCATTAACATGAGAGAAAATTCAAGTAGAAACCCCTCCTCCATAAATCCATTCTTTTAGGATTTCAAATCATTGGATATGTCAGAAGTGTTGGATCCCTAGGCACAGCCATTCCCAAACCTCTTCCTCAATGCAGTCTGAGCCCATTCTCTCTATTAACGCTAAACATGCTAGATAAAAATTCCTTTCTTCCTTTCATTGCATATATGGGATGGTTGTATTATTTCCTGTGGTTGCCACAACAAATTACCACAAACTGGGTACCTTAAGACGACAGAAAGTTATTCTCACACCGTTCTGGAAGCCAGGAGTCCAACATCAAGATCTCAGCAGGGCTATTCTCCCTCCAGAGGCTCTAGGCGAACATCTGTTCTTTGCTTGTTCCAATTTCTGGTGGCTGTGGGCTTTCTTTGACTTGTGGCCACATCATCCCAGTATAACATTCACATGCTTGGGGATTAGGAAGATGGATGTATCTTCTGGGCGGGCATCATTCAGCCCACTGTAGTGGACATTCATCCCAGCATGTTTAGTAGACAGGAGGAAAACTCTACTCAATGACTTCTAGGAAATGTTTCTTCTTTTATTAAAAGAGATGCAAGAGAAGACAGTAAGTTCTCTTTCTACCTCTGTGCGCATACATAAAAGATCATGATTCCAGGTGCAGTAGCAGCCATCCTGGGTCTAAGAGATTACATGCCTAAAGATTTAGTTGAACTGATAAAACAAGTCAGAAGCTATCTGGCTCTGGATTTCTTTTCATGTGAGGATATAAATGTCCTATTGTTTAAGATGACAATTATGATCGTCTGTTACTTTCAACTCAAAGCATCCTAACTGTTAGAATGGGCAATTATAGATATAATATGATGGTAAAGAGAATTTATGTGATAATCAAAAGATTATAAGCCTAGAATCCAAGCAAATAACTATGTAAACTGTCAAGTTAGTTGAAGAAACAGTGGTTTGGGGTTTAGTGAACACAGGTGAAAAGACCTGTAAACATCCTTAGAACAGGAGAGAAGAGAAATTGCCTAGATGGAAGGTAAGAAAAGCTGGAGAAAACTGCTAGGCTGTGAAGTCCGTGAAATCAAAGACCTATATTAAAAATGTATAAAGATTTTTATAGCACATGGATAGGGAGAGTACACAGAGTAGGCGTCTTGAGCCAGACTATAACTTCAAGGTGGAAGTCTCAGGAGAAGCTTTTGGCAACCCCAGTGATGGAAATTAGGAACCATTTAGGTGAAGGGAATCTTGCTGTCTTATCACACCTTGACACTAAGGAATTAAGACCCAAGATCCAGGCACATTGGGAGGCACAAAGATTAATCAAATGTGACTCCTGCATTCAAAATAAGTACTATTTCTTGAGAAAAAAACCATACAAGTGTTAATACAACAGAAAGTGTCTAAGAGTGATGCATGTGAGAACTCAGGTTTGAGTAGGACAAAGAAGTGGAAAGAGAAAGCTATGCAGAACTCTGAGAACAAATCTGACTTACAGAAAATTTATCTAGTGCAGGTTCAATTGTGAGTTAGTACAAGCACTCTGTGTTGTACCAATTTTCTGCCTGGTACTGCAGCCACTAAAATGACAAACTCCTTGAAGTGTTTTTAGCTCCAGAGATTATGCTTCTAGTCACAGCACTATACAACCACCCTCAAATGGGCATAGCAGTTATATCTGCAGTAATTAAAATTTATAGTCTTTGTTTTACAAAGTGTGAGCTCACAATGAATGTAACTGACATCATGGAAACAACAACAGCAACACTTTTTAAAAGGAAAAACTGCCCCTTTAAAAACCACTAGTGTTTACAAAAAGCTTTCAAACATATCATCATTTTGGTCATCTCAGGAACTCTGGAAGTGGAATACTTCAGGAACTTTAACCATAAGAAAAAAGTAACATAAAATGTCCAGATTCAGATAAATGTACAAACAGACACATATTTACTTGCTTGCTTCTAAACCTCATACCAGATCAATGGATAACTCTATTTTTAGCTTTATACTGTCTTTTTTTAAAAAGATTTTTTATTGTTAAATATAATATATGTACAAAGAAAACAGGGGAAAAAGCAATGATTTTCAAAGTACATTTCAACAAGTAGTTACAGAACAGATAATAAATAACTTTTGAGACCCTACTGGATTTTGTATTTGAGATGTATGTTCATCAAATATAAAAGCTTATATTATTATATGTGGCAACATGGGAAAATTGTTGTGAATGGACAGAGCCTGAAATAGTACTGCATAATTGTAGCTGGAGTTGACACACTCTTATGTAATAAAATGCCAGTTGAACAATCTTCTGTTTCTAGTCAGACCACCTCTGGCTCCATTAGCAGTAATAAAGAAGTGACCAAGACAAATTCTCTGATGCACAGCCTGACATTCAGCCAGAAGACACATGCTAGGATGATGAAATGAGTCTCCATTAGGAGTCATCCCCTCAATGTGATTAACCGAGCTTTAATTTTGTTTACTGTTAGATTTTACAACTCTCAACATCTGTATCACCCTGGGAGACTTGGGACAGGTCTTTTGCAAATTTCTTTTTCCTTTTCCACATCTACTGAACAGAGCTTCATTTTACTGAAGCTTGGCAGATTTTCCATCCTACAGCAAGCAGTCCTTTGACTTTGTTTTTGGAACTTGGTCTGAGAATTAGTCTGTCTTTTGCCTCCCCATTATTCTCCTTAATCTTTTTCTATCATTTTGTCTTCACTCCAGCATACATCCCAAAGGAGTAAAGCAGTGTAGTGTTCCTGGTCATGTTATAATTGTGGTGGGGGGTTCTGAGGGGTTCAGTGTCAAGAATCTTGAAACTCTTTCTGCTTTTTTATGGGGACTCTCCTATAACACATCTATGAATTTAATCAGTAACTGCTCAATTACTAAAAACAGCACTGTAGTTTTACTAGTACCTGAAGAATAGTTTCTGACCAATATCAAGTTTTAGGGAAAAGGAAAGGTATCCTCCGTTCTAGAAAAATATTATAGCACCTTAACCATGACCATTGTTTGCTTTAATAATGGTTGGTATTTACTGAGTACTTACCATTTGATATCCATGTCTCCTTTAATCCTTGTTATCACCAAATTCAGTGGGAACCTTGATTATCCATTTTTCAGTAGAGCAAGCCCTGCTTAGAGATAAGATGAAGTCACTTAGGTAGCATCACATAGTTAGTAAATTACGGAGATCAGATTCAAATGCTTGTGTTAACACTTCTATATCCCCTTACACTGTTGAGATGTTTACTGGAGCTACATTTAAACCACAGCTCTGTCATGCTATGCTCTGAGATGGACTACCCTAGCCAAATCTTCATAAGATGTGGGAAATACTTTCTGCAGGGACTACCAGGGCACCAGTCTGTCAGCTCAAGCTGACAAATGTGACTAGTTCCCATTACATAATTCAATTTTAGGCTCTATCTGCTTCATAATAATTTTCACACATTGCCAATGGGAGAGAAGGCACAGCATGTAGGAAATATGGGTAAGAGTGAAGGCAGTCCCTGCAGTCTGGAGGAGCAGGCATAATTTCAGAGGGTAAGGTAAGTTTGAAGAACTGGGTTGTTTTGCTTTACTAAGGCCGCTGGAATGAAATATTCAAATGGATTTGTTTTTACAATGGGGATTTATTAACTTACAGTTAACAGTTCTTAGGCCATGAAAATAACCAACTTAAAGTATCAACAGGATGATACCTGGATTTTGAAAACAGGCTGCTGGCATTGGGACACCTCTGTCACATGGGAAACACATGGCCAGTTTCTGCTAGTCCTTCTCTCCTGGGTTTCCTCTCTCAGCTTCTCTGGTGCTCTTTGAATTTCATCTTTTAGCTTTTGTATGTCTTTCATCCTCTTGCAAAGGACTCCAGTATAACGGTTAAGACCCATCTTGAATGAGGCAGGTCACATCCTAATTGAAATAAAATCAGAAGATCCCATCCACAATAGGTCTACAATCACAGGAATGGATTAAAAGAACATGGCCTTTTCTGGGTACATACAGCTTCAAACTTCCACCTAGCTATATGGCCAAATTGGAGGGAGAAGGCAAGATGACGTCCTAGGAAGAAGCCACGTGTATAACAGATGTGGGCAGCCAGAGGACGCTGGTAGATTTCAATGTCCCCATACACAAACAATGTCAAGACCTAGAATCCCACTTGGTCTTCAACCAGACAACTGAGGAATACAGTCTGGTTGGGGAGACCACACACACCTATTCTCAGGAAACATGATCCAGTCCATTTGTTTTAATAAAATAGTCATGTCTTTTGGGTGCTAACCACGTGCCACATGCCATGCTAAGTCAATTAAATAAGCCATGTCATATCATTCTCATGACACTCCTACAAAGGACAAAGTTTTATATTATTTTAATTATTAAGAAACTGAAACTCAAAGGTATTAAGTGACTTGTCCTCTTTCTGGGGCTTATACTTGAAATTTCATTCTGATTTAAAATATGGCAGTAAATCATACATAAATGATATATTTCCATATCCAATTCATGTAGAACTGTCATGTACAACATCCATACAAAAGTGAGGGGTCAGGTGCCAACAATTGATCTCAGATACTTATCCCCATATGGTGATGGCTTGACTGTTCTAGATTTGCCTGATTAAAATTTTAAAGCAGCTTTAAAAATCCTGCTTTCCCCAGGATTTGGGGAAATAGTCAGCTAATGAATGGTCCTGTGCAGATGAGGCCATCTATGAATTACCTAAGTATGGCATGGAATTGGGGAAAGATGGCTTGAGATTAGCCTATTTGAGGAACTCAAAGAATTTAAATAACTGTTAACTTGAGTCAGAGGTAAGAATGAATTGCAAAATAAAATAATTAAATTTAGGCCTCCAAAATAGATGAAGCAATTTTTAAAACAAAAATTTTCCCCAGAATGTGCTTTTAAAAAAAGTCCCTAAGAAGGATATTCTTAGTACCTTTTCAAATTCCTAGCTTATTCTAAAATGAAAACAAGTTTCTTCAGAATACACTTTCAAAAAAATCCCTGAGAAGTGTGTTCCTAGCACTTTCTCAAATTCCAGGCTTAGCTTAAAATCCAAATCTGTCTTCCTTTCCTTTGAGTCCTAGACACTAAATGAAACCAAAATGGCTGGCCCAATTGTCACTAAATGATCTTATATTTCCTGAGATGCTCTTTTCACTAAACATCCTTGGGGTTTCTCTGGTAACTTAGGAATAGAGTCTAGTTCATTTTCAAGTTCATGGATCCATTTCCTTCATAGGTGTCTTCCTATAACGCTGGTCATCTCCTCTGTCCAGTTGTGAACATTCCTACAAGGTCCAGCACACTCTGCCACTTCTCAGTATCTCAGAAGCAGCTCCTTGAATGAAGATTTTTGAGAACAGGGTCTGAGATTTTCCTATCTTCATTGCCTCACATGAATCTTAGCGACTGGGAAGTGCTTACTGTTGGATTAGATTAAACTATTAATATGTGTCATGTTTGGGGAAGACAGTACTTTAGCATGACATTCTACTAACTGGTTAGTAGAAGTAAAAAGCATTCTACTGAAATCTTTTATTAGAAAACATATCTCACAGTTTACCCACTTCATTCCAGGCCTTTTAGCCAGTCAGTGTTTATAGTTTTGAGTTGGGTCAAATAGAATCTCTCAGAGACATGTCAGTATTTCCATTACACCCCCTTCTTTACCCCAAAGTAAAAAAAAAAAAAGTATGTCTATAAAAAATTAATATTCCACTGAAACCTGGCAACAAACCATAAAGTAAATGTTTATATGTTCCTTCAGATAATAACGCTGTTGTTTCTACAAAGTGATAGGCCTGCCAGGCATGAAAATTCTCAGCTTCATGGACCACTTCAGCTCCTTTAGTTGGGTTATTCTTTCAATGGTTAAGTTTAGTTAAAATGCAGCACCCAAAATGGACAGGAAGCCAGAAAAGGGCTGAGAGAGAAGGACTGCATTAATTACCAAGAAGCTTCCAAAATGAGGTCATCCTTAAAAGTGGAAACTATCAGACAAGGCAAGTATAGCCAAACAGACAAGGTTATTTGCACCAAGACATACATCCCTGGTCTCTGTCAACTGCATGTCATCTGTCAGGAAATGGCCTGAGGGCCAACCCACATGTGGCTGCTGCAGGGGAGGTGCTTGCGACAGAGTTGCAGACGGAGAGCTGACTGAGCTCCCTGCTTATTTGGCTAATCCCGTGGTGCGGCAGCCAGGCTTAGACTGGTGCTTAGACTTGAGGTCGATGGTAAAAGGTTGCAAAATGATTCTCTGGATGATAGAGGGGCCGCTGAGGATAGGGGAGGGGTGAGTGTGATGAGCTCAGAGGTGAGGCAAAAAAAAGAAACAGGAGTCTATAACATTTTCTTTTGCTAATCCCTATCTTGATTCTGCTTAGGATGAATCCTTGTTCTGAGTTTTCTGTTTCCTTGCCTCCTCCTTTGCCTCGTTCTAAGGACCTAGGCATGAAAATTGAATGAATATAATAAAAAAGCATCAGAATTAGAATAAAAATTAGACTTTTAAAACTCAAGACAAACCTTTACCATTTACCAACTATGTGATTTGGGGCATAATAGTTCACTAGCTGAATCTTAGTTTCTTTATCTATAAAGAGGGCATCAAGTAAAGGGCTTCAATAAACCCTCAATGGTACTGCCTCCTACCTTATTTATGGAAGTAGAATAGTCAGTTAAACGGCCAAGTTTTTAAAAAAACTGAATTAAGTTTTTGAAATGTTTACCATTATTTGTCTGTGGAATAGCTAGGTAGAAAAGTTCAGCTAACAGCTAGGTGTGTGGGTCTGTAAGTCAGCAGAGATCTCTTGGCTGAATATGTAGATATGAAAGTCAGATGTGCAAATAGTAATTCAGTGATAGAAATGGATGGCCTTACAGAAAATGTGTAGTTATAAAAGGCCTAGGACATCAATTTCTGGTGCCTGCCCATGTAAAAAAAAAAAAAAGACTTTGGACAGAACTACAGAGAAAACAGGAATTAGGGTTAAGCGAAAGAAGACATGTATGCGAAAGAGAGTAAGTTTGAATAGCTAGAGAGCTAGAAGAGAAACCAGGAGAGTAAAGTGTCACAGAAGATCAAGTTGAGTCAACCTCA
The DNA here is from genome assembly GCF_023851605.1 of Tamandua tetradactyla. Classification (NCBI taxonomy): domain Eukaryota; kingdom Metazoa; phylum Chordata; class Mammalia; order Pilosa; family Myrmecophagidae; genus Tamandua; species Tamandua tetradactyla. The sequence continues at coordinate 102,625,933 of NC_135334.1, read as the reverse complement.
TAGACATTAAAGAAGTGACATATATCACTTCCACTCACTTTTCATTGGCCAAAGCCTGACCCCTCTGACTGGGTGTGGGGAAGTGGGTAGGGATATAATATAATTAAACCTCATAAATTTATCAGTAAATTTTCTTCTGTTTTAGCCCCACATCTCATTCTTAACCTCTACAACTATATGCATTATTGCTAGATCCTATGCCTTTCTGGTCCTGTATGGCCAATCTGCTCCTTTCTTCTCTAGATTTCTACCCATTTTGGGTTCCTTGGCCCATGGATTAAACACGATTGTAGTAAGAAGGTTAGCAGTAAGATTACCAAGCTGACCACATGGAGTTGGCTAGCTAGAATTGGACTTATTGAATGTAAAATAGAAACTTCTAACCATCTATTTTGAGATCTAACAACTCAACCCAGACATATTATTTAGTCCCTAAACTTTCCTTTTCAAGATGGCTTTGAGTAAAAATGTAAATGTATATTAACACCAAAAATATTTTGTTGCATGGCTATTTTGAGGTTTAATTAGAAACTGCTTGTCCAGAATATGAAATATTTGAGATTTTGCCCTACATGCAAGCTAACAAGTTAACCTGCTACAGTTTCATGGATGCTGGCAGAAGATATGGTATTTCTAGTTAAAAGACCAATGACTTTGGTCCATGGCTCAGCACATAGCATAAGCTTCATGTTTGCATTAGTTCCCCTTGTGCCCCTCTCCCCACTGCCAAGTTCCATGAGCATGACATGGAATAGCCCAGGGATATACTGTCCAAGTAATGTGTCTGCACCACTGCTGAAGAGCCTTGAATTTAGGAAACCCATTTCATGGACTCCAAGCAAACTTGCCTGACCTTTACCCCAGAGAGACACATTATCTTTTTTATACTGCATAGTAAAAAATAAATCTACCCTTTACTCTGGAGAGACATCATTGCTATCTTCTAAGGCTGTTCACCATACAATTATCCTCGGAAAAATAATCTGGAACAAAAGCAAGATGTGCAGAAACATGGATAGTTGTCTCCCCACATTGGTTATCCTTCTTTTTCCAGTCTTGATAGAAAAGCTAACATATGAGATGCAAGGGCTGTCGATGAATTATTTAGACACTATTTATTACAGTGGAACCCTGTCCATACCACCAGAGCACCCACTATGAAGAATAAAGGCAAGCCCTTTTTTTTTGCATGGCCAGGCACCAGGGATCAAACCAGGGTCTCTGGCCTGGCAGGCGAGAACTCTGCCTGCTGAGCCACCATGGCCCATCCAAGGCAAATACTTTTTTACATTAATTTCAGCACTTTTCCCCAGGAGTTTGAGCTCTTTCTTTTCCTACTCCTTCAAATGCTTTTAGACCAAATGTTACACTCCAGATAAGGGCGGAGATTAATTATGTAGCTGAAATAACTATTCTAGGTCCCAAGAGAGTTCTTATTGAGTTCATCTTGATGCATCTATTTGTAGTGTCATTCTATTTGAAGGCCTTAGCCACCAAGTGAGGGAGAGATTTTCCAAAGGGCCTTAAGCTGCACTCCACATCTCTTTAGCCAAGTGATAAATTGGCATCTTGCACATAGTGCAAGCACATGGTGGAAAGAACGTCAGACTGAGCTCCAGGTGATTCATGCTCTAACCCCCTGTCTTCTATTACCTTGTGGTGTAAACTTGAACAAGCATCTAGGGCTGTAGGTAGCACAGAATAAGAAACATTTATAAAGAAATCAAGCCAAAAAATAATGAAAGAAGCTTTGCCAGTTTCAAATGAATTACATATCTGGCTTCTAATTTTGAAGATGGAGTTTCCTTTTTTAACAAGCAAAACATTATTCTTCCACATGAGAAGCAGACCACTTTACAGTAGTTCTTTTTTAAAACAGAGAAGGAAAGAACAAAGTGAAAAATCTAGACGTAAAAGTACCTTTCCTAAACCTGTCACTGTGGAATGATTCAGTGTTTTGTGCTGTATATGTTGGGTCATAGACATAGAACATCACAGAAATTTTAAAAAGAGACAAATTCTCATATTTTCAATGTTTGCTGATGTGTTTGAAAGGTTTTTTCTTCACTTTGAAAATATTATGTTTCTCCTTTCTAGATTATGATGTTGTAAGTATCCACTCTTGTTATTCCCATGGTCAGCCCTCTACATTGGTCTTGAAGATTAAGCCAATAATCTCTTAATTGATCTCTGAATTCTAGCTCTTCTCCACCCTTACTCTTTCCTTTCAATTTAATCCTCTTAAAGTTAAACTATCTCTACTTATTTGGCCAAGTCCAAATTATCCATCCTTGAATTTCTAATCCAGGATTACCTTGTCCTGTCAATTTCCAATTTGGAAGTAGACACCCTCAATATTTTTTCATTCCAGTTAGATAAATATACTTATTTGGGCCCTGAATACAACATTTTCATCTCAAACTTCTTGCCTTTCTCCTCTATCACATTCATCTATCTGACTCCAACCTTTCCTTTAAAGCACAGTTCTATATCCACTTCTCTTAAGATTTCTTTGACTTTCTCAGATCTTAGCAAGTCTTTTATCCTTTTTTTTTTCCACATGGGCAGGCTCCAGGAATTGGATGCAGGTCTCTGTCACGGCAGGTGAGAACTCTGCCACTCATCCACCGTTGCCCGCCCTCTTTTATCCTTTTTATAAATGTTTGTAGGACTATAATCTGAGCCATATACATTTCTGCATTTAGTTGTCTTATTTCTGCATGAGTTGTGCTTTTTGAGAACAGGAACACAACATTTCTTTCTCCTCAGAGCTTTTGACTCCCTCAGTGTTCCTGATTGGAATAAAGTTAGATTTAAAAAGGTTAATTAGAACATTCAAAAAATACTAATTAATTCATCCAAACATCTTTTGATTCAATAAACTAATTTTGACCTGGCTATGATAATAGTGTCCAATTATTCTTCTGATCTCTAGTTGTGTCTTCCACCAAATTTTTCTCATATAACCGGTTAGATAGTATTTGTAAAACAGAAATCCACTATGTTACTCCCTTGCTTGAAACTCGTCAATGACTTCTCACATACTAGATGCAGGATGAGATTCTAGCTTGCACGCATGGCTCATAAGAAACTTCATTTGTAGGATCCATCTGCTTCTCCTGTGTCTTCTCATGCCACTCCCTACTTGTGCTTAACACCATAGAAATACCAAACTGCTTCTGATAAATAAAACACAAATGCACTTAAATATATTAATAACCCAGGAAAAAGAAAAACACCAGAAAGACAGCCAGGCACTTTGTGTCTCCTGTGAATTATTCTTGCCAAAAATATCAAGCCTGGATCTTACCAGACTTCTTTACCTAACAATTATCAGGAAAACTCTGGTTGAAGAGGTATGTGTAACTACATGATCAGGTGGTAGATTATCAAAATCCAGACTGTTGGAATCTCTACAGGACTAATGACCTGCTTTTTCACCAACTGAATTGCAAGAAAAAAAAAGTGATAGATGAAACCTATATATTCAATGAGATTAGAGACCTATCAGCCAATTTTAATGTTTATAATGTAAGGGCCTTATTTAAATACTGATTCAAGCCAAGTATAACATCTATACACACATACACGTACTCATAAAAATTGAGGGCATTTGTACACTGGTCAGTGATTGGACAATAAGGAATTGATTTTCATTTTAAAATCTGCTAATGGCATTTTAGATTTTTAAGATTGTTTAGGAATGTATAATGAAATATTTTAGTAGGTGAAATTTTATGATGTCAAGGATTGCTTCATCAAAACTTGGCTTCGGGGTTGGGGGGGAAGTTTAGGAATAAATGGAGGTAATGATGAAATAAGATTGGCCAGGAGTTGGTAATTATTAAGTTGAGGGATGGGCACTCACTTTTTTTTTTTTTTTTTTTGGCATGGGCAGGTATCAGGAATCGAACCCGGGTCTCCAGCATGGCAGGCAAGAACTTTGCCTGCTGAGCCACCGTGGCCTGCCTAGGCATACCTTTTTTTTCCCTTATTTTTATGAATGTTTGAAATTTTATGTAATACAACATAAAAAGAAAACAAAAATATAACCAAAGCAATAGTAGTATTTTTATCAATATGTATTTTTAGAATAACTGGTTAATAAGATATAATGTATTGACTGTGAAACGTTTTAAAAATAATTTTTCTATTTAAAAATCCTGGGAACAGCTAGTCTAGAGTAGGAATGTTGCAGGCGAGAGAGGGGACCTTGGTTATGTATAGCCCCTCCTACCCAGATAGTCAGGTGTCTGTCCTTCCCAGAGCCCTGGAATCTTGTGCGCATCTTATGTTTTCTGCAGAAGCATGGTCTAACCTACCCTCCCAAAAGTCATTTCAAAATACCAGCCAGAAACCTACAAGTTACAACTTCGATGGTCTCAGGGCTTTAAAATATGCCTCTTAAAATGAACTAGACACTTTCATAGGCTATTTGTATGCATATTGGTACAACCACTTCAAAATATATATACCCCTTGACCAAGGAATCATACTTCTCATATTTTGTACTACTTTAATAGCAGGACATGAACCACCTTTCACAGGATGTTCACCAAGGCATGGTTTATAGCATTGACTAACTGTCTACTAGTTAAATGACCAATATATTACAAGAGGAAAACATAGGACCAAATAATATTTACAGTATGAGTCTTATATGTTAAAATATGTGTGTAATGTGAGGTTGTGTGTGTATACATGACAAAAACTATATTTTTAAACACAGATCACTGAATTTCCATCTTCTTCTCTCTTTCTTGCCACACACATATACACAACAGAAGTTTCCTGATAATTGTTAGGTAAAGAAGTCTGGTAAGGTCCAGGCTTGATATTTTTGGCAAGAATAATTCACAGGAGACACAAAGTGCCTGGTTGTCTTTCTGGTGTTTTTCTTTTTCCTGGATTATTAATATATTTAATTGTGTTTGTGTTTTATTTATTAGAAGCAGAAAGTGCTTCTAATATTTAAGGGCATTTGTGTTTTATTTATTAGAAACACACATGCACACTCTCACACACATACTTCCTTGTACCCAGTAGCCTTCTCCTAAACCAGGAAATTAGCAGTCCATTTCCACAGCTTTAAACAGTCTTGAAAACCCACAAGATTTGGGCCCTATGATCATTTATCAATTCAGAAGGACAGATTCAGACCTACTTGAAAAATAGGGATTACTATCACATATAGCAATAAAATCTTCCAACCTTTTCCTTGTGGACATCTAAAGAATGTCTTCGTTGAAGGAAGTTCTGCACTCATGAGAAGCTTAGTCACTAAAAATAACTCTGTCAGATCTCTGGAGAGCTGTGTCCTGAATCTCTATGTGGACAAAAGTAGAGGAGGAACATTAAGAGAACCTGGGATCTGAAGAACTGTCTGAAAGATGTGCTGTTTTTAGATCCCATTTCAACTTTGGAATTGATAAGAAGTGTCCTACTCAGATGGAAAAGGTGGTACAAAACACAGTCATTACCAGAATACCAGCTTTGTGTGCAAAAGCACAGCTAGCTGTAGGACGATGTTACAGATACATGGGAAATGGTATAAGTGATTACTTTAGAGATTCTGAGGGACAGAAAGTGAGAAAAAGAGGACAGTTGTTCAACAGAAAAAAAAAGTTTCCTTCCCTAAGAAAACTATGTTGCATGCACAACTTATTCTAAAACACTGTGGGATGTTGAAGGATGGATGAATTCTAAATAAATTCATATATTAAAAAAATATGTTGACTGACTATTGGTAGAGAACATATGAGGAAAATTAGACCTAGGGATTAATGGATTTAACTAAAATCACGCAGTGATGAATGATGGATTGCCAAGCAGTTTCCAGCTATCCTGATTCCTCATCCATGCCCTTTAAAAAACAAATCACATGACTTTGCTGAATAGGAAGATTAGAAGATCTAGTTTCTAAGTCCAGGCTAAAACAATTAAGCTCTATTGTTGAAAGACCTAGACTAAGAGAAAATGACAAGATTATGAAATAATATTGGGTCTGATGGGATGGGCTCATATGCTGGACTGTGGAACAAAAGCTGCTACATAGAAGAATGTTGTGAACAAAACAAAGTACAACTAGTCAGTTTTTTTTTACTGTTGTTTTCATATTCCTGTTTCCTACTGCAGTGTCTTATATACCTGATTCCTAACACTTAAGTCCCTTCATGGAACGTGGATACTGTCATTTCCAGAATAATTTCCTGTTTTCAGTCCTACTAGCAATCTAAGATTTTGACTTAGAATCTGAGATCTAATTTTCTTGTAGTATCTTTGTCTGGCTTTGGTATTAGGGTGATGTCGGCTTCATGGAATGAGTTATGTAGCTTCCCCCCTCTTCAAATTTTTTGAAGATCTTGACCCAGGATTGGTACTAATTCTTTCTTGAATGCTTGGTAGAATTCACATGTGAAGCCATCTGGTCCTGGACTTTTCTTTGGGGGAGCTTCTTGATGACAGATGCAATCTCTTTACTTGTGATTGGTTTGTTCAGGTTGTCTATTTCGTCTTAAGTCAATGTTGGCTGTTCATGCTTTTCTAAGAAGTTGCCCATTTCATCTACACTGTCTAGTTTGTTAGCATATAGTTACTTATAATATACTCTCATTCCCTTTATTTTTGCAGGGTCAGTAGCTATGTCCCCTCTCCCATTTCTGATTTTATTTGCTTCCTCTCATTTTTTTTTTTTTTTTTGGTCAGCCTAGCTAAAGGTCCATCAACTTTATTGATTTTCCTCAAAGAACCAACTTCTGGTTGATATTCTCTATTGTTTCAATTTCATTTATTTTTGCTCTGATCTTCATTATTTCTTCCCTTTTGTTTGCTTTGGGGTTAGTTTACTGTTCTTTCTCTAGTTCTTCCAATTGAACAGTTAATTCTTCAATTTTTGCTCTTTCTTCTTTTTTAATGTAGGCATTTAAGGCAATAAATTTCATCTTAGTACTGCTTTTGCTGCATACTATAAATTTTGATACACTGTGTTTCCATTTTCATTTGCCTTGAGATATTTACTGATTTCTCTCCTATTTTATTCCTTGAGTCTGTTGTTTAGCCTGCATAGATTTTGTGAATTTTCTGGCCCTCTGCCTGTTATTGATTTCCAACTTCATTCCATTATGATCTGAGAAAGTGCTTTGTATAATTTCAATCTTTTTAAATTTGTTGAGACTTGATTTGTGACCCAGCATATGGTCTATCCTTGAGAATGACCAGGAGCACTTGAGAGTAATGTGTATTCTGCTGTTGTGGGGTATAATGCTCTGTAAATATCAGTTAAGTCTAGTTCATTTATCGTATTATTCAAAATTTCTTTTCTTATTGATCCTCTGTCTAGATGTTCTATCCATTGATGAGAGTGGGGAATTGAACTCTTCAACTATTATGGTAGAGTTCAACTACTTTTCCCTTCAGTGTGTGTGTGTGTGTGAGATCTCATCTAGGTTTCCAACTTGAAGGACACCTTGGTCCAATAGGATAAATTTCATCCTGAGGGTCAAATGTACCATCTATCTAATCTATATCCTCCATTCTTTAGATATACAGTCAGAGGCTATGGAGTTAATTGGGATCATAAAAGATATAAACTAATTCAAATAGTTATTTTATAGGCCCGTGAGTATTTCCAGCAAGCAGAAATCCATCATGTTGATTTTTTATTAGAGTCTGTCTGGAAGACAATACAATATGACAGACTCCCTAGTCTTTAAGATAAAACATCCCTTCTAAATTACCAATGTTTATTTTTCACTGTGTTTCCATTCCTACATATGGCATCTTCTGTCTTACCTAAGTTTTTCTTTCTTTCTATTATAGATTGCAGATGTTAAGCTAATAGTTTTATAAACTGGTCCTAACTTCTTGCTTCAAAATTGGTTCCACATTTACAGGACTTTTTTGGGAAACTTGTATGAACTCAACTACGTATGAGTTTTGCTAACCTCAGAATTAAATAAGGCCTTTCCCTTAAAGCACCAAAATGGTTTTTTTTGTTAGATTCTGGAAATTATTGGCTCTATTCCCCAAGAAGCTTGGGATCATTTATTGTAAAATTATCTGGTACTTCAGAAAACTGAAGTAGACCATAGATAAGCCAGCCTCCCCCCCCCACCCAAGAAAGAAAGGGACATAAGCAAAGGAATGGCATGCTTTCAACTAAGCCTGGGATCAACTACAAGAATTAGAGTTAAGTGGAAGACATTTTCCTTCAGTTGCATCTAGGACCTAGGTAAGGAAAGGTATGTTTTAGCTCATAATGGAATTTCACAGAATCAGAAATTTGGAAGGAGTTTGTATAGACTGTGAGTGATTTACACTTCTTTTTTGTTTCATTTCTTTTTTTTTTAAACAGCACAGTATAGGATTAAAGCATGTATTTTGGGGAAAATACAACAGATGTAAATCTTGGCCCTCTCTGAACCCTAATGTCCTTATCTATATATTGAGACAGTGTTATACACATTATTAAGATATTGTGAAATTAAGAGATGATGTCCTAAAGGTAGTGCCTTGGAATATAGCAAATGTTTATTTACTAAATGGTTGCCACTGTTGTAGTTGGTATTATATATGGCATCCAAGGTGAAACTTCCTACAGAAATTTATGGTTTAATAATGTGTACAGTGAGGAGCAATGAGGAGTGTTTTACCAACTTTAGAGCCATTGCCTCTTGGTTCTACAGTAATAATAATAATAAGAGGTCTGGAAAATGTACGTAGAGTTCATGTTTATTGTGATATAGGTGATTTTTATTTTCGTCTCTTTGTGTGTGTGTATCCACATTGTCCAGAATAAAATTATAGTGTATTTACAATTAGAAAAAATTATTGCTATTGTGAAAAAAGAAATTACCCAATAGTCAAATTAGATTAAAAAAATATTCTTGCAGTTTCCAATGTCACTAGCTAAAAACTTGGGAACGGTCATTTTAAGGCCTCCCTCTGCGTAATTAGAAACACAGTTGCCGAGCCTTGCATATGAACAATTCTAGACTCCAGATTATATTTTCCTATTTTTCCTTCTCTTCTTAATTTTCCAGAGTCTAGAGGAAACAAAACATCATGAATTATTAGTGGAAAAATTGCCAGGGGAAAAGGGCCATTTGTAAGCCCTTCATTTTTTATAAATAATTTGTTTTCTTCTCAAACTTAAATGTTCAAAACACCAATGATTTACCGGTTCAAATGCCAGATCTATTTCCCGTGGAGTGCCAGATACATTTTCCAGATGTGTTGTTGTGAGACTGGATTATTTATCACAGGTGTCAGAGGTTTTTTCCCCTTTATAAAATCTCTAATTAGCTGAAAAGGAAAGGGAGAGCCTGTTAAATTCATTTTAGAAACAGGATACAGAGGCAACACCAGCAGCTGAGACCCAAAATAGATGTGCTAGAAGCTGCCCACAGTTGACATGTGACATTGAATGTCATTGTTTAGGATAGATTTTGTTATAATGACTTCTGATAATAAATGGAAGTATAAGTATGAAATAGCTTTCTGGAGATGATAGGAATTTTGTATTCTTTGTAATTCATGTAGAGTGTGAAAATCCAATAGACAAATGATGATAGAGATCTTGTTGATAACAAAATGCTGCCTTTATATTTATATAAATATGGATTAAAAGTAAATTGCCCATTTAATAGTTCCATGATTTTTTCTCTATTTCTGCATTGAAAGGCAACTTTACATGTCTTATGAATTTTCCTTTGGATAAAATGATGTTATTTGGCTACTGCTAATAATAATGCACTACCACCACAATAAATATAGCTGTATTTATTATATATTTTCTTAATGAGAAACACAAGTACCTTATTATTAATATCATTCCTTTTCATTTTACCAATGAGTAAGTTTATATGTCAGATTTACTAGTTAGTAATTGGAGGAGCTATAAATCAAGCACACGTTTGTCTGATTCTGATTTTATCATCACATTATACTTCTACCTTGGTCAATACATTCTGAAATAGAGATAATACATTTATTAAAAAAAAAAAAGAAAGTAAATGTAGACCATCTTTTCAGACCACAGTGTATTTTTGGTTCTGCAATTTCATTCTCTTCAAGGTATTCTATAGATTTTTATAGCCCTGCACTGGTCAGGGATAGAGAAAAATAATACAAAACGTGATGTTGGAACATGACAATAAAATGCTAGTTTAGAAGTAGCTGAAAATGGTGGCCAGCTACTACAAATCTTCAGCCTTCCAGCTTAGAACTTTATTCCTTAGGCCTACTCTCATGGTCTTTTTCTGAAGGCTATTTGGCATACCATTCTCAACATGCCTGATTTTACCTCTATTTCACATTATAATAAGAAGCCAAGTAAAAATATGTTTGTTGAATGAATAAATAAATGAAAAAAGTGACACTTATTTAATTAATATTTTTCTCCAAAATATATATAATACTAGGTATATATACTTATTTATATGTATATATAACAGACATTTATAGCGAAGAAGCCCTTGTTCTGGAGATGTTGTTTGTACAGATTTAGTGAACACAAGTATCTCATAAGACACCCACATTGTGGGTCTCAAGAGACCCTAAAGCTCAGTTTTTAGTTTTTTTTTTGGGGGGGGGAGGGCATTAGTAGTCATGTGCTGAATGAAAGCAAAGAGATTGAGCAGCGAAGGACAGAGATTTCAAACTGATGAATATACATAATATATGTAGACATTATAAACATATTATATATATAAACATGTTTATATATGAACATACTATCTATCTATCTATCTATCTATCTATCTATCTATCTATCTATCTATCTATCTATCTATATACATTGCTCACATCCCTCTATTTTCAGGAAAAGTACTTCTAATATCTTCTTCTTTTTTTTTTTTACATGGGCAGGCACCAGGAAACGACCCCGGGTCGTCTGGCATGGCAGGCAAGCATTCTTGCCTGCTGAGCCACCGTGGCCAGCCCACTTCTAATATTTTTATGAAGAGTTTCCTTTTGCCCATAATCTGGATGTTAGACCATCTTATCCCTTCTACTCAGTCATATTAATCTTTCACTTTCTCCTTTTCTTTCATGTACGTGCAATGTATTTTTTTCTGTTGGCTCTTTCCCTTCAGTGCATGCTCTTTCTAGCCTATAATCTTCTATCTTCCCAAAAATCCATCTCAAGCTCTGACCCTGCCTCTTTCTCTAGTTATTCTCCTGTCATATTTACAATTTTAGTCAACGTTTCTCTTATGTTCTGTTTGAATTGATCCTTAAAAATCTCTTCCTGATCTCTCCACTTTCCAATCCATACTCTACCATGCTAAAAGAGTGATCTTTCTAATACACAAATATTATCATGTTCTTTTCCTGGTTAAAGAGTTCAGTGGCTCCCCTTCACCTTTGTACTAAAAAGCGATTTCTGTCCACGCTACATTGAGTCCTTTGGGCACCATCACCTGCTTATTCTGCAGCCCTTCTCTCTCTTCCACTCTCCTACACCCTCTTTTAAAATTTGTGTTATAGGAATCTGTGTACTTATGTCATTTTGTACATCTCCCATCTTGCCTATCAAACTGTATGCTCCTTGAAATGAGGATCTGAGCCTGGAAATAATTGCTTAATACAAGAAAGAATGGCTCAAATTCTGAATCTGACATTGGCCAGGCAACAAAAGGTCAATGTGGCTGATGTATCCAGTAAAATATGAGAAAGATCATGACCTCAACAGATACAAAATTTATTTGCAATATAGTCACTATCGAACTTGCAAGAAAACAGCATACACTTTTTTCCACAGAACTAATATGGTAAATCTTGGTCAGATTTCCATCATCTTCCATTGAAGCTGATGCTGAATGCCTATTCTCTGGGCTTCTCTCCCACCTCATGACACTGCCCCTCCCTAGGTCTCTTGAAGCATTGAAAGTCTAAGAAAATTATTCTTTTTTCACATTTTCATGTCTTCATGTCTTCTTCTCTTTTAACTAAAAGGGACAATAATAAATAATATCTGCACTCAGAGAGAAAAAGGCTCTTTTGGACCTTAGTTAAATACACCAGAAGTAGATCAGTCATGCCTGAAAAACTAAATACCAAGATCTAATAAACACAATGCATGTGTGGACTCTGCAGTCAGTCAAAACAGACTCTTATGTGGCAGCTGCTCTTCATTATAGACTACGATCTCTGAAGTTGATTTCTTATTTTTATCCTCTTGGGATCAAACTGTTTTCTATTGGCCTTGAACATCAGATAATTTCATAGTCTGGAAGGGGTAGACTTTGACCACAGGCAATGCAATCAGCTCTATGAGTACTAGAACCAGTTGGGCTTACAGGTGTTCTGAAAGACATGAGGCTTAACATTGGGATGTCATGCAATGATCTAGCTGAAAGATACACAGAGATATTATAAATATGCTGCCTTTATTTTCTAGGGTATTTCTCAAAAGTTTTGCTTTGTTGTAACTATAGGTACATAGAAATATTTAAAAATAAGGTGCTTATTCTAAGATATCTGTTTATTATTGTAATTATAGTATCTACCTTTTATTATGACAGTACTTTACATATTTTGGGGACAATATTTAAGAGTATGAACTCAAGAATTAGACTAACTGGGTCTAAAATCTGCCTCTACCAATAATCACTTTATGATCTAGGATAAGGACAAACAATTTAATCTCTGTGAACCCTGCATTCCTTCTTTGTAAAATGAGAACAAAGAGTACCTACATCATAGGGCTATTGCAAAGGTTAAATAAGATGATACACAAAATTTTCAGTACCTAGTAACTGCTGAAAAAATGTTAACTATTTTATTATCATTAAAGTTTTATAGATAAAGGAATAGAAGTGCAGAAAGTTTAAATAAGTTAAAATAGTGAAAAAGTTAGAACTCGAGTTTGCATCTATATCTCCTTATCATCAAATTGTTTATACATTCCACTTTACCATTCCTTGAAATAGAAACATCCCATGATGTATTCAACTCTTAAGGTTCACAATTCTTTAATGTGGGAAACCCAGATTCAGGCTCATTAAACCTGCTTTCCTTCCCTATGAGAAGTGGGTGTTGAGGGGTTTGGGTGGGAGGAGTTGCATGGGAGTGAGCAAGAGATTGTAAATTCACTAGCTTTTCCTTTATTGTGGCTGAGCCTTATCAGTGAAAGAGCCAGAGGACACCCCACTCACTAGGCTAAATGCAGGGGTACTAACAAAAGTATTTGGTAATTGACTTGGCATGGGCAGTGTATTAGCTAGGGTTTGCTACTGTAAATATAAAATTTATAAAAGTGTCTCATGTAACCGTGGGGCTGTAGAGTCCAAGGTCTGTAGGGCAGACTGCGAACTGGCAGCTCCAATGAAGGTCCTCAACAAACTCTCAAGAGATGCTGGCTGGCTGAAGCAGGAAGAGTGATTGTTTCTTCTGAGTCATCCTTAAAAGCCTTCTGGTGATTAGATTAAGCATCACTCATTGCAGAAGTCACTTCCCTTAGCTGATTGCAAATTGCATGCTGCCTACATGGTCATGATTTAAGCCCATGAAATGTCCTCATGGCAACAGACAGGCCCGTGCTTGCCCAACCAGAGAACCAGGCACCACCACCTGGCCAAGTTGACGCATGAACCTGACCATGACAGGCATCAACCAATCATAAGGGATGCTATACCTAGCCCTGGATCAAGATCCTGGGGGTCCTCTGCCATGCCATATTTATATTCATCAGTTGCTAGATTGTGGATTGGCTTGAGGCAGAAACTCTTCCAGCCTGAAATATTTCAACATTTTAGCTATGATGCAACCATTCAGCTGACAGCCCAGACGGTGTGAGCCTTTCATTCTGGCTAATGGGTTGGCTTCCAATACTGGCTACTCTAGTATTCTTATCCAATGATGAATGATACTCCTCTCTTTAGGAGTGAGGATTGCTTCAATGTGAGTCAAGTCTTATTCAATAGCTGAGTCCTTACTACTATGCCATACTGCCTCAACCTTGGGGATACTATAATCCAACAGCTTCAGCTTATAGTTGAGAACATCGAGACCTATATGGCTGGTAGTGACAGAGCCAGAATTTGAATTCAGAATTTCTCACTTCTCATCCATGGCCTTCTACTCATATCACATCTGCATCTCTAATCAACAGCCCAAACACTATTTGTCATCCCTGTAAACGTCTTGACTATCATTATCTCAGCCCCTTGGTTGGGAGGATTCTGATAAGAGCATGTCTATTGTGTTTTGAATCCTGTGAGACATATACAATGACTCCGGCCCTCTAAGACCTCCTTCAGCATAACCACATGGTTGTTCCTCTGATTGGCCAGGCTTGACACCAAATGCTTGTTTGTTTTTCACACAGTAAGAGATCCTTGATCAATCCAGCCTATCATTTAACTAATTGTATTTGTTCAAATCTGATGGCAGCACTATTTTTATCATTTTGGGATGATATGGATAATGCAAGATGTTTCTGAAATTGAGAACTTCTTATTTATCTACCATATTTTCCCATATCAAGATGAAATCCAGCATATTTCAGGAGAATGTATTGGCTTGGCCAAACATCTTTATGTGCTTTATGAAATCTTTTTCTCTGAGTCCCTGGTTGTCTCCATTTCAGAAAAGGAAGGAAATCGAGGAGATGAGCAGTGTATATATAAGAAAATGGGTTATAAAAGTTCATGCATTGGGAAAAACTTGGTTCTACGTTTGTTTATCTTTCCTGCCTTGCCCAACAAGAATTTTAATTAGGTTTAATTTTCTTTCTCCAGTTTCCTGATTCCTAATTGCCAACACAAATTTCTGAGGAATGAGAATGACTTGTAATAAGTCATGCCACTAAAACTGACATTGAAATGATCCATAAGTCCCCTTAAAAACAGATCTGAGTTCAATTCCCTGGAGAACTGTATAGAGTTTCCATAAACAAGACAATTTTAATGTTTTCACCCTTATGTATTTTATACATTTCCCAAAGTGTATCATTTATTAACAGCTCACATTTTGTTCTGTTTTTCCTCTCACTCAGGCTGAAGATAAATCCATATTTCTCTAGCAGATTGCATGTCATAATACTAAATTAACAGAACTTTTTTTTCATTTTGTATTTACTTAGTCTCAGTGTCCTATGGAGGAAATGCTTATATTAACACAAGTTTGTTATGCATTTTATTCTAGACTTTGAGGACACCACACACCTCGGCTTCATTGCCTTCACAGCTCCTCCTGCAAGATGTTTTTGTTTGTTTTTTTTTTAGCATAGGCCGGCACCGGGAATTGAACTCCGGTCTCCGGCATGGCAGGCGAGAACTCTGCCAGTGAGCCACTGTGGCCCGCCCTGTTATGCATTTTAAATGAAAGTCTGTTAAAAATACTTAGCAAACTGGCTGACATCAATTGCACATGAAAAATTTTACTTATTTACATATATTTTAGAGATAGTTTATGAAAGGAATTGAAGAATACCTCCAGGCACCTGACAGGAGATAGCACTCTTTTCTATGCCTACCCTAAGGAACATGCTTGGATATTTGATTCTAGGATTTACTCAGATATGCCACGTTTGTTTGTACAAATTGTACAATGCACAGGTCCAGGAGGCACAATTCACATATACCTGAAACTTAGAGCAGTTTCTATTTGGAAATTACTGCTGATCACATCTGGCGTTCCAACAAGTTCTTCCCAATAAATGTGCAAATAAAATGCCATGTAAAAGTTCTCAGTTTTTACATTTTTTCCCTTCTTTTCTGTTTTCCATTTTGCTGTGCCCACTTGCATACCTCCTGCTCTTTTTTATCACTCTGGATCTTTGGATGAACACTTCATTGGAATATGCTTGTTTTTCATTTTTGTTCTGCATTAGGCTCTATTTATCAAAAGCCCTTGATGTCATATCCTGCTGCCATAATTTATCCCTTCCTACTCAAGTATTCATACCTATAACCTGGTACCTGGATTTCCAGCTTGCCTGAGAATGAAATCCACATAGCTGCTTTACATACTCCAAGATGCTGGGTAGGCCCACACTCAGTTAAAATTTATGGATCTTATGTTTCCCCCATCAAGAGGAAGTGATCTCTTGTTTCACCATTTAATTCTGAATAACTCAAAAAATGTAAAGATGTAATCGATGGCTGCATCAGAATCACCTGGGAGTAAGCCAGTATTAATCTCCCCATTGATTCTTATGCACTTTAAATTATAAGAATGATTATTTAAATCTTATCTATCCTACTATCAGCATTCAACTTTCTCCTGTTTTATACCCCTGTTTCTCTCTTCAAAACTCTAATATCTTTTTCCCTTTTCAGATCCTCATCCTCTCAACACTAAATGTATTATCCTACCTGCATTGGGTCTGTCCAATTTCTTTTACTTTGAATGAACTTCTCTTATGTCTATGGAAAGTTTGCCATGCCATGAGTGTCCTAGAAACTATTCTTCTTAATTGCTCAAGGACTTCTTCCTACAATTATTCCTTCTATTTCCTAGGGCATTAATATGTCCTCTTCTGTTGGGTCATTCCCATCAAGACAAAAACATGCTGTGGCATTTCATATCTAAAAGCAAAGCAAAATAAAATCAGAAAGCAAGAAAAGCCTTCCTTTATCTCACATTCTGCACACACCCATAAAATAAAATACCACGCAGTGGGTTGGCTTAAACAATGGTAATCCATTGGCTCACAGCTTTTACTCAAGGAAAAGTCCAAAATCAAGACAACATCAAGGCAAGGCTTTCTCCTCAAATACTGTGGTGGTATGGGGCTGGCTGTTGGTGATCCTTAGTCCTTGGTTTCTCTGTCACATGGCCATACACAACACCATCTCTCTTGGCTTCTCTGAGTTCCAACTTCTGGCTGTTTCCTGTGTCTTTCTCTCTGTTACCTTCAGTAATAGGTTTAAGGCCCATTTTGATTCAGTTGGACCACATCTTAACTGAAGTAACTTCACCAAAAGTCTTATTTACAGTGGGTTGATAAATGTAGGAATGTATTAAGTCCAAGAACATGTTTTTCTGGGATACATAGCTCCAAGTAAACAGAATAGTCAAAATAATTTGTTTTGAAACTCCTGCGATGTTAATCACACCTGAAGAGGCTTTTAGAGATGCAAATTGTTCAAATAGGACACAGATCTTGTAGATTAATTGATTTTGGGCTGAAATTTGTAAGGGTATTCCAACATTTGTCTTAACCAGAATTTCAGGGTGGAAAGTAAGACAGGGAAAGGAAGTGAGAGTGCCCCTTTAAAGAAGTAGGTATATTATATAAAAAATTGTGAACTGCTGGTTCCTAGACTATATATGAGAAATATTGCCCATCAAAAACTTTTATAAAATGGGTATGTATTTGGGGCACTTCCAAATCTGGGTTCATTGCTCAGTGTGGCTCAAATGCACAGACACACCAACTGGGCTGAGGCAGAAGAAAGAATTATTTATGCCAGCAGGAGGATGGGGGGATTTCCCAAAACAGCCTCCCCATCATGATTTTTCAGTTTGGTTTTATATTACTCAGGGACAAAAAGAATCATCTTAGTTAACAAGCAAGAGAGGTGTGGAGAGCTTCAATAGTTTATCTCTGCTATTTTCTACTTCCTTCAGGATTCACATTCTCTGTGACACCTGGGAAAGTACTTCCAAGTCTAGGGAGGTAAAGGAAAAGCTTTATTCATATCTGGGAGGTGATAGCGTATTCAAATGTGGGTGCAGACTTTACATTTACGTATTGCTTCAGATTTTACATTTACATATTGTTCCTTTGTAGACTAAGAGTTCTCCTTTACAGCTTGCTTCCAGCTTTAAAGCTACACTTAAAGGCTCTTTTAAAGGTTACCTTTTAAGGCTACTATTACAATTTTCAGCTTGCTTACATTTTAAAGATTGTATTTAAAAAGTACCTGGTAAAACATAAAATACTAACAAAAAGTAGAAAAATCGAATATGTTAATAAATTAATTAAATATATCGGAGGGTATCCGGGAGCAAGGCAGCCAATGACAAGTGGACTCAGCGCCACCAGACCTCCCCAGCATGCTTCCCAGTGTTCCGGCGCCATCGCGCCCTCTCCTCTAATGGCCACAGATGTCTTTAATTCCAAAAAACCTGGCCGTGCAGGCACAAAAGAAGATCTTCGTGTCCAAATCCACCGCTTCCACCTTGATAGATGACATGAGCAGCGAAGTTTTAGATGCGCTTTGCGGGGTGACCAAGGAGTATACCCGAAACAAGAAGGAGGGAGAGAAAATCATCACAACCTCATCAAAACAGTCATCAGGGGTGGGCAGCAGTGGCTCAGGGGCAGAATTCTCGCCTGCCATGCCGGAGACCCGGTTCGATTCCTGGAGCCTGCCCATGAAAAAAAAAAAAAAAAAAAAAAAAACCAAAACAAAAAACAATCATCAAGCTGACCATTCTTACAGTTTAATGAAGACGAGCTGGCACTGATGGGAAAATTTTTTAGAAGAAAGTTCATCTGCTTGGTATGACCGTGGTCAATTTCCATCAGGTGTGGATTTCACCTTTGACCTGAACGTGTTATCCAGGCTGCTAAATGAATGTAGAGTTGCTCCACCAAATCACCCAGCGTCACCTCACTGCACAGTCACCCAGACGGGTTAATAATGTCTTTGATCATTTTTCAGATTGTGAATTTTTGGCTGCCTTGTATAATCCCTTTGGAAATTTTAAACCCCATTTACAAAAACTTTGTGATGGCTTCAACAAAATGTTGGATGAAGAGAACATATGAGTATGTAAATTAGGATTTTGATTGTCCATGATTTATTTGATGAAGCAGTGCTGATTTATGAAGGAAAAAACAGACTTTTTAAAAGATTATGCATATTTCAGGAAGACATTGCCCAGCTCAATTGTCAAACATTGGTGATAGTGCTTGTATAGAGCTTGTTTTATTTGAAGAAAAGCATATTGACAAAAATTGTAGTTAAAAGTTTCTTTATAGTTAACTGATTATGGGGAAGATATATGGTTGGGTAATGCAAATAGAGTTACATAAAGAAAAATATGTGTTGCTTCAAACTTCAAGACATCTTTTTTAGGTCAATTCTTGTGTTGATGGCACATTGGATATTTCTAACATGTACAAAGTTACGTATTTTGATTCATTTCTGTTCTTTGCTATGTATAGGTCCCTCTTTTTCATTTTTTTTTTTTTTTACATGGGCAGGCACCGGGAATCGAACCCGGGTCCTTGGGCATGGCAGGCAAGCACTCTTACCTGCTGAGCCACCGTGGCCTTCCCGTGTCCCTCTTTTTAAAAGCCAAGAACTTTCTTGTGCTTTCTCGTCATTGCTCCTTCAAGAAACAATTCCATTTTCAAGCTTACCCTTGATTCTTTCATTAAAGACTTTGTGATCGACATTCAAGAAGTCTGAAACAGTCAAATTGGTCCCACAGAAAACAGCTTACCTGAAATCAATACCGTGGAAATGGACTATATTTGGCATTATGAGTGGTGTCTAATGTAAGAATGTTTCTGGAATTGAGTCACATTTTTTAATACCAATGGTGGTACTTAACTATGCAAACATGGAATGGCATAACAATGCCTTGAAATGCTTGGTTACTGCTTAACATTCATGTTATCTTGAAAATGTGCTGATGAAATTTCTATTTTCAATATCAATTTCAAATGCAAGAGGCAAAGAGAAAATGTAGCTTGTTCTTGATATTGGGGCAGTAAAAAGTAAGTGGTATCAAAGAAATACAATCATCATTTAAGAGATGAGCTCATTAGAATAACTTAATTTAGAGGAAGAGGGACAAAAGGGAAGAAAGGATATTGTTACAAAACATGAACATGAAGATGAATGCATTTCAAATGTCTAGGAAGGTTTGATAGATACATAATGTCACCTTTTAATTTAATGGATAAAGTTTTTGCTATTTTGATGAGCAAACCAAACAATATTTGCATCCTATGCAGTTTGTCTGATGTTTCTGTATAATTTTATGCATGTGAATGATAAAATCAGCATTTGTTCATTTTGTAAAAAAAAAAAAAAAAAAAAAAAAAAGGAACTTGTTGCCTTCTCTATCATCTAGGAAATAACAGGCCTGACCACGAGCATTAAATATTTGCATTGTCAAAATATATATACATATATAGAGAGAGAAATGCTGATCCCAAACTATCCTGTCTCACCACCATCCATTAAAGTCTCAGGATCAAGTGCTTTTATAGGTGAGTTCTACTAAACTTTCAAGAGAAAAACTTATCTGGCTTATATAAGTTGTTTGACACAATAGGAAAAAAAAAGAAATTGCTTTAATTGTTTTACCATATTGGTAGAAACTCAATTCTGAATCTTGGTAAAGGTGCTTAAAGGGAAAAAATATTGTCATCCTATAGCACCAACGGATACATCATGAAAATACAAATAAAAATCTTAACTAAACTAATACAATAGTGTACTGACAACTAATGCATTTTAACCAAGGTTTATCCCAAATATGTAAGGATAATTCAACATAGAGAAATTAGAAAGCAAACTCATTTTCTTATGAGTTCAAAGGAAGAAATCATACGATAATGAAAAGATGTATTAAGATTTAATTATTTGTGATTTAAAAAAAACCTTAAAAGTTGGAAGGATAGGTCACGTATAACTATTGTTGGTGATTTTCTAAGAAAAAAGACTAGGAACTTAATAAAATTTAATTAGAAAACAAAATAACATGGCATCCATCATCTTAATGAGAAAACATTAAAGACAGCTCCTTCACATTAGAAACAAAATTAATTTAACAACTATCACCACCTTAATCAACAGGGTATTCTATGTCCTAGGTAATGCAATACAAGAAGAAAAATTAAATTAAATGGTAAGTGTATTGGAAGAGCAAAAACAAGCTGTCATTTCCAGATAATGTGGCCATCTGTACATAGACCCAAAGAATTATTTTACAAACTATCATAAGTAATAATAACATTTATCAAGTCTTCTGAAGAGAGAATAAACCTAAGAAAATTGATACTGAAATTATGAGGAAAATAAAAATAGTATTCATAAAACAAAAAATCAATAAAAGTATCTAGGATTTACTTTACTAAAGAATGCAAAATAGCTCTATGGAAACAAATAAAAACTTTATTAAAGATTACAAAAAGGAAATACCCAAATAAAGAGAGAACAATTGGAGGTTCAAGACTACCCAGTGTTAAGAAAAGATGCACTTATAAAAACAGTGTGAAACTGATGCATTAGTAAGTAATTAGATTAATTAAATAAAACTGAGTATACAGAATCAAATATCATACATCCCCCAAGATAGAATATACATATATATCTTTTATATGATATAGGAAGCATGCAGAATCACTGGGATAAACATACATTTTTAGTTAATATTGCTGGCAAAAACAGGCTGAAAATATGGTGAAAAATTAAGTTGGATCCCTACCTCATACCCTATGAAATAAATCCTAAGTAAATTAAAAAGTGATATGAAAAATAGAGGGACTTCCAGGGAAGATGGCAGAGTAGGGAGCTACAAAGTTCACTCCCCTGAAAACAGCTATGGAACAGCCAGAAACTGTGTCAAAAACTGTTCTGGGGCTCCAGAGGCCAGGGCAGCACTGTATGGGACCCACAGAGGAGTGGGATGAAGAGACTGAGAAACTGCCACGAGTAACTCCCTCTGAAGCAGTGACCAATGCCCACCCTCCACACTCAAGATGAGGTGCTTTACGTTCAGTTTCAGGCTGGCAGCTGTGGATAGAGAGGATAGAAGTATGGATAGAGAGCTGTGGGGTGGGGGCACAGCTGAGTACTGATCATGCCTTTTGATCTGAGAATTTAGATTAACGGGTCTTGACTCTGAACTTGTTGTTCAAGCTTGCCCCAGCAATTGTGGTTGTTATTTAATTTTTATTTTTTTTGGGGGGGGAGGAGTGCAAAAACCAAGACTAGAACCTGGTGTGCCATATTGCAGGTGAGATTTCTATCACTGAGCTACCCTTGCACTGCCCCTAGCAATTGTTTTAACAATGCATATGACAGGAGTAAAGACAGTAGAGATTTAAAGACACTGCCTCCCTATGGCTGTGGGGAACAATTTGCTGAAGAGCGCCATCTGCTGAGGATCACCCTCAGGAATGCACAGCCTCAGGGAGCTGACAGAAAGGTTTTTGACCATCTTTCCTAAATTCCCCCCTAGGGACCTTTGGAAATGGTCTGCACCCCTTTATTGGTCCCTGGCTATATTTTGGCTGGGAAATTCCATTTTGGAAAAGACCTCTGGAATGACACTTCTCCTAGAGTACACCCTCTAGGCAAATGTAGCTACAGGCAAAGAAAAGAGAGTTTAAAAAATAAAAGCCAACCAACCAAAAAAAAAAAAAAAACAATTATAGAAGCCCCATAGAAGCCGAAAGGAAGCCACTGAAGCCAGAAACTGGAAACAGTGAAACCTAGGAGAGATGAGCAGACATTGCCATTGCCTGGCCATTGACACAAAAGAGGATTCAGAGGATCTGAAGAAGGTGGAAAAATCAATCAAATACAAGAAACTTAGATCTCTGGATTTCTGCATAGGAGATCACCCACCAAGCACGAGTGCTAACCAGCATGTAAAAGAGGGAAAACATTGTTTGTCTGCAAAGCAAGCCTTTCGAATTGTGGTTTGTGAATTGATGACATTAAGATCACCTGGGTGATCCTGACTCAGAATCTCCGGAGGTTATGTCCTGGCATTAACATATTCAGCAAGCTACCCAAGTAATTCTCAGCTCCTGGCATCTCCTGGGACTTCTGCATTTCTAAACGTCTGCACCTTTATTGGCTGGGACCTGCCTCTCTCTATCTGTGAGCTCCTTTAAGAACTCCAGTAAACTGATCAAAACCCACCTTGAATGGACAGAGTCGTATTTCCGAATCAAAAGGTCACATCCACAATTGGGTGCCACATCTCTGTGGAAACTATTTAATCAAAGGTTCCACCCTAAACAATAGGTCTGAATCCATAAGTGTAGATTAGAATTGAAAGAACATGGCTTTTCTGTAGTATATAATGCTTTAAAACAGCAAGTAACATTTTGAAAACCTATAGTACAGTACTACAATCATAACATTGATATTGATAAAACCATCAATATTATTCATATTTTCCCAGTTTTAAATATACTTATGTATGTGTATGCATGTGTATTTGATTATTTACAATTTTATCACATATATAGTTCTGTGTATCTGCCACCACAGTCAAGGTGACAAATACTTTCATCATCAGAAATATCCTTTTATCTCCCTTTCACTCATTCCTTCTCTCAAACCCCCAACAGCCACTAATCAGCTCTCAATTTCCAAACGTTGCTTCAAAAATGTTATATAAATGGAATAGTACAACATACAACCTCTTGGGATTGGTTGCTTTCACTACTCATAATTTTCAGTTGCATAAATCAATATTTCAGTCCCTTTTATAGCTGAGTAGTATCCCATGGTATTTATGTATCACTGTTTATCTGTTCACTTGTTGAAGGACATCTGAGCTATTTATAATTTGGGGCTACTAAAAATAAAACTGTAATGAATATTTGCATCAGGAAAAAAAAAAACAATTATAGAGGTAAAACAAAAGCAAACAGAACAGATCAAGCTTCCCAGAGAAGGAAGGGAGGAAAGGACTCTTTCTCATGGAAGTGAAACAATTGCACAAGCAGATCAATCTTATAAATTGTTCTGCGTACCCAGGACAATAACAACAGGCAGAAGTGTTGAATACATCTGGTCAATTAAACAAAGGCAATTATAAAGGTCTAGAATAAGTTGAAGCAAGTGCCAAAGAAGAGCCTTTACCCAAAGCCAATCAACAACAAAACCCTAGACAAGAGAGGGAAACTTACCTTCAGAGAGAACTCATCAAGATAATGAGATGCCTAGACATCAGCAAAAAATTATGCTATGCTAACAAAACAGGAAGATATGGCCCAGTCAAATAGGAAGATACGGCCCAGTCAAAGGAACAAATTAAAACTCAGAGGAGACACAGAACTTGGAAGAATCTATCAAAGATGTTCAAAAGAATATCCTAAATCAGTTCAAGGAGATGAAGGAAATATGGTTAAATAGATAAAGGATATTAAGAAGATAATGTGTGAGAATAAACAAGAATTAGAAAGTATGAAAAGAAACATTACAGAACTTATGGGAGTAAAAGGCACAATAGAAGAGATTTTAAAACATACTAGAGAGGGTGGTGTGATGGTGGCTCAGTGGCAGAATTCTTGCCTGCCATGCTGGAGACCTCGGTTCAATTCCTGGTGCCTGCTCATGCAGAAAACAAACAAGCAAACAAACAAACAAAAAAACACTAGAGACACTCAAGAGTAGATTTGAACAGGCAGAAGAAAGAATTAGCTAAATAGAAGCTAGGACATTTGAAATCTTACAGATGGAAGAATGGGTAGAGAAAATAAGGAAAAAATTTAGTAGTGTCTGAGAGAATTGCACGGGAGTAGGAACTATACAAAATATGCATCATAAGTGCCCCAAAAGAAGAAAAGAAGAGAAAGAAATAGTATTTGAGGAAATAATGATCCAATATTTTCTAACTCTTATGAAAGACACAAATATACATATTCAAGAAGCACAATACATTTCAAAAAAGAATAAATCCTATTCTGAGACACATAACAATCAGAATGTCAGATGCCAAAGATAAAGACAGAATCCTGAAAGCAGCAAAAGAAAAGTGATTCTTCACATATGAGGGAACAGCAATAAGATGCAATTCACTTCCCATCACAACCCATGGAGGCAAGAAGGCAGTGGTGTGATATAGTTTCTCTGAAAAAGAAAAGCTGCAAATCAATAATTCTTTATCTGGAAAATTTGCCTTTCAAAAATGAGGGGCATTTAAAGTATTTACAGATAAACAGAAACTGGAGGATTCATCAATAGACAGAATTTCTACTCAGAGGATCAATAAGGGAACAGAGAACTTGAATAATATGATAAATGAACTAGACCTAACAGTTACGTATAGAACACTGCACATCAGAACAGCAGTATATACATTCTTATTAAATGCCCGTGGGTCATTCTCCAAGATAGTCCACATGTTGAGTCACAAAATGAGTCTCAATACATTTTAAAAGATTGAAATTATACAAAGCACTTTCTCTGAACATATTGGAAAGCAGCTGGAAATCAATATCTGGAGAAGAACTGAAAAGCCACAAATATATGAATGTTAACACACTCTAAACAACCAGTGGGTCAAAGAAGAAATTGCAGGAGGAAGCAGTAAATGTCTTGAGATGAATGAAATGAGAACACCACATATCAAAGCTCATAAGTTTTTATGAAGGCAGTGTGGAGAGGGAAATTTATAACCACAAATGCCTACATTAAAAAAAAAAGACAAATGAGCTACAATAAGTGACTTAACTGTACACCTGGAGGAACTAGAAAGAGAGCATTAATCTAATCCCAAAGCAAGCTGAAGGAAAGGAATAAAGATCAGAGCGGAAATAAATGAATTCAGAATGAAAAACAATGTAAAACAACAACAATGTAGAGAGTTAAATCAAATTGTTCTTTGAGAAGATCAATAAAATTGACAAAATCCTTAGCTAAACTGACAGAAAAAAGAAAGAAGATGCAAGTAAATAACATCAGAAATGAGAAGGGAGGATATTACTACTAACCTCACAGAAATGAAATGGGTCATAAGAGGATACTATGAACAACTTTATGCCAACAAATTAGATAGCTTAGACGAAATGGACAAATTCCTAGATACACATATACAATTTACACTGACCCTAGAAGGAATAGATCTCAAAAGGCCAATTAAAAATAAAGAAATTGAATCAGTCATAAAAAACTCTCCAATAAAAAAAGCTCAGGAAATACAGCTTCACAGGTGAATTCTACAAATCATACCAAGAAGAATTAATATCAATCCTGCTCAATTTCTTCCAATATAAGTGAAGAGAAGTGAAGATTACCTAAATCATTCTATGAAGCTGTGGTAGTTACAGTCAGTTGTCAACTTGGCCAGGTGAATGTGCCTAGTTTTTTTGCTGCAGACATGAGCCAGTGGTACATGAACCTCATCTGTTGCTAATTACATCTGCAGTTGGCTAGGAGGCGTGCCTGCTGCAATGAATGATGTTTGACTTAATTGGCTGGTGCTTAAATGAGAGAACACAACGTAGCACAGCCCAAGCAGCTCAGCATACCTCATCTCAGCATTCGCAGCTCAGCCCAGGTCTTTGGTGATGCAGAATCACCCCGGGGAAAGTTGTTGGAACTCAGAGGCCTACAGAGAAGGCCAGTAGAGACAATCCTGTGCCTTCCCACATAAGAAAGAACCTCAGTGGAAAGTTAGCTGCCTTTCCTCTGAAGAACTAACAAAATAAATCCTCCTTATTAAAAGCCAATTCGTCTCTGGTGTGTTGCATTCTGGCAGCTAGCAAACTAGAACAGAAGCCATCACCCTCATAACACAGCAAGAGAAAAACATACTGCCAGAAAAGAAAATCACAGACAAACTTCCCTTATAAATATAGATGCAAAAATCCTGAACAAAATAGTTCAAACAAAACTGAATATCCATGTGAAAAATAATGAAGATAGACGCCTTCCTCATGTCATATACAAAAATTAACTCAAAACTCATCAAATATCTAACCAGAAGAACCAAAACTATAATATTCTTAAAAGAAAATATAGGGAAACATATTCAGGATCCTGCATTAGGCAATCTTTTCTTCTACTTATGTCAAAGTATAAAAAGAAAAAAAAAAGGTACTTCATCAATATTAAAAACTTTTGTGGAAAGTATTTCTCCATGAAAGTGAAAATACTACCTACAGAATGGGAGAAAATATTTGGAAACTGTACATCTGATAATACCCAGAATATATTAAAAATTCTACAATTCAGCAACAAAAAAATCAAACAACACAATTGAAAAATGGGCAAAAAAAACTTGAGTAGACATTTCTCAGAAGAAATGCAAATGGTCAATAAGCACATGAAAAACTTCCATTAGAGAAATAAAAATCAAGATCACACTTAGATACAATTTCACACCTTTAGAATGGCTACTATTCAAAAATGGAAAATTGCAACTATTGAGAACCATGTATTTTCTGTGGATCTACAACTTCCCCAATAAAAAAATGTAGGGGGGTGGGGCAAGATGGTAGCATAGTGAGATGTGGAGTTTAATTGCCTCTCCAGGGTACCTAGTAAATAGCCAAGAATTGTCTGGATAACTGTTTAGGGAAATTTAATGATGAGACACACCTTGTACACCAGTCTGTAACAGGTGGAATGACTAAGATTCCACAAAGAACTGTAAGTTCCCAAGCTGTAGAAGCTGGGAGGTTGGTGTTCCTTCCCCAGTGGATGTAAAACATCTTGGAATTGGTTCCCTGAGGAAAAAAGAAGCTCTCTCTACTAGGAGAAAGGAATGTAACTCAATCAGTCTCCAATTACAGAGTTAATTAGCAAATTCAGACTGCTGAATACAAGCTCTGAACACAAATAAGCCTGGAGCAAGCACGAAAGGAATCTGGAGGTTTCACAGTGGCAGAGAGAGGGCAGAGCTGAATTTTTTTTAAAAGAGGCTTTTCAAGTTGAATAAACTTTGAAATACTGGGAAAGGGGCACATAGAGCTGGGTACTAATGCTGGCTCTTGATTGGCAAGCCCTGTCATTGGGATCCAGCTCTGAAAATGCTGAAAATGATTCCTTTTTCACTCTCTAAGTTATTGTTTTTTCCCTTTTTCCTTTTTTTTTTTTTTTTTTTTTTTTTTTTACTTACACAGCCCATTAGATAGAACTTCAGGCAATCTTAGGCTTCACCACTGCCCGAGGCAAGGGCTGAATTTACATATACCTGAGAGACAAAGTAACTGGTCATTGAGGAGATAATTTCCTAAAGGGGGCATTTTTAAATAGTCTCTACCGGTTCTACTAGGAGCAAGGGAAGATAGCTCAGCTAAACTCCAAGTACAATTTTAATGGACAAATTTGGACTGCTAAATATAAGCTCCAAGCACAGGTAAATTGAGAACATGCAGTAAAGAATCTTGAAGTCTTTCCCAACAGAAGAAGACGGGCTGACATAAAAAGTGAGACTTTGGGAGTCAGTTGAGCTTAGAATACTGGAAAAGGGTGGTGTCCCAGAGAAAAGGGTCCCATAGAGCTGGCTACCAACTCTGGTTCTTGAAAGGTGAACCTTGGGGTTGGGGGGCTTGCTATGAAAAGGAATTTATTTTTCCTTTGTATTTTTTGTTTCTTTTAAAAACTATTCTAAGTAGATCATTAAAGAAAACTCCAGGCATTTTCAATTGTCAATCTGGATCCAGGCAAAGGTGGAGTTAAGATATGTCTGAGAGATAAAGTATTAAGTCCAGTGAGGGAGATAATTCCCTAAAGGGCTTATCTTCCCAAAGAGAAGGGTGGGGGATAGGCCTAGCTCAACGGGTGGGCCTCAGTCAGAGAATTCAGGCCCTAAAGGCTAAGCTCTAAGTCCACCTTCTCCCTCAGACTCTGTGTTAACAACACCATTGGCAGGTACAGGGTCTTCTTAGAATTAAAGCCACCACACCACTGTATGCTGGTGGGCATCTATAGGCTGATAAGTACACCCTGCTGGGAAGGATAAGAAAATCACAAAGTCTAGATATTTCATAGGAATTTCTAAGAACCTGTTAGGTATCACCCTCAGGGAAACTCAATATAGATTATACCCTCTGACTGAGACCGGGGCGTGTCTGCTCAGGGAGAATTGGGGTCACTCTTCTCTGGGGAGACACTCCTCAAAAAAAGGTTCCATATAGACAGGGGGAAAAAACCCAGAAAAACAAGAGCTGAAAAATACTGATCAGTTAAACAGAAGTGATGCTTGAAGTCTAGAATAAGTCGAACTGAACACCAAAGAGTAGATAGAAAACAAAGCAAACCAATGGGAAAACTCTAGGTAAAAGAGCGAAAACAACCTCCAGAATAAACTAATCAAGGAAATCAGATTTCTAGACATTAGCAAAAAATTACAAGCCATCTAGGAAAAATGAAGATACAGCCCAGTCAAAGGAACAAACAAACATTTCAAATAAGATACAAGAGTTGAAACAAATAATTAAGGATGTTCAAACAGACATGCAAAATCACATCAAAAATTAAATCAATGATCTGAGGGGAGAGATGGCAAACGAGATAAAGGCTATAAAGTAGACATCAGGCGAGCATAAATAAGAACTTGAAAGTGTGAGAAAACACATAGCAACACTTATGGGAATGAAATGCACAATAGAAGAGATGAAAAACACAATGGAGACCTATAACAACAGGTTTGAAGAGAGAGAGGAAAGGATTAGTGAACTAGAGAACAGAATATCTGAAATCCTGCAAACAAAAGGACAGATAGGGAGAAAAAAGAAAAAAATATCAGCAGAATCTCAGGGAATTGAATGATAACATGAAGCACATGAAATATATGTGCTATGGATGTCCCAGAAGAAGAAGAGAAGGAAAAATGAGCAGAAAGATTAATGGAGGAAATAATCACTGAAAATTTCCCAACCTTTATGAAAAGCATGAAATTCCAGATCCAAGAATTTTTTGTGGCATACCCTAAACAAAATAGATCTGAATAGACCTATACTTACTAATCAGATCATCAAATGTCAAAGACAAAGATAGAATTCTGAAAGTAGTGAGAGAAAAATAATCCATTGCATACAAAGAAAGCTCAAAAAGACTATGTGCAGATTTCTCAGCAGAAACCATGAAGGTGAGAAGGCAGTGGTATGATATATCCAAGATTGTGAAAGAGAAAAACTGCCAACCAAGAATTCTCTATCAGGCGAAACTGTCCTTCAAAAATGAGAGAGTTTAAAATATTTTCAAACAAACAGACACTGAGAGAGTTTGTGAACAAGAGACTGCTCTATAAGGAATACTAAAGGGAACACAGAAGCAGATATGCAAAGACAGGAGAGAGAGGTCAGGAGAAGAATTTAGAATAAAGACTATCAGGGAGGTAAAATGAGACACAGAGAGAGAAAACAAGAGGAGGGAGAGAATAAGATATGATGTATAAAATGCAAAAGACAAAATGGTAGAAGAAATTAGTACCTTTACATAATAATGTTAAATGTTACTGGATTAAACTCCCTGTCAAAAGACATAGACTGGTAGAATGGATTAAAAAAAACAAGAACCATCTATATGCTGTCTACAAGATGTTCATTTTAGACCCTATGACAAAAACAGATCAAAAGTGAAAGACTGGATTAGATACACAAACAACAACCAGAAAAGAATAGGGATAGGTAGACTAATATCAGACAAATTAGACTTCTAATGTAAAACAATTAAAATAAACAAAAAAAAGACACTGTGTATTAAAAGTGACAATTCATCAATAAGACATAACAATAATAAATATTTATGCACTGAGTCAAATCACCCCAAAATACATGAGCAAACATTGACAACACTGAAGGGATAAGTAGAGAACTCTACAATAATAGTTGGAGACTTCAATAGACCTCTGTCATCAATTGATAGAACATCTAGACTGAGGATCAATAAGGAAACAGATGTTGAATAGTATGACAAATGAGTAGATGCTATAGACTTTATAGAACACCATACCCCACAACAGCAGAATACACATTTTTCTCAAGTGCTCATTGATCGTTTTCCAGGATAGATCACATGATGGCTCACAAAGCAAGTTTTGATAAATAAAAAAAGATTGAAACTCTATAAACACTTTCTCAGATCATACTGGAATGGAGTTGGAAATCAATAACAAGAGCAAGGTCAGAACATTCACAAATACATGGAAACTTAACAACACACTATTAAACAACCTGCAGATCAAGGAAGAAATTACTAGAGAAATCAGTAAACATCTTGAGGCAAATGAAAATGAAAAAGCAACATATTGAAACATAGGTGATGCAGCAAAGGCAGTGTTGAAAAGGAATGCTTATATTAAAAAAGAAGAAAGTGCAAAAATTGAAGAATTAACATTCACCCGATGGAACTAGAGAAATAACAAGAAACTAATGCCAAAGCAAGCAGAAAGAAAGAAATCACAAAGATTAGAGCAGAAATAAATGAATTGAGAACATGAAAACAATAGAGGGAATCAACAAAACCAGAAATTGGTTCTTTGAGAAAATCAATAAAATAGATGAACCTTTAGCTAGGTTGACAAAAAAAGAGAGAGGATGTGTAGGAGATCGGATTAAAATAAGACCTGTGGAATTAGTTGGGAGCAGATGGCATTAGGGTGGTGTCGGCAGTAAACTGGAGATTGTAATCTGCTTTATGTTATCTGATTTATGTAGAACAGTCTGGGAGGAAGAGAATGTTTGTTTACCCCAAATGGTTATCTTAAGTATGAAGAAAGAGCACTAAAAGACAAGCACTCTGTTCCCTAAGAAAATGTGTGCATGCCTTTTGTCATCTTGCAGTATATAAGTAGGATCTGGTTAAGAATAAAGTTGTCTGTGGTGCTGATCTTCAGACCCCCTGATTCCGTCCATCTGTTTCTCATCATTCCTTAATATCCTTTGAGCTCCATTCCATAGGAAGCAACAAGGATGCAAATAAATATAATCAGAAATGGGAAAGGGGACATAACTACTGACTCTGCAAAAACAAAGGAGGTAATGAGAGGATACTATGAGAAACTATATGCTAAAAAGTAGACGATGCAAACAAAGTAGATAATTTCCTAGAAAAGCATTAACAACCAACATTGACTCAAGAAGAAATAGAAAACCTCAACAAATCAAGCACATGCAAAAGCATTGAATTAGTCATCCAAAAGCTCCCCAAAAGGAAAATTCCAGAAACAAATGGCTTCACATGTGAATTCTATGAAGCACTCCAGAAAGAATTAGTACTAACCCTGCGCAAACTCCTCAAAAAAAATTGAAGAGAAGGGAAAGCTACCTAACTCATCTATGAAGCCAACTTCACCCTAACATCAAAGCCAGGCAAAGATACTACAAGAAAATAAAATTATAGATTAGTTTCTTTAATGAATATAGATGCAAAATCCTCAACATAATACTTGCAAATCAAATTCAGCAGCACATTAAAATAATCATACACCATGATTAAGTGGGATTTATTTCAGTTATGTAAGGCTGGTTCAACACAGAAAATCAATGAATATAAAATACCACTTAATGAATCAAGCAGAAAAACCATATGATCATCTTGATTGATGCAGAAAATGCATTTCACAAAATTCAAGATACTTTCTTGATAAAACACTTTAAAGGATAAGCATAGAAGGGAACTTCCCCAACATTATAAAAGGAATATATGAAAAACCCATAGCTAGCATCATAGGAACAAGACAAGGCTGTCCATCGTTACCACTGTTATTCAACATTGTGCTGGAAATTCTAGCTAGAGCAATTAGGAAAGAAAAAGAAATAAAAAGAATCCAAACTGGAAAGGAAGAAGTAAAACTTTCTCTGTTTGCAGACGACATGATACTACATGTAGAAAATCCTGAAAAATCTACAGCAAAGCTACTAGAGCTAATAAATGAATACAGCAAAGTGGCAGGTACAAGATAACATGTAAAAATCAGTAGCATTTCTATAAACTAGTAATGAACAGTCTGAGGAGTAAATCAAGAAAAAAATTCCAGTTACAATAACAACCAAAAGAATAAAATATTTAGGAATAAATTTAACCAAGGCCATAAAGGATTTATACACAGAAAACTATAAGAAATTACTAAAGGTAATGAAAGAAGGCACAAATAAATGAAAGGCCATACCATGCTCATGAATTAGAAGACTAAATAAAGTTAGGATGTCAATTCTTCACAAATTGAATTATAGATTCAATGCAATATCAATTAAAATCCCAACAACTTACTTTGCAGAAATAGAAAAATCAATAACCTAATTTATTTGGAAGGTCAAGGTGTCCCAAATAGCTAAAACTATCTTGAGAAAGAGTAATGAAGTGGAGGGTCTCACATACCACAATTTAAAGCATATTACAAAGCTACAGTGGTCAAAACAGCAGGATACTGGCATAAAAATAGACATACTGAACTATGGAAGTGAATTGAGTGTTCAAAAATAGACCCTCTTATATGGACAACTGATCTTGGATGAGGAGATTAAGCCAGCTCAACTGGGACACAGCAGCCTCTTCAACAAATGGTGTTTGAATAATTGGATATCCATATCCAAAAGAATGAAAAAGGACCACTGTGTCACACCTTATACAAAAATTAACTCAAAATGGATCAAAGACCTAAACATTACAGCTATAGAACATAAAACTTTTAGAAGAAAACGTAGGGCAATATCTTACAATTCTTGTGATAGGAGGTGTATCCTAGACCTTATACCCAAAGCACGAACAATGAAAGAAGAAATAAATAAATGGGATCTCCTCAACATTAAACACTTTTCAGTATTAAAAAAACTTTGTTCAAAAAGTAAAAAGGCAGCCTACGCATTGGGAGACAATATTTGGAAACCACATATCAGACAAGGGTTTAATATCCAGAATATATAGAGAGATCCTGTAGGTCAACAACAAAAGACAAACAACCCAATTTAAAAGTGGGCAAAAATATGGACAGGCACTTTTTCAAAGAGGAAGTACCAATGACTTAAAACATAATAGATACTCAACTTCACTGACTATAAGGGAAAGGCAAATCAAAACCACAATGAGATATCATCTCACACTTACTAGAATGGCCATTATTTTTAAAAAAATCATAAAATTAGAAGTGCTGGAGATGGTGTGGAGAAAGAGGCACATTTATTCACTGTTGGTGGGAATGTAGAATGGTGCAACCACTCTAGAAGGCAGTTTGGCAGTTCTGCAGGAAGCTAATGATAGAACTGCCATATGATCCAGCACTCCCATTACTAGGTATATATTCAGAGAAACTGACAGCATGGACATGAATGAGCATTTTGCATTACAATATTTGTAGTGGACTTATTTGAGATTGCTAAGAGATGCAAACAGTCCAAATGTCCATCAATGGACAAGTGGATAAACAAACCATAGTATATACATGTGATAGAATATTATGCAGCAATGATAGAATCAATTCATGAAGCATGCAACAATGTGGATGAGCCTTGAAGATATTATGTTGAGTGAAATTAGCTAGAAACAATATTGTATGGTCTCACTAATATAAACTAACATTAATGAGCAAACTCAGAGTTAAAGTTGAGAACATAGGTTATCAAGAGATAGGAAGAGGGTAAAGACTGGGGATTGGATGCTAAAGGAGTACAGAATGTGCAATAAGATTGATTGTATAGATCCAGAAATGGATACCACAATAATATTTTGTACAATATACAATATTTTAAGTACACTGAACAAAGATGAGTGTAAAAGAGTAAGGATGGGGCATGTATGATACCAGTAGGAAAGAAAGAGGACAAAAACGGGGATTTTGTAACTTAGAAAAACCTAGAGTGGTCAATAATGGTGATTAAATGTACAAATATAGAATGCTTTTACATAAGGGAGAACAAATGAATGTTAACACTGTTGAAAATGGGATGGTATATGAAAAAAATACAATCAATGCAAACTAGAGTCTGTAGTTAACAGTAACCTTGTAATATGCTTCCAGTAAATGTAACAAAGGCATTATGCCAAAGCTAAATGTCAATAAAAGAGGGATATAAGGAAGCAATGTGCGTTCTTGGTGTTAGTGCTTCTCCTTTTTGTTTTATTTATTTATTTATTTTCTTTTTTCTTTTTCTTTCTCTTCCTTTTTCTTTGAGGAAGAATTGGAAATGTCATATAGATTGTGGTGATGAATGCATAACTAAATGATTATCCCAGGAAACATT
The DNA here is from genome assembly GCF_023851605.1 of Tamandua tetradactyla. Lineage (NCBI taxonomy): Eukaryota > Metazoa > Chordata > Mammalia > Pilosa > Myrmecophagidae > Tamandua > Tamandua tetradactyla. Next base: position 102,591,087 of record NC_135334.1, on the reverse strand, counting down.
GATTGTTTACATAGGATGGATTATATGATACATGAACAAAACTGTTTAAAAAATAAACAGAAAAATATGAGTTTTGGTGACTATGTGGAGAGGCAGATGTACTGTTCCCTTTTCACTGTTGGTAGAGAAGTTGAATGGAGCAGCCCATCTGGAGGGCAGCATGGTGCTTCCGTATGAGGCTAACTATAGGTTTGCTATATGATCCTGCAAGCCCAGGATTAGGTACATGCATGAAAGAACTGAAAGTAGGGACATGAGTGAACATTTGTACGCTGGCTTTTTTTTTTTTTTTTTTTGGCTTTTTATAAAGGGAATTTATTAAGTGACAAGTTTACAGTACTAAGGCCATAAAAATGTCTAAACTAAGGCACCCAGTTAAAGATATCTTGACTCAAGAAAGGCCAATGGTTTGGGAACACCTCTCTCAGCTGGGAAGGCACATGATTGGCATCTGCTGGTCCTTTGGCCTTTGGTTTCAAACAGCTTCCCTGGGGCATTTTCAAATGTTTCTGTCTGTGTCAGCTCTCACACAATTCCAAAATGTTCCCCCTTTTAAAGTAGTCCAATAAACTAATCAAGGCCCATCTTGAATGGGCAGAGTCACATCTCCATCTAATTAAAAGGTCACACCCACAATTGGGTGCATCACATTTCCATGGAAACAATCCAATCAAAGTGTCCACCCTACAATACTGAATCAGGATCGAAGAGCATGGCTTTTCTGGAGTGCACAGCACTTTCAACCTAGTACACCTTCTAATAATTTGAATAGGCAGAGATAGGATTTTAGTTCCTTATTGCAGATGAGTGGGGAACAGAAAGACAGGGATCAAAGAACTGGAGAGGCCATTTTTGTCACCAGAGACCAATGTTGTCATTTTATTTTCATCAGTATTCTGTCTTTGGAGGAAGGTCTGGAATTGGGAAAAATCAAAGAGGAAACTGAGATTTCCAGAATGACCTTTTGACCAATTAAAACCTCAAAGCCAAATTATTCTTATGAATGACACTTCAGAAGAAAAAGTACCAAAAAATGTTTTCTTTACATATTCAAAGCCTAAGCCTCCAAATCTACACAGTTGTCTATGGTTTTGCATGTTTTAATGGCTTGTAATGGCTTCAAATAAAAAGTAAAACATAAGCATGTGCATTCACATATGTTCTAAAATACTATTCTTAATCTTTGTGTATCAATCTAGTCTTATCCCAATGTGATAGACTGAATCATATACTCCAACAAAAAATGTATTCTTTTCCTTAATATGTTTTCCTGAACCAGTTTTTAAATAGAACTTTTTGAAGACATCAGTTAAGGGGTATGTACGCTGGTTTTTATGATGGCAGTATTCACAATTTGCAATGGATGTGGTGGCTGAGGGTACACGGACTGATGAATGAAAGGGCAAACTGGTGTATACATACAATGAGATATTGAGCAGCTGCAAAAAGGAATGAAGTTGTGAGACATGCAGTTAGGTGAATGGATCTTGAAGACAGTATATTGAGTGAAAAAAAGATAGAAATGAAAAGATGAACATTATAATGCCTCACTAATTTGGACTAACTATAATGTGCAAACTCTAAGATTTGAACCCGAGAGCATAGGTTATCAGAGGAAGCTTTATTGAAAAGGTTCTAGATTGTAAGCTCTTACAGTAGTCACAGTAGTGACAACTATTCCTGAAGTTGTAAATGGTTATTTCTAACTTCTGAGATGCTGAGCTCTTTGTGTATTTCCTGGTTGGTCCCTGGAAATTTGGGTATCTGTGTGACACCTGAGACTCAGAATTAGACTTCTGCAGCTCTGAAAATCAGCATTATTACCCTATACAGCAACTGTTTAAAAGCTGAAAAAGTGATCAGACTTTATTTAAAGATATGAATAAAGCATATCTGGTTAAGACTAAGGTTAATCAGACTAAAAGTTAAAAGAGGATATTGACTGTGTTTGAAAACTTCTACTTCTGAATGAGATCAAAAGAAGAGATGTTTACTTGATGAAAAATTTGTATTTTCAGTAACACACTATCTAATTCAACTTGCAAAGTCAGCTTATTTGAATACTATAACTACATATAAATTTGAATAGGGAGTGAGATCTTATTGGTTTGTTCAGGTTAGTGTGATGCCCTGAAACATCTCAGAGTAATTTGGTCAGAGAATAAAAAAGTATTTGCAAAGCCCCCTTGGGAGACTAGGGGAAAATGAGGAAATATTAAACTTCTCCACCAGGAGAATTCAAGATATTCTCACAAGCGTTGGGGGCTACAAATTTAATAAGCTAACTCCTTGGTCTTGGAGTTGTCCTATGAGACTTAATCCTACAAGTGAGACACTAAGCCTATTTAGAATTATACCTAAGAGTCACCCCCAGAAAACCTCTTTTGTTGCTCAGATGTGGCCTCTTAAAGCCAACTCAACAGGGTGAATCTACTGCTTTCCCCCCTACCTGGGACATGACTCCTAAGGGCGTAAATCTCCTAAGGGCATAAATCTCCCTGGCAATGACTTCTGGGTATGAGCTTGGCCTGGCATCATGGGATTGGGAAAGACTTTTTGAATAAAACAGGGATGAGAAATGAAAAAAATAAAGTTTCAGTGGCTGAGAGATTTCAAATAGAGTTGAGAAGTCATTCTGGAGGTTATTCTCGTGCATTATATAGATAGCCCTTCTTAGTTTTAAATGGATTAGGACAGCTAGAATTAAATACCTGAAACTGTTGAACTATATTCTAGTTTCCTTGATTCTTGAAGATGATTATAAAACTATATAGCTTTAATACTGTGACCATGTGATTGTGAAAATCTTGTGACTGACACTCCCTTTAACCAGTGTATGGACAGATGAATAAAACAAACAACTTGATGTTTTATTGTTTCTCTGGTTCAGTAAAGGAAGTAACCTTAAAATAAAAAACATGAAGTACCATGTACTGATATCATCATCATCTCATTATTTATTTTATGTCTCCTCCTGCTCAAATAAAAACTCCCAATAGCAGAGTTCTTGCCTGTCCTTGTTCATTACTGAATTCTCAGCACCAAGAACTGTAACACTTGTGTATCACAACATATATGCTGAATTATCAGAGTACCTAGACCAGAGATTTTTCACAAAAGTTGCTCTTGGGAGAAAAAATTGTTTATTTGTTAATTCTTTGCAATTAAAAGAGCTACTTCATAAAAAAAAATGTAAAGGATGTGAATGAATAAGCTGAAAAAGGGAACTCAAACTCATTTTAAGTACATAAGATACTAAGACTCATAGTAATCTGAGAACTGAAAATTCAAACAAGCTTATACTCATCAAGCCAACAAAAATATAAAATCAGATTAAGCCAAGTTGGTAAGACTGTAAGGGACTGAGAACTTTCATGCACTGCTAGTGAAAGTTTACCGATTTGTAGCTTTTCTGAATAGTAGTGTGCCCAGTCTCAGTAAAATAAGAGTACTCTTACAACCAAATAATCCTTCTCCTTATGTATATTCCAGAGGATACTCTCCTACAGCTCCATGAGAGGACAGGCATAAGGGAGTTCATTATAGCATTTATCTAGGGAGATATGGAAGGGGGGAAACTTGACTGTCTGTCAAAACAGATATGGAGAAGCAAAATGCAGTGGATACTTTGCAGTGATGGAATACCATGCAGAGGTCAGAAGTAGTGAACTAGATTATAACAGCCGCATGTATAGATTTAAGGAAAATTGCACTGCTTAAAAAATGTGAAAATTGGGACAGATCTAAAGGCTTATATTTTTTGTATGTCTTAAAGCATAGAATCATGTAAAACAATGCTATATTTCTCACAGGGATATTTACATATCTAAGAACACATTGAACACCTCAGGGTGGGTGCCTCAGGAGGTTATGGAAGGTTGGAGGTAAAGGAGAATATAATAATAAAATAAATGAAATAAAATAAGAAAGGGACCTTGCTTGAGTATGGTATGCAATGAAATAAGGAATATTAGTGCTCAATTCTCTGCACCTGATATCCAAGAAATAAAATAGCTTCAGCAACCTACTAGGACATTTTGCCCAGAATAATTTAATTTGAAACTGTTCTACTTTTATTCCTTGCCATTAAATTTCTCAGGAGTTCAGTCTCCTAGAGACTTACATTTCTCTTATGCCAGAAAATATATACTTTTTTCTCCTGAAACATGTGGAATATCCATTAATATTAATAGAAATTGAGGTTATGTTTGAGAGAAGCCAATAAATATCTGGCGAAATACTGACAAAGCCCATCTTCACTTAATATATAAAGTCTTTTCCGTTTCACTTCTAAAAATGCTTACTTATTCATGTGGCTCAAATATTACAGTTGATACAAACTATGCGACATTTATATAGGGTCATTTGACAGTCACCAGTAATGATATATATACACATATCCTACTATCTTTTTCTTTTCTTTTCATATCTTATTCATATCTTTTTCTTTTGAAAAAGATATGAATTTATATATATATATTTACATACTCCTTGTACGTTGAAAGTGTCTGGAACAGATATAGAGCAATTCTTCAAAGTCTGAATGTAGACATTAAAATGCTAAATAATTTTTAGAAGAGTTTGAAATACAGACTAGAAGCATAATTTTGTGCTTATCACTAGGACCTGCTACTCCAAGAGAATAAGGGCCAAGTTGTATATTGCAAGATGAAATGTGCTAAATTTATAGATGGCCCCTATCCAAGCACTCAAGATGATGCAAAATGTGAGAAAATGTTCAAGACTAAATTTATGAGGACTTGCCTTGGATTCCCCATGCTTCCTCTTTCTGACCATCATGTCTGTGGACCCAATTTCTTTATCTGAAAAACTAAGGATAAATAATTCTCACTTGCAAGATTACTGTGGGACTCTAATTATTATTTTTTGTTTGTTTGTTTTGTTTTTAGGGGGCATGGGCAGGCTTTGGGAATCGAACCTGGGTCTCTGGCACAGCAGGCGAGTCTCTGCCACTGAGCCACTGTTGCATCACCCTATTAGGAGACTCTAAAAATACTACAAATGTGAATGAGATTACCTAACTTCAGTTATTACAATATAAGAGATTATGATAAGGAAACTAGCTGCAATCATGATGGTATATTCTTTCCTAATATAGCATCTCATCTACTTTGGAAGTGAAAAAGGAAAGGATGAGAATGGAAGAAAATCAGGAAGTACAATAAAAGCACAGGAAATTCTATAGAACTTTGCATCCACTCACATATTAGGGAGAAAAATTATATCATCCCAAGAAGAATTCAGCACAAGCCTCTATCGGTTTCTCCCTTCTTTCTTTCCCTCTGGTCCTAATCTTTGGTCAGAGAGGAGCCCTGAAGTTGAAGCACACTTTTCTACCCTATAGTTGGAGATCTTCAGCTAGACCAGAGTTGAAGATCTCTCATTTCAACAGGTGAATATCTTACTATGGAAGGAGAATTTGGGGTGATTCTATAATTTATCTTTCATACTGCAACACGTTTAAGAGTGAAAAAGGTACCACTAATAATTATGCTTGGAAAAACAGATTTATGCTGGAACTGTTCCTGGCAACTGGGACAAAAGTCATCCTAGGCAAAACTCATGTTTGTGTTTCTGCGGTCTCACCACCTCATGGGTTAAATAAATGCACAAACACAACAGCAAAGTAGAATTGCTCTAATTCTAGCTTCACAAGCACAATGATCAGAATTATGGGAACTTTGATGCTTTTTAAATTCTGCCTCTTCCTATATGTTTATGGAGATCCCAGAGAGTAACACCAGTGCTCCTGAATTCATTCCTCTAGCTACCACAGGGGTTTTGCTATTCCCTCAGGCAAGTAGAGTAAATGTAGGGAATGTAGTGATTTCCACTGCCCACTTATGATACCAGCCTTTTTCACTTCATTCCAACATGTCAGAGTTATTATGTTTCTGGTTGTCACTGAGACTCTGATATTCTTACCCTCAACGTCTTCTTGGCTTCTCCTCGGTTCCTGATTTGAACATATCAGTCTTATACTCCTCCTTGTGCATATTCACAATATTCCAGCCATCTTTTCCTACTTTTATTCTTTATTTTCATCTGTAGATCTTCCTTTCAAGTGTCATTGAAATTTTAGCAGAATCACTTTGTTTCTTTAACCTGTTTCTGTCCAAGACTTTGACACAAGTTCTTGGAGAAAAGCTTTAAATATGTAGATAATATGAGTAGCTCAACCATTATTTCATTGTAACAAATTCCTCTACTCTATAACTAGACTCTAAAGGACTTATCTGACCCCATAAGAGCCTAGGTGCCTCAGCTATCTGCTCCTTAGATGAATTTTTCCAGGATGAGTTTTGGCTTTTCCTGAAAATAGAAACTTGGTGGGCATGCCCCATCAGCATCAGATATGGTCAAATATATCTTTTCTGAAGCTGAGGCCCAGGATGAGCACAATTTAGGATCTTTACTAGTATTCCTCACAGATCAACAAAGAAGCAACCATGAACAGTACTGGAGAGTTGCTAATTAAATGCTAAATTCTGTGCCATTTGAAGTCAAAGAAGAAAGAAGATGGGATTTAAGCTGGATATTAAAGTATAGATAAGGTTTACCTAGGAGGAGAGATGTGAGGAAGACAATCTCTGAAGGAGAAAAAGCTCGATGAAAGATTTGTTCGCAGACATTAAATTTTGTTTCTAGCCATTTGGGCTATAAAATGGTGGTGCGATTAAAGGGATATGTGGTTAGAGAAAGTGCTTTGAGATTGAATTTTTTAAAAAATAGACAAGCAGAAAACTTCATGAATGTTAGCTGTGCTTTAGCTACCTTAAGTTTCCCTTGCAGGTTATCACCTACCAGAACTACTCACAAAAACAGTCCATTAATTATCTAGTTAATGGGTATGACAAAATATCTGATAATAACTCACCAGACTCTCAAGTGTTTCTACACATTGATTATTGATAATTCATTGTTTTACAATTTAGGAAGTGAATGTGGTGGGGGGGTAGCAGTGAGAGACTGATTCACAGCATAATCTAAGAGAGATCAAACATCTGTGGAGAAAAGTGTCCACTGATGGTAATATATACAGGAAAACACAAGCCATTTCTATTCCTCTTTATCCCAATTAACTTGTGGTACTCTAATGAGGAAGCACTCAATTGCACTATGACTTTGAGTGATGTGCAGCTTGGTTCCTCACTTTTTGTTTCTTTTTAATATGCAGATGAGAGAGTTTGCATAAGCTAGCATAATGAATTTAAGGAGAAATTTCTGAAATATTTCTATTGAAATGATTTACTTAAAAAAAAAAGACACAGCAGTAGGACTGACTGTGTCCATATCCTAAGATCCTTAGGCTATCCACATTAAAGATTTTGTAGAATAGTTAAAGCCAGAGTTGCCCCCATCAACAGTTAGTTCATGTAGGGTCTTATAGTTGATACATTGGGAGGTTTTGAATCATAGGTAGGCATGGGAAATCGTGTTTCAAGGAAGGATTGGAATGAATAAAGATTGTAAACAGAAGGACCAGCTCGGAATATATTATGTGTGAGATTATGAAAATTTAGACCCTAGGTGGGGTGGGGAGAGCAGATGGGGTTGGAAGGAGAATGAAAGGATTTTTGAAGAGATAACTGACATAGCTTGCAGATGGATTGAAACAGAGAGGTTGATTTTTGCAATGGTGATCTACAGAATTCCAAGGTTCTAGTTTATGCCTTAAGTATTACTCCAAAACAGGGAGAAACAGAGAGAGGGCTGAGCTTATAGAAAGTCTTCACATCCACTTTAAATAGAGGAATGCCACTTCTATCTGTTGTATACAGCAGACTCACTGGATTTCCATGCATCTTTGAATTGAAGTTGTAGCAAAAGTTCTATGATTTTGCTTTCCTGGGACAGAAAGTCAAGCCCAGTGTGCTGGTTTGAAAGGATGTATGTTCCCTAGAAAAGCTATGTTTTAATCTAAATCCCATTTCATAAAGGCAGAATAATCCCTATTCAATACTGGATGTTTGAAACTGAATCAGATCATCTCCCTGGACTGGTTGTTAAATTGAATTAGGTGATGACATGTCTCCACCCATTTGGATGGGTCCTGATAAATTTCTGGAGTCCTATAAAAAAGGAAACATTTTGGAGAATGAGAGATTCAGGGAAAGCAAAATAACATAGCCACGAGAAGCAGAGTCCACCAGCCAGCAACCACTGGAGATGAAGAAGGAAAATGCCTCTTGGGGAGCTTCATGAAAGAGGAAGCCAGGAGAAGAAGCTAGCAGATGACACCATGTTCGCTATGTGCCCTTCCAGATGAGAGAGGAACCCTGGCCATGTTCACCATGTGCCTTTCCAGATGAGAGAGAAACTCTGTGTTTGCCATGTGCCCTTCCACTTGACAAAGAAACCATGAGTTTCATTGGCCTTCTTGAACCAAGGTATCTTTCCCTGGATGCCTTAGATGGGACATATCTATAGACTTGTTTTAATTGGGACATTTTCTCAACCTTAGAACTGTAAACTAGCAACTTATTAAATTCTCTTTTTTAAAAGTCATTCTGTTTCTGGTATATTGCATTCCGGCAGCTAGCAAACTAGAACACCCGGTTTGATTCAGGTGACTACCTCAGGATCAATTTAGCATGTCTAGATTTAAGCTGACAGCTTTATCTAGCTTCCCCAGGTTCAAAACTCAACTTTCAGCTCCACCAGTTACTAGCAATGAGGTATTGGTAGGCTTGAAATCTACCGATATGAGCAATAAAATATATACACCATCAAAACCTTTGGGAGGTTTTGACTCACAAAGACTTGGGTGGGCGCAGCCAGGTAAAGAAATGGGGAGGCAGAAGAAGACATCAACAACGAGGACAGGGTGATGGATTTGATTTTGGATATGTGGTTTGATTTTGAATACATGCTTATTTGGTGAAGTAGCCAATAAAGATGGTAACTTCCAAGAAGGTCAATATTGGGGATAAAGAGTTGAATCACTGGCACAGGATAGTAAGTGAAACTCTGAAAATAAATGCCTTTTTATGAAAGGAAAAGGTAACAGAAAAGAATGGAAGGGAAGCTCGAGGTACATTTTTCCATCATCTGTCACACAGGGGAAAGTAACTTTGGCTCCTGCTAAACAATAGACTTTTGATCACAAGACTGTAAAGACCTTTTCCAAGTGAATCAAATCACTGGTTGTCTGGATGAGGCTAGTCACCCCGCCGTTTTGAGTGTCATGCTGACCCAGTGTGTCCCTTCGCCTTCACGATTTCCCATCACATCTAATCTGGTGCTGCCACGTGAAAGCCTGCATGGTGCTTCTGACTCATGAGCTCCTTCAGAGTTTTCCCAATAGCTGTTTGGTAAAGACTCACTCCAAAAGGAGAGTTGATGTATTATTATCTGGCTTTTGGAAATATAAGGAAATCCCATTACTTAATGAAATAATGCTTAGAGTTTCCTGTCCTACTATATAAATGTCATATAGCTTTCTGCCTTGATCCCTCCATAAGGGTCTCAGATGGGGGAGTGAGAAGAAGAAAAGCACTTTCACTGAGAACTAAAAGCTTCTTCAGTAGGTCACAGCAGTTTTTCAACACGCTAGCTCAGCAAAAGTCACATGCTTCTGAGACCACAGCACACAATGTAATATTCACAACCGCAGAGAAATTGACCTAAATAATTTATTTTGAAATATTCCAAACTGGGGCCAAGGTATAGAAAAATAGCTACATAATTTATAGGTCCCACTTATGTCTCCTCTCTTGGTTCCCTGTAAAATTAAATTCCACCCTTGTTCTGCTGCTTCCTGGCACCCCCGACAGTCATTGCTCTTAAAAGTTCTAAATCTTTAGTGTAATGGAAAGCTAGTCTGCAAGGTTCTGATTAACCTGCCAACTAACTGAGGATGAGGCCATACTTCTGGAAGAAATGAAACAATCTCAACTCCATTCTCCTGGTGGATTCTTCCAGAAGACTGAGGATAGTTGGCCCAAGGGAAATCTGTTGTGGTTTGTGAGAGAGAAAGTGAAGCATGGGCTTTAACATGATTCAGTCTTGGGATCTAGACCAAGATTTTTACTGTCTATTCCCCAGATAGACACTGCAGCCTTAGCTTGCTGCATTTCTGACACCTCAGTCTTCAGGTTTCAGCTTAATTCATTCCCTAAAGAAGCCTTTCCTGACCAGCCAATTGAAACACTCTTCTTATTCTCCCTCTAATTATTCTCATCAAAGCATTTTTTCTCCGCCTATAAGTATGATGTTTATTTCTATGTTTATTTTTTAGCTTCCCACTTCCCCTTCCTTCTAAAAGGCAAATTACCTGAGTGCAGGATCATAACCACGTCCATCTGTTTCAGTTTTGGGACGCACACAGTAGTGTCATGGCTCTCAAACTCCTTGGATTCAGGACAACTTTACTTTCCTAAAAGTTACTGAGGATTGCAAAAGCTTTTGTGTATGTGGGTTATATCTATTGATATTTACGGAGTTAAGGATTATAACTGAGATATTTAAAAATATATATGCTGATTAACTCACTTAAAAATAACAATAGTAAGTCCATTGCATGTTAACATAAACCACATTTTTTTAAAAATAAAAATAACGTTGTTTTCCAGAACCAACAAACAGAAATTAGCGTAATGAGTGATATTAACATTTTACAAAGCTCTTTAATGTGTGGCTTAATAAAAGAGCTCAATTCTGGAATCTGCTCCTGCATTCAAATGTTATTATAACCTATTTTGTTTGAAGAACATGACAAAAAATCAGAGTTTGCAATGTAAGTGCTGATGTGTATTTCTCACTTTGTTACAAAGAATATTTAAGACAAGTACTCAAGGTGGAGAATCAATACAATTAATAATTCTGCTACAGAAAGTACATTCTTGGGGGAAATTGGCTTTATTTTCCTGAATGCATGCAGTACTTGAAGAAACTGAAATATTGATTTGCAAGGTTTTCTGTACCAGAAACATATATATATACTCTGTGAATTTTATTTTAGGTATGAAGCAAACATAATGCAACTCGGACATTTCTGCAGTTAACCCACCATTGACTTATCTGAGAAGCTAGTCAGAGTTGAGCCTGAGCAGTGAGTCACTGGCCTCATCACAGTGAAGAACACAGCGACGACCTGGACACTTTGTGCCACTGCCTTGACTTATGTGGCAGCACCAACAGTTTACCTCCCATTGCTTTTGCACCATCAGTGCAAATGTTGACACAGCAACACAGCAAATAGCATTTTAGAATTGTTATGAAAATAACACTGACTTCATAGCTCCCATGGAAGGGTCTAAAGTATCCCCAGGAATCTACAAGTAATAGTTTGAGAACCACTGGAACAGTGGTTAAGAGCACAGAAAGCGCAGAATCATGGTTCTAGGCCCTCTGAAATCATATCTGGGCTCTACTCCTTGTAAGTTGCTTGACTACAGGCAGGGTGCACTCATATTTGCGCCTCAGCTTCCACATGTTCAAAACCTGCAGGTTACTAAAGAACCTACCACATAGGATTGTTATGACAAGTAATTGTGCAAACATTCAAAGGTCCTTAGAATAATAACTTGCACAAAGTCAATAAAAATATATCAGTTCTCTTTCTATTGTTTTTGTAGGCCAAGCATTTAGAAATGCCCAGCACAGAGTTGGTCATCAATAAATATTTGTGGGAAAAAATAAATGATATGACCATGTTATAGGACTTCTTAGATCTGGTTCTTAGGTAAATCACTCAGGTTATCTTTGAGTCTCATTTATTTTTTAACAAGGTGAGTATAATAATAATAATAATTATTTTTTTAACTTTTTTATTAATTAAAAAAAATTAACAAATAAAACATTTAGATATCATTACATTCTACATATACAATCAGTAATTCTTAATATCATCACATAGTTGCATATTCATCATTTCTTAGTACATTTGCATCGATTTAGAAAAAGAAATAAGAAGACAACAGAAAAAGAAATAAAATGATAATAGAGAAAAAAAAGACTATACATACCATACCCCTTACCCCTCGCTTTCATTTACCACTATTTCAAACTGAATTTATTTTAACATTTGTTCCCCCTATTATTTATTTTTATTCCATATGTTCTACTCTTCTGTTGATATAGTAGCTAAAGGGAGCATCAGACATAAGGTTTTCACATTCACAGAGTCTCATCGTGAAAGCTATATCATTGTTCAATCATCATCAAGAAACATGGCTACTGAAACACAGCACTACATTTTCTGGCAATTCCCTCCAGCCTCTCCACTACATCCTGAACAGCAAGGTGATATCTACTTAATGCGTAAGAATAACCTCCAGAATAACCTCTCGACTCTGGAATCTCTCAGCCATTGACACTTTGTCTCATTTTATTCTTCCCCCTTTTGGTCGAGAAGTTTCTCTCAATCCCTTGATGTTAATTCTCAGCTCATTCTAGGGTTTTTCTCAGTCCCTTGATGCTGAGTCTCAGCTCATTCCAGGATCTCTGTCCCATGTTGCCAGGAAGGTCCACACCCCTGGGAGTCATGTCCCACGCACAGAGGGGGAGGGTGGTGAGATGCTCATCATATTGGCTGGAGAGAGGGGCCACATCTGAGCAACAAAAGAGGCTCTCTTGGGGGTAACTCTTAGGCCTAAATTTTAAGTAGACTTGACCTATCCTTTGTGGGGTTAAGTTTCATGTGAACAACCCCCAAGACTGGGGGCTCAGCCTATAGCTTTGGTTGTCCACACTGCTTGTGAGAATATCAAGAATTCAACTTGGGGAAGCTGAATTTCTCCCCACTCTCACCATTCCCCGAAGGGGGCTTGCAAATACATTTCCAGTCACTGATCAAATCATTCTGGGATTCATCGGGGGATCTCTCTGGACAAACCCACAAAATCTCATGTGCTACCTGAGATTCCAAGTACTTATGACATTCAATCAAACTATCTACATGAGTTATATTAGGAAATGCTCTAGTCAAAATCTAAATTTTGTAACAAATAAACATTTTTTGCTTTAGTCTCACACATAAAGTGACATTTTAAAGTATTAATTATCATCTATTTTCAGCACCTTGCAATAATGACATTCCTTTGTTCTTAGTCATGCCAAAACATTTTTAAAATTTTTACACTGTACATTTCACTATTATTATACACTCTAGGCATTTCTAGATTATACCATCTCGATCTATAACATCTATCTTTCTTTCTGATTTCATTTATGTCCCCAGCCCTCCTCCCTCTATCATTCTCACATGCAGCTTCATTTAGTGTTTTAATATGATTACATTACAGTTAGCTAGTATTGTGCTGTCCATTTCTGAGTTTTTGTATACAGTCCTGTTGCACAGTCTGTATCCCTTCAGCTCCAATTACCCACTATCTTACCCTATTTCTATCCCCTGATGGTCTCTGTTACCAACGACATATTCCAAGTTTATTCACTAATGTCAGTTCATATCAGTGAGACCATACTGTATTTGTCCTTTAGTTTTGGGCTAGTCTCACTCAGCATAATGTTCTCAAGGTCCATCCATGTTGTTACATACTTCATAAATTTATTCTGTCTTAGAGCTGCATAATATTCCTTCATATGTATATACCATGGTTTGTTTAGCCACTCGTCTGTTGATGGACATTTTGGCTGTTTCCATCTCCTCGCAATTGTAAATAATGCTGCTATAAACATTGGTGTGCAAATGTCCATTTGTGTCTTTGCCCTTAAGTCCTCTGAGTAGATACCTAGCAATGGTATTGCTGGGTCATATGGCAATTCTATATTCAGCTTTTTTGAGGAACAGCCAAACTGCCTTTCACAGTGGTTGCCCTATTTGACATTCCCACCAACAGTGGATAAGTGTGCCTCTTTCTCCACATCCTCTCCAGCACTTGTCATTTTCTGTTTTGTTGATAATGGCCATTCTGGTGGGTGTGAGATGATATCTCATTGTGGTTTTGATTTGCATTTCTCTAATGGCCAGGGACATCGAGCATCTCTTCATGAGCCTTTTGGCCATTTGTATTTCCTCTTCTGAGAAGCATCTGTTCAAGTCTTTTTCCCATTTTGTGATTGGATTGGCTGTGTTTTTGTTGTTGAGTTGAACAATCTCTTTATAAATTCTGGGTATTAGACCTTTATCTGATATGTCGTTTCCAAATATTGTCTCCCATTGTGTAGGCTGTCTTTTTACTTTCTTGATGAAGTTCTTTGATGCACAAAAGTGTTTAATTTTGAGAGCTCCCATTTCTTTCTTTCTTTCTTCAGTGCTCTTGCTTTAGGTGTAAGGTCCATAAAACCGCCTCCAATTATAAGATTCATAAGATATTTCCCTATATTTTCCTCTAACTGTTTTATGATTTTAGACCTAATGTTTAGATCTTTATTCCATTTTGAGTTAACTTTTGTATAGGGGTCCTATTTCATTCTTTTGAATATAGATATCCTGTTCTCTAGGCACCATTTATTGAAGAGACTGTTCTGTCCCAAATGAGTTGGCTTGACTGCCTTATCAAAGATCAAATGTCCATAAATGAGAGGGTCTATATCTGAGCACTCTATTCGATTCCGTTGGGCAATATATGTATCTTTATGCCAGTACCATGCTGTTTTGACCACTGAAGCTTCATAATATGCCTTAAAGTCAGGCAGTGTGAGACCTCCAGCTTCGTTTTTTTTCCTCAAGATACTTTTAGCAATTCGGGGCACCCTGCCCTTCCAGATAAATTTGCTTATTGGTTTTTCTATTTCTGAAAAGTAAGTTGTTGGGATTTTGATTGGTATTGCATTGAATCTGTAAATCAATTTAGGTAGAATTGCCATCTTAACTATATTTAGTCTTCCAATCCATGAACATGGTATGCTCTTCCATCTATTTAGGTCTTCTGGGATTTCTTTTAACAGTTTCTCATAGTTTTCTTTGTATAGGTCTTTTGTCTCTTTAGTTAAATTTATTCCTAAATATTTTATTCTTTTAGTTGCAATTGTAAATGGAATTTGTTACTTGATTTCCCCCTCAGCTTGTTCATTACTAGTGTATAGAAACACTACAGAATTTTGAACGTTGATCTTGTAACCTGCCACTTTGCTGTACTTGTATATTAACTCTAGTAGTTTTGCTGTGGATTTTTCAGGGTTTTCGATGTATAGTATCATATCATCTGCCAGCAGTGATAGTTTTAATTCTTCCTTTCCAATTTTGATGCCTTGTATTTCTTTTTCTTGCCTAATTGCTCTGGCTAGAACTTTCAACATGATATTGAATAACAGTGGTGATAGTGGACATCCTTGTCCTGTTCCTGATCTTAGGAGGAAAGTTTTCAATTTTTCCCCATTGAGGATGATATTAGCTGTGGGTTTTTCATATATTCCCTTTATCATTTTAAGGAAGTTCCCTTGTATTCCTACCCTTTGAAGTGTTTTCAACAGGAAAGGATGTTGAATCTTGTCAAATGCCTTCTCTGCATCAATTGAGATGATCATGTGATTTTTTTTCTTTGATTTGTTGATATCCTGTATTACATTAATTGATTTTCTTATGTTGAACCATCCTTGCATATCTGGGATGAATCCTACTTGGTCATGATGTATAATTCTTTTAATGTGTTGCTGGATTCGATTTGCTAGAATTTTGTTGAGGATTTTTGCATTTATATTCATTAGAGAGATTGGTCTGTAGTTTTCTTTTTTTGTAATATCTTTGCCTGGTTTTGGTATGTGGATGATGTTGGCTTCATAGAATGTATTAGGTACCTTTCCCTCCACTTCAATTTTTTTAAAGAGTTTGAGCAGGGTTGGTACTAATTCTTTCTGGAATGTTTGGTAGAATCCACATGTGAAGCCGTCTGGTGTTGGACTTTTCTTTTTGGGAAGCTTTTTAATGAATGATTCAGTTTCTTTACTTGTGATTGGTTTGTTGAGGTCATCTATTTCTTCTTGAGTCAAAGTTGGTTGTTCATGCCTTTCTAGGAACTTGTCCATTTCATCTAAATTGTTGTATTTATTAGCATAAAGTTGTTCATAGTATCCTGTTATTACCTCCTTTATTTCTGTGAGGTCGGTGGTTATGTCTCCTCTTCCACTTCTGATCTTATTTATTTGCATCCTCTCTCTTCTTCTTTTTGTCAATCTTGCTAAGGGCCCATCAATCTTATTGATTTTCTCATAGAACCAACTTCTGGTCTTATTGATTTTCTCCATTGCTTTCATGTTCTCAATTTCATTTATTTCTGCTCTAATCTTTGTTATTTCTTTCCTTTTGCTTGCTTTGGGGTTAGTTTGCTGTTCTTTCTCCAGTTCTTCCAAGTGGACAGTTAATTCCAGAATTTTTGCCCTTTCTTCTTTTTTGATATAGGCATTTAGGGCAATAAATTTCCCTCTTAGCACTGCCTTTGCTGCATCCCATAAGTTTTGATATATTGTGTTTTCATTTTCATTCTCCTCGAGATATTTACTGATTTCTCTTGTAATTTCTTCCTTGACCCACTTGTTGTTTAAGAGTGTTTTGTTGAGCCTCCATGTATTTGTGAATTTTCTGGCACTCCGCCTATTATTGATTTCCAACTTCATTCCTTTGTGATCCGAGAAAGTATTGTGTATGATTTCAATCTTTTTAAATTTGTTGAGACTTGCTTTGTGACCCAGTATATGGTCTACCTTTGAGAATGATCCATGAACACTTGAGAAAAGGGTGTATCTTGCTGTTGTGGGGTGTAATGTCCTATAAATGTCTGTTAAGTGTAGCTCATTTATTGTAACATTCAAATTCTCTGTTTCTTTATTGATCCTCTATCTAGATGTTCTGTCCATTGATGAAAGTGGGGAATTGAAGTCTCCAACTATTATGGTAGATGTGTCTATTTCCCTTTTCAGTATTTGCAGTGTATGCCTCATGTATTTTGGGGCATTCTGGTTCGGTGCATAAATATTTATGATTGTTATGTCTTCTTGTTTAATTGTTCCTTTTATTAGTAGATAGTATCCTTCTTTGTCTCTTTTAACTGTTTTACATTTGAAATCTAATTTGTTGGATATTAGTATAGCTACTCCTGCTCTTTTCTGGTTGTTATTTGCATGGAATATCTTTTCCCAACCTTTCACTTTCAACCTATGTTTATCTTTGGGTCTAAGATGTGTTTCCTGTAGACAGCATATAGAAAGATCCTGTTTTTTAATCCATTCTTCCAGTCTATGTCTTTTGATTGGGGAGTTCAGACCATTAACATTTAGTGTTATTACTGTTTGGCTAGTACTTTCCTCTACCATTTTGCCTTTTGTATTTTGTATGTCATATCTAATTTTCCTTCTTTCTACACTCTTCTCCACACCTCTCTCTTCCATCTTTTCGTATCTGACTCTATTTCTCCTTTTAGTATTTCTTGCAGAGCTGGTCTCTTGGTCACAAATTCTCTCAGTGACTTTTTGTCTGAAAATATTTTAATTTCTCCCTCATTTTTGAAGGACAATTTTGCTCGATACAGAATTCTTGGTTGGCAGTTTTTCTCTTTTAGTAATTTAAATATATCATCCCACTGTCTTCTAGCCTCCATGGTTTCTGCTGAGAAATCTACACATAGTCTTATTGAGTTTCCCTTGTATGTGATGGATTGCTTTTCTCTTGCTGCTTTCAAGATCCTCTCTTTCTCTTTGACCTCTGACATTCTGACTAATAAGTGTCTTGGAGAACGTCTATATGGATCTATTCTCTTTGGGGTGCACTGCACTTCTTGGATCTGTAATTTTAGGTCTTTGATAAGAGTTGGGAAATTTTCAGTGATAATTTCTTCCATTAGTTTTTCTCCTCCTATTCCCTTCTCTGCTCGTTCTGGGACACCCACATGTGTATTTGTGCGCTTCATATTGTCATTCAATTCCCTGAGTCCCTGCTCATATTTTTCCATTCTTTTCCCAATAGTTTCTGTTTCTTTTTGGATTTCAGATGTTCCGTCCTCCAGTTCACTAATCCTAACCTCTGTCTCTTGAAATCTACCAGTGTAGGTTTCCATCGTTTTTTTCATCTCTTCTACTGTATCTTTCATTCCCATAAGTTCTGTGATTTATTTTTTTCATACTTTCCATTTCTTCTTTTTGTTAATTCATTGATTTGGTTTTTGATGAGTTTTCCATTTCTGTTCGTATATTCTGAATTAGTTGTTTCAGCTCCTGTATCTCATTTGAACTATTGGTTTGTTCCTTTGACTGGGCCATATCTTCAAATTTCCTAGTGTGATTTGTTATTTTTTTTGCTAACGTCTGGACATTTAATTACCTTAATTAGTTTATTCTGGAGATTGCTTTCACTTATCTTACCTAGGGTTTTCTTGCTAGATGAGTTTGTTGTCTATCTGTTCTTTGACCTTCAGTTCAGCTTTTTCTGGGCCTCTAGCTTAAGTTTTGTTTAACAGAGGGCAATTTTTCAGTTCTTGTTTTCTTGTTTCTTGTCCTGCTTGTAATGTGCCTTTTCCCTTCCCACCCTTAGGAGGGTCTACATAGGTATTACAGACTCCAGCCGGGTTTTCCCAAACTAAACTGGCCTCCTATCAGGGGGGAGGAGTCAACTGCATCAGTTTTCCCTGAGGGTGAGAACCAGCAAATTGAAAGACTTTCCTGTGAATCTCTGGGCTCTGTTTTTCTTATCCTGCCAAGTATGTGGTGCTTGTCTGTCTGTGGGTCCCACCAGCAAAAGATGTTGTGGCTCCTTTAATTTTGGAAGGCTCTCCCTGCTGGGACATGGTGGAGACAGAGGAAAGTTTGTAGGATGGTTTTAATGGCTTCAAATTTCTAAGCCCTGGGGTCTGAATTCCTTGAGAGAGGAATTCCAACTAAGTTGGGCTTCACCCCTCCCCTGGGGAAGGCACACGTGGGAGATAGCCCTGAAAGCAGTCTGTTTCTGCCTATTCCTGGGGAAGTGCAGCCCGAGTAGTCCCACCACTGAATCCAGAGGCAGCCAAGCCTCCATAGAAACAGCCACAAAAACCTGTTTCATCCCCTTTCCTCTTTTTCAGTTAGCCCAATAAGTGACCTCTGCCTTGACCAGTTTCGCCTGAGCTGGGGGCCTATTTTTAGTAGTAAGAATTTGTTTATTAATGCCACAATTGGTGTTTGGTTGGACTCAGTCCCTGCTACTGTTAGAGTCTCTTTCCTTTCCCTCCGGGGAGTTGCCTGTGGGGGAGGGGCACCGGGCGCCGGCTGCCGCGGCTTGGGGAACTCACGGTTCCGGAGACTCGCAGCCGGTCCAGCTGGTCCAGACTGGGGTACGCTGTGTGTTTGGTCACTATCGTGGCTCTGGGAGCTGTTCTGTACTATTTCTGGTTATTTAGTAGTTGTTCTGGAGGATGAACTAAAACATGCACATTGCTAAGCTGCCATCTTGGCCCGCCCCTGTAATAATTATTTTACAGGGTTATTGTGAGGGTTAAACAAAAGCTGTTATGTGAAAATTATCTTTAAACTTCCAGGTGCTTTAGAAATATTGTTTTTGCTAATGTTGTAATAATTTCTTTATGAGCTTGTACTCACTTTTTCTACATCCTCTTTACTCTGACTCTTACCTTTTCCCAATCTCTACAACCTGTGTGCAGAAGGTTCCATCCAATAACCTATCCTGTTCAGGCTGAAGTCTGACTAGCTTTTCAGAGATGCCCGTGGTGGGGTAAAAGCAAAAATGTCAGAGTTGAATTTTGTTTCGTTCATACCTAAAATAAACTTTACAGAGGGGAGTATTTATTTCTGTTCTAGACAATTAGTTGTAAATGACAGTGCAAATCAACCTTCAAGTTTGTTAGTATAATAATCAGTGACAACTCAGGATTATTTTAACAGCAGCTGAATTAGTTAGGACACTTTTGCTTTCAAGTAATCAAAACCCGAATTTATTAGCCAGGGTTCTCTAGGGAAACAGAACTGACAGGATATATCTGTAAATATTATGAGATTTTTATTAAAATTGTCTCACACAACTGTGAGGATACACAAGTCCAAATTCTGTAGGGCAGGCTACAAGCTGGGACGTCCAATGAAGGTTTTCAATGAAGTCCCAGAAGAAGCCAGCTGGCTAAAGTAGAGATCAAAATTCTCTTTTCTGACTGCTGAAATCATCACTTTTCCTTTTAAAGCCTTCAGCAGACTAGATGAGATTTCTCTCATTGTTGAAGGCAGTCTCCTCAGTTGACTGTACATGCAGTCATCCAGAGCAGTAATCAACATACTGACTATTTAAGTCTACCTATTGTCCTCACAGTAACAATCAGTCCAGTGCTTTCTTGACCAAGCAACTGGACACTATTACCGGACCAAGCTGACACATGAACCTAACCATCACACCAATTAAAATTGTGTTAGGCAAAAAGAAACCATGCAAATAGACTTTAGATAAAATCTTAAAGTACAGTTTCAGACCCAGCTGAATCCAAGTATTCAAATTTTGTTATCAATCATC
Source organism: Tamandua tetradactyla (assembly GCF_023851605.1). Taxonomy (NCBI): domain Eukaryota; kingdom Metazoa; phylum Chordata; class Mammalia; order Pilosa; family Myrmecophagidae; genus Tamandua; species Tamandua tetradactyla. The sequence goes on along the minus strand of NC_135334.1, from coordinate 102,570,680 downwards.
TGTCTTTCTCCATTTCTTAACTTGGCTTTCCTTGGTATGGCTCCACTTCTCAAGTTGGCTCTCAGGATATGGTGACAGAATTAACTACCAGAATCATCAAACTTGCAAAATGCCAGTTTAGAAACTGTGGTGGAAAGAGATCAGTCTTTTCCCACTGGATCTAACAAAGTCCTGGGTAGGACTCTTGTTGACTCAGCTTGGTTACATGCCCATTCCTTCACCACCTGGAGATTGAGGTATTCTATTAATTTACAATTAGTAATTAGCAAGGTGGAACCAAATGCACAACCCTAGAAACAGTGGATGTATCTATCCTATCTTAACCAATTTAAAAATGGAAGAAGGATTGCTACCACTAGGAAATTTGGGAGGTAATACCAAAATGGGAAGAGGATTAAGGCAGACAAAAACAATGGATGTTTGCTAAGAACTGCATGAGGTCCCTTACCTTGTCTACCCTTTTCAACCAAAATACATGTTACAGACAATCAATTGATTATATGTAACATGAGTACTCTACTTTTTTTTTTTTAAACAGGACTCTTTCTTGCCAAAGATGTGATTCTGATGGAAAGGCTCTTAACAATGAGGCACACATTCTAGGGAGAGTGCTTTAAGCAGAGAGGCTTTGTTTACCTTCAAATTCTAATATGTGAGTGGCTACCTGCTCTATGGATACAGAAGGTAGGCCATTCACTGGCAAACTGGCCTTTTCACTGCTATCACTAAATCTTGTTTCCATGTTGAAAAGAAGTATAGTTTAATGATATGAGCATCATCAGGCGCATGGGACTGAGTCTGACTCCTTTACCCATTAACCATGGCACCTTAGAGTTCAACCTATGTGAGTACCAGTTTTCTTGACTGTGAAATGGGCAAAATATTAATGGTTGTAAATATTCAGTGGGTTAATGTACATAGAACCCCAAACAAAAAGCCTGGCATATGTCCCCTGTTCAGTAACACATGATTCCCTCCCTGCTTCTCTTGAGCCCTCTCAAATATATATTCTATCTGTTTTTCTCATCTGCAATGCTCCAACTGTTTCATTATGCTGAACTATGAACTTCGTTCATTTAAATTGCCATTTCTAGTTATAAGTGCCTTGAAGGCTAGCCAGACAAGCCCTACTTTCAACACATGTTTCAGAAAGATAAAATCTAAGACCACACTTAAATATAAGCAAAGAAGGCAACCAATTGTAAGGCAGGCAATGGCTTAGAAAGTGGCGATGAAAGTCCCTTTTGTCCTAAGCTTTCTCTCCAATTTCTTGTCAAGTTTAAGAAATTTCCATTTAGGATAATTATTGCCACCAAATAAATGAATGGCCTTATGCAGATATTCATTCTGATAAAGATAGTTAATGGCAATTAGCAAACAATAATAGCAAGAATTTGTTAATCAGATTAACTTAGAAATTCAGGAATTTAAAAAGAAGGAAAAGACAGAACTGGACTAGAGTACTTTCTGGAGTTGGTAGATGGTAGTGGTTATGAGAAAATTTTGTCCTGATCATCAGTGGGTAAGACATGCATTTACACATTTCCTCATTCAGCTATTTTGCCAGTATTTACTAAATTTCTATTATGTGCATGAAGAGTACTAGCTATTAGGGACATTTTTGGTTAAAAAGGTAGGCAACGTAAAGGATCTCATGAGGCTTACAGTCTAGCTGAGGACATATACATTAAACAAATACTTACATGAAAACCTGGTGAGTTTTATAATGAGCTAAGACCAGGGCAATCTAGAAGCACAGAGCTCCAGGCCTTGGAGCTACCATTTAAACTGAGACCTGTTGGATGACAAGAATTTAGCCAGAGAAGTAGGGAGAGAAAATACCAGATAGAGGGAATAAAGGTTACAAGGGTCTGGAGGCTGAAAGAGAAAACATGGTATATTTAGGGTACAAAAATAAAATTTTCATTACCTGGAACTGATAAGAGATAAGGATGAAAAAATAGAGTCAAAATCATGTGGAATTAGGCTTAGGATAGGTAAGGGAGATTGTGAGCCTTGTGAGGGTGCTTGTATTTCATCTTAAAGTAATGCATAATCATGACAAGTTTTCAAGTAGAGCAGTGGTGTAATAAGATTGCTTTTATCAAGAGCACTCTGGTTGTAATATATTGGAGAGAGGCAAGAGTGAATACAGAGAGAACATTTAAGAGGTTCCTATAGCCATCTGGTGAGAGGTGATGGTTGTCAGAAATAGTGTGGCTGTGATGATGATGATGATGATGATGACAATGATGATGATGGTGATGATGATGGGTGATGATGGTGATAATGATGATAGTGATGATGATGATGACGGTGATGGTGATGATGACGATGATGATGATGATGGTGATGATGATGATGATGACGGTAATGATGGTGATGATGATGATGATGATGACCATGATGATGATGATGATGATGATTATAGTCATGATGACTGTGATGTGTCCAGTGTTGATGTTGTTGATGATGATGATGGTGCTGTGCCTGGGAACTCTCAGGCCTATTAGTCTTTAAGCTTCTTGTACCAGTTTGAAACTATCATGTACCCACACAAAACCATGTTCTTTAATTTTCATTCAATATTGCGGGGTGGGACATTTTGATTAAGTGTTTCCATGGAGATGGAACCCACCTAATTATAGGTGGGACCTTTTGATTAGATGGTTTCCATGAAGCTGTGTCTCCACCCATTTAAGGTGGGGTTGCTTACTGGAGCCCTTTAAGAGGGAACCATTTGGAGAAAAGCTTCAGAGCCCACAGAGCCAGAGACCATTGGAGATGCAGAAGGAAAATGCCCCTGGTAAATCCTTATGAAACAAGAAGCCAGGAGAGAAAGTTAGCAGACATTGCCATGTGCCTTCTCAACTAACAGAGGTGTTCTGAATGGCTTCAGCCTTTCTTGAGTGAAGGTAACCACTTATGGTGCCTTAATATGGACATTTTCATGGCCTTAGAACTATAAACTTGCAACTTAATAAAATCCCTTTTAAAGCCGTTCCTTTATAGTATATTGCATTCTGGCAGTTTTAACAAATGAAAACACCTTTGTATCTGCACTTTCCAATACTGTAGCCAGAAGCCACATATGACTATTTAAATTTAAATTTAAAGTAAATCAATTCAAAAAGGGCCATTTATCAATTATATTCGGGAAGTACTTTTCAGTTAAAATATACTTATTGGATTCTTACTTTATCCTAAGTATTGTGTTAGATGCTTTAATTCCTCCTGCCAAAGACAAGATTATTCCTAAAATCTAGGGCTGGTTACAATATTGCTGGAAGCCAAGCAGTTCCAGATGTAGTGACAGGAAAACTATAGGGAAATGCTGTCCAATAGAACTTTGTGCAATGATAGATAGTCACTAATTCTTTGTGGATATAAAACACTTGGAATGTGTGTCACAAATTCCGAGGTGAAGTTTCAAGTCTACTACTTACCAACTGCATGCCTTTGGGCAAACCTTTTAACATCTAGGATTTTCACTTTTGACATCTCTAAAACAAGTTATAAATAATCCTTAGTTGACAGGTTCCTGTGCAGATCAGCTGAAGTAATGAACACAAGAGTAGTTTGTATCTTTAAAGTAATATGCCAGTAGGACATTGTGCTGGTTTGAATCTGTTGTTGACCCCAGAAAAGCTGTGTCCTTTTAATCTCACTCAGTATTGCAGGGTGGAAGCTTTTTAATTGTTCTCATGGAGATGTGACCCATGCAATTGTGGGTGGTACCTTTTGATTAGACAGGTTCCATGGATATGTGTCTCCATCCATTCAAGGTGGGGTTGCTTACTGGATTGAGCCCTTTAAGAGGGAACCATTTTGGAGAAAGCTTTAGAGCCCACACAGCCAGAGACTTTGGGAGATGAAGAAGGAAAATGTCCCCTGGGGAGCTTCATGAAACAAGAAGCTGGGAGAGAAAGCTAGCAGACTTTGCCATGTGTCCTTCCAGCTAAGAGAGAAAACCCAAACTTCATCTACCTTTCTTGAGTGAAGATAACCTCTTGTTGGTGCCTTAATTTGGATCCTTTCATAGCCTTGCCTTAATTTGGACATTTTCATGGCCTTAGAACTGTAAGCTTGCAACTTAATAAATTCCCTTTTTAAAAGCCACTCTGTTTCATATATCACATTCCAGCAGTTTGCAAACTAAAACAGACACAATGCTATCAATGCTTCTCATTTAGGAACTATAGACAGTTACCTGCTAAGAGATGATCTCCCCATCAGAACTGACTTGCTGCACAGATTATTCTAGGATCTTCCAGATCTTATTGGCTTGTGACGACAGATGAGGTACCAATTGAAGTAAAATTTAATTTCATGATGCTTTCTTGAAATTGCTCATATAGGACCTTCAGTTTTCCTCAAATTCTCTATTAGTTACTTCCAGGGAACTTTAGGGGAATTCTCATATGTACTTATGAGCTAGTTTATCACTTAAAGTTATTAAATAATTTCTTCCATTTTTTCTCTCTTGAAGTGAATCCCCTTCTCAACATCCCTGCGTATGAAGCTTCTTGAAGGAGGCTCACTATACTTTCTACCTATGACTATATTATCGGGATACGTCTGTCTATGTAAATTCCTAGCACTTTCCAATTTGCCATCAATCAAAGAACTAAAGAAGCACCGTGGTTTCTATCACACTCACTGTGTCCACATTACCTTATGTTCTGTCCAAATGAGGGAGACATATATTTCCTTCAATAAGTGTCACATGATTTCACCAGAGCACAGAAGCATCACTCCTTGGCTTCTATATCCCACAGGGTCAATTGTAGAAATGGTCATTTCCTTTTTGGCCAGAAACTCCTCTCTCTAAGCAACTCATATATAGGTCCTTGAGATTGTCTGGGTGGATGAAGCTAAAGGGACAAATCGAACTCTAATCAGACACAGGGTTAAGGTCGTAATCAAGAGAACACCACCAACAAGCCACACTGATTTAGGGTAGGATTTGAAACAGCTTTTGGTGGGTTGTATAGAATGAGTCAGAGCAGCAGTTCAGGTCTGAGTCCATAAAAAAGCCAGAAAGCAGAGGACTTACATTTAGATAAGCAGCACTTTTTACACTGACTTCATATATAGCCACTGTATATTTTAGTTATTGATGCTTCAATAAAGCAATAATTCTAAACAACTAGGAGGATACATTTATAGGGGTCATATCAAAATCTTGGCACAGGGAATTAGGAAGATGCTACACACATTTGGAAAAATTTGTTTTACTTTCATTTCACACAAAACAATACTCAACTAGAGTGAGTATCCCAAATAGCCCATTGAGTTGTTAGATGGTTAAATGAACTGCACAGTTGGACACTGACTGAGTTCAGTCACTAACTGCAGTAGCCAGCTGGACCCATGTTTTTTGCCTCCTGGTATATATGCCCTTGTATAGTCTCCTCCTGCAATGAATTAGGATTTGTCTGTGAAATTGATTGACTTGGCAGAGATGATAGTGTGACTTAAAACACAAGATTATAAACGACGTTACAGCTTCCTCTTTTTGTCTTAGACCAATTGTTCCGGGAGAATACAGCTACCAAGTCTTAAGGGCATTCAAGTAGCCCTGTGGAGAGACCAATGTGGAGAGGTTGCCAACAACCAGTACTAACTTGCAAGTCACTTGAGTGAGTCACCTTGAAAATAAGCACTTCAGCCACAGTCAAGTCTTCAGGTAATGACAGCGCTGGCGAATATGTGATAGTAACTTCATCACGCAGACTGACCAGCCAAGACACTCCCAAAATTTTGAAATAATAAAAGTGTATTATTATTTAAGTTACTAGGTTTAGGGATATTTTGTTATGCAGAAATAGATAACTGATATATTAACTACAAATGTCATTCTAATTTCGTTTCTGAGACTTTGTGTTGATTGTACACTTTTTGACCACATAGACATTTTAAATTCTTAGAACCATTCCAAATTCTTAGAAACCTACTGAAGAAGCTGAAAGATGCACCATGTAAACAAGTTAATTCTAAGTTAATTCTAAACTTCACTTGAAATGTTTGCCATATGAAGCCAAGAAATTGTCTTAAAATTATGGGAGGAAAAGGCTGTTCCTTATAGGTAGAAATATATTTACCAGAGATTTTATGACAATTTTGAGGCAAAATTTCATGTTTGTAGATGCAATGAAAATGGGGGGCGGTGATTAGGGGATAATATACTTGACGGTAATAAGATGTGAAAAGATCTAGATCTTGTGAATCAATAGGGCACACATTTTAAAAATGGTTTTAATGAAAAAAGATGAGAACTTTCCTACTGGGGTCCAAATGTTTATAATTTAGTTATTCTGGCATTGCAAGCCACAGATTGTAGCCCTTCTCTGTGGCTATTCTTAATAAGAAAAAGCATTTATTGGAAAGTTAGTGAGTAGTTCCTAAAAGAGAGAAACCTGGAGAACCTGACTCAAAAATATTGGACCCAAACTACTCTGGTTACCTAGATAACAAAAGCATCTGTAATTGCTATGAAGGGCCACTTCTAGATTAAAAATGCATAATGATTTTTTATTCTGTGATCTGACTTCATTTTGTGTAAGTGGAAGTATCCTATTCCCTAAGGGAGGAAATAGCACTTTAATTATTATCTCTCCTCTTACCTTCATTCATTCCAAGACATAATTATACAAATGAAAATTAAGTTATGAGGAAAGAGAATAGATGCTGGGGGAGGGACAGATATAAAACATCAAAGGCAAATTGTGTAAGAACAAAATAGCAGACATATAGCATATATGTGAGAAGAAGATTTAGGATTTGGGTACTATTAGGTTTAACTAACATAATATAGACGTTAAGTGTTCATCCAGTATTAGCCTATACCAATAATCAAGGTATCAAAAATGAGAAAAGTAATAGATTTGTTCTAACCTATATTGGTTAGACCACAATGGGAAAATTGATCTTAATATATTAATAGTTGAGATGAGAGTAGATTACTATGGTATGTGCATAAACACAAACACACATTTGCAGTGGATAAAATGCCTGCTTGGTATATACATAAGATCACAAAAAATTGTGTTTGAATAAATCGCTCATGATTTTATCTACCTGTCTTGGAAGGATGTTTTGCTTTACTTGCTTTCCACCTTATTTAGAGCTTGCTCAGTTCAAATGGCCCAGTTAGATTTGGGTTCTGAACACCAGGCAAAGAGAGAGCCAAAGAGCTGGAATCCACTGTAGGCTAGTTTTAGTACGCCATTACTTCTATCGCTCTTAAGTCAGCAATGAAAATTTGTGTTCGAATTTCATTCGAAGTCACTGTAGTGATTACTCTCTTGCTGCTCCAGATCTTTGCAGAGGCCACAAAACTATGCCCAGCCCCATATCACACCCACATGTTCATAAAAGGAGGGTAGCAAAGATTAGCTAGATAGTCACCATCCTAGTTTGCTAGCTGCCAGAAAGCAGTATACCAGAAATGGAATTGCATTTAAAAAGGGGAATTTAATAAGTTACTAGTTTACAGTTCTAAGGCTGAGAAAATGTCCCAATTAAAGTAAGGCTATAAAATGTCCAATCAAAGGCATCAGGGAAAGATATCTTGGTTCAAGAAGATCGACGAAGTTCAGGACTTCTCTTTCAAATGGAAAGGCACATGGTGAACATGGCAACATTTTCTAGCTTCCTCTCCAGGCCTCTTGCTTCATGAAGCTCCCCTAGGGGCGTTCTCCTTCCTCATCTCCAAAGGTCGCTGGCTGGTGGTCTCTGTAGTTCTCATGTCTCTGCTGCTCTTGTCATTCTCAAGCTTTTTCCAAAATGCTTCCTCTTATAAAGATTTCCAGTAAAGTAATCAAGACCCACCTGGAATGGGTGGAGTCACATCTCCTCTATTCAAAAGTCAATACACACGGTTGGGTGAGTCACATCTCCATGGAGATAATCTAATCAAGTTCCAATCTATAGTACTGAATAGGGATTAGAAGAAATGGTTGTTCCCACAAGATTGACTAGGATTAAAACAGGACTTTTCTAGGGTACATGAATTCTTTCAAACTGACACAGTCACCAAAATTTCTTCTTCCTATGAACACAGGACTACTCTATTTCCCAGTTTCTCTTGAAGTAAGGATTGGGGCCTTATGACTGGATTCTGACCAAAGCGTGTGAGAAGAAGTAATATAGGTCCATTCCAGGACTAAACATAACATCCTGCATGATCATCAATGTCCTTTCTTCCTTTTCCAAAACAAACATGAAGACTATGCATTAAAGTGACATCACAAGATGAGTGGGACCTGAAATCTTGAGTGTCTGTTTGAAGGAGAACAGCCTGAGAAACTATCTAGAGAAGTCTGTCCATCAGTCTGGAAGAGATATACATGGTTTTATCTTGTTAAGCTACTGATATATAGGGGATTATTTGTTACTGCAGCAAAACCTCTGGCTAAACAGAAAGTTCTCCCTTTGAGTCCCCCTGAGGTTTTAATTATCCAGGAATATGTTCACTAGTTTCAAGACATAATCTTTTTGCTAGGATGGTTTAGTTAGTCCACACCATGTTAAAGTCAGTTCTATACCCAACCATTTAAGGTTCCTAGCCTGTTATCCAGATGTCCATTTTTCTCCTAGCAAGTTCTACCTTGTAGCCCTTGGTATATTTTCTTGCTATCACACCTCATCTGGGAGCATCTCAACCCATCAGAGGGAATTTAATAAAATCAATCTCAAAAGGGTGATATTTGAGATCTCTATTCCTTTTCTCCCAGGAGGAATCTTGAACCCTCTGCAAATTTACCAAAATCTTCCCTAATGATTGATTGGATCTATACTCCAAAAAGTATGAGGGAATCTTTGTCAGCAATTGTGATACTGTACTAAGTCTTTCCAGAGAACCAAACTGCACAGACTGCAGTGTGCTGTCCAAATATGATCAGTGATTTGTCTTAGTATGGTCTGTAAACTAACAACAATATTGACATTTTTCAAAGTTTGTGAAAAATGAGGAGTAGAAGAAAAGAAGGAGAAGACAGGAGAGGGGAGGAGGGGGAGAGGAAAATATAATAGAGACATCATGTGGCTCACAAAGTCTAAAATATTTACTCTCTGGCCTTTTACAGAAAAAGTTTGCTGACACATGCTTTAACACAATGGGTGCTAACTCACCTTAAATTCACATAACTGTGAGAAATCAGTTAAGTACACTTCCTGGGAAACAGATCTACTTCAAGGTAATTTTCTATATCCATTTTTGGACATGAACATAGATGGCTTTTTTTTTTTTAAGTTCCACCTCAACCAAGTAGCCTATTAAAATTAAAAAAATATATATATATATGTTTATGTAGGTGATTAATTTTGGAAGTTTAGATGACGAACATCAAAAGTTTTGGGGTATTTTTTGCATAGAAATTGTTCATGGGAAATTAAAAAATCTTTTTTTGCCTAGCTGTTCCTTCTAATTTTTCTTCAAGTGCTACATAATACCTGGAACAGTTTTCAAAATATTTTTGAAAGATAATTGTGTCTAGTTCTGGGTGGCATGCAAATAAGAACATTGACATAAGAAATGCATCTGGACTTGAGTCTTATGAAAAATAATTTCAGGAACGAGGGAAATAGAGGAGAGGAAACTCAGAGGATCTCCACAGAATCTCCCTAATTATCAGAAAAAATGATAAGAACAAAAGGCATTTAACTTACTCTGCAGGATTTAAAAAGAGGTAGGACTAGGAAAAAGGGAGCCACACAAAGGTTAATTTCTGCTCATTATAAGAAAGACCTTTCTCACAGTCAGAGCAGGCAAATATTTGCTATTGTCATGGAAGGTATTGAGAAATAAGTTGGACAGATATTTGGCAGAAATGCTGCAAAGAGGTTCAACCATATGAATTGGGACCAGACAGAAGTGTGTTTTCAATCCCTTGTACAAGAACACAGCTTGGAGCTTCTGAAGGCATTGCTGATACCAATAATTTGTCCTACATCTATCTATTTAGTCTACTTGCAGTCTGCACATTGACACAATACTCAGTCACTACAAATTTTTTCTGGATAATTAATAACATCTCTGAAATCAAATGTATGGGTGGAGAAGCAAACAATCTGATTGCATTCTTTCATTCCACTGACAGGAAATATTCAATAGAAACCTGGTATCTGAAATATCTCAGGTACTACACATATAGCATGAAGAGGATGGAAGCAAAGCAAAAGCAAAAAAAAGAAAAAAATGAAAGAAAGAAAGAAAGCAGATTCAAGGCAGAGGAGGGGGAAGAGATGTAGCTAAGGCTCTTTTCCTAGAACTAAGACAAAATTATCAAACAGCTATATTTTCCCTCCAGGAAAATCAACCTTGCCTTGCTTCTTTCCACTGTGTCTGTGTTGTTTTGTCTTTCCTTTCTTTTATATTTTAAAAATAATTTTAGATATTTTTCCTTGTCCTGGTTATTTAAAAGTGATGCAAAGAGAGTAGATGGCAGTGCTAAAGCAACCAGGGGAAAGTAATTAAGCAAGTTGTGAGATCAAAGGCAGTTGCTTTTATTTATTTATTTTTTGGTATAATTAAAATATACCAAATTTTGTACTGTGGGGGAAAAATTACAACAGAGCAGCCACTGGCCTCTGGCCTTCAGCCTACAGATCACAAGCCAGAATAGCATGTGAAACAGGCTCACAATCTAGACACATAAGGAAGGAATCACTGAGGCAAATCTCAAGATTGGTCTCTTTTCCTGGTCTTAGAGCCACTTAAGGTTGAATTACAGGGTGATGAGGGTAATTGATATGTCCCTGAAAGTCACTTTCCTTTTCTGGGCCCCACTCTCATTTGAAATAAGATTAGAGCTACTGTTCCTCACCTAAAGTTCCTTGGATATTAAAGGATTTAGAGATTTAGAACAGTGACAAGAATCAATAAATTGTTTTTAACGCTTCTGAAAGGCTAATGGAAATCATAAAGCAATAAAAGTAGCCTAGCTATTGAGTGTCTGTTTTTGTTTGGAATTTATCAATTCACTGATAGAATGTTGGTTATATAAAGGCGAGGAAAGTGCTACCTGGCTGTTGATAACTTTATAGGACCTTCTGGGAGGTGATTGGTGGAGCAGATGATGTTATAAAAACAGGGTCACCTTTGTTCATGACCAAAGTGTGAAGACCTCTCTTCTGTGAAAGTAAATAAAAGCTCTTGCTGATAAAAATGTACAAAACTCCAGAATGGGTAATTTCTCATCATCTCTCAAGTCCCACACTCTTTAGTTTTAGGTTTCTAATTTTTCTGACCCAAATTTTTCATGATCATATTTTAAATTGTGCATTGGAAATGATTTCCCAGGATCAACCTGTGAAACTTCATCCTCTCCCCCCAAAGGAGACAAATAGACGCATTTTCCACTACAGAATCAGTAAGTTTTACAATTCACAGTCATTGACTGCCAAGGTAGGTACAATTTAAAGTATAAAACAGCCCTGGAAAATTTAAACACTATACCTTCACATTGCCAGGACCTTCCCTCTTAGGAGAGCACTTTTATTTTCTTTAAAAAATGTCAAGAAAATTTCTCTTTGTTTCTCTGAAATTCCTTTTAAAGTAGAAAAATTCACTTGTTCCTGGGGGTAGTGACAGGGATGGAGTGACAATTGCAGGAAAAATCTCAGTCCTCACCTGTGCAAAATGCAGCTGTTTTTGTGACCAAAGTGCAGTTTCTTCTTTTCCATAAGGAAAAGTCTTCAGCATCTGCCATTTGTATGATTTTAATTGGATTTCTGGCTTCTAATCTTACTATCTTCCCATCCAACCTCTTATACTGCCACCAGGTAAATCTTTCTAAGGGATAGTTCTGAAAATACTCCCTGTTTAAAAACCTTCAAAAACTTCTTACTGAATATAGGAAAAAAGTGAAATCTCTCTAGCACAGAATTCGAGGCACTGTATATTCTGGCAGTGTATATACTTTCCAACTTTCTTCCCATTTCAATCCCCTCACCTTGAACTCCAGCAGTAATGCACTACATCACTGCCCTTCATCTTTCCAGGCACTTTCATGTCTTCAAGTCCTTCTCATGCTATTCCCTCCAGGTGCAAGTCTCTTTCTTTTGAACCCTAAAAATATATTAAATCTCTGGTGATGAGCTCAAATGGTCCTCATCTAAGAAACATAAGATCCTTTCAGCTCTCCTGCCTCCGTACTTCCATAGTTTTTGTGTTTATTTTAGTAGACTTGACTTTGCAGTACGGATGTGCTTGTCTCACCTATGAATTGTTAAGAGGGCAGGAATTCAGTTTTTTTCATCTTTTGACTCTCTTCCCTCACTTAACAGTCTCTAGAATAATTTAGTTGCCTAAAAAAGTGGTCATTTGCTAAATTATCCTTCTGAAAATTTCCCCATGTGAGAAGGGAAATGTCCATGGTTGAGATAAATCCACCACCATATATCTTAGAAAGCTTTCTTCCATCACCTTAGCCTTACCAAATTCCTAAATGGCACGACTAATGACTTTTTTGTTGGTTTGTCTGTATTTAGTTTTTCCAGATCAAGAGTCTAGGTCTCTGGTGGCTGCTGCTGGAAAATAACCCTTACCCAGTTTTGCTGAGGGTTCTGCCCAAAAGGTTCTGCCTACCTGCAGGAAAGATCATATTCCTAATCAAGAGAAGGTAGATGGCATTCCTCCTCAGAGTAGAGAAACACCTTGGCTTGAGCCAAAGTAGGAAAACCTGGATTTCTGATGACTCTCAGCAGAGCCACTCATGTAATGTCAGGGACAGAATAAATTCCTGACCACTGAGGTCTGCTGTCAAGGAAGAGAGTACAAAGGTTTAAAAAGAAAATGAACAAAAGAAGAGAAGAATCGTATCAGCAGAAGAAAAATGCACAAAGGAAGAAAGAGACAACCAAGAAAAGAAAGGCCCAAAACACAAAGAAGCAGGGATTTGAAGCAGATGGAAAAAAGCAAAGGAAGAAGGCGGAAAAAAGCAGAGAGGCTGTGTAGTAAACCCCAAGCAAAGACTTGTTTTTCATTTTGATTATATAAAGATCAGCAGCCTTAATTTTTGCCTTTCAGAATACTAAGTGGCTGACTGACAACTGCTGTCCAGTCTTTTCCTTTCCTGTGGAAGCGAGTTGGAAGGGAAACAAGTTAGAAGATGCAGCCAAGTTGTAGAGATCAAGAAATAGATGAGCCCCAATGTCAGAGTTAGGGTGAAAATTCCAGGTATTAGGTAATTGTTCACTGTTTCCCCATTGCTATTAAAAAGATATGAATTTCTACATCAGACCCTAGCATGGTATATCTAAGTGGACTGAGATGGTTTCAGACAAGGAAAGACTCTTAATATTTAGATAATTTATACAGCTATATTGTAGTTAAATATATGACTACCATAAACTTTTAAGAAATATTAAAAATGTTTTTGCAGACCCCTATTTTTACCTTGTAGACTCCTAGGAGCCCAAGGTCTACGATTTGGGGGCACCATTAAAGTGGTTCAATTCTGTTCATGTCACCTTTATTTTGGGAGACATGAGGAACTTAATGTTTCCCTTCACTTTACTTTCTCATGCTTTTGCTTCACTCCCAGAAAAGAAAGTCTTCATTTTTTTGTCCTCTCTTTCCTCTGAAGCAACTCATATTTTAATGACTTAGTCTGCTAATATACCCTATTTCTTCATGAAACCTAATGCCACCATCTGTAACCATTTGGAGATAAAGAGGTCCAGATTCAAGCCTCAAAAATAATTTCCTTTAAGAGAGGCTTAAAATGCACAATATGATACAATGTGTCACACGCTGAATAAGATCTTTCCAGGCTACCTGGGAAAGTGCTGGATGGAGTGAGACCAGTGCTGTCAGCCTCGACTTACGCACTTTGCAGAGTCATCCCCCTTCCCTTCAGTTCATGAATAATCTCTTCCATTCTCCCTCCCTCCCTCCCTCCCTTCCCAAAACAACACATGGCTTACTATAAAAATTCTAAAAAGTAAAATAAATTAGGAAACAATGAAATTATTCTTTTGCCATCCCCGTAGTTCTCCAATTGCATGGCTAGTCCAACTTCAGCATGTATCCTGTATGTACTAAAAAGTGTATGCATATTTATTTTTCTTACCTACCTATATCTTATATGATATAATTATATTTAAACCACTTCTGTTTTTTTTGCATGGACAGGCACTGGAAGTTGAACCTGGGTCTCTGACATGGCAGGCGAGAATTTTACCACTGAACCTCCATTTTACTGCCCTATAATTATATTTAGAGACATCATTTCATGTAAAATATCTTGTCAGGGATGTGTGTTCTTTTCACAATCTTATGGGTGGAATGAACTAGAAGTAGAAATATTTTTGTGCCTTTTTTCCCCCAAGGAAGACTTGGCCCTCTGCTTAAATTCAAACCACAGGTTTTTGCTGCTGTGGTGCATAGCTGCAACTAGAAAATAATTTTCACATTAATAATTGCTTCTTTCATTCCCCTACCATGTTTTCCAGCAAAAATTTATCAGTTTTCAAGATAAGAGTGGACAGCAGTTGTCTGTCAGCCACTTGGTATTTTGAAAGGCAAAGATTAAGGCTGCTGATCTTGAATCAAAATGAAAAGCAAGTCTTTGCTTAGGGTTTACTACACAGCCTCTCTGCTTTTTTCTGCCTTCTTCCTTTGCTTTTTTCCATCTGCTATAAATCCCTGCTTCTTTGTGTTTTGGGCCTTTCTTTTCTTGGTTGTCTCTTTCTTCCTTTGTGCATTTTTCTTCTGCTGATACGATTCTTCTCTTCTTTTGTTCATTTTCTTTTGAAACCTTTGTACTCTCTTCCTTAACCATACATTCTATAGAATTATAATATTTTTTAAAACATGCTTATTGTAAAGGCTTAATTAAACATATATTAGTATACTAACATAGTATGCTATATATATATTGTATGATACACTCTATAGCCATTAAATTTACAGTGTGGAAATACATTCTTTTATATAAAAATGTAAATAACAAACTGTTAAGTGAAAAAAGGAATTTACAAAACGCCATCTATATATAGTACACTCCTATTTTGGATAATTATTTAATTTATATATACATGAAATGTAGCAAAATAGGGATTATCTGTTTAATTTTAACCCTCTTCACTCTTTATATTTTAATTTTCTTATTATTTCGTATATTAAATGGAAACTTCAAAGATATTTGCTGACTTTATTGAATGAAGATTATTTTGCCTCTTCTGAAATTTGGATGAGATAAGTTATGCAGCTAAACATGCATGTTAAAGAGAGAATATGAATTTAAAAGTAAAATTAAAAGTGAAAAAAAGATAAAGTGATTTTCCAACCACTTAGAAGTCTAAAGGAAAAAAGTGCAAGAAAATATTCATCCACTCAGGGGCATGCGTGGCTTTTGAATTGAGGTGACTGCCACGACCAGCAAAGACTTTCTCTGCTTGTCCTCCAGGGCTCAGATCTGTCCCATGTGAGGGGACATCTGACAGGTCCACCAGAATCAGCCCAAACCGGGTCTCTGGGATGGCAGGCGAGAACCTTGCCACTAAGCCACCATAGCCCACCTACCCAAATCAAATTTTGAGCAGAGCTTTATAAATACACTTATCTACAGCATCTTCCTGAGGGTAAAAATAATATGATAAATATAATAAAGTAATAAAAAAACAATAATTTTTGAAAAATGGAATAAATTGCTTCTCACTCATTGTGGCCCTTAACTGAACCCACTGCCAGTGCCCCCATCCCCCATGACCTTGGCCCTAAAACAAAAATGTGAGAGTCCCAGGAAAACCACAGGAGTTAAACATGAGGAGACTGCCATCTTGTGGCCCCTTCGAGGACACTTCTGCGATCGGCTTAGTTTTACTGCTGTATGACAGAGCTGGGTCATAGGGGACCTGTTCAGACTACAGTCTATAGACTATGAATGCAAGCCCTGTTCATATGTTAGAGCAGGACTGCGGCCATATGCAATCATTGTTAGAGATGTGTTTTAAAAAGAAAGGGGCATTTGAGTTAGGGTGTGCAGCCCATTTCCGGCAGCTTTGCCACTGACATTATCCTGAATGACCCACTGTCTTCAGACTTTGGAGGCCTCAGCAAAACACAGTGTGCCTTTGCTGCAATCTGATGACTTTCCCAGATGTCCAGGGACAAGGACCGCCACACAGAAGGCACTCTGTGTTAGGCCAATAGGGGAGATATTATAAAGATGTCTTAAAAAGTTCATGCGTGTAAAAACTTCAGCTGGAGGCACGGGTCAAACACACACATACACACATATTCATCTATTCATTCATCTATTCATTTGCTTTCCTAATGTCTGGGAAAAGGTATGATGGATTTCTTGTAACCTTATGTTATTTTGTCAGATATGCAGATGACTCCTTGGTCAAATAACAACTTTAAATTTAATAAAATGTTGCCTACTAAAAGGATCTCAGGTCTATTTCAGTGTAGGCTTCTCAGGCATAATATACCAAGTGAGTTTATCTTTCCAAGCATTTCCATAACTGACCCATTCTTTCTTCTTCCGATGCAATGCTGGGGATTCTGCATTGTTACCCACCCACCGTATTTATTCATCATGGTACTTCTACCTCCAGATCTCCCCGGATTCTATACCTCCAGATCTTACCTGATGTTTTAGCTCTTCAACATCTTTCTCTTTCTTTTAGCTTTATTGTGTCTTCCAGCAGCTTTCCCAAAGCAAAGCCTATAAATTGGCTAAAGTTCCCTCACCCCTAAAAATACAACATCAACAAAAAAATAATAAAACTAGTTTTGGTCCAACCTATATATTTTTTTCTTATATCACCATGACTCATCTTCTCCTCTTGTTCCTCTACAGACATTTCAAAGTATAATTTACATTTCTGCTTCTCTGTGACTTTGTACCTTGATGTGACAATCAGTTATATGCATAGATTAAGATGATTATAGTGTTATCAATCATAAGGCGATGTTTTAAGGCATCAGAGTGAAAAGATCATCCAGGGAATGAATGTAGTTTGAGAACTAGAAGAGAGTTGAAAGCAAAACATTAAGGAATGCCCATATACACATTCGTGGGGCGGGGGTGGGGGGGAGAAAGAGAGAATAGTGAGAAAATGATTAATGCAGAGGGGCCAAAAGCTGGGAGAACCAACAGAACGCAGAGTCATACAATCCCAGCAGTAGTTGAAGCAATAGTCATAATAAGAGCTACAATGAATATATTGATTGATCTCTATATGGAGCACCCATTTTAGACTAGTCGCTCTTTTAAAATTTAATTCTCAAGGCAATCATCAAGATAGTTATTATTTTTTCCCCCTTGTACAATTGAGGAGTCTGAGGCTCAGATGATTTATAGTCATTGCCCAGTGTCACAAAGCTAGGATGGCAGAGGCAGGATGAAAAGTCAATCCCCCTCGGTCCGTTTCCCATGTCCCAAGTGACATTTACAGTACATATTTTTTCAAGGTGTCTCCTTTCCTCTGTTCTGACTTGATAAATGACACAGAACTTTCAGATTGAAAACTTTCTTCTCTCTTCCTGCCTTCCTTCCTATAGGTTGCTATCACGCTTCTGCGATGTGCCTTTTCCTGTTTCTCCCCCCTCATCTGCATGACAAATCAAGCCCCCAGAAGATTACAAACCCTGTAGGCAATCTCTTATCTGCCCTATTCAACACGCTGCCTCCAGAGATAGTGTTTTAAAAAATCGTTCTCATCATACTCTTTTTTTATTAATCTTTCATTTTGGAAAAAATAATATGTGAGTATATTGGTTTTCTATTGCTGGCCGTAATAGATTACCATAAGGCAGGCTTAGATGATACAAATGTATTACCTGACACTTTTGGAGATCAGTAGTCTTGAAAAGGATCTCATTGAGCTCAAATCATGAGGTCTGCAGACTGTGTTTCTTCCAGAGTCCCTAGAAAGGAGTTTGTTTTCTTAACTGTTCAGCTACTAGAAGCCACCTATATTCTATGGCTTGTGTCCACGTTCTCCATCTTTAACGCCAGTAATGTCAGGCCAGTCTTTCTCAGGCTGCCATCTCTCCAGCTCTCCCTCTTCTGCGTCCCATCCCACTTACATGGGCCCTTGTGATTGCTCTGGCCACTCAGATAATCCAGGGTAATTGCCCTGTCTCAGAGTCCTCTGATCAACAGCCTCATTTCCATCAGCAATTTTAATTTCCCTTTGCCTTGTAAACCGACATATTCACAGGTACCAGGGATTAGAACCTGGGTATCTTTAGAAGGCTGCTATTTTGCCTACCACAAGGAGAAAGAAGACTTGCAAGTACAGTGCAGGAAACCCCTATATTACCTTCATATTATGACTCTTATTTCCATAGGTTCATATTTATAGCTGAACATATGTGCAAGTAATTATACTGCTTTCTTGTGAAATGTTTGAAAGTAGGTAACAGACATTATCACTTTTATCCCATGAAACTTCAGAATGCATCTCCTAAGAACAAGGATCTTCTCTTTTATCACCACAGTGCATTTGGCAAGTTTAGGAAGTTAACGATGACCAATTCTATAATCTAACATTTGCATTTCACCAGTTATTCCAAAAATGCTCTTTTTAGCAAAAAACAAACAAAAAAACTCCAATTCAGGATCACTCATTGCATTTAGTCGTCATGTCTCATGTCTTCTTTTTCTATCATAAAATTAGCATTTTTAAAGTGTACAGACCCACTATTTTATAAATGTTTCTCAATCTGGGTCCCCCCCCCATAATTAGATTCAAGATATTGGTAACAGTACAAGTTATGCTTTGTCTTCTCAGTGTCCTACACTCTGTCCTACATCAGGAGGTAAATGATGTCAGATTGCTCTAGTTACTGGTAGTACTAACTTTAGTTGATTAGCAGAATTTGCCAGGTTTCTTCACTATGCAGTGAACAGGTTACTTTTGTATGTGTGCTGGTTTGAAATTGTTGTGTCCCCCATAAAACCATGTTCTTTAATCCTCATTTAATATTGCTGTGTGGGATACTTTGATTAGTTGTTTCCCTGGAGATGTGACTCAACCAATTGTGGGTGGGACCTGCTGATTAGATGGTTTCCATGGAGATGTTCCTCAACCCACTCAACGTGAGGTTGCTTACTGGAGCCATTTAAGTGGGAACCATTTTGGAAAAAGCTTCAGAGTCAACACAAGACCCAGATGTTTAGAAGTACAGAGCCCAGCAGACATTGCCATGTGCCTTCCCATGAAATGCTAAGCAAGCCAGAACCCAGAATTGTGTCCTGGAGGAGCTAAGTGAAGGCCCACAGATGCCAAGTAAGGAACCAACAAAGGAAACAGAGGCCGAAAGTGATGGATCCCAGGAGCAAGGGACCAGCAGATGCCAGCCACATGCCTTCCCAGCTGACAGAGGTGTTCTGGACAATATCAGCCTTTCTTGAGTGAAGGTAACCTCTTGTTGGTGCCCTGGATTGGATATTTTCTCAGCACTAGAATTGTAAACTTGTAACTTATTAAATCCCCTTCTTAAAAGCAGTTTCATTTCTGTTATATTGCATTCTGGTAGCTTAACAAACTAATACAGCATGTACTTAGTAATCTGTGGAAAGATACTTTGAGACTGCATAAACACTGTCATTTCCATCCCATTTAAGCTAGTCATCCAATGCTTTGAACATACAACTCTAGTTTTAGCCTGCAACAACAGTTGCAAAATGGGGATTTAATGAAACTTTATCATTCATTCTACATTTATTAGTAATTGGCATTTCATTGTAAGGACTGTACCAGTCTTCAACGCAAAAACATTGGGTGATTCCTCATATTCTAGAGAACTAACTCCCATCCCTGGTCACAAGTCCAGCATGGGACCAAAGGGCCATAGGAATGTAAACTTTCCACTTGATACAAGTCAGCACTTAAAAAGACTCTAGCTGATGGTCAATTGCCCTGGTTTGTCCTGACTGTGCCTTAGGTCTATGTATAGGAAGAGGAGTCTCCAAAAGGGAAAGGATAAGCATGACCTGTTAGCAGGCAGATCCAAAGAGATGTAGGAACCTGTCATTGTTCCATCAGATTGGAATGGAGAAGAGAGAAGTCCTCAGAAAACCCAAGATCCACCCTTGGGCTCCCTGTGTAGCCAAGACAGGGGCTATGAGAATAAACCAGAGTGGAGAGCTTATGCTAAACCAGGAAAGGGGGAGAAGATTTATAAGATAGGTATCACTCTGAAAGTTTTTACTATACACCAGACAATGTTCTAAGCACTTATGTATATCAACTCATTTAATCCTCACAACCCAATGAGGATGGTACCTCTTATTATACTCATTTCAGAGAAGAGGAAGTGAGGCATAGTTTAAATAACTGATTTAACCTCTTGGTTCACTAAAAAATATCCAAAGAATGTTCAGGAACATAGCTCAGTAAGGACTCAATAAAAATGTGTTATGAATAGATGGATGAATGACCAAGTGACTGAATATATTTAATGTAATTATATAGAAGCCTCCTAACTAGCCACTTTGCCTCCACTATCTTCTCACTTTAACCCATTAGCACATTATCGCCAAAGTAATCTCTCTAAAGTGCATGGTGGGCTTGCAATAAGTACTTGAATGACTAAATATTAAAATCTGATCATGCACTTCCCCTTCTGGAAACAAGTCACTTAAAAACTCTAATCTTTGCACAGCACGGTCTGTTTCTTGCCTAGCTGGTCTAATCTCATCCACTTCCACCTGTCATCAAACTCCAAACCTCAACATTACTGAACCACCTGCCAAAAGGCCCTTTTCTTTCTCCTCTCCTTGCTTTTATTCCTCTGTCTGAAATTCCTTGTCATCTATTCTTCACTCTTATCTTCTTTGCATAATGTTCTCTTCCTTCCAGCTTCTTGAGAATTGCCATTTCAGGAGCGTACTCAATTCCTTTGGATAGACATAATTGCTTCTGCATCTTTGATCTCATTGGACTCTGATAGATCCCTTTTATTAACACATTCATATCCTATTGCCACTCTTTCTCTTTTTTTCTAGTTCCTTCCTCAGCAGGGACAAATCTAATTTATCTTCATAAATTCGTATTGAGCATATGATAGATGATGAGGATTTTATAGCTTGTCAGACTTTGTAGGCTCTGAAATAAGACTGCCTGGTCTTAAATCCTGGCTCTACCAATTAAGAGCTCTGTGACCATGTACAAGTTGCGACTCTTTGTGCCTCAGTTTTTTCTTCTGTTAAATGGGTATGTGAAAATGAAATGAGAGAGCACATGTAAATGTTTTAGATGATTAAACTTACTCTTTATAACCCTCAAAGGCAAGTCCTGTTATCACCTACATTTACACATGTGAGTAAACTGAGGTGCAGTGAGTCGCACCTCAGTGACTAATTTGGCCAAAACTGTACCTATTGTTGGTAAACTAGTTAAGATCACTTGGGTAAGCCAGCTTACCCAGAGCAAAAGCTGATGATGAAGTGAATTCATATAGAAGATGCTGAAGATAAGCAGAAACAGAATCCAAAAACTTTCATATGTCAGATTCAGGAGTTGAACTTAATCCTAAAGGCCAGCCATGATATATACATTTAAATTGCTGTGCTATTTAAGCAAATTGCTAATGCTGAGCTGAGACAGATCCTTATGGTGTATCCAGTCTCAAGATGAGCCAGTGACTTGAGCTAGGAGGTTTGCCTAAACTAAGTGGAGGGAAAGGAAATGGTGAAATATGTACCATATAGTTGTCTTCCCTGAAAAGGAGGCATTAAGATACCCTGAAATCCTTAAAAGGAGCTCAGGATAACTTTTCCAACTCCTGAAAAAGAACATGATTCTCTTGTACATGAAAAGAAAGCTCAAGTTCATTCTTTTTTGACAGTTCTTTATTGAGATCTTCTCCTTGACCATATCCAACCACAGTTTATAGTAAACAAATAAAGGCCATGAATGTTTTTATCTCTATAGAATGTTGGTGACTCATATATTCTGGTAATTTGATTCAGTATTATCATCATGGTAAGAAAGTGCCAAAAGAAATGAAAGAACAGCACATTCGACTGGGAACCCCTGAGACCTAGAACTTTTTTGAAGGAATGTCAGCTTAATTGTGTCTTAAAAGTCAGATTGAGTTTGAAGACAGCAACAGGAAGGGTATTCTAGGTAACAAAAATTGGATCAACAATATCTGGGGAGTAACATGAAGAAGGCGCTACTGGAGAAAAATGAAGAGACCAACAACTGAAGAGGAATAACCACGCTGAAAAGCAGTGTGGAATAGTTTTGGAGTAAGATGAGGCCAGTTAATGAAAGAAAGCTGTACAAGTCTAGGTAGAAAGGTCTCAACTTGAGAAGACACATAGTAGTTCTTGGGCAAGATGAAAATGAGTATTTTAAGAAAATTACACTGTACAGATTTGTAGGGAGAACCAGAGCTAGAAGGAAAGCATATGGAAGGCAGAAGAAAGGGTAAGTTTAAGAGATTTCAGAGGAAGAATCATTATAGATCAGAGGGAACTCTCAGACTCACAGCTAATGTGTAACTCCAATTTGCCACTGGTGACAATGGGCACACAAAAATTTGGTTGTGTCTAAAGAGAAAGTGAGAAATATCTTTGAGATGATTCTTAATTAATTTAAGATTTAAAATAGTAATCCATTTTGAACCTATATATTATATATTACCTTGTTCTAGAAAGAAATTCAGATGGCTAATAAATGAATTCTAGAACACAATTAAATATGATAAATTAGCCTGAGTTAAAAGAAGGGCAATGAAAGAGAGAAAAAAATTCCTAAAAGACTATACATAATAAGGGACCAAAAATAAGTTTAATCATTCAAACTACAATGAATTTCATTAAATATGGGTGTCAGCCAATAATTTGGCTCTCAGGCCAGAAGGGAAAAATGTGGCAATTAAACAAATTACAGTGTCATCATATAAAAATAGGTAGGTTTAATCTTGGTACTAAACTTAGCAGGACAACTTCCCAACTGCGTATATTTCAGGTGAAAGTTATTTTATCTAACAAAGCTCTCTCTCTCTCTGACCCTCTCTCTCTCCACACACAAAAGAAAATCTCAGAAAATGTTCCCTTGAGATACGAATATACAATTGATTGTTGTAATTTTATATTTTGTGATGGGTGGGAGAAGACAAGTGAGAGAGAAGGAAAATGGAATTTTCTTTAGATTTCTCTTGTGATCTGAAAGCTTATAATGAGCCAATGTTTGACATTGATTGCCATAGGTTTACACCATGAAATTTACCTGGATGTGTTCCAAGGAGTTATATAAATCTGGCAGGCAGATAATGTTGCATATCTAAGGAAAGATTAAAAAACTCATGCAAGTCAAACGTGAAGGACATCAAGTACCGGTTGAAATAACATTTAGTAATAACAATGTGATGCTATTTGCAGTAAAGCATGATGAGCTGCCTAATTGGGTGCTGTGGTTTTAGAAGCATGAAGCATTTATATGAAAGCCCTCATCAGAGTGAATTTCCCAAATGAGAAACTGCTCATTAAAGTATAATGTTTCTGCTCCACATTGTTTTTGTCATAATGATGATCAGGTACTGTACAAAAGGACCTCAGTTGATTACTGCTTTTATTGGCAAAGCCACTAGAAAGCCTTGAGATAGTCTCATTTTTGTTACATCCCAGCCACCAATTCCAAAGGACTCTATCTCTCCAGCTGGAAAAAGGGGAATTACTGCTTACACGATAAGAGAATGTTTTATTTCAGTGAGGAATTTTATGGTGGGTGTTCAATGATACCTTTATGAGCAAAAAGAAGGGCAGGAAATTGGCCTTAATTAAGGCTGGAAATTGAGTGGAGAAATAAAAACACATTGGGTGACATCAAAACACATTCATTATAAAAGAATCAAAAGAAAGTTCATGTCAAAGAAACATATTGTAGTGGAAAAGTCATGAAGGTTTAGAATTATACAGATCTGAATTTGTGTTCTGAACTTAGGAAAGTCGGACTAGTTTCTAGTCTCCATTTCCTCATCTGTAAAATTGCAAGAGCAATACCTATTTTCAGGCTTGGTAGGAAAATTACAGAAATACAATTTAACATACCTCACACAACAACAAGCACAAGGGAGGTAAAGGATATGCAATGGCAACTCTATTCATTCAAAGATAGTTTTTGGCATTCTGGGGTATAAAGACATAGTCTATATCCTCAGGAATACAGTGTCTATCAGAGGAAGCAGATAGGTATATGAAGAATTATATGTAATACATTTTAAATAGCCATATGTATAATGTTCTAACAGGATGGGTATTAGTCTCCAAGGGCTGCTGTAACAAAGCATCACACACTCAGTGGATGAAAAAATAGAAATTTGTTGTCTCATGATTCTGGAAACTAGAAGCCTAAAATTACAATGTAAACAGGGCCATGTTCCTTCCAAACTCACTGCAACTGAAGATATAGCATTGTCTCACGGAGAGAACATCCCAGAGGACATCTGGGAGTCAGACAGAGCTGAGTTTGAATCTCCCTTCTGACATCAGTTATATGATGGCAAGCAAGTTATTTCATCCTTTTTGGACTCAATTTCCTAACAATAAAATGATGAAATTAATACTATCTTGATAAGTGTTTCTGACATTGAATAAAACAATGAATGTTTATTAGCTGGAATAGTACATTGAAGCTGTTCAATAAATAATGGCTATATTATAAAATCACACATTCAACCTCATTGGGTAACTGTTCACCTATCTCCAGCTTCTGTGTATCTCTAGGTCCCCTATATTCTACATTGTAAGCCTCAAAGTTTATCTTTTCCAGAGTCATAGCAGTTACATCAATCAGTATCTATCCTTTGCTGGCTGACTTACTTCAGTCAGTATTATGTCTTCAAGGTTCAGCCAAGTTGTCCATGTGCTTCAGGACCTCATTTCATCTTACTGCTGCTTTATATACCACCTTTGTTTATCCATTTGTCTGTGGAAGGGCACTTGGATTGTTTCCATCTTTTGGCAATTGTGAAGAATGCTGCTATGAACATCAGTGTGAAAATGTTTGCCTCACTACTTTCAGCTCAAATAATATCGTATTATTATTGCCGGGTTGTAGGGCAACTCAATATTTAGTTTTCTGAGGAACTGCCAAACTGTCTTCTCCAGCAGCTCTATCATTATACATTCTCACCGGCAGTGAATAAGTGTTTCAACTTCTCCACGACCTCTCCAACATTTGTAGTTTTCTGCTTGTTTCATAGCAGCTATTCTCATAGATGTAATGTGATGGAGCCCAGAATGAGACCTTTCTAGGTAATTCTGTATAGTTTAATGTAATACTTGGATACACCCCAGATTATGGTGGGCTGATAATTAAAACATATTGGTAGAGTCCCTTGAGGCATTATAGAATAAATATGAGCAGTATTAAACTTTCCCATCTGGGAAATCCCTGATACTCTCTCAAAATTAGGGACTCCCAAGAAAATAAGCCAAGCATTTGGTTTTGAGGCTTGCCTTTATGAAACTTATTTTTGTAATGGAGAAGCTAAGACCACCTATAATTAGACCTGAGAGATGCTTCAAGGGAACCTCTTTTGTTGCTCATATGTGGCCTTTCTCTCTCTTCAAGCCCAAGTCTGAAAGGAAAATCATTACCCTTCCCCCTTCGCGGGACATGACACTCAGGTGTTATAAGTCTCCCTGATAGAGTAGAACATGACTCCCAGGGATGAGCCTGGCTCTGACACCATGGGATCAACAACAACTTCTGGACCAAAAGGAGGAAAAGAAATGCAACAACATGAGATATCAGTGGCTAAGAGAGTTTAAATAGAGTTGAGAGGTTATTCTAGAGGTTATCCTCATGCAGGCTTCAGCTAGATATTGCTAATTGCTCCGGTTTGCCAACCCTAAGCAGCACCCTTCCTGTGAACCCTAAAAAACACCTGGGGCTCTAACTGAGACATGAAAAAAGTTTCATGAACTAAGTTTACTTTCCTGAAATCTATGACATCAGAGGGTTCTTGGGCCAGATAAGTACTGAAACCCAGAGGGGCCAGCCTCTCCAAGAATACCAACTAATTCCGTCCCCTAATCCTATATTGTTGCTACCCCTTTTAAACATGAAACGGTTAGAATGGGCAAAACCCAAAGATCCCTATACAGCGGGAGAAGGATCAAAGGAGAAGGATGAGTTATAACAGAGAAGATAGGATTTAACAAATGAGCGTGACTACTGAATCACTGTATTGATATTTCTTTTAGCCTCCAGTGTTTTGGCACAGCTAGAAGGAAAAACCCAAAACTGTGGAATGGTAACCCATACCAAACTTTGAAATCTCTTCTGTAACTGCTTCTTAAAGTGTTCTTTGAAAATGATGGCAGTTTCTTTTCTTTTTTTCTTTTTTTGTATACATGTTATATTTCACAATCAAAGCATTTAATAAAAAGTCAAGTGTTTAATTACTGTTAAGTTTGGTCACATATTGAGATGCCAATGAATATGTTTCCTCAGTAGCTAAAAAAATCACATGTATGTGTCATCTATGCAGTTGTTTTCATTTGTTGCCCTATGAATTGTGGTTAAGCAAGCAAGAATGGGAATCAAGTTGCCTATGTTTAAATTCCATAACCACATTTTTTCATTAATTGTGTGTCCTTGGACAATTTAACTTCTGTGCCTCAGTTTCTTCATCATTAATGGTAGTACTAGTACTTTCTCAAAGGATTGGTAGGAGAATTATAAGACGATAGTTTTAGCATTCTTAGATCTGTTCCTGATGCTTATAAAGTGCAAAGAAAGATTAGAGCTTGTATTACTATTGTATAACATGATGTAACTTTAATAAACTATTTCAGAGGTGTTCTACTACCCAGGACACTTTTTATAACCTGACTTCATCTCATGAGAGTGAAGGTGAGTTTCTCATTGGTTATTTCAGTTACACAATCTAGTCAAGGACCTGGGATTTCCTGGTCAGTCCACAGGCACCTTTGTGCCCAGGATTTGATGTACAGCATGGTCACGATAGCAGCAGCCACCTCAGAGAGCTGTTGTGAAAAATAAATGACAATATTTTGTAATTCTTCGGATCCAGATAAGATTTAATTGGAACCCCCACTGCACGCTCTCTGGAATTTCAAAATCTCCACAGGTGGGAAAGTGTTTTTCTTTCTCATGGTCAATCCTGGTATTGCACGTCTCACATCTTCCGAATTTGTTCAGGAATATTCATATACTTGCCTTATCTCTCAGGCTCTTTGCAGTTCCATAGTAATGTTCTTAGGAAACTCAGCCCCCACTCTGAATACCAGAAAAGAGAAATGAAGGGAGGAAAGAATGAGAAGGGGTTGAGGGAGACATTAAGTGAACATAAGGCATTAAAGGGTATAGTAAAGATCACTGGATTTGAAAGAAAAAAAAGTGTTTACAGAGCAATAATTTTAAAAAATATATCTTGAATTAAATATTAGATATTCCTGTTGCTTAAAGTCCCCATCTTAAGAGCTGTTTCTCACTCAGTATTTTATCTTTCACTCAAGTTAGATGGTTTGAGGATGGAAACACTCATTCTCATTGCCCCTATTTGCAAATGGGGTATAAAATTAGTGTCTACCTAAGAGGGTTTGGATGGATCACACGAAAGGATATGTAAGTTACTCAGTACTCTGCCTAGAATATACCTAGCATGAACATTTTTAATTACCATCACAATAATTCATAAAATACATACTAGATCAGCAATCACATTTTCAGAAATTCAAATAATTATGCTACATTCACAATCAAGTAAACCCATGGCTTTTTTCTCAACCTACTTTTGAATATCAGATATGGTGGCTTGCATAGAGGAGTTTTTTTTTTTTTTGCACGCTATCTGATCTATAGGGATGCAAGAAAAAAATTCATAAATAGATATATATGTATAGAATAACATGCATACATATATACATATACGGCATATATACACATATAATCTCTTCTCTTAAATGTCTATGTTTGAATCTACTTTAAAATGTACATAATACCTTAATACATTAGTACATGTAAATAATTTATAAATAGACGAAATATATGTACATTACAAGTGTGATCACAAATTTTTATAGAAGGATATGAAATTTAGAAAAAATTTGGAAACCAGTTTACACATCTCTTGACCATGATAAAATTATTTAATTTGCTACAAGCTACCAATTTACCAGGCTCTAATCAAACTCTCAGGAGAAGTGGAAGTTGATATATGATATGAGTGTGTCACAGAATATGCCACTACTTAAGCATTATAGGTATCAATATATAAGACTGAGAGGAGGAAATGCATTATTAAAGCAACTAACATTCATAATGTGCTGTCATGCATCAGACTTTGGGCTAAGCAGTCTACATACATTATCCCATTTCAATATCAAAAACACCCTCTGTAGTTACTGTTAAAATTTTTGTTATGCAGATAAGGAATTTAAGCCCAAAAAAGCTTGCAGAAAGCTATGTGAATTAGTAAGTAATGAAATGACCTGGCCATTCCATTCACTGTATATCAAAACAGTCTGATTCAAATAGTTCTCTGTCATACTTGACTGAATCCAGTTTTCAAAACTTGTTTATGGACCCACTCTCATTTGTGCCTCACAGCAAATCTTTAAATGATAATTAGCTTTTTTTCATGAATGGTCCCATTTCTAAGAAGTTGCTCTGACCAAGCAGATGGCCACTAGATTCAGGTCTTCAGACTCTTTGTATAATACTCTTTCTAATGTATAACCCTTGCTCTCAGTTAGAGCCTAAATTTTGGTGGAATTGAAACTTCAAAGAATTGACATATTTGATGCTTATACTTTAATTCCCAAGTCTCAGCATGTATCTGTCTTATCTTTTATTTCTGGTAAGAAGATTTCAAAAAATTAAGTCTAAGGCTGTGACTTATACAACTTCAAATTACTTGTGAAAAGTAAATCTACTTTCTTCTGTTAATGGCCGCTGAAGGCCTTTCATCAAGTTATGGGCCGTTGAATAAAGAACAACTAATTCCTTTTTGTAAAGCATGAACAGGGAATGGGTTTACTATACTTATTTGCTGATTAATACCTTCATTCATTCTTAAGCTCCAGCAAAAACACAAACCTGCTCTTACACCTTCATTAATAGGTACATTCACTGCAAGGATGTAGTCAACTTAAAAATAAATGTGTGGAGAGGCATACATATTTATCTTTCTAGGATTTCACAGTAAATATTTTGCTGTTGAGCAGGAAGCAAAAAAGGGAAGAATGGATCCTTGTGCTTTCTGTAGTTTATGAAAGGGTTAGATAGACAGGCAGAGAGAGAGAGAGAGATCTAGAAAGAGAAACATAAAATCTATGACAATTCCATAGTCTAGTGCTTCACAAACAGGAGAAGTATGAGGCAATTGTGTGGCTCACTCAGTCCTTAAAATCTTCCACTCTTCTGTCCAAAATAATGTTTGATGAAGAGAATTTGTTTTGGACTTGAATGATCAGGAAAATTTCACGTGTATTCCACTTCATGTTGCAGATAAGAACACAGAATTCATATACCTTTATAGCATGTGCCATTCTTTTTCAGCATCTAGCACAGGAATTTGTATATTTTTTTCTTTAAAGGGTCAGATAGTAAATATTTTAAGCTTTGCAGGACATACAGTCTCTGTTACAGCTGATTAATTCTTCCACTGTAGCAGAGCACAGTCATAGATGATCATAAATGAATGGGCATGACTATATTCCAATAAAACTTTATGATAATAAGCAGTAGGCTGGATTTTTCCCCAAGGCCATAGCTTGCTGACCTCTGATCTGGAAGCATTGACCCAAAAACCCTTTACCATTAATAATTCTGAACATGACATCTACATAGGCATATACTATACACTGTCTAAGTGTTTAAGTTTGTGTATATATAATATCTAATGATGGAAGTCCTTTTCAAATCTATCGCAGTAAATTAATTTGTTTCTTCTTTTCAAATCAATTCTCCCATTTTATTGTCATATTTTATTGTCATTCATGAACCAGGAAGGGCATGTATTATTATTTACTTTTTATTCTCTGGGATAAAAAAGCAAGACACTAACTAATTAGTGGAATTTGAACCGAAACGCAACCTAGGGCATTTATCTCTTAGGCAATTTTGAAATGTATCTATTAGAGCAAATTTTGACCCTTACTCAAGCGCATTTATGTTTTCATTTAAAAATTGTATCTTTTATGCAATAGAGCTACCAGTTACACTTAAATCTGGAATTTTAGTAGAAGATAATTGTCTCATAATAGTTTATATTTGCTCATAGTAGAGAGACACTGAGACTCTTCTAGCATAAACTCGAAGCATTTAAAAATTTTTATTGGCCAGAGGAGGGACCGAAGTGAATTAGGAGGTAGGAATTGTACAGAACTGAACTACTCTGCAGAAGAAAATGGAAGGAATTTTATTTGATTGATTGGTGGATTGGTTTTGCTCCTGAGAAGGAAGAGTGAGAGAAAAGGAAAGGAAAGAAAGGAGAAAGATGCCTAACCAACAGATAAAATGACCCCAAGTCTTTGAAAATAGTGATGTCTACTAGATAGTTTCAAGGTCTTTGCATTGCAGGGAATAAACAGACTTTCTTTCTCCCCAGTCTCCCCAAAGCTTCAATAAAGTCTGTTCCACATGTAGAACCTTAGTACCAATTTATCTCATTGTGAGTCAAGAAGAAAAGGCAGTACACCTCATTTGGGTTGTACTGGTTGAGTCTTTGTGGACAGGAACAATAATTCCATATTTGGATTAAATACCCAATCTTGTGAGAATGAATCACTGGACTTTCCAAGATGGGAAGGGCCAAAATCAATTTGCTCAATGGAATCATTAAATCTAGGTGACTCTAATTCTATGTTCTTTGTACAAATTTATCCAAAGACTGTCTCAGCTCATCCATTTTTTCAGTTTTGTTAAGGAGATTTTTCAAAAGTAACAGAGGAAAATCTATTTTCTTTACCTCACCATCAACCTGAACATCACCAAGCAACAATCTCCAGTTACATGGCAAAATAATAACCAAAGCCCCTTGTGTTAATCCTGTGATATTGCCATATTCTCAAATCCCTTATAAATAAGCAAAGAAAGTGTCAATTAAATTCAAGCAAGTTTTAATATTGAGTGCCTTATTATTCGAATAATAAAATTGCACTCAACACATTGCATAGTTGGCAAACTCGTTACAACTTTATTAGTTTTTCTAAAAACTTTTCAGCTCCTCATTTCCTATTAATTTCATTATTTCTCATGCTACCCCTTCTGTGACCAAGGCATTGCTGTGAATGGAGGACTTTTGCATATTTTCTAAAATTAAATCTGGTGAATATTTGTTACAACTAAAGGTATACAAATAAATGTGTTTTGTCCTCAAAGGCAGTATTACAAAAAAAAAGAAGAAAAGAAAAAAAACACCATTCAGAATGTACATGTCTTTAAGGAGTGGCTCATTTGAAACCATGATTTGGGTGATGATGTTTGCAAGTTTCCACTGACAAATTGAAGACATTATTGTTCTAATTTGTAAGCAACTGGGATAGCAATAATGAAGGTTCATCCAGGTTGGTTACAGGTCAGTCACTTTCCTCCAAGAGCAGAGTCTCTCAGTGTTATTTGCATGTGTACTTTTGGGAATTATACTTTTATAATTATACTTGATTTTCTCAATTGGTAAGTTGCCAGTCCTTGGGTGGGATCTGATATTGGTTTATGATACCTATAAAAGAGTTCCTATCAGGATTTAGGTTTTCAGATATCTGCTTAAAAATTATTTACTAATGAGAAATATTTCTTCCATTATAATCAGACAAATCTGAATTCAAATCTCAGCTCCATTACCTATCAACTTACTGATGTTGGGAAAACTACTTTAGCTCTTTGAGCTACAGTTTATTTTTCATGAAAGTGGGGAAATACCTAATTCATAGACAGGACATGCGGGGAGGGAGAGAACAAACTAGCAAAATTTGCCAGCAAAATTTGCCAATCTAGCTCTCTGAAAGCGTTCTATAGGCATATTCATACAAATCCCACATAAAGATTTTTCTCTGGCCCTTCCTTGCTGGTGGCAGGGAGTGGAGGGGTGGAAGCAGGAACTGAGCTAATTTAACTTAATTTATATTTCTGTTTTAAATGGAACTTGTTCTCAATACCCTGCCATGATTCATCATTTTGCGATTAATTTAGTGGACTAATATGAGATAATAAATGTCAAATGACTGATACATAATTAAGTACTTAATTAGTGGAAGTTCTTATTAATAATGAAGACTGGAAGGCATTTGAGTCACATAGAGTTAAGTTCAAATTTTTGCTTAGCCATTTTCCATCTTTATCCCTTTGTATAGTCATTTCATTTCTCTGATACTCAATTGTTCATCTTTAAAATGGAAATAAGACTCTTACCAGACGATTGTAAGTAGTTGTGATATATGCCAACTACTTTGCCCAGAACTGGGCACATAAAGAGACTTCAAAAATGGTCTCTATTTTATAATTGCTGATAATTATTATATTTCAGGATTTGCACCAAGAACTGCCAACACTATTCTGGAAAGAATAAAGTTAATGGGAAAATAAAACAGGAACTCCCATATCATCATCTGTAATTCTTTACTTCCCAACTCTGGGGGAAAAGGTCAGATTTCTGATTTGGAGTTCCCTAGTTCTTTGGTGGATTCTCTGCTTCTAATGTCAAGATTATGGAAATTCTCCCAAGTTCACGACAGTAATTTATTGTTTTGTTTTGTGCATTATTATATTCGTTCTTTCTTTTTTTCCTTTTAAATGAACTCTTTGTATCTTGGAGTGGAAATATCCTTACAAAAGTGCTAAAAGTTCTGGCTCAGTTAAAGTCTGTTATTTTGTATATAAAATATATATATAAAATATATATTTATGTATATAAAATCTGTTAGGCAAGCCTGTAGCTGAGTTTGGTGATTTTCTACGTATTTTCAGCCATTCTATCTCCTAAGTGGCTTCTTAGTTTTACACTCTAGAAAAACAAGACGACAGCCTATTTTGCCATGTTTTAAAGCTCTCCCAAATTAGCATTATTTCAGCCTACCCATGAAGCAGCAGTGTTATGGAAAGCACAACTAGAACTTGGGAAGGAATGTGTAGGACAGCACATTTGCAAGGGATCTTACTAAGCACTCTCCTTTAAAATTCTAAAAGATTAGAAAGAAAGATGTGTGACAAAACATTCTCAATTTCATGCCCCCATGGTACAAACGTGAGCTGGAGAAGCTAATGTCCACTAAGATTTAAATATATTTATGAATGAGAATTTATCTATATATGGATGACATTATAATACGTCTTTATTTACTGCATTTCAAATTCTAAACCCCACTCCTTTCCCCAGACAAATGTTCTTTCAAATTATCAGACTTTGCTTGAGATCTGTGAGAAAGCTGGGCTAGCTGAGGTTTTTCTACTGGGAAAGAATGTTTTACTAACAAAAATTATCAATTGATATAGATATATTGTGGAATTTTAATCTTAGATATGTCCTATCACAACCTTTGGAAAACAAACTACAAGTCAGATAAAAGCAATGTTTTTTTTTTCCTCATTTTTAAAAAATTATCTTGAGTATAGACTTAAAATCTGTGTATTATTTCTCTGAGGACAGAGGATTGAGGTGAGATAGAGATGGCACAACTAATTCTAGGATGAATTATATATATATATATAGAGAGAGATGAGTCTTATATGCTAAGAGCCTTCTATAAATAAAACTACCATGTAATTTAACATCCATCATCTCAAATAAGGACTAGTTGACAGTGAAAAGACTTGAGCTATAATACTGGGACAGAGGCACAAACTAAGGTTGTTCCAAGAAAACAAGACATCTGGTCAGGCACTACTAGAGAGGAAGAATACATTTGGCTGACTTCCTTTAATTGCTGCAGGCTACTTTTTAGGCCGGTGATTGGTATTTGCTTCTGTTAAAGAAAGTTCCAGCATGTTCTGCTACTCCAGCCCATGCTCTTTGGCAGCTCATGTACTGTCAAGGTGCCTATTTTATGAAAAAACAGCTTCCCACATGCACACAGTATTCCCATCATTGATGAAGAAAACCCACACACTGCCACTGACCTGTTTTGATACCTGATTTGTGCCAGTAAGTAAGCATGAATTTTTGATGAGCTTATTTTAGTCATTTAGAATGAAAATGCCTCAAATGCCAATGGGACTGAAGTTAAAGTCACTGCAGAAGAGGGAAAAACAAAAGAACGGGTAGACCTCATAATACCCAATAATAGAACAGTCTTGTTTCCATTATTGTGTTCATCTTTGTTAAATTTATGACCTTTACATAATTTGCCAGTGAGGATTAGCTGACCAGTGTTCCAACCCGAGAGGAACAATCCAATTTTTATGGAGTGGGACTCTGTCTGTTCATCTATTGTGCCCAATATTTTCTTTCCCTAAGAGAGATCTTTTACCTTGATTAAAGTGTCTGACTTATAGTAAGTGACTGAACTTGTAAATCTCACATGGAATATGAAAATATGGCTTTTGAACATGAACTGATGGCCTTATAAGGCAGAACTAAATATTCAGTTTTAAGAAGACCGGGTGTCATGGAGGACAGATCAAGGCTTTGGATAAATCTGAGTATTTTCCAAACTCTGCTCCTCATTACAGGTTTAAGGAAAGTTATAACTTTGAGACCCACTGTTGTCATCGATAAAACAGGAATAACACTGTGAGGGGAAGCTGTGAGGGTCAGATAAGATAATGCTTGTAAAGCAGTGAACATATTTGATTTAGTAGAGATGAGGTCCAGTGAATAATAAATAAATAGTATCAGTACTGAGGACATTTGTCTCCTGTATTAAAATTTATAGAAACACAACATAGGAAAATCCTCATTTCCATGTTTAACACTTTTACTTGAAATGGGCACACAACCCAATTCTATTTTTCTCTCAGTTAAAGATTTCTTTTTGGACTTTGGCTTTTGTTAATAATTGTTTTATCTAGCAATAAGATGTTGCTTCCTTTCTACACTAAAGGTCACAGTTCACAAGTGTGAGATGTGCATTTATGTGAAGTTTTATGAGTTTATGAATAATAAAGTCCTGTCCCATGGATTTGTTAAATCTAGTTACTAACTGACTGGGAAGGGAAAAATAGTATTACTTAGAATAAAAGAGACATTCTCAGTAATTTCTAGGATCTGAATCATCTTAGATGGAAACCTTCCAAAAGTTGGTTTCACATCCCATCTGCCTGGGGCACTGAAGGCTCATTGAGAGGGTATGTCATGCAAACTTGTCCCCATGGCCTGTGGGAAAAGAAGAGAAAAGAGGAGGAAAAAAATGAACCTTTGCAGGCTACCCACTCACTATGTGCCCCTCAAAGGTCCAAACCTTTGAGGTTGACTAGCCCAGACATCATCTTGGTGTCTTGAAGCCATAGTCTTAATTCACTCAGAGTGCTACTGACTATACTAAATATGGATATCTAGAGACATCTATACAATTTTGTTAATTCTCAGAGACTGATCTGTCCCTTGGTCTTCAATTTCTCCCACTTGTACATAATACTAGATAAAGTAGAGTTGAATAACTTGGGTTCCTCTGTAAAGATACAATATTTGATACCTTGGCAGAAATCTCAGCAGAGTGAAAATTCACTAGGAAGGTGTCTCTTATGTAATGGCTCATGCTGAATGAAATTGAAGTGCCTGAACTGCCATGGCAGATGGCAGAGAAAGGGACTAAGGGATCCAGGGACCCTGATCTAACCATGAAAAACATAGATACTTGACTAGAATGCCTCGAAGCAATCAAGATCATCAAAAATAAGAAAAGCCTGATAAAGTGTGGCTGTCGAGAGAAGCCTAAGAAGACATGATGAATAAATGTCATACGGTATTCTTGGTAGGATCCTGGAACAGAAAACAAAATATAAAACAATAGATTAAACTAAGGAAAACCAGATAAAGTATAAACTTTAGTTAATAGTAATGTATTACTATTGGTTCATTAGTTATGACAAATGTACCATAATAAGGTAAAATGTCAACAATAAGAGAAACTGAGTGTGAGGTGTATGGGGATTCTCTGTACTATCCTTGCAACTTTTCAGTAAATATAAAACTAGTCTAAAGTAAAAAGTTTATTAAGAAAAAAAAAGCTCAGGGAAGTTAGCAAGCTGGAGGAATATTATGTGAGGAGAGAAGACCCAGAATAGGATTAGATTTCACTGAAAGACCTAGAAGACATACTATTCACCAAAGCTAGCAGAACTGTGCTGGAGAGAGAAGCACCAACATCTCTGGGATAAGATGTTTGGAGAGGCTGTCACAAAACTCGGCTTACTGATGGCAATGGAGATGATGGGACCCTAAGGCAATAAAAGCTAGAGAGCAATGCTTAACTGCCAGAAACCAGGATGTAACAATTGACAAGGCCAGAGTGGCAGTTAAGGGGCTTGACCCAACAGATGTTGTGGAGACCGTAAACAGAAAACAGCATCCCTAAGGGCACATAAGATATGTTGCCAATGAGGGTTCTGTTCAAAATATATAATCTTAAAGAAATAAGAATGGATGAAAGGAAGATTGAATGGCTACCTCAATGGGAGTATTACTGGTCCATTTCCTAGACTAGAGCCAGTCTTCAAACAAAGAATGAATCTAGCTTAAAAAGACAGCTGAGTCCAAAGGCTATTGGATCCTACAGCATTATGGCAAATATATACTAATGACTAAAAATAAACAGTAATGACTACCCCATACCTTCCCCACAAGACCCCTGACCATTTATTTGAGTGACTATACACAAGGAAAAGGGGAAAAACCAGGTATTTCAAGGATTACTGAACACATGGTCTGAGCTGAGATTGATACCTGGAGACATGAGGCATCAGCATGGTCTCTGATGTGTGGTTTGCGGCGGGTCTCCTGGATCCATGAACACAACCGGCATTCATTTCCCAAGACCATGAATGAATGTATTTGTGTGATTGATATCCTTGGCAGCTGCATTAATCCCTAAGAGTATTATTATTATTAATATTGTAAGAAAGTCAAGTGAAAATCTCTGAAACTGCCACCCAGTCCTGTTTGAAGATAGGAAATAAAAGATGTCACATCTCCCCGGGGAGATGATGGAAAAATTACAAGATCAAAAGACTTTAATCAGGTGAGGTGACCCTAGAATAGCTCCATTAGCTTTGTCAATCTGGAGTTCTAAATAAGAATTTAGTATTTTATTTCAAGAATTTAGAATTCTCTACATCTGGAGAATGGTACAGACTATCACAAATTCAACCAAGCGGGAGCCACAATCACAGCTATTATGTCAAATGAGAGTTTCACTAAAACAGATTGATATACTATAGCTTTGGATACATGGTACATTACAATTAATTTGGCAAATGTGTTCTCTTATAATTTTTTATTTTTATATTTTTGGATGGGCAGGCATCCAAAATCAAACCCGGACCTCCAGCATGGCAACAAATGTGTTCTTTTCTATCCCATAAGAATAAAAGATAAAAAATGATTGCATTTTCAATAAATGGACAATAACATATATTTACCATTTTACCCCACAGCTGTTTTAATTTTCATTTTCTGTGCCCCAATATATTCAGAAGATATCTAAGTTGTCCTAACATCCTGCAAAATAACACATTGATACAGTGAATCATTGATATCATACTGATTGACTAAGATAAGCAAGAGATGGCTAGCATAGAAAAACTCTTTGAAGACATAAATGCTACAGAAGGGAGTAGATAAATATAATGAAGATTTAGAGACATGCCACTTTAAGAAAATATTTTAGGGGGCCAAAGGTCAAGGACGTACCTGAGCATTTTCTTAAAGGAAAAGACAAATTGTGCATATTGCTTCCCTCACTACAAAGAAATATAATTCCTGGAAGTCTCCACGTTAGGAGGCAACCCATTTTACACCTATGAATACTGCTGTGGCCATATATCAAATGCCATGAAATGCTGTCAAATATGAGTGGGGCCCAGAGAAAGAAAGAGTTCCACAGTAGATACAGGCTGCAGGACAAGCAGTCCTACCACCTGGACCACATGATGTGGCAGAGGCACTATGGTGCTGCAGATGTCAGTGGTAGGAAAAGATGAACTGAGGAGTTTATGTCAGGTCCCAGTGGGAGAATCACAGTGTGAGGGCTGGGTTCTGGACTCTGGTAGAGACAGAAAGCTTTACCATACAAACCAACTTACCATGTTTGGAACTCCCCATCATGAGCTGGTTCCTTTTGAACTCACCAACAGGCAATTCCTGCAGAAAAGCATTGTAAGATAGAAATGATATATCCAGAATTGAGCACAAGAAGGACCAGAGAGCAAAGGAAGATGCTGCATGATGCATGAGCAGGTAGACCTAACATCCATATCACGCACCATGATTGCACTAGTACACCTGCTGAAGCCCACACTGATAGCCATATGAGGAATTGCACATAACCAGCTGAACGAGGAGAAGAGTGCCCAAGCTTGGTTTGAGAATGGGTCACTTTGGTATGTGAGTGGAAGATGAAAATGTACAGTGGCTGCAGTACAGCTTCATGTAGGGGTCACCTTCAGTATAGCTGTATATGTGAAAGTCCTCCATTCATGGCAATGCCTTAGCCACAGAAGGGGTGGCATGAGAAATAATAGAATTAATAGGAAATGAGGAGCTGAAAGGTTTTTAGAAAAATCAATAAAGTTGTACTGAGCATGCCAACTATGCAATGTATAGAGTACAACTTTATTTGAATAATAAAAAGTCACTCAATATTAAAACTTGCTTAAATTTAATTGAAACTTCTTTGCTTATTTATAAGGTCCTTGAGATTATGACAATATCACAGGATTAACACAAGGGACTTTGGTTATCATTTTGCCATGAAACTGAAGATTGTTCCTTGATGATGTTCAGGTTGATGGTAAGGTAGAGAAAATAGATTTTCCTCTGTTTCTTTTGAAAAATCTCCCAACAAAACTGGAAAAGTGAATGACCTGAGACTGTCTTTAGAAGAATTAGTACAAAGAACATAAATTAGAGTCACCTAGGTTTAGATTTGATTCTAAAGTTTCCACAGCTGTTTCACTTTGACCTTTGACAAAACACTTAACTACCATGAGTATCATTTTTTAAAAAATTTGTAAAATGTGTCTATTGTCATCTAATTTTTCAGGCTTTGTAGTTATTTAGGTATCAAAATAAGATGAAAAGTAAGATTGTCTGACACAAAAGATTTCCTTCCTCTTTTGATGTTTATTCAAAAGTCCTATTTTATGTCTGTGAGCCTAAACCAAAAGCCCTAAGTTAAAGCTATCATGGATCATTGTGATGGTTTTCCCCTTTACTGTATAATGTTTAACATTAAATAATGTTCTCTGATGGTTTAGCTCTTTATAGGTGGACTCAAATTTGTTTCTTAAAAGTTTGAATTGATATCTTTTCTAACATTTGTTAAATGTATGTGGGATGCATGAATAAAGATTTAACTACTGTCAGATTTAGCTAACATGAACTCTGGGAATCTGATAGGATGGAATATAAATTTTAGTTTCTACTTCCATTGGAAAAGGTGTTCTGGCTAGGTAAATATTTTAGCCTTTAATAAAACCTTGGAAAACATTTTATTGGTTTTTTCACTTTTTAAAATTTTTAGCTAGAAAAACAAGAGTTAAAAATATTCTATAAAGCTGAAAGATACTCCTATATTCAATTTCTGGGCACTCTGAATATATTAGAAGCAGACAAAACATTTTATGGAGCTTATATTCTAGTGAAAAGAGATTAACAATTTAAAAACTATATAGATTATTGATAGGATATAAATTTTATGGGGAAAAATAGAGTAGAGGAGGGAGTTTGGGAATGTGTGGTTTATAGTTTATTATGTTGGTCAAAGAAGGTGACATTGGAGTGAAGACTTAAATTTCCAAAAACCAATAAAATGTTTTCCAAGGTTTTATTAAAGGCTAAAATATTTACCTAGCCAGAACACCTTTTCCAATGGAAGTAGAAACTAAAATTTATATTCCATCCTATCAGATTCCCAGAGTTCATGTTAGCTAAATCTGACAGTAGTTAAATCTTTATTCATGCATCCCACATACATTTAACAAATGTTAGAAAAGATATCAATTCAAACTTTTAAGAAACAAATTTGAGTCCACCTATAAAGAGCTAAACCATCAGAGAACATTATTTAATGTTAATTACTTACACTAGTCTAATTATATAATTACTAGCATCATCTATATCATTTTTCCAAATGTGCTAGCTTAAGAATCACAGACATTTAGTAAAGTGTCCAAAAGCACAGATGGCTTAGACAGAGGGAAGAGAAGAGAGACTTGGTCTTTTGTTGCAGGAAAAGGATATTTTTCTCTTTATCACACCAGGACTTCCGGACTTGGGGAAAAAGCATTTTTTCTGATACATACATATGGATGAAATTCAAATGTCAACTACTGGGTGCCCCCCATCCTTTAGTCTAAGGAAGGAAGTCAAAGAGCCTCAACTTCCTGACTTTGATAGAATTAATGTTCACGTTTGCCAGCGCTTCTATGACAAATAGCATACAATGGGTTGGCCTAAGCAACAAACACTTACTGTCTCACAATTTTGAAGACAAGAAGTCCAAAATAAAGTTGTAACCAAGGTCATCCTTTTGCTGGAAGTTGGTAGCATTCTGGTGGTTGGCAGTCCTCTATCAGATGACAATCTCTTTCTTCTCTGGATTCTCTCTCATTTCTGCTGACTTCTGGCTTTTTCTCCTTTCTCGTTTCTACTGACTGTCTCTGAATTTCTTCTCTTTGGAAAGCCTTCAGTAATACAGAGTCAGACCCACCCTGATTGGACCTAGCCACAGCTTAACTAATAATAATATCTTTAAAAGCTTCTCTTTACAATGGATTCATATCCACAATAATTTGATTTATGAGTATGTCTTTTGTTGGGGTACATGATTCAGTCCCCAAGAAATAAGATATCAAATAGTCTTCTCCTACTCAACCTCAAAAATCATAAAGATTCTTAGGGGGTCTTCTTCCTGTTTCGGCTTAAACAGTGTCTCATTCGCCCCTGTATGTTTTACCTCCTCCGACAGTTTTCCACCACCCTCCCTCATTTTGACCCCACAGTGGAACACAATATTCTTTCCCTTTAATTTCATGATGAAATATCAATACACTGCCAGTGACATAGCAGGTTTTTTGTAAAGGTTGGGGCTAAAAGAAGACTTACATCAAGCACAATGCAATAAAGAATTTAACAAATAATATTAATTATTCCCATTGTTAAAATTCCTTTAGATATGTCTTATACTGGGACGTTTTCACTGGTTCTGAGGAATGTCTCTGTTCTCAGATTCTTCTGAATCCTTGTTTGACTTCTATGTCAGGTTTCTATACCACTCCCACAGCAAAAGAAAATCAAAAGTTTGTTTATTTCATGAGAACTCTGCTATTTCCCCACTTTCCCCTCAGACCTAATATTTGTGTATTCAGTAGGGAAATATGAGCCAGTCAAGAGGCTCCTATTGTGGGTTATGTCTTTTGTTTAACTCAAAGCAGAAACAGAAGTTCTGAATTTGCAGTCTTTTACTTTTCATGATAAAATTCTTGGCCAAGGTTCCATCCCTGTCAGTTTTTGTAAGCAGAAATAAGCTTTATATAGAATTATCTTCTTCAAGAGAGGAATTATTCTCTTTGGAAGGCAGAATGGACTGTGGTTGCATGGCAGTTTTGGGAAAACAAAGTGATATTTTCTATTGAACTACAGTTTGGTATCATCAATTTGCCTCCTGGGGATTTGTGCGAGATACATGCTAATTGCGTAAAAACTCCAAGGCCAGGATTGTTTTCATGTCCCTTTAAGGCAGTTTCCATATAGCGTGCAGGTTCTTGGAGCCAACTGTGGTGGCATTCATTGGATTCAAAAAAGGTAACACATAAACAGTAGTAGTGGATTAATGGTTCCGAAGCCCAGTTCCAATCTTGTGAATTCTGTTTAAAATCAAAACAAACCAAAATAACAGCCATTTTATCCTTCTACCCTAATATTCCCATTGGCTTTTAGAACAGATGGGGAAGGGCATAATCCAGTGAAGACGTACTCTCAAAATGACAGAGGCTTGTGCATGAATATTTTCCTCTCTACCATCCCAGACAAAATAAACATGGCGCATAAAGTCTATTAGCAACACTGCAGCAATGTCGTCTTTTCTTTGGATACCCCATCTGCTACAGAAGGGGAGTAGATAAATATAATGAAGATTTAGAGACATGCCACTTTAAGAAAATATTTTAGGGGGCCATAGGTCAGGGAGGTACCTGAGCATTTCCTTAAAGGAAAAGACAAACTGTGCATATTGCATTCCTCTGTTCCCATTGATAGCATTTAATGTCCTCAAACTCTCTTCCCCTTACCTATTAAGAGTTGCTGTATTATTAAAGGTTAAGGGTCTGTTTTATACTACAGAGCTTATTAAGGATAATTATAAATCTAGCTTACTAGGCTGGTGAATAATTGGGTATCTGGAAGGAGGGGCAAAAGTCCTTGTTTGGTGTGTGTGTGCGTGTGTGCACGTGTGCGTGGTGGCTGATGTTGTTTATATTCTGACAGGAGTAAAGGACTTTAACTGAGGGGATAAAGTATTCATGGTGTCATTGGGGTACCTACAAAAGGGTGGAGGAGATGCTGGGCTTCCTCAGTCTTAGCAGGCCAATTTTCCATGTCTATGTTAACATTTCTTAAACGGGAATGTGCTATGAATTGATCTATTCATTTAATATATTGATTCTTCTTTTCCTCTTAAAATATTCTACACCTTCTAATCATCAGAATGTTGAAACCAAGGGGTATTCCACTGTGATAGCCATGAAGCTCCCTTCATATCTCAGACATTAACCATTACCTTGAAATCCTAGACTAATGGAAGTCATAATGCAGATAATACTGTTTCTAGATGAAGTTTAACCTTCAGTATTCAGCTACATACTTCTGGTATTTAACCTTGGGACCTCTTTGATATAAGGAGAATGTTTTGTACCAAAAGACACCTAGCTTCTACCAGCTCTTTTCATGACTTTTGGATTGAATATTAACACATAGTGGTGTTAGAGTAAAATGTCATGTGTCTGAAAGCCAAGCAGAGTTCTGATTTTCTGCTGAGATCACTAAAAAAAAAAAAAAAAAAAACCAAACTAACCTGTTATTAAATTTGAACACTTCCTGATAACAATAATTAAAAGTTTAGGTTAAGGTAAAAGTATCAAAGACCTAGTTTTCATTAGCACTGATCATATCAACTCTACAAACTTAGAGGGAGAGCTTAAACAACAGGACACAGCTCCAGACAGAGCTTTTGCTTATTTATTTATAACAGAAAACATTTCAGTCATCAGAGATTCTTCAAATTATCTCTGATTTTGAATTATCTTAATTCAAATTCGTGAAGGGAATGAAACAGTATCCGGCCTAAACAAACAAGCAAAAATTTATTCAGTTATCCAGATGTTAAAACAAAAAATTACTCTGACAGGAAATGTTTCTGGCTTTGGGCATTATGGATAATTTTTGTTTTCTTCTTTTTTTGTGTGTGTGTGATATCCTAAATTTTCTCAATGGCTACTACAACTTGCCATTAAGATTAGAATACCCTTCCCTCCCCCGCAACACACAACACACTCCCATAGCCCACAGGGCACTTGCACACACACACACATTCCTTAAAATGGATGGAGGGCAGGCCACGGTGGCTCAGCAGGCAGGAATGCTTGCCGGCGATGCCAGAGGACCTGGGTTTGATTTCCGGTGCCTACCCATGTGAAAAAAAAAATGGATGGGGATAATCGCAAATAATGAAGTGAGTATTGAGTGAGGAGTTCAGGAGGGTAGGTATGCCAGGAAAAGCTTGAGAGAGCTGAGAAGACCTAAGCAACCTCTGGGGTAGACAAGGTGTGCAAAGGTGCAATAGGAAAGAAAATTGAAGAGAAAGGAAAAGCCTGAGCAAAATTGACAGATTGTCCCTCAAAGGCTTGCTAGGTGGACACCTTCCTTCCATGCTTCTTCTCTCATTTGACCTGAAATTTAGTTGAACTCTGGGTGCAAATGTAGTAAACTGCCCAAAATGAGGGAGGGAAGGACAAGATAAAGCTGAGGGCTAAAATAATTTATTATTTTTTGATAAATAAATTTTCTGAGGTCTAGAGCCAAGTGAGAATCAATTGCCATGTTCAAGAGTGTTCCACTGCATGCCCAAAATGACAACCACCAGGTAGATATAATTGGCTTTCACTTTACAGATCAGGAAAAAAGAGGAAGAGAAAGGCTGAGCCCCTTCAAGACTCATAATTACACTGTAAGTTCTTATGATCCCAGTGTCCAGATGAAGCTCAGAAAGGCTAAGTGATTGTCAAAGATATCATAGCTCACTCATAGTTAAGCCAAGCCTTGATGAAAGGTCACCTGCCTCCTAGTTCTTTGCTCTTTTCCCTCTACGCCCACTGCCTCAGGACATCCTCCACCTTCCCTTCCTCAGTAGAAAGACACTGCTGAAGGCTGTGCTTGCTTTTTACAGATTTTCTTTTTCTTTTCTTTATCTTTTCTTTGGGCATGGGCAGCACCAGGAATCAAACCTGGGTCTCCGGCATGGCAGGGGAGAACTGTATGTTTTCTACAGATTTTGCTTCACTAATTAAAAATGCTGAGCTGGTCAACTTGCATCAC
Organism: Tamandua tetradactyla; assembly: GCF_023851605.1. NCBI lineage: Eukaryota > Metazoa > Chordata > Mammalia > Pilosa > Myrmecophagidae > Tamandua > Tamandua tetradactyla. The sequence continues at coordinate 102,525,982 of NC_135334.1, read as the reverse complement.
TTCCATGTTTCCTAGTAATGTTTAACCTTAAGTTAAAAAAAATCTTGGAGATAAAAGAACATGGTATCTGCAAAGACTGTTCCACCCCCAGCAGCTATTAGTTTCAGAATACATCTGAATTCCTTCTCCGTGGCATGTCCTTCAGTAGAGGGACAGACAGCTTTTGGTCAGTGTCAGATTTCAAGTTCTTACCTGTTAGTTCCAACACCATGACCAGGTTATCTTTTGCAGTCAACTTTTGAGATCATCACTGAACACAACCTGGTGTCTGAGGATCAATTCAAGTGCCTCTGGCCATTCCTCTCTTCAGGGATTTAAACTTTTCTCTTGGTGAAACATTTGCTGTACTGAGATTTGCTTTTGGAAACCTCTCCTCCCTGAGACCGGTTTGAACCAAATCTGGTGCCATACCTCCTAACATGGATGGCCCACAGTTGAAGAGCTTTGCAGTTTGGGATTATGTTGTATTTGCAGCCCTCTTTGTCATCTCCTCTGGAATTGGGGTGTTTTTTGCCATTAAGGAGCGGAAAAAGGCAACTTCTAGGGAGTTCCTGGTGGGGGGAAGGCAAATGAGCTTTGGCCCTGTGGCCTTGTCTCTGACGGCCAGCTTCATGTCAGCTGTCACTGTCCTGGGAGCCCCTTCTGACGTCTACCGCTTTGGGGCATCCTTCCTGGTCTTCTTCATTGCGTATGCATTTGTCGTCATCTTCACATCAGAACTCTTTCTGCCTGTGTTCTACAGATCTGGTATCACCAGCACATATGAGGTAAGCGAACTGCTTCCTTCTTTATAGACAAGGGAGATGCTATTTTCTTTCCACTTGGCCACTTTCTAAATTCTTTTTTAAACGTCTAATAATGAGCATCATACACATAGTAACACTTGGTGGTTGAAGAATGCTCACTGATTTTTGGGCAATTATGTATCATGGAAAAGCCATTAAAATGCTGCTGGAAAAAGCTTAAGCATTGGATATAAACACACCTGTTTCCCCATGTGTTGAATGGAAATAATGATACCAATTCCACAGGGCTGCTTCAATGACTAAATGAGAATCTGTATATAAATGCCTAATGCATTGCTTAGCTTGTGGGACATTCTCAAGAAAAGAGAGCTATTGTTGTCATTATTATTATTATTAACATCATTGTTATGAAAGGCAAGAGGAATGTATACTCTGAGCATGGTAATTTTCCAGTTAGGAAAGCTGAAATACAGATATGTGAGTTAAGCATGCTTATATAGTGGACAAAAGCTCCTGGGAACCTATTTGTCTGTATCCTTATTTAGTGGCAGTTCCATCAAACAGTAGAGCTAATCACTTTCATACAAATTATGACTAAGCTCCAATTCTTAATGGGAAAATGGTAATATTTTTGAAAAATCATGACATTTTTAATGGGAAGGAATTGTTAAGTAATACAAACATGAAAATTATTTTCATGGGAGGAAAATACAGCAGTGATATTTTGACTTTGCAATAATTCTCAATAAAAGCATCATCTCCAAAAGTAAATTTGCAGGTTCAGTATTTAAATGTGATAATAAATTAGTTTCTAGGAAAATGATGTTAATTTTCCTTATGCAAAAAAAAAACCCCTGCTAAGATCCAGCAGGAGACACTCATTTTTTTTCTTTTTTAATTCTATAAACTAAACAAGTATAAAGGATTACTCTAGGCTTCATAAGCCATTTAGGCAAATCAAAACTTATAGAATATATAAAACATATGATTCCATAGAAGATCAGATCCCAAATAGCCAGTATAAATCCCCTTTCTCCACCAAAAGAAACTAATAGGCATTGAGTCATGTAACAGCTATTAATGAAATCCCCTGGGATTTAATATCACAAGCAAATAACTGAGTTTATGCTTACCCTAAAATACATACATATTTCCATTCTTCATCACTGTGCTTTTGAAAATATATGTCTTAGGTTTTTCCATTTAACTATAAAGGTTTGACTCCCCAAAATATTGTTTAAGTTTTGTATGTATGTACGTATGTGTGAATTATTTAATAAAAACAGTGCTTTTAAAAAATAATCACCTAAGTGATTGAAAGAGAGACAGAAACAAACAAACAAAAACTATGCTATGTAAGGCAACAATAATACAAATTTTCACAGTGTATTTTACTGTGATAAGCACTGCTCTAAGTATTACATATATTACCTCATTTGGCTCTTATAACAACCTTTCTAGCTGGATGGGAACTACACAGAGGAAACTTTTGCGATAGTTGTGGGGCATTTTGATTTCCATGATGATCAGATGACACTACTGGAGTTCACACTGCAGGGGCTAGGGGTACCAGATATCTTGCATGCATAATATACACATGAACAGTTAATGATTATTAAAAAGTCATATGCTGCATGATTTTTTAATGTCTTCACGCTCAAAACCTACTACAAATATAAATTAGTAGTACTTTAGAATGTAATAATATTAATGTTTTAAAATAAGAAGCTCTACACACATAAAATAAGTAAATTTTTTCCAGAAATTAAAATAAAGCAAGTATACTGTTTTTATACCAAACAATTTACTTATTTTGACCAATGTGTCTAAATCACATATGCTATTCAATACATGCTTAGCTGTGATAGGTTGGTAAAGTGGTTCAGTTACAATAAAAGCAGTGAAGCCAACTGAAAGTGTGTAGCTGAGAAAATTTGAGACTGCTTTCATTTTTTTTTTTTTTTGAGACTGCTTTTTAGTTATTAAATTAGTATAGGCATAGGAAATGCAGGAAGTTCATTGACTCTAATTTACAAAGAGCTATTTTAAAAATATTTACTATTTTTTCCCTCTATATATTTAAAAAGTTTTAGGACAATTTTAATAAGATATTTAGTTTGTAGAAAAGTGCATCTTGAGATTATCTTGAACTTGCCTCTTGTTTATCCAAATTGGCAGGAAGGCTTAGGGGTTAAAAGCATGGATCTAGACTGATCTATTTGCCTGACTTTGAAATCCAGATCTGAGAACTGCTAGCTGCACGGCTTTGGGAAAACTCCTTAACTTCTCTGTACCAGCTTCCCCTGTGTAAAATGGAGATAAAAGAAGCATTTATCACAAAGGGCTTCTGTGAGGAGTAAATCAGTATTATATGCAAAAAGTCTTGGAAAAAGGCAAATGGTGTAAGAATTTTGTATTGTTATTGTTGTTGTCCTGACTGTTTTGGTTATTCCCTCCAAACTGATACAATTCCATCTCTCCACAGAGTCTTGAATTTCTGTTTTCTGGTTTTCCCTCTATTCTCTGTTATCAATCCAAAGAGATGCCCACTGCTTCTTTAGGTTCTATGAGCTCAATGGATGCTGGCAGTTTAAATGTAGCAACAAATTCTTTTGAGCAACTCCTACGAAGAGGGGGAGTGTTCTCCCCATTCCACGACTCTGGGCTGACCTTATGACCTGCTTTGCCAGTAGAATGTGATATTCCACTGGCAGAAGTGACATTGTGTGATTTTTGGAGCTAAGGCCTCAGGATGTTTTGTAGTTTCTGCCTTTTCCCTCTTGGAATGCTGCTCTGATACTGCTATGTAGGGAAGCTGGTTTAGCATACTGGATCATGAGACACATGGAAGAGGAGAACTGAGTCACTCTAGCCGGCAGCCATTACCATTTGCCAGATATAAGAGTAAGTTCACCTTGGACCTTCCCAGCAGCCGATCTTCCAGTCGAGTGTAGGTACATAAGAGCTCAGATGAAACCAAAGAGGGAAACTCAGATAATCCTCAGAATTCTGAGAAATAAGAAATATGTAATGAGTTTTGGGGTGGATATTATGCAACAGTATCCAGCTGAGATGCCTTGATATGCAGTGGAATTTCAAGATTGAACTTATGCCCTCTGTGTTACTTTCTCATTACTCTGTCCCATGTCAAAACATAGGGCATCGTTCTCACACTCAAGTTATAAATTAAGCTGAGCTTGTTTGCAATATCATATCTTCTCATGCTCTCCACTTGGACAGTTTATAATTACTCTCATCATATTATCTCCATTTCAATTAGGTATTTCTTTCTTTCTGAAGTCATTATTCATAAGATCTTAATGCTAGTTTATCTTCTAGCATTATCTTCTAATCTTTACCAGTACTTCAGCTTTCTCAGTTTTCTTGGAATTCTTGGGCTAAATGGCTTATAAACTTTTGCTTTTTACTCCAAACTCTTTTGGTATAATAATGCACAAGTTACTGATTCACTATGTCTTCTTGCAGAGTGGTTCCTAAGAATTTATAGATTATATATATATATATTTTTGTAAATTGCTTTCCTTTTAGTTCTTCTTTAAATTATAGCTATGGTATTGTAGTCATTCTATGTATTTGAAATTGGAATATAAGTCTAAAATATTGCCATAGATTATTATTTCAGCATAGTAAAGGTTGTTACAAAAAATTGTTGTAAAATGGAGATATAGGTCCTATGGGGCTGAGAACCACTGCTTTTAGGTCACTGAAAGAATTGGGTTTTACTTTGGTTGTGCTGGGTCATTCCAGGGTATGGGCAGAGGAGTGACATGATGTAAGAATATCATTCTAGTTGCACGTTGAGAATGAATGTAGGGGCTCGACTACTGAAGCACGGTGGCTGTTTAGGAAGCTATTGCAGTAATCTGGGCAAGAGATAATGGCATTAGAGTGGGAACAGAGAAAATAATGCCAAGTAGTCAGATCTTGGATATATTTTGAAAGTTGGGGGTAAGCACCAAGATTCATTTATGAATTGAATGTAGGATGTGAGAGAAAGAGAGAAGTAAAGGATGGATCCCTGCTATTTTGGCTTGACTTGATATGGGGTATGGGATTGAAATTATTTCCTGAAACAGAAAAAGGAATGTGGCTGGTGCAGGCTTGAGATTTTGAAAAAAATCCAACAAATGATGGTAAATGTTTCCTTTGGTATTTAAGAAAAATAGGTGTGAAACATGCACTTTTTCTGTTGAACTTCTATTTTTACTTTTGTCTGGCGTAATACCTTATATTCATCACAGGAGACCATTAGAATACATTGTTTTTCAGATCTAGAACTATTCAGTGGGAACAGTCTCTTATTGTTTCACAGATGAGAAACCAAAAGTTAAGATCACAAAGTGAGATAGCGGCAAGGCTCAAAATAATTCAGTCTTACTTTGGGTCAAGTTCTTTTTTTCACAAACTTGTTCTCCACACCATTTCTCTAGTTTGACTGAATTAAATGGATTTAGTAGAACTAAACTGAGAAGTAAAACCCATTCACTTTTTCCAGATTCCTGTAGAAGTCTCATGACTGCTTTTCCATGTTTCAGCAACAAGTTTCCCTGTTGCTTTCCCTGATTTCATATCTACCCGGTCACATATTTCTGGACTTTGTTATAGCATTTCTGTTGCCAATTATTTTATCAGTTATCTATTGCTGCATAACGTACCATCCTAAAATACATTTCTTGAAGCAACAATTTCGTTTGATCACAACTTTGTGGATCAGCAATTTGGCGTAGGCTGATCTGGTCGGTTCTTCTGCTGGCCTCATTTGGGATCACCATGTGACTGCCATCAGCTGGTGGGTTGGCTAGTGACTCATCAGTCTAGAGGGTCTCATGTGCAAAAAACTGTTTGTGGTCTATGTGATCTCATTCTTCTCTAGGCTATCTTAGGTTCTTTACATAGTGGCAAAAGGGATCCTAATAGCCAGAGAAATTGCACAAGAATTTTTTCCAAGCTTCTAGTTGCATCATATTTTCTAGAAATATTGCTGTTTTTCTTTGGGATTCCCTAGAAGCAGAACCTGAGACAAGGATTTGAATGCATGTCATTTTGGGAGGATGTGATTTCAGTATACAACAGGTAGGCAAGTGCAAAGTAAGATATGGCAGGAAAGGAAGCCAACAAAAAGGTGCATTTTGGGGCAAGTTTCCACTGTTAGCAACTGGAGTTCCATAACCCTGGGAGACAATATGGAACATATTTCAGAGTTGTTCTACCAAGAGAAAGGAAGATGGAGTTATTTTTGTTCAACTCCTTTTAGTCATTGGTCAAAGGCCAATGATGGCACCCCATGAAGCTCTAAAGCAGACAATCATGGGTGCATTATGATGCTGGCTACATGTACTAGAACAGTAAGTGCTGATAAGCTATTGGCATGGCCCCAACAGTGAGTACTGCAATCATTAAGGTCTCAGTACAGTACAGGCTCTGTGCTTGAGGTTATCAAGTTGTCCTCACCATAAAAGTTGTGTGCTGTTTCTATTCTGTGATGTTTAAGACTTATGAATCCTCATTGACTCCTCTACTTCTGTAAGAATATCTGGTACCCTAACTCACATACTCACTGAACTGTACCCTGGCTCACAGTCTACTGAATGTATCATTAAGAGAAAGAGGGTCTGAAAGTAAAGTGATCCTTTACCTAGCAGTCTGGGAGAAGAGTTGGGAGGATGAGAGGGTAAATGTTGGTCTGCATGAAACTGAGTCACAATTCTGTGAAAAAAGTTCCTTGGAAGGTTTCAAAAAGAATCTATCTTAAGCCATATTAATACTTTTCTAAATTTTTAAGGAAAAGGCCACATCAGTCCTTAATCCCTGGTTTTATAAAAATAATTGAATTTTTCTTAAGTTTAGACAAGAAATATCTACCAGTCTCAGAAAGGCTACAGAAGTTGAAGTCATTTTGCTACTTTTTTGAAAGGTAAAATTATTATTTTTTAATTTGATGGATATTTATTATGCACTGGAATATGCATTCTTGTGTCTTCTAGAATGTTTACTCAGGAAACCTGTCCTGACCTCAGACAGTAAATCAAATTCTGTTATTTAGTAAGTTCCCATAGCTTTTTTTCTCAGTGCACATCACAGCTGCAGTTCTTCACATTAAAAAAATTAATTGTTTTGTTTTTAAGCAGTTTTTTTGAGATATATTCACACTAATACAATCCATCCAAAGTGTACATTCAGTGGCTCTCAGCATATTCAGAGTTGTGCATCCATCACCACAATCAATTTTAGTACATTTTCATTGCTCCATAAAGAAAAAAAACTACACCTTATATTGTTGACACTTAGTATTGGTGTGGTAACGTTGTTGCAATTGATGAAAGAACATTAAAACATTAATATTAACTATAGTCCATAGTTTGCATTAGGTGTATCTTCCCCATATACCACTCTTCTATTAACATGTTGCAATAGTGGCATTCATTTGTTGACTGTGCTTTGGGTGTAAAGTTTAAGAAACCATTACCTGCCACAGGTCTTGAAGATGCTTCCCTACATTTTCTTCTAGGAGTTTTATGGTCCTGGCTCTTAACATTTTGATCTTTGATTCATTTCGAGTTATTTTTCATATAAAGTGTGAGATGGGTCCCTTTCATCCTTTGGATATGAATGTCCAGTTCTCTCAGAAACATTTGTTGAATACTATTTTGTTCCAATTGAGTGGACTTAGCAACCTTGTAAAAAAATCATTTGGCCATAGATGTCAGAGGCTATTTCTTGGCTCTCAATTTGATTCCATCTGTCAAAATTGTTGTAATTATTCTTTTAATGTGCCATTGGATTCTATTTGCAAATATTTTGTTAAGGATTTTTGCATCTATATTAATTTGATTAATTGGTCTGTAATTTTCTTTTCATGTAATATCTCTGACTTTGGTATTAGGATGATGCTGGCTTCATAGAATGATTTAGGTAATATTCCATTCTATTCAATATCTAGGAAAAGTTTGAGCAGCATTTGTATTAATTCTTCTTGGAACGACTGGAAGAAGTCACCTGTGAAGCCATTTGGTCCTGGGATTGTATTTGTTCGGAGGTTTTTCATGACTAATTCAATTTCTTTACTAGTAATTGGTCTGCTGAGGGCTTTTATTTCTTCTAAAGTTAGTGTAAGTTGTTCACGTGTTTCTAAGAATTTGTCCATTTCATTGAAGTTGTCTAACTTGTTGGTATAAATTTGTCCATAGTATCCTCTTATGATCCTTTTTATTTCCATGGAGTCAGTAGTAATGCTGTACCTTCTCATTTCTGATCTTATTTATTTGAGTCTTCTTTCTTTTGTTCTCTGTCAGTTTAGCTAAGGGTTTTTCAATTTTATTGATCTTCTTAAAGGACCAACTTTTGACTTTATTCATTCTCTATTGTTTTTTTTTAATTCTCTGTTTTATTTATTTCTGCTTTGATCCTTACTTTTTTCCCTCCTGTTTGCTTTGGAATTAGATTACTGCTTTTTTTTCTAGTTCCTCCAGGTGTACAGTTGGGTCATCTGTCTAGATGTTCTATCTATTGATGAGAAAAGGACTAGTGAAGTCTCCATTTATTATGGTAGACATGTGGATTTCTCCCTTTGGTTTTGCCAGTTTTGCCTCATGAATTTTGGGGTACTGTGGCTAAGTGCATAAATATTTATGATTGTTATTTCTGCTTAATGGATGCCCTTTTTAGTAAGTATATGGTGTCCTTTTTTATCTCTTCTAACAGTTTTGCATTTAAAGTCTATTTTGCCTAATATTAGTAGAACAACTCCAGCTCTTTTTTTGGTTATTATTTGCATAGAATATCTTTTTTCAACATTTCACTTTCATCCTATTTGTGTCCTTGAGTCTCTTGTTGACAACATTTAGATGGATGTACTTTTTTTTATCCACTCTGCCAATCCACAATTATTGGGGGGTTACTCTAATAATATTCAAAACTATTACTGTAAAGGCAGTATTTACCTCAACCGTTTTATCCTTTGGTTTTTATATATCACATCTTCTTTTTGTCTTTTTACGTTTTCAGTTACCCTTAGTACATTCTCCTCTAAGCCTCTCTTCTGTCTTTTCCTTTCAGCCTGAAGAACTCCCTTCAGTATTTCTGGCAGGGCTGGTCTCTTGTCAACAAAATCTCTCTATTTCTATATATCTGAAGATATTTAAAACTTCCTCTCATTTCTGGAAAACAGTCTTGCCAGGTAAATAATTATTATCTGGTAGTTTTCTCTTTGAGTACCTTAACTATACCATACCACTGCCTTCTTGTCTCCATAGTTTCTGATGAAAAATTGACACTTAATCTTAATTTTGTTTCCTTTTATGTGACAAACTGCTTTTCTGTTACTGCTTTCAGGATCTTCCTTTATCTACAGCATTTGACATTCTGATTAGTATATGTCTTGGAGTAGATCTATTAGGATTTTTTTTTCTTTTTGTATTTGGAGTTCTTTATGCTTCTTGGCATGTGTATTCATGTCTTTCTGAAGAGTTGGGAAATTTTTGGCTACTTTTCCTCAAATATTCTTTCTGTCTCTTTTTCCTTCTCTTCTCCTTCTGTGACACTCATGACAAGTATGTTTGCATATTTCATGCTGTCACTCAATTTCCCGAGACCCTGCTCCATTCTTTCTATTTTTCTCTCTATCTGTTCTGTCTGTGATATTTCAGATATCCTGTCATACAGTTCATCAATTGTTCAACTCTGTTGTATGCCTTTAGAGTATTTTTAATCCTTTCTACTGTGGCTTTTGTTCCCATAAGTTCTGTTATGCTTCTTTTCACACTGTCAAATTCTTCTTTATGCTCTCAGTGTCTTCTTAATATCCCTTTTCTCTTTAGCCATATTTGCCTTCATCTTCTTGATGAAGAGAACTTGTTTGAACATCTTTGATTAGTTGTTCCAAATTCTGTATAACTGCCTTTCTAATTTGTTCATTTGGCTAGGCCATATCTTCCTGTTTCTTAGTATGGCTTGTAATTTTTGCTGATGTCTATCTTCTAATCTTAACGAGTTTACTCTGAAGATTAGTTTCTCTCTTTTGTCCGCAGTTTTTGTTGTTGATTAGCTTTGTGTTAAGACACTTCTTTGACACTTTGGTTTATCAGTATTTGCCAACCAAAATAGGGCCAAGGACCCATGAAGGGGGTTAAGAGCAGTTCCACAGGGCACTAGGGAGATCAGGAAAGATTCCCAAAGGTCTTTTTCTCAGTTCCCTGAGTCTGCACTTTCCTGACCTGCCCAGTAGATGGTGCTCTTCAGTAAATTGTTCTCTATATCTCTAAGAAGGCTGTTTTTCAATGTCTGCCAGCTCTGCCTCTATCAGAGGCAGGGTCAAAACAACGACACTTTATCCCCTGTCTTGGGTTGGTGGGTAAAATAGTGGGAAACAGCCATCTAAATTATAGGATGAAAGCCGTCTTCTGCACTCAGCTGTGTCCTTTCCCCTCCCTGCTCCCCATTCTTGGTAAAATAAGCTTGCAAGTCTGTCTCTGTCTGCAGCAGCCAGACAGGGATGAGACCTAAGGCTGCTTGCTTTGAGAGTGAGGGATGTGTAACAGCAGCCTCAGCTGAGTGAATTACACATTTTTCACCACTATTTCTCTAACTCTTCATTCTGCTCTTCCCTGGGCACTGCACAGTGCTTCCCTGACCTCCAGAAACCCAGAAGTTGTTTCTGACAGTTTCTGCCTGTGCATTAGCTGTTCTTAGAGGAAGAGGGAGCCCTGCAATTCCCTACTCTGCCATCTTCCCTGAAAGTCCTCTAGTCTCAGTTTTTTCTTTAAACTCTTCCTGCCCCATCCAGGTTGCACAGTAGGATTGACCCAGGTTCCAAATTGTAGCTGCCTCATTTCTGCTTCCTCAAGATGCTACTGCAATTTTATTTTTATTAGTATTAATATTTATTAATGCTGGCTTTCTCATGTCTGTAAGATCCTCTAAGGCATGGTCTATACTAGCTTTATTCATCATTGTATGTCAGAAGACAATGAAGAAGGCAGGTAGTCGAATGAATGAATTCATGAATGAGTAAGATAAAAATGAATAAAAATCAAACACTGATTACATGTTTCAGTGAAGGTAAGTATGGAAGGCTGAAGAAGTCCCTTCCCCCAATGCATATAAACTAACTAACTAAATAAAATGGATCCATACTCTAATCCCTGGAGTCTGCTTATGTTCCCATTTTTGGAAAATAAAACATCTCTGCAGGTGTGGTATGGGATATACAAGTAGGTCCTAAATACAATCACAAATATCCTAATAATAGGAAGTGTGCTGGTTTGAAAATGTTGTGTACTCCAGAAAAGCCATGTTTTTTACTCCTGATTCAATGTTGTTTGGTAAGATCTTTTGATTAAGGTGTTTCCATGGAGATGTGACAGACCCAATTGTGGGTGGAACCTTTTGATTAAGTGGTTTCCATGGAGTTGGAAGTAATCCAGGAGAGAGAACGAAGGCCTGAGCTAAAATCATGGCAGTGGGGATACGCAATAAACAATGGTTTTATATGTCCAGTGAAAAGACCCACGGGCAGCAAATCTGAAGACCAGGATTTTCATTCACGTACAAACTCATCTTCTCAGACCATTATGAAAAGCTTAAACAAGAATTGGGGAGTTTTTATACACTTTTGACTTTGCACAATCCATGATTTTTTTATTCTACTGCTTCCAATGTTAGATAGTTTAAAATCACCTTACAAGCCCTAAGCACTAAACTGAGAAGATTACCGAGAAAAAGAAAACCCTATCTGCTCTAAGACTCTGATCTTTGCATGTCTTTCTGTTCTTTCTAGTACTTGCAACTACGATTTAACAAACCAGTCCGCTATGCAGCCACAGTCATCTACATTGTACAGACGGTAAGGATGGCTGCAGTTTGGAAAGGGTTGGTTTGCAGGATTCAGGTTTGTTCATTTGTGGGGGGAGGGCAATATTATCACTGATTCAATTAAAAGAAACTACTTTCTTCCAAGGATAGTGCTTCCAAGATGTGCAATATTGACATTACACTGAGAGGTGTCTACATTGCACAGACCCCATAGCTTTGGATCTTTACAAACAAATAATAATATCTATCATAAGCCACAAAGAAAAGCACAAAGCAAGCATTTTTCTAAAATTTATTTCAAATTCTTTTTTGACCTACATGGGTTGTTCGAACATGTAATAGATTTGTAACCGATGTCTCACAATTACTTTTACTAATTAACTGAAGTGAATCCAAAATAGCCATTTTGCTGAAATATTCCCAAACCAGTACTCCAAGCCTTGGATGGATTCCTCTTCCATGTCCCAGGTTCCCAGGTGCCTGCAGGTTGCTCCAGGCTTCCCTATGGCATGCCATCACTACACTTCCTGCTACTCACCAAGTGCTTTCTGCTAGAAGATCACCTTATTCCCTCTTTTTACTCAAAATCCCCACTCACTGTGTGAAGGATTTAGGTGAAAAAGTAGGAAGGAGACAATGTTCCTTGACCTGCCAACGGTTATTTGCTTTTTAAAATCTTCAGATGAATCTTTAGTTGTTGGGATTCCATTTAAAACAAAATGGGAACTGAATTCATTTTCATCACTGTAGGTGTTGTAATTCTGAGAGTCAGAAGGTGCACTCTTTGTGGAGATCTGCCATGTGATTAGAAGCACAATATTCTTTCTTCACAGATTGTTTCTATTTCCACTATAAAATCCCTTTTTTAGTAAATAGCTAAAATGTGCTTATGTTCCTCAATAAAGCGTCTCATGAAGTTAACAGAGAACCTATTGTGACGCATATGTGGGAGAAGTGGGTACATGGAGGCTGAATAAAAAACATCTTTGAATCCATTTTTAGATCCTTTAGAAATATAAACAAATCTAGTCACAGAGTCTCAATGCTGGCCGCCACCTTAAATATCTAGCCCTCTTCCCCCATATAACGCTCAGACTACCCTCTAGAAATCAGTTACAGTGGCCAAGGACTTAAAATTGGAGTGGACGGGAACACAATGGTTGTCATACAACTTGAAGGAAATGCATCTTTAAGGTCAATAAAATGCTTTCTACGCAGCTTTTCTTTCCATAGTCTCTCTTCTCACTGCTCACCCGGTTCCTGCTTCTCCACCAGATTCTCTACACAGGCGTGGTGGTGTATGCACCTGCTCTGGCACTCAACCAAGGTGAGGCACACCCCACCGCCCTCACACCTGACTTCTCATCTTGTTCATAAAATACACTCGATGGAAGGCATTTCCGTAGTTAAGCATTGTGACTTACTAAGGCAGTCACTACATAAAGTTGTAAAATTTTGTTGGACATTGACAATAATGCAAACAATGGGCTACTGAATTTTTCTCCCCAACATGTTTCTAAACACCCAGTTTGATTTTTTGTTTGTTTTTGGATTTTAGTTTCTGAGATCCTGGCAGTTCTGGTATTACACACGCACAATAGCAAAGTAAGATTATCTAGGATATGTGGTCCTTTCTCAATGAGTACCTGAAGTAGGTGATCTGAGTTCAAGGTTTAAAAGTGCTTGTAGTCATTATTTTAAGATTTATAGTTGAAATTTTCAAAAGAATAAAATCCTAGAAACAAAAAGGAAAAGAAAAGGTAAAAATGAATTTCACAGTGATACCGTAATATTGAAAGCCCCTGAAATCCAATGTAACTGTTTGCTATGTGTTTAGTTTGAGAAATATTAATTCATGGCTGATGTTTAGGTGGTTTCAAAGTACTGGAACTAATGTCACTAAGATAAAAACAATTAGACAAGGACCTGAAGCTACAGACTCTTAGGAGGAAAAAACTGACTTTCAACATTATATGAAATTTATGGACTTTGGGGCATAATAATGTAATGAAATAATCTTTACCAGAGGTGAGAAAATCCCATGAGAGACAACTCTAAATTGATTTCCCTTTACTACTAAAAGAACACTGGCGAAAAAATTATGACTTTTGCCCCATAAGTCCTTTTCTTTTTCTCCTTAGAGAAATATCTTTTAATATTTTTTTTCTCCTTTCATAGTGACTGGGTTTGATCTCTGGGGCTCTGTGTTTGCAACAGGAATTGTTTGCACATTCTACTGTACCCTGGTATGTATTCAGCTGTGAAAAAATACTGAGCTCTACCTCCAAAAATGGGATAAGGGCAAATCTCCAACACAGGGCGTCTAATTATAGTAGAAATTGTTACTTCCAAATTAAATAGAGGTATGTTGGTTTATCTGTCATTGTTTCCTAAGGAAGGTGCTAATGTTTATTTAAAATGATGTTAGTATCAACCACTAAAAGAACATGGGCTCTGAGCTCATTCAAGAAAGTCATGGCTAAAAGAAGATTTAATAAAAGAAATACCTTCCATACAGGATAGGTGATCTTTTGTGACTCCTGAGAAAAAAAAAGTTCACTCATTACTGGTAGCTATAAACCACAGGCATCATTTATATTTCACAGTCTGCTGGTTAAGAGATACAAGACCCATATGTGTGAGAGCAAGCATAACTGGTATTTATAACCTTGAGAATTCTACAGCTTGTTTTTGTCTGTTAACGGTGGATAAATTTGGATTACATTTACCATTTGGCTCTATACATGCTCAGTTTTCAATCAAGGAGACTGGGTGATTTTGGCAACAGGTGGGTATAATAATTGCTACAATTAGTTTAATTCAACAAATCTTCATTGAGCACCTATTAATTGCCAGGTTCTGAAACTGAAATCTTTACTCTTCTGAGTCAATAGCACCAGGTAGGGGCTATAATTAACCAGTTAAAAGTGTAACAATGCTTCTCAGACAGCTGAAGTCTCTTTCTCCCTTTGCAGAGAAGAAAAGTTAATATATTATCATATAGAAGGGCATCCATGTATTTTGGCATTATAGGCATTTCACATATTCTTTGTGACAGATATCATGATAAATAAAACTTTTAAAACTTTGTCTCTTTTTTCTCATGCTTGCGAAAATCCCACCATTTATTTGCTCTGACAACGTTCATCTTCAGTTTTCTTTCATTGCAATCTCACTACCACGATTCTATTCCAGACACACACTTCCTCCCACATAAGTTTCAAAATAGGCAACTGACAGGTGGGCCACAGTGGCTCAGCAGACAGAGTTCTCACCTCCCATGCGAGAGACCTGGGTTCGATTCCCAGTGCCAGTGCCCACCCATGCAAAGAAAAAAAAGACCCCTGACCCTTCCATCCCTGGCAACCTATGATAGGTTAGTTGGTCAGAGGTAGCTTCATATAGAAGGACTAGATATTTGGCTATAATAACTTTTTTTTTTTATAAGCAAGTGATAGAGTTTATTGAAGAGGAAAAGAAAGTACATGCTCAAGGGACAAGCATGGATGTGCTCAAGTGAGAAATGTGTCCCCAATTGTTTGGCACAAGGGTTTTTAAAAATTTTTTTTTATTTTTAAATTTGTTTATTAATTTAAAAAATTAAGAACAAACAAACAAAAACATTAACATATCATTCTGTTCTACATATATAATCAGTAATTCTCAATATCATCACATAGTTGCATATTCATCATTTCTTAGAACATTTGCATCAGTTCAGAAAAAGAAATAAAAAGAAAACAGAAAAAGAAATGAAATGATAACAGAGAGAGAAAAAAAGATTATACATACCATACCCCTTATCCCTCACTTTCATTTATCACTAGCATTTCAAACTGAATTTATTTTAACATTTGTTCCCCCTATTATTTATTTTTATTCCATATGTTTTACTCATCTGTTGATAAGGCAGATAAAAGAAGCATCAGACACAAGGTTTTCACAATCACACAGTCACATTGTGAAAACTATATCATTATTCAATCATCATCAAGAAACATGGCTACTGGAACACAGCTCTATATTTTCAGGCAGTTCGCTCCAGCCTCTCCACTACATCTTGGTAACAAGGTGATATCTACTCAATGCCTAAGAATAACCTCCAGGATAACCTCTTGACTCTGTTTGGAATCTCTCAGCCATTGACACTGTCTCATTTCAGTCTTCCCCGCTTTGGTTGAGAAGGTTTTCTCAATCCCTTGATGCTGGGTCTCAGCTCATTCTAGAGTTTTTCTCAATCCTTTGATGCTGAATCTCAGCTCATTCTGGGATTTCTGTCCCACGTTGCCAGGAAGATCCACACCCCTGGGAGTCATGTCCCACGTAGACAGGGGGAGGGTGGTGAGTCTGCTTGCTGTGTTGGCTGGAGAGAGAGGCCACATCTGAGCAACAAAAAAGGTCCTCCTGGGGGTGACTCTTAAGCCTAATTTTAAGTAGGCTTGACCTATCCCCTTTGGGGTTAAGTTTCATATGAACAAACCCCAAGACTGGGGGCTCAGTCTATAGCTCTGGTTGCCCACACTGCTTGTGAGAATATCAAGAATTCAACTTGGGGAAGTTGAGTTTTTCCCGTACTCACCATTCCCTGAAGGGGACTTTGCAAATACTTTTCCACTCACTGATCAAGTCACTCTGGGATTCATCAGGGCATTACCTGGACAAACCAACAAAATCTCATGTCCTATACAAAGTTCCATGTATTGAAGGTGTTCAACCAACTATCTACATAAGTTATATTAGGAGATGCACTAGTCAAAGTATAAATTTGTACCAAATAAACATTTTTTGCTTTAGTCTCACACATTAGTTGAAATTTTAAAATATTAAGTACCATCTATTTTCAGCACACTGCAATAATGACATTCTTTTGTTCTTCCTCATGCAAAAACATTTTTTAAATTTGTACATTTAGTCACTATCATTATACACTCTAGGCATTCCCAGATTATACCATCTCAATCTTTATCGTCTATCTTTCTTTGTGATTTCATTTATGCCCCAGCCCTCCTCCCTCTATCATTTTCATATTCAGCTTCATTCAGTGTTTTAGCATAATTGTATTACAGTGAGGTAATATTGTGCTGTCCATTTCTGAGTTTTTATATTCAGTCCTGTTGCACAATCTGTATCCCTTCAGCTCCAATTACCCAATATCTTACCCTATTTCTATCTCCTGATGGTCTCTGTTACCAACGAAATATTCCAAGTTTATTCACTAATGTCAGTTCATATCAGTGAGACAAACAGTATTTGTCCTTTTGTTTCTGGCTAATCACACTCAGCAAAATGTCCTTAAGGTCCATTCATATTGTTACATACTTCATAACTTTATTCTGTCTTACAGCTGCATAATATTCCATCTTATGTAAATGCCACAGTTTGTTTAGCCAACTGTCTATTGATGGGCATTTTGGCTGCTTCCATCTCTTGGCAATTGTAAATAATGCTGCTATAAACATTGGTGTGTTAATGTCCATTTGTGTCCTTGCCCTAATGTCCTTTGAGTATAAACAGCATATAGATGGGTCCTGTTTTTTAATCCATTCTGCCAGACTGTGTCTTTTGATTGGAGAGTTTAATCCATTAACATTCAGTGTTATTACTGCATGGGTAGTACTTTCTTCTACTATTTTGCCTTCTGGGTTTTATATGTCATATCTAATTTTCCTTCTATTTACCTTTACTCATAGTCTTCCTTTCTACACTCTTCTCCACACCTCTCTCTTCTGTCTTCGTATCTGTCTCTAGTGCTCCCTTGAGTATTTCTTGCAGAGCTGGTCTCTTGGTCACAAATTCTCTCAGTGATTTTTGTCTGAACATGTTTTAATTTCTCCCTCATTTCTGAAGGATAATTTTGCTGGATATAGAATTCTTGGTTGGCAGTTTTTCTCTTTTAATAGTTTAAATATATCATCCCACTGTCTTCTTGCCTCCATGTTTCTGCTGAGAGATCTGCACACAGTCGTATGGGGTTTCCCTTGTATGTGACGGATAGCTTTTCTCTTGCTGCTTTCAAGATTCTCTCTTTCTCTTTAATCTCAGACATTCTGATTAGTAAATGTCTTGGAGTATGTCTATTTGGATCATTCTCTTTGGAGTACGCTGCACTTCTTGGATCTGTAATTTTAAGTCTTTCATAAGAGTTGGGAAATTTTCAGTGATAATTTCCTCCATTAGTTTTTCTCCTCCTTTTCCCTTTTCTTCTCCTTCTGGGATACCCATAACATGTATATTCATGCGCTTCATATTGTCCTTCAATTCCCTGAGTCCCTACTCATATTTTTCCATTTTTTCCCTATGTTTTCTTTTTCTTGCCAGATTTCAGATGTTCCATCCTCCAGATCACTAATCCTATGTTCTGTCTCTCAAATTCTACCATCGTAGGTTTCCATTGTTTTTTTCATCTCTTCTACTGTGTCTTTCATTCCCATAAGTTCTGTGATTTGTGTTTTCAGACTTTCAGTTTCTTCTTTTTGTTCATTCCTTGTCTTCTTCATGTCCTCCCTCAATTCATTGATTTAGTTTTTGATGAGGTTTTCCATGTCTATTCATATAGTGTGAATTAATTGTTCCACTCCGGTATCTCATTTGAATTGTTGGTTTGTTCCTTTGACTGGGCCATATCTTCAAATTTCCTAGTGTGATTTGTTATTTTTTGCTGGTGTCTAGGCAGTTCATTATCTTAATTAGTTTATTCTGGAGATTGCTTTTACTTATTTTACTTAGGGTTTTCTTTCTGGATGAATTTGTTGTCTATCTGTTCTCTGACATTCAGTTCAGCTTTATCTGGACCTCTATATAATAACTTTTTGATGTATTACTGGAATTGCAAAATCTCCCAGGAAACCATCCCCCTGGAAATAGAGCAACAAAATAATATAACGCAAGATAAAATTTAAATATGAATTATTAGGGCTGGTATTTGAAAGAAGTGGGTGGTATAGAGAGGAAGGATAAGGTTGTCCCAGTAATAGTATGCCTATTGGGATATTAAAATTTGGGCCAGTGGCATCACAAGGTAGCTGAGTCTGAAATTTTCACATTAAGCGATGACCACTGAGGGGAGTTGAAGTGGTTCTAGTGTAATTGGTACATTTGTGCTCATGCAAGGAAAAGAGGTGCAAATCCTCTCAAGAACTGAAGAAGAGTGGTATTCCTACTGATTAAGACCTAACAATGAACTCAGAATTAAAGATCACCAGGTACATGAAGTGACAAGGCACTGTGAGGATCAGCAAAACAACCGAGATTAAGACTCTTAAGGACTATATATTGTATTGCCTATTGTATTACAAGATACAGAATGAAGAAGAGCTTTGTATGAACTATTTTAAAAAATAAGGGATATGATTAAAATGATGAGTATCCATCATGAATGATGACACAATTTAATGACTTTAATAAACAGCAGATTAGATGCCCCTGAAGAAACATTCAGTATATTGGAAGATATCTGAAGAAATATCCTAAAATATAATAGAGAGAAAAAGAGATTGCAAAATGAGATAAGAACAAAATGAGAAAGTCTAATTATGTCTAATTAGAGTCTCAGAATAGCATACAGGAAGATTTGAGAAGAGGAAATTATTTAAAAAAATTACAACTTGAATTTTTTTCAGAACAGCTACAAGAACCTACACATTTACAAAATGCAACCTAAAATGATAACACAAAATTAGTCTGTATTTATACATATTAGTGGACTCACATGACAGCAAATACAAAGAGATGGCCTGAAAAAGAGCAAAATAGGAAGAGAGATAAATATCTACAAAGGGACACTGATAGTAGACTTTTTAGCAGAACAAGGGAATCCACTAAACAATGAATCATCTTCAAAGCATGAAGGAAAACAATTGTCAACCTATAATTGTGTATTCAGCAAAACTTTCTTGCTAGAATTGAGTTTCAAGAATGGAGAGAATTTACCACCAACAGTTCTTCCCCTGAGAATAATCAGGGAAAGAGGAAAATGATCACAACAGGACAAGCTCATGCTCAAGAAGTAATGATAAGAAAGTAAAATGGTAAACATTTAGTAAGCCAAGTCAAACTATTGTTGGTACTTTATATCATAGTTTTCATTATAAAGTATAAGTTTAGGGTTTAAGAAAGAGAACCCCCAAATTGTACAGCAGTAGCATGTAAGTAAGGAAGAGAGTAATCAGAATTAAAGATTCTATAATCCTTGAATTGTTGAGGATAATCTTAAGAGTTGTAAATTTAGACTCTAAATTAAAAATGCTAAAATTTCAAGGGGACTCATTAAAAGAAAACAGTTGTAATGGAAAAATGGAGTATTAAAAAGAAGCACCTGAACTGATCTAAGCAAGTAAAGAGGAAAAAGCATTGAAAAAGTAGGAAAAATAGAATTTAAAAAGTCAGATGTCAGAAGTCCAGATATTTAAATAATTATAATAAACTAAAAATTAATTTTACGACCTCCTAAATCATTTGAGTGGTTCCAGTCTCTTCTTGTTCCCTCCACCCTGCATGCCTCTGTTCTCTTTTAAAACTTCCATTTCTTCAACCTAATTCTCTTCTTGCTTCCCATTGATCATAGGATAAATGATAAACTCTTAAGCCTACTGTTGAGAATCTTTCATGATGTGAAGTAAACCTACTCATCTCATCTCTTTTCACTACTATTCTGTCTCATTACTATCCAGGCTTCATTGTTTCTAAAATGGTAGCTTATTTACCTAACAACTTTGCTCATAATATGATCTCTTTACTCTGACATGCACGTGGATGCATAAAATATCTAAGATAAGCATTGGAAGAGATTAAGAAAATCGCTAAGTGACCCAAGATTTGCTGTCTAGGGAGGTGAACACTATACTGGAACACAAACCGTTTAAATTTGACACTGCAAGGCACTATCAGGGTTATGGAAGATCAGTTGTGCCCAGTTGTGTGTATGTGATTCCTGCCGGATAAAGGAATCATGGAATCAGAGAAGTGGGTATAATCTGTCTTTTGATGAATAATCGATAAAGTTTCTTTTTTGCCCCACATGTAGCTGAAGTTCAGCTTTATGCAGATTTTGCATACCTAATGCCAAGCAGGTTCTGAAATCTGAGGTCCTTGACATTTGGTTTTCATGTCACTAAAATCTGATGGTGGAAGCTATTGGGTTTTGAGGGCTTTAATGCCTTTAAAGGAAACCATGATAGCACTCTGGGTAGCTGGAGGTAAGGAATTTATTATACCTCAGATGATGATTTGAACAGATAATACAAAGATAATGCTTCTAGCCAAGTCTTTGATGCCTATTTTCTAAACTGAAATTTAATTTTAATTACAAAAAAAAAAGATGATAGGACAACCCTGAAATCTTCTTTCATCTTAAGATGAAGTTGAAGCCTGTCATCTTTCCACAGATGTTTCTGACACTCTGAGGGAGTACAGGGGATAATAATTCTATTATTCAATGTTAAAAGTATAATCTCCTATTTATATAGTGCTTATTCATTTTCAGAGCTATGTATATATATATATTACTTCACTTAATCCTTCCCAATTTGTTCATCCCACATTTCCCATGTTTCCAAGGGCTGCTGGACCTGGATTCCTGCAGCAGTATCTTTCTTTACTACTTTCTTGTCCAGTGGTTCTCAATGCAGATTGTACATTAGAATCGCCTGGGTAACTTTCTAAAAACACTGAGGCTTGTACCCCAACTCAGACTCTAATTAACTCAAACTTTGTGGGATTGGAACTCTGACATTATTCTTTTTCTAAAGTTTCCCCGGAGATTCTAAAGAGGCAGGCTCGATAACCACTGCTCTAGCTTTTCCCTTAATCATACTTTCCTGAGTTCTATTAGATTGGGTCTCCTGAAACTCTGCTTTGCTCGCCTCACAATTTGATCATTCTGCAAAACTCTTATAGTCCCTTCCTCCATGCATGTGAAACAACATTTCTCATCATATAACTTCCTTTAAGCCGCTCTCATTGTTGAATACCTCCTTTCAGGGACTCCACACACTCCTCAATCTATATATTCCAGCTTTCTTTCATTTCCTTAGACATCCATACTTCCCCTTCCAGTTTAAAGCCTTCCCACTTGCTCTCCCTCTTTGTCCTCTTTTCCTGGTAAATTCGTTCACATTCTTCAGAATTTAGCTGGAACATCACTTACTTAAAACCAGATTAGGACCCCTGGCTGTAACTTCCATAGTAACTTGCCCTTAATTGTACTTTCCATAATTTTAAAGTAATAGCCATACTGTTGTCTAATATCTACTTCTTCCATTAGACTATAAACTCTCTGAAGATAAGGAAGGAACCTGTTTCTTTCACTTATCATTTTATTCCTATGTTTAAAATAGCGTAGAACCTGACACATAGTAGATGCTCAGTGATGGTTGCTGAATGAAGGGGCAAATGAATGAATGAATGATTGCATTTGCAAGGAAGTTATGCAGAGTTGAAAGAGTTGCAGGCTTCATTTTTCAAGAATTCTCATCAGTTCTCTCCATTTCAGGGAGGATTAAAAGCAGTGGTGTGGACAGATGCGTTTCAGATGGTTGTCATGATTGTGGGCTTCTTAACAGTTCTCGTTCAAGGATCAGTGCATGCTGGTGGATTTCACATTGTGTTAGAGAAAGCAACCAATGGATCACGACTAAACATATTTGAGTATGTCAATGCTGCTTTTCCATGCTTAGTAGTGATTTAGCTGCATGACCCCATCCCCTAAAATAATGTCTCAGCATTAAAGAAACATCTTCGTCCGCTCACTTCTCCCTGCCTCCTAGCTTTGACGTAGATCCTCTCAGACGGCACACATTTTGGACAATCTCAGTGGGAGGAACTTTTACATGGCTGGGGATCTATGGAGTTAATCAGTCAACCATCCAGCGGTGTATCTCCTGCAAAACCGAAAAGCATGCTAAAGTGTAAGTTACTCGTCACTTTTCTATGTTTCCTTTGCCCCTTATTGGGTACTTATTATATGCTGCCTATTGTGTGTGTCTTAGTATTTATAACAAAGGGCCACAAACTGGATGGCTTAAAGCAGAAATTTACCGTCTCATAGTTTTGGAGGCCAGAAGTCTGAAAGCAAGGATTTGGCAGGGCCATGCTCCCTCTGGAGTCCATTGGAAAAACTGTGTCCAGGTCTCTTTCCTGGCTTCCAGCAGTAGCTAGCAATCCTTATTCCTTGACTTGTGGCATAACTCAATTCTGCCTCTTTTGTTACATGGCCGTCTTCTCTCTGTGTGTCTCCTTTCCCTTTCTCATAAGGACACCGGGGCCTATCCGACGTCAGTATAATCTCATTCTAATTTTACAAATTCCATGTGCAACAACTCTATTTTTAAATCAGGTCACAGACACAAGTGCCTGGGGGTTAGGACTCCAAAACATCTTTTGAGGAGCTATCATCCAATCCGTAACACCATGCGCATGAGAGAGAAGAAGATTTATTTATCCTTTCAAGAATTTTTTGAGTCAGGCATCACTACTCCCACTTTGTAAAAGTTTGGTTGAATGACCTGCCTCACAAGGAAGTGGCAGAGCTGGGCTGTGAACTGACGTCTGCCTGCCTTTGCTTTCGTTCTTTTGCTGCCTCCATGTATTGAGAAAGTACTAGGTTAAGTGCTGTGGGTGGCAGCTCAAAGGTATATAACACAAGCTTCTTGTTCATAATATCTGTGATGATGAGGCCCTTATCAATTATTTAATTCATCTGTGGGCTCTTCAACTGTTATTTTAATTTTGATGTATATACCCTTAAAGTTTCCATAGAGAGACAGAAAAAAAGAGGAAAAGCTAAGATTATGCAGCAAACCCTAAGGAGGCTTTAATTGCTCCAACTCTTCCTGGGATAGCCAGTCCCCAGTCTCGTCTGGCCTGCTTACTCATAAGGACATGACAGAGGCACCTTGTGTCAGACCTTTCCCAAGCCCTGCCAGCTATCCGCTGCTCTGGGATGGTGTCCAAGGGAAGCTTTATACTCTCTTGCAAAGCTAGCGGAGATAAGTGAGAATTGTAGCGAAAATGGTGCTTCATCACAAGTGCTGCTGCCCAAGGGTCTGGCCTACTCAGGAGGGTCCCAACTTTTCCTACAGCAAGAAAAATTACTAGGCAAACTTCTCAGTGGTTCCAGAATACCTTCAAGGAACAGTTTCTTATTTGCACTGAATAAAGGACAAAGTTGCCCAGAGATGGTTCAAATACATTGTAAGGTCAATTCCAAAAAAAAAAAAAAAAAAGGAACTATAATTTTATTACTTATATGCCTCATATAGTCTCAGAAGGAAAACATAAAATCTTTATCTAATGGTCTGTCAATTCACAGATGGCATGATCAAATCCCATTACAATGAGAAATACCATAATAAACCCTCTATATGTGTGCTGATCACATTCTCGAATAGGTGACACTGCAAATGTGTGTGACTAGGATTGTAAAATTCTTTAGGGAAGCTGACTGCATTAAAATAGCATTGAATGTATCTTAAAAGAGAAGATTCCCTTTATGAAATAATAATTCTCTGTTAAATCTAGGTGTTTTCTTAGTCTTGAGTTTCTAGTTATATTATTTTTCCTTGCGAGGTTGCTTCATTTCCCCCACCACTAAATTTGTACTGAAAGTTTGGAAATGTATCTTTTTCGTCATTTTCCCCCATAAGACCAAGAACAATGTTTTGTTCTTATTAAAAATTCATCACTTTATAAACAAAGTAAGGTTTCAAGATGTACATGCTTGTATTTGTATGCATATATGCATTCATTTATGCATTATGCATATCCATATGCAGTCATTCACACACTCTGGTCTATGAATTTATGTCCTTGTGTCTCTCAAAGCCTGATTTAGTGGGTTGGTTTCTTTCAAACAAAAGTTGATACTATCCCACTCACTATATCCTTAGAATTTGTTTTATCAGGATTAGACGGGGTTGGAAACTGGCAGAAATGGAGAGATTCTCCGGAAGAAAGAAATATGCGTCATCCCCAGGCATCCCGAGCTGCTACTCCTGCTTCTGCGTACCTGCTCCTGGATCATAGATTCAGATCTATGATCAGAATCTTGTGAAAGGAAAAAAGATTTAAAAATTTAAAATTCTCTTTAGCAAAAGCCTTCCCCGGGGGATGCGAAGGTGATTTAATACAATTCAGGTGAAAGAGATTAGTCAAGATGGTCAGTACAGCTGTTCTAAGTGCACATGCTGGAGAGGTGATTACTGGTGCAGAGAAAAGGTAGGGGCTTTCATTGGTCAAACACCTGCAGCCTCAACTCAAGGGCACTTCTGGGGCAGCTGCAGACTCATCTCACCCACCAGGCTCTGCAGCATGCTGATTAAATGCATTTGCTTCTGCTCAATTGTCTGAGAGCCTTATGTAATTAACACATTCCATCAGGGCTAAGGAAACTCTCTGCCATTTGGGAAAAACACATAGGAGGGTGAAAATAGATCCATAAAGTTCAGACTGAATGTGACCAAGAGTTAAAACCAAGAGGGACTCATTATATATGCATTGGATCGTATGGCCAGGAATACCAATTACTCACCAAATGCAACTTAGCCTTAAACCAGCTCTTCCCCCTGCCTAGTAATAATATATCTTGCCAATTCATTTTGGCTGTGCGCTCTAAAAGTTGATTTGGAAAAATTTTTTGCTGGGTCTTAGTATAGGATCCTGGACTGGTAGTGGTGAATAGTGCTGAGAGTAGGAGGAGTTGACGCAGGGTTTCAGGCCCCTTCCCATCCCCACCCCTCCTGCCAGCTAAGGTGAGCACAATCATGCACAATTACTTTTGTTCTGTTCCCATCACCGTAGCTTTCTTTCATATCTCTATCATATCTGAAATTAACTTATTTCATTTCAGTGTTTGCTAAATGCCTGCAAACCCAGAATATAATCTCCATGAGGGTGGCTTCTGGGTTGCTTATTGCTATATTCCCAGGACCTTGAATGGGGACTGGTACATAGAGATACCCAATAAACACTTTCTGAATGAATCAATGAAGTGGCCTAAATTACAGCTAGGAGAGCTACTTACTCCCTAAGAGAATCAAAATCTATGTCTAATGAGAAAACAGGTTTACCTTTTCAAATATGTAAAAGGAAACGCTTGGGTGCACGGGTGATTCACTGGTAGGATGCCCACCTTTCATACAAGAGACCTGGGCTCAATTCCCGCACCAGGCGATACCTCCCCCCCCCAAAAAAAGGAAACTCTTGAGAATGGGCTAATTCACTAACATATTTACTTTATAAATGAGGACTTTGACTTGAGGGTTTTCTGAAAGTCAGGGATGACTGTACTATATTGGTTTTGGGGGTTTGGAAAAAATTGTATGTCCTTACATTCGAATGTGGATACATCTGAGCTCTAGATGATTCCCTCCAACAATGCTGGATCTAAGAAAATGCCCAGTGTCTCTCTCCTTGTCCCCAGTTCAATGAAATTGTTTATTTTCTCAGACCAATGATGTAAGGTTAGCTTATTTCCAAGTCTTTGCTGAACTTAAGAAAACAATTAATAATTTAACTTTCAAAAGACAGTGCTGAATATTAAATAACCAGAGGATACTAGGAAGCAATCAAGTTGGAATTAAGCATATCTATACTTTTGGGAATGAAGTGAATTGCTCTAAATAATATAAGTAAAATGACCTTAAGTTTTTCATATATTCTATTGACTTTAAAATCCCAACTTTTAACTTTCATCTGAATTTATCTACAAAGTGAATATTTCCAAAGCTTGTCTACTTCTACATTTACCTCATTATCTCTCTGGAAAAAAAGATGTTAAAATGTAAGTTGGCTTTTTGACAGTTTCATGAATTGAGTAGGGGGAAATCACTTAAGGTTATATAATGTGAGTGACTGGTATGTGGAATTTCACCCAAGAAAATAGATACTACACCTATTTTGGGGCTTTGCAAACAAACAAACAAACAAAAACAAACAAACAAGAAAAACACCTGTTTAAAAGAAAAGCCATATAAAATCTACCTTGTTGTAACTTGGTAAGCCATCCAAAAATGTAATGTTCCTAAAACACACAAAAAAGGAAAAGTATAATATGTAGTGATTCTTGAAGGCTGTAGAATTTTATTTTACTGGCAAATGGCCAAAATAGAAAAAAAAAAGAAAGACAACTGCCTGGAGTCTTTGGTAATGACCTCACCATACTATATAATATGACATGTATAGGCTACCAAAAGGCCTGTTATTCTTTTCTAGTGCCCTATACTTTAACTTGCTGGGTCTTTGGATCATTCTGGTATGTGCTGTCTTCTCTGGTTTGATCATGTATTCCTTCTACAAAGACTGTGACCCTTGGACATCTGGCCTTGTCTCAGCACCAGACCAGGTATGGGTTTCTTGGGGCCAGTGGCAAATGATGGGAATGGGTGTGCTTCTGGCTATTGTTGGGAAATGTTGGGTCTTTTTCTTTTTCCACCCAAACCCTGAGGACTTGGATTCTTTCCTCTCCTCTTGGCTGAAATCACCATGTACCAGGTTCTAATACGGGGGAGGGAGCCTGTGAAAAGAAGGCATGTCACTGGTCCCTGAGGACAAGGCCTGGAGGCAGAGCAAGGCTGAGGAGTTGGAGGGGAGGCTAGAATCCAGGACTTTGGTTGTTGACGCTGCCTTCTGGCTCCTTTTTCTACATGTTTCAAAATTGATTAATGATACTTTAATCTAAAATTGGACAAAATGACCTTATTTCCACAATGCTTCTGCTCATGCTTTACATCATAGCTTTGACATCATCATGGAGAATAAGCTCAGGAGGAGCAATCACCTCCTTCCTTCCCCCCCCTATATGGTCACCTGCCCTCACCCATCCTGTTCGTCAGGGATCCTCTCCCACAAACCAGGCTGCAGATTTGGACCATGATGCCTCATTTAGCTGAACAGAGGTTTTAAGGTTTTTTTGTTTTCAGGGTACTAAGGGTTTAGCTATAACACTAGGTGTAAACAAGCAAGAAAACAGTGTATATTGCAAACATAGGAAAAGTTTAAAAAGTCCCTGAACTTTCTAAAGTTCATCCAGCCATATCTCCTGACATTGATTGTCACCTTCCCAGCTGTCCTTCCTATTCCCTAAAGCTGGACTTCAGAGCCACCAAATATGATTGACCATAACCTCTGTCTCTAGCATTTAACAACCTTAGTATGTGGTCCATGCACGTTTCTCTCACTTTATTATTTAATTAATTTATTTTTTTTGCCTTTTTTCCCATCTCTTCCTTAAAGGAAATATTGTCACATTGCAGACACGACTGACAAGCCCATTAAACCTATCTTTTTTGCCTCTTCTTCAGCTGATGCCATACTTTGTCATGGAGATATTTGCCACAATGCCAGGCCTGCCAGGACTCTTTGTGGCTTGTGCCTTCAGTGGGACTCTGAGGTTCGTATTTTAATAACACTCTGTTCTGATGATGATGATGACAAAAGGATGATGATAGGATGGTGGGAGTAAGGTAGTAATCACCAATGTTTACTGAGTATTTGTATATCATCTGCCCAGCTGTATGTTTTATGTATATTAGCATATTAATTCTCACATTGTGTATGAGATTGAAAATTTACTCATATTATCACCATTTTGCAGATAAGGAAACTGAGATTTTGCAAGGTAAATAACTTACCCATAGTGGGTTAGTAAGTTGCAGAGGGGTGATGCCAGCCTGGGTCTGCCCTTACTTTAGACTTCTCTGTTTATAATCTGCCTTGTCTGATGCCAGCTGCTCTCATGATTTAACATCACCTTAATCTCAGGCAGCTCACTCTAATGGCTGTTCTCATTCAGCTGCAATATATTCCTGCAGATCTATCAGCTTCACTCCTTTTTCTATACCTTCCGTAGCATACTCAGGAATCTAACAAATTTCATCCCCAAATGAAGACATTCTAAGCACAAAATCATTCATACATTTATTCTGATAAATATTATAGAAGGTTTCTATATGCCAGGCGCTGTTGTCAATATTGGATAGACTGCAAAGAACAAGATTGGCATAAGTGTTGCTCTCATATGGAACTTACATTATGACAGGCATGAGAGATGGATAATACATGAGTAAACAAAAAACATGATACTGCTAGATAATGACAAATGGTATAGAGGAAAGGAGAGGCTGGTTCTAGATAGGGTTGAGGTGTGGAGTTTTGTCTTTGCTAGGGCCTTTAAGGGACTCTGCATAAGTGATACTTATGTTGAGATCTGAAGAATACAAAGAAACCAGCTATGTGAAGAGCAGGGGCAAAACCTGTATAGATTTGGGGGAGAAGCAAACACAAAAGCCCCAGGAGAGAAACTGCATGGAGTGTTTGAGGAACAAGAGAGAAGAACTGGAGCATAAGAAATTAGGAGGAGAACAAACTGGGATGAGTTTGGAGGTTAGGCCTGTGATTAGATCACGAAAAGCTTTCAGGGTATTGGGAAGAGTTTGGATTTTAAGGTAAATGGAAAGACAGTAGTGGGATTGAAACAAGAGAGTGAGTGATGTCATGTGATGTGACATGCACTTCTCTGTAGAGAAGGCACTATGAGAAAATCAAGTATGGTAACCAGAAGTGATAGTTAGACTTTACCCCTGACCCGAGTTTCTGGTTCATAAAACAGAGGGTTTGGTTTAAAAGAAATTCATGATTCCCTCCTAATGTTTTAACTCATGCCTTTCAGGCCTGGATCAGGATGTGAGATGATGATGGTGTAGACAAGTTGGAGGACACTATGACTGAAAGCCGTGAATTAAAACATTAGGAGGGAATCATGAATTTCTTTTAAACCAAACCCTCTGTTTTATGAACCAGAAACTCGGGTCGGGGGTAAAGTCGAACTATCACTTTTGGTGCTCAGTTGTAAAGAACACGTGATGGGATTGGCTAAAAAGCCCACTTTAAGATTGTAAAATAATCAAAGTCAAAAGGGCATATTGATACAAAATTTACTGTCTTAGTAAATAACAAAGAACCCACAAATCGGTGGTTCAGAACAAAAGAAATGTACTGTCTCACTGTTCTGGAAGCTAGAAGTGTGACTCAAGGAATCTGTAAGACCATGCTTTCTCTGAAGTTTACAGGGTCCTAGCACCACATGGCGTTGCTTGGCTTTGGCATGACTCAGTCTTTGTCTCTGTCACATGGCTGTCTTCTTTCTCTAAGGATGTCAGTGAACTAGGACCTCCCTACCCTGGTCCAATTGGGTTTTATCTTAACTTAGCAACAAATAATAACATCTTCAAAGATCTCGTTTCCAAATAAGGTCATAGTCACAGAACTGGAGGTTAGGACTTGAACACGTCTTTTGGGGGGTACACAATTCAATCCGTTAACACTCACTATCTTATTCCTCTAATCCCTCATCCAATCCTGGTAGAGTGAACTACTATTGATCATTTCTTGTTTATCAACCAGAAAATTCCTGTGCTTATATGAACATATGTATGAATATAACTTACAGAGTACACGAAAGAGATTATATTGTATATACTGCATAATTAAATATTATAATTTAGAAATCTTTTCCTATCAGTAGAACCACCTTATTCTTTTTATTTATCAATTATATTTTATTTAACTAATCCTCTGTTGAAAGACATTACGAATAATGCTGCAGTGCATATATCTTTAGCAGCTATGAAAAGATGTCCATAGACTGTATTCCAAGTAGAATTGCTGTGCCAAAATATATACTCATTAAAATTTTCATAGATACTGCCATATTAATCTCCAAAAATATCTGCACAGTTTATACATTGAGAGTGCCCCTTTCCCCACCCTTCCACGAATAGGTACTATCAAACTTTTAAAACTGACAGACTGATATGTATAGCTTTGATAATAAGTGGTATTGACTACCTTTCCCTATCTGTAGGGCAATTTTTACTCTCTTTTCTTCTGTAAAATTCTAGTCTAAGTTATTTTTTTTCTATTCAGTTTTCCTCTTTAAATATAAGAAAAATAGCTATTCACATACATGTCTCAAATTTTCTCTCACCTGTCCTTTGTCTATTTGCTTTATTAATGGTATTTTTGGGCATATAGAGATTTGAATTCAGATTAATCCAACTGGTACATTACTGCTTCCGAGCTGATAGCATGCTCTAACAGATTTCTCCAATCCATTATTATAAATAATTGTCCAGATAATATTCTAGTATACTTCTGGTCTTATTGATCTGCTTGTCTATAACTCTGCAATACAAATAATTTTAATGGTTATGTTTTAACAATATGGTGTAGTATTTCTTAGACTGGAATGTATTCATTACTTGCCTTTACAGAATTGCACTGCCATCTAGATTTTTCCTCCGATTATTTTCATTTCATTTTTGTGAGGGGTTGACTGTATTCAAACCTGATGTTTGCAAATTTTTCATTTCCCTTTACTTTTCTAATAGCTCTATATAGTGGAGTGACAGAAGATATCCTTATTTTGTTCCATGTGTTAATAGGAGTGATTCATAAGTTTCACTACCAAACATGATAATGACTTTTGATTCAAATATATTTTACATTTAAGAATATTCACATAAAATTAATGAAATTGTAAAAGGTTTTTAAATGAACAAAAATATATCTATTTATTCTAGATTTAGGGAAGATGTTTATCAGGCAAGAGTATTGAATTTGGATAAAGGACACTTTGGCATATATTGCAGCGTGTGAGTGCATGTTTCAAAGCAGCAATATCCTTGAATTCCTGTAATAATTTTCACTTGCTCATGGTGTAATTTTAGTTTAGTGTACTGCCAAATTTTTTTCACTAGCATACTTTTTAGGATTTCCACCAATTACCCAAAGTAATATTGTTCTGTGGTGTTAGGATTTCAAGGAAAGAAACCATGAGCACAAAAATATATTTTACATTTAAAATATAAAAACACAAGTAGGGGTGAAAACCGTTTATTTTGTCCCCCTCTACGTAGATCCTTTTTTTTTTCACATGGGCAGGCACTGGGAATTGAACCCGGGTCCTCTGGCATGGCAGGCAAGCATTCTTGCCTGCTGAGCCACCGTGGCCCACCCATCCTTTTTTTTTTTAATTCTTTAAAGCAAACTCTCTCCAGACTGGAGAAATATACCTGTGAACAGATTAATCCCCACATCAGAGAATGACTGATTCTCTTGATCCCAAATCCAAAATTCTAAGGGGCTCTGGAGAGTACAGATTATACAGTGATTACTCCCATTTTAATCACGAGGAAGATATGGATTTAGGAAAAGGTAGGAGTGTGGTGGGATGGGGAGGTGGTATAATTGAGTTATAGGGAGAAAACAGCTTTACATCATCTTGTATCAGATTTAGGATCTGAGATATTGAAATATAGATAACACCTGTCTATACAGGCAACCCAGCAGAGGTTCTACAGACCTGATTTTTGTGGGCTAAATTCAGCTTTCTGCTCCCTCACTCAAAGTGAATTCAGGGGTTAAATATAATGCTTGAAAATTTCACTTAATTTTGAGACTGCTGTGAACATGGAATCTCCTGTTATTTGAGCATCTCTTTTCCCTTATTTGAGCTGCTGATAGAAAGGCAGGAACATGTATCTTGTCTTGGTGTGGAAAATGGGAATGGTATCCAAACACTCTGATTCCCAGGAATGGGGCTGGGAAGCTTCTCCTTGCTATATCTGCTGTTTAGGAAAGGGGCTGTCAAATTTTGCACAAGATGTTCCTAAAACTATTCCAACCTGAAGTGACCTTTAGCTAAAATTGTTAGTAGTATTATTTTGTGTTACATAAAAACGAAAAAGTTAGAATTTTCTTATATGCATTTTTACTAAATCTTTGGCACAGCTACTGCTTTTCTTCAAATGAGCACTGGAGCATGACAAAATAAACAATTAGTTAACGAATATTAATGGTAAAATTGCAAATAGTTGGGCCTGCTTTTTGCTCAGCTTATTTCTTTTCCAGAAACTTTTGTTTGTGATTGTGATTTCACATCATGTGAATTTAGTAGTCATCTATTTGTTTACCTAAAGTATTCTTGAGCTATATAATAAGATCATAGATCTTTCATGCTCTATGAAAGCTTTCGTGCTCTTATGCAAAGAAAACTGCCAAATTCAGGTACTCTGTCATCTAAGAAAGTTTTAAAACCATGGGACTAAACTCTGATTGTAAAGTTAGAGAGAGACTAGCAGAGCTTTAATGCAATTTTGGTCTTTGCTGCTTCCAGGTCTTATCTTATCCCTCACTCTTTTGGTTATTGTATTCCAGCTACTCTGCTCTTCCTTTAGATTTTTCAATGCAACCAGCTCCTTTCCATCTCATAACTTTTACACACAATTTTCCATTGTACATCTTTTTCCTACTTTGCTTGGGTCCTTTCAGAGCTGTTTTAACTGTTACTTCCTATGGGAAGGATTTCCTAACCTCATATCAGTTTAGGTCTCTGTAGGTCATCCTGACACAGCACCTTGATATTTTCCTTCATAATATTTTTATAATTGTCATGAATTGTATAATTGCTTGTTAAGTGTGTTTGTCCCCAGGTAGAATGGAATGGAATATCTGTGCCTTTCTTGTTCATCAGTGGATGCTTAGTACCCAGGATGAATGAATGAATGAATGATTTATGAATGGCAAACATTGCTGATTACTGGGTTAGGGTATTTACCACTCCCTACCTCTGGTCCAGTTTAAACATGCACCACCTCCAACACAAACACACACAGTCAGCTACTGTGAACTCTTATGACCCTCTTTTCGTTAAGGAAAATTAGAGCACGAAAATATAGTTTTGTCAATGTTGTTTGTAGAAGAATTGAAGCAGCAGTAACAGAGGAATAGTTTTGAAGAGTGAGTAACACACTATCCATGTACATCCCCTGGAGTCCCAGAATAAGGACATATTTATGCAGCTATTTTTCCCGGAGCCCTGCCTTACCTATATCTGCCCTAGGTAAAAGGTCAAGCTGATGACTCAGCCTTATTTAGCTTGGATGACGCTCTCGCTTTTCTCTCCCTGTAGTACTGTGGCTGCAAGCATCAATGCCTTAGCAACAGTGACCTTTGAGGATTTTGTCAAGAACTATTTTCCACATATCTCCGACAAGCTGAGCACCTGGATCAGTAAAGGCTTATGTAGGTACAGCTGGTTGACTCTTTATTCCATATCATGAAATGTACGTATAGTACATGTCAAAATCTTGCACACACTATTCAGAACACACCTACAGGCGCAAATGCACACCAAGACACGAGAAGAATCGCACATATAGATTCCTACACGTAAAAAGGTAGCAGGAGGCATGGCAGGTGAGCATTCTTGCCTGCTGAGCAAAAAAAAAAAAAGAAAAAAAAGGTAACAGGAGGGGTGCCCAAGTGGCTCAGTGGTAGAATGCTCGCCTTCCATGTCAGAGACCAAGGTCGATTTCCAGATCATGCACCTAAAGAAAAAAGATACCAAGGAATTATCAGGAAAAAATAATCAACTAGCTTACCTTTTACCTTTTGCTGACCTTCCCTTCAGGCACTCTTCAGTATCAGGAGTACATTCTAGAGGCATCACATCAATGTAGCTTGAGTCTGCTCTGTGCCTAGCATGTCAGTCCCTCTAGATGGAAGACTTTCTGCTCAATATAAATAAGCAGCTTTTAAATTTATTTGGTATTTAAACTAGTATTTTAATTTGATATTCATAAGATTATTTAAAATGAATACCAACTTCCATTCTAAAGGATACCTATAGGACATTCAGTCCATTGCAAGGGATAATTCTTCCTTGATTAATCATATAATAGCATATTATGTTCATGATCACTATAGCACTTACATTGAAATAGCTTTTTTTTTTTTTTCATTGCATGGGCAGGCACTGGGAATGGAATCCGGGTCTCTGGCATGGTGGGCGAGAACTTTGCCACTGAGCCACCGTGGCCCGCCCCATTGAAATATAGTTTTAAACAGTTTATGTATAACCAAATTATAAATATAAACAAATTATATTTTAAGTATAAAGTATATATGTTTTTAAAGAATAAACAAATACTTAAGTCTAAACAAATTGCATACTTAAAGAAAATGTAGGTTATTCATTAAAATACATATCTTTTACAAATAAAATCAGTATCTATCTATCTAATTTTGGTTTTGGTTGTTTTTGTTCCCTAGAACACTAGAGTGAGCATTTTTTGTGCCTCTATATATTCTTTGAAAATGAAAATGTCTTATTTACTTAATATTGTGCTATTAATTTTTGTTTCTATTTTTTTGGAATGTTATGATGAAATCCCATGTACATAATCATTATCTGCATCTGTGATGCTTTTTCCTTAGCCAAAAATTCCAAAAGAAAAGAATCTGGTTGGGTAACATAAATTCATTCACAGTTCTTGATGTATATGAAGAAATATAATTCAAAAGATCGAATCAATATCTATTTGTGGCAGTACTGAATAGGGAAATACTAGCACTTTTTACTAGTATTTTCCCCCCAATTGCCAGAATTAATAGGTGAATTATCACAATTATGTTTTAGTTTGTATTTTTGGTTTGTAGTGGATTCAATTACGTTTTGCTTAAGTTTACATTTTTTTTATTTATAGTTTAATCTGAGCATTTTTCTGAAGTTAAGTGGCTATTTGCATTTCTTTCTGAAAAGTATAATTATGGCCTTTGTTCAATTATTGATGGGATGGTAGATATTTACTGTTTGCTTGCTTTTTTTTTTGTATGGGCAGGTATGCACCAGGAATCGAACCTGGGTCTCTGGCATGGCAGGCGAGAATTCTGCCTGCAGAGCCACCGTTGCACTGCCCTATTGTTTGCTTTTAAAATCTCTGTTTATATAAAATAAACGAGGCCTTTATCTATTGCTTCCCTACTTAGTTTCCTAAAAATATATTTTAGATGTTCAGAAATTTAAATGTCATTTTTCCTTTATCTCATCCATGCTTAGAAATTCTTTCCTATTTAAAAGCATTTATATCTTATATTTCCTTCTAGATTATAAATAAATTAATATATTTATATTCCATATTCAATCTATTTAAATTATTTGATTTATGATTTGAGATGAGGATCCGAATTTGTGATTCATCATATAGCCAATTTTCTCGGCATCCTTTATCCAATGTTCCTCACTGGTTTTTGAAATTTTCCATACTGCTACTAATAATGCATAATATAAAGTTCTGTCATGCATAAGGATGTTTCAAATGTATATGCTTATTTACATAGATTATTTATCACTCGAAGGACTGACACTGTTGACCTGGGAACGCATGTCCTGGGGGAGAGAGGAGCTCTGGATCCTCTTCCCGGGAGGGGCCACGGACCCAGAGAGAGCCCTTCTCATGGGGCTTGTGTCAGGGTCTGTGCTGGGCGGGGCTCACGGGAACCCCTGGAGCTGGCCAGGATGATGTGATGAGTGTCTTTTCCCCCAGGCCTCCTGTTTGGTGTGATGTGTACTTCCATGGCTGTGGCTGCGTCCCTCATGGGAAGTGTGGTGCAGGTGAGGAAAGGGGGAAAGACACATTAGATGCCATAGTGTCCTTTGTCCCCTCCCTCCTCCAATGCTTTGCCCATCCTTCCAGACTCAGGTGTGGCGAGTCATTATTAGCAGGTACAAATTGAACAAACTCGAAAAATGTCAACCAAAATTATTTCTAGAAGGGGAGAGTAGCTAGTTATAGGACTTAGTGATAAGATCAGAAACCCTCTTAAAATCCAGATCTGAGAATTTCTGATCCTGAAATAAAAGTAGCAATAGTAA
The DNA here is from genome assembly GCF_023851605.1 of Tamandua tetradactyla. Classification (NCBI taxonomy): domain Eukaryota; kingdom Metazoa; phylum Chordata; class Mammalia; order Pilosa; family Myrmecophagidae; genus Tamandua; species Tamandua tetradactyla. The sequence continues at coordinate 102,489,697 of NC_135334.1, read as the reverse complement.
TTATAGTAGTAAAAACAGTAAGAAAGGGTGGGCCACTGTGACTCAGCTGGCAGAGTTCTCAGCTGCCAAACCAGAAACCCGGGTTCGTTTCTGGGTGCCTGCCCATGTAATTAAAAAAAAAAAACACAGTAATAAAAATTAATATTTATGAGAGAAGTTTAAGCTAGATACCTAGATGAACTTTGGTTTTTTTTTCCAATTAAACATAGTTAATGACAATAATAAAAGAATAAGAGGTAAGATTCATTCTTCTTTGAACAAAAGTGGAACATTTCTTTGAATCTGAGAAACTTGGATTTTTTTTTCTATTATGTGAATTATTGTCTCTGAAAGATCCATACAGGCTGACGCCTTTGTAGAAGATGGTCAATTCTCATCCCTCACCTGCTGCGGGAGGGAACAAATAACTGTCCTAACTTACTGACTCTCCTGCTAGTAAATTTGCTTCCAAATTCAGAAACCACAGCACCTATGAATTAAGACCATCAATCAGCAGAGGAAATGCCCAGGGTTTTAAATTAAGTATTTATTTTGGAGAAAAGGATGACTTTAATTTTATCTGCCACCATCTGGTGAATATAACTTGCCATTGGCATCCTGAAAATTAAACTAGAAAAACAGTCCTAGTAATGCATTGCAGTTCATCTCTGGACATACAGTTGGAGGGGACTTGAAGGTCCTCTTTATTTTTTTTTTTTATAAAGGAAGGGGACTCTTGGAAATTGAATGAATGTGAATTAATAATGAGAGGGACCCAAATCATAATGATGTGTGGGAGGGATAAAATTGGAACCCAAATGTATCAGTGTTGGACTCTGGAGAAGTTTTTTCCCATGAACAAAAGAAGGAGGCAATTAATGGTGGTTTGCACTGTTGATATTTCAAAGTGATGAGAGGGAGGGAGAAGGGAAGGAGGGGAGGAGAGAGAGAGGAGAAAAGAGGAGGAAAAGGAAGAAGAGAGACAGAAGAAGAAGAAAGGGAGGGAGGGAGGGAAAAAGAAAGAAAGAAGGAGGAGAAAGAAAGAAAAAAAAAGACACTTCTGTTTAGGAGAGCAAAGGTAGAATTTAAAGTCAGGCACATTTGAATTTAAATCTTGGTTTTGCCAGTTTCAAGAGGTAAACATTTAATAGTTTTTCTGAAAGCTCAATATCTCTATCTATAAAAGGAGTTATTGCTACCTATTAAAATAGTTTGGGGAGGGTTAAATGAGGTCATATATTTAGAGTGCCTGGAAGTTCATTTAATCAATCTGGGACATCTACAATGTCTGACAACTATGAGACTTAGTCACTTTTGTAACATCTGATCCTCAGCTCAGCCACATGATCTAAAAGCCTGACAATTTCAGAATTGATGGGACGAGAGAGGGCTGCACTGCCAAGGAGCTGTGTGTGTGTGTTTGTGCGCACGTTTGTGCCTACATGCACAGGTTCACTTAAAAGAGTCTTGGGAGGCCATGGCACTAGGCTGCATGTTGACAGCAAATTAGTATAATAAAAGCCCCTTCCCGATTCTTCGGGTTCAGTAACTTAAAGACTGTCAGATATGGGAATTAATTTGCCAAACATCTTCATTTTCCAAAGGAGATGATAAAGTCATAGTGTCCCGCTTTGGGCAATATGAGGCATCTTCTTTGGGCAAAGGGGGAGAAGGACGTGGGATAGGAGTGTTCAGTGGTTTTCCCACCACGTTCCAACCTAATGCTCCAATATCCTGAAGGTCTTTTGGATTGTCGGGGCAGGGGAACAGCGTGCAATTATTATTACTATCAAAGTGATATAATTGTTCCAACTAAATTGGAGCAGCTGACCAGTTGTGTAAGATATGAAACATAAGTTATAGATCTATTTCTTTGGTACTTTATAGAAAACATCTTGATAGGATAGAAAATATATAAATGAATTAATGAGTTACAGCTGAGGTAAAGCTTCCTCTGTTGAGGTCATATTCCTGGGTTGCTTGTATACATGTATATAGACATATGTGTATGTACATACATAAGTATGCGTGTGTGTGTGTGTGTGTGTGTTTTATACAGTGTTTATCATTGAGCCCAGAAGAGAGAGTTGACTTCCAGAGAGCACATGGTTCATGAATGACACTCAGGACAAGAACCAGGATTTCTTTCCAGGTCCAAAGGAGGGAAGGGAGGGGAGACCCCAGGCAGACCCCAGATACAGTGGAATGGAGGGCCTTACCTGGTTTGCTTTGCCCACAGGCTGCCCTCAGCATCCATGGAATGTGTGGGGGACCAATGCTTGGCTTGTTCTCCCTGGGAATCGTGTTCCCTTTTGTGAACTGGAAGGTAAGAGCCCCACGTTCCACCTTACGGACCCAAGCTAACACTGGGCCCCAGTTATTTTCTCCACTGCCTCTCCTTTTATTCTTCCTTTGAAAAGTTATTATTTGCCACAGGAAAAAAAATGGTGACTTCTTTCCACAGTTGAACTAAACAGAGCCAGAGCCCTCCTAGCTCTGACTTTGATGAAGCCTTTTAGAAGCTGAAAGCAAAGAGAGGAAGAAGTGGTCATGAAATACCACATGTCTTGGTATCAACGTTGATTATTTAAGGTTTCAACTGAAAGTCTTCTCTAAATTAAGAACCAACAAAAGGCAATTTAAATAGATATTGAATACAGAAATAATTTATTTAAATTTAAAACTTCACAATATGTATTTAAATAGCAAGCTTTCTGTGTTTACTTACATTAAATTACAGCTATCTTAAACTAATTAATTTAAGAGTGAGGGGACAGGTCTAGGGTATTGTAGAAGTTGGGCATTCTGTGTTTTATTGGGCTGACAGGCTGATAGTAGGTCTTCAAGTAAAATTTTTTGGCTAGCTGTGTAGAAAATGTACAACAAAACAAATATTTCTTTGGAAAATAATAATATAATTTAAAAAATTACCATCCAATTTTCTTCATTCTGGCAAAAGGGTCATTTCTCACTTATTGCCATCCACCACCTACATGTATTTATTTTTTAAGTCTTTAGACTGCAGAAAACCTGACTCTACTCTTCTTTATTAATATCACTTAGGATACTCACTAAAGCCTTAGCCATAACACAGCTGATGAGGCTTTGAGGCTGCCTGAAATTTATTGGCTTCTCTTCTAGATAAATCTTGGACTAGATAGAAAGAGGGGATTTGAAGGGAGTATTTGGGCATTTGCAACGCTTCCCCTCCAGTTCTATTTGGAGAGACTTTGTCTTAACCTAATATTGGTGTTGACAAGGATGATTTTGTCCTTGGGTAGAAAATATGAAGGAAGGCCAATTGCCCAGTCACAGAAGAGCTATAAGCAAGCTACCTAACTTCCTAACACTTTCTAAATATTAATTTGTTAGCTATACTAGTAAATTATGATGATTCTATTTATTCAGGAAAACCACCTTATTTTAGATAGTGGAGATTAAATATTATAAATTTGGGTCATCTCTCCTCTCATCATGGGCTATGACTGCTCTCACTAATCAATCATCACTCTCCTTCCCACAGAATCTGGATTCCACCCCAGAATCTTTCTTCACATGGCTCTTCAGGCAGCTTCTATAAATCCAACAAGCTGAAATCCCTTTGCCCTTTATTGGTAGACCAGATGTCAGTTAACTGCAGCCCTGAGACTGAATCCATCCCATCTCCAGTTTTTCCTATGGCAAACAAGCAAAAAGTTTTAGTTTTCCTAGATGACTATGGATCAAGCATTCTGTTATTCAGCAGTCTCTTTTATGAACAAATAGAGAAGCACAGAAGCCAACGAGTTGTTTCTCTCATAGAGAACACTCAGCTATCTAGCAGAGATCAGGAGCATCATGATTTTATTTTCCAGTGGTCTTGGTCTCTGCTAGTTTGTTCTGTCTCCTTTACAGGAGAAACAACTCAACCCTTTGGCTTTTCACTAACTGTTTACTAATCCTGCCATTTAAGGGTTCTATTTTTATAAATATACTTGTTAGTATTTAGATGCAACCCAAAAATCTCCCAAACTTGGGAGTCGAGTGATTCTGTCAGAATCTTGAGAAGAGAGGTGGGAACAAGAATTTCTGTGTAATATGTCAGTGAAAAATGAAATATTTTGCCCATTTTCAGAAGTTTCCCTGAACTTCTGGGAATTGAGGTTCCAACAGCTATTTAAGTGATGAGAGAAATAAGCCCAAGGGAAACTATCATTTACCTGTTAAGAAATCTAAACATAATGACCACTATTAAATTCTCCAGTGTCTTCATTTAAGAATGTGTATTGCGGGTGTTGGAAAGAAGACAGATCGAGTGGGGTGTTTCCATCATATGTGGCCACCAATTTGGAATCAACCAGTCGAATCTTTGAGGCATAGGACTCTCCAGCTTACTGTTCTTTCAGCAGACAGCTTTGTTCAACCCCCCAATAACTTTTGTTTTCTGTCCTTCATCAAGGGTGCACTAGGAGGTATTCTAACTGGAATCACCTTGTCATTTTGGGTAGCCATTGGCGGTTTTATTTACCCTGCACCAGCCTCCAAGACATGGCCCTTGCCTTTGTCGACAGACCAGTGTGTCCCATCAAATATTACAACATCAGGGTCTCAAGTGCTCTCTAACAGGTAGGCTGTCCTTAAAGATGACCTCACATCCCTGTGAGAGGTTGGTAGGTTAAAGAAAGGTGCAGTCTTCAGGAATAAGTCTGTAAGACTTATCTTGTTCTTCTATGAGGATCACTCTGGAAAGTAGCCACCACTGAAAAGTGTCATGTGAAGCTCCAGCTTTGTACAGGTAACCATTCCTCTGTATTCAGATGTACGAGAGTGAATTTGGCAGAAAAAAAAAATGAATTGGGGATGGGAGTGCAAAACAGAAAAAATTATGGAGCATTTGAAAGCGGAATGTGGTTGTAAGGATCATAGAGTCCTGAAAAAAATAACCTGAGTGGAATAGGTTTGTGATATAATTACAGAACTGCCATGAATCTACAGTTTATAAATCAAACTTCTAAATGAAATGGTAAACACAGGGTCTAACAAAAGGAATTCTTTCCTATTTTGTAAAGTAATCCAAGATATCAAAGTATAGAAAATAATACAGTAAATACAGTATAGGGTGTACTTTGAAATCAGAAATGCCTGAGTTTGGAGTTTGGTTTCTCCATTTATCAACCCTGATTCTTTGAACAAATTAGAAACTTGTCACTTCTTGAATTTTCAGAGCCCGTGGGCTGAAAAATGAGGGTAAAATTATTTACTTTACTGGATTTTTTGAGAGAATTAAATGAGATAGGATATATAAAGCTAGTAGCATTGTACCTGATGTAAGGCTATTCAATAAATGTGACTTCCTGACATTGTAATTTTACGCAGAGACAAATCTACAAAATCGCAGATTTTTGGTCCTTGTATCCAGAAAAGTGTCCCATTTGGGGGGTGGCCTTTTCCAATTCTCATGACTGTTTCTTTGTACTTAGTCCATTTTTCTGCCTTCTAAACATTGCTGGTTACTTTTATACATCATATTTTCAAAAGTCCCTCTAGGCTGAGCACATCCCTCCTCTCCGTTGCATCTATACATTCTTTTTTTTTTTTTTTTTTTTTTTTTTAAAGGAAAGACAGAGAGAAGGAAGGAAGGATAGAAGGAAGGAAGGAAGGAAGAAAGGGAAACATTTTTAAACATTTTCTTGTTTTATTGTATTCTGTTTCTCCGTTTTTGTTACATGGGCTGGGGCCGGGAATCGAACCGAGGTCCTCCGGCATAGCAGGCAAGCACTTTGCCCGCTGAGCCACCGCGGCCCGCCCGCATCTATACATTCTTGAGGCCAGTTTCATCAGTCGAAAGTCCAAGATAGTGAAAATGTCCTTATTTGTCCTGTTGGTTTTCCTCATTTCCATTTCTATTCTTGCCTTCTAATCCATCCTAGACACAACTGCAAATGGATTTATTTTCCTGAAGCACCTTTTTTTGGATCATAACTTCTCTGGTGAGGTAACTTCAATATCACAGTTGCCTACATAATAAAAGACAAACTACTTAGCCAATATTTTCCAAGACCTGGAACTATGCTATGGTTCCAATGTCATTACCCATCCTTTTCCTTCTTGTGCTCTAGATTCTGTCAGTTTTACCTTATGCACATCCCATTCCTTCCTGACTCTGTGTCTTTACTCAAGCTATGACCTAAATGGGAGTGCCTTTAAATCCCTAGTTCGATCCTCCCAAAGTGTGATTATCTTTCAAGAGCCAGATTAGAGCCTTCCGCTCCTCCATAAAATATTTTTTTACTCAGATTTCAAAGGTTCTCAGAGGCAGAACATATCTTAATACATTTTCTAAGCCAATTATCCCTCCATTCTTAAAGCATTTTGCCAACACTCACTCTTGAAATTTAGTGTTAAGATGACCAGTGAGATGAAGAGTCTGCTGTATACCAAGGCAGCCTAGACATTCTCTACCACCTTTCTGTCATCAGTTACACTTACTATTCTGTTCTCTTCTGCTCTACTCTATTACACTGTATTCTATTCTATTCTCAGCTTCTATTTCTCTTTCTTTAATATTTTTATTGAAACATCTTCATGCACCACACAGTCCATCCAAAATATACAATCAATAGCTTACAATATCATCACATAGTTGTGTCTTCTTCATCATGATCATTTTTAGACCATTCACATCACTCCAATAAAAGAAATAAAAAGAAAAGCGAAAAAAAACCCATACATCCCATACTCCTTACCTCTCCCTCTCATTGACCACTTGTATTGCAATCGACCCAACTTTCTTTTCTTACCCCTAACCCCTCCCTAACATTTATTTATTTATTTTTTTTGTCCTAATGTTTTTACTCCTCTGTCCATACCCCGGATTAAGGAAGCATCCAAGCAGAAGGTTCTCACAATCACATGGTCACACTGTAAATGCTAGATGGTTATACCGTCATCTTCAAGAATCTAGGCTACCGGAATACAATTCCACAGTTTCAGGTATTTCCTTCTAACTATTCTAATACACTCAACACTAAAAAGGGATATCTATATAATGCATAAGAATAAGCTCCAGGATAACCTCTCAACTCTATTTGAAATCTCTCAGCCACTGAAACTTTGTTTTGTCTCATTTCTCTCTTCCGTCTTTTGGTTGAGAAGTCTTTCTCAATCCCATGATGCTGGGTCCCGGCTCATCCCCAGGCGTCAGGTCCCATGCAGTGGGAGGGCAGTGAGTTCACTTGCTGAGTTGCAGCCTCTATTTCTGAGATCGTGTAACATGTCCCATCCATTGCATAAGGGAAAATTGTGTGATGGAAATAATGAATTTAAATTTCTTCCCACTCTCCCTTTCTCCTTCCCAGATGGCAGGGCTTATCTTTATCCTCATCTCACATCCCATCTTTGTAGGCAGAAAGGAGCTCTCATTATTTAGGATGCTACACAGTCCTGAAATGTCGAGCCTGAGCCCAGATCAGAACCCTGGTGTAGTAGGTGCAGCCAGCTTAGGAAACAGAACCTCTAACACATTTTTATTTGCATTTTAACAGGGTGTTAAGAAAGGGGGTATATTTCCAAATAATGAGTGAGTTATCTCCCCTGGATAACCATTTTAAAAATTAAAACAGAAGCAGTCACAGTGATATGAGGCTGCTGGCTGAGGAGAATGCAATCATCAGTGTGTCACATTTTTTAACACCTGCTCATTGGAAATGGGAAGTTTTCCCTAAGCCGTAAAACTGAACAAATTGACTTTGGGTCTTGTTTGCTGGAAACCAGCAGAACCTTTATGGGATACTGGTGATGTTGCAACAATGGCACTCCACGAGAAAGGAGATAAGCTCTAATTGCTCTCACTTGACATCTGCGCTCAGATTCTATTTGAATTTTACTCCCAATTCAAACACATTAGAAACTGCCCTTGAATGGAAGAATTCTCTTTGTCTCCTGCTCTCAAAGCATCAGCCAGGCCCTTTCTTTTTCTCATTTGTTAGCTCCTGGATTCTACTTAAATTCTTTGAAACCTGTTGGTGGGGAGCCTACTATGGGCTGCATTGGGAGATGAAATAGATGGAACAAAACATGGAGATTCTTGCTCTAGTATATGGGCCCTCCATTATTTTGCCTCTGTCTGCCTCTGAGTTTCATTTAGTTTAGAGTCGTTCCCTTCTGCAAATCTTATGGCCAAACAATATCAACCTTTTCATAGTTCCCAGATCCTGCCACCATGCTGTTTCTTCCTTCCAGGCCTGTGCTCATTCCATTTTGTTTCTGTGGAGTGCTAAAAGCCTGGTTCTGAATACTATCTTTGTTTGATTTATTACTAACCACATTTTTTTTTTTGAGCCCAGGTATTGTTTAACACATCAGCCTGGGTCGATACCCTTTCTGAATGCTCCCATTATCCTTTGTTTCTCTTCCAAGGAATTGTCACATCCCTTTATGGTTTTCTGTTGCAAACTTTGTTGTTTCCTCATCCTTAAACCTACAATGTCTATCATAATTCCTGACTCTAATATGGGATTAACAAATGTCTGCTGAATGAGTAATACAAAAAAAAAAGGAAGACACATTCTTCATTGCAATATTTATAATTCAGAGATGGATTTGAGTGGAGTACATAACACAACTAGTCTACAATGGATTCTTTACAAAATAACTAAGTGGCAAAATGTCAATCTTTGTGTCTTGGACACATGCCAGACACTAAAAGGAACTTCTAGGAGCCCCTTAAGTCACTGTGAATTATAGGATCAAAATGCTTGTAACTGGTGATGTGTGCTGTTCTCCTTCACAGACCTGCCTTAGCTGACACATGGTATTCGCTTTCCTACCTTTACTACAGCGCGGTAGGCTGCCTAGGATGCATTGCTGCTGGAATAATCATCAGCTTAGTAACAGGTTGGTTGCATGGATTCCCATCTTTGGGGCCAAGGAAGACATCGACTAGTTTAGCATATTAGTAGACAGCTGACTATCTTACAGGTGCAATATTGGGTTCACCACAAAAATCCTGCTTCCCAGAGAGATATACTTACTTTCTCTAAGCTGACATGAGAAAGCATCCCCATGATTACTAATATATACCAGATATATTAATATATCCCTTGTATAGTATGACAAAATTAAATTGCTTCAATACATGGTCCCAGAGACCTGAGTGTGAATAATCCTTTGCAATATAGCAACCAGCAAGGAAAGTTAAATATTAAGAGTGCTTGTCTTCCCCTTCATCTCAGTACAAGATTTCAGTTTTTACACCACCTTCTAGTCTCATAGGAGAGCCTTACTATCACTTTTGCATATGTGTTTTCTAGGCCATTCTCCCGGGGTCATGGAAGCTCTGTATAGTGAGACGCTTTATTGAAAGCCACTATTGGTACCAGTGTCCATCAACTGTATTTTGAGCCATGGTCAATCTGATGGTTCAATGCAGCTTTGTATGTCAAAGCCCATGACAGAAGGTGTGAGAGATGGTGCAATAGGCCCCCTATACTCTTGCTCCTCTGCCCCTTTGAAGTATATAGCTTAGCTAAATAAATTATTAAATAAGATATACCACTTCATCACTACCATTATATATTCCTTAGTAGAAATCAATGGGTAGTCAAGATTCCTGCTCAACACATAATCTGAATAGTAGCATTTCTGGTGATTCTGTACTAGAAATACTATAAACTAGCTCCAATGCCCTTTTACATTGGATATGATGTTCCCAGCTATCCACTTTAAGAAAACTTTGGGTATGATAAGCAATAGTACATAAATTTTGTAGCCCCATATTTTCATGTAGATACAACTCCCCAAATAACTTTCTTTATGTAACTGGATTCAGATAAGAGGTTATCTATTTATTTACATGCATCAGAATCACTGTGTTCTTTTGTTGATGTGGCAGAACCAGTGCTACATTTAGATTAAACAATCGTTGCTATTTTGAACGTAAACAACTGTACTGGCATCAATTCCCATGTTTTCCACCAAATGTCCCAATTCATAGTAAAATATTTTTAAGACCAAAAGGCAACACTCTTGGAAAACAAACAAATAAACCAATGATTTCCACTGTGCTTTTACAGTGCACTGTGAAATCTGAGAAAATATCTGTTTGTGCCCAGAATGAGTTCGTTTAAAGCACAGACCGGAGCTGCTGTGAGACCAAGCACAGAAATAGACATAGATTTATTAGGACTTAAGAATGAGAGATTCTTCAGTGGCAGCTGTCTGGAGGCACAGCACTCCACAAAGTGACAGAGGTTAAAGGTGCAATATGTACATGATTTTAGAACAAAGGCATTCCGTACAGTATGAGGACATCAAGCCTCCAGTATAATCATTAAAGGGGCTTAAGACCTTATGTTTTACTAAGATTAATGTGTAAGACTAAGATATAATCAGTACTGTTTTACATGCATGATAACATTCTTCTCCCTCTGGGGAGATTGTTTACTTTCTTGACCTTTGTCCTGGTTAAACAAGCCTGTTAATGTGCTTGGGGTTTCATTACCATTTAGTATGGGGCCTGGGCCCCCACAATATATCATTTACCAGAGTCTAATGATGCCACTTGCACCTCACCTTTGGAAAAAAAATATTGACCCTTGCCACCAGAAGCTTTCGCCTCTTTTTTTTGTGCCTTAAATATACTATTGAGTTCAGGATACTCAGAACCATTTATATAGTTGTTTTAGTTTGTTAATGCTGCTGGAATGCAATACACCACAGATAGACTGGCTAATATAAAAGGGATTTATTTAGTTACGTATTTACAGTTCCTTGGAGGAAAGGCAGCGGGCTTTCTGGATTTCTCTGTCACATGGGAAGGCACATGGTGACGTATGCTGGCCTCCCCTCCTGGCTTCAGGGATCAAATGGCTCTCCCCGGGTTGAGTTCTTTCTGCATCTCCAAAAGTTTGGGTCTGAGCTACTGAGCTCTTTTATGGCCTCTCTCTTTTAAGCCTCCAGCTAATTAAATTAAACGTCACTCATTGAAGAAAGCACTTCTTTTACCCAACTGCGTATGTAATCAGCCATAGGTGAATTTCACATGCTGATGATTTAAGCCCACAGCAACAGAGCAACAGGCACCATCACCTGGCCAAGTTGACACCCGAACTTAAATACTTTAATAGTATAGAGACCATAGACCTATGGACAAATATTTGAGAGCTACTAAGGGTATAGTTTCAAGAGACAATATCCATTGAAGTGGATCCTACTCCTTGAGAGATTGAATGAGCTTTACTTTTTTCATTAGTAGTTTTAGGGGTAAAGATAGTGAGTAATAGCATCAATAATTTTATTGTGTATCCTAGAGCAATGATGCAAAAACTATTGTCAATAATTTTGACTATCCACCTGTCCCCTGCAACACTGGAAGGCACCCAGGGAAGATAGTTATTATCGGTCCAAGCTTGAAAAGCTTCCCCATAATATACTCATATACAACTTATATATAATGAACCACTTCAGTATCAAAAATTTGATTTGTGACCAGCATATCAGACAACAAATCAATTACCAACTGTCAACTATTGAAAATACAAGAGGCTTCTGCAATGGACTTCTCTTCTGCATCTTTTCTGCATCAAATGTGATTTGCAAAATTTAAGACTTGGCACTGGTGCATAAAACAGGAGGGCCCAGTTGCTTTGCAAATGCTAGGCCAGAGAAGTGAAACAACAGGTCCGTTAATGCTCTGAGACTCTGTTCAGACTCTGTCTCCCACAAATCCATAGGGTCATCGAGGGATGGTGGACAAAGGCCTCCTTGGTCCCTGGGCTGCCTAGTGGTGCTTATGTTCCAAATGAGATCCTAGTGCTAACATGATACACTCATGTTTGGGTCACTAAGGGCCTTTCCAATCCTTCTGCAATACCCACTGAGTCTTTTCTTCAAAAGTCTAAATCTTTAAGTTTGTAGGGCAGGGCCAGTAGGGAAGAGCAGAGACCTTTTGAGGGCCTGTTCTCCTTGTGCTATATTTTATCTTGGTCTTGCTATTTATACAGGTAGTGATTTCAAATCTGCCTCCTCTAGATGATCCAGCACTTTAAACATGGGCCCTTCACATTCACATGACAACTGCATGTTGATAAATAGGCATATGGTATAAATAATTAGCACCTGCAGACAGTTTATATCTGCAGACATCCTCTGCATCAACTGTTGAAAGGTGGTCTTGTTTTAAGATACACCTTCAAATCTTCATTCTTATTGGAAAAAATTCCAAAGGGCAGCTGAAAGTCACTTTTTCTTTTATTATTTTTAGCTGTGTGGTTGCCTAAAATGTTGGGGTGGGAGAAAGAAGAGCGATGATGAAGAAGCAGTGAAAACAATCTTTCGAGTTTTATAAATACTGACACTGATGACTTCATATACATCTGATTTGGCCTGAAAACTGAGAGATTTCCTTAAGGAAAAAATATTGTTGAATTCCTGCTTTCCCCTCTGTTGTCCTATAAAAGGCACTAGAATAGTTTTCTATAATAGATATGTAAAAGTAAGTACATTGTTTTTACCTGTTTAGATCTAAAGCCATGAAAATGCCTCATCTAACAATTTGCAGATGTTTAACAAACTAGTCAGCACCCCTCTGAGCAGTTAATCAATTTCTATTCACCAGTCAGGCCTGATTACTAAAAAGTGACAATGTTCAAATCTTTAAAAGCCCTGGAAGTATGCAACCACCTAATCCATCTGTCCTTTCTTTACAGGTCACCAAAATGGCAAAGATATTCAACCATTGTTAATTAGACCAGTATGCAATTTGTTTTGCTTTTGGTCTAAGAAATACAAAACATTGTGCTGGTGTGGAGTTCAGCATGACAGTGGGACAGAGGAGGTGAGCTGATGTTTCAGTTTCTGAAAAATCTGCAATTGACTCAAAAAGATTTCCCTTCTGCCCATTTAAACCAGCTGTAAGGGTGTGTGTGTGGGATGAGAGGGCAATGAAAGGATTAGCTTTTAAGTACTGTGAGTATATTGAAAGGTATGACCTTGGGGCTGAATTGCTGGTATTGCAAGTGGTCAATTTCCAAAGTTTCTTTCAACTCAGGTAAGGATGAATTCTAGGAAAAATATAGAAATGAATAATAGAAAAGCAACAAAACAGAGGGCCTGGCCTGGTGTAATGGTTAAAAGCAAGTGCTTTAGTGTCAGACAACCCTGGGTTTAACCCTAGTTCTATGTTTTACTTTCCTTGGGTAAATTATTTATCTCTGTGAACTGTAGCTTTTCTCATTGGAGAACTGAAGAAATCACACAGAGCAACATGGAAACAAAGCACCTCTAGTTTCATGGGGTGCATGTATAAAGTAAGGTTTATTGGGGGAACTTCTAGGCAGAGAAGCATCAGGGTGCATGTGACCACCCAGCTCTCCTTATTCCACTGAAAAGCTGGGCAAGAGTTATGGTCCAAATCTTGTGAGGGTCTAATCAGCCAGAGTCCACCATGCACGCCTGACCAAGCAGGATTTATTGACTCAATGTAATGAGGGACGACACGCCAGAGGAACCAGGAGATGTTGCCCTCAACAAGAGGGAGGTAGGGAGGGCTCTTTGTAAGGTTGGGATTACTGTCAAAGGATTCAGAGAGGGGCCTAAGGGAAGTGGGGGGAAAACAAAGCTTGCTGGGGCAGCATTGATATGAGAGCAACCAACAGTCAAAGAGGGGGTTGTCATGGCATTTGACAACTGCTGCAGAAGAAATATTTCCTTTTAACTGGGAGCTGGCCTCATCTATGTCTATACTCCTGCCCTGATAAGAGGCAAGGTTGTTTTCCACTATGACTATTTTTTGAATTAGAGCTTATTTTCATTCTTTCAGTCCCAGACTCCTAATTTATTTCACTCTTGGAGAGTGACTCCTAATCCATTTCACATTACTTATTTCTAAATGTTTATACTTATTTGAAGTGTTGTCAAATGTTCTCTTTCCAAGAGATGGCATAATAAATATGTATATTAAATAGAGCTGAGTTTAATACTATTTCCCACAGTGAGGAAGAGCACCACTTCAACAGAGGCTCAGAATGAGGGGGTCAAGTGCAGATGTTTGTAGGTTCTGAGCTCCTGTGGTTTAAGGCAGATCTTTAAATGCAGGGTTCTGATTGGGACGGGACACATTTATGATATGACAGTTTAACATTGGAGAACACAGCAGGCAAGAGTCTTGAAGTCAGTCTGCTAAGTAAACAATGGCCTGATCAATAAAGAACTTGCCCCATTGAAAAATGTATTGAACTGAGAAGGAGGCCATTCACCTAAATGGGCAATCAATCACACCAAGAAGGTTGAGCAGTTTATTGTTTGGATGAATGGATTTTAAGTAATTTACTGGTTTATACATTTATCTTTCTGCACAAGAACTTTTTTCAGGAACAAATAATAAATCCTCTTGAGGCAGCTTTTGCTGTCAAGGTTGGGTTGACAGTGGGAGAGAATGCTAAGCTTCTCATAAATAGGACTCCTCTGCAAAAGAATAACATTGAACGGCCTCCAAGGGGAGGGAAACTCCAGACCACCAAATGGTCTTGCTGCTTAACGAGTCACTGCCATCTGAAACACAGGTGTCTCCTTAGAAAGTAGTAATACTCTTTCACAGTGTTGCTGGACTAAATGTCATGTATCGATTTCTTCACACAATACAAAGGATATTGTAGGTGCTCAATACAATGTGGTTTTTGTTGTTATTAGCACTAGAAATAGAACCTACATAGATTGAGGCACCAAAGTTATCAAGCGGGGAGTGGCTTTCATCAGAGTTATTCGTGCTGTTTTTGAAATTATAGCATTCGTTGAGAGGGAGGGTCAAGCAAGATTCCCGCAGGATGACTTGAAATACATTAAGGCTGTCTTGCTAATATTTGTTTTTCTACATTCTGTAGGGAAACCTGGAGGATGGCAGTACCTGGAAACAAGGAGCGGACCCTGTCTTACAGGATGAATTCAGACGAGAAAGCCTGGACCATGGCCCCAGCTTTGATCCCAGGGACAAAAGCTTCACCAATATGGCATTAGAGAAAGTTACCCATTTTTAAGGCAACACATGCACACACATACACACTCCACATACTTCTTGACTATTGGTTAGTAGACTTGAGTAGTTGCCCCTGCCGGAAGGTACAGAGCACCTCCGATGCCTATTTATACTTATTTATAATAACCGCGAATAGAATAAGATAACTATTATCCAGAATCTCCTCTGGAAGATCCCATTTTGCAGGTGAGAAAAAAATAGCCAGGCCTTAAGTGCCCAGACAACTTCCTGCTGAAATGAGTTAGGACAGGGTTTCATCAAGGCACAAAAAATCAGTCTCTCTGCTTCAGGTCACACTTAATTTCTTTTTTTGTTTATTTAAAATATCAGACACCTTGGAATTTAGAGGCAGAAAGGGGAAAGGGAAATAAATGCTTCTCTGCCACTGCTGATAAAACAGGGAATTCATTTAACCCCTTCCCAATCCCCACACCTCATATCTATTCATATTTCAAGTTCTCCCCTATCCTGCGGCCACAATTAGAACTTTTAACTATTAACTTTCAGCCTTCTTCACCTTTAATTCCTTTCCTTGTCATTCCTGCTTCTAGCTGCCCTGGCCAAGCCTTAAAAATTATTCTGTTACGCACAGGAGGAGATACTGGAATGTCTGTTGAGCAGATGCAATTATAACTAAATACTATGCACCAACATACTTTGCTGTTGGTGCAGTATGACTTCTTTTCTATAAACCTACAATGACAAATTGATGTCCGTGTTTAAAGAGAAACCTGAAGTCTTTCTCAAGAGCTGGAAAAAGGGGAGAGAAATGTCTTTTAGGTGACCCTTAGGACATCTTTGGGTAAAAGAACCTTGTAGATAGCTTACCCACCCACAGAAGACCTTGTAGCCATGGGTTCTTTGGTGCAAAATATATGGTCCACAGGACTTACACTCTTCTCTCCTCACCCAGCTTAAACTTGCAAGCCCAATGCACTCCAACAGGCTAAGATGACAGAAGTAAAGATTTTAATAGTTGAATTCTAGAAAATAAATTTTAAACTTTTGGAGTAAGAGGGGTTATAAAACAAAAAGTGAGTTGAAAGGTGAGGAGGCAGAGAAAGCTTTTTGGAAGAAGCTTAAGAAATACTTAAAAAGTTAAAAAGAATTAGTGCTGCCAGAGTTGGATTAGCAGAAAGACAGTAGGTGCCAAGGTCTGATACAAACCAATGTCTGGGAGTCAGGTATATTAGGATGTGGTCAGATATTTTGGTAGCCAAACAAGAGAAAGAGGTCTAGAAACAACACGTCAGCGAGAAAGAAGGAGTAGTCCAAGCAGGCAAGGATACAGAATCCCAAGAACTATGCAGTTTAAATATTACCCAGGAGAAGAAAGCCTTAAAATAAGGAAAATTTATATATCCATTGGTACCAGAGAGAGAAGACAGAAAGAGGGGGAAAAGTCAATAAAGAGAAGGATTAAAACAAAACAAAATAAAACAAAAATAAAAACAGAACAAAACTGGGATTTATAAACTACCAGAACAAAACTGGGATTTATAAACTACCAGTTTCTAATAATTATAAACTATTATCTTCTCTCCTTCCACTCTAACTGGCTATAAAAGTTACCACCTTATTGATGGAGTAGGAAGTGGGGAGGTTGAGGATTGGATTGACAATAGCAATAGGCATTACAAAATATATGATTTGGAGTAAATTTCAGGATCGTGAACTTTCATCTGGAATTGCACAGAAACAAAATGTACCATGCGGTTTTATTTCATTTTACTCACAAATTCCTTATGCCATCCTTAAGACTATTCCACTAGTTCCATAGTTTTCCCAAAGTTTTGCTAACACTTTCTTTCTTTTTTTGTCCCTAAGTCTCTTACTTTTATCTGTTATCAAAAGCATAAACTGTCTTAGGAATTAGAGATACTATTATTATACTGCTGTTGTTAAAAATGATTCTTCCCCTCTTGTGAATTGGAATAAAAAGCATTATTTTAAGGCAATATTTCAAGAGTTTTCAGAGGTCAATATAGAGTCCCCCAACCCCACTCTTCCAAAATGAAACACACTTGCAAAAATCTGTGACTTCACCTACAGAGCAGATGGAAGTTCTTAGGAAAACATTCTTTCACAGGGTATAGAAATCGTATCCAATGTGTAGCGAACCAGAAGGGACTGTTAGGTACACAGTCAATAGACTTGGCCAGTTAATCATAGAACTCTACTCCCGTCCTCACCCCACCCTGGGAATGTCAGCTCAGAGTTGAGCCAAGGCAGCTGAAGTGGTAAACAGTCTGTTCAAAGTTGTGTTTTGCTACAGAACGACTGGGAATGTTCTCAATAAACAGAGCTATAAAAATGGGTGCTCAGAATGGTCTAAACCATGCCCAATTTGGTGCAGGCACATGTACCTTTGAAACACAATCACAGATATTGGCAAAAAATGGAACAGAATGACTTCAAAGACTCAGTCATTCCAAAAGAATTCATTTTGATGATTGACTTCATCCATCATCATTTGGAGCAAGAAGTACTGCATCTTGAGGTCATGGGTTGGAGTCAAATGACTCCAAATGCAAGTGTGACACAAGTTATCTCAGTAATCTTGGGCAAGGCTTTTTACCTGGGTGTATTCACCAATTAGAAGGAGTAAAATTGTGTCTACTTAAATTGTGTCTACTTGTGGGTGTGGTGAGAATTTAAGGAGATAAGCCAACTAAAGGACTTAGCAAAATGACTGGCCCATGTAAAACAGAAATTGTCAGTCTACAGTATATGAATAAAATGGATTCATTTTTTTAAATGGGTTCATTTTAATGAAAAAAATTAACTATTTCTGCTCAGAATTTTCAAGACACTGACTGACTAGGTATTCGAGAATTAGAAATAACAGAATGAACATAAGGTAAAAATTGAAATTCATGGCATACATTTCCAGATGGTAGCTTTTTAGATGCCAAAGTTTAAATAAAATATAATTTACAGGGGAGTAATTTTTCTAAGGGTTTTAAATTTTTGAAGGAAGAGGAAACTTCTGTTGTAAAGATAGACAAGTTTATTACTGAAAACGTCAATATTTAAATGTAAGATTTCAGCATTACCTTGGTACATGCTCACCTTGATAAGGATGCTCACCAGCATCTCAACTGTTGACTCAATGCAGAGTTTAAAGTAACTGTGATTTTCTAAAAAAAAGGAGAAATTTTCCCTTTGCTTAATCCTAATGACATTTGTTTAATATGAATTTTATTATTTTCAATTTTATAGGTTTGTACCGTTTCATTCCAAAGAGAAAAATAAAGAAACCACAAGTCATGGGCTTTCATGCAGTATTTCAAAGTCAATATTATTGAAATAATTTTAAGGTATTATTATCTTAATCAAATATTAATGATAATTACAAAGATCAGAGTGGTAAAGAGAAAATGTAGAGGCATCTTTCTTTTAATTGTTCTCCTAGAAATTATTTTAAAATATTACAGAAATTATACATATATGTATGTGTGTATTTAGGAATCTCATGTTCTCAATCTCGATATTCTAAAGTATCTAGCTTTAATGTAGAGTAAACCTCTACTGTGCAAGATTCAGAACCTTGAAGTATAATCTTTTTTTTAAACAACTAAAATTTAGCTGATGTTACCAATGACACATATTAAATGGATAAAAAATTCTAAATTAGCCAACTGTAATTCATAACTGACAATATATCACCTAATGGGCTATTTTTATTTGTAATTCTTAGAACTTAATGCTATTATTTCTCCCCTACCTCAACTCCTGAGCATTGGCTGTGCAATATATCAATCTAGGCTCACAAATACCCACAGGGATGCTAAACATTCATATGCTTACTTTTCCAAGACTGCACTTTTGGTGCTTGAAATACTAGCTATTTTCAGAAGACTAAGGGTTATGTTTATAAATATTTAGCTTCTTAATCACCTATGCCTTTTACCTGGAAGTCAGTGTATCAAATTGTCTCTCAGTAGACTCTTATCACACACTAGAAGAATAGTGTTACCCTTTAGAAGTAAATGTTAGTTGATAATGATATTTCCATATGGCAACAGGAAATTTAACATGGTTTGGTATTTTCAAAATTTTATGAGCTTTTTCATCTTAGAGCCCTGGAATGCCTTTAAATTTAATACTGTTTATATGATTAGTCAATTTTGGGAAAAATACCTAGGAGGACGAATATGGATATGTAATTATTTTAAATATTTCTTAAAAAAAAGGTCCAACTGAAGTGCATTTCAAATGATCAATGGAAATAGTCTCAACAAATTTAGAAGTGGAATATGAAATAGTTCTCTAACCTAAAATCACTTATATAAAGCTAATAATTAAGGCAGGTCTACATGTCAAAACAACATTTGCCATATTGTACAACAGAACTTCTTTTTCAATATTTTGGATAATGACTGCAATATTTGTTCTACCCAGGGCTTGGGAAACATATACATATACACACACAGAAGTAAACACCAGGAGGCTCTTATACTTAATACAATAGATTTCTAAAAACCAAGCAGATATATAATGCTGATATCTTTTGTGGACTTGAATTTATTTGTCCTCAAGAATTTTCAGCAGCAACAGTTCGTCTGTTTTTTAATTTGTTAAAGTAAGCATGTCCACAGGTGTTCAGAACATACAGTTCCCAGTCAACAAAATTTTCTTTTGACATATTTAAGGGCTGATAATAATTTCTTTTAGTGTGATGGTTTAATGTCCTAACATAACTGCCATTTAAGAAAATAAATGTGCATTTTCTTAATTGCTTATTTGTCATAATTTCATATAGTCAAACTGAATTTTTAGAAAACTAAGAAATCAAGCAATGTTATTTATTGGATGATTTGAAGTACATTATAAGGGCTTATCTACCTTTATTAGTTTGTAATGATTACTTTCAAGAACTTTGACCTGAATTAAAGACATCTTCTTAGAAAATGATTCCATCTAGCTTAACAGAGCAATGTTACTTACTGGGTTAAAAATTTCTGAGTTTGGGTGGAAGATTCAGTGATTAATAAGGCATAACATATTTTTTAAGATTTGCAGAGGAATTGCATAGTGAAAAGATAAAAAATCAATAGTCATAAACATCAGGCTAATATATGGCTGCGATGTCATTTTTTTTCTTTTGAGAAAGAAAAGGTTTGAGCAATTGTCTCTTTTCATCCACAAATTCCCTCTTCAATTATAGAACTCTAATAAATTATTTCCTACTTGAAAAGTACATTATGGAGGTCAACAGACACACATTTCAATGAAAAGATGAGAATGCAACTATTTTAGTGCATTTTTATCTTCTATATTGAAAATGGGTTTGTTTTTCTGCTCAGAGTTGTCACTGAAATTCAAGCTAGTAAGCACAAGATTCATAAATCTTAACACAGAGAAGGAAAATAATAAATAAATAAATAAACCTCGGTTTCATCCATGTCAGAAAGAAGGCAGGGCATGGGTGCATCAGAAGGAAATCTCTTAAGTTGACCCCCACAACTCCAACTCCAACACTTTGCATCCACAAGTTTTCTGCTGTCAGATTTTTTCAGACCATTCAATCATCTTCCCATTTACAGAAAGGCATTAAAAGTAGATTGGGTCAAAACCACTAGGTAAAGTTTGCTCATACTATTTGTGATAGGGAATATTCAGTCTGGCCCAAAGAGTTTATCTGTTTGTCAGAAAAAAATCATTGACAAAAATTAGTGAGGTTATTGAGGCAGATTCCTGTCTGCAGTTTGCATACCACATGCGCCCAGCCCCTCACAAGACAACTATTCATGTGCGGAATGTCTGAACAGATTCCATTAAGTTTTGTTCCTCAACTAGTAATTTCGGAAGTTTGCTTGCCAAAAAACCAAGAGAACAGAGATAATGGTTTTTCCACAGAGAGAATGAGAACTAAGACGGATGTAAGTATTCTGAGGAAGCCAATGCTGTAAAATCCCCTTCCTTTGTAGGGAAAGATGTAAAGCAGCAGGCACATAGCCGACTGTCTAGAGTAATCAAGACTCCCATGTCCGGCCAGCTGAGTGTGGGACACGAAGCTTTCTCCAGGGAGAAGTGTGCAGAAGCACACTTTGGTCAAGTCACAAAGCAGGAAGGTTGGCCTTATAGGCTTCTCCTGGAGGTGCCTCTTTGATGGCATGAAACATAGGATGTGGTCCCAAATGCTAGTGTTTTCTCTATCCACCCAGTGTGCTTTCATTTTACTTTCTTTTTTTTTTATTTCTTCAAACGTTACTTTTATTCATCTACTGTAGAACTTTTTTTAATATTTTAAATATTAAAAAAACACCAAATAAATGCAAACATTCCTATTTTGATTATTCCGTTCTACATATATAATCAGTAATTCACAATATCATCACATAGTTGTATATTCATCATCATGATCATTTCTTGGAACATTTGCGTCTATTCAGAAAAAGAAATAAAACAAAAGCAGAAAAAAAAAATTATACATACCATACCCCTTACCCCTCCCTTTCACTGATCACTAGCATTTGAAACTAAATTTATTTTTACATTTGTTCCCCCTATTATTTATTTTTATTCCATATGTTCTACTCGTCTGTTGACAAGGTAGGTAAAAGGAGCATCAGACACAAGGTTTTCACAATCACACAGTCACATTGTGAATGCTATATCATTTGACTTTCTTGAAAAGATGCCTGAATGTGGACATAGCTAGGATGCAGTGGGTACAACATTCCTGTTCTCTATAAAGAAAATCAACAAATGTGGTAATGGGTGTATTTTTTCAGATGAACCCAATAGCAATTCAATTGAAGGTAACTTGTCACCACTATGGATAAATGAATCCTAGCTAGTAGAAACCTATGATGATCAGTGATTCAAGATGAAGTCCAATAAATCTTCCCTTTGGACTATGTAACTTTGGCATATTTCATTTTGAACAGAAATGCCCCGTGGGGGGGATCTTTGCCATTCCACCAGATTCTGGATTTTTCAAGCATTTCCTAAAAGGTTCTAGGCTGAGCTACTTACAGTACTAGGAACACAATTAGGTACTAACTAATTTGGATAAAACCTAGAATTACACCCAGAATACATTATAATACTATGGGTTGGAAGAAAATGGAGAGGAAATATCTAAAGGTCATAATGGGATAGAGTTGATCATATCTCACAGAGAGTAAGTGCTCACTGGTTCTTACACCAAGAAGTATGTCTTGGGATGCATGTGCAAGCACACACACACACACACATAAGCACACTCACACCCTGGACCTATGTCTACCAGCTCCCAACTGACACACTCAACAATCCCAAGTCATATCCATTAAGCAACTCCTCAGGCACATGGATTTTCAATGTTGACCATTTAAGTCAATAAAAAGTGGGCAATTTGATAGCCTCAGGTCGACAATTATCTCTGGTGCCCCAACATGTCCACCTTTCTTGGTGTGTTAAAATTTGAGATTCTGAGGGTGATCGACAGGGCCACAACCATGTGAAAGAAAAGGAAGTATCTCTGTGTGACAGAAACATTATTATCCTCACATGAACTCTTCCAGCTTTCTCTCCCATCTGTTTCTAGCACAAAACATTATTAGGATCAATGTGATACCCCATCTGTATTTCAATGTGCAAAGGCACTGAAGATAAACAAAATCATATTAGAAGGCGCACAGTTTTAAAAGCTTTTTAAGAGGTGGGTAGGGACTTGCAAAAATAAGCAACTATTGCTTCATACAGCTAAAGAATGAGGCTTCTCCCCACCATGCCCTCCCCTACCCCATACACACTCACAAACCCCAACTTATTACTTAAAAAACAAGCAGGATTAAATTTAACATGCAAATTATATGAAAAGTGCCATATCAAATGCTTTTTTATTGAGTGAAAAAGGTTCATTTCCATTCCATTGTACGTTAAATTGTGCGAAGAGTCACTGAGACGATTTGGAAGAATGTGCAGCATTGAAAAGTTGTGTTTCATCATGCAGTCAGTCTCTCAGCAGCAGCGTTGTATCTAAAAGTGCGTGCACACGCTTCAGGCGATTACAAACCACTTCAGCGATGACTAGAGCAATTTCCCATACACTGGACTGCAAAAGCTCTTCGGATTTGAACACTTTGTCAAATTGCAGTCTGCATGCATATCTATTAGTGATTTTCTTGAAAAGACAATACTTTAGAATATGAAAATATATAAGCAGCATTCCTGTCATACAGAATTCCTGAGAATAGTGTGTGCTATAAATCTTTGAGAAATCATTTGTATTCACGTGAAAACCATGATATAAAACAGTTCTCTCAACTAAAGTAGAGTGAACCAAAATTAACAAACTGCGAGGGGTTACCAATATTTTACTGTTAACAGTAAAAAAATCTTCAATATTCTGCATTGCTTCACAAAATGAAAATTTCAGTTAATTTTTCATTGTTTTTCTCTAGTCTTCACATCTGCTTAAAAATAAGAGAAGGGATTTTCTAAATCAAAGTTTTATAAATTTTTTATTAAAAATAGCTTTCTCTTGTCATATTTTATCTCAGGTAGGCAATCAATGTGATTATAAACCCTGAAGGGGCGATATAAAAATAATTCAGAAAGAAGAACTCTCAAGGACACGGCTTGGCTTTCACTAATCTTTCTCTCCGTGGACAAATTTCTTAGTCTGGTGCCCCTAATGTGGAAGAGACTTAAATGTCAGATTCATCTGTGTCATCAATAGACATAGAGGGTATTTATACACAGTCAAGTGCAAACATTTCATTAACAACAACAAAAAGGAAATGCAGATGCTACGGAAATGGAGGCATTGAAAACTCCTTTGTGGAGTTAGTGGAATTAGTTGCTTTCTAAAAAGACATGTGGCAGAACAAGAATCTCTGGAATTTGTAAAGGAAGAGTCACGTATGGCAAGGGCATGTGAGGAAAATTTAGACTGAGGTCCTTCACTTTGTTCAGAATCAGGAGGCAAGTAGGAAATGGAATATTTTTGATAAAAACAAACAAACAAACAAACAAACAAACATAAAACTATGACCTATGAGCTTTTCCCTGGATGGAAAGAAAGAAAAATCAACGAAACAGTTTCAATGCTAGACCTATTTTTTTCTAGTATGAAAAAAACTAGCAGCTATACAAAGTAGCTTTATTTCCATTACATTTAATCTGATGTTAATATATTTTGGAAGTTACTGTGCTTTGCTTAATTGGACAAAATAATCATTTGTCTTGTGTGTGTGTGTGTGCGTGTGAATGTGTGTGTGTGATCCTGTGTCTATGTAACACGACATGCCCACTCCTGCTCCTCCAGGGTAGGGAAAATGGTATTAGTTTTATAAGGACATGTGTCTTGATTTCTACCATATGTTCTCCTACTTCAACTCTCTTTTCTTCTCATCCTGTCCCCGTAGTTTATGCCTCTGCTTGACTTACTTTAGTTGAATACCCTATCATACTGTATCCATCAGCCTATGAACAGTCACACTCATAGATAAAGTGTTGACACTGCAATAAGAGCCTAAACCAGAATAGATTTTGCCAATTTTCTGCATCTAAAACAAATCAAAATGATGCCTTTCACAATTGAGTTGATTTCGTTTTTAGAAAGTTTTCAAAAATGAACCAAATCAATCTATCAAAGAAATAATAACAGGACACTGCCTTCAGTGGTGGAGAAGAAACTAAAATAAAAAAAAATACATTTCTCTACAAATAATATGAATCTATACTCATGCATTGTTTTCATTAGCTCATGAGCAAGAGTGCACATTGTTGGAAAGCATAAGCATTGCAAAGCATCTGGCTTCTCTTTCCCTGGATAAACAAGACACAATAGCATACTGTATAACTCAGCACTCCATATACTGTAGCTTGCATTACATACTGTCAAGGTGCAAAGGAATAAGAAAAACCAAAATATTTACAGAATTTCAAGTTAAGGTTTTGTAAGAGTTATAAAAAATCAGAAGGAAAAGTTAAACATACAATAAAACAGCATGCCACAGTAAAATACGGGTTAGTTGTATTCTAAATATGAGGACAACCACTCATATTTTATAAGTATGTGATTTTACTGGCACTTTGTTTAAAAATGTGTGGTTCAACTGGCTCTGCCAGTGATAAAAATGATTTGGATGTAGCCAATGAAATAGAATCTTATTTCAATGAATGGTATTCTTTTTTGGGATCTTAGATTTTTGGTTTGAATAACAAAGGTGGTGTGCAACTCTTCAACTGCATAGTTGATAAAAAAGCAGCATAAATTCCTTTGTGGCACAGATTCAAAGTCTCAGCAAGAGACAAGGACAATTCCTGCAAGCCTGTAAGCTGAAGGGACACGGCATTCTGGCAGCAAAGGCAGTTACTTGATTGAAATCACTTTTTGTAAGCTTCTCAACTCAATCGAAGATTTGGAAGTGAGATTAGTATGTGAGTGAAGACCACATGATGCTTTAAGTCATGCCTGAGTGGTGAACATTTACATGGAACTGTCTCTGGAAACCTCATCACGCCTTTCCCATTACTGTAGCTGATGGAGGTGGAGGTCTCCAAACACATGACTCCCTGGGGCTGGTTCTGAGAATGCGATCTTGGCTTCCTGCAATGTCAATCTCATCAAGTTTTCAGATTATGAGTCATCTTTTTCTTCCCTAGAAAACTGGGTATTCCAAATCCCAGAAATGGCTGTGATGCATTTCCAATAAATATATTATAAACATGGTTTGCCAGGTATGCCTTCCTACTAGATCCTGCTTAGAATGTGAAGTTGCCATTATTGCTTCCTGCTAAAGGTGCCACCTCTATTGGGAAACGGGTATTCACTAAGGCCATTCATAGTGAACAGGTTGACCGCTTTTCCTCCGTTGTTGTTGCAAATGTTCTAGTTCAGCCTCATACATCATTTCTTGGACTAAGTACTTCTCCCGTCTTATCCGGTCATTTAGGTCCTTTGGTATGTCTGGAATCAGGAATGCGATGAAAGACTTGATTGCAAAAACAAGGTGCTGAAAATTAAAGAGGGGGAAATACATCTTTCAAATATTTTGGAGCATTAATTATAAACCAGAACTCATGAATAAGGCTGAATTTTCCTTAAAATCAAGCATCAGAACTCAGCATGTTACACCTAGACTATTTAGTATTTTCAAAAATTATATTGGGAATACTATTGTTGCGTTTTGGCACATAAGTATGAGAAAGAAACAAAAAATAATGTTTCTCTTTTCACTTCCACAAATTGAAATCACTTCATAAATACTGAATGAATCTTAAATTTAAATCTGTAAAATCCTTATTTATTATGTAATGATATTATAACATGCATTGGTGTACACCGATGAGAAAGATCTTGTTCAGGGAAATGCCATGTTTAGCAGCTCAAAATACCTACAGCACAAACCATGTAGAATACAATTTGCCTGAGATGCACATGCATTTTTAAGACTTTCCACTCTATTAAATACTTCAAAGTATTTAAAACAGTTTACATTTATAATGTGACTTTTCTATGATAAAAATATATTGCTTGGATTCAAACATTAAGTGACAAAAAAGTATTATATAAACAGGGTGGGCCACGGGGGCTCAGCAGGCAGAGTTCTCGCCTGCCATGCCAGAGACCCGGGTTCAATTTCCAGGGCCTGCCTATGCAAAAAAAAAAAGTATTATATAAACAAAAGCAGGAATAAACTCAAATGGTGATAAAAGTACACGTGCTAAATGAGGGGCTGCCTGTGACACTCATTAGCTGTATACTCTTTGGCAAATCACATACCTTTTCTGTATCTCAGTTTCCTCAACTCTATACTGGTGATAATAATAGTAACTCTAAAAGGTTGGTCTGAGGATTAGCATAAATACACCAGAAGGGCTTATAGAGTGCTTGGCACAGTGCCAGCACTATTTAAGTACTACTTCCTGCTATTATAAATGCATCCTTTTGGTTTTCCTATGGAGAAGAATTTTAGATGTTCCAATTTCTCAGAAAGAACAAAAAATTCTGCTATTGGCAGGGTTAGGATGATCTGTGGAAAAGAATGCATTCACCTAATGAACTTGCAGCTGTCTCTCTCAGAATGCTGCTGTTCCACGTCATACGGAAATTTCTAGCAGCACAGTAAGGCAAGCAAATGAGATGAGGCATAAAGCATGGAAGTAAGACATCAAACTATCATTATTTGCAAATGGTATTGTCCATTGCAAAGACAATCCAACAGATTTAACAAAATATTAGAACCAGTAAAAGACTTGAATAAGGAAGTATGCTCAACTTAGAAAAGGCAGTAGAATTCTAGTACTCCAGCAAAAATCAAACAAATCATATAATGGAGGACAAGATAGTGTTCATAATAGCAATGAAAGCATCTTTGACATTTGAAAGAATTAAGTTTAAAAAAAATGAAGATACTTTAAAAAATTAAATTTAAAAGAAATGAAAAAGCTACTTTAAGAGAATATTTTAAAATGTTATCAAAGATAT
Organism: Tamandua tetradactyla; assembly: GCF_023851605.1. NCBI lineage: Eukaryota > Metazoa > Chordata > Mammalia > Pilosa > Myrmecophagidae > Tamandua > Tamandua tetradactyla. The sequence goes on along the minus strand of NC_135334.1, from coordinate 102,462,278 downwards.
AATTTGCTCTGAATAATTCCAGAGGTCATTAAAAAAACAGCAAAAAACTTGTAAATAAGCCTAATTTTCCTCTATGATTTCTATAAATAAAATTCTAACCAAAATCATTGCATGATATTTGGGGACTAGAAACATGAGTTCTAAAATTTATGTTCTAAAATCTAAAATGATTACCATCTCCAAATGTCTAAGGCAGTTTTGAAAATTAGGAGCGAACAGAGTGGGACAGGGTTCATTTTACTAGTTATTAGGATATATCAAAAAGCCGAAGCCTTTAAATTGTGTGATACTGACCCAGGAACAGACAAATGGACAATGGAATCAGAGGTGAGAGGTATAAATGTGACTGTGTAGGAACTTGGATATTACAAAAGTGGAATTAAAAACCAGAGGAGAAATAATGGATTATTTAATAAATAGTATTACCAAAAGTATCTTCTTACATGGATAAGAAGGAAAAATAATTTTCCTTTAGACTCTATACAAATGAGCTTTTAAAAAGTGAAATTGGTAAGAGAGAAAATGGGCTTTATTACACAAAACCACTGAAATAAATGATTTAAAACTTTGTACTCAAAACAGTAAAACATATTTTCCATAAACATATATATATACAAATAAAAATATAGAAGTCTTATACTGGGAAAAAAGAGATTGGGTGCTTTTTGCAGGGGTGAGAAAAGGAAGCAAGAATGTGGAATGAAGAGGAAATACAAAGAGAGAATCACGGATTCTTAGTGATAGTTTCCTCTGAACTGAGACATTTGATCAACATGGTCACTCAAGTTACAAAAGAAGATGAAGAGGAAAAACGTATACATATTAAAAAAAAAATACACACTAAAAATACTTTCCTGAATCATAAATATGGCTTAAACTCTTATGGTATCTGTAATAAAGTAGAGAGTGTCATTTCATCATGAGACATTTTTATAGGCTGACAGAGACATTAAACAATAGAATTTCACAGCTGGATGAGACCTTAGAGGTAGGCATTCTATTTTATAGAAGAATAATATTTCACTACAAAATCTGAAGCTGAGAAGTATAGACACCTTTAAAGGCTTTTCTCCAAGGTGTTAGTTATAGCTATTTTTTATTTTCCCATAATTTTGGTCATAGGAAACAGATGCATTCATCTTTTGATACACTTTAGCAGTGCCTCAGAGACATTTCAGTGCTATGTTCTTCATTGTATCAAGCTACTCATATATTAAAACAATAAAACTGTATCTTCCCTCAAATGTCTTCACAAGACTACAATCTAATATTATTGCATGACTCTGGTAATCAAAATCTATGCACTTTTTAAATAAAAATGTTTTCAGGCATCATTTATTGAATCATTCAATGTTGGTAACAAAAATACATGTGATCAAATATAATTAGAGTTGATTGTTCAGAATATGAATTTCTCCATTCTGATCACACGATGGAAACCAGGTAACCCATATTTTCCTTTTCAAATTTGGTTACTAGGAGGCTCAAAACTATGCTTTCAGTTCAAATGTATAGTAGCTTTCTTTGCCCTAGGTTTCCGGTACAAATGAACTCAGTAACCTATCTTCTCTCATTATTCAGCTCTTGCTTTTCTGCATTTGTTATGATGGTTTCATCGTATCTGAACCATTTTTGGGGAACCCACCCAAGTCCGTTTTTGGAGGTGAGTGAGGAAGCCACTTCCAAGGACAATTGGCAGTCAGGTGGAAAAACATTTACCTATAGTAATTTTCTTCTCAGCATGTGACTCACCTCAAACACGATAATGAAGGCCAGTCGGGCAGCGAGGATATGCCAGTACTGTAAGGTGAACTCATAGGGTTTGGAACTCCAGGGGGGGTTTCTGTAGTCTCGGTACCTGAAATCCACAAAACCAGAGTGTGAAGAGCAGAGGACAATGTATGAAGGCCTGAAACATCCAAAGTGACAGTATAAATGGGTTCATTAATACGGGATGAGTTGGAATGGCTAAACAAACAGGAAAGATAACTGTAACTTATAAATTAGTACCTGCAATAACCCAGTTTTCCCATCTGAAGCACATTCATGTCAAAGAAGGACAGACTATTGTTGACATATCCTTTTAAGCAACTAGGAGAAAAGAAAAGTGTCACATGATTCAGAGAGTCATAAATTCCTAATGCAATTCTTTCACTACAAATTACAAGATTTTGTAAATGTCATTATTCCTTTCATCTAAGTACAAACCTCCTAGCAACCATGCCTTCTTATTCCATTATGTCAGTTCCATTAGATTTCTAAATTAACGAAATGGATAGCTCTCTGGACATTTCTCACAGTAGCTCCCATCTTTCCATTTTATTTGATTTATATTTATTGAGTAGTTACTATGTGCTATCACTTCCTATGCATTAAAACGCCATTAATATATGTTTTTTAGTACACATTCACAGTACACTATTTGGTTAATTGAAATTAAGTAGTCAATTGATGAATGTTTTTGGTTTATGTTTCAAGTATTAACTCATTAAATATATATTTATCATGGACCTACTATTTGTTAAACATTTTTCTAGATGCTTGATATTCAACAGTGGACAGAACAAGCCCAAATCCCTGACTATGTGGAACGTACAGTCCAGTGGAGGGAGATAAACATAGCAAATATAATAATTTATAGAATGTTAGAAGCTAATATGCGCTTTGAGAATAAAATGGAGTCATTCCTCCAGGTGGGTTATAATAGGTCAGAGGAGGTCCACGCTTCCACAGCAAATTTTTAAAGACCACATTTTTAAAGATATGGAGCTATGTAGAAACAACAAGGAGTAGGTCAATGAAAATTCCATGAAGACGAAAGTTTTTCTTAGGAAAACAGGCAAGCATTTTTTTTCCCCTCTTCTGGGGGTGTTTGCTTGTCAAATTTAGATGACAACTAAGGGAGGAGCAACCAAGGAGCATCTGGTGGCTGCAAGGGACTGGGGTGACAGACTGGAAACTAGAGGAGCCCCAGATACCTGTGTGTTTTCCTCATGGGATATCTGCTATGTCTGACGCAATCTGGGAAGCCGGGGATCAGGATAGGAGGGGAACGTGAAGTTAGAAGGAAGTCTAACAGAGTGGCACCGCAATTAAGAGAAAAAGTCCTGCCAGGAGTCCTACCAGAGGTTGGGGGGCCAGCTACAAACACAAAGACAGTTTTCCTCAAGATTTTGAATCTGTGTGGAGGAGAAAAATAAGTTTAAAAGCACCACAGGTCACAAGTGAACATCATGATCAAGTGGAGCGAATTCCTGCAATGGAAGATTTTTTGTAAGATATGAAATTCAATCAATGAAATTTACTAGATTAAAAGAATAAAGGGAGAAAATAATAAAATCATACTAATAGATCAAGAAAAAAATATTTGACACCATTGTACTGTCCATCCATTACAAACACCACTCCGAAATTAGGAGTATGATGAAGATATTACTGTGATAAGAATAGCTACAGTAAAGTCTGTAGCAAACAGTAAAATGTTGACTGTTGAATACTTCCTCCTGAAGTCAGGAACAAGGCAAGCACATCTATTATCAACATTTCTATTCAATATGTTTCATGCAAGTAGAAGAAATAGTTAAAACAGGAATTGACATAAGGAAGAAATATGTAAATCTCTCATTATTCATATAACATAATTGTGTATATAGATAACCTAAAATAATTAACAAACCTTGAATGCATAAGTGGGTTTAGCAAGTCACTGGACACTAAATCAATATACCAAAAATAACTATTTTTATATACTAGCAGGAAACAACTGGAAAATGAAATTTAAATAAATTCCATTTATGGTGATATCATAAATATTAAATATCTGAGTATAAATCTAAGATGCATAGGGCCTCTAAACTGGGAGCCACCCCAAAACAACATTAGAGAATTCAAAGAACACCTAATTAAACACAGTGACGTACCATGTTCAAGGGTTGGAACAATGTCGTTAAGATGTCAATTCTCTTAGTATTTTTTAATGATTAATTGACACCTGAATCTAAAATTTATATGCAAATGAAAATAATCTAAAACTGTAAAGTCAATGTCGAAGAAGAAAAATGTTGGAGGATTACAGCACTAAATAATGACCTCTTAGAAAGTTACAGTAATTAAGACAATGTGGTGCTGGTACAGAGAAAGATAAATTGACCAAAGGAACAGAAGAGAGGGCCTGAAAATGTAGCCACAAATACACATTCATCTGATTTATGACAAAAATGACGGTGCAATTCAGTGTTAAAAAGAACGATCTTTTCAACAAATGGTGCTGGAACGACTGGATATCCTTGAAGAAAATAATATGAATCCTGACTATCTCAGAGCATAATGGACAAAACCAAGGAAAATTGAGATTATAAGGTTAAGGTTCAAATTCAGTGGTTAGGGCAAATCTTTATAAGAAGAAAACATCTGAGTTAAGACTAGAAGTTAATTGAGGTAGTCATGAGGATATCTGTGGGTAGAGACTCACAAGCAGAGGAGGCACAGTGTATAGGAAAAAAGGGATATACAGGATAAGTGAGAGGGCAAGGTGGCTGACACAAAGTGAAGGAGGGAAGAGAGCAGTAAGAGATGAGTTCAGAGAAGGATCTTGCTTTATTATGGATTTAGTGAAGATTTTAGCTTTTACTTTGAGTGAAGTAAGGAGCTAGTGCAATGGTTGAGTGGATGGATTATGAGATTTAGCTTAAATTTTAAATGAGACTATCAAAAAATCTAGGTGAGAGATGATACTGGCGTGCACTAGGTGGCAACGGTAGAAATGGTGGAAAGATTGAATTCTGCTTCTATTTTTAAGTAAAGCCAACATGTTTTCCAATTGATTATACGGGGTGTGAGGGAAATAAGTATTGAAGGATGATTCCAAGAATTTTGGACTGAGCCGCTAGATATATGGAATTGCTATGAACTGAAATGGGGAGGACTGAAAGTTGAACAAGCGTTGAGGGGAGAGCTGGTGTTTAATTTTGGACATAGTAAGTTTGAGATAGCTTTTAGATATAAAAGAGAAGATGCTAAGTAAACAAGGGGATTACACAAGTGTGGTGTTCAGGAATGAGAAGCATGAAACTGAATGACATCAACAAGAAAATGAACATAATTAAAGAAGAGAAGAGGCCCAAGGATTGAACCCTTGGGAACCTCCAAAAGTTAAGGAGCAGAGAGATAATGAGAACTAACAAAAGTGACTGAGAAGATATAGCTAGTGGAGTAGTAGGAAAGCAAGAGACTGTGGCATTCTGGAAATCAAATAAAGTATAGCAAGAAAGGAAGGATTAACTGTCAAATGCTGTTTCAGGCCAAGGAATGTGAGAACTGGAAATGACAAGTGCATCTGATGATGTGAAAGTCACGTCCAGAGGAATATTAGTGCAAAAGCCTTAGTGGAGATGGTGTAATGGAGAAGAGGAGGAGAGGAATCAGAGGAAGTAATAATAGGAAATGCTTTGAATAATTTGCTATAAATAAGAGCAGAAACATGGGGAGTTATGGCATGCAGTGGGGACAAGGGAGGGCTTTATATCTTAATTTGAAAAATAAGAGCATCTTTCAATGTTAATGTGAAAATACAATACAGGCAAAATTGCAAGTGTTGGAGAGAGGAGAAATTACTAGAATGACATTCTGAGGTAGGGAAAGAGGAACAGAGGTAGGACACAGGTGGAGGGACACTGCTTTCAAAAGGAACATGGGTAGTTTCATTTCTAGTAACAAGAGGGAGGGAGACTGTAAAGGTATGCATGCTGGTACAGGGAGATATGATAACAAATACCTGGGGAAGTGCTTTTCTGATTGCTTCAGTTGCCCTAGTTAACCAGGAAGCATGATCGTCAACTAAGAATGAAAATAAGGAAGGAGGTATTGAAGGCTTGAGGATTGAAGAGAAGAGTGAAAAACTCAAAATGGAAGGGTGAATGGACTATTGCCAGGTCTCTGTGAGGTGTGCAATAAAAATTTAAAGTAAAAGTAGTCAATGCAGCTGGTTGTTTTTCTTCATATACATTCAGCTGTATGGGTGCACTGTAGAACAGGCAAAGAGTTAGAAAAACTAAGGATGTGGTTTTACCAAGGCAAGGGGGCAAGGATACTGGGTATCCAAGGAAGTGGCTATAATGATTGATCAAGGTTTATATGATGTGTAAAGATGGAAAAAAGGACATTCAAAGAGTGGAGAGCAAGGAAACATTAATATGGTCAATGGTTTGGAGGTCTACATAAAGTCAAAGAATTATTGGAGTCAGGGTCAATTTTTACAATAGCACTAAAACATATGTATTATTATCTCCATCATGTATATTAAAGAACTTAGCTTTAGATAGACTAAGTAACATTCCCTAGCCCTATATTTCTCAAACTTTTTGGTCTCAGGATCCCTTTATACTTTAAAAGCTTATTGATGGCCTCAAAGAACTTCTCCATGTGGGTACATCTATCAATATTTCACATATTAGAAATTAAAACTGGGAAATTAAGATATTTAACTTTATTTTAAGTAATCATTAAACTCATTATATATTAATATGTTTTTTTAAAATAGCTATATTTTCCAAAATAAAAAATATAGTGAGAAGAATGATAGTGCTTTAAATGTCTGCAAATTTCTTTAATGTCTGCTTATTAAAAAACAACTAGACTCTAATATCTGTCTTGCATTCAATCTGTTGAAATACATTGTTATGGTGGAAGAATAAGCAGAAAATCTAGCCTCGCATAGATAAATGTTCCAATGGGAGGACTTTTAATAGCATTTCAGATACTTGTGGATATTTTCCTTTAATACAACATCAGAGCTTGACATATGGTAGTTGCTTAAAGTTTAGTTGCAAGGTGGAATCTGCAACCGTATAAATAAACTTTTTAAAACCATTACGTTGATGTTATGGATTGAATAATGGCCCCCACAAAGACATGTTTAAGTCCTTACCCCAGGTCTGGTGGATGTGAACATTTTTGCAAAAAAGATCTTCAAAGACCCCATTAGTTAAGAAGAAGGCAAACTCAATCTGGGTGGGCGTTAATTCAATATGACTTGAGTCCTTATAAGCAGAGGAAATTTGGACAATCTAATAGGACATAGTCAATGTAACGACTGTAGAGGTTGAGTATGAGTTGCTGCAAGTTACTACTAGAATATTCCAGATTTCAGAGCAAGCACCATCACGACAAAACCTTGAATTTGGACTGCTAGCCTCTAAAACTGGGAGATAATAAATCTCTGTTCAAGCCAAGTGGTCTGTGGCACTTATTTACAACAGCTCTGGCAAACCAAGAAATTGATCTACCTTGTACTTTGGTCTATATTGCACTTTGAATTACTTTTTATTTATTATGATTTTGTAACATCAATTATGGGTCATTTGGAAAATATCATCCCATAACTACGTATCATGAGTTACGTAGATCTTCCAAATATCGGCATATTTTTACTACAGAATACCAAAAACTCACATTTGTTAATATCACCATGGTAGCAGACAGAAGTTCTCCACAATTCTAATTTTTACTTCAAAGTTTGAACTTTATCTTCAACAACAAATACTGTTATTTTCCTTAAAATGACAGATAGATTGTTTGCATTTTAAAAAAGCTTGTCTGCCAAGTCAGAATAATCATAGTTTATCTGGGTTGTTATTTCACATAAAAAACCAAATAGCTTCTTATGTTTGCAAATCAAACAATCACGCAAGTGCTTTACTCTGAGACAACCAGACGTGCAGAAGTGCTTTGTACATACTTCACATTTTATCACCCAGAATACTCAAAGGATATTTACTTAAGGGTAGAGATTTAAAAAAAAGTAATACTTTTTACTGCTTCATCAAGGGCATTCTGAAGTAAAACTGGCATTCTATTTTTTATAAGAATTATATGGAGGTGAGAATATAATCATTACTCATACCATTTGGTGCCATAGCCTTGAGTCTTGCAGAGGCACTAGAAATTTTGCAAATTTCAATACAGGGAAAAAGGCAAATTATGTCTTAGTATGATTATGAAAATAGTTTTGACCTAGTGGGGCCCCTCAGGTGGTCTCTGGGGCTTCTAGAGATCTGCAGACCACATGGTGAAATGCACTGCCCTGGGACGAGTAGTGTGAGAAACCGGATTCAAATACACATCTATCTCATTCTACGCCTTGGAATTTTACCTGCATGCTGCACTGCCTTCACTCTGCCATGTCTGACCTAGACCCATAATTTATCATTTCAATTACTGTCTCGCTAATACCCGCCACTCCAGTGCCACCCAGTCCTTCTGCCATGTTACTCTGAAATTTTCCAATTTGAATACATCCACTCCAACTTATCTGCTAAGCAGACCCGGTCAAAATTAAATAACAGGGTGCCTTTTTTACACTATCGTTTCAACTTCACATAAAGTCCACATCTCTGCCTTAAATTACTCTACAGCTCTAGGCATTGAATATAAAGAAGAGGTCAGGTGCCAGCTACAGGAAAGGCAGGTCCTGAAAAATTAAACAGACCAGATCCCAGCAATTCTTATTTTCTCCTGCCACCAGGTGGCAGGAAAGACACAAGCAAATAACGCTGCCAGGAAAGAGGGCTGCCAAACAAAACAAAACTCTTAAAATCTACTTCCTGATCATTTAGAATTAGGAAAAAAAAAACTTTTTGGTTTTTCACTATTGAGTCAAAAGTACTTTATAAATACATGGTCTTTTGTCTTTTACAGTTGATAAAATGCTACCTCATATATTTAAAAAAAAATTTTTTTTTTAAATTACCTGGGTAGGCAATAGGGAAACGAACCCGGGTCTCTGGCACGGCAGATAAGAACTCTGCCACTGAGCCGCCGTTGTCCACCCAGTACTTACACTTTTATTATGCATAAACCTATGAACAATTTTTGTTTTGATGATGTAGCTTAGTAAAAGATGAAGTTAAAACTTGAGCTCTGGGGGTCTGACTCCAAGTTAAAACCCTTGAAAAGACACCAAAATATTAATAAAATGAAATGAAATACTTATGCCTTCATTATCTCTGAATAAACGGAGACATTTCTGTTGAAAAAGCCATTTTAGCATTTTGAGAGGCAGTAAGGGTTGATCTCATCCTAAACTAGGGCTCCCCCTTTAGGGCACATGTCTTGCATTCAGATAAGCCACGTGTGCAGAGCTGTTGCCGAAGGAAGGAGGAGAAGTAGCTTCTCTCCTGGTGATGGCCTATGACTGACTGCTTTCATGCCAAAGCTTTTCTTAACTATTTCCAAGTCCTCCCCATTCCCCAAATCTCCAGTACCTTCTTGAATTCTTCCCAGTACCTGATTTCAAGAAAGAAAGATGTGAAAAGCCCATATCCCCTAAAGCAGTGATTATAAATTCAGGTAATTTTGCTCCCAAAGAGACATTTGGCAAAGTCTGGAGACACTTTTGGCTGTCGCAACATGGGAGACAGGAAGGCTGCTACTGCTGTCCAGTGGTAGAGGCCAAGGATGTTGCTAAGCATTCCCCATTGCGTGGCACAGCCACTGCAAAAAGAGATTATCTGACCTCAGATGTCAATAGCGCAGAGGTTGAGAAACACTGTCAATCATATATTTAAATTTTAATAGAAAACACAGGGGAGCAGGTCTAGGGAAATGTTCTTACCTTAGATCCCTTTTTAAAACTCTCTACAGTCACACAGTTGATAGTTATTTCATATTTTGTGTGCCCTCCACAAACTAGCAATTTGATGTGGGCCTCAATTCCCCCAAAGTGGGCCTCAATTCCCCCATCTCTACAGTCAGATTACTCCGGTTCATTTCTGGGGTCTTTTCCTCGAGAATTCAACTTCTAAATACACTACAATTTCTTTAACATTTTGATACCAGTGATGCATTTACAAGTAACAGAGAGAATAACAGAGTAACAGAGAGAGACTCTAAGATCATTTATTAAAAACAGCTGTCCTGGGCAGACAGGTGGTGTAGTGGCAGGGTTCTTGCCTGCCATGCCAGAGACCTGGGTTTGATTCCCGGTGCCTGCCCATGTGAAAAATAAACAACCAAACCAAGAAAAACAGTTGCCCTTTGTCCTTGCTTGATTTCAATCATGAAACTCACGATCAGTACAATGATCAGAAACCTTATTCTTAATGGTCACAGAACAAAACTTCCCAGTAAGTTCCCATTTTCATTACAAGCATAAAATATATCAGAAAAATGTCTAAATTTTAACTTACCTGACTTTGTTTATTGCTTCATGCGCACAAGGGCCATATTTGTACTCATAGACTAAACGTGGAATGAAATCAGATGTAATAGCAATTACAAATGCATTGGTGATCACAGCCAATATGCCAATTCCTTCAAGAATTCCATACCAGATACCTTTTAAAGAAAGATTAAAGATAGATAAGTGAATGGAATGATTACAGCTCTCTGATCAATCTTACTTTGCAAAGAATGATTTACTTATACATTAGAACCACACTGGCTTAGTATAATATCTCACTCTGGATGTTTCAGCTACTTAATGTACTTTTCAACAGAGGCTGAATAGGACGCATCTGAAGAGATTTGAAAAATTGAAATAACATTAGAAGCCAGTAATTTAGTGATTCATGTCTGTAACAGTGAGACATCACACAGATGCCTGAGATATATCAAAACCTAATCAAACGTGCAGAAGTTGCTGAGGAAATAAAACCAACAAACAAATCTTTCAAGGTCTATGTGATTGCATAAACTCTCAAACATTTGTATTCATTATGGGTTCTGCCTATTATCATTGTCAAGTTTCATTTTTAAATAAAGATGCAGAAAAGTAAAATCAGTTTGGTGTCAAGACCTGAAATAAATCACTAATTGATAAATTCTAGTTCATAAGAGATCAATCCGGCATCATTAGACACTAACCAGTTTTCAGGGTTGTACACAGAACGAATATAACATTGTTTAAAATCAAAACTGAGGTTTGAAGTAGGATGAAACTTAGTTTTAAAAATATTGGTAGGAACAAAGTTCTGGGAAGAAATATTTAAAAGTGTTAAAGGAAATTGAATATCATGAGAAATTTTTTTCTCATATGAAAAAAATTAAAAGCTGTAATGTTAAAGTTTATTTAGTGGGAGGGATCAAAGACAAGAAATTGCAATTCGTATAATATTTGAATATATCAAAATTAAACTTTCTTTATGCCAAAGGTCACTGTATTTGGTCAAAAGAAGACAAAAGTGTGGGAGAAAACTTTTGCTTCACAAAAACAGACAAAGGGTTAATATGTCTAATATACAAAAAGATCCTACAATATGATCCCTCCCTTCAAAATGGATTAACGTAAACAATTTGCTATGGAAATGAAAACAGCCAATGAATACACAGAAAGTTCTGAATCACTGGAATTAAAAAAAATGGATCTTTCATCGACAACAAATTTGGATGGACCAACAATTTAAATAATATCCTAAATTGTCTAGAAATAAACAACAATAACAAAATAATACATATCTAAAAAACAAAACAATAATGAAAACATAGGGTGAAAAACCATGAGTTCTGTAGGATCTTTCTAAAAATACTATAAATCATAGAACTATAAGAGATATTAATTTGGTTAAATTAAAAAACTTTCACTCACGATGAAGTGAATAAAAACTAGTATTTGAAATATGCTTGTAACATATAAATATAGTTATTATTACTAATATGGAAACAGATGATTAATATTAGATACAATGGCCAGAGGGCATAAACACAATTAGCAAGAGAAAAAATTCAAATAGTCATAAACATATGGAAATATATTTAAACTCATGGTTATGAAATCCCAAATACAGCAAGACACATTTTTTCCTTCTTGAACTGTTAAGGCTGAAAGTTAATAAACAACCAAAAAAAACCTAAAATTATTAATGAAATGGGATATAGACATTCATACACCTATGGTGGGACTGTAAATTGGCACAATATTGCTGGAAGTCATGCTGTCAAATTATGTATCAACATTTTAAATGTGCATGCTCTCTGAAACAGGAATTCCATTCTAGGAATTTATCTTGAAGAAATAATCAGACAAAGTATATATAAAGAAGTTCACCTCAGTGTGTTTACAATAGCAGAGAACATTTCTAGTTAAGGGACAAATTAAAAAAAAAAAGTCACACAACCTAAATAAAAATCTGTGCAGCAAACAGGAAGAAATAAGTCAGAGCTAAATTTAATAACATGGAAAGACAGGTATGAGATACTATTTTGTAAGGAACAATTTATGAAAAGAATGTCCAGCGTGAACTACTGATGCACAATAGAATGAGGGCATATGTGCCTGTGCTCATAGAAAAAGAAGCAGGCTAGTCATTAGAGTATAATACTGGCTCTTCCTGGGTGCAGGATTGTGTTTATTTAAATATATTTATTTACTTTTGTTTTTCTGTACAGTTAAATTTTTAGTAAAGCATTGGTACTATTGTGTTACTCAGCAAAACACTACCTTATTTTGAAATAAAGATAAAATATGGTTATTTTCTATTTTGGAGCTGTAAGGAAAAAAATACAATTGCTGACTATCTTAGGGAACACAATTAGATTGAATACATTGTGTAGCAGAAATACACTTCAATGAATTCTAGAATGGCTATCATTATACTGCATATAAGATAATTCAAATTCTATGTGGAAAAGAGCATGCTTAAGCAATTGAAAGGGAAGGAAACTTTCTATTTCTAAAAATGGTTTTGCAACTAAAATCTGAGATTCACGAGAGACAGGAAGGAGCTTCTCACCAGGAGTTATCTCAACGAAGTTGGGGTTCATTTCATTCTTTCTTAATTAAAACTACTTCTTTTTGTTTAAAGTTGGTGGGAAGCCCTAGCAAAATAAACTCCAAGTGGTGCCTACGTGAGATGGGGCCACCACTTTGCCTTAGCAATGCAAAGATCATTTAATTTCTGAGTCTTACCTATATCAGTTGCTCGGGCTGGCAGAGGCCTCCGCCACTGGGTGACAAATTTGTATGCATCCAGCCTTATTTCTATGATATTGTTTAACAAAGCCAAAAGAGGGGCCAGAGGAAATGCCGCGACAAAGATGGTGGTAAAACCAAACTGCAGAACTGCAAAAGGAGAGTGTTAGAAAATTAATACCATGAACAGTTATCATTTATTGAGTGCCTTGTCTGTGCCAGAACAGGTGTTTTACATAAATCGGCTGTGATCCTTTCAACATCCTACAAGGTAAATACCTTATCCCCACATTAAGGTTAAGGATACTACAGCTCAGACATATTAATGAAATTTGCCAAAGTATAGATAGATCTGAATTTAAATGCATGGAGTCAATGTCAATGTGCTTTGGATCTCTATACCATGCAGCATAAAGAAAGGATAAGGATTTGGGAGGGGATTGGGAAGAAGGCAAAGGGGACACCTTGAAGAGAAGTGGTGCTTGGTACCAGAATGGACTCCAGACAGCTAATCTTGTCCTCTCTTTTTATAGATAAGAAAACTGAAGTCTAGAGAACAGTAAAGGTCAAGTCAACAAACAGTGATTCTAATATTCAGAGTGGGAATCCTTATTTTCTTAATATAAATGAGTTTCCATTCAAAGAGTTCACCTTTGAAGAAGCCAAGGTTTATACTGGCCCTGGGCAGAATATCTTTTCTGAAAAGGAATTATTGCTTTATTTTGGGTGGGATGGTATAGTTCATAATTTAAGAAATCGTTCTGCCTTATTTTGTTTCTTCAAAACTTTTGCTCAAAAAGCTAGGTGTTCCATGAGAAAAACCTTCATTGTCATCAAACACCAATGCTCTCAGAATGCAAAGCATGTGGAATCTTCCAAGGGCACTGCTTTAATATTTTTGCTAGCTCTGTTGAGACACAGGTGTTGGTGTGTTTTTGAACAGATGAGTTTGGTAAGGAGGAGAAAAAATGATTTCTCTCTTAAAGCAAAGCCTGCAGGAAGTAGAAAAACAACATCAAGAAGGCCAAATAACCCTCCTGAAGTTCTTTCCTTACCCATTTCTAAGTACTCATCCATCAGTCCATGGATATTCATGGGCTGTAGATTCCAGTCGTTTTCCCACTGAGGAATTGAAGCATCCTGTACTCCCTTCTTGATTTTATGCCGTGACCACCAGTTCTGGATCAGCCTAAATCATAAAGCAGACCAAGGGCTTTTGCACTCTTAGAACAATTTATAGTGTATTAAGAAAGGAAAAATACCAATCACCCTGGGACTACACTTAGCATCCCTGAGAACTGGAGAAATTTGCAGGTTCTCAACTTCCAAACTTAGCTTGGGAAAATAGGCTCCAGCATTCCAGCTCTATTAGACCCTATAAACATTTACATATTTATTTAGGAATTCGTCCTCTGTCCCATACACTTAGGTGCTCTTTGATACTGATTAAACATCCACTTCTATGATTGTACTTCCCACCCCCCGCCTGTATAAATACTTAAATGCCTACATTACCTATTCTGACTGGGTTTGAGTTCTTCATTTGACATAACCCAAGACCTTCTGGGGTTTTCTCTCTAAACATAAATAAAATGAATTTCCACATTAAAATAACTGATCCCTAGATCGGGTTTCAAGAGACCTAAACTTTGTTCCCACCATGCAATACATTAGCTGTGTGATTTTAAGTGAGTCACCTCATCTCTGTGAATCCGCAAACATGACAAGTTTGAGGTTTGGTGATAAGATTCTGTTATTAGTGACCAATAATTGCTAGGCAGTGGATATGAGTCATTTATTAGACCTGGAAAGGAAGTAGCAACACTATTTTCAGAGCCCAGGGGTAATCTTGAAATTATATGATATGCATATTCTATGGGCTTCTCAGCAATGAATTATTTTAAGAGCTAGATAAAAATTACCTCGAGGGTGAGGTAAATCTCACATGACTCAGTAAAGAGCACCCAACTCTCAATTTTCATGAATCACAGCCCTGGAGCTTCAATGGGGATTGGAAGAGCAACGTGGCTAGACCACAATGGTAGACAGGTCTTCAAAGTATGTGCCGTGCAGGGTTCCTCTACAGCCTCAAGGAGATGACAGAGGGCTGGAGGTTGGGATTAGGATAAGCCTGCTTTACTCCATTTTATGTATTTTGGTTCTACTTAAGATTTTACTTGAAGAAAGTAAAAACATTTAAAAGTTTGAAAATTGCCACAATGAAAATGAAAAAAAAAAGTTTGAAAATCATTGCTTTAGAGACTGGTCTACTCCTGTTAAATCTCCTTCAACAAGGCCTTTTCCCAGATGTTGGGAACATACCAGCAGGCCACCTCTAATCATTGCCCTTTTAGGATCTAAGGTAGGTGATCAGGCTGACTACTTGAGCAAGACAATGGTGAAAGTGGGCTGTCCAAAGTGCAAGTTGTGTGTAGAAGCCCATGGATAATGATAACAATAAGAAAGAATATCAAGATTACCTCTTGAGGGTGCCTCTGAAGTGCTCACAGCATATCTGACCCTGTGCTAAGTACTTGGCACCTAATTACCTCAGGCATTTTCAAAAGATGTTCCCCAAACCCTAAATTTGTGTTTTGCTTGAATATTGAATATTATCCCTAAGGAGAGAGCCAATAAAGCCAAAAATAAAGCCAATAAAGGCTCCTCAATCCTTTATCCTCTTAACTCCCTTCAATTAAAAGATTTACTTCAATCTTTTTTGAAGGCTGAGGATTTGCATAAAAATCTCTTTACAAAAAGCCTGTCATTTATTGATAAAGGTTTAAAAACAAGTGGTTCATCTCATTTAATTTCATGAATCTTCTACTCCTTAAAAATGGAGGGAAAAAAAGGACTCAGAGAGGAAAAATAAAGTATAAGCAAGTTTAACATGATTTCAGGGTGGATAGTCCCCCTCTAGTCCTCAGGTTTCTGCTCAGGAAAATCCTCATACAATTTGTAGGTCAATAAGGAGAAAGAATCAGAGAATATAATCAGATGACTAAGGTTAAGTTGTTTATACCATCAACTTCGCCACAGTCAGGAAATTCCTTGAAGTCATCAGGTTTTTAATATACGGTTAATTTGGCCACAAATCTATACCACCTTGTTTTAAACACACTGCATTTCACTGCAACCAGACCATTGTAAACACGCCGTATTTCTGTGTTTTGAGGGATATTTAAATAGATGTAGATGTGTGCAGTTAGCACTCTCCTATGCCAGCATCTCACAGGCAAAATGTATCTGTTGTTATCACTATCAATCCTATCCTAATGATTTTTTATTTTATGGTTATAAATCACAGTATACAACTTGCTTTCCAGGATTTTAACTTTCTGGCATTCTCTTGGTGGGGGGTGGAAGGTCCCCTTAGTAAACATCAGCAAAAACAACCTTGGTTAGCTTTCAAAAGAAATCAGGAAGTTATTTTTGTCCCTAAGACACTATAAAGCAATAATGTTATCTTATAGCAACAAATGTGTTAATATATTAAACAGAGAACCACTCTGGACTCCTCCCTCTCAACTTAAAAAAGATAGCCGGAGAGTTCTACATCCTGTCAGGCAGGGCCTCTTCCCTCCGACAAGCAGGAAGAGATACAGAAAACAGGCCTTTGTCCCTCAGCCACTCGTAAGATTAAGGAATGAAAACTCTCTGAGGGGGGAATTGAGGCAGGCTAGAACAGGGAGGGAGAGGAGAGGGAAAAAAAAAAAACTGTGAAGGAGCCCTTAGCAAGGCCTGTAAATCAAGGCCAGGTGGGCCCTGTCCTGACAGACAGCCTGCCTGGGGCTGCCTACTTACGGGAAACCTGAGCGAGTCAGTTACTGAGAAAGGTGAAGCCCACCGGCCCACCCAAACGGATGCATCACCTCCAGGCCCTGTCCGGGAGAGAAGGGGGTGCGGTAGGAGGAGGAACCTTGTAAAAAGAAGGGGAAGGGGGAGTAAGTGAAGCTAATGTATAAAAGCAAATGGCCCCACATGGCCTATCACCTCTCGCCTTCCATCCTTCTCTTGTGAGAGTGCCCCCATGTTCTCTCACATGCATATTCATAAACTATGTGTTTACTTTAAAAACAAAAAACAAAATAAAACAAAAAATACAGAGTACCAGGGAAGCTACGACCACTATTTCCTTTAATTCTTACTGTAGTTCTCAAGTTCTCAAGGTAAATACAACTATAGGTTCCCCACCCACCCTCCCCTTTTTTTTTTTTTTTTTTTGCATGGGCAGGCACCTGGAATCGAACCCAGGTCTCTGGCATGGCAGGTGAGGTCTCTGGCATGGCAGGTGAGAACTCTGCCACTGAGCCACCGTCCCTCCACCCTATAGGTCCCCTTTGGAGGATGTGGAAACTGAAGCTCAGAAAAGACTTACAAATGTTCACCTATTTTGGAAGGCACACAGAGTGGGAAATGAACCTCCATCTGTCTGATTTTACCAAGCCCAAATTCTTAAGAACTCTTCACACTACCTCTAGCTTTCTTCTTTGTAACAGTATACAATGCAAATTAAAAAACATAAGTGCTCACGGATATCCCAGTTCCATGAAGTTATTCCATATTTGCTTCAAAAACATGATAACGCCCATCTGGAGACAGAGGTCTATTAAACAGCCACTGGGATGACACTGCAACACAATACGAGCAAATGATTTCGCATTTCCCAGCTGGTTTATACTTCATCATCTTTAAAATGAACGGCAAATTCTAAACCCAGGCTACATACTCACAATGCATGAAGAAAAACAAACAAGGAGGAAGCAGCATGAATGAGAAAGATTGTAGGTGGGAAAACTTCCAATAGTGATAATGGAATACTGATTAAAACCATAACTGTAAATACGACAAGTCTAACTTTTTTTGAGCACTTACTACCTGCCAGTCTCTGTATTAGGCATGACGACATTTAATGGATGCTGTGGAAATTTACATATTAACACAATCAGGTGGTACAAAAATATTTACTATATGGCAAATATTTATATTATTTTAATAATTTTGTTTTGCGATAATTTTAGATTTACAGAAAATTTGCAAAGATAATAAAGAGAATCCCCATACACCCCTCACCCAATCCCCCCATTGTTAATAGCTTCTATTTTCTTAGTATATTTGTCAGATCTGAGATGTCAAATTAGTCCATTGCTGTTAACTAAACTCTAGACTTTATTTGGATTTCACAAGTTTTTCCATTAGTGTCTTTTTTCTGTCTCAGGATCCAACCCAGAATACTATATGTTGCTCTATCTCTCCTGGTCTGGGCAGTTGCTCATTTTTCCCTTCTTTTTCATAACCTTGACAGTTTTTAGGACTAAGTAACAGGCAACCTTTGGATTGTTTCCCTGTCTGGGCTCATCTGATATTTTTCTCATGTTTATGCTGGTGTTATGTGATTTGGGGTGGAAGATCATAGAGGTGAAGTGCCATTTTCATTACATCATAGCAGAGTTACATGAGATCCATGTAATATCACTGATGATGTTAACCGTTATCACTTTGTTAATGTCCTGTTTGCCAAGAATTCTTACTATGAAGTTACTATTTTTCCCCTTATATTATTAGGAAGTGAGTCACTAAATTGAGCCCACTCTCAAGATTGGGAGTGGGGATGAAGTAGTTAAGCTGTATTTGCTTGGGGAGAGAGTATCAACATTTATTTTGATTTTTTTTTTTGCATGGACAGGCACCAGGGAACAAACCCGGGTCTCTGGCATGGCAGGCAAGAACTCTGCCTGCTGAGCCACTGACCTGCCCTATTTTCATGTATTTTTAAGTAAAAACATATTGCAAAATAGTTTGCCAGTGTGACCCCAGTTTTGCCTTCTTGGTGGTTCTCTGCAGTTTTAGATTTTTAGTAAAATTTGGTGTTTAAAACCCACACAAACAAAAATGTGATTACTACAAAAATTGCAATTGATGTGTTTTGCTTGAATATTTTGTACTATATAAGCCATCTGGGTGGGGAAACGTGGGTTTGTTTCTTTAGAAATGGGTTCAGGTCCTGTTGTTAAGGGTGATGGCTTACGTGACCTTCTCTATAGCTTTGATCCACCATTTCTATCAAATTGTTACCAGTGGGGGAGGGGAAATTGTTATCAGTGGGACATCAAAGGGTCATAATTAGGACACTCAGGACCTGCTTTTCCAGTTCCAGCCCAGTAACTTAAGACTCCCTAAACGGAGACAAAGAGAGGATTTGCCAGCTGGCATTCTTATCATGTGGAGAGGTCTAAATTCTCATACCCAAGCATGGCCCCTCTTCTAAGGATGAATTGAGGACCCCCTGAACTCTATAAAGCATATGTGATGAATGTGTTCAGTGGAATGTCTGAGGCAGAATAATTACTAAGTTGCATGGACATGGATTATAGTCGTAAAGTGAAGCTCATCGTTTTTACAGAAAGCCTCAAGGAGGCAAGCTGACTTGTGTAAGGTCATGTAATATTGAGTGCTGTGGGCACGAAAGCTTGGGTCTCTGGCAACCAAATCCACTGCTCTTCTACATCATGCTAAGCATGAATTCTATTTACCAAATGAGTTTGGTGCCTTGAAAGGCTGGATCTAGCAAAAGCATACTACTATGTGGGAAGGGAAAAAGAAGATGATGACAGGACCATGTAATTTGAGCATTCTCCACAAAGGGTAGACCAAAGTGGAGAAGCTGGAAGGCAGGTCATTTATAATGGATGATTTTGTGACTTATAGGGAAGAGGGAAATGTCCAACAGTGTTTGCTGCTCCCCCTCCCCCATATAGTAATGCCCTTGAAGTAAACCCAGCTCTTTGATAGTCTAATATTCATTTGGTAAAAAGAACACATACTTTGAGCTAAAGAGCAATGGATGAGGTACAGAGACCCAGGCTTTCATTGTCACTCCACCGCTCAAAATCACATAACCTTGGTCAAGCCAAAGCTGGGTACTTTCACATATTTTTCTCATTCCTCACGACAATTTTGTGAGATGTGTGTAGTATCCCCACTCCGTAGGTGACGAAGCAAGGTGGCAGTGAAGACCATCCAACTTCAATACCCAAGGCCTTTCACTTTAGCTACATTAGTATGTTGGCCCTAAACTTAATTTACATGTGTGAGCCAACAGTTATCAGACAGCAGCCTCTTAGTAAAAATCAATTTCCATTATGTCTTCAATTGTGCACCTGTGGTATAGCAACTGTTGTTCAAAAGCACAGACTATGAAGCTAGAAAGCCTAATTTTGAATTCTAACCACCAATTCATTTCTATAATTCTAGGCAAACTCCATAAGTTTTCAATGCCTCAGTTTTCTTATCTGTAAATGGGGTTGGTGTTAGACTCGGACATAATTGCTGGCATGCACTGAGGTCTCAGTTAATGTTACAGCTATTTTTACAACTTTTTTACATTAAGCATATATAAAATTTTTATGTGAAATATTATATGGTTATAGCCTGAAATTCACAGGTCCAGTATAGCAGCTCATAATGTTCTTAGACAGTTGCATCACTTTTATTTGTTCTTTATAATAGCTACTATCAGTTGTGTCAGGGATTTTACATGCACAATCTTAGGTAATCTACATATAGTAATATTATTGAGTTAGCTATTCTTATTAACAGTGTACAAAGGATGAAATTGAAATTTAGAGATATTAAAACCACGCATCTCATGGGCAAGCTTAGAATGTACACTCTCATACTCCAAAGACAAAACATTTGTTAATTTCATGGTTATGTTCTTTGCCAAATACTATTAACATCTTCAAGGAAGGGAGAGGGACTTCATTAATGAACTACTTCCAGTTTACAGATGAAGAGATAGATATTCAGAGAGATCAAATCAAAAGCAAAGACAGTAGTAAGTGGAAAGTGATAAGGTTAGCATTTGTCACCAGGTTTCTCTCTTATAAAGGGCACATCTTAGACAGTTTTAGGAATTCTCCATGTTCCATTCAATTCCTAGAAGGCTCCGGGAAGAAAACATACGTGAGGTTTCCCCTGAATTGTGAGGGACTTTCAAAGAAGAGATTGGAAATATCTTTACCCTTAGTTTTTCTCAGGTAATCTTTTCTTGCCTCTCTTTAAATTATAAACTTCTACTAATCTCAAAGGTATTAAATATATATTAACTTAGAATAATTCAAATACTTTTGAAATGTAAAAGGAAAAGATAGTATGATTATTAAGACAGTACAGAGTCCAGAAATAGTATTACTACACATCATATATGATAAACTGGAATCTCATTTCACCAGGTTAAAAAAATTTATTATTCATTAAATATGTGACTGCCAAATGGAGCAAAAAAAGATTTATTACTCTTTACAACAAAATAAACCCAAAAATAGATCAAAGCTATCAATACTAAAAAAAAACTAAAAAAAAATACAAGTGATTAAAAAAAATCTAGAACAGGAAAGCCTTTTCTTGGCATGATAAAAATCCATAAAGTCATTGAAAACAGGGAATTTTGTCTAAGTAAATTTATATACACCCACACATGAACATGCACATTAGGAATCATAAACAATATAAAAAGATACACAACACAATGGTAAAATATCTGAAGCAAGTTTGAAAGATTAGAGGCCAATTCATAAATTCATAGGACAGAGAAAATCTGTCTAATGAAAACGAAAAGAATAGTTCATATAAACACACAAGAAATATAAAACGATCAACAAACATATGAAAAATATCTACGACATCACTCACAATTAAAGAAAACTGAAAGCAAAATGAGATCTCTTTTTGACTATTAGATTGGTAAAAAAATTACAGGTTTGGGTTGGCAAAAATCTGAGGAGGCATGTTTATACACTGCAGGTGAGGTGCTGATATTGGAGAATAATTTATCACTCAGTCTCACCCTGTGATTTAGCAATACCACTGATGGACATATTTTTTCATATGTCACATACATTACACACTGATAAAGAAATACGAGCCTTAGGCAGCACATTTACATATTTTGCATTCTGTGGCTTCAAGTAAAATCATTTTTGGACTAAAGTTTCCACCACTTAAAACAAACCTAACCTATTTAAAAGTTTGAAAACCCATGCAATAGTTAACAATATTTTCTAAAAGGAGCAAAGTTACTGGACCTAACTTCCTGGGCTCTGTTAATGGGAGAAATAGATGTGATGAAAAATTAAAGAGAGCTGAGACTAAGATCCTGGCATTTAACATCTCAATCAGCCCCCTTTTTTTTACTGAAAGATGTAGTTCCTTCCTTTCTGAACCCTTAGGAATTCTTCTTTACCAAAAATGTGTCTTCTGAAGTTCCCTCTATCTGCCTTCTCTCTCTTTGCACCCTTTCTTCCTTCACTCACTAGACCATATCCATGCCCAGCCCTACACCCACCCCACATGGTTACTTACTTCCTCCAGTCTCCACCGGTTAAAAAGCTTATTGTAATGTCCTGGGTGGCCTACAAATCTGTAAAGAGACATTTTTTAATTCATTAGCATTTATATGGGAATGACCGAAGAACATCTACTAATGCATCACAACAAGCGCATGTGTGGGTAGACATAAAAGTTCACCGGTGCAACTTGTCCCCAAATGGTTGACTTCACTATGCTTACACAACATCAAAGCAACTGACTTAAAAAAGAAAAAGCGACGTGTGTGAACTTAATGCCAGTGGGTTATGCTGGTGCAGACAAATCAACCAAATGACATTTTCCACTTTCACTCATAGAGTTTTAATATCTGGCTGACATAGTCAATAAATATTCTGATGATGTGCTGAACCCTGGGCTAAAACTTTTTCTATCGTCAGTATTTTTCCTTAGTGGTAGCTGGCAAACAGACCCATTAGTATAATATGCTTCTTTTTAATATTTTGCACCAAAGATAGGACCAAAAGTTAAAATGACGGTTAAAAAAGGTTTCCATATATCAAGGGACTGTAAGCCAGGAATACAAAAAAAAAATGTTCTTCATTGAAAACACCATTATTGAAGAATAGACAGCAATAGCTGACCTCAAGTATGGAATATAGGCTTTATTTTTTTTATACCAACTTTAATTGATAATGGCTACTGCCAGAAGTACTGTACTAAGAAGTCTTTTGAGTGAGACTGTCTATGAAGGCTAATTAGCACAGTCTTCCAGGGCAGAAAACAAGAATTTGGTACCTCTATTAACTCATTGGGATCTTCTGACAATCTTTTAAACTCTTTTGCAAAGATAATATGTGTAAACGTGACTTACCTCCCCAAAAAGAAAGCAATGTAGAAGATGGAACTGTTTAAATTCACAAACTGGAAGAGGAACATCTTCAGGGCAAAGCTGTTTTCCCATTCTGATTCCGTCCGTGGATACTCTAAAAGGAGCATAGGGTGTGTTTACATAGATTGGTGAATAACGAGAACATTGGACATGAAATCAGAAGACACAAGTTCAAGTTCTGCTTCAGCCACTTACTAATGCTACTGGGCACTTAATGTCAGAGTTCTAGTGTCTGAGCCCGTAAAAGGAGATTGATATCTGCTGTGCCAGGTTGATGAAAGGATCCAAGAAAATCAACTTTAGGAAATACTCTTTTGCTACAAAATACAATACCTTTTATTAACACATAGATATGTTAAGGATTCTCTCTCTCTCTTTTCATTTACAAGTGACAAAATTATTGGATGAATCCTTCACCCAAGCAAGCTATGCTCAACATATAGGACCTCAATTGTCCAGAGTTCTTTGAAGAAAGAATTATTTTTAATGAAAACTGAAGTAAAGAGGGAGATAAGAGAGAATCAAGATGGTAACATGTGTTGCAGCTTTCTGCTCCTATCCAGTATCCAAAGAAATGATAGCTATAAATCAACTTCCAATATATATTTTGTTATTATTGAAAAATTAAAGAAATGCAGAAAATAGATGGGACTGACTTAAGGAAAATACAGGCTTAAATGTGTGCACAAGTCTAACTGGAATAAGAAAAGAATGGGCCCTGGAGTCCTTGAGGCATCAAAAGAGGGTTTGCCTGACTTCAGGAAGAGAAGTCAGGGGAGGTGATATTTCCTCACAGGCTTTGATATGTTGAGTGTTCACTGCTATTTCTTTCTAAATAATTGTAAAATTAGTTCTTTTACATTTTAAACACAAATTTTATTTAGAACTGACAATGTAGAATTGTTTTTGGTTTTCCCTTTCTAATTTTATTGCATCATGATCCACAAATGTGTCCTATACAATTTCTGCTCTGGGATAAAAGCTGCAATTACATTTGTAGCCCAATTACATGGTTATGGCTTACCAATATATCAAGTGTTTGAAAGAATTTATGCTATTTTGCTGAGCACCAAGTTGATATATATAAATATTTTGAAGAAATGTATTAGCTATCATATTAAAATGCTCTATATTCCTACTTACGGTTTTTTTTTTTTTTTTTTTTTTTTCTTTTGTTTTGGGTGTGGGCAGGCTCTGGGAATTGAACCTGGGTCTCTGGCATAGGCAAAAATTCTGCTACTGAGCCACCATTGCACCACCCCTTATTTAAGTTTTGCTGTGGTTTATCTATTTATTTTTGTAACCATCATTTTTGCTTTCTATACTTTGAAGTTTGGACAAAGGAGGCATAGAAATTCTGACTATTATACTGACCTGGTGGATCATTTATCAGCATGAAGTTTCCCTCTCTCCTCTTCAAATATATTTTAAATGTGCTCATACTGGTTTGAACCTGTTGGGAACCCTAGAAAAGCCATGTTCTTTAATTCCCATTCAATATTGCTGAATGGAATCTTTTTTATTGTTTCCATGGAGATGTGACCCAGTCAATTTGGGTGGGACCTTTTGCTTAGGTGAATTCCAAGGAGATGTGTCTCCACCCATTCAAGGTGGGGTTGTTTACTAGAGTCCTACCATTTTGGAAGATGCCAAGAGAGCCCACACCACTAGAGATCTTTGGAGAAGCCAAAGGAAAACACCCCTGGTAAGGCCTTATAAAATGATGAGAGAAAGCTAACAGACATGGCCACATGCCTTCCCAGTTGACAAAAGTGTTTCAGATGGTATCAGCCTTTCTTGAGTGAAGGTAACCTCTCGTTGGTGCCTTAATGTGGACTGTTTCAGAGCCTGAGAACTGTAAACTTGCAATTTAATAAATTCTCTTTTTAAAAGCCACCCTGTTTCTGGTATACTGCACTATAGCAGCTTTAACAAACTAAAACAGTGACTAGTATTAAATATGGTCACACCTGCTTTTACTTCTATTTGTTTGGTACAGAGGCTTTTATTCCTGAGTTGTCAGGTATATTCAGTCTTTTGGATTTAGTTTTGCTTCTTTTCATCAGTAGATAGCTAGATTTTATTTTATGAAATTCAACCTTACTCTCAGTCTTCCAAAGGGCAATTATTATTATTATTATTATTATTATTATTATTATTATTATTATTATTTACATGGGCAGGCACCAGGAATCGAACCTGGGTCCTCTAGCATGGCAGGCAAGCATTCTTGCTTGCTAAGCCACCATGGCCCGCCCCCAGAGGGCAATTATTGATGAATAGATAGATAAATACTAAATAGATTAATATACAAATAGATAGGTAGATAGAAAATAGCTATAGAGATGCACACACACATTTATTCTTGTATTAATTGCTTGCGTTTCTTTTTTCCTTCATTTGCAGTTTGTTACGTTGTTCCTGTATTCACTATTGTTCCTACATTTCTCTTCTAAATATATAAGTAAACACTGCCTGATATAAAATAAATATTTCAGGCTTTCTTTCCAAGAATCTAAACAATGAATAAACTGAAATAAATGAAAATGAATTAATTGATGAAAATAAATAATAACATGTTTTAAAATCTTCATTAAAATAAAAAGGATGGTGTGCTGGTTTAAAATGATGCATGTACCCTAGAAAAGCCATGTTTTAATTCTAATCCCAATTTGTAAAGGCAGCGGTTTTTCTAATTCCTATTCAGTATTGTATGTTTGAAACTGTACTTAGATCATCTCCCTGGAGATGTGATTTAATCAAGATCGGTTTTAACCTGGATTAGGTAGAGGCATGTCTCCACCCATTCGGGTAAGTCTTGATTAGTTTCTGAAGTCCTATAAAAGAGGAAACATTTTGGAGAGTGAGAGATTCAGAGAGAGCAGAGCAGAATGACATAGCGACGAGAAGCAGAGTCCACCAGCCAGTGACCTTTGGAGATGAAGAAGGAAAATGCCTCCTGGGGAACTTCATGAAACAGGAAGCCAGGAGGAGAAGCTAGCAAATAACACCATGTTCACCATGTGCCCTCCCAGATGAGAGAGGAACCCTGACCATGTTCACCATGTGCCCTTCCAGATGAGAGAGGAACTCTGATTGTGTTCGCCATGTGTTCTTCCACTTGAGAGAGAAACCGTGAACTTCATCGGCCTTCTTGAACCAAGGTATCTTTCCCTGGATGCCTTAGATTGGGCATTTCTATAGACTTGTTTTAATTCGGACATTTTCTTGGCCTTAGAACTGTAAAGTAACGACTTATTAAATTCCCCATTTCAAAAGTCATTCAGTTTCTGGTATATTGCATTCTGGTAGCTAGCAAATAAGAACAGATGGTGATTGAAAAGATAAATGTAATTCCACAACATTTTTCAAGGTTCCTCAAGAGAAAGAGAGAAGTCCTCCAAAAAAGCAAGAGAAAAAAATAGGTATGTAAATTTTTGTAGGAGAATAAAAATTATTCAAATCCTATGATACTCTTTTCAATAATTTAAATATTTAGATGTAATGGACAGTATCTAGGCAAAAAATACCTTTTAAAAATTGACTTAAAGATAAGTTAGCAATCTTCAATAAGCCAATAACTATTGAATCAACTAACAAATATTTAAAAATCTATCCCCCCATCCCTCCAGATAGCACTATGCCTGCACTGGTTCTATGAAACCTTAAATAAACAACAAATGTGTCATTTTATGTAAAATGTTTCAGAAAACAAAAATAACAAAACTGATTCAAGTTATTTTGTGGGATTAGTATAACACTGACAAGGATGACCCAAGAAAAGAATAATCCACAAACCTTATTAGAATATCCCTAAGTAAAATATTAACAAATTGAACCTAACGACATAGTAAAAGAATAGTACATCTCAAAATACTAAAATACTAGTACTTTTCAAGACTACTGGTATAAATTCGAATGCCTTCAAAATGCCAGCCCTCGGAATTAAGGGGCAGAGAGGTTTGGTTTAACAGATAAAAGAGTGATGAGGTCTTTGACAGATTAGAGTTTTGACAGATTGTCTAACAGCCTTCAAAATCAGTTTTTATAAAATTGTGTGAGAAATAACACATACACACATATTTGGTCTCATGAAAGAAGAGTCTGAATATCTTAAAACAGGATTTAGTAACAGCATTTATCACTGAAATATACTACTACCCCTGGAAGCTAAGTTATTCCTGATCAATGTCAAGTGATAGTCACTCAGGAATCTGTGTGTCCAGCCAAAATGGCTCAGTTTATGAAAAGTCAAACTGAGGACATCATAAATATTCTAAATTGTCATGTGAGAAAAGCCATTAAGGAAAAAAGTTATTTTAAAACATTGTCAAAAATAATTAATGTTTTAAATATCTGGTTTTTACAAATCTTCCAAATTTACATGAGACTCACATTTCCCTCAATATTATACTTAACATATTTGGTGAAGGTCATTCTTGATACATTTCTTATCTACTAACTTTTCATCTATCTTTTTGACAAATATTTAGAGAACATCTATTATACTTTAGAATAGATCAAGATTATACACTCCACAATGACAGGCACTGTACCTACCTTGGGATTTTGTGAGATTAGTGTAACTCTGATACCAAAACCAGAAAAAGACAAGTAAAGAACTATGAACCACTTTCATACATAACCTATTTATAAAATTCCTAAGTAAAATATTAGCATGTTTAATCCAACAGTATACTAAAAAAATGATACATCTTGATCAAATCTATTGGTCTGTATTCCTAGGAGTTTGCCTACAATATTAGACCCTCCATATATTTTTGTTTTATGAATAAATGTGTGGCACATGTCATGCCTAAGGACTGGAGAAATCAGAGGTAAATAAATACAATGCTCTGATCTTAAAACTACTTTTTTCAGTCTTGTAGAGAAAGGAAAAAGATATATTTCATGATAATTAATATGTACAACAATGAAAGAAGAAAAAATTGTTAAGCAGACATGAGAGGTGACGGATGGTAATCCAAAAAATTTTCACAGAGGAGGTGAATTCTGAACCAAGCAGAGATGAATAATACTTTATTGAGGAAAATAATTCTAAGCAGAGTTAAAGTTACAAATCAAGCTGGAAGTAAGCTGAGTGCCATCAGTTGCTTCATATATTCTTTAACAATGAAGACTAAAATGTATTCAGTGTATGCCAGACTCTCTTCTAAATACTTTACATTCATCAACTCATTTAATCCTCATAATAATACTATGAGACAGGTATTAATCTTATCTTCATTGACAGAAGAGAAAATTGCGGCATGAAGGGACTAAGAAAATGGATCATTATTGGATAATTATTTATTACATAGTCGGTGGTTGAACAAAGATATAAACCCAGTTATTCTTGCTCCTAGTCCATTCTTAATAATTCCATTATACTGCCTCCTTAAGAATCGGCAACTATGAAACAAGAACAGTATGACAGAAAAGGAAGATTCAGAGAATACAAATAGCCCTTCAAAATTTAAAATATGGGAGCAAATATAAAACATTAAATAGAAGAGTTGGAAGAAAAGTTGAGGACATTTTGGAGAAAGTAAAACTTGCAACCCATAAAATCATAAAAAGTGAGAAAAGAAAATATAGGAATAATATAGGATATGTTAGGAAACATCTAAAAATAGGTTCAGAAAGAGTAAAAAAAGAGGAAGAAATATTGAAGAAACAAGGTACACATAGTATAGTTACTGGACAAAAGCAAATATTGGGGAAAAAAGAAAAGAACTAAAAAGTT
Source organism: Tamandua tetradactyla (assembly GCF_023851605.1). Taxonomy (NCBI): domain Eukaryota; kingdom Metazoa; phylum Chordata; class Mammalia; order Pilosa; family Myrmecophagidae; genus Tamandua; species Tamandua tetradactyla. Next base: position 102,433,409 of record NC_135334.1, on the reverse strand, counting down.
GGGGCATGGTGGAGGGTGTTCCCCAGTTATTAAGTTTGTGAATTTCTAGTAATGAGATTTTACAGCTGCATCTATTGCCATTCTGCAATTATTCAATGCAGCCCCAAATCCTATGCCTCCTCTTTCATTTTTGTTAATATATAAGTATATAATTGAAGTCGACATTATAATTACAAAAATTAAAACTATAGCATGATATGCCAATATGTGATTTACTTACTAAGGACTAAAGTATGAAAAATGCACTTACCTAAATTAGTGAGAAAGTAAGCAATTTTTTCATAAGCCTGTAATGAGAGAGAACAAATAAGTGAATGTTATTCTTTCCTTTTAAAAAAGGCTGATATTTACACTATGCAAAGAAACATGCAAAATGTGTTTTACAGTGTGGCTGCCTTTAAATTAAGCAGAAATATTTATCAAAACCTACTATATAATGTTTTACATATAAATGTATAAACATACATAGGCACACACAATTTTTTAATATAAATATGTGTGTAAAATGTATATATACAGGCACATTTGTCATTACATACAGTAACAAATCTTTCTGGCAGTAATCTTTACCTCTGCTTTATAAATCAAGGAAACGAGACTTAGAAACACCAAAAATCATTCAACTATCCAATGACTGAGGTGGGATTTGATCTCAAAATTATATGAGTTTATGACACAGGAAGGTGAAATGGAAGTTTGAATTCTCCCCTATGGATGAAGTATTTTACAAATTATGACAAAAGGTGCAAAAAGGAACATTCCTATTTTCCTAACTATGGCAAATGGTGCAAAAAGCCACATTGCTAAAGAACGAAATAAGTTTAGAGGTTATTTAAAACAAGATTAATGATTTAAATTTACCAAATTTCATGTAAGTTTCCATGCACAAAAGATTCTTCTAATGAGTATTATGACATACTCTGTCCACCATTCGCATAGCCTCAAGAAAAGCTGACATATTTCACAACAGTCCAAGTAGTTGGGAAAGTTTTTTGGCACAGGCAAAAGGTGATATGTGTTTGTGTATGTATTTTGTGTATGTGAATATGACTATATAACCATATAATTCAAGAAAGTATTCTTCAGATTATAGATTGCACTACCTCTGCCTGTTGGCATGCCAGATTAAAAGGTACGTATCTGGATATTTTACAGTTGCTCGCTCACCTTCCCTGACAGCTCTTTCAATGGGATCCTTTTAGCCATGATACAAATCTACCTTTACCTAAGATTTAATGTGCTATCTTGGGACAGAGTGATTACACTGTGTACAATAGTTTCATTCTACCTCTACTACAGTTTATTTTAGTTCTACCTGAAAGTTATAATTCTCAAATTTTAGGACAAGTCTGTGATGAATTCACAAGCACCAAAGTTATCTTGACTATAACATATCCTTTTCCATTTACCAAGTAACATGGTTATAGTAGTCTCCAAAGAGTGTAATTGAAAACAAAAATGCTATAGAGCAGCTACTTTGCCTCTAACATTGAGTTGAATGTCCTTGAGGGGAAAGAATCATTTAAATAACTGCTATTTATAGTGTTTGACTTGTGCCAAGCAGGGGTTTACCATGCAATTTTTATTTCACTTAATCCTTACAGCAATATTATGAACTAGGTATAATGATCCCTATTTAACATAACAGGACACTAAGGTTTAGAATGTTAAGATATCTTGCCCAGGACAACACTACTAATAAGTAACAAGGTCAGGATTTGCAACCAGGGCCCTCTCACAACATCTATGCTGTGCCTAACCACGTAAATCATTTCTAGCCCTGCCTACAAGCTTGGGCTAGCAATACCTAGAGCTATGCCACAAGGGGTGATGATAAACTTTGGAGAAATGTTATAAATCACAAAAGATGCTGTGCCGCCCCTTTAAGATTGGTGTTGAAAAGCACACGTGTGGATTGGCCAATTGGCACCACCATGAGGAACAGTTACAAAATCAGTCTGCTCAGGATGACGTGTTAATCTCAAAACCACAAAGTGAAGGAAGAAATCACAAATTAAATATGTTCAACAGTGTGGCCATAATCACTTAAGTAGGGCAGGATGTGTGAGTGTGTGTGTGTATGTGTCCATGTGTGCGTGCATATGAATGACATGGAATGGATATGTATTTAGGAAGGAAAAGGCAAAAGTAGTTCAGGGACAACTGTTTATCCCCTGTATACATCAGGCATCATGTTGGAGAACCTATACATTTACAAATCACTCACTAATACATATAGTAAGCTGAAATGCTCTTAGTAATATGTATTAGTTAAGTTCAAAAATGTTTATTAGGAATATATAGTGGGCTGGGTAGTATTCAAAGAACTAAACGACAGTGAACCAAACAGATACAGTCTCTACTTTCATGGAATGTAAATTCCAATGGGCAGAGACACATGATAAACATAAATAGGTAACAGGTCATGGGGTGAAATGTGCTATAGGAATGATAAAGCAGGCTGAAAGAATAAGGACCGGTGGTAGGGACAGAGTGATATTTTATAAAGTAGTCAGGGAAGCCTCTCTAAGAGGGTGGCTTTGGAGCAGAGACCTCAGTGCAGTGATAGAGGTAGCCAAGTTGACATGTGGCTAAGTACCTTTGGGACACAGGACCAGTAAATGCAAATGCCCTGAGACTGACATGGGCTTGATATGTCCCATGAATGGAAAGCAAATTATTGAGAAGGGGATGGAGTGAGCAAAGGGGTAAAATGCTAAGAGATGAGTCAGAGAGATCTCAAACAGAAATGTTTTTTTTAGCTGTCTATCAGCCATGAAAAGGATTTTAGAATTCATCCTGAGCTGAGAAGCCATCATCTCCACATAGATGCCTTATTTCAAGATATCGCACAGACATCAATCAGAAAGAAAGGGGAAAAAAAGAACAGTGAAGGCAGGGAAAGGATAAAGTTGTTGTGTAAGTGCAAATTAGGGAGTTCTACACTTGTTTGAGGGCTCGTACCTGAGTCAGAGACTCACAATATAGCCTTCATTGTGGAAATGAACTCCAAACAGATATCTGAAGCATCAAAAATAAGTTTCTCCTTCCAGTAATCTACCTTTCTGAATTTCTAGAAGCCACGGCATAGATACCAGCAAACTATACAATAAAAAAGAAATCCTAAAACATGAATCCTCTTATTAAATGAGTCATGGGCATGACCAATCCTTTGATACACCCTATTCCATAATAAGCAAGTTGCATTATAACTGGTTCCCAGGTGTTAAGTAAAGTTAGGTGCATTTTGAGTCTTTCAGTTATTACGCCCTTGAAAGAAGCATAGGAATGCATGTTTGAATTCTAGAGATTAAAGGTGATCAACAAGGTGGAAGTGAGTCCAGAACCAGTATGGTGTGCTTACTCAAGCCAAAAGGATTGAGGGCTCTTAAACAAAAAACAAATAGTGTGTATGTATGAGTTCATATGTGTATAATTATATATATTTAGGATGGGCTGTCTGCATGGTACATGGAATTAAAATCAGAGGAGAAGAAATACCAAAAGGAGTTAATTTTTAATTCACTATGCTCCTTAAATGGCTCAAACATTTCAAATTACAAGAATACCCCTGCTCAGATATTTCTACCTTTTCTTAAAAATAGCACATCAATCATGAGGCCAGGCAGTTGGCATGCTATTGTAGCCTATTCTTAAATTAATTATTCAACATTAAGGTTTGATTGTCAAGCAAAAAGAGCATAGAATTGTCCTGAATAATGTGCAATGTTTATTTTCATTACAACCCTTTTGAAAATATTTCCTGATACCACAGTAACCATGCTACCTGTGGCATCATCAACAGTATGGTATTTCAGAGGTCAGCAAAATAAAGAAGAAAGAGGATGGGTTTAGGACTCAGCAACTCCTAGTTTAAATACATGCTCTGCAGTTTTTTAACCATATGCCTGCTAAAAATAACAAATTGAAGACTTAATTATTATAAAATCATTTGCAATGTATCATTGAAAGATGTGGTTTCTGATCTTGGCTGTGCATAAAAATTATATTAGACTTCTTAAATCAGTGATTTCTTAATGGTATTTAGGGACTGACTGGTTCAGAACTGACTTTTGTTCTAAATGCTTATATTTCTATTTGTTGGGTCCTTGAGCATAAAGATTCATGGATTGTTTGAAACAAACTAGACCATAAATTTTTCTCTTTCGCTTTTGCAACTGATGCAGGTTTTGAAATGGATTTTGTATTAAGGAAATGAGCTATTCAGCCAACTAAAGCAATGTGATAAAAATGTTCTAGTCATCAGATTTAATGGGTACAACAACAATGCCCTTCTGAATTTATGCATCGTCTTCCTACCCAGGATGCTAAGGCACAACTTCACAGATTATTAAAGAGTCCTTCTGAATCACTTGAACACATAGCATTAATTTAAGGGCGTAATCAAAAGAAGACAGATTAAAATAATGTCAAAATGCCAGACTCATTAAAAAAATACATACCACCTAAAAGTTTCATCTAGAAAACCAAATGCCACCACTTGCTACATTATTTTGAACTGTCACTAAACACACAGCTAATAAAACTGTGCTTATGTTTCTTAATAGCTTGACCGTGGGCTCTTTGGATCACCATTTCTCCCCATGGGACGGACGTGACCTCAGTCAAAATATTCTTTTACTGTAGTGTGCTTTTTTGCTATATTCTACGTGCCTGGAGTTTTGAAATGTAGGCATGGTAAAAACATTTAAATCAGTCATTATTTTTGTAATCAAAACTTTTAATGATGAATGTACACTATCAAAAATTCTAAATCATTCTTCACTCATTTCTTTGTCTATTTCATCTCATCAGTGATGACTATGTATCTTGTTTCTATAACATCTCTCGCCAATTTCTTGCTCACTATTTTCACTTCTACTTCTTCAGTATGGCTCCTTGTCACTTCTAGCTTCTATTCTAAACCCCTCCATCTCCCTTGTACTTTGCTGTTGGAAGGATGTTTCCAAATTTTATGCTTTATCATTTTATTTTTGCTTAAAACTGTTTAACCTTTTCCCATTGCCCCTGATATAAATTTTAAACTCCGAAGATGGCATTGGAAGCCCTGCATTATTTAAAGCCTGTTTTTCTTTCTTCTCTCTTCCAAGGTTTTATCCAACTCCCCTTCACATCCTGCACTCCAGGCTATGGAATTATGCTTTGTTTTCTCTTGGCACTCTAATGTTTCATATTCTTGTCTCTTGGTTCACAGTGCTGGAGCTGTCTGGAATCCATTTCTTTTCTATTGCCTTCTTGGAAAACATCTCTTCATCTTTGAAGATTCCAGTGAAAGAGCAGTTGTATAAAGTTTTTTCTGAATCCCATATGTAGAACAACCTCTTCTTTGCGTCTTCTTACATATACTTGAACATGCCCATTATCCCATTTATCAGATTCGACTGTCAGAATTAAACAATCCCTTTTGTGATTTTCTTCTGTTATAGTGCTCAGACATGCCTTTCTTCCACTATCAGAATGTAAGCTCTATATGAGCAGAAACTGTTGCTTCCTCATTTTTGTTTGCTCAGGGTTTTTATTAATGCTTAAGACTTTTAGAAAATATTATTTGAATATGTTTTAGATATTTGCTTCTACAAAAATCCTAGCATCTTGCATTTCAGATGTACTCAAAGTTACTTTTGTTAATAAAGTTGTATTTTTCAGTGGTTTTCAAGTTTGTAGCCCTTATTTAAATGAATAATCAAAGATTATAATTCTCCAAGCAGTTTACACCATATGGTTATGAGCATCCCTAAATAAAAATTCAATGTGAGAATATAATGGACTAAGCTAATACAAATTTGATTATAAATGTATTTTTCAGATCAGAAGAATAACTTAAAGGAGTGTTTTCTACACTTGGATCCCTGAAATACTTTTGAAAAACTACAAATCACTGATTCTAATTAAGAGTTTCCTTTATATGAGCTAGAAAATCTGCATTAAAAACAAAACATTCTACAATCTTTTCCTAGGAATGATGCTTGATTGTTTTATAGCAATGTAATGTTACATGGGCTCTCTCATTCAATTAAGTAGAGCTGGTGAGATTTGGGGCATCTCAAAAGATTGCTCATATCACTCAATAATACTATCCCCACCTGCCCACAGAGTTCTTATTCCTACTATTAGAGACCTACTCCACTGGGTTCAGCCTTTGGTTTTTGTAAAATGCAACTGCCTTGGGAGAAGGAACACATGAAGCCTCATCATACACTTGAGAGAACAAGTTTGAGTTGAATCCATCTGAAAGCCAACTGTGATACTAGAGGTGGTGTATCGAGGATAGAGGTTAGAGGTGAAGTAGAATCAGAATTTAAGAGACTGGTGATTAAGAAGCCACAGGAATATAAAACTGATGTCTGGTATAGCAATGGAAACAAAATTTTTGAATTTTATAATAAAAGTTATGATTACAAGAACAATTTTGTAAGGGATATGTTTGGGGGAAGAGCTCCTTTTATTTTTTGAAATGCAGGTCCTGCTCATGAGTTTGACCTATAAGTGCTTCAGCATAACTGAGAAGATGGAGGTATCTAAGGATTGAACCCTAATTGGAGGTCTGTTCCCAGAGCTGTCATGCTTGCCTTTTCTGAATAAAAATTAATTAACCACATTTGGCTTCTTTATTCTCCTAGTTGGTGAAATGTTCTCTATTCTCAAAAGATTAGGTCAGTTCATTAATTCACTCAAGATGGATTTGAAAATCTATAGGTCTTTGGAACAAACTGCTAAATAAATACAGGGTGCTATTTTGATGGCAATAATTGATGGGGAGTGGTGTAAATACGCAGACATGTAATCATTAACATTGATTACCTCAAAGGCTGCATTAGATTTATGATGGGAGGGAGGCAGGTGGCAACAGGATTTGAGGAAGGTGACACTTACTTAGTATTTTATGTCTTTATATTGCCAATACTATTTACAGTAACTGCATAGATTTTATAATTCACAACTGAAAAGGATAAAAACAATAGATTTTAAGGAAGGAAAGTAAAATTAAAACATTAAAAAAAGCAAATGAAGATAACGAGAATTAGCACAGTAGCATATTTTTTGCATGGAATAAACATAAAATTTTCTTATATTATTAGACATATTTGATAAAAGGTATAATACAACAAACTGTATGTGATTCTTTTTATCTCCAAAGACCATTCTGAGTTTTTGCAAATTTAATTAATAGGCAATAAGTAACAGAATAGAAAAAAGCATAAGAAAAATTAATAAATGCAGGTGCCATCTGAAGAATTCAGGAACCAAAGAAGAGATGACCACCACTTCTATAACTCAGGCTGAAGGAAAATAAAAGAAAATATCTACCTATGATTTAAGATGAGAAAAAGGAAAAAAAATAAAGAAAATATTGGTATTTAACAAGAAAGGGAATAGTAGTTTTGACAGACTTACAAAGATGAATAAAGTTTTAAAGTGATTAAAGAGAAAGAAATACAGAGAAAGAAAGCTAACATTTACTTGAGCACCTTTATGCACTAGAAGCTGATGTAATCATTTAATCTTTCAACACCCCTATGTATTAGTCTTCTCACCCTCATTTTAAAGATCAAGAAATAAAACCTGAAAAAAGTTGTAAGATGAAAAGAAAAAATAAAAGTTGCGTGATGTAAGCAGGATTTCACGGATCACGTGGCAAAGCTATGCTCTGCTGCGTCCAAAGTCCACTGATTTTATTGCCAGGTTACCAAGCTGAAGCATTGACAAGACCAATGATGGGTGCCTGGAAGCATTCAGCAAGGGAAGGGTGAAGGAGCGAGCACAAGCTAGAATACAGAAACTGTGTGTGCTGGGTTGTTAACTAGCCATCGATAAAAAACCTTTTCTTTCTTAGTTTCAGGCAAAAATTTTTAAAGTGACCCAAAATTGTGGCCTAGGAGGTTGTAATGGGCGATTCATATATACAAAGTAAAAAGAAAGCGTTATTTCTAATTTGTTCCAAATTTTATATTGCAGTAGAATATTTTAAAAGTAAATTTTTTCAAACTTCTTTTTTTATGTTAGACAGATATATTTGAATGACCAGGGAAAGTATTAAGAGGGTTTGTCATATTTTGTCCCACTACAGCAAGATAACCATTGTAAACATTCCATTGTCATTCCTTTCAGTTTAAAGATCCCAGTCTATGTCTATACTTCTTAAAAATTGGAATCATGCAAAATTGCATATCCTTTGTATGTAATGGCATATCATGTCCTTAAATACTGTTAAAAGATTATTTTAATTGATTATATGCTATTACATTATATGGAATTTGAATTACTTTAACATCCCTTATTTTTGGTTATTTAGGAGGTCTATTTCTTAATTTTTGCTACTGTAAATAATAATACAATAAAAATTCTGCTACATAAACCCTGTCTACGTCCTTGGTGATGTTTTTAACAAAAAACATCAGAAATTAAAATCAAAAGACATGAATATTTTTAAAGTTTGTCTTTTACAGTCTTTTAAAGTTTTCATGGGATATATATTTGTAGCAAATTTAGAAAATGCATAAAATATCTATAAAATACTAGAAAATATAAAAAGAAAATAAAACCCACCTATTATGTTACTTTCTAGAGATAACTACTGATACTGTTTTGAGATATACTTACAATTTTTATCTAGGTAGTTGTAAATCCTCTTTAGTTAGTTAGTTTGTTTTTGCATGGGCAGGCACTGGAAAATCAAACCCGGGTCTCCAGCATGGCAGGCGAGAACTTTAGTTTGTTTTTCAATACTATCATTGTCAGATATATTTCAAAACCAGCTTATGTTTGCTCGTGAAGAATTATATCTTTGTCTAAGTTCTGAATTAATTTACACAACTTAATTCCTTTTTATTTAAAGCGGAAGAAATGTCTTTTTAATACAGTAACTTTGATAGGATTGGATTGCTGGATTTTAATGATTTTTTTCCCTTTAATTTCAAGTCAGGATATCTTCTTCTACTTTAAGCAGTTCTGACCATTCAGTTTTTCCCCAGAAAATCTTACCTTTGAGGTTTTTCAAATTTATCAGCAGAGTAATTACATAGTAGTATCTTCTAATATTTTCATCCTCTGTATATCTATAAATGTATGTGATAGGGTGATTGTTGGCTATTAACCTAGTAAGTACCTCCATCTGTAATTTTGATAGCTCCCCATTGCCCACCATCGGCGGGGGGGAGATGTACAAACTCACTACATGCTACTCAAGTTTTTCACAAGTGGGCTGCTTCACTCATCTTATTTTCTTCAGTTTTCCACAAGATATGTGTTCAGCAGACAATTCTTACCATTTTCTGGGGACAAAAGACAGGCACTTCCATTTTCTTGGTTTGAGTTTCTTTAACCGACAGACCATTTTCCATTCTTTCTTGGTTCATCAGAATCAGGGTACACTCTTACTCCATTCAAGTCTTCTGATCCACTCTCACAACCCTGCTGCCTCATTTCGAGGGTAAATGAGGGGTTCATCCCCGCCCGCCCCCACCTTATCCTGGGCTCTTTGTGCTTCCCTGGGCCTTCAACCTTATTTCCTCTCTAGACTATAAAATCTTAGATAATAGGAGCACGACCAGTTGTTTTTATATCAACTACCCTACTAAGGATAAGACGTGGAGACAATTTGAGATCAGAGTGGCTGCCTGCTAGTGTTTCCCAGAAACAGACACATCAGCACTTAGCCTCCTTTTTCTTCGATAATGGGGCCAATCTCCATAATCTATGTCTACCGAAATTATGGTAACATGATTTCATCAGAAACAAGATCTTTTACTAACAGCTGGAAGATTACTATCATAATATAAAAATCTACAATGCCTATGAATGAATGGCTCCCCCTTCAATGTGGACTCTTCATGCAGTCTACGACCGAAACTATCATATGTATAACATTATACATCATAGCAAAAAAATACTAGATTTAATGATGGCAATGTTTTTTGGAATACTTTAATCAATGAGTCAAGGACATAAACTATTTCATGGCTTGTTTGGAAATACTGTAAGTAATATTCTCCTTCCACAAACTAAACTTAACTTTATGACAAGACACACCAGAGAAAGTATTAAGAATCAGCTTCATATTGAAATTTACTTTCTCATCACAGTGACTATCCACTTTTCTTTTAAGGTCTTTCCTGATTATTTGAAAGTTCAATAGAAAATGGTTCCAAGCCACCCTAGCCTTAACATCTAATATCAGTGTCAGCCCACAATTAAACCAAATATACAACTTGTACATAATATCAACATCACCATCTGTGTATTGCTCAGTTATCCACATAGATGCCTAACGATGTAAATATACTAGAAGTAACACTTCCTAGATGTATGAGTTGGTGGAAGTTATTTAACCTCTCTGAATCTCAGTTTTCTCATTTATATAATGGGGAGACTAATACTGACTTTGTGGAATTGCTGAAAGAAATAAAGGAAATTGTTTTAAATGTGCCAGCTAGTGCCTCCTGTATACAACTCTTCAGAGAAAATCGACCTCCATCCACAGATCTTGTTGAAGAGATAGGGCTAAGCAGACACTACCTTCTCAACCATGGACATTTGGTCCACAAGTGGATAAGTGGATGCCATGTTGAACTAATCAGATGCTCTCGCTGGGAAATATTAGCACACTGAAATACTGGCTGATCTCATTTAAACAAGGTACTGAGACTCAGCCACCATGGCCATGTAGAGTCAGAATGAATGAAAACACCAAAAACAGAGCAATATCTCGGGTACCCTGGACTATGGGAGAGCAGAAAGATCACGATTAGGCAAAGACAGTTATCTTACCGATAGAAGAAGAGAGCAGTCATGCAAAAAGAAGCACTGAATAGAAAAGCAGGCAAGTAAGAAGGAAAAAAGGAAGGAAGGAAGAAAGGGAGACAAACAGGAAAGCAGGAAGGCAGGAAGGCGGGAAGGTGGGAAACCAGAAAGGAAAGGAAGGAAAAATTAATCCCAGAGAAAGAAAAAATGGAGGAACAGCCTGTTTTGCATTTCATATGAGGCCTGGAAGACAACAACCTTTCACTTTCCAACAGGTTTTCTATATTCTTCTGTACATTCTACCATGATGTTGAGTTTGAGTGGGTCTCTAATCCAAACAATCCCTGATTTGTTTGAGAAGAATATAGTGCCATTTCTAACACATATTAAAGGAGTTATTGCTAATCTAGATTATAAACGCAAAGGACAGACAAGACAACACAACTAGAATTGATTTTAATTTCAAAAATCTTCACCTAAACCACATAGATGGAATTTCTGCTAAACAATTGAGTTGATAAACATGCATGCTTTTATTTTGGCTTCAATGTGAATACAATCCGAGTACAAGGAAAACTACAGGCCTCTCCCCTACTCGCCCCCTTTCTAACCTATTGAAAAATAGGATGATAAACACTTACAAGATTCAGAATCATAATGATTATGAAATTGATACAGACACCAGCAGCAGACGTTGCAAACTGCCAGTGCTGTTTGATGAAACTCCACTTGAATGAAGCAAACTGTTCCATGACGACCAGGCGATACACCACAACTGCAAACACTGCAGTGATCACCAAAGAAATCTACAATGTGGGAGACCAGAGGAGACATCCACATTTTGCATCATTAACAGGCTCGAATAAAACCACAGATCCAATACACTGCCCTCAAAAGCTAGAGGTGCTTATCTTTCCAAGAAAGGATACACACATTTAATTTTATCCTACAAGGAATGAAGTTATACTATCAAAATAACATGATTTAATTTGTTTTAGTATAATGACAAAGTTACCACAGTAAAATACAAATTCTGTCCAGAATGTAAATTCTCTCCACATTCAAATGGAATGCTTTATTTTAACGATTGTGTGATATACCAGGACAACACATCTTGTCTTCATTTTAGCTGAGACTGTCATTTTTTTTCTCAAAGAAAACTCTTTTTCTCAAACAGTGTTTCAGTAAAGGATGTGCACAAACTTCCTGTCATATCTCCATGACATCCTGTCATTCTATTTTGTTTAATAGTATGTATGTTACTGAGGTATTGGAAAGGACACAGTTTCTTGCATCCTCAAGGTCATCAAATCAAAGAGCTTCCTTCTAAACTTGGAATCCCACAACTCCTCTATTACCCCTGGGGAAAGTCAGTTCTGTTAGGTTTTGATATTGATGATTATACTTCACCATGAAGAATATCCCTGAGACAGAGACAAGAAGACGAGTGATTTTGTCGGAAAAGGGTTGGTGTGGCTCAGGTTTTCCTGTGATGGGATTCACTCTCTCCATCTTGTAATACTTTGCTTCAAACTGGGGGCGAAGTGTTTCCTAGGAGAGCAATTAAAATTACTTAAATGTCAAAGCTAAAAACTATGCAAAAAGTGATTCCTCCAGTAGTTGATAAAAAAACTCCTATAATTTGGCTTACTTTTACACTATCTTCACAAAGAAATAACCTTTTTCCAATAAAATTCAAACTAGATTCCAAAGAAACCTTCAACTCTATTTTCATTAGCAAATATTCTCCAGTGAGAAACAAGGAATCATAGAAGTGACTAGCAAAGATTGCACACTTAGTCTTTGATCTCTATGTTCATCTTGAAATAAGGAATCAGATTGGTAAAAAAAACTATCAAGAAAAAAATGAGTGAAGTGCAGCTGCTCCGAACCTGACACTAAGGTGAAAGAACTCATGTGCATCCCAGTTTCCTAGACGATGTTCTCACATCTTACCTCCTCTTCTTCCCATTCAATCAGGTCCCAAGCATAAGTCAGTATACTTCTTCTTCTTTTCCAAAACTCCAGGAAGACTGTGGCTATTAAAAAATTATAATAATTCGTTATCCAAACCACATCACATATATCATATTGCTTTTCTTCTTTGGACTGAGGCATTTCCATCATACTAAACGCGAATGTTCATTTTCGTTTACTCTCTTCTTCCTGTCTCCATGTACTCCTATTCACGCTCACTTCTACAGGGGAGACTTTTTTTTTATTTTGTTTGAATAAAGAAGCAAAAATTTTGCTGGCACAGAGCTCAAAGTGATGCTATGCGAGAAGGTCAACATTAGTGAGCTAAATAATTATTTTCCTTTTGACTTGTCCATGGTTAATCAAAATTATCGAGGAGACTAAATAAAGCCTTATCCAGGGATTATAAAATAAAACTACATGCTACTCTGCCAGGACCCAGAAAAAGATGGGGTGGTAGAGAGAGGAAATGAGCAAGGCTATGATGGTTGAAGGAAAAGAAAAGAAAGACCAGAGAAGTGACTCTTGGATACATATTCGAAGTGGACTCTGCATACACTGCAAATAACTCAATGGAAAAAGGAAGAAATGCCTGAATTTTATCTGGATTCTAAGGATAAACATCTAAGAGAAATATCATTTTCTTTCTCATAAATTGATTACACCTTACACCTTCAAGACTCCGAGGACACAATTTGGAGCTCACAGATGTGTTTTTTAAAATTTGCAATCCTATGCATCCATCCATCCAATCATCTTTCCATCTATGTATTTGTTGTTCTTTTATTTGGAGCAAGATACTCTAACCTCTCAGGAAGATTCTTATCTAGTGAAGACAGAGACATTCATCTAAATAAAGTTAACTTACATTGCAATAAGTGGTATAATGAAAGAGGAATTGTAATTCCTGTACAAACTGAGAAACACAATCCTTTACTGTAAAAAAAAAACAAGCAGCTGATTGAGCTAAGAAGTGAAGGATTCTTCCCCACATGCTTTCATTCATTTATTGACTTCTATCTCTTAGTTCAATGTAAAAGAATGCCAGTGTAACATTATTTTAAGGTTTTCTTCTCTTTTTTCATTATAATTAAAAACTAGCACTGATATTGGTTAGAAAAAAATACTTTGATCATAACATCTCCCATTTTATCACACAAAAATTTACAAAGCCTTTCCCACATGATTTAACTTACATTGCAAGGTGATACAGGAGCAAGTATTATTTTCCTTTGCAGATTATGGAAACAAAAATGTTATGTGGCTGTGTCCAAGAGCACACAGCCAGTAAGTTGCAGAGCCAGAACTGAAACCCTGGCTAGTTTTTCTCCATCTGCAATGCCTGGCAGATGCAGTCTTCAGAAATTCTTTTATTATTTTTTTTTTTAAGGGGAGAAGGCTGCTATAAATACAGCTGTTTATTGATGTTCTGAAAAGTTCTAAAAGTGGGGGAATGGCGAAAAAAATTGGGACAGCCAAGCTCCACTGATACCAAGAGAAATCAGGTTCTCCAAGCACTCAGGCTGTTTTCTTGGGGGTGGTGGGGGTAGGGGTGGTGCATGATCCAGGAATCCAACAGGAGTCTCCCTGATGGCAGGCAAGAATTCTACCACTGAGCTAAACTTGCACTGCCCTTTAGGCTGTTTTTCAAATAGCAGGCCACAATCACTGTGACCAAAGGTAGTCTTGGGACTTAGGAGAGGATTCAGAGGAAGTAAATGAGGGAAAGAGAAAAAAAAAATGACATTATCAAAGGAAAACAGTACATTTTTTTTTAAAGAAAGCACTGAGTCACATAAGCAAGTACAGCAGACCTTGATTGCAAGCTGGAATGCCGCCTTTAATACTTAGAAATTATATATGTTCAAATAAAATTCTAGTTACTGTTTGCCTCTGTCAAGTCTTTAAGACTATATATGTCATATGTTCTATTCTCTTCTAATTCATCTTTCCAGCATCTACTTGTGCTATCACCCCCCAGAAAATCTAAGAAACAAAGATAATCTTGGTTTCATGAGCCTGGAAACTGGATTTGGTGCAAATTTAATTTGAAGGTAATGATGTAATTGAAGATACAATAAATCTTTCTGAGAAAGTAGGGTCTTTACTTTAAATTTCAATGTTGAACTAATCTTTGTGTTAAATATCCACTCATCTTTAGATTCACTCATTTAATACACTACTTCTTTATTTAAACTCTTAAGTGGAACCATATTTTTCTTTAAATTGTTAATGAGAAAGAGTGGCATAGAAAGCAGTTATTTGTCAATATGAACACACTAAGAAAAGGATATTATCATTTACTAATTCCTACTAAACTTATTAATAAAGGTGCAATTAATAATAAAAACAGGTACCTTTGAAAATCAGAACAGTGTTACTTCTGGGGCTGTGGACCACTGGTAAGTGGCCTAAGGGAACTTTCTGAGGGAATGGAAATATTTCATATTTTAATAGGAATGGTGGTTCTACAATTTTTCATTGTATACACTATTTTCAAAAGTTATATAACTGAAAACTTAGGATTTGTGGCTTTTACTGTATTTGTGCCTCAAACCACAAGTTATTGTTTTTTTTTTTTTTTTTTTTTTTAGGAAATAAATACTTTTAAAAATACAAGGTGACTGGGCAGGCCACAGTGGCCCAGGAGACCCAGGTTCGATTCCTAGTGCCTGCCCATGCAAAAAACAAACAAACAAACAAAAAAACAAGGTGATTAAGATACCATCTGAATTGACTGATGACAACCTGTGGTTTTCCCCAGGTTTGCGCTTCTATTTTCCCGAACTTTTTGTTTCTATAGCTTAATAGTAGAGCATTCTGAGCTCAAAGTGAGAATCCAAAAAGGAAGTAGGGATCTGGAAAGACCATATCCCAATCTATAGAATTTTGGGCAACTACTAACCAGAAATATGAACACAGGCAACTAGACTGGATCTGGAGTAGGCTGAGCAATAAAAAGTCTGCATGGTTCCTGACACAGCTGTATTACAGAATAGCCTTGGAAAGGAGAGAGGATACTATGCCAAAAGCTGAGAAAAAGGGTGGAGCAGAAGCACTGAACTTAAATGGCCTTGAGGTACTTTTCAGGTAGGCAAATGTGCGAAGTGGCTTAGAATAAATACAGCAGGAAAGCCTGGGTCTTAGTGTGGACTAGAAAGTGCTCAGTCCTTCCAAATACACTCAAATTCAACTACTATATAATAAAATAAACCACTCTACTGGCCTGTCATCAGGCAAGAATCGATCCACTGGCTCACAGTTTGCTTCCTCTAGAATAAAGAATGGGTTCTCAATGATGAATGTATGAGATGGCGAGCTAAAAATTTGAAACACTTGATCCAGTGACATTCCTTTTCCAAAAGAGCTGTAGGAATTTAACTCCATTCTTAATAATAAAGAAAGGTAGGATGAGAAAGGGGTTGGGCTGGGGTATAGTCAGGACTGAGTGCTGGAGATGGAATTTCAAGAGGAAGCAGGACTCTATGAAGGATTCAATAAATCAATGACTTTGGAGAAAGTATCTTGAAGACTATGAAAGTAGAAAACAGTCTTTTCATTTTAATTGATGGTGAAAAGTTTGGCATAAATGATTAATTATGAGTTCCATCTCTAAGGTATGCAGCCAACTGAAAGATTAGAGAGGCAATGTCAGCGGCTCAGAACAGTGTAAGCAGGGGAGAGAGCATGGGAAGGATGGAAGAATTGGAATATGGAATCAGAAGTATCTATTCAACTTAAGACCTTTGAACTTTAAAAAGCCAATGGCCAGTCCACAGAAACACCCAGGGGATGCAAACCCCAGCAACAGTATTAAAAACAAACAAACAAAACAACAACAAAAACAGAACAAAACTCCCAAGGGATTCTTGAACCAAAGTTGAATACCATTTCCTAGAAGAAAACCACTTGTGGTGAAAATGTAAAACAAAATGCATTTTTATTGAAACCGTAGAAATAGTACCAGATCTTCAAGGTCAAGAAATCAGAATATGAATAATGGCTGCCAGTTTTATCTTGTGTCCCAACTATTTGTAAAGCATTGTTAATATCACTTGAGATGCATTACTTCTACTTTCATAACACTCACTCAATGGTCAATGAAAATATGAATGCTAACTCTATATGGCAGCTACATATTTAATGTGACACAAAATGGCTATTACTATTATTTAAAGTTTTGAGAGGTTAAGTGACTTGCCGAAGGAGCACAGCTGACTGGAGCCCAAGTGGCACTAACTCCAAAAGTCATGTTCTTTCTTCTCCCAACAAGCTGCCTCTCTTCAATGTTAATGGATAACCTTGAGAATGAAAATGCTGACAGGTGGGGAAGGAAATCTGAGAGCAGGCAGTGAAAGCCATTAAGAAAACAGTATTCTGGAGATGTGGATACCCATAGCAGAAATGAAATGTCATGAGGTTCAAAGGAGGGACATCTGAAGTATAAGGACAAAGGAACAGTGGCTCAGAATGAGCAAGGTGACAGAGGGAGTGGGATGCTGAAGAGAAAAGGGAAAGTATTAAAAGTTCTTGTGTTAAAATGAAAATGCATAAAGTAAAAGTATTGAATTTATAAAGAATGAAATAACAATACCGATGCAGGTAAAGATACAGATACAGATACAGATAAAAATATAGATACACATATATACAGAGTGAGAGATGACAGGTTTAGTTATAGGTACGTAATGCTTACAAGATGATATGCTAAAATGTTAACCCATATGATCATGGAAAGTGGATTGTGGAACATTTTTATCTTCAACATAGCATTCATTGCACATGAAACACGCATTAATTATGTTCCTCTATTACATTCTGGGGAAAGTTTATCAACTGTTCCTCCTGGTCCTGTGAAACTGGGTTGGGGGTGGAGTGGGAAGATAAGAGGACTTAAGTTGAAAAGGGCATTTTGTTTTCAAGGGGAAGCCAGGTTGCACATCAATCAAGGTGGAGAGAGTATTCTGGAAGAGCTGAAGATGATACCACATAACCCTGCTCCACAGCAACTATACATTGTACTCCTTTTACAACTCTGCCTCTCTGACTCCAATGACATACTTTTCTCAACTTCAAATACTTTCCAAAGGTGTACATGCTGCATCTAGCTCTTGTACTTCCATTTCCTGGAAGTACAAGATTTTGTTTTCCAACGATTTTTCTTTGTGATCTAAAGTGATTAACACAGAACAACCGTCATAGAGGCATATATGTAAAAAAGGTTCAATTTTGCATGTCGTTTGATTTGAGTTACTTATTTTTAACTATTTAAAATAAACTAATAAACTAGTTTCTTTAAAAAATCTTTTTAAAATAAATTAGTTTTAGGGGAAGGAGGGTCCCTCATCAGGGAAGACCCTTCTTTATCTGTTTATATATTGAGCAATTAAGTTTGGTTTTATCGGGGAACATAATTATTGTTTAACAGTTTTGAAGACTAAGTTTTGAAAATCATTTCACTATACTTCTAGCTAGGGATTGATTTGGGGGGAGGTTAAAGGGGTACATTTCAAACACGAAGGGAAATTAAATATGTCTAAATGTAGAGAAAGAAAAATAATTCCAAGCATTGTTTTCATCAGAAGAAATAAAGACTTAAAGGTTTTTCAAAAAAAAGGCCCAGCTGAAACAACAATCTATCAGCGACAGCTCTGAGAGTGCCAATTTGGGCAGCACCTGAGTGCTATTAAGACTTTCCTCCATTCCCCAGATTTATTTTCAGCAACATCCTCAACCATAATGTGCTTCCTCCACGCAGTCTTGCAATATCACTACATAGAAAAAAAAATCTTGCTAAACAGGTTCTACACTTAGCAGAAGCGACATGAATGTGGGGTATTTTAATTTCAATACCCTGGGAAAACCAATGTCTTTTCCTTAACACCTAATGGGGTAAATATAATAAATGGAGCTCACTACATGAGTATAGGTCAGTATAAATATAAGGAGTCTATTATGTGTGAGGGGGCAGATTTTCAGCATTTGGGCTGAACCTTCCTTGACACAGAGAACCACACCTGGAACTTGTTAGTCAAGACCTGCTTCTCTTGTTAAATTTCCTCTTTTGTCTAAGGACCTGAAATCTGTCCCTCCCCCCACCTTCCTCCCTCAACCTCTCTCTCTCTGACACACACACACACACACACACACACACACACACACAAACACACACGCACACACATATACAATTCCCCTTCCCTCCTTCTCCCTTTCTAACAACATTAAATAAGAAATCTAGAATCTAGAAATAACTAGATTTGGGGAACGAAAGGCCAGCACATGAGCCCTAAGCCCTGAAAACTCTTCACCAATTTCTGAAATCGGAATTAACATTTTTTTTCCCTAGGAAAATTAATTGAGAATTAAGAGGAAACATACAAACAAAATTTTGTCATATTGAAATACAAAGCGTAATCATTATGTGAGTAGACTCTAAAGCTAGCTTTTTCCTGTCCTCAATATGGTATTGGCATTTGTATAACTAAATAGACATTCCAGTGACACTTGTTCCAATTGAAATGGATACTCTCAGCTAAATTTCTAAAAAAACGAAGGAACCAATAAAAACTAATCTGTATTTGGCCATGCATTTTTATAAAATGCTATATAATCTTTATAAGCCCAAGATTCATTTTTCTTTGACCTTTTCCTCATCTTACCAATCAACTACGTTATTCACTTTCTTTAATTCTGCTGAACATTTTCTGATTACAAATAACACCAGCAAAAATAATGGAATATTTTCCCTTGTCTTATTCGCTTCTGAATCCAGGGATAGAGAATGCCTGGCATATGCCAGGCTTTCAAGAACAAATGCTGAATGAATTAATCAAAAGAGTAAAGGACAAAATGCAAGTCCCCTACTATTCTACCATCCACAAATGGCCGCTATTAGAATTTTAGCATTTTTATACAAGTTATTTTTGGGGGGTGTCCATGTTTAGAACTGACTTTTTGCTGATGTTTATAGGTATGGCCCTCCCAGTTCATTTATGAAAGATAAAAACAAACTTAGACCTGAACCCATTTAAGATCTCATCACCCTGATAGGCTGGCCTCCTTTCCCCTGAAAACCATAGCCAGGATGAGTCATCTATACCCGTGTAGCCTCTAGAGCAGCATGTGGCCTCCAGGCATCTGTTCTAGAACTCAGGTCTGCTTCCATTCTGATTGGCTTGTATCAACACTCTAAGTATTGTTCAACATTTGCCTATTCAGCTTCTAACCATCCCTCTACAAGTGGACACAGTACCTCAACTAGCCTGGACTTGGCACCACAGGTGAATATCAACCAGTCCAAAAGAAATACTAACTTCACCTTTACTATAAATGCAATGAATTTTCTTTTCTAGATGAAGTTATAATCTCCAAAAGAGCACCAGGGAGTGACAATGAGGTGTTGGGGAAAGAGCATGGTTCTGTAGGAAGGTTTTGGGTTTGAATGCTAGCGCTACTCTTTTCTAATTGTGAAACCTTGGACAACTTACTGGACATTTATAAGTCTCAGTTTTCACAACTTAAAATGAGAAATAACATTTTCTTCAGAGGGATGTTGTACAGATTAAGTAAGGTAAAATTTATAGGTGGTCAGACAATGTAGACTTTATTTGAATAAATTAAAACATGTCATTTTTTCAACCTTCTGCTAATTGTTCTACACAGGAAACTTTATAGACAAAGTTTCTGGTTTCCATTGCAGAAATATATTGTACATTGTTACTGCCAGGGGAAACAGAGCTACTGATGATTATTTATGTGCTAATTATTTTTCATTTTTATAAAAATTAGACCAGTTCACATACTTCCAATCTTTTGCCCATCTCTTAACAAATCTCTTTTCTACATTGTTTTTGTGATTGTAAAGCTGTCTCTATATTCAATGATTCAACTCAAAATTTATTTTTTTGAGAGCACACTGATTCCAGCAGTATAGTGGAAAATTATTACGGGTTTCATCTTTTTCCCAAAAAGGAAGAAGAAAACTGGAATTTTTGAGCACTTACAACATCCCAACACGTGCAAGATAGATTTTAATTAACTCATATCATCTTCTCAACAATGCATGTCAGGTTAAGATTATGAATCTTACTCAATAGATGTGTAACCTAAGGCTCATGGAGGAAGCCACATGGCTAGAATTCAAATCCAGATTCAAAGGCTGAGCTTTTTCCACACCTAAGGAAAAATTATTCCGAATCTGGTCTGCGACAGAACTTTCTGAACTATGTAATTCAAAATGTTCTTCTGGAAAGAAATTAGCATGATAGGCAAAATGCTTAAATTTCTGGTAGACCTAAAAGAGACTGACAACTTCTGGAAGGTTAGCTACTCAACCACCTTTAGTCCACCAATCAAAAGTTTAAAGTCTTTCGACTCTACATACTTTTCTTTTTTTGTGACTCTAAAATGATTACTAGTTACTCTTTTTTCTTATAAATGTCTCTACCAGGAATTTTTGAATTGCTCTTTTAAAGGACTTAAATCTTCACACATGTACATAACTTAAATGTCTGAATAGATTATCGTTTTATTTTATAACACCACTATGCCTAAATTTGTGGAGATAGACGTGGAGAGAAAAAGACAACACTTTTTGGCCCCACAATTCAAGTCCAGTAGCCACTTAATTGTTAAAAAAATGAACTAAATTATTTACATTTACAAATTCTGACATATCTAAGAGCTTCCAGTTGACACAAACAGAATCTCTGTTTTTGTACCCATAAGTTGTTAATGAAGTTCACAGTTTCAGATCTCCTAATTTGAATGGGCTTTTTCCAAGACCCTAAAGGAAAACTAGCAACATAGTCATTTGTTTTTGTAAATTCTGCACAAGTCATAAGTAACCAATCAGTTAAGACTCCTGTCTAGTTTCATTATTTCTCTAATATTGGGTGATAGAGTGGTCATTAATATTTTTGGCTATTGACTAGTGGAATGTTGAGTAGGGGAACCATTTAGATTGGGAGTAGTAAGATCTATTTATGTGGTTTGCAGGCATTTCCATGTGCTTTCATTTATTGCCAGCTGTCCTAAGGTATGAATGGATTCTGAGCAAACTCTCTTCCAGGTGATATGCTACCTCGCTCAGGTCCCTGGCTTGGGTTGTATGGTGATAGGGGTATGTTCTTTGGTATCCGGCATTAATAACGGAAGAGAATAAGATTTGGAATATATGAGGACAGAAGCAACTATATAGAAAATTATTTTTAAAATTTCCAACTCATATATAAAAGAAAATTGAGGTGTCCCAAATTTATAATAATCTTAAACATGTACATGATATTTCCAATAATGAGGTGAAGCTAACATAAGCTTTGTAAACTATCAATAATAAAATACAAGGTTCAATTAGCTATGGTAGATGAAAGAGTGAATTTCTTCACCTGAAGAGGTAATAAAAAAATGCACGCAAAAAAGTAGGACAGAAAGTATTACAGAGCTATGTCAAGTGTTAATTAATTTATATATAACTTATATGGTGCTCTTTTTTTGCATTTTGCTTTTGTGTGTCATTTGGGAGCTTTTAAAATTTATATATATTTTTACTTTTTCATTCTAAATAAATAGTTACTTTTGTGCCTAATTTTGTTTTCAAAATTTTGTATAGTTTTCCTTAAAGAGAGCCTCCAAAATTGTGTATCATTTCCCATCATTAGCACAAAGTATCAAACACCTAATATATGCCAGACACCCTGATAAATTTGACATGTGTTACCACATTAAACCCTCATAGCAGCTCCATGTATGAGAAATCATTTTATTGAGATATTATTGGTATGGATACTGAAGCTTGGAAAGGATAATGGACTTGCCCCCAAATGAACTTGACTCTGGACCCCAGGTCAGTTTGACTACTGTAAGATAGTATGGTTTAAAACACTTTTCAAAGGAGGAGATTCAAAACTGTAGGTAACAATCTTTAAGGATTCACTCCTGATTCAGCAGAAGAATAGCTTTCTTTTATTGCAGCTAATTGCTTCTAGGAACAGCTTAGTTAAACAGAACATGTTTCCATTATTCTCTGCAGAGGGTTTGAGGAGCTTGCAGTCCTTTAAATGGATGAAAAAGCCACTAGTCATAGTTATATCCTGCCCTTGAACTTGATTTCAAAATCCTCTCTAGGGCATGAATAAGTCCCTTTTCCGTCTTCCTTTGCTTTTGAGCCAAGGAACAAATCAAGATTCTTCTTAAGTGTGTACAGTCCTCACTCTCTCCTCATTCTACTTCCTCTCCAGGTCATGGCTCATTGCTGAGAACATTCAGCAAATAAGCTCTGTGTTATTTACTGCTGGGGTTATTATTTAGCTGGTATAGCTCTTCTAATTAGAAAGAAACTAAATTAGATATGCCAGGATTTTCTCCTTATATCGGTACTTTTAGAAAGCATTAATAAATAACTTGGATCTTTTCATAGAGGTGTTAACATTCATAATAGTATCAATCTGCCAGTTTTGCTATTTTTTATATTGCTAGCTGCTTACAACTTCATTTAAGAAACTACGTCCATATAAAATCGATAACCTAGTCGATAAATTGGGCAACAATTGTCTAGAGCATAGGCTATAATGATATCAGGGTTGTGAAAGCAGGACAGTTGTTTAACAGTCTATTTATTCATCATACAGGAATGAATCAGTTATTGTACCTCTGCACAGTAAAATATTAGGCAACTGTTAAAGTGCAAGATCATTCTTCAACAGGTTGCCATTTGCAGGGCTGAGGAGGTGCTTGGGCAATACGAACAACTGGCTTTCCTAGAGAACTCTTCCATCAGCAGGAGTCTAGAAGGACCTCAGGACGCTCATCTTGGGAAGCTTCCCCCACCCTGGCCTGTGCTACAAACACGGCTTCCCTGCTGTCATTCACAAGTGGGTTAATCAGGAGTAATTTCATGGTGCCCCTTACCTCTGTTCATGTCAGTTACCTCAAGAGGACTTCCCTCAACTTTCAGATTCTGATCCTTGCGCCTTCCAACCATATCCTATTCCTCCCCACCTAATTCCCAAAACACTTTCATATTCCCTCTGTTTCTCAATATCAATCAACAGCAAAATGTCTTATAGCCCTTCACTTCCTTCCTAGAATTGAAACCTGGGATTTCCTCAGAAACTCTGCTTTCCCTGCAGTACTTTCAAGTGGGGGCTATTTGTCTTCCACATCAAAAGTTACCGGAGGGGGGTGGGCAGTGCATGCCTTGCGCCTCATTGCTGCCTCAAGATCTTCTTTCTCCCTCCTGCTTAAAGATTCTCGGATATGAATCTCACTTTGTCAACTCACACTTCGCACTATCCTTCAGAGTACATCATGTTGCGATTACCTAGCACTCCCTGGGTACACTTCCCCAAAGCTCTCCTCGAGATTTTTAACTCTTGGTTTACTGTGACTCTTAACATGACTCCTAAAACAATTCTTGGAAATTACAATATGTACGGATCATCTTTCCAGAACCCTGGCTTCTTGGTTCCTTGATCTCTCGCCTTCAAAGAAGATTCCCTACCTCCTTCACGCACTCCCAAGGCCATAACTTTGACCAATAACTGCAAACCCTCCCAAATCTCCAATGCTTGCCTCCATCCTCCCAGTTCACATCCTCTAGATCTCAATTTCAGACAATCCCTTAACCCAGATTTGTATTCCATTGATCTTACCATATTTTCCACTGTCCTTTACTGCTCTCTTGTCCTCAATCTCCTCTTTACACGGCTCAGTAGATGATCATTACAATCACTTTTTTTTTTTAAATATATATACCCTTAACACTCTTGTCCTTGCTTCTGTTGAAAGGCCATGGTTTAAACAGTCTGCCCGTATCCATGCAAATTAACATGACTGGAGAAAGCGCAGCCATGCTGGATGATTTGTACTACTTAAAATCAACAATTACTAACATGCATTAGCTTTCTATTGCTGGTGTAACAAACCACCATAAACTTATTGGTTTAACACAATGCAAATTATTTTACAGTTCTGGAGGTCAGAAGTATGACATGGTGTCACTGGACTAAAACCAGGGTATCAGCAGAACTGCAATTCCTTCTACAGGTTTTAGGAAGTAACTTGCTTCCCTGCCTTTTCCAGCTTCTAGAGGCTGCCCATTTTCCTTGGCTCTTGGCCCTCTTCAATATTCAAAGCCAGTAGTGGCCAGGTGAGTTTTTCTCACATTTTATCACTTTGACATTGACTCTTCTTCTGCTTCTCATTTCCATCTATAAGGACCCTTGTGATTACATTGGGCCCACATGGATAATCTAAAATAATCTCCATACTTTATGGTCTGCTGGTTAGCAAGCTTAATTCCTTCTGCAAACTTAATTCCCCTTTGCCATGTGATATCTATTCATACATTTATTGAGCACTTATTCTGTGCCAGATATATATATTTAATTCTGTTGCTAGAGCAGTGAATTAGACAAAAATGTTTACATTCATGAACTTATATTCTAATGTGGGAATAGAGGATAAACAACCACAAATAAAATATTAAGCATGTTTTTTATCATAAGTTGCAAATCATAGAATCATGAGACTCCTTCTAGAGTAATACATTATTGAGGATGGAATGTCTGATGTTATTTAAAGAAAATTATCACTCTAGAAACTCGGAATATAATACATTAGCCAAAATATTCAGTTTCCAATGCCATGTTTCTTTCTTAACTGAAATAATACAAGCAAAGATAATATGGATTTGATTAAAATTTCACTGACACCAATTTTTTTTTAATGATACGTTTCTGAACCCTGGGGCTTTTTGCATTCGTTGGCAATTTACCATATTCAGATTTAGGCTGGATGAAAGTATGTGGGTTTTTTTTTTTTTCAGTGGTAAAAAGGTGATTTTGAATGAAAGTCGGAAAGACTGGAAAAGGTGGCTGAGCCTAAAACCTTATTGTCTTCTTTCTCAAACAGATCATTTTCAGGTAATTATACTTATAAAGTAAAGAGTGTGAAAATTTATTCTCTTGGTACTTTCTGTGTCAGCGATATATACTGGAAAGTGGTGGCATATGCAAACTGCAGTTTGAAGACCCCCTCTTCTAAGGCATGTTCTTAAGCAGAACTCTAAGATTCTGAGGGATTTTAGGAGTTATCTCTGGGGCTGCAAGGGAGGGAAGGGTTGTTGGGACATGGCAAGAAGATTCTGGAACCTCAACTTCAATTTAACCAAAGTAGTTCTGCTTTTATCTACACACATGGGATTCCAGTTATGATTTCCCTTGTACAAATGACTCCACAGAGGAGACAGCAAAACAAAAACAACATAAGAATTTGAAAGGAAGTTATTAAATTAGAGCACTTTTTGGAGAAACCACAACCAGCTACATTGTCCTCCCTCCCTTCTCTCTCCTTCCTTCCTCTCTCCCTTCCTTCCTTCACTCTATTTCCCTTCTCTACCATTGCTTTCCTTCTCCTTCTCCTTTCCTTTCCTTTTTATTCTTTTTACAAATGAGCAGTATTAATGGTTAACAGCGATTATTTTTATTTCTATAGCCTCTGACATCCTGAAAATATGAGGTGGAGGAGAGTGAAGTGCCTCAAAAATAGTTACTTCCTCTGCTTTTTTATGGATTGTATCATTCAAACATACAACACATGTTATCTATTATGCCAGTGGTTCTCAAACTTTGCTGCCCATCCGAATATATGT
Source organism: Tamandua tetradactyla (assembly GCF_023851605.1). Taxonomy (NCBI): domain Eukaryota; kingdom Metazoa; phylum Chordata; class Mammalia; order Pilosa; family Myrmecophagidae; genus Tamandua; species Tamandua tetradactyla. Next base: position 102,407,020 of record NC_135334.1, on the reverse strand, counting down.
AGAGCTAAAAACAAAAAATAGAATCCTGCAGAGTTAAACACAACTCATTCCTGGCCAGGTTTGGTGTGGGAATATCAATCTTAAAGTTTCATGAATATTTTGGTGTGAAGCCAGAGTTGAGAATCACATAGGAATTCTTTTTTCCATACATATAATTCGTTGATTGCAGCTTATGAGTTTGAAATATGATAGAAATAGGATTAATCTCATGTCTCCCCATAGGGGCACAGACATTTAAACAACAGAGAACTATTTGATTAATAATAAAGTAAATAGCATCATGGTTAGATTACCTGAGAGTTCAATGATATTTTTTACAAATAAAATGGAAATTGATGACTACCAGTCTACCTCTTATTGGATGATAACATTTAAGTTCTTTATACATTCTGCGAGAACAGAAATAGATCATTCTCATGAATGCTAGGTAATTTTACAAGACTTTATTTTTCCTATGAAGTCATTTATAGGAAAATGTTATGAACACGATCTTCACTTAACTATAATTTTATGGAAAGGTTAACAGCTCCATTTTGGTGCTAAGAAAATTCTATGGCAGTGCATTCTGTTAAGTAAAGGTAATGATTTGACATCACATCAGGCATGAGATGTTATAGGGTTTGTAAAAGTGATGCCATTTTAGATTCAGAACAATATTTGATTTTATCCAAGCTGTGGTTCCTAACTACATTTTAATGTTGTTTCAGATCCATCAGCGACAATAATGTGTATTCACATTCAGGAAATTCCACTTGTGAGTAGTTCAGTCATTTCAGACAATATGTATTGTGAGACTTAATTAATGGGTGTAAAGCAATGGGAGGGCTCCAGATGTACTTAGCATCATAGAAGGTAAGTACGAAAAACATTATACAAGCATTACACCACATGTCATCTCAGCTGGCTTGGATCATGAAAATGTCAGGTGATTGTCCCTTACTGGTGAGTTCCTCTGGAGAAGCAAGGTCTGAAATGGAATCGGTCTTCCTTAAAACATAGTATAGACCTGAAAGCTGTATCTCAGTGAGATTTGTTTGTTAGGCTCAAAATTACTTATTAACTTCAATTCAGGTGACTTCGCAGAGGTTTCTGGCTACCATTAAGTGAACTATGGGACAACCGAGGCATTAAATTTATGCATAGCTTTAATTTCATGACTTTATTTCCAGATATGCTCATGACAGAGAGGGTAAATAGAGTTCATTTCTAGGGTCAGCTCTAATCAATCGGCTACAATTGTTGGAGGGCAAAAATGAAAAGTATTCTGAGCCCATAACCAGTATCACCAGTAAAAAGGAACATGAGATTAGGTTTTGCTCTTATGTGAGTGAAAGTGGGAAGTTATAGCAATAGTGCTTTGTAACTTCCATGCTTGATATAGGTCATAATTATTGCAATCAAGTCAAAAAGGGTTAATGATATTCATACACATACGCGTAGGGGTATGGCATAACTAACACTGCTAATTCATGTCCAGTTCTCTAAGTAGAGACACAAGATATTTCTTCGGTTGGGTGTTTTTCTAGTAATTGGATAATCTGAAAATATCTGATTGAAATCTATTAAACTATGGCCTTGTAAACAGATGTTTGAATAAACTTGACTTGCTTCTTTTCATACTAAGCACATAGCTTAAATATCCATCCCTTGAGTAAAAAAAAATTTTTATGGGTTACTTTAATTACTAATCAAACACTGAAGGGGCCATTGGGCTGCAGAAAACTTAAAACTATAGTGTTACCCTACTCTTTCCTGGAGCTAATTAATTGAACAGATTCTTTGCATTCAGTTTGAAGCTTACGAGCTCCTGGATTTTAGCTAAAGTTTCGCTTTTTCTCTCAGCGTCTGGAAACGTATCTCCTTGTGAAACAGAAACCAAATATAAGCCCCAGGCATACCGAGTCGAATGGGCATTGGCGCCAGTTCCCAAATATCAATGTGCAAAAAAAAATCCCAGAATGAGCAGTTTCACTCTTCTCCCTTTCATAAACTGTGGGAGGAAGTAAGGGAAGCATGCCAGGTTGTTATTCAACTCTAGTATTTAATCAGCCATTACCAGGCCACTTCTGAAACTCTCCAACTTCTAAATCGAGAGTAAACCTGAAGAGAACACAGGATGGAAACTACTTAATCCAGAAGGTTCCCAGGATGCCTCAGAACCAAGTGGCCTCAGTTGACAGGCCCCAATTTCTTCCCCCAATCCTAAAAGCTAGCAAGAAACCCAATCTCCTAGCCTGGTGATTATTTCTAACTAAATGCTTAACAGCCTTCTCAGGGATTGCCATACAGATTCACTCCTTTCGTGTTGTCTGACTTTTTAGAAAACCGATTTTAGTGCATTACAGACAAGGCCCCTCATTATTAACTCCACTACATTTTCCCCATTCGGTTTAACGTTCGCAAACAGGGCAACCTACAATGGGAAAGGAAAGATTTGTTTGTGGGCTGGGAGAACAGGTGCAGGGCATGACTCACTTCGGGTTCTCACTTGCAAAAGGGGAGCCCAGGATGGGTCAAAAATTCCTGAAGCCCCATGAGAGGTGACCGAACTCTGTCACTTTCACTTCAGACTATCAGGCAAGATATGGACGCCCCTTGTTTCCCCACGGCTGAAGAAAACTAACCTGACCCAAAGTCGGAAGGACCAACCTATGAAAGCTGGAGGGTTGGGCTTTGTTTTTTTTTTTTTTTAAGAGCTCAATGAGGTGATATCTTAATGCTGACAGCTGAGAAGCAGGTCGGTCAGGTTCCTGGGTGCTCTATTACACAAGCAAGATACAGCCAGCCCCACCTAATTTTGTTTCTCTGGCATCACGCTGCTCAGCCCGACATTGTCACACTTAACCCATCTATTTTCTCTAATGCTCAGCAGACTCATTTCAGCCACGAAAACAGTGATATTTCAGTCCCTGTTTGTAAACAGCTAGACGTGAAGGTAAGTTTTTTCTGGGTTGCTTAAGTTCATCTCTGTCTCTCTCTCCCACTCTCTCTCCTCGCTCTCTCTTCCCTTTCCTCCCTCTATGTCTCTTCTTTCCTCCCCCATCTCCATTCTCTGTCATTTTTTCATTTGTTTAGCAAAGAGAATCAAAGTGGCCTCAACTTTTGATAGAACAGTCTGGCAAATAGCCACGGAGAGCCTTGTAAAGCCAGGTAGTTGTTTTATTAAGTAATTATCCTTCCAAATGAGCATTTGCACTGTTAATTGAGTTACCTTATAGAATTACTACTGAATTTCCAAGGTGATGAAATCAGTTGAAGAGTTAAATTAAAACCTTTCTTCAAAGCTACATGATATTAGAGAGATCTTAGTGAAGGTTTCACCAGCGGAAATAGTAGTGTGAATATAAATTATCTGAATATTTTAAGATTAAAGTTATTCATTTGGGCGTAAGGTGATTGCTTTAAGTATTAAAATGTGACAGTTTTTGAAAAGCAAGCTTGCAGCCAAGTAAACTACAAGCTTCTTTCTATATTTCCCAAAGATTTTCTTAATTTAAAAGGTTGGCAACATGTACATACAAAGGTATTATAATAAATGCACTTCTAGCATTCAGACATTTCAAAGGCTGTCAGTTACTACAAAAGGCATCCCACGGGAAGAAGGTGTAGTTAACATTTAAATTATTTTTAGTTTGTGGCTAAGTGATGCCCCTTTATTAAAGAGTTGTTGATTTCCTATTTACTTATATTCTATAGCATTTAATTCATAGAGACAGTGCCCACAGATAGTAAAATGTATTGGAGAGCTAAAAGCTCCAAGCTTAGGAGTTTGTGTCCAGTATACATTCTTTCTTCCTTAGCTCTGGAAGATATATCAGATATTTACTTATTTGATATTGGCACGTGTAACTAAGTACTCCCAAGTTAGGGAGTATGGGGTTCTACCTGTTTTTCTTAGATTTAATATATATGCCTAACTGCATAGCAAAGTCTTTTAAGTGAAATGAAGTTCACAAACTTCTGAATTATTTCACCTGTAGTAAAACCATGTTTTTCTTTTCTTTAAAACATGTTTCATTTAATTTTAATCAAATACAACTAAAACAATAGGCCTAGGGTCCTGAAGTCTCGGGCTAGTCATCTCACCCTTTGAAAATCCTCACATAAAAGAGGCATTTTTAGGAGCATAATTTCCTATGCCCTCCTCTATTGTTGTGATTTTATTTTGGGAAAACAATATCATCTGAGAGTGGAAAAGCTATTCAGAGTAACACTCAGGTTCTGCCTGGGATATTGGCTTCATGTTGGTCTGTTTCCTGTGATAAAGACAAACAAAACCCACCTGTCATAATTTGCAGCCAAAGATTTGTAACAAGAAATTATCAAAGCAACTGGGAAGAAATGTATACACTAGCTATTGCGCTATAGAGATATGTTCTTATATTATGCCCTTAGTATATTTACATTGACGTTGTTTCGTAAAATGTCTGCTACTGAGTTAGAATGGCTAGTAGGGCTCTTACCTTGTGTGGGTTGATTACCCAGCACAAATGAGGGCACCTCCTTATTTTCAAGAGCTTGCTATAAAATTGGTATGACTCAGTTACAAGAGAGGTGCTGGAAAGGAAAAAATGACTTTCCGCATTTAAGGGGAAGCAAAGTTATGCAGAGCTAGCATAACATGGGTTTGCGTTTCTTTTTCTTTCCTTTTTTTTTTTTTTTTTTTAGCTCACCTCTATACGAAAGTAGTAATGTGAAACCACCTTTCAGTGCCAACACCAACGAAGGGGAAAAAATAGGTTTCCTTCTCTCTGAGTAAAGACGTTTTATAAACAATGAAATTCACTCACTGTGAATGGTGAGTGTATGTTTAATTTTTTTTAACTACAAGAAGCAATAAAAACATTTTCCTATGTAGAGGACAGTTTAGGATCTGTAATTAAGGTACCACAAAGTGATTTGAAATCCTCTCTCTTTCTGTGGCCTTATCATAACTCTATCCTCAGAAATCTTCCAAGTTTGCAGTGATCATAGTCTCTGCCACTGGGTAACCTTATTCCTCTGTTATACTTTCAAAATTGTCTTAGAAACATCCACCCAGGAGCAATAAGAGGCTGAGAACAGCAAGGGAAATGTGTTACCTGGTTCTTCAAATTTTCTGTCTATCTACAATTTCCTTTTCTTTCCTCCCACCTTCTTCCTGCCCTCTAGTGTTAACCCGAGAGACAGATGCAATTGGGCACACACAAGCAAGCAAGCCAACCATGATCCAGCATAGCTTCAGCTTAATGTAATAAGTAGACAGTATAATTAAAATATCTAAACTCCAGCAATGGAGAGGGGCTGAGAGGAAAGTGCAGAAAGAGGATAGATTCACTTATTGTCCTCCAAAGTTTCTATACCACCTCCAATATCCTTTGCTGCTGACAACGTGCTTTGTTCAATCAAGACAGGGTAAAACTTAACCAACATCTCCTACTCCAAAGGTAATCAAAGACAGCGGTTCTTAATGGCTGATGGTTGCAATTTCTGGCAGTTTTTCTTTCCTTTTAAGATGAACGGGACATAGGAGTAACCTGGTTCCTTTTGAAGGCAGGACACAGAAGCAAAACTCTACCCTGATGTAATGCCAGGAGAGCAAGAATAAATCATTATTCAAAAAGCCCTACCTACAGCTGCATTAATTAGTATCCCCAACCTACCTTCCTCCCTGACTTGACCTCCTCTCCTCTTTCCTTCTCCCCAGAGATAAATTATAGGCACTAGCAGAAGCTTGGCCGGTTGAGGTACTGATGTCCTGGCTTTTCAAGTTACAACAGAAAGCTGGAGCGAAGGCTAGAAAGATGTCCTTGGTGGTTCAGTGTTACAGGCATTGTGAAACAAGAACAGCAAAACTCACTTTGTTGACTTATGAAATGTGGATTCTCATTTTGGTAAAGAAAAGCAAAAGCTCAATGCCATGTTCCTCATGTAACACTGTAAGAAGACTAGGAGAACAGCTCAGGATCTTGTTCTCATCCTCTGGTGACCATTAATTATGAAGAGTAAATAACCAAAATGCCTAGGTATAGGGAAAGCAAAGTGAACCACATAACAATGTTAAGAGGAGTGGTCAAAGGCAATTCATCAACTAGCTGGATGCTGTGAAGTAGTGGTACTAAATTACTGGTACTGGGGGTAATCCCTCAGGTTTTGCTAATCTGTAAACAACTTGGTAAGGGTTTTCCTGTAGCATCTATAGAGAAAGTTAAATTAATTAAATTAGGATAAAGTCTTATTTAGTGTTTTTAAGAGGTACTAAAGATAGAAGGCCTATTTTTTTAATTTAGACAAAATGGGATTAGAAATTACTCTAGTTAAAATCATAAACTTTGGTGGCGGGGAAAAAAGATGGTGGGAAAAAGTTTTAAAAGGCAATTGAGTATCAAATTTTATTTTCCTTCGCAAGTTCTATTACACAAATAATTCCTAGTTTTAACTCAGACACACAAGCAAGGTTTGAATCCTAACCCTATCTCTCAGTTACCAGCTGTATGACCTTAAGTAAGCTATTTACATTTTTAATGCTCCATTTAATCATCTATAAAATGGGATTAATAATCCCTTCCTGATTTATTTGCTTCTTCATTTGTTTTGGGTAAGAATCAAATGAGAAAATGTACAAAGCATCTAATATAATAAATGCATAAGAATTATATATTTTCCAATTATGTTGACAAATTTTAGGACCTTGATCCAATTTTCTTGGTTACCACAGAAAAGTGCATGCATATAAATAAATAGAATTATCACAAAAAACTACACTTGTAATCACTACCAGTTCAAATAATAGAACATTCATGGGCACCCCAGAAGCCCTTTCCATGTTCTTTCCCAATCAATACTATCTCCTTCTTTTCCATAGATAACCTTTTCCTGACTTCTAACATTATTTTGGACTGTTGCATTTTAGGCACATGGAATTACACAATGTCACTGACATTTTAAGCACTATACTGTTTTTGTAAGATTCATCCATATTGTTGCATGTAGATCTAGTTTCTTAATTTTCATTGTATGAATACTCTGTAATTTATGTTCAACTTGTTACTGGCAGATATCTATGCTGGAGATTCTTATGAATAATGCTTTTATGTATATTTTTGTATGTCTGCCTGCCTTTGTTTTTAAGGAGAATTTTATTGAGTGATAATCATGTGGCATATGAGTTATTTAACAATATGCTGGACATCTCTAAAATTTTAGGAATCCTCAAGGAAGGAATTTGCGCTAAAAGTTTTCAAAGAATAATATTCTATCATGCTATATATAGATATGTAAGTTGCTCTGATGTGTGTGAAACCATTAAGCAAGAGGGCAGCACTTAAAACTCAAAGATAATTAAAAAATCAGCATGGACAAGGCTGAAAATATCTATTACAGTTTCAAGGAAAGCTCTTCAGAGACAGCAGGTCATAGTGGACCTAAATAATAGCAATTGCATCCCTTTCCTTTTCCTTGCTCATAGTCAGACTTTTAGTGGGAAAAAAAAAAGGTCCCTTTCAAAGAATTACTCAGTTCTCACTTGAGAATTCAAGACTTCACTTGAGAATTTTGTTTTTCAATTAAAATCACTTTAATTTAGCACCTAAGTAGGTTGGGGTCAATAAACTTGGCTTTGAGTGCCTCCTCTTTGGTACTAAGTAGCTCTGTGACTTGGAGCAAATCACACATCACTCTGAAACTGTTTCTTCAGCTCAAATTGGAGATAAAACAAACTATGCTTTTTGTCGTAAGTCATCCTTGTGAGGATCAGGTGAGATAATATATGTGAACTTTGCAAATTGCAATATACTCTAGAGATGATATCTATTAAGTGCTTACTTTAGATCAGATATCGTTCAGAGTGCTTCTGCCTTACCTACATCATCTCATCTAGACTTCATAAAAACCTTTTCCTCATATTGTCCTATTTATGAATTGTGGAACTTTCCTGCTAAAGGGAGAGAAATGTGAGCCTGGATTAGAAGTGGGGACCATGGCTTTAACTCCAGATCTGCCACTATCTAGCTATATGAATTTTCCCATATTCCCACTCAAGTTATATATTTCCATTTATAAGTTAGATTAAAAAAAAAACTCCTAAAATCTAAAAGTCTTTCTGATTCCCTCTGATTTGGGATTACATAGGAAGAGGGCATCATAAAGTAAAAGGTTTTATTAAGAAAAAAAAAGAGAGATGTTAACTTAAAAGGCAACTAGCTCAAACTAGGTACTTATTAAACATTTCAAGTGGAATTCCTGGCTGACTCAGTTTAAAGAATTGATATAATTCGTGTATAATCAGTAACATGAGTTTTATAATAAATGTAATAAACATGCCAAATGAAATCTCTTTATACAGCATTTATTTCCTTAAATAGATTGAAGAAACCAGCCAGCTCTAAACCCTGCTATTCTCCTTCCTTCCCCCTGACTTTCTCCCTGGATCTCTCTCCCTTCCCCTCTCTCTCTAGCTCTCACACTCTCTCTCCATTTCTCCTTCTCTTTCCCTTTTGTTCTCACTCTCTTTCCCTCTCCCCCTTCCACATACATACAATTCACTTAGCAGATCTACCTATCTATCTATCTATCTATCTATCTATCTATCTATCTATCTATCTATCTATCTATCTATCTATCTATCTAATCTATATTATAATGATATATTTTAACTTGTCCCAAGCTAAATGATTTTTGAAACACTGAAGTTTGCCTTGACAGTGCTTTTTATTGTTTTGTATAAAATTTCTCTAGAAGGTAGGAAGAAAGGGATATTATAATGAAAATAACTCAATGACTCTAGTTTTAACACGTAATCCAAAAAAATCACCTAAGTTTTTGAAAGACCATTATCATCTTAACATCACCTCTCTAGATTTCTAATCACTTAAAATATCAAATCCATTAAAACAGATAGAGTGCTTCATCTGATAATTCAAACTCTCGTTTTCTTTCAGATCCTCCTTACTAGCATCAATACTCAAGGAAGGCTATAATGCTGACATCAGTCAAAATTTTGTTGATTTCAGTTTTGTTGCATTCACTAGTATTTGGAGGCCATGGAAAAGAAAGTCTGGAAATAAATACAACACAACCTATTGCAGTGGGCTCAAAAATGATGGAACGTGAAACTGTTTCTATGGTAAATGAAGTAAAATTAGACTTAGATAAAGAAACGAGGGAAACCTCCAGCTCCAAGGCTGGTAATTCCTCTTTCTCGAGTATAATAAACAAAGTCCGTGGAGTGACAGCTTTCCCCAGTAGTTTCTCAATAGACAATTCCTCTGAGAATCCAAGACCCACAACCACGTTTTTCACCAACCCTCCCTTAGTCCATGGCTTTGTTTCTAAACTGTTTCGGAATTCATCTGTTGCAGATGAAAATTCTTCATCAGTCACAGCATCTCCCAATGTTACATCAGCTCAACCTTCAGAAGAGTTCACTTGGTCTTTGAATAATTTAACCAATAATATCACGCAGACTGCCTCTGACAACAGTTCCATCACAGTTAGCATCTTGCCTACAGCACCAGCCACCACGTCTGCGACTCCACTGCTGACAGAACCAACGGAATGGCTTACGACAACCAGTGATATCTTGGCTGGATTTACCCCCTATCGAGAAACAGCAACTCCGCAGCCCACCCTAAAATTCACCAATAATTCAAAAATCTTTCCAAATACATCAGACCCCTTAGAAGGTAAATATAAATGGATCCAACCTTCCTTTTGTGTGAAACTACCTCAAAGTCACACAGATTAAGTCTAATAAATGTGCCACTCTACAAAAGAAGAGGATGTTCTGGGGGGCACCCATGATACACTGGATACAGCAAAGCATTTCAGGGCTTAAATGAACAGGTGCTCGTCATTGCTGTTTTGGGGCATGTGAGTGGCACAAGGTTGGAAGAATTCTGTAGGAGGAAAATGACAGCTGGAGATCAAGGCTGTGATATAATTTTGAGATAATGGATAAAAATTTTCACTGAATTTTAGAAAAACTATCTGGAATTTCACGTTTTAGGAATATTATATTATAGAACTTTAAAAACATATTTACATTTTGAAAATTGAAACAAATAATTTTATAACTCATCTAATGCTCCAAAACAATTATAGGACAACAGTAGAACAACACTGGCACTGAAAACTTTTTAAATAAATGCAACGGAAGGAGATACTCCTTTATTTTTATTTTTAATTGAATGCAAATGAATAAGTATAAGAATGCAATCTAGCTATAGCTAGTACAAGAAAATAGAATTATGAGGACATTTTGTTTCATTTAGGAATTGCATGTTAAGCCATAAGACATAAAATGGAAAAGGTATATAAAATATACTATTTCATTCCTCATGTTCCATTATCTTTTGAGGTCAAAGCAAGTTTTCGTTTCCCTAAAATGTTTTCCAATGGGTACTCTTTTATTTCCATGAACTCATGCCTTCCAATGCAATTTTATTACAAACTATTTTACTATAGAATCTATATTCAAATGTCTATTTGAAAGGTGCTTCCAGTGGACAGGGAGAAATTTAAATTCTGAAATACAAGTTTTATTAGAGCTCCACAACCAATGTATTGGGTATGTACATATATTCCTTTTAGCTATATATATATATTTTTTGTCTCGCTAAACTTGAGATATAAGTTTATAAGATATAAACTTAAGATATATAAACTTGATATATAAACTTGAGAACACTGGGTACTTACTCTTTATCATTTTTATTTAAAAAAATCCTAGTTAATGATGTTTCTTTTTTTATTTTAGTAATAATTTCAGTGTATCCTAATGTGAAAATTAAACAGTTTTAGAACTGGACAGTCATATACAATCAGAGACCTTATAAAGACACTTTATCTGCCTAATAATAAGCTTCTCAAGAAATGAAAAAAAAAACATAGAAAATTAAAACATTAAATATTTGAACATTGATAGCACAGAAAGCTGCACAATTAAACTAATACAATTAGAGATAATTTTAACATGTCTCACTATTCCTCAGAAATCAAAATAGAATATAATTTATTGAAATAAAGCATTAAGAATATGGAAATGACAGGTAGAGAATTTGACACTACCAAATGTAAAAGTCTTGTGAGTTCAGGGAGAATTAAGCAATTTATTGATGACTTGCTCTTCAAAAAAGATATTCAGTAAAGGGGATGATATAGTGAAATATCAGACTTCCTTAAGTTCAGACCTACAAGTCAGTTCTAGATGTGCAAGATATTGCAAACGTCTTGCTTTGGTTCCTTTGTGTATTTAGAAATGTTCTTTATCAGGATATATTGCTTTCTTATTATAATGTCTTTTTACTTCAGATTTTATGGACAGTTTTTTCTATTACACAGTTACTCCTAGTACTTTTTTTTTTTTTTGCATGGGGAGGCACCAGGAATCAAACCCGGGTCTCCAGCATGGCAGGCAAGAACTCTGTCACTGAGCCACTGTAGCCAACCCTCTATTAGCTTTTTTACCCTTGAATTATTTATAGGAACAAGCTCAAAGTTCATTTCATCTCTAAAGTTCATCAGAGATTCAGGGGTGATGGCTTTCAAAATGGAGTGTACATATGGCATGTCATACCACTGTTGTTAATAAGTGAAGAGAAACAGTTATAAAGTTAAGACCTATAAATATTTCTAGGTAATTATAAATTAGAAGTATCATTTAACAGGAGGTATGTTTTTTGCCAACATATCACAAAACACATACATATTCAATCACTATTATTTAATTTTTAAAAACATTGTTAAATAATCTTTGGTATAACAAGTCTACATGTTTATGACTATTCTTTGAATGTTTTCTATTTCTTATACATACATTAATTTTTGCTCTTCTTGTTCTCTAGAGAATAGAAATACAGGAGTAGTATTTGGGACAATTTTAGGTGCTATTCTGGGTGCTTCATTGCTTAGTCTTGTTGGCTACTTGTTGTGCGGGAGAAGAAAAACAGATTCCTTTTCCCATCGACGACTTTACGATGACAGAAATGAACCAGGTAAAAACAACTTTCTGTGTCTCACCTGCAGACAATGATTTTGCTCAAATGAAGGTGCTAATGTTTGCTGCAACCCCTAGAAGGGATACAGGGATTCATAGGACAGTGATGGACAAAAGAATTATTCTGATGCAACCTCTGTTTCTAAAAGAACATAAAATAATTATGAACCTGTGAGTGAATTAAAAAAAAAATATTTGGATCTGTTGTTCACTGCATCAAGATTAGCTTTAAAGAATCCCAGAAACTAAAACATACTTGTAAATATGGAAGATAATGGTTATGGTATTAAGAAAAAGTAGTTACTTTTGTTAGCAAGTGATTACCTACTCTAGCCATTTTGGTTTTCTTACTAGCAGTGGTTTGAGCAAAGACTTATTTTAATGTGGAGCTCTTCTAAAGTTTACACAGATAGTACAGCTTTCCATTAATCCTCTTAATAAGTCTATAAAACAGAATCTCTAAAGAGTTGCATGGTTGGATACATATTACGGTATTCCTTAATTCAGGGATTTCTCACTCATGGGATAGGAGGAGCCAATCACAGTATCTATGAATGTGAACTGTATCAGTGTTGGATAAGCAGTCGGTTGGATTTTTAATGATAGAATATTAATTAGAGCAGAAATGAAATAATGTAACATGCTTAACTCATCTCTCTCCTTCAGAAAAAAAATACCTATTTTCTGCTTTTCACAAGGGCTTCCTGCCACCATAACAAAAGTTAAATATCCCTCATGGATGCCGCTGATCAAATCCTATTGATTTTTGATAAACTTAGATAATGTTTGACATATTACTCATTTTCTGAACCAAGTCTATTAACTGTAAATTCAACTGAATTCTCCTTATGGGTTTCTAATAATCCATATAAAACAAAAGCATCACTCTTCAAAAGTAAATTAAAAAATAAAATATTTTTTTTAACCTCAGAATCTCATCTTTACCTCAAGCAAAATCTCAGAGTATCAAGTTGATATAAAGTAAACTGTCATGAGAGAAGCATAAGGGAATAACTCAATAATGTCACTTCTTTACCTCTTCAGGATAGCCTTGAAACACCTCTCTTAAATACCAAAGGCTTTTTGGAGCCCAGTTTGAAAAAAAGTGATAATGAATAGGTAGGCAAACATATAGAAACAACGAATTAAAGAATTAAATTACCAGACAGTCATTGATTGTAGTACCTAAAGATGCCTAGCACATGACTATTTCCCTTTGAAAATTCAAATTCATAAAGGAATTAATTGGCTATTTGTTGAGATAGAGGGAAAATATCCAGTATCACTAATTAGAAAATCTAAAGTACATGATAAATTGGATCTATCAGAAGGAAATATAAGCTTTCACAAGTAAGTTTTTTCTACCTCTATCTTGAATAGCTCAACCATAAAGGTTTTTGAGATACTTGATATAATGACAGTAATAGTAAAATTAATGCTCCTCTCCTTTTAAAAATTATTCTTCTCATCAAAACTTTAAAATTCTGAACTTGTTGAGAAGGCTCTGAAATTGCAAGATTCAAAAGTAAATAAGCCACATGTCTACACTTCTTTACATATAGTATTGAGCTACTTTTTCTGTGATCTCTCCTTTAGGATCTCCATTAGGTTCTTTATGTTTAGTATACTAGCAAAGAAATTTTGGAAGTAAAACTGTTCTTAGTCTCAGAAAGAAATGTCTTGAAAAAGATCTACTTATTTAAGATTAAAAAACTCATATCTGAAAAAGCCCACACAAAAGAGGTATCTACTTACCCATTTAGAACAATTCCTAGACTTTGAAAGATACCTGAGTATACATCTCTCAAATTGTTACTATAAAGCAATTTTTTTTTGTTATGTTTTAGTTCTGCGATTAGATAATGCACCAGAACCTTATGATGCGAGTTTCGGGAATCCTAGTTACTACAATCCTACTGTGATGGATTCATCCACACCAGAAGGCCGAGGAAATGCATGTGACAGCATTCCAATGGATGACATCCCTCCACTTCGTAACCCAGTTTAAGACTCAGGGGAACAAAAGGCATCTGAGAACAAGTGTTCACCTGCATCCTGGCCTTCTCACAAACACATCTTCCAAAAGATGATGCAAGGTCACAGTATGTGGATTGTGCCAAGGAGAACGGTAAAAGCATGATACTAGTAGCAGAAGCACAAAAAGAAGATAAATCATCAAAAGTTTTCTTTTTCTTAAAAGTTTTGGTTGTGATGAAGTATCTATAAAGTAGCCTTAATTTAGATTTTGGTCTATTTTTCCTTTAGTAGGAGATGCATGTGGAATCAGGTCAAGATAGAAAATTGCACTATGATAGCTTTGCCTATAACATACTAATGAAAATCCTTCAGTAGCAATAGGGAACCAAAATTGTATTTTTATTCCCCCACCTTTGGACGGAAATCAGGAGTTGACTTGTCATTGCTCCCCCTGGGGTTCTGGTGCCATGCTTCAAAGTTGGCATTCTCTTGAAGGAAAATTAGGTCAGTGATTCTTTTATGTTCGGCTTAAAGCTGGATAAAGGATACGTACAGAATTCCCATTCTTGGGACATTAAAGTAGTAGGAATGGGGAGATACAGTGTAGTACATTTTGTTTTTCTGCATTAACACAGGAATGGTTGGCCCTTTCAGTTGCCAGGTTGGCAATGACTTTGCTTTCAACAGGGCCCTGGTAGTAAAGTTGACCCTAACCAGGGAACTAATAGCTTCTCTAAATATCTTCAAAGGACAGAAAATACCAACTTGGCTGAATGTACTATAGGCCTCAATTGGGTGCTTTTAAAGACTCAAAGAGAAACATGATAAAAAATTAACCAAAGAATATGCTGGTATATAATCTGTACGTTTTTAAGTTGTTAGATAACAGCAGGAATTAGTATCTGTTTGGCATTAACGTTCTATCATATATGAAATAGACTCTGAATCTCTAACAGATGGTAACTGGCAAAAAAAAAAAAAAGGATGAATGAATGTCAAGTAAACAAAACATATGGAGCAACCAAATTTTACTAGCATCACTTTCACGAGTGACAATATAAGAAGTGAAATTTGGATTGTGTTTTTCTGTTTTACCTTGATTACCACCTGCTTTTGGAAAGAAGAATATACTGCTTAATGACGGAAGATCTAGATTTTAGGGAGTGGAGATTTAGACCAAGAGTTAAATTCCCAAAGAAGTAGGGAAAGAGGACAAAAAAAGCAAGATCTATGCTAGAGATTTTGTTGTTGGGATTGACACATGAGTGTGTGTGTGTGTGTGTAAAAATACTACAATATGACATTGTAAACATACTACAGAAAATGACAGCTAAAAAGTGAGTTAAAAAGAACATACTTACCCCATATTGCCATAAAAATAGCAAAGAAGACTGTTCCTCCATTATCAAACAAATATGTTACCTTAATGGAAAACAAACAAAAATATTAGTCTCACTATTGACTATGGTAATCCAGTGATTACAATATACAGTACTATGAGTTTTTTCTGATGGAATAAGTATTTTATACTTTGTAACTATAAGATATGATGAGATCCCTTTGTGGGTTTTGAAACCATTTTACAGTATTTTCTCATAGGAAAAAATGGAGAACCAGTGTGTTTTCTTTTGTTCCCCTTCCTCTGCTTTCCTTTGTACCCCACCCCCATTTATTTCTGCTCACAAGAATTTCTGGTACACCTGGAAGTATCTGTGAGCCAGAGATAGTCAAACTATAACATGAACATGACGACTACGTAAGGCAGCTTTGTAGGGGAAGGGTACCTAGTTGCAGTTTCTGTTGCCAAAATTTCAGGAGTGGGGAGTTTCAAAATGAAGAATTTTGCCAGTCAGCAGCCCCTCAATGGAATAGTATTAAGATGTTACCCCCATTCTCATACGTCTTTCAGAATATGTCATAGAACCAGTAGTGGCTACAGGAGCACACTGACCCCATCTTAAATTGTTTTAGGAGGTTTCATAAATCATTGAATATCTGGGATGTGGTACAGATGTTTTGTAATCAGATATTATTTGAAGTTTGATATAAAAACAGTGTACAGTCATACAATTTTGTTTGCTTTCAATAAAGTGTCAGTTCACTTTACTTTTGTTTCTCTTCACTTGCACAATGCCTTCAGTATATTTATATGTTAGTAAGGGAAATTAAAACAATATAACCTTGGCAGTCATTTGAATAATATGCAAACTGTAGAGAAAATAGGGGCTCTGCCTTCACAGGATGGAAAGGCCAATTTTGGGTTAAAGAAAATTAGAAGGGAAATGGCAATAGAAAGATATCTTCCTTGCTCAGTCTAAAGTCTAGAGGTTGCTCAATGGGAGTATTTAAAGAACACTAATGTATATTTTAAAGATAACATCTGAGAGACACTGTAAAGCACTATGTAAAACATAACCATAGGACTTTTTTTTGTGATGCAAAATAATTAAAAATATCTACATAAAAAGATGTGCTCATTTTGGAAGCTCATCAATATATCCTACATGCCTCTAAATTTTATAACTCTGGTAAGTCTTGATTTATAAAAATGTTATAAGAATTGGGTTTCAGAATATCATCGGTATGTATTATGCATAGGAGGGAAAAGGATCATAAATTAATTCTACAGGGCTCACAAAATTATGCCCTGCAGGAATCCAGCTTTTTTTGTTTCCAAAGGCATCCCACAGAGACACCTGAGGCTGCCGAGCAACCAAACAGCTGTTTTCCTATATAAATAGATTTAGTGCAGAAAACTGCCTCTTAGAATGTTAGAACAGAGACTTAAGGCATGAGAACTTAAAGGTCACAAGGAAATAGTGATTCCTCTGCTCCAGAAACAGCCATCCTTTTAGAAATGTGGCAACAAAAAGCTTTATTTATTAGCATTTTTAACAATCGTGCTGCATGGACAAGATTTGCCATAGCTTATATAATAATTCTTTAAAAGCTTTTTCTTTTTTTTTCTTACTATACCCCTTCGCAAAATCACCGTTTGGGTAACATTTTTTTTTTCCACTGAATATAAACACGAACTTTTTAGAAACACGTCCATGACATGTAGTGAGTTATACAAAACATTCATGAAACAGTGGATTACATACATGTAATAGGAGATACACATAGAATGGGAATTAGGCAAGACTTCAAAAATTTCCCTGGGGGGGGGTTAATTATATGAAAACATTGTTTTAGAGTTACTAGGCCATCACACGTGGGAAGTATTAACGTACGGGAGACCCAGGAGACAGAACAATTACAAATGCTTGGTTACAGTTTGCCGCACGATGGCCTTCATTTAGGGCGCTGGTTATGGGGATATCAGGGTGCTGATACAGGAGCTGATGACAGGCAATGGGGACGAGAGAGAAGGAAGAATCAAGTGTACCTTGACTGGCTCAAGAATAGATCAAGACAGACTGGTAGGAGAATATAAGGAGAATGGCCTTCTTTCTAATACAGGTCAAGGACACCAAGTGTACTGAATCAAACTCCAGCTGAAATCTCCAGAAAATTCCCCAAGCAAATACACCAGACCCTTCCAAAAGCAAAAAGAAATGTGTCCTACCTAAACACGCATATTTATAATGAGTTATATTAGAAAATAGCAATCCGGTATGAATGGGGAGACATGGTCCTGCATTTTATTCACCATTGCTGATGTGAGCAGGGCCTCAAATAAAGCTATGTTCAAACACAAGTTCTCCATTATCTTTGACACTTGATTTCTCTTGGAACACCGAGTGCGGCTAGAAATCCGTAAATGGGGGTACTAGTGGAGGAAATATATTTCTTATTAGGTTGGGAGAGAAAATTATGTCTCCACCACTGTAGCTTCAAATTGCTTGATAGATTTAGAATAACAATAACATAAGGCTCTGGGAGCTGCCACTGGGCAACCCTGCAGGCCAGGCTGTTATTTCAAGTACAGGGGGAAGCTCATGCTGGAGTTCGGTCCTCTCTCATTTACCTAGTCTTTAACCCTTGGGCATGACAAACCCTGCATAACCACACTTTCAAAAATTAAAAATGACAAGAGTTATCAAAGGGAAATGTGAGCATACTTAAATACAATATCTATCATATTTTAAACATTTAAATATTTCCCCCTGGAAACACAGCCCTGAAATTATGAAGGAAATAATTATATGCACACACTTTCCATAAATGTGGAAGATTTAATTTCTTATTATTTACTGTTACACATGGTGATTGATCCCATAAATAATTGACAAGTTCTTAGATCATATGGCTAGATGCTCATATGGCTAAAAGATTCCAGGTTGTTTGGCTTGTTCCTTTGTTAAAAAAATCTGCTTTCTTATTTCTGACTTGGCCCATCAAATAACTTCTAGATATTTAAGTAAATAAACTGATATAAAATGGAGTATTTATTTCAGTATAATAAAGGTAGCATTCTTATTTTTAAGAAATAAAGGAAATAATTATATTTTATCTTAATCAGAGGAACAAATTCAAGGCATATTAGATATTTCTTCTTGCAGGGGTTTTATCTTACTTTGTTCCACAAGACAGTATTCTCTTCTGTTAACTAACTTTCTCACTTTTCTTTTAAATATTATTAAGTGAATTAATTCAGTCATACCTACCTCTATACACACTCTTTTCTTCTGAGAAAAAGAGGGATATATTTATTGCACAATGACAAAAGCCCCCTAGATTTAATTTCCTTGGCGAGCTACCTCACCTTATCACTCTGACATATATGAAAGTCTCTTATTTTAGTGTTCATATAATGACAATGCATTTTTTTCAATCTGTTTCGGGTCAAAGTAGAAGTAGTATAAATACGGATTTTTTTGGCGCCTCTAAGGCTTTCATATATATTTGAAATGCATGGACGATGATGGGGACAAATGTATTTACTTTTAAAATCTCTAATGCACTTTTTGCAAAAAGTATTATGAAGATGCTGCCTCAAAACAAATAAGATGCATGCTATAGACCCTAAAGCAAACATAAGCCAGAAAGGAAAATAAAATGACATCATACAAAGATTAACACAAAGGAAGGCAGACAAAGAAGAAAAATGCAAGATTGAATAAATATAAAACACACAGTAATGTGAAAAATGATAGCCTAACTACATCAATACTCAAATGTACACAGTCTAACAACCTAATTAAAAGGTAATGGTTATCCAAATGGTTGACTCGATATAAATAGGAAACCCCAAATATCTGCAGTATACATACAGTAGATGCATAGATAAAAATAAGATTAAATGGAATAAAAAAGATATACCTTACTCTCACTACACAAAAGATGGAGTGGTGATATTAATATCAGACAAAGTAGATTTCCAAGCAGAGAATATTATTATAGACAAAGAAAGCCATTTGATAATGACAGAGGCATTGATTCATTTAGAGGATTTAACTATCTCAAACATTTATGCACACAGTAACATAGCTTCAAAATAATAAAGCCCAAACTGAGGGGATCACAAGGAGAAAAATGTAAGTCCACAATTAGCATCTGAAATCTTAATACCCCTCTCTCAATAGCTCAGAGGACAAGAAGACAAAAAAAAAAAAACAATAAAAATGAAGGTTTGAAGACCACTGCAAATCAACTTGACTTAATTGACATATGTAAAACACTCCACTCGACAATGGCAGAATATACCTTCTGTTCAAGCACAGAGGGAGCCAAACAAGACAGATCATATTCTGGGTCATAAAATATTTATCAAGAAATTCAAAATAGGGATAAAAGTCATACAAAGTATATTCTTTGCTACAAGGTAATAAGTTAGCAATAAATAAAAAAAAAGATCTCTGGAATATCCCCACATATATTTGTTCTAAGTAGCACATGTATCAAAGAAGAAACCAAAAGTCAGTTAGAAAGCATTTTGCAATGAGTGAAAAGAAAAAAAAACACAGCATATTAAATGTGTAAGATAATGCTAAAGCAGCATAGCTTAGTAGTAAAGTTTCAGCACGATGCACCTATTTTAGAAAAGAAGAGCGGTGTGCTATAATGACCTCAGGTTGCAATTTAAGAAATTAGGAGAAGAATGGCAAATGAGTCCCCAAATAAACAGAAAAAAAATAAAGATTTGAGTGAATAACAGTGTTAATGGAAATATGCAAAGCATTAAGAAAATAAATAAAATCTAACAGTCGTTATTTAAAAATAAGCTCTTTACAACTAGTTTAATAAAACTGATAAACTCCTCACTTAAAAACATTTGATTAACCTTTAGCTAAAATGATAAGGAAATAATATAACTTCAATATGAACCCCTCCTGAAAACTGAAGAGGGTATTCTTCTCAATTGGTTCTATGATTCTAGCATTACTCCGAAACCAAAGAGAAATGAGAATATTAGAGAAGAGAAACTGCAGACCAATACCTCTCTTGAACAAACATGTAAAATTCTAAACAAAATTTTAGCAAATCACATCCACAAATATATTGAAAGGATAATAGGTCAATAATAAGTGGGTTCATTCCAGCAATGCAAGGTTGAAATTATAGTGAAAACTCAATGTAGTTCACCGTATTAACAAACTAAAAAAGAAAAAAAATGATAATAAATGCAGAAAATATATTTAAGGAAGTTCAGTATACATTTCTGCTTTTAAAAAATAACCAGCAAACTAGATTAGGGAACTTTCTCAACCTGACAAAGGTATCTATTGAAAACCTCTAGCTAATATCCTATTGGTAAATGACTGAAAACTCTCACTAAGATCAGACTAAAACAAGGATTTCTCTTCTCATCACTTTAACATGGTGTTGATGGTTCTAGCTGGTGTATTCAGGTAAAAATAAACAAATGGCATCTAGATTGGAAAGTAAGAAGCAAACTGTCATCATTTGCAGGCTGTAGTCAGATGTATTAAAAAATAGATACTATCCACAAAATGCTAGTATAACATTGTTGTAGAATAAAATATCAATATATAAAAGTCAATTTTATTTTTATATACTAGCAATACATTATTGGAAATTAAAATTTAAAATACTATTTACTATAACATCAAATATATGAGATATTTAGGAATAAATCTGACAAAAATGCGAAAGATGTGCAAATTATAAAAGAAAACCAAAAAATTGGAGAAATATACTGTATACATGAGTTAGAAAACTCAATATTATTAAGATGTCAAATCTCCCAAAGGTTTTGTATATTCAAAACACAATCCTGGTAAAAATTCCAACAGGTCTTTTTGTAGAAATTGATAGTTTCTAAAATTTGTATGGAAATAGAAAGGCCCTAGAACAGGCAAAAGAACTTAAAAGAAGACAAGACAAGCATAGTTGGGGGACTAATTCTACTTGATTCCAAGTCTTCTTCCAAAGCTCGAGTAGCCAGGACAGGGCAGTATTGGTGCCAAGATGGACAATAAATAAATAAATGGACAAGATAGACAATAAATGGAACAGAACAGAGAGTTCAGAATAGAATCATACATATAAGGAAGTTGATTTTGACAGGCGAAAAGTCAAGTCAATGGAGAAATAACGTCATTTCTACAAAGGTGCTGGGAGAAGTAGACATCCATGTGCCAGAAAAAAAAAAAAGAAAGAAATATTGATCCATACGTCACAGCATACATAGAGATGAATTCAGAATGAGCCATAAACCAAAATTTAAAGCTTGAAACCATGAAACTTCTAGAAGAAAATAAAAGACAAAATCTTTGTAATCTTGAGCCAGGCAAATATTTTGATAGAGAAACAAAAGCATAGTCCACAAAAGAAAAAAAAAAAGATAAATTGGACTTGGTCTTTATCAAGTTAAAAAAAAAATATTTCTGTTCTTTATAAGACACTCTTAAGAGAGTAAAAACACAAGGTATTTACTGGGAAAATATTTGAAAATCACATATCTTCTAGAAATCTTATATCTAGAATGTAAAGAACTCTTAAAACTTGTAAACAAGAAAACCAACCCAATTTTTAAAATGAGTAAAATACGTGAATAGACATTGTGCCAAAACAGATATGTGAATGGAAAATAAGCACACGGAAAGATAATCAAAATCTTCAGTCATTAGGGAAATATTAATCAATAGAGAATCAATGACTATATGGAAAACTGGGACACTCATGTACTGCTGGTGGAGATGTAAATGGTGTAAGTTTTTTAAAAGATTAAACCTACATCTATCACATGACCCAACCATCCATTTGTATGCATTTCCCCAAGAGAAACAATAGTGTTTGTCCATATGAAGACTTGTAGATGATCATAGCAGCTTTACTTAAAAGAGGCAAGCACTAGAAACAATCCAAATGTCTATTAATAGATGAATGGATAAACAAACTATGGTATAGCCATATGAGCAATAAAGAGGAATCATTTTATTGATAATCTATACACCACGGATGACTCTCAGAAAAAGCACCCTGAGTGAAAATAACTTCTAGTTATTTTCATAAGGGCATTTCATTGTGTGAGTGCATCTCTATAAGAATCTAGAAAATGAAAACTAACCTATAATGACAGAAGGCAGCTGCTTGCCTGAGCACAAGGGGTGGGGAGGGATGGGAGAAAGGATTAAAAAAAGGACATGAGGAAGCTTTGGCAAGTGATGGATGTACAATATTTTGATTGTAGTGATGAGTTTCACAGGTTTATATATATATCAAAATTTATCAAAATATGCACTTCAAATAAGTGCAGCTTGTTATATGTCAATTCTAACTCAATGAAGCTGCTTAAATTAAAAAAAAAAATAATGTTGTGATTCAGTGCTTCTCAAACTTGTGAGCACATTGGAATCCCTTGGGAACTTCAAACTGTGCTGATACGTAGGATCTAAATCCAAAGGGTTGGATTTAACTGCATTGAGGTATAAGTTGGGCTTCAGTAGTTTGAAAACAGGTGATTCTAAAAGGCAGCAACTTGAGAACTTTTGGTATATTATCATTTTCTCTGTAAAATTAGAGACATTTTAACTTCATGAGTCTTCATGGAAGATACATATTTAATCATTAGCAATGGAAATAATCATATTTCTCCTACAAAGTAGCTCGATATCATTCCAAGTAGAAATTTATGTCTACGATGGTAGTAAATTATTAAAAAAATAAAAACTAAGAAATGCCAAGATATTGAATTAGTGATATTGTAAATTCAGCAGGCAGACTAATTCACGTCTTTAATGACTGGCACACTTGGAAACTTAATTTTGATAAAAAGCTACCTGCTGGAGGATTTCTTAGTCCCTGCCTCTTAGAAAAAGCAGAGCTGAGGAAGGAAACAGGGGTCTGCGCTGACCTTGGCGTAGATGCAGCTGTCGTTGAGTCGCTGCACTGAGCAGTTCTTGTCGCAGAGAGGGCACATGAAGACTTCGGTGGCTGCACAAATTTCTTGGCTGAGAAATCAATGAAGAAAAATCAAAGCATGAATCTCTGCGTCCAGGAAGATGCTTAGTCCCTACAGCTAATCCTGTGGGAAGCCGCAAGGCAGAGAGGACAAGGGGGTGGGGAATTGGAAATAACGGGAGAAGTAGGCAGGTGAGGAAGAGCTTTAGACTGCAGCCTCAACTCAAATATCTTAGGACCTTTGTCATTCCGTGGTTTTTGTTTGCTTCTTTGATTTTAGAAAACTTCCTTCTGTCAAGATATTTCATGACGATGGACAATATATTTCATACTTGCCTGATACTTGAGTTAACCCCCCCCTTTTTTTTTTAACAAAGCCACTTTTACACATAATTTCATATTACCCAGGGTAATCTTGTGAGGTTCGCTCAGCGGAGTTTTAACCAAACTCTCAGGAGTGGATGAGCTGGAATCACGCTCAGTTATTCTGATTCTCAAGTTCAGTGATCCCCCAGATCTTGCTTCCTTAGAACGATTAAAATGAAGAGCATCCACCATTCACACAATTTCATAACCGATGCTGCAGGAGACTGATGAATAATGTTACCCAGAAATTAGAAATGATTTTTTTGGGGTGTCTTGACACACGTTGTTATGATGATATGAAAGTTTATACTCTTTGCTATTAGAAAGTAACTTTATATTTGTGTCCTCATTGTATATTCACTTCCTTAAAAAAAAAAAAAAAAACCTTGGCACAAATTACAGATGACATTGTGGCAGGAGTAGGGTATCTATAAGAAACGATTTCACAAAAGCCTCACAGCCTGAGGATTCACAATAATCCACCTTTAAGACATTTTATTCTTTCTCAGTCACACATGGCCTTTTCCCACTTAATATTCTTGAGTAACTTTTCTTTAAGTAAATCTGCTCTGGAAATGTTGAAAGCAATTAAAAGGCTTTTGAAAAAAATGTCTGGAAAGCTATCAGTGCAAGTTTAATTGATAGTTACAGCAAAATTGGCTGTTTTCAAAGATACAAACTGTTAAAGTAAAAAACAACACACAAGTCATTTGGGTGCTGTAAGTATATAAACTCAAGCCAAAGTGGGAATAAATCATAAAAATAATACCACATAGTAATAGATGGCAGTGGTTTTACTCCACTTTGCCCAATTTCACACATATTCTCTTCACAAGCTAATTAGGATGGTTATCTAGATGGAGACATACATTTTAAAAGTCCAAGATAAATATGTGATAATGTGTAACTCATACTAATGATTTTTAAGAACAAGAAAATTGGTGTACTTCTTGAAGAAAATTTCAATTAAAATGGACTTACCATCATAAATACTATGCTTGATGAATGACACATTTGTCCTGCATTGAAATGTCATACTAAACAAATGTCAAAGTTGGTTCACCCTACATCACCTTTCCCACTTTCTAAATGGACAAAAATGCCCAGATTCATCAAAATATCAAGTCTAGATTTCTAGTTGTCAGACTGGGTCCTACTTTTCCTGCCAAAGAAATCCATTTTCTGTAAGTTGCTCAAAGATAAACTCAATAAATAACATAAAACTTACTAAACAATTTTTGAAAATACATTTTTGCTTAAAATAAGCCATTTGAGACTATCACAAATAAATTTACTTGACTTGACTTAACCACTAGAGGGAGAGAGAGAGAGAGCACAGCTTGAGTGCTTCTAGATTTCATTTGCAGAAGCCTGACAACCTAACCCCCCCTCTCCAATATGGCTTCCTTTTGCTTATTATATATTTTGATGGATATATATATAGAAAGAGAGTGCTTATTCCAAAGAAATAATCATTACCACAAATTTAAGATAATGTGAGGAGAAGAGATTTGTCCTTTTTGGGGATAGATGTCTGGACCCACTCCAAGCTCCTCTTTTTTTTCTGAGATTCTGTATAAAATGACAGTGTGACAGTGTACAGAATAGGAAAAACCTGCTTGGTAATGTTCATCTTTAGGGGAAAAAATGCACAAGTAGGGTTAAGGGGAAACAGTATGGCAGTATGGATAAATTATGGGTTTTTAAATCAGACAGGTATAGGTTTGAAATTTAGCTGTATCATTTACTAGATATATGTCTCTGATCAACTCACCTCTCTAAGCACTTATTTCTTCATTTCTAGAGGGATAATATCTATGTGGGATATTAAATTACATATATTGATAGGGTATCAGTCACAATACAGATACACAATAAAAGGAAGAAATGCTTTATTACTAATGACAATGTCAGGAGTACTGAAAAATCTAATAACTTTTGCAAGACTGGCCAATACTGAAGACCACATAAATTGCTGGGAGGCTCCTGATGCCAAAGAGGCAAGAAAGGACCAGAAGGGTAGGATTTAGACTCTTCCCTGGAACTGAATCTGCTTATTAGTTTTCAAATTCTTATGATGTATTCTCTCCAAGACACAGATCTGACCATACTTAGATATGTCAAACCAATGCAAACATATGTATACATACAATATTCTAAATCTATACACCCCTACACTTAACTAAAAAGCAATTGAAATATGGCCATAATTTAGGTGGACATACCTGGTGAAGAAAATAAAAAAAGATAGAGCCCACACCTGTGGTTTTGTAGCATTTTGCTATATGCAACAATATAACAACAAAAATAAAAGTCCTGTCTCCTCCCCATTACCTGTAATGACAACACCTATGATTCAACCATGTCTGACACCTTGATATTTCAGCCCCATGATATTTTAAAAGTCAAGATATTCAGTGCTGCTTAAGCTTGGTTTAGAATAGAAAGTCTGACAGGATCTTAATTACAGTGTGACAGAAGTAGCAGTAATATAATACCATAAAATACAAAAGAAAAGAGTCTGCCAATTCCTTTTAAACCACTCCTTTTTCTAAAGGTTAAAAAACACCTTAAACACAAACAGCCTAACGCACTCCACTAGTAGAAAAATCAGTTGGAGCATCAAATCTATTTACTCCCTTCCCCTTGGTTCATTTTCAGCTTTATAGGGGTGGACACAGAGTTCATGTCCCACGGCAAATTTTTGTGAATATGTTCACTCTGGAAACAACCTGAACCGAAGATGATCATCTAAGGGTCATTCCCCTTCTTTCCTAATTTTAAAGGAATTATTTCCTTTTCCAGACACTATAACTCTAAATCACAACACTCCTCTGAGCCCCAGGGGTTAGTGACTCAACGTAGCACAGGGAAATGCCCAAGAAGGGGTCGGGTGTTCCCTGTAGGTGGATGTTTTTCCCAGAACATGCTGCTTTTCAAAGCATTAGCGAGGTTAAAGAACCCTGAAACTGCCCTGTGACCAGACGAAATACTTTTGATCAGCAGGTATAATTTCTTTGTTTTCATGCTAATTCTCTTGTGGCCTTCATGAAGAACAAGAATATTCTGAGATACCAAATCAAGGAACTTGGTTAAGGAACATGATCAAACTTTAGAACCATGAGGGTATTTTGCTTTTAGGCAAAATTAATAAGCATATATATATACCTATGTGTACATATCCATTAGCATATATATATATATATTTAAAATTTTTTCAAGGAAATTAATGTTTGTAATCTCATGAAAAATCCAACATAGGCATTAGCTGTGGGTACTGCACAGTAGAAAGATCATGGTTAAAAGGTGGACCAAAGGAGAACAGAGTGCTGAGCTTGGAAGGAAAGGGGAGAGGGGCTTTCACATATTTTGAATTTCATCATAAGAGGCAGAACTTGATGCTATCCTTGTGATATATCAAATAGACCATGAGGTTAAAAGCATTTTTTTTTGATTCTAGAATGACTCTTGCCTCTGCTTAATGATAATGTATTGTCTCTATTTATAAATCTTGAGTCATTTCAACTTTAACAGAAGAATCACAATTCAGATGTTAACTTTGATTCTTACCAAATCTTATTCTGCTACCCTCATGATATTTTTAGATGATTCTAAATGAAGTGGATAAATATCTGTTCTTTAAAGTGCAGGAACAATGTAAAATATGATTTTATGTTCTTTCATATACTCAGGAGAAGCAGAAACTGCTTAGAGTAGGATTTATGCAATATAAATGTTTTGCTTAGACATCAGTAACTGTGTTAGGTTCCCTCAATTGCAAAAGGGATAGTCATCCCAAAGGGTTGTAAGTGAAGGTTATATCAAATAAAACAAGGTCTTTTGAAGGGGCTTACACACTGGAAACTGTTAGTATATTGACTATTATAATTTTTGAACAAATGCATTTTAGACTACAAAATGTTATAAAATATAAATGTTATATAACTGTCTATTGAATTGCTAAATCACATGGCATATATTAGAAAGCTAAATTTGCCATAAAGGTAACTTGTCTTGCAACTTATCTAAGAGAATTTCTCATAAAAGTACCAAAATGATCTTTTCTATAGAGCTCCCACTCCAGGAAAAAACAACAACAAAAAATAAACTGTGATACTATCATGTGTTTCTTACAGTCAGGGTTTTGATTAAGCTTTTGCCCTACTGGAAGATGTGTCACAACTTTTTAATAGGTTTGTTAATAGCTTACCTTACTTGACTTGTGTTCATTGTAAGCAATCCGTAAAAGAAAACACAAACGCCAACAAAAGCTGCAGGAATCAGCATTCCTGTGTACCATCCCAGCCAAGCAAAGTAGAGCCCAATCTTCTCACCAAAATATCGCCTGCATGAGAAGGCAGAGACTTAGCTTGAGTTGAAGTAACATTACTGATGCAGAAAATACTGGTGCCTAGTCAGAATTCGAGATGGAAACTAGAGGCTAACAGCTTTCTGCCCTTTCCATGTTTTGGTTTATTTTCGGAGAACAATAGATTATACTGATTCCCTTACAAATTGCTTCTGGTTAAGTTAGGTCAGGAGTTATCAGATGACTCAACATTGGAAAGAAGGGAGAAGCCAGGGTCTTTTCATCTCTTGCTCTTCCTCAACACTGTGCCACTCCAGCCCTGCCTCTGCTTGGAAGGCAGCCCTAGCAATGGTATAGCTCCGGCCCAGAGGCCCGGGTACTAGACTCAAATAATCCCACCTCATCCCATTGTCCCTCAAGCCTTAGAGATGTTATCACGTTTCCACTGTTGTTATTTTCTGGTTGTCTCACTAACTGATTTCTCGGCTATCCCGTCACTTGTGTAACTAATTCCCTGTAGTATTTGCCTTCATTTGGAAAAAACCTATCCTGGTGTCTTTTATCCTGATTACATCCTGACTGATACAGATGATTTGATGTATACATGAAATCACTACAAGTCTAAGAAAATGACATAAAAATACTAGGACTTGTCTTCCATGCTTGATCCATTTGCAGTACCTGATTAAATCCAGGGGCTGATGCTTGTACCACATTCCCCAGCGTGCCCAGCGCTCATATAATAGATGTCTGTTATTCTGAGGTCCATGGGTTTTGATGGACTGTGTACTCTTGTAGGCTCCCTGAAACAGATTAAACATAAGATAAATGGGTATCTTGTCTCTTATTGAAATTTGAATTAAATTTGAATTAGATTTTATTTCCTTAAGGGGTAATTTAACAATTTATTGAAAGCTTCAGGAATTGTACACACAATCCCATCACTGGAACGATGTAGATGATGCCTTTATATATATCTCTCTTATTAGAAATATTCTGATAGTTCTTTAAAATCATTTCTTAAACCACCACTTAAAAAGAAACACGACATCCATTTCACTTAAAGTAAAAAGTCTTTAGGTTTTACTGTTTGAAACTTAGGGTCTTTTAATAAGTGCATTATCTTCTCCTTCATGGAGAGAAATTATTGTAACTTTTAGTTCAGAAATTAAAAGCATTATTCTGCACGAATAAGTGATTAAGCTCCAGAGAAGTTTTCTTTCAGTTACAGAAGCTAGGAGATTAAATGGCCATATGAAAAGTGTGAGCCCTGAGCCACCAGCACTAGTGATATTTTTATACTCTAGAATCCTCAAAACTTATTCCTAAGAAAATATTCCAGAACTGATGCATTTTAAAAAACTCTTTACATTCTCCCTCAAAAATCTGTCATATGAGTTGTAATTTAGGAAATAAATATTATATATATATATACATGTCCCTTATGGAACAAAGTGTTTCCTGATGTCTCAACTATTCTACTTTCATAATCAAGGAAGAGAGTTATTAATACAGTGGCTTTATTTTCTGAACCCAAACTTGAGACACAGGATTGACAAAGGGTCCCTCTACATCCCAATTGAGATTTTGTGAAAAGTTTGAAGAAAATTGAAAACCAATGCAGTCATGACTCAGTTTCCTCATCCATGAAATGGGGATAATAGTAGTAGTAAGAGTAGTAGTAGTAGTAGCGGTAGTAGTATCTGATAGTGAAGCTTTCATGCGGGTCAGCCTGGACAATCTTGTGAAGTCCCTGGCAGATAGGAAGTAAATAATTAGTTTTAGTTATTTTAATGTTTGATATATTCCAGTCATTGTAAAGTCCAGAACCATCATCAAAATGGTCCCAGATAATCAAGGATGTGATGTCCTATGCAAAAGAGGGCACCTTAAATCATTTAAGGTTGGTATGAGGGATGTGTGTGGATGTCACATTTGGTTCCTCTAAAGAAATAGACAAATTAATTAGGTAAGGGTTGAAGCACAGTTAAAGTACAGTATCACAGGTGTTATCCCTAAGGGTAGTCTGAGAAGTTTAAACTCTAAAGACTGAAGTTGATGAAAGCAGAAAACTAGATTTTAAGTATGGGGAATTCCACTTGGGAAAAGTTTACTTGTTTGTGAAACTGGACTGACACCCCCTCCTTTTTTTTCTTTATTGGAGAATTTTGTAGGTTTATAGAATAATCATGCATAAAATACAACGTTCCCATATAACAACCTATTTTTTTTAATTAAAATTTTTTTTTTTACATGGGCAGGCACCGGAAATCAAACCCGGATCTCCGGCATGGCAGGCGAGAACTCTGCCTACTGAGCCACTGTGGCCCACCCCACCCTATTATTAACACATTGCATTAGTGTTATACATTTGCTACAATTGGTGAAAACACAATTTTATAATCATACTGTTAACTATAGTCCATGCTTTACCTTAGGGTTCACTGTAGGTGAAATGCAGTTGCATGGATTTCTTTTTTTTTTTACTTATTGTTACTATATATACAACCTAACATTTCTTTTATCCACATGCAGATACATATTTCAGTGCTATTAATTATGTTCACAATGTTGTGTTACCATCACCACCATCCATTACCGAAACATTTCCATTGTTCAAAATAGGAACCCTGTATACTTTAAGCATTAACTTCTCATCCCTTAGCCCCACCCTGTCCCCTGGTAAGCTATAGTCTAGATTCTGACACTATAAATTTGCTTATTTTAATTATTCGTATCAGTGGCTGATCTCTTAAGGCAGCATACCTAAGATTGGACATCTAAAAGGAGGTGAAAAAAATTTCAGCTTTCTTGCAGTGATGACTGATACTTCTGAAATATATGACTTTTCTTCCAAGCTTTAGTGCTCAGAGTTTTACGCACTAAGTTTTAGAATACTTAGTATATCACTGCTCTAACTCAGCTCAGAAACATACTGTTCTAGGTGATAGTGACAGGTGGTGGGCTGCAAGAGAAAACTGAGTGAAGTCATGACTGCCCCCACCAGTTAGTTTTCATCCCCTTCTTGGAGGATTAGGTCGACTCATTGATCCCCAACCTCCCCACGGCTGCCTCCCTCCTCCAACCAATACATTTTTCCTCTGTATCTACTATTAGTAACAGAGAGAATTATTAATTCTATTAATATCTTGGGCAAACTTTCCTCACTTATAAGTACCTCTTCCTGCCTTTCTCCACCCCTAAACCCTCCCTTTTTATGCTAAATTCCCCTGAATATTATCTTTCTCCCTTCTCTAGACGTTTTCCATTTGTAAGCACAAAACAAATCTCAACTATGGGCATGGATGTGGCACTAGCAACTCTCGCATGAAGGAAGAAGGAAGCTGTGACTGTGAGGTGTCTTTAATCAAACTACAGTGTTAGTGTCTTTTAACTCCATTCTCCTCTAATTAAGTTTTCTTTTTCTTCCCTCTGGTAGTAGTATTTAAAATCAATGGGAAAGTTTTAGTAATGGAAAGAGGTTATGGTAGCACAACACTGTAAACATAGTTAGCAACACTGAATTCTATATTTGAATGTAGTAAAAAGGAGTAGTTTTAGGTTGCATATACGTTACTAGAGTAAAAAAATATTAAAAAAAAATTCATGGGACTGTATAACACAGTGAACCTTAAGGTAAAAACCATGGACAATAGCTCATAGTACAATCATAAAAATATATGTTTTCACCAATTGTACAGATGTATCACACTAATGTAACATGTTAATAATAGGGTGGTATATGGAAACCTTGTATTTTATGCATGATTTTTCTTTAAACCCATAATTTCTCTAATAAAAGCAAATCCATGGAAAATTATCAAGCCCATTTTATTGACTTCTTCCTTTGACTACTTGTACTTAGATAATATTGCTTTCATTCTTTTTTGTGTATGCTCCATATATTAGTATTTCAATTAAATTATAAGTAGAAAATGGGGAAATGACCATTACTTATAGTATTAGTTGAATGAAAAAATAGGCTACAAATTTCACACAAAAAACCTATGCACTGTCAGAACACAACCTAGTTATATAGAAAAAGAGCTTACATAGGGAAAGACCAGATCTTCTTCTACAGAAATTGTCACAGTGGCTTTAGGGTTGCCACTCTGAACACTTTGCTAGTTCTTATGTGCATTTGACTTGGTGTTTAATTTATCTGAGCTTCAGTTTCCTCATTCCTAAAATGGGAATAATAATAATATCTATCTCTACAGGCTGCTGTCAGGATTAATGGGAAAATACATGGGCAGGGACTGGCCCCTGAAACACAGTAACATATTGGCTATTATTCCTATTATCCCTTTGAAAGTATGTACACTATAATGAACGTAAACATTGGAGTCTGGCTTTCTGCGCTGAAAACCTGCCTTTGATTTTGCTCAATTTCCCTATCTATAAAATGGAGGGAATTTTATTGACTATCTTAAAGGGCTGCTGCAAGGATTAAATGAGATAACCCTTGTAAAACATTTAGCTCAATACCAAATAACAAGTGATCCAAACATTTTATTTATTAATTATGCTTGTCTATGAACTCTTCAAGTACAGAGATTAAGCCCTGTGAGTGTTGATTTAATGTGATAAGTAGACGTGTAATCATTTTGAAACTTCAGAAGTGAAATCCTTTAAAGAACTTAGTCTTATTTTGAAATGTGAAGTTATATTAAAAGAGAAAGTCAAGAAATACAGTGTAGAGGGAGGTTTAAAAAACTGATTCAAATGTCACTCATGACTTAGCAGGAAGGGCCAACCATGGCTTGGGGCAGGAAGTTCTCCTTAAAATAGGTAGAGAGAAAAATATATCAAACAGATATTTGCAAACTAATGCCATTTGCCAAAAGATGGAAGCAACCCAAGTGTCCAACAACCAATGAATGGATAAAGAAAATGTAGCATATACACAAATATAATATTATTCATACATGCAACAACCTCATGATTTCACAATTCCAAATTCCTCTGGTTTATCTCTTTTTAGTGCAGTTCCTTTTCAGTTTCCTTTGAGGGTGACTATTCCTCTTCTCATCTAATAAATGCTGATATAACTCGAGGAAACTCCTCTCCATTCCAACCAATTTTCAGCCTAATTCTTTCCTAACTTTATATCATCTACAGCAGTGTCTCTTAATCAGGGGTGATTTTGCTTTTCAAGGAACATCTGACAATGTCTGGAGACATTTTTAATTGTCACAACTGGGAGATACTGCTGACATCTAGTAAGTAAAGTCCAAGGATGCTGCTGAATATCCTACAATGAACAGGCCAGATCCCCTATGACAAAGAATTATCCTGCACAAAATATCAATAGTGCCATGTTTCAAAAACCTTCAACTATGCCCACTGCTTCAAATATCATCTAAATGGATGACTTCCAAATCCTCTTTT